>NC_140586.1:718679582-720155984 GCF_964204655.1 Triturus cristatus | reverse complement strand
AGATGAAGGTTACATGAACAGTGTCATGAATGTGCATGTTTGCATTGTGTTGAGGGGATTACCAGGTAATTGTTCACGCAGCTCTCTGATGGATGTCACATGCAGTTTTTCTGAGTCCCCAGATAGATCATGCAGTCTGTGTGTTCTCTTTTGTACTGCCAGTCACCGGTGTTTTCAACTGTGTAGCCTTGGACCGTGTCATGTATGTGCATGTAACTTGCATGATCAAGGTAACTATTAGCGGCTATACTACGTGTCTCTCGGACCTCTTTGAAGTGCATGCCCGCCTCCCCCCCCCCCCCGGGGGGGGGGGGGCGGCAATCTGAGGGATAGCCCCGGGCGCCACAAGCTCTAGCTACGCCACTGAGTCCCCAGGTTCCAGGTCCCAGGGACCACTGCCTGCCCTTAAAAAATGAAACAAAAAAGTTTGATTTTTATTTTTTAAATGCATCCCATTTTCCTTTAAGGAAAAAGGGCTGCATTAAAAAAAAAAAAAAACTGCTTTATTTAAAAGCAGTCCCAGACATGGTGGTCTGCTGACCCCAGCAGGCCACCATCCCTACTAGTGCCAGCCATTCCCAATGGGATCGCAAATTGCGACAGCCTCATTAATATGCATAAGGCATGCAATTTACGACCCCATTGGGAATTGCAAACAGTGTCTCAGACACTGTTGTGCATCCCAATTTGCGAGTCTCTAATGCAACGCAATCTGCGACTCCCAAATTGGTAGGTTGTACATCTGGCCCTTAGGCACTTGCTGCCAAGTTTTTGTTGACCTGAAGGTTGTTGGTATGATTCTTTGCAAGGTCAACTTGTTCGGGCGAGATTGAGGCTAGGGCCAGAATCGGGGCCTTCTTGCCCTCTCCTATTTTAGCCAAACCCCACTTCATTCGATCCTAGGTGTACTTCATACATTCCTCCAATGGATCGGTTCACTGTCGCTCCTTTGTGGTTTAACAATCCCTCCAATGGGTTGCCCTTCTGTTCCTCCCGAGTCACTCTTGGGTAGACCCTATATAATACTCCTTGAATGGCTTAATCGTGCCGCAACCGGGTTGCTCCTTTGTAGCTCCTGGGTACATGCTATGCATCACTCTTTGATGTTTAAACAGCACCTCCAGTCGGTTGCTATTCTGCTACTCCTCATCGTTTCCAGATAGACCTTATCTAATATTCTCTGGTAGTTTAAAAGTACCTCTAAAGACTGTTAGCCTCCTGATGCTACTTGGTAAGCTTCATATACCTTAATGGACCACAATGATACTTATGAAGCAGTTGTTTCTATGTATACTGCATACATGCACGGCTGAGTATATTTTCAAACCATCTGCAATGCTCATGCGTATTGGCTCAGGTGTATGCGTAGCCAAACTTCATGAACATCCACACCGAGCTAGAACGGGACAAAGGAGTGGTAAAGGGCTTTTGGTATTCTACAGCTCGGCATGGATAGCACTGTGCTAATCTTATGCTCAAAGACTTTGCTGTATAAATGACGAAATACTTTGTCCCTTTCCAGCTCGGTGTGGATGGCACTGTGCTAATCTATGCTTTAAAAAATGCTAGAAAACCGACATTTGAGGTGAGCACATTCAGAGTGTTGCTGGTGTTGTAGGGTGTCCTATACAGGAGCTGCTCGCTGCTCTCCACCTAAAATTGGGAACTACCCAGAGATCTCTGCTTCTTTTTTGCATAATTTATGAATTAGTCTAAGCCTGAAAGGATATTGTTTTGATGTGTTTGTATGTGTGTATATATGTTAGAAAAGGTAGATGGACCGGGAGGGTCGGCCGGGGTCAGGAGGAGAGGTCTCCGGGGAGAGCCGTCTCCAGCGATCGTACAGACAAGTAACTTCCCCCCCACAGACAGATATCACACACGGATAAGGTTCAGTGATCTTTATCGGCACTTATTTAAGGTACGGTAAAATGGTACAAGGAGGTCTGGACTCAGGGGTCCCCTCGATTAGAGTCTCGTAAGGTAGGGAAGGGGGTAGCGGGACAGTCTATTTACCAATCAGGTAATTCGGATGAGATGGTGATGAGCTCACAATCCTCGAGCTTGGTGGTTAGGTGGTATGGGCCGCGGCAGCGCCAGCAGGTCCCGGTGCGGATGGTCGATACAACGGGCCGCGGCAGCGCCAGCAGGTCCCTGGAAGATGAACGGTCCGCGGCAGCGCCAGCAGGTCCCGGTGAGGATGGTCGTTACAACGGGCCGCGGCAGCGCCAGCAGGTCCCAGGAAGATGAAGGTTGCAGAGGGCCGCGGCAGCGCCAGCAGGTCCCGGTGAGGATGGTCGGTACAACGGGCCGCGGCAGCGCCAGCAGGTCCCAGGAAGATGAAGGTTGCAGAAGGCCGCGGCAGCGCCAGCAGGCAGGACGATGGTTCACAAGAGCGGGCTACGGCAGCGCCAGTAGACCGTCAGGGTTGAGTTCACTCGGTGTCTCTCGACTCCAGGATACAACTGCCTTCCTGCTCCGGAGCTGTCTTAGTTATAGGGCTGGTGCCCTTTGATGTCCGGACCCTCGCACTTGGAGGTCGGAGGGTCCGGGATGAAGGTGTCCAGACACCCAGCAGGGGGTGGAGCCAGCGCCTGGGGGCTGCTGGAGGCGATCGGCACCTGGCGGGGGAAGAGCTCTTGACGCTTCGTTCTCCCATTGACCTGCCAAGTGGTCCGCTCACCTCCTGGGTGGATGGTGGTGCCGGGATGTCGGGGCCGGCCAGGCCCGGGGTTAGGGTCGAGGTGAGGCCACGCGGCCGCGTGGTGCAGGGCCCAAGATGGCGGCTTGACCTGGCCGGGGAAGCCGGTGGGGCTGGACCCCGTGATGAGTAGGGGTCCGAGGGCAGAGGGTCCGTCGGGAGACGGAGTACAGGGGCTTGTCACGGGGGTATGCCGGGTGGGCCGGAGCTCGGGCCCTGTCGTGCGGGGGGGGGAGCCAGCCCTCTGTGTGGCCTGTCCAACATGCGTCCCCCCCAGCTGAAGGCGGGGAGAGTCACCCATCTCCTTGGGGACTCTCTTCGTCGAGGCGGAAAAAGCGGGACAGGCCGTCCGCGTTGGCGTGGTCTTGGCCTGGCCGGTGCTCCACAGTGAAGTCCATTCCCTGCAGGGAAATGGACCAGCGCAAGAGTTTTGGGTTCTCCCCCCGCATCTGCATCAGCCATTGCAGGGGTCGATGGTCGGTTTGTACCCGGAAGTGGGTACCGAAGAGATAGGGCCGGAGCTTTTTGAGGGCCCACACTACTGCAAATGCCTCCCTCTCGATTGTGCTCCAACGCTGTTCTCGGGCCAGGAGACGTCGACTGTTGAAGGCCACCGGCTGGTCATGACCTTCGGGGTTCAGCTGAGAGAGGACGGCCCCGATGCCGTGGTCGGAGGCGTCGGTCTGTACTACAAATTCCCGACTGTAATCGGGGGCCTGGAGCACCGGGGCGGTGCACAGGGCGGCCTTCAGCTCCTCGAAGGCCGCTTGACAATCAGGAGTCCAGTGGACCCGCTTCGGTTGATTCTTGGATGTGAGTCCCGTGAGGGGCCCCACGATGCTGCCGTAGTCCTTCACGAACCGCCGGTAGTAGCCGGTGAGCCCCAAGAAGGCTCGGACCTCGGTCTGGGTGACGGGGGGCTGCCAGGACTGGATGGCAGCAATCTTAAGTTGTAGTGGGGCCACCAGCCCGCTTCCCACTTGGTGCCCCAGGTAGGTCACAGACCCTTGGCCAATTTGGCACTTGCCGGCTTTAATGGTGAGGCCGGCCCGCTGGAGGGCTTGGAGGACCTCTTGGAGGTGACGGAGGTGGTCGGACCAGTGGCGGCTGTATACAGCGATATCGTCCAGGTAGGCAGCGCTGAATTCTTCGAGCCCTGCCAAGACCTGGTTCACAAGACGTTGGAATGTGGCGGGGGCATTCTTCATGCCAAAGGGCATGACCTTAAATTGATAGTGGCCATCGGGGGTGGAGAAGGCTGACCGTTCCTGAGCCCTGGGTGTGAGGCCGATCTGCCAGTAGCCCGCCGTCAGGTCGAAGATACTAAGGTAGCGGGCGGCCCCCAGCCGGTCGATCAGCTCGTCTGCTCGGGGGATGGGATGAGCGTCGGTCCGGGTGACAGCGTTCAAGCCCCGGTAGTCGACGCAGAATCTCAGTTCAGGGGCGGTGCCGGGGGCAGCGGCCTTGGGAACTAATACAACCGGACTGGCCCAGGGACTGTCCGAGGGCTCGATGACCCCGATCGTGAGCATCTTGGCCACTTCCTCCTGTATGCAGGCCCGTACCCGATCTGGTACGCGGTAGGCCCGGTGCCGGACAGGGGGACTGTCCCCGGTGTCTACGTCGTGCAAACACCAAGGGGTGACCCCGGGGGTGAGTGAGAACAGGGCAGCGAACTGCAGCAGGAGGTCCCGGCAGTCCTGGCGTTGCTCCGAAGTGAGGGCGTCGGAGAGCCGGACCCCATCCACGGAGCCGTCCTTCTCCTGAGTCTTTAAGAGATCCGGGAGGGGCTCGGAGTCTTCTTCTGTACCACTGTCGGTCGCCATCAGGAGGCTTAGTTCGGAGCGCACAAAGTGTGGTTTGAGCCGGTTGGTGTGGAGGACCCGCAGGGGGTTCCGGGTGGACCCCATGTCGATGAGGTAAGTGACGGGGCTTTTACGCTCGACCACTTTGAAGGGCCCCGTCCACTTGTCTTGCAGGGCACATGGTTCGGTGGGGGACATCACCCATACTTGCTGCCCAGGCTCGAACTCAACGGAGGAGGCATTGTGATCATACCACCTTTTCATGTCCTCCTGACTGGCCTCGAGGTTCGCCTTGGCCATCTCCCTGAAGCGCCGGGTCTGGTTTCGTAGGGCCAGGAGGTATTTGAAGACGTCTGGAGGGGTCGTTAGGGGGGCCAACTCCCAGCCCTCCTTCACGAGGCTGAGGGGCCCTCGCACAGGGTGTCCGTATAGGAGTTCAAAGGGGCTAAAGCCGAGGGACTTCTGGGGTACTTCTCGGTAGGCGAAGAGGAGGCACGGGAGCAGTACATCCCACTGGCGACGGAGAGGCTCTTCCAATCCCCCAATCATCCCTTTGAGAGTGCGGTTGAACCGCTCCACTAGTCCGTTTCCTTGGGGGTGATAGGGGGTCGTGAATCTGTATGTGACCCCGCATTGTTGCCAGAGGGACTTCATGTACTTCGATATGAAGTTCGTACCTCGGTCGCTGACGACTTCTCGGGGGAAGCCTACCCGGGAGAAGATCCCCATCAGGGCCCGGCCAACCACTGGAGCGGTCACGGTCCGTAGGGGCACCGCCTCGGGATAGCGGGTGGCATGGTCCACTAGTACCAAGATGAACCTGTGTCCTTGTGCCGTGCGAGGGTCCAGCGGCCCCACAATGTCTATCCCCACCCTCTCGAACGGGGTGGTGACCACCGGGAAGGGTTGTAGAGGAGCCTTAAGCTTCCGGCCACTCTTCCCGCTTGCTTGGCATGTGGGGCACGATCGGCAGTGGTTCAGGACGTCATCCCTCATTTTTGGCCAGAAAAAGTGGGTCACCAGTCGACTGTACGTTTTATCTTGGCCCAGGTGCCCAGCCAGGGGGACATCGTGGGCTAGGTTGAGTAGAAAGTCTCGGAAGCGGAGCGGTACCACCAGAACTCGACTGGCCCCCAGCTCGGCGATTCTTTGCTCGCTGTAGAGCAGGTCGTTATCCCAGTAGACCCAGTGGGTTCCGGTGGTGTCCCCGGCGGCTTGGGTGCTGGCTTGTTGGCGAAGTCCCTCGAGGGAGGGACAGGTCTTTTGCTCCTGGCGGAACTGTTCTTGGGTGGGCCCCCCTTCTTGCCGCCACTGAGCCAGATCCGGAAGGTCCTGGGGTTGCGCGTTTTCTTCGGGGGCCGGGTCTGGGAGGTCGGCCTCGCCGTTGTCCTCTACAGGGGCAACCGGGGGCGGAGGTGCCGGCCATTCGGTTTCTTCTGATCGGGGGGCGGCCCGGCCGGCCATGGATCGGGTGGTTATGCAGGCCCAGTCCGGGAGGCCCAGCATCCCCAAGTGCTCTCTTCTCTCGACGGTGGCCCACGGGGAACTCTCGAGGTCATTCCCCAGGAGGCAGTCCACGGGGGCATCGTCCCGGACCGTCACTTTCAGTAGGCCGGAGACCCCTCCCCATTCAAACGGGACGCAGGCCATCTTGCACATGCTTTCAGAGTTATCTGCCGAGCGGACGGGGCAGAGAATGTTCGGCAAGATCTGCTCGGGCTTCACCAGGTGACAGCGGACGGCCGTCACGCTGGCGCCGGTGTCGCGCAAGGCCTCAGCTCTCTGTCCATTAATGGTCACCCACTGACCGTATTTCCTGGTGTTGGCGGGTAGGGGAGCCCGCGGAACCATGTCTCTTCCCCCTAAGCATGCCAGGACCATGGCGGCCGGTTCCCACCCTTGCTGGTCCGGCTCATACTCCTCGGGACCCTCCAACGACTGCTCCTCCCCCAGGGCAGCGGCAGCTACCTGGCGGGGTTTGGGCGTTTGGTTCAGCGGGCAGTTCGGATCGTTGGCGTAGTGGCCTAGTCGCTGGCATCTGTGGCACGTGACGTTGGCTCGGTACCCAGGCCGCAACGGGGGGTTGCCCCGGCCGGCCGGCGGCGGGGTGCTGGCCACGGTTGTTGCTGGCAAGGCGTCTCTCCCCCGCCCCTGGCCTCCTCCTCCTCCCCGAGGACGGTGCTGGCCTTGGTTGCTTCTGTTCTGGTCGTGTGGCCCTTTCCGGCCCACTCGGGTGCTCTCCCACCGGTCAGCTTCGGCGGCGAGCTGCCGGGGGTCAGTCAGCTTACTGTCGAGTAGATGCTGCCGGAGCTCGACGAAGCAGTTGTTTGACAGGTGTTCCCATACCATGAGGTTGAAGAGCTGTTCGTAGGTGGTGACCTGACTTCCCTTGATCCAACCCTCGAAGGCCCGGCTGAAATAGTTCACGTATTCCACCCAAGTGGTACCTGGGATCCGGGTGCAATCCCTGAACCTCTGGCGGTACATCTCGGGCGTGAGGCCGTAGCGGGTGAGGAGGGCAGCCTTCATGTGGTCGTAGGACGACATTTGGTGATCGGGGAGCTGCAGCAGGGCATCGCGACCCTCGTTGATAAATCTCCCCCAAAGTCCGGCTCCCCAATCACTCCGGTCGATCCGGTGGGAGGTCATTGCGATCTCATAGGCCTTAAACCATTGTTGTATGTCGTCTTCTCGGACATACTCGCGGACCACATCCTTGGGGATGTGAACTTTTTTCTCAGTTGGTCCCGGGGTGTGTGGTCTTTCAGGCACCCCCAAGTCCTTATGCTGTTTGCGCAGTTCTATCTCTGCCAATTGGCGCTCGTGCTCGAGCGTTATCTTTTTCTCTTCCAGCTCTCTCTGTCTCTGTTTTTCTTCTCGCTCCTCTCGAATCCGCATATGCTCGAGGTTGAGTTTCTGTTCAGCTAACTTGAGCTCCCCATCCATCTTGAGTCGTGCCATCTCTAATTCGTGCAGTCTGACTCTGTCTCTTTCTCGTATCTCCTCCGGTGAGAGGCCCGTTCCCCGTTCCTCGGGAGTCGTGGCGTTCCCCTCTGGTGTGACGCTGTTTTGGTCTGGTGTGACGCTGCTTTGGTCGGAGGGTCTTGCGACCCCCGTTTCTGTCCACGACTCAAGGGCGTGCTTTAGGTCATCCTTGGTACTCAGGCCAGTGGTAGCAATGCCAAGTTCTATGCAAAATTGTCTCAGTTCGCGGTGGTTGTACTCCTCTAGTTTCTCCATTTGGAACTTCTCGGTGGAGCTGCTATCTTTGGTCGACATCGTGCTTTGTCGTGGGGTGAGCTACTCTCTGTACGATTACGCGTTGATTCGGATCGCGCCGCTGGCCACCAATGTTAGAAAAGGTAGATGGACCGGGAGGGTCGGCCGGGGTCAGGAGGAGAGGTCTCCGGGGAGAGCCGTCTCCAGCGATCGTACAGACAAGTAACTTCCCCCCCACAGACAGATATCACACACGGATAAGGTTCAGTGATCTTTATCGGCACTTATTTAAGGTACGGTAAAATGGTACAAGGAGGTCTGGACTCAGGGGTCCCCTCGATTAGAGTCTCGTAAGGTAGGGAAGGGGGTAGCGGGACAGTCTATTTACCAATCAGGTAATTCGGATGAGATGGTGATGAGCTCACAATCCTCGAGCTTGGTGGTTAGGTGGTATGGGCCGCGGCAGCGCCAGCAGGTCCCGGTGCGGATGGTCGATACAACGGGCCGCGGCAGCGCCAGCAGGTCCCTGGAAGATGAACGGTCCGCGGCAGCGCCAGCAGGTCCCGGTGAGGATGGTCGTTACAACGGGCCGCGGCAGCGCCAGCAGGTCCCAGGAAGATGAAGGTTGCAGAGGGCCGCGGCAGCGCCAGCAGGTCCCGGTGAGGATGGTCGGTACAACGGGCCGCGGCAGCGCCAGCAGGTCCCAGGAAGATGAAGGTTGCAGAAGGCCGCGGCAGCGCCAGCAGGCAGGACGATGGTTCACAAGAGCGGGCTACGGCAGCGCCAGTAGACCGTCAGGGTTGAGTTCACTCGGTGTCTCTCGACTCCAGGATACAACTGCCTTCCTGCTCCGGAGCTGTCTTAGTTATAGGGCTGGTGCCCTTTGATGTCCGGACCCTCGCACTTGGAGGTCGGAGGGTCCGGGATGAAGGTGTCCAGACACCCAGCAGGGGGTGGAGCCAGCGCCTGGGGGCTGCTGGAGGCGATCGGCACCTGGCGGGGGAAGAGCTCTTGACGCTTCGTTCTCCCATTGACCTGCCAAGTGGTCCGCTCACCTCCTGGGTGGATGGTGGTGCCGGGATGTCGGGGCCGGCCAGGCCCGGGGTTAGGGTCGAGGTGAGGCCACGCGGCCGCGTGGTGCAGGGCCCAAGATGGCGGCTTGACCTGGCCGGGGAAGCCGGTGGGGCTGGACCCCGTGATGAGTAGGGGTCCGAGGGCAGAGGGTCCGTCGGGAGACGGAGTACAGGGGCTTGTCACGGGGGTATGCCGGGTGGGCCGGAGCTCGGGCCCTGTCGTGCGGGGGGGGGAGCCAGCCCTCTGTGTGGCCTGTCCAACAATATATATGTATATGTATATATATAAACGAAATTCGCCACCAACACCAGTCTCCCTCGGACCAAAGGACGAAAAGCGGACCACCAAAAGTCAGTGCAAATTCCAATTTTATTTTGTGCCAAGCAAATCTGCCATTATGCGTTTCAACCCTAACTCGGGTCTTGATCACATGACGTATTGCGTAATGAAATCATGACTTTTAAAGGGATAAATACAAGGATATGACGACACAATGTCAAAGTGCAAATGCATAGTAACTGAAAAGTTACTTCAAGCAGCAAATGGTATTCAATTGTATATACAAATATCACGCATGGAAACACAATCCATAAGTAAATTAAATTGTGAATAAATATATAAATATATCAATATATATGCTGTTAAATACTAAAAACATTTGCTATAAAATCACAATATGTTAAAAAGAAAGCAGCAACAGACATGGTTGGTTAAATGGTTGGAAATAATTCCATAATTATAATTAAAAAAAGACTACATAGCAATTGAAATCTTGTAAATTCTACCAATTGGTTCTAAATACAGCTAAAATTGCTTGTTCATGTTTTGTAAATGTGTCAATTCATGTCTTTGTTGATCTCAACCAGCTGTTAATGCGTGAATTCATTTGTGCTGCTTGTATGCTGAACAATCTTGCCCAAGTGGGCCTTCTTGGACTTGTCTGTCATCTATTACCATGATATTTAAAGCCCTTTAGTCAATCTTAAATATGTGCAAAATAATGTGCAAAAAAGATTTTTTTGATAAAAATGTTACAAATTCTACAAAAGAGGATCAGCTTACATCTTCAATGTCCAATACCAGAAAAATGATCATTATTTACATGGTTAATCATATATACATTAGATCGCTGCTGTAAACCTACTTTGTAAAATGTGAGCCCACATTTTATAACGGAATCCCATGATGTAAACTATCTCAGAGACAAGTATGGAAATCTTCGCTGGCATTCAATCCTGAAGGTTGTTTCGTATCTAGCTCTAAGATGTACCGGGTTTCAAGTAAGCGCAATTTAGCTTCTCGATTACCCCCACGTTTAAGTGGTAATATAGTATCAACCAGACCTGGTAGAGCGGGGTAGGTGGGGTAGAGACACGGACTCGGCGTGTCTAACACGAGGAACTCCTTGCATAGCCTACCAGGAACTGCAGAGGACTATCCTATGGAATCCTTAGGGTAGACCGAGCTGCAGGTAAAATACCAGCTAATATTGAGAATGCTCACTGTTATTTAGGATACTCAGTGTAGATTCAAATGTAGATAGAATAACTCTTGGTCCTGAAGAATCGCTAGAGTATTCCTCTATTAGAGCGAGAAACATGTCGACCCAAATGAGGCAGTGTATATAACCTAGTCTATTACTCTAAGTTACCAACACTCAACCTCACCAGTTTTAATTAGGCGAGGAGGCTTCCTAATAAATTGTTTGAGATAAGCACTCCGAATCCTATTTTAATTATTGTCTTTCATCTACATTACTAAAAGAGCCCCACACTCCCACCTCACCCAGCGGCTTCATTGGATATAAAGATCTCCACAAGAGTGCTCTCTAAACAAGAGCCCGTCGGGTATTGCACCAGCCGACTCGACGCAGGAGCAGCCCGATGATGACACGATACATCCTGAGGGGTACGTGATTCACGACATCCTGATGGTTGTGTGAGGGCTACAATATCCATAAATCAAAAACTTTCTTTGAACATTACATGGTCTGTCTCACCCACCTTTAGGAACAGCTTTGTTATTTTTTGTACACTTTAGGGCATACTTAGCTGGACCTCACTCATAAAGCCCATTTCGCCCCCCTTGTTCGTTCTTGATAGAATATAGTATCAATTACATAATACTGAAGATAGGTGGGATTGCTATCGTGTTGTTGCTCAAAATGCCTAGCGACTGGGTATGTCTGATCTTTGCAGTTGATTGCTCTTACGTGCTGGAGTATCCTCTTGTGGGCTGGAAGTTTAGTACTTCCAACATATTTGAGCCCACAGGGACACTCCAGCACGTAGACCGCAAATTCGGTCTTACAAGTCAGTCTTTTGTTTATTAGAATAGGGTTTTGCTTGAATGGGCTGCAATATTGAGTCTTGTTGCAGCCAAATTGACATGCCTTACACGTGGGACATTTTCTAAAACCCTTACATTGTGCCAACCAAGTGTTAGGGGCTATCACTTCAGGGCTATTCCTAACTAAGGAGCTACTCATTGACGGTGCTTTCCTGAAAGTCAATGCGGGTTTTACTGGAACTATCCTGCCGATAACTGGATCCCCTTGTATCAGGTTCCAGTTTCGGTAGAAGATTTTCCTAAGCTCCTGATGCTGTTTGTTAAATGTCAGAATAATTCTAGGTTGCATTGTGATGTCTGTCGGGTTGCCCACTGATACATTAGATTTGGGGGTGAGTGCCTCTCTTCTGGATAGGTTCTTGACTCTATTGATGGCCCCATCAATCACCTTCTTCGCATAGCCCCTAGCCGAAAATCTCTGCCTACAAGCTTCCTGTGCCACCTCACATTCCAAGTTAGTACTGCAAATCCGCCTAATACGCAGCATCTCCCCATAAGGGATGCTGCGTATTAGGTGATATAGATGGTGACTAGATGCGTGAAGGATCGTATTGCCTGCTGTAGGCTTTCTAAATAATTTAGTGGCCAACATCTCTCCATCTATATAAACCTCCACATCTAAAAAGCAAACCGACATGGTGCTAATAGTTGAAGTAAATTGAAGATTGAAGCAGTTGTTATTCAAAGACTCTACAAAGTCTTTGGCACCCAACTCTGCGCCTCTCCATATCAAGAATAAATCATCTATGTATCGTAGATATATAATGACATGTTCATCCATAATTTCTCTGTTCTCTCCCCAGAGGACCTGCTCCTCCCACAGCCCCATATGTAAGCAGGCATAGCTGGGAGAGAAGCAGGCCCCCATCGCAACTCCTCTGATTTGCTGATAAATCTGATTGTTGACCAGAAAGAAATTTTGTTCCAAGCATCCCTGTATCATAGTCATTAACATCTTGTTGTGCAAAGAATAATTCAATGGACGTAAATTCAAGTAGTGTTCCACAGCTTTCAAGCCATCGAGGTGCCTGATAGAAGTATATAATGATGTTACATCTAAAGTAATTAGAAACATCCCAGGACCCCATGTTACTTGTTCAATTTTTCGTAGGAAATCAGAAGTGTCCTGAACGTAGGATGCTAACCCCTTGACCCAATCTTGTAAAAAGAAGTCTACGTATTTAGACGTATTCTCCATTATACTACCAATGGCAGAAATAATGGGCCTTCCGGGTGGTTTATCACTACGTTTATGGAGTTTCGGTATTAAATAGAGGGTAGGAATAATCGGATGTTCTTTTTTTTAAAAATCGATATTCATCATTGGTTATTAGTCCTGCACTTTTCCAAGCCAACAGTTTATGATCATGTTCATTCCAAGAAGTTCTAACAACATGAATATTGCTTTTTCTATAGCACGCAAGATCCGCCAATTGCTGTGTTGCCTCCTCGATATAGAGCTCTCTTGGCCATAGAACCACATTCCCACCCTTGTCGGCTTGCCTCACAATGATGTTATTGTCGGATTGTAGCTTCTTCATAAGTTGTTTATAACAGATATTTTGCTTGTCTATACTATGGCGAGCTCGATTGGTTGCAAAATATAGCTTTTTCAGATCTTTAATAACTATATATACACTGAAAAAAACATAGATTTCAGGCCTGATATAGTTAGGATTAAGCATTTAAAAAACCTTAGCAATTCACTGATAAAACCATAGGTTTTAGGGGTGTTATAGTTAGCTGGACATTTCACTCGAACAAAACCATTGAAATTCCTCCGATATAGTTGGTTGTACTAACTACATCTCGCGCACCCGCAATCCACTGCTGATGATGTCACATATTACATCATTCATGACATGGTCAGTGACATCACTGATGACATCTCAAATGACATCACTGACGAACTTTCAGGATAGGAGCGGACCGGAGCTGGCCAAAAGTTTTGAAAATTTCGCGAAGATTCATCAATCGGCGCCAAAGTTATTCCAAATAGAATGTTGCGATTTCCTATGAAAAATAGGTCCTAACTAGATCTACCTACTGGCGACTGCCAGTAGGAGATATATATATATATATATATATATATATATATATATATATATATATATATATATATATATAATCACACACACATCAAAACAATATCCTTTCAGGCTTAGACTACTGCATAAATTATGCTATGAATTGATATCGCTATTAGGAATTTTAAGGTTGGGTAAGGGTTTTGGGTGGTAAGGGTGTTTTTTAGGGTTTTAAGGGTATGTAAAGATTAAGGATGGAAAGGTTATAAAAAAGGGAGGGGAGTTTGATCCACCCACTCCTCCCCCAGTAGAAAATATGTATTTTTTAAATAATGAAAAGGGAGGGGATTGGAGGGAATTTCCCAATTGAAGAAAAAAAAAATTTGCTTGCTTCATCATGAGTGTAGGTTTAAAAGAAGTTTGCAAAATTAAGATTTGTCTGCAGTTGCGCAAAGTTCACATTTTGCAGTTGCTAAATCAGTCCTCTTTGCACATCATTGTTTTCAGGTGAAGATGTTGTACAATAACGTTTTTCTTGGTGGGAGATTTTCCTTGCAAACTATTCTTTGTAAGATATTTTCCCTACAAAAATTGTGTTTCTCTGTTTTTCCACCCTGTAAAACCTGTTTTCTAAATTTAACAAAAATCAGGAACCTTTCAAGGATTTTTTTTTACCTCAAAAAGTTGGTAGAATCGAGAGGTCGCTAACTTTTCACTCACCTACCAAAACACAAGTATTCAACGTGCTGTTAGCTAAAGAACTTAATTCGGCGTCGGAATCTTTTATAACATGTGCCACATCATTGCTGGGTCAGAGGTGTAAGATTATTATTAAAAGTGACCCATCCTTTGTAGCTTATTTTATGTACCAGTGATGGTGTATCGTGTTCTGAATTTATGTTGTAACGAGCAAGTACAAGAAGACAGGTCCAGGATGTGAAATCTTTGGTTAGCCAATAGGTCTGCTATTTGAAACCGATTACAACTTTATGTCCTTCTTGGGCAAATTAAAGAGGCTACCCTGTGAATGATATCACAAAACCCCTGTTGATATCATCAAACTAAGCAGCATTGTCGCATGCCTGTTGGTGGTGCAGCAGGGCCGGGTAAAGAGAGGTTTCTCTTCGCTACTCTTGATGGCTCCTTTGATGCATTATCCTGTGTTGAGCTGTAGTTGAGCCTTTCTGTACACTGTTATGTAAAAGCAAAATGTCCAGTCGGAAGCACTATATACGGAATACTTTATTATTATTATGCTTCTATATAGATATCTCTTCCGTTTATTTTATCACTGGGTCATAGCAATTGGATTTCAGAATTCACGGTCCATACTCAAAGGGTGTTATGCTCAACTGTGCTTGCTCTACACCATTTGATCTCAAAGAACCTTGTGCCGCTATTTTGATATTTTCTTTGCACATCATTTGCTTTTTAATGGCTGACTGATTAAGTATTGTTTGTTTTGATATACGTAGTTAGCATGAGCAGGGCAGGATAGTGTGATATCAGTGTATTGTCCCTCAGATTTACATAAGGCTCTCTGACTTGATTTGTGGCTCATGCCAGTGTGATTTCAAGATAAAGTATCTCCTCTTGTGTAGATTCTGATTGGGGGCTTGTGCTGAAAGGGCTCTGTTACTTGCTGCTGAGTTGTAGCCATGTGATTCCAGAGAGAGTGGGTGCCCTCATATACAGCTATCTTCTTGCAAATCATTGCTGTGTCCAAGAGGTGCACTGTTAGGATGCTGCAGTCACTTGCATGCAGCAGGTGTATTTGCATTTTAAAGAATGTCCCTAACTATTGTGAGTCATCAGGCCACCACTTTATTTACATGTTGCTGTGGCGGCATTGTCAACCAGTTTGAACACTGCAGGCAATTCTAAGTGAAGCAGAACACAGACGTTGAAGAAATCTGCGGAGGGAGCAACTCCAAATGTTTAACAGCAGTGTTTCAGATCTATGACTTGCGCTGGGTGTTCACTTTTGGCAGGTATTTTTCTGATCCATTGATATTTTTGAAGATTTTAACCCAGATGATGGATGTGACTTTGAATGGTCAGGAACTAGGCCGTGTTTGCATACAAATTAGCCTATGTTTTGATCTGCGGGTGATTGTGCATGAACAATATTGTAAGGCCTATGTAGGATCTAAAGAGGCTGGAGTCACTCCTGCTTTTTACCAAGTAAAGGGTGTTTGATCTCTGTCATTTGCGTAAGAGCTTAGAAGTGTGACTGGTAGAGTATACTGTTGTTCTTGAGGTGAACGTTAATAACACGTTAATAGCACCATCTCCCAGTTCCTGGAGAAAAATGACATCCTGCACCAGACTCAGATGGGGTTTCGCCTGGAACACAGTACTGAGTCAGCCCTGCTAGTGTTCACCGAGAAACTAAAAATTATACTCAACCAAGGCAGAGCCGCCACAATTCTGCTCTTGGACCTAAACGCGGCTTTTGATACCGTGGACCACAATATTTTAATTCTTATCCTCAAAGAGATAGGGGTGAAGGAAAACGCCAATCAATTTCCTCAGGGATATATCATTCCAGTGTTTGGAATCATGCATCCTCTCAGATATCTTCATGGCTCCCTACAGAGTACCTCAGGGTTAGTCACTAAGACCGACCCTGTTCAACATTTTTCTGAGCCCTCCAGCATACATTGTACAGAAATTTGGCCTGTCGATTGTCTCCTATGCTGATGACACTCAGCTGGTGGTCTCTGTGTCAGAAGAGTTGAACTCGAACCATCTGCAAGCTTGTACCATGCTGGGGAAAAAAAGGAAAATGGATGGCTAACTTAGCTTAAAATTGAATGGCGACAAAACAGAGCTAATGTTCCTGGGCAGTGGCCCTGGTCCGCAGGCCGGGACCAGCTGGCCTGGCAGATGGGTATCTGGCTAGACCAAAATCTCTCCATGGAAACACAAGCCAAAAAATCATTGGCAACCTGTTTCGGTATGCTACACATGATCGGTAAAATCATGGATCTAATCCCAGAAAAAGCTAGAAAGACTGTGGCCAGGCCCTGGTGGTCTCGCGGCTGGATTACGGCAACTCCCTGTACCTGGGCACTCCTAAATATGTGACAGGCAGGCTGCACGTGGTCCAAAACGCTGCAGCTAGAATGCTCCTGAAGATCCCCAGACACGAGACAGTGAGATCCTCGCTGAAAAAGCTGCACTGGCTACCCATTCAATCCAGGGTTAAATTCAAGGCCCTTTGCAGAGGAGAGACCCGGCCATGTTACAATCCTTCGTCACCCTATACGTCCCCAACAGGCTCCTCAGGTCCACATCAGAAATCAAGATGGGGGGGGGGGGGGGGGGGGGGTGTTCGGCTTGTCCTTCTCACACCAGGTCCCAAAACTCTGGAACTCAATGTCTGCAGAAGTAAGACGGGTCAAAAATAAACGGTGTTTCAGAAAAAAACCTCAAAACCTGGTTGTGCCGCACCAACTGTATGCTCCTCTCGGTAGCGCTGGGAAGCCCTTGGGTAGCCATACGCTTTACAAATTCCATGAACATAAACAATGGCGGTAGTGTAAAGGGTGGTATTGTTGATCTTGTGGTGCTGTTTCTAGTAATCAATTTTTGATAGGAAGAAGTTGGCTATTTTGTTGTATAATTTTGGGAGAAGTCTATGCTGTGTTTGTAGAAGCTTGATAGACGTACAGAAGTAAAACCTGAAGTACATTTTCAGGGCCGTTTCTTGGTTGTAAAATGAACTTGTTTGCTTCTATCGTTAATAATTTGGGAGTCCTCAAGGAATTTTCGACACCAAGTATTGATCTTCCTTTGGATTGTTTGTCAAGTCAGAGTTTGTTAGTAATCCACCTGGTCACATGTCTTGACCTGTTGCAGAATGGCAATATAAGAAATGGGATTATTATTTTGGGTGGACAGTCACCCACCTCAAGGAATAATGACACTAACTTGTCCTGGTCAATGCCCCGAAGTTATAAAATAACCTGAGCTCCACCCCCTGTTAGCTATGTCACAGAACAACCCGGCTTAACTTAAGGCACTATGTAAAGTATTAATGAAGTACTACATCAGTTATCACAATGAAAAATCTTAATTATAAAAATGGAGTAAATTTAATAAACAAAATAACGCCAAAGTGACAAAAAAACGGCAAGGAGAGCCAGAGATATGAATTTTTAAAGTTTTAAGGAAAAATACCTTTTAACTTCATCTTCTTTTTATGGAGCTCAAAATCCTCTAGTGAAGCTCCCTGAATCTTGTCAGAGGATAGTGCAATGAAAGTGGACATCCTTGCCACAAGATCTTGGTTGGTCAGCTGTAGAGGTCCTTGAAATCCCAACATTTTCTGAGTTCCAACTTTTCAGGTTTTCTGGTTCAACTCTTTGTGGTCACTTCTGAAACTCCAAGGACCTAAGACAGCACTTGGGGGCCACGACTCACTCCAACAGAGATGACCAGCAAGATCCAGTGTGGTCCAGTTGGTACTAGTCACTTCAAGAAAAAGGCTTCTTGCAGCTTCTTGTGTGCCTGTAGCCACACCATAGGTAGCCCACGGACCCTTGCAGTCCACTCCTTTGTTCTGGTCACAAGAGGGAACAGGTTCTCCAGGGCTTCTCAGAGGTCACAGACAGCATTGTCCAGTTCTCTTCTGTTCGTCAGCAGGTACAGAAAGTGTTCTGAGGAGGGTTCCCCAGAATGCGATGTTTATGGTTGGCACCAGCAAATGGGTTAGGTTGACTTCTGGCTCCTCCATAACCAATGGAGTAAATGTTCCCGGGGGTAATCCTTCCCTCTTTTCCAGTAGTTCCTGTTTGCCCGACTACTAAGATTTCCACTCTCCCTTGTACAGAGCTCTTGTTTCCGGTGATCAAGGAAATTAGCAGTCCCCTCCCCTGTGTTCACTACAAGCCAGTTCTGGGGTAGCTTCCCTCTCACTGGGTTAGGAGTCAGCGTGGCTAGCGTGGACCTTGAGGGCAAAGGTTTTCCCCTCTTTAGGTCTCTACTTACACTATACTGTGATTGGCAGGCCTCACCTCTGTCCCTTTCTAGTTAAGGAAGTTCCTGGGGTCCCTCCAACTGTCTTTCCTGGGCTGATAGAGATCACATGCTCTGCATCCAGTTTATTCTGTCACCAGGCCTAAGCCATTGTTCTACTCGGGGGCAGTTTTCACTCCTATGTAAGGTCAAACACTTGCTGGGCAGCTGCTGGCAGGCTAATTCAAATTAACCCGCTGGAGTTTCAGACAGAGAAAGCTTCCTCACAGTTAAATTTTCTACGTATTTATTAAAAATCCTACTTCACTAACGAATTGGACTTTTAATAAACATGAAGCAACAGTCCTAAATTGATCATTTTAGCCATTTCCTGTCAAAGTTACAGATTAAAGTTTATAATCTGTATTTAAAATTTTCTAGGATCCAGCCACAACTCTGCCAGTGAAAATAGATTTTGAGGGCTAGTCACTCAAAGAACATGCCAGCATCAATTTTGCACGTGTTACACTTTTAAGTATCGGGCAGCCTATCTTGTGGGCAGCAAGGTGTACATAGAGCTGATTTATTAATATTTAAACAAACAAAAAAGTAATGGTGGGATGTTTGAATTAATCTCGCCCACTGCTAATTATTGTAGCCTCATCCCGGTCCATAATTTTTTGGCACAAAATGCCACCTCAGATTAGACCCAGTGATGTGCAAATCAGCTTTACAGCTGAGTCCAGCTTGGTTCCAGTATTAAAGTAAACACGGGACCCATTGCGTTGTATAACCGTAGCACTTAGGGCGTCGCACTGAAGTTAACAAAAAGTGATGAGTGGGATGCTTAAATTAATCTGAGCCACTGGTAATTACTTTGGCTTGCATTCCAGTCTATTCTTTTTTACCCTCAATGCCACCTCAGAATAAATCCAGCCACAAGCAAATCAGCCTTGACTCTGTTCCGGTAAACAGCCTTTAGTGCGCGGCTGCTACTGCGCATACCATTACTTCGCAAGCGTTACTACGCTTGCGATGTTACAACGCGTACCATTAGTACGCAAGTTGTTACATCACAAGCGTTGTTACTACGCATGCGTTGTAATGGTATGCTTGAAAAGAAAACGATCCATGTCGTTGTAAGGGAACTGAGGCTGTTTCCTCACAACGACGAGCACCGCCCCTCGGAGACGACGTGAGGAAGGTCCCAGGAGGAGAGAGGAACCACGAGGAGAGTGAGGTAAGGGGGATGTAGTGTGTTTTTGTAGAGTAGGGGGTCGTGCTGGGGGTACAGTTTAAGGGTTGAGGATAGTGTTAAGGGGTGTGTGTAGTGTTTAAGGTTTGAGTGTAGGGTTTAGGGTAGTGTTGTGGTGTATGTGTAGTGTAGGTTAGTGTTTTAGGGTTAAGGGTAGTGTAGGTGGGTCGTGCTGGGTAGTGTGGGAATGTAGGGACAGGAGTGGGGCTCGTGGGGGTCATACTGGGGTAGAGTATTATAGTTTAGGGTAGTGTTTTGGTGTATATGTAGTGTGTGGGGTCGTGCTGGGAGTAGCATATTAGGGTTCAGGGTAGTGTTGTGTTTTTGTAGTGTAGAAGGGAGTTGTGCTGGGAGTAGTGAGTTAGGCTTTAGGGAAGAGTAGTGGTGTGTAGTGTTAAAGGTTTCAGTGTAGTGTCGTGATGTATGTGTAGTGTAGGAGCATGTACACATAGTAGTGGAATGCGAAGTAATGGTCTGCGCATTAAAATATATTTGTTATATTATTCATGCTTTTACGAAGTTATGGTAAGCGTAGTAATATTATGCGTACTAATGCCGTTTGCGATGTAAAAACATCGCACTAAAAGCATGCGTAGTAATGGCATGCTATGTATCGTCATACATTCCTCTGTCCAATAAGAACAGTCCAGCTCAAACTGGTCTGGGGTTGTTTGTGGTCCCTTGTGAAAGGGGCATCGCCTGGTAGTTCAGGACAGACTGTTCCCATGAGGAGCAGGGTTGGTACTGATTGCATAAGGCGGGCCTTTGTCTGGAGTAGCATAGTGCATGAGAAACGATGGACTGGGATGCGGTTCCCAGCAATTGCCAGTGGCAGAGATTAATTCAAGCATTCCACCTATCATTTTGTTGTTGCTGCAGCTTGTTCATATTTAAAAGTAGGCAAAGCTGTCTGCCAAGAAGGGTAATTTTGACAGGTTTGAAAGCGGGTTTATAGGCTGCTGTACTCCGGTTACGCATGGTAGGCCTGAAGCTATGTTTTGCACGCCAACCCTATGGATGGCATGATGGGTACTGCGGTCCACAGGAGGCATTTAACTTCTAGGACCTGGGAGTATTTCCTACTTCATATACTAGGGACATATAGACAAGTTAAATATGTCAATCAGGGGTGCGCCAGTTGAACAATGTTTAAAGGAGGAGTGCACGTTACTGCTGTTTACCGGGGAAAAGTGCACAGTGTTAAAGAAAATTTTAAAAACTGCAAAAGTAAAATACAGAAAAAGACAAAAGATCTAGTGTGAATATGAAGAAAACGCAGATGTGTTACAGGCAGTGTATTGCATTCCAGATGAAGCTTGTGTGAAGTATCAGAAGGTTCTACTGTAAACTGCATTGGATTCGATGAATAGCGTATATTCTCCTCGTGGAGTGAGGTTACCTGAAAATGTCTAGAGATGGCTATGGTGTAAGTACTAATTTGCAGAAAGTAGATTTCAGTGACTGTTTGATTTGAGGTGAAAATTAAATTTTAATAAAGGTACCCTGCTACTTGAATTAAAATCAAATTGTTCCTTCAGTTAAGGGGAAAAGGCACAAGACGGCCATCTTGTGAATGGCCTGACCATACCGCCTCGACTGTCCAGGAGCTCTCTGTTGAAGGAGCAGGCCCAAGGCTCCCGTCTGTGATGGACAATACATAGTTTTGTAATGAATGATGTAAAGTCCCATCTGATGGTGAGCCGAGCATTTACCTTTTTACTTTCTTTGTTTGCAGGAATAGCCGAACTTCTAATGCACCGAGCATCTGCCAAAAATGCACTAGGGAAAATATTTATTAACGAGGTAAGTGTTACATTAATTGTTACTTAACTGGTGTCTTCCACTGCCATTTATTGTTTATTTGTTTACAAGAACAGATTAGTTGTCCTTTGCTGGCCCTGCACGTGATCTGTATTGACTAGTCTTCATAACAAAAGCACAAATTTCCTGCTGGCGTTCTTAAACGGTTGTATGACAGAACTACGCATGCCTTAACAATGCAGTCTGAACAACGAGTGTGTTGTTACCATGTGTTCCTTTAGCACACAAGTCGTTACAACGACTCGCTTTAGTGCGCGCTGGACTTTGGAATAGTATCATTTACTCTTTGAACTCCAGTCTCTGTATCAGTAGGGAAGGGGTTGGACTTTAAATCCAACACCGCGTTTCCTAAAGCAAGTTGTTGTAATGACTTGTGTGCTAAAGGAAAGTGTGATAACGTTGCACTCGTTGTAGTGCCCGCGTTGTAAAGACACTGCGTGTTTCAGACTGTGTGGTAAATGATGTTTCCCTTCTTCAATATGTGTAATTTGGCATGCAGTCATTGTATTTTAGAAAAAGAGTGAACATTTGAATCATTGAAGTAAATTAAACACTAGGTTCAATAGAAAAGGGATTGAAGTGTTTACATAGGGTCTCCAGGACAGTGCCCTTTGCAATCTATATTATAACATCACAAATTGAGTTGTGTTATAGTTGGTCCTTCTGGTACAGACAGGCGTCCACATCATGCTTACTGCTGACTAGGATCCCTTTCTAACTAGTTTGAGAAAACCTAATCTCCGTAGTGGTCATGGTGATTAGCATGTGTCTCTCTTTTAGTGGTCGCCCATTCCAGCGACTTGCTGAGAAGATGCTTCTTGAGGAGCCCAATTGAACTTTGCCAACAGTACCTTATTGGGCACCCACCTGGGATAGATAAAATACAAAGAATATTGATAAAATAAACAACAAAGATAATTTCTTATTTTTTAATGTTTAACTATTTCGAACGCGACCACATTTATGCTGGACCCTTGTAAAACCAGTACTAAGAAAGGATTACCTTTTACCAGCTAAATTATTGTGCCTTTGTATCTCTTTGACTAATATGTGTTGCTCTTTAATTGACTGAAAGATACTCATTTTATGGCTGCACATTTGTGGCAGTAGGCTCGACATACGTTCTAGTAGGTAATGGAGATAAAGAGTTGTTCACTCATCTATCCTTGTGTTCTCTCATCATCCATCCCATTCACTCATTCATTCATTTATTGTGACTTCCAATTTATCATCTATCTGCACCTTCACCCATTCCCTCATGAATGGGAGTGTGAGGACTTGTGTGCCTTCATCAGTCCTCACACTCCCATCCATCTTCAACCAACATTCATCCATCCTCACTCTTTCATCATTTACTGATACTTTTTCCCAGTCTTATTTATGGCACATCCTTCCTTACCGTCTTCCAATAATCCATTATCTCCATTTTTATCTACTTGCCAATCCGCCCACCTCACACATATGTTCATTCTTCCTCACTCTCACCTTTTCATCTCTGTCGCACACTCATTGATCCATTCTGACTGCAGCTTCCAAACACGCGCCTTAATGATGAATCCGCTCATCTACTCCACCCTCCTTATTGTACCCCATGATTGAAAACCCATTTGCTGGGATGTGCTACTCCATTCTCGCACCTTGACCCTGGAATAGTGTGCTTAGGTGTCAGAAGACCCCAACCTCTCGCATCCGCTTTAGGAAACAATCTGAGTACTCACTTAGGGCCAGAGGTATCAATATTAGGAATAGCGATTTACCTAATTACGATTTTCTGCTAATCGGCCCTTTTGCGACTGGAAAACAGCCTGATACATGTAGTTCTTAATCTCCTAATAATTGTCTTCTGCTTTTCTACTATTTCCCCTGCTGCTAGCGCCAAGAAACATTGAAGTGTATGAGCTTCGCCTCCTCCCACATTGCACCTAATGAACGCACATGCCGTGACCCCTCCTTTAATGTACCCCTATTCAAAAAACCCTATTCATTTATAATGTAAACATCAGTGCAATTTCTGTTTCTGCAAATATAGCTGTAAAATAATCTATTGGGTGAACCTGACATTGGGGACTAACCTAGAGGATTTGCATTTGGCCACTTTGGGTGATCATGATTAAAATCAAATCTCTTTTGTCTTAGTTTTTTGAAGCTGTGGAGAGCCTGCGACAAGACCCCCGCGTCAGAGTGCTGATTGTAAAAAGTGAAATTAAAGGGGTCTTCTGTTCAGGTGAGTAGCAAAACGTGTTTTATTTAAGTATTTATTTAGTAAGAACCTGAGGTAATGCTGTTCTATACATTTCATTGAATGGCACATTACATTTGAACACTTCTGCACAGCAAAAAACACATAAATTGCCTGTCTATGGACGGCCACACCCATGAGACAGAGGTGTAGATGTTGTGGGAAAGCCATTTTTTCAACAGCACATTTTGGGATTTTCTGAAAGAGATGGTTAGGGGCCAGCTCTGTCTGTGAGAGATTTTACAAGGCCTGTGGGAGTGCGACAGAAAACCCCTGATTTTTAGCTTGCCTTTCTCCATTACTTTTTTCAAGTTGAATGAATATATCAACCTCTCAAGTGACACGAAACTCCTGGGGTGCAGTTAACTCTGGGATTTGCAGATCCAGAGAGGACCATATTTCCTAAGATCGGGGTTTGGAAGTAGATGTGTTGAACAAAGATACCTCCATGGGAATTTGCGAATATTGGTTCCAACAAATGGGGGCTTTGAGTGGGGTAGGTGTTTAATTTCAAACAAAAATAATACGTGCCAGGGCCCAGGGTATCGCTTAGGATGGGACTGCAGCTTGCACCACTCACTGCCCCTTCCAGTGCTTCAAGTTGCCAGTATCTAGGAGATGGATGCGCTGCTATTAATAATTTTTAGTGCATTTTGAATTTCTGAACTAACGTGCTCTGCTGAAATGGGCAGACAGGGCCACCATGTGGATGACTGTCATAAAAAAGTGCACCATTTAAAATTAAGTGCTGGTGCTGAGTACCGGGAAAACACCAGCACAAATTAAGCACTGTCCTCACCAGATAGCTACAAGTTACACTCAGAGCGAGGGGACTCATGAGAACATCGAGTAGGTGATCTGTAAACCAAGTAAATTGAACAACACTGCAGGGTAATACTATAAACACAGTTCCTGCAAATAAACACTCGTCTTATTAAAACGTAAACCATTTTTTACTTTACATAGTGGGGTAAAACGGGGTTAGACAAATAAATACAACTGTGCACACTGTAGTGTACTTAACTGAGATTACTTCTTTGTACACAATTTATTGATATAGTCCCAAGCCCATTCACAAAGGGCACTCTGGAACAGATGGTAATGCAGGGCTTGGGGAGGTTGAGAGGTGGAACAGTTTGTGAAAGATCTTTTGGCTCACAGGATGATTACTCCAGTGATGAGGTGAATCCTCTCTGCCCCTACAGTGGTACTGGAGATGGCACTACTGCCTTTGGCCTCATTCTAAGCGCTGTGAACATATCAAGATCAATACACCAAGCATGCAGTATACTGTTGGTTACCTTGAGTGGTGAGGGAAAAATGTGCAGGGACGGTTTATAACCGGTATTCCGTGAAATGCACAAGTCCTACCAGGAGGGTATGGTGCATGCAGGACCTTCCAGACAGGGCACAATCTGTACACAAGTTGTGATTTCAAATCAATTTGCACTCAATTGTGAAGTTAGAGTGGCCCTCAGAATGAGGTCACTTGTCTTTGAGATAGAGATTTGCTCAAGATCATGGGTTCAGTGGGCAAATACAACAGAAAAACTCACTGCAGTGAGTAGGAACGCAAGAGAGCAGTGATCACTCTTGATGTTCGAACCATTCTTTACATCAATGGCTTCCTGTGGAGCCTCCCGCTCCGGGATACCCGAAGTACCACCAACACACTGCGGTCTGGAGTGAAACGTGCAGAAAATGTGTGAAGGAGCAAACCTGTACCCAACTAACTTTGGCTCATTAATGAAAATCACTGAAACAGTGGAAACTGGGCCAAGAGTTCTACTGCTGACCCATGGGATGATGGCCAATCCACCTGATCAAATAGTGCTCGACCATGGGTTTCCATAGCTCTTTCCTTTTTCCTAATCTCCTGGAGCTCCCAAAATGGGCTGAGTGCCTTTCCAATATATTTGGACATTTGCTGTAGACAGGTTGATAAACTCTGGGTCAGTAGGTTCCGGTGCTGCCAGCAGGATGAGGTGGTGACTGTCCTCTCAGCAGAAGGGGTGTGTACTGGTTGCTGCCTTTTGAAGGCTCTTCAATAGTGTAACAGCAGCCTGCGAGGAACTACATTGAGAAAAAGCCCCGAAGTAGATCATTCCTCCTTGCATGTTCCCCTATAAAGCTAAAAGCCCTATTGAGGGCAGTGGCGCTGAAACAATTTTCAGAGTGGGGGTGCTGCCATCAATGTTAGATCACTGAAGTCAAGGGATTGTGAAAAATCCAAGTGCCCCACAAACAACAAGCATAGCAAATGAGCCACACCAATACAGCAAGAGAGTGGTAAGGGTGTGATATGTAGCCAGTGGTGCATTTTAAAGCACAAATATATTAGTAAAGAATGATGTAATACCACACTGTCATTTACAGACCGCTCATTTCCTTTGAAATAGCAACAGAATTTGCACTGACAGGCAATTTTACTGATAAAACAATATAGTGCACAAACGATATTATGTGGGACTCCGGTTTCAGCAAATATTTTTCATTTGCACATCACCAATTAAAGTGCCTTGATTGGTCTTAATCCTATTAAAACCTTTTTTTTATTGTACTTCCGAATTACAAAAAAATGTGCTTCATGCTCATAGAATTAGCAGCATGTCTGACCTCTGTCTTTGAACACATAGCAAATGTGACAAAATAAAAACAAAAGTCAAAGGCATCTTTATTGCTCATTCACCCTCCGAACTCCCGCCTGTTTATTTTGGAGTTACTTCCGCACCCCGAGTGTTGCAGGGATTCTGCTTAGAAATGGAACTATGCCTGGGATCACGGAACATCAGAATGTAAGGACTTAGTCACCATCCCATCTCAGTACCTATGGGTCCAAATCCAGACTAACACATAGTGCTTTACCTGCCCTCCTTACCTTCCAGAGTGACAGGTAAGTTGGCATCCCAGAACACAACACTCTGAATCCTCTCAGGAATCGCGGAAACCTTTCTCGCACCCATACGTGTCCACAATAGTGTCCACAATAAACAGAAATGAGACCGGAAGAAAGCTCACAATATTTATTGAAACTATTGTGTTCTATCATGAAGCAGCTGTGCTGCAATTAGAAAACATATACAAGTGAACAATGCAATTAGCAAGATTAATAAACTGCACACAATGAAAAGGCCTGTCATAGCGAATGACAAATCTGCCTAAGCCCTCCCTCACTTTGGGAGCACAGTGATATGTTCGAGATCTCTGGGATTAGTGCCGCCCTCATACCTTACGGTCATAATGAGTTGGTCTACATTTCAGACTTACAGCTCTTTCATCTAAGGACCTTTTCTCTGCAAACCTTGCTCCTCTCTGTTTATACAACACGTCTCTGCTTATATCATAAGAATTATCTGTTTTGAAACCAGCAGCTGGATTTCTCTATTATATCTAGATGTTAGTGTCCAACCACAGAGAAAAACAGGGCACAATATTGTTTGGCCTTGCACGAAATGTTGAGACTGAATCACAGCAGAAAAGCTAAATAACGAAACATGTGCAGCCTATTTAAAAAGTAAGTGTGGCACCCAAACAAGCGTATTACTCAATAACATGCGGAAAGCAAAAGCGGTCTACTACGAGTGCAGTTAGGCTAACATAGGGGAAAAACTACAGATTGCCCTACAGGGAACTCACAGCACCAGCACTCTACTTCCAGGGCTTATGATTGTGGGGCTCCTACTTCGTATCTCTCTCTTCCTAGTAGCTACCAGCTATTCTCTGGGGTTGAAAGCTCCAACCTATAAACTTGGTGCTGATTCACAAAAGCATTTATGAGTATAGCAAGTAGTACTATAGGAGTACACTTTTTTAGGTCGAGCCTAAACAGCGCTTGCGCTGTAGGCGATCTGTTATATTTAGTTTGTGTAATCCGACTCCTCCTTTGCATACAATTGGCTTTAGTGTCTGTCCTTTGAAAATGCCAGTGTCCTAATGGCTGTTTAGTGTTTTATGCCCTAGCTTTCCATAGAAGTGAACTCCCATGGAGCATTGACTCCGGGACGAGCAGGGACGAGAGCGCGCTGTGCGCTAACTGTTTCAGTGCTTTTATGTAGCTACAACATTAACGCACACAGGTATATCCATGACATTGCCAGGCCCCAAACCCTCCTCCGTGCGGATGTTATTTGCAGAACAAAGGACCATGTTTGAACCCAGAGGTTAAACTGCTAGTGGAATTTGTTTTTATCCTGCTTTTATTTGAAACTATCACCGGATGTTTATTTTATTTTAAATGTGCCTGCTGTAATAAGGAATACAAACAATGGCCAGTAATTGTTGAATCCAGCGATTATGCTGCTGGTGGAATATTACCACCTTTATTTTGAATCTATTTTACTGTATGTTTCTTTAAAATGACATAGCTTTAGTATTTTGTGCTATAAGGAATATAACGATTTATATCTGTTCACTGTAGTACACGTAACTTTTGTTTTGTTTTGAGTATGTTTGTTTTTTTGAGCTGCAGAGTTCTATCGTCCTAGTGCTAGTTTAATATTTACTAGTTCCCCTAGCTTTGTGATTGTACAACATTTTAAGCAGAATAATTTAATAAATGGTGTAATGTATATATTTTTATTATTAGCCCAGTATCAGACTTAGCATTTTATCTCTCAGAGCACAGCATTGTATGGGCTTATGTGCTCTGGGTTTTGTATTGTACAGACAGCGTCATTAAAAATCGTTGAACTGTCACCTTTGCTCCTCCGGGCAAACACAACAGCAGCATCATGCCTCTGCAACAGTCCGTTCCCATGTTGCATCGATAGTAATGCAGCATGCTTTTCTGTTATGTAGCTATCCGCACTTTAAAGCACAAATATTACCCTTTGCAATTCTAAAATATCGGCAATTTAAACCATAAATTAAATTCCAAATTGTAGTAGCACTGTTTATATGATTGTTATTTATAAAAGGTATATTTATTTGTGACCATAGTAAGCCAAATAAAGCATATTTATTATTAACGAACAGTAGTTATTGTATCGACCTTTGAAGGATAACAGGTTTTTTCAAACGGTTGATATTTGAACGCCTAATTTTATCTACTTTATAAGGATAAAAGGCTTAGTTAACATGACTGGATTTGAACCTGTGACCATAAGGTCAAACACAGGCCCATACAGTCGAAGCATTACTCCACTAAGCCACGAACGTGTGCAGTTAGGTCTTGTAAACATATTATTATATGCTGTATTAGTTTTTTATATTTCCATATTTGTGGATTTTTCAAACAAAATACACAGCATTTAAGTTTTATATTTTTATTATATATCGTATAATCGGTTTATATTTTTATTTACTAATATGTCTTGCTTTCTGCACTGCTTCTTACTAGTGCCTCTTTGGGTTCTCTTTTCACACCAGCAAACAAAACCCACTTCTTCCCACGCTGCAACCCCATGAGTGCGGCATGCCTTCCTTATACCCAGCCCTCCATGCAAGAACGAGCATAATGAACTCGCTGCATCTCTCCATGGCCAAGATAAGTTCTAAGGAAAACTCCACAATAATAACCTTGCCACTCCCGGTAAACCCAACACCAGTTGCAAGCTTCCCCAACACACCGTTTCCACGCGGCAAGAATACTAATGCAGCAAGCCTCCTTTCTATGCAGCCAGCTAAATTAATATAAACAATCCCCTATTCCGCCGATGCATTGGTTTCTTTATGGGTACATTTCTTTTTTACACTATAATACAGCGTGGTTATGTTTCAACAGCAGCCTGCAATTATATTCATGTTAAAAAAAAAAAAAAACACGGCAACAGAAACCTAATGTAAGCTTATAATACTGATACAGTATATATAAAAACATAATAACATGAAGTTATACAAGCCCACTGCAGCGATGCACCGTTGGAATCATTCTTTATTGTTTAATATTAGAGTGTGGGATTAGGGTGTGGTAACGGCCACGGTCAAAGGTGTCAGCCTTAAAGCTGGGGAACCACCTTTAAGTCTGGGCGTTAGCTAAAGCTGTAGTGACTTCGGGCAAATCATTTCATCTTTGTTTTTTGGCAGCTTTAAATCCTGTGAAGTGCACTAATTAACTGTGTGTTCCTGCCTAAACACTGCACATATACAGGTTGTAAACGCCGTATGTATCTTTACTGCTATGGGGATGTCTTGCTTGATTTATCAAAGCTGGAACCAAAGGCTGTTTGTCTTCTTCCATGTTGTCTTACGTCTGTCTCCATCTTGGCGCCAGCTCTAAACAAAAGATGTAAATGGTTGTAAATCTGCTGAGGTGGTAAATGTCCCCTTCAGATGTTAACTCACAGAATTGTGCTGTTTACCACCTGCAGCAAATGTTTTCACTTTTTTAAAACTATTTACAGAGTATGTTAAACTGACAACGGTTGGGATGATTTTGCGTTTTATTAAATTCTTACATTTGTCTTTTTGCTGAACTTTTAAAACAAATACATTTTGCGATATACATGTGGGCAAGGTAGTATTTTTTTTACTGCTTTTTGAACCAGACTTAATATGGGACTATAGGAACATTTAAATCGACATTTTACAAGCAATACATTGGGGATTATAGTTGTATTTATTTATATTTCTTGCATTATGCGTTTCTAATTAATGGTGCCTGTATAGCCCTGGTTTTCTGTCCACAATGGCAAACTAAACACACCCCTTTCACTCGCAGAAACATGATCAATACAGCATGCTCCTATGTTATCTAAGCCCTCCTACAATACGAAGCAAATGTGGGCCTCAGACAATATAACCTGCTGCCAATGTCTATTGACGCGCATGCGCACTGGGCATGATTGCACCGGCTACTTCCCACTGTGGCACCCGCACTTCAGGCATACTGCCATGCTGCCCGTTCATGTCCAGCATATCTGGGCGCTAATTTGAAGCCCATTCTGTTTATAGCACATACACTGGCATCTTTAACCCCCCCCCCTCAACCCTCTCCATGCCAGTAATTAGCCCAACGCCCCCGCTGCATTTAACCACACCACCAGCAGCATGCCTGCACAACACTCCGTGCCCACCTGCAACAACACAAATGCAGCATGCCTCCCTATTATGCAGTCATCCTCACAATGAACATTAATTTTATATTATTTTACCTTTTATTGCTTCATACATTTGTATTTATTACTTATGCTACTGCTAGTATATTTAAAAAAAAAATCACATTTGCAACGCCAATTGCTCAAACATTCATGAATGCTCGACCTATTGCAATGCAAATGCTTGTTTAATCATACCCTTGCATGCATCTGTGAAAATGCACCGAAACTTCCAACTCCCTGATAGTAAAAGTGTAAACGGGGCACCGTCCTTTCTGCCTGTACTAATTGTATATGAATATTCTCCAACTGTTCCTAATGACTTCGCAGTTTTGAGCCGACTCGCCAAGGCCTGTCAGGGTGCGTAAGAGAGTGCACTGCAGGATTACCACTCTATGAACAACACCTGCCTTCTGACTAGGGCCCTTTGGTTTTCCTTCTCTGATATATAGGGAGGAGTACTACATGTGTCCAGGAAGAGAGAGGAGATCAAATAAATCACAAATAAATCATCATTTTATACAAATTATGTAAAAGATTTCTTTTTTTCTTTTATTAGGTGCTGATTTAAAAGAACGGGCACGGATGAGCAATGAAGAAGTGGGACATTTTGTTCAGAGGCTCAGGAAGTTGATGAATGAGATTGGTGAGTTCTGTAACTCTAAATGTGCAGGGCACAAATGGGGATTTCGGATGCAAATCCCCATCTAGATACCCTCAGTGTGATTTATAATAATGTTTCCTATGTGCTGTTCCTCCTCATAGCGCTGCTGCTTAACTTGCTAAGTTGTTTTTGTTTTTGAAGGGTCCATCTTTCAAGTTGAAACCTACTTTATGAGTAGGCCATGGGAGCCACAAGACCCAAATATAGGAACAATAATTCGCTTTGTTTGTGCAGTTTTTTAATTTCTAAGAGCTGTAAGTTGCAGAGTTGCTGCTATTCAATTTAATGATACCCAAATTATTTATGCTGGTAGGATGAATGTCTGCATAGGCTTTGTAAGGTTTCAAACTCAAGACCTTCAAATCACACCAGCGCTTAACTCGCTTAGCCATCGTGCTGAATCTAAAGATTATAAACAGAAAAAACATTTAGTTTTACTGTGAGTAAATCTCCTTTCCTAAACACATTATAAACCAACTCGTTACATAATTAAAATAGTCTGAAAAATTGTGAACGCTTTTCCTACCCATCATAAGGAATTTTTGTAAGCACTGTAACTTGTTATTCATTGCGACACAAAAAAAGTGATTAATGAATTAAAGTCCAGTATTACATAGCACTCAATTTCTTCCTTGGGTGCCAGACATCCCAATCCCTTTAGCCCATAACCACTGGCGTTTGTGAAAAGTAAAACAATAGACACTTTATTTGAATTGCATAACTCTGATCTCCCTTTGTTTTTATGTCCAAGTAAATAAATGAGAGTATAGTTTAAAAAAATGGAGCCGTTAATGCACTCCTGCCTATCTGGCGGACAAGCTGACCATCTCCACACCCATGGACAGAACACTATGAGACTGGAGACCAAGATATGTAAAAAAGGAAAAAAACAAGGTATCGGGCCTTTTCCATTTACCCAGGATCTGAAACAACATACCTGTGTCAATCAGGACCAACCCAATGCTGCTTCATTTGGGGAAAGACTTGAAGAAGAACCTCTTTAAACCACAACACATCACAACGCAATAACACTCCAATAACCACCTAAGTCCCCTTTTACTCGTTGACTTGGTTTGTTTTTGCCCTTGTATAGTGCTCCTCTGCCAAATGAGAGACGGTCGATTTTGTATCATAGCGTGCCCCAGGCCCGTTCTGTCCACACCTGAAGGATGAGACCCTTGTCCTTGCCCTGCCAGCCTAATTTGTAGGCCGTGTTAAATTGACCAGAGGGTCCTGTGTTTCTATATAACAAATACCCTGGGACATCCTTACCACTCAGCCAGCATAAAACCCCTGTGTAGGCCCTTCTGTTCAATATGTAGGCCTCTTTGTTAAATTGGCCATAGTTCTGCCATTTTCCTGTATAACAGGCTAAAGGCAGGTCTGATCCCAATCATATCCAGCCCCTCTCTCTGTGAGGCCTCCTGCTCCAAACTAAGAGCCCCAACCCTACTCGTGTGCGAAGTTCACTGTCTCAAGGTTCAACATCCCCCTGTTCTCACGACAATACAGCAGACTGAATCCTGGGCTGGTACATACTTTTAGGGAAGTTGCCACCGCAGATGTGTCAAGCTGAGGCCGAATCCCTTTACAATCTACTTGCCCATCCAATTTACGGCAAGCGCATTGCCTGAGATATGAACTTTCACGTAGCTCACGTACCTCAGTTACTGGAAAGGGCGTCCCCATGTATGGTAAAATATTAGAACCATACCGTAAGTCACGAGGTAGACATGGCATGAGATGACGATACCGATACCGTAGGCACTTCTAACCGCCTTAAAGAGTACAAGACTAGAAATACTGATGCCTTCTGGAAACTGCTCATGGCGCCATTCTTGCAAGATAATAGCAATCATCCAATGATAGATGTGGCAATTGATGGCCCAACGTGGGTAAACCACTTCTCAAAAATCTTTGCCAAAACTCCAGAAGTGGAATCCATAGAAGACAATGTTTGTAGTACCCAGCCCAACTCCTTTCCAATTTCAATAGATATTACACTAACTGAAATTACCAATGCAGTCAAAGCAAGCAAAAGTGGGAAAGCCCCTGGCCCGGATGGCGTGCCAGTGGATTTTTTTAAATCTAATCTAGAACTGTGGACTCCCATCCTAAAAAGGGTATTTGACACAGTAATGAAGTGTGGCCTAATTAAATCCTGGACACAATCAATTATGGTCCCTGTTTTTAAGAAGGGAGACAGGGAGGATGTCTCCTGCTATCGTCCAATCTCACTCCTGGACTCTCTGGGGAAGGTACTGGGCAGAGTGGTTCTCCAGCGACTCCAGGAGTGGGTGGACGATGACGGGGTCCTCTCTGATATCCAGTTTGGTTTCAGGGAGGGCTTTGGGACAATAGAGCAGGCCCTAAATTTATCCCTAATTATGGGGAAATATGTCTCTGCAAAGCGGGGTAGATTGTATATGGTTTATGTTGACCTGTCCGCGGCTTTTGATTGTGTTTCTCACTCAAAGTTATGGATAGTTCTTAGTAAAATGGGCGTGGACCAGACCTTGTTATCTTTTCTCCGTGAATTATACATGAAGGCCTCTGCCAGGGTACGATTTGGAGTCCGGGGAGAACTCTCGAATTCATTCGCTGTAGAGCGTGGTGTAAGGCAGGGTTGTGTCCTGGCCCCCTTCCTCTTCTCGTTCTACACTAATGGTCTTGAGATGGAGATGTTAGAGGGGGCTCAGGACCTCCCACGAGTTGGAGAACGCTTTATACCAGCACTCTTATATGCGGATGACGCCGTGATACTTGCACGTACCCCTCTAGAATTACAAAAAGCAACGGAACGGTACGCAAGTTTCATGGCCAAATTAGATCTTCGAATAAACATAAAAAAAACGTTCGTCATGGTGGCGGGGAAGGGCAGAAAAAGGGGGAACAGTATCTATTTAGATAAGGAAAGGCTAGAACTAACGGACCAATACCCATATCTTGGAGTAATGATGGACGCGAAGCTAAATTGGAAACCAGCCATAGAGGCCCGTAAACACCACCTTCTTAGGGCAAATGCTGCCCTAATAAAATTCTCACAAAAATTGGGCAAGAGACCACCTGTAGAGCTTCTTCGAATTTACAAAGTGAAGTTCCATTTCAACAGCACTGTACGGAGCAGGCCTTTGGGGTCATAAAAATACTGGCTCCCTTCAGGTGGCAGAAAATAACTTTTTGAGATTTATTCTGGCGGTTCCAAAACGAGTCTCCACCTTCGCTTCCCATTCTGAATTGGGTATCTCTCACATCGAGGACCTTGCAAAAATTGAACCACTCCTATTGTGGTATCGCGTTTGGACTTCGACTAAAAATACCTTCACAAAGAAGTTACTGGTAGATTGCATGTCATTGGACCACGTGGGGAAGATTGAGTGGCTGATGCACATAAAACATTTTCTAACAGACCTAGGATTGGGTAAATACTATCTGGCACCAGAACTTATTTCTGAGATACCTAAGAAGGAATTAAAAATAAGGGCACTGTCCCACGTCGAAGAATCACGTATGTGCGCAGAGGTCCAGAAACCTTTGGTTCGCCACTCCATGCTAGAGATGACAACTTTGGAGATTGAACCATACCTGACGTATGTTCAGTCACAGTTTGAGCGATTCCTATTGACCAGATTTAGGCTAAACATCTTCCATAGGATGGTAGCCTTTCATTCTAAAAATACGTGGGAGAAATTTTTGCCGGTGTGCCCATGCGATGAAACAGCAGAGCAATCTACAATGCATACTATTCTGTTTTGCAAATATTATACCCCACATCGCAAACTTTGGTTAGTCCCCGTACTGAAACGGTTAGGTTTCAAGAAGTGTCGCCCAGCCATGTTATGGCTGCAATTCCTGGATTCTGAATTTGTCTGCCTATCTGTTAGTACTTTTCTTAAATGTATCTTTTATCACAGGAAAAATCTTTGAGGATGTACAGCTGGTTATCTGAGGTTAAATGCCAGAATATATTTCTAAACTGTATTGATGATAATTTTTTATATGGAATTATTTTTTATCAAATTGTATGTTATTGCTAATATTCTTCTACAAGGTTTTCTTGTCCCTCTTCAAAACTGTGCAAAGAAGACTTATTACAACTATAGATTTCAAGATGGAGTATTGTAATCATAAGATACCAAACATTGTTTTGGGTATATCCCCCAAAGCATCCTAGTTTTGCAGTTGGGGGGTTATCTTTTCCTCCTATTTCAAAGATTCATAAACTTTATTATTCATGATTCCTTAAACTATAGCGATACTATTTAATGAATTCTTGTGTTTCTGGCTATTTATGTATATCCTATTATCTTATAAATACACAATCATAAATGATCTTTGTTTCTTTACACCTTATAAGGTCACTACTTTGCACATATTTTAAATGTTTGCTCTCATTAGAGCCTTTTAAAATTCTGTTTGTTTTTAACTCATATGATCTTTATTGTATAATTGTTGAAATGTAACATTGTACTTGCTTTTATGGTCTGTAACCAACTTACCGAATAAAGCTGATTTGATTTGATTTGTATAAGAAGGGAGACCACAGAGACATCTTTGGACTACCCCACCCGTCTGTTAGTAGATGGCAGGCGGGTGTGGGTACTTCCCAAGAGCTCTTGTTTTTTGTTTTTAAGATACAATTTAACTTGCCAATATATTTGCTGTATATGCTATGTATGCTATTTTGCTATGCTATTTTGTCCCTAAAGTGGTGTTTTCTTATTGAGCACTTCATACTTGTATTACATTTACAAAGCTGCTTTCTTTTAGGTTTTAGGTACGTACGCGAGTATTCTCAGTATTATAGATCAAGTGTGTTTTGCATTCTGAGAACATCTTCCTTGATTTAACTTACGTTTTTCATAATGCATTTATAAATGTGTCTTTGAGGTTTAGTCTTTCTCTCTCTCAGGCAGTACAATAGTTTTAATACAGAAATGCCATCTTATCCATGTGACTATCTGGATTCTGTATTTTGTATTTTTATGCCTTTGTCTTGCAGTTTTTGAAGTTGCACCTTCTTAATTAAACTGCTAAAACTCTCAGTATCAGTTTCCATGGCTCACATGTCTGTTTCCTTAATTTTTAGAGCGAGCGTTCCCAGACACCCCGGCTCAAATTAAGGTGCCCCTTTTGTCCCTAACTCACTCCCTCGATCACTCCGTGAAGGCTCCAAGAGCTCTGTGCTCAGCCCCCTGCCCTCTTGACCCTTAATAAAGCTCCCTCCAACACAAACCTTTTGCGATAAACATATCTCATACATTTAAACCAAAGAAGGAAATAAGTATGATTGGTCTTTCATTCATATTATTATTATTATGGAACACTTGAATGGTGGGAGCCAATGTGGGCAACAAGGACCACTGACAGTGTTTTGTCATTAGCCACGTTGATCACTTAAGCAGGAATCACCGATGAATTGGTACACCATAAGTTTGTAATGAAATAATTTTCACATTTTAAGATGTGACCAGTGGGATGACAGATACTCCATTATTTTCATGTTAAATTCGTCTGATCCTTCAAACAGACAATTTAACTAGGTTAGACACTAATACAATGTTTCTAAGACCTATTTAAATCAAATTGTTTACTTCATGTTGTTTATTTGTCGACCTCCTCAACAGATCATGTAAATTTGCTCAGAGATTTTTCAAATATCTGCAACTTTTGTTTTGGTGTAATTTATTTCAAAATTACTCTTGAAGTATGTTCAGCTAGAGGTGTAAGTGCTCTTAGTAAGGTTATAGATGTGCAACTTTGCAATAATGAATCTTCCTAATGAGGTATGTGAAACCATCTATCTTGCTAGAGCTCCAGGAAGGATATACATATTAAAAAGAGGGGGCAAAAACATTATTGGAAGGCACTTGGAGAGTTCTTGTTTCTGCCAAAGTAGCCTTCAGTAATATGTGCATATATAAGAAGTTTATTAATGTCTTCATATTAGGGTCAATATTCTGTTGGGCTAAGAGACCGATTCCATTCTGAAAAAGGGAAAAGTGTTTAAATGCCCACAGATAGTTGTTTGTGGGTGTTCTCAAACGTTCAAAGTTCACCACCACATGGAATGCTTTAGACACCCATATTCACAACAAAAAGTGGGGTTTATAGGTGTGGAGTTCTCTGCACTAATGGCTGAGATCTCCATGCATTTAAATGGGCTTATGCCAGGCAGAAATCCCATTTGTGAATTCTTCAAAGGTGTAAGTAAGTTCGATTTTGTCATAAACTAACTTTTACGACTGAATTTAGTTTTATGAATCAGAACCTTTCTGGGTTTGCTTCTGAGCAATTTTACTGCATACAAGCATTTTCTCTTTAAACAACATTTGGAAAGATGGTTGCAATCGTTGAACTAAAATGTTTTTTTATGATTTCAGGACTAGTAATTATGACCATGTGGGTTGTCAGTCTATCTTCTGCTTCACTTGGTACAACCCACAATGTTAAGCTATCTAACACCCTTCTTTTTGTAGTTGTGTAAAGTAACAATGCTTGTGCTAGTAGTCCTCCAAGGATTTTGAAGGTGCTGACGTGATAAACTTCTTTGGTTATGCTCAAGATGTTCAAGGAAGGGGGTTGAACATCTTGCTGCGTCGGTCTTGGACGCCTCATGATGAAAGGTTCCAGCATTGTGGTGCAAAAAGATTCTAAAAAGCTAGCAAGCAAGGAAAGACCCAGTCTGATGCATATCCCTCTATTGAAAATTGAGCTAATTGTACTTCCTGTAAATCCAGCAAAGAGTAGAGGACCAGGGCAAGGGTATTTAAGTTCATCGTATAAGAGGCCCTTCAAAGCATTGATGTTCGGTTAAAATCTTTCTTTACTAACCTCTCTGACAAAACTAATCTCTGGTTGTAAAGTGGCATTATCATTTTTTTCCAAGTTTTTCCCAGATAGTGCGATACAGCAAGGGAGATTGTACATCAGATCGAAGTCCTAGGACAATGACCATTTCTTAGCCTGTGGTTACAGCTGTGTACAGCTTGGCCATCAATACAGTCATCATTTTGGAAATCGTGACCAACTGCATATAGCCTGTGTAACATCGGTGAGGCTATCCATAAAAAATATGTTCCTGTTCACATTGTAAAACATAATTTCAAGATAGTGTGGCTCTCAAAACGATCTCTTACAGGGTGGAAAAAGAAGTCCATTCTCATACGCTCAGAATTATATTAGTTCATCCTTCAGCTTGTTGTTTTTTTTCGTTTTGCTAACATGTTTCGCCTCCACTTGCAGCTGTTCTTTGACATCACTTAGCCTTGTCTCAATAGACATGGAGTTGTGCCCAACCACTTAAAAGTAAAAAGCCTCATTGATTGCTGATCGAAACACAATGTACTTGTTATGCTATAAAATTTCTGAGCACTGTAGATGAAGCAAAACAATTCTGCTGCCTTTGTCGCACACTTTGACTTTTTGGGACAGACCACTTATTACGTAGTCTACAAAGGTGTACGAAACTAGGAACCTTCTTAATTGAGTTTAAAAACACATTCAACAAGATCAACATTTCAGCATTAATCCTTAATGGCTGTTGTCCTTTGGTGAAGCGTTTTGACAGTGGTGACTTACTGAACTAAATACTGTTCCCTCTAAAATATTAGATTAATCTGATGAAAACTAGGGGTGAGTGGGAAAATCCACTCCACTGGCGGAGTTTGCAGAGTTTTGCCACTACGTGCTCTGCTTAGAGCATGGAGTTCGGAAAAAACTCCACCCTCCGCCGCATCACGGAGTTTACTGGCGTTTATCAAAATAAGAGAGGGACAAGGAGCGCGATCAAGATCCAGTACCCATGCTCCTTAGAAAGGTTTAACATGTGTATCAACCAAATTTGGTACTTGTTCCTGTCTGGAAAAGATTAAAGAAAGCAGTTGGAAATAGAAAAATGTGAGGCTGTCATCCTTATTAGGAAGTGATGCCCTTACACACCCATGTAGGTTTCATGCTTCATCATCAGGCTTTTTGCTTCTCGTGGGGCCGGCACTGCATTGCCCCCTGGGCCCTGCGAGAGGGCCCTTTGTTGGAGATCTTTATAGTAAAACAGCTGTGATGATTCATGGGATGTGCGGAGCCAACAAGTGAGTGGTTCTGTGATCTAAAACGACCTAAAGGGTGCCCATGACAAGTTTATCAGGGGTCCCTTTGGTAAGGTTAAAAAGGAGGTAAAATTATGGCAGTCGATGCAGAGTTATAAAATGTGACTGTCTGGTGAGTGCGGTGTAAATACCCAGTGGTTTATACTCGGTCAGGTCGACATTTTTCATGCCCTGATGGTCCAGAAGGCTCCGTGGCATTTTAGGACCAGAAATAAAGTGTAGACCCTATTCTGAATGAAAAAGGGTGTGGAATTGTTAATATATAACATGCTCTAGTGGTTCAGCATGTGGTCATAGGAGTACCTGGGATATGCTCACCCTATCATGTATCACAATCCAACCTGGTAAAGACACTCGCAATGGAGAGTTACCTAAACCTTTCGTTGTATAGTGCAATGTCATTCTCTAATTTGTAAGCATTATCAGTAGTTCTTTATCAGAAGTGCCACCTGTATCCACATACTCTGTTGTCACCACTGTGAAATAACAATAGGAGAGTGTATCACTTACAAAGTGCCAAGACAGACCAGCATACAGTAACATATAAGACAATACATAACACACAATCAATCGTTTCTGGTGGTATCCGACATCTCGGCCCATATTAAAGAGTTTACTGGCGCCCTACTTTAGAAAAGTAGAAAAAGGAGACTGATAATGAGACTGATAATGAGAAATATGCCTCGTTTATTTAGGAAAACCCTTTGTCAGCAAACCCTGAAGGGAAACGAAAAACACTGCATTTGTTTATGACTTGTGATAGACGTTGCGTGATCCGATCTCTTTTAGTCCTGCATATTCTATTTAACCATGGATGGCACCCATTGGCCTCGGGCTCTTGCTGCCTCTGCTGCTGATCACTGCTGGCCACTATGACCCCACCATGAGGTAAACAGCTTGCCCACCCCGTGACCTACTCACTAGTGTCCGAAGGTGAAAAGCAAATATTGCCTTCGAAACCCCCCCACATTCTTACCTTCCATCTTCAGTGACAGCCCTCTATAATGAGGAACAGAAGAACATTCCGGAAGTGATCTTCCCGCAGTAATAGTAAAACTGAAAATGCATACATGTCATTCTGTACTCAACAAGCTTCTAGGGCTTCTGGCAGGGCTTAAAGGAAACCCCTCCCAAGAAGAAACCGTGGCCCTCACCTCATGACAGGAACCAAATACTACTCCCAGAATGCAGGAAGCGCCAGCTGCAGTTCATGAGAGTTCTAATTAAAGCAGAATGTCAGTTCTCCTCAGTCCTGTCGTGCAGCACGGCCTATGCACGACTGCAGCTGTGTACAGCGTGAGTGCCTGCGGCGCGTAAAGTACCTACAACCAGGCTGGGCTTTTGTCGCCCACAGTACTGTGCCTTTTTAAGCACATACTGGGAGTGGTAAAACCCAAAATACAAGCCCCAGAATGCAAATTATTATTTTTGAAATAGCCTGGGCTAGCTAAAGATGTTTGTTACATGTGGCATCAGTATACTTGGCAGCACTGCTAACATGTATAGTTGCCAATCTTCCATTACACAAGGTTGGATTATTATTATTTTTTAAAACATTTATTATGCCTGCGGAGATTAAATGATTTATTTCTCCAGAATCACAAGAAGTTGAGCCGACACCATCACTACAGCCTGGTTCTCCAGTTGCAAAGTTGGTAGTGCTTAGTGGCTCACTTAGTGGCTGAATAAAATAAGCAATGGGTGTGTTTCCGAGGCTACTTTACTTCAGCAGCAAGTAATGGGGGAAATTGGCAGCATGCTTTCAGCCAATCCAAGCTTGCACTGCTACCACCCCTATGGTGCAAATCGCACCTATGGTCGTGGCACTTTAAGTCTCTTTTCTGTTTTCCTCGCCCTCAGCTGAACAACTGGTATTCTACTGCCGTCTTTCATTCACATGCTGGACTAGGGCACACAGCAACTCCTGTGGCAAAGCTTGCAGTCGTGCCCCAACATAATGTTCTACCAGCTGCCGAGGATGCGGCTACCGCTATTACAGCTCAACAGGTGGTCCCATCTCCTACTGGTTAGATCATTGTTCCTTGCTTATTGCTTAAAAGTTTCTCTTATAGCCCCCCTCCTTTCTAGAACTTTGGAACCCAAGATGTAAGAGGGTATCTATTTGATCTGTTTGCCCATCTCATTGTTACCTTCTATAGAATGCTAACTGCAGGATTGTGTTTTATTTATTGGCATCGCTCTGTATGCTAACCACCAATGTGAATGTGGCTGCATTGTAAGGTGCTATCTACACACCCACAACAAAAACAATTTCACCTCCTCTGGCCGAGCGATACAGAGTGGTGTTTTGGTCGACTTGAGGATACATTTGTAACACTTTAAACTGACTAGCTGGTAGCGGTCCCATAGCGCATGACAAGGAACTCCGCGTCATGCATGTATGACATGGCTTGTAAAGTGCCTAATGCAGGCCTGATGCCGACATAAAGTGCTCCAAGAGCCACTAGGGGTACAAGTTTTTTTTTTCTTTCAAAGGTATTTTTATTGAATTTTCTCGAACATACAATCAAAGATTGTACCATCACAGTACCCCTCGCAGGGGGACAGAATAACCCAACAATAAATACAATTGCTGAAGTGCGTTGCCCAACATATATCCCGCTCCCAGCACAAGGGGGAGCTCACTTGTAAGGTACAGCTTCTAGTGGAATTGGAGCATAGAGCAAGAGCAAAGGGCACCAAGACGTGCACTGAACAGTATGACCGGTATATCTTTATCCTGTGATGGCCATTTTGTCTAAGCCTTCCAGCTGGAAGGTGCTAGATTTGGAAACAAATCAAAAACTAGTAATTCCCCCCAAACCCCCCCCCCTCTCCCCCCCCCCCGAACCCACCCCTAGCATGGTGGCGGCGACAAGTACGTAATGGAAGTGTCATGAGACATAGATCCCAACTCAAAATTGGAACAGATGCAGGGCTCGAATGGAAGACGGATAGACAGCCGATGGGAGGCCTCGTAAGATAAAGGTGACTAAAGGGCCCCATTTGAATTGGAAGTTCTTATAATTATCCCTGAGGATTTCAGATATGCGTTCTAGGCTAAGTGACTTCCATAAACGTGAATGCCAAAGGGAGATAGCCGGGGCCTCCTTTGTCTTCCAGGCGGCTGCCAGAGTGATCTTGGCTGCGCCAATACAGAGCCACATAATAGTTTTGTCCGCTCGAGACTGGTGTTCTAGGGAGGAATTACGGAGCCCCAGAAGGACACTCGCCATAGTTGAGGGGATGGGGTAGCCCAACATAAACTTTATATGCGCTAGAATTTCCTCCCAAAAAGGCCGGATCGTCGGGCAGTCCCACCATATGTGCTGGAAATCCCCAAGGAGCCCGCATCTCCTCCAGCACCTATCAGAGGCAGTAGGATATATTTTTTTTAGTTTAGACGGATGTAGGTACCAATCCATCATAGTCTTCAGATGGGCTTCCCGGAGCTCCGAGGAGTGGTTCAATCTGGTAATGTCGGTCCATAAATGAGACCATTCTTCTTCAGAGATGACTCGCTGCAGTAAGTCTTCCCACTTAGACAAATACCGTGGGCGTGGGGACAATGCAGACCTGATAAGAAAATCGTAGCTAAAGGATATCACCCCTTTCATAGCCGAAGTCTTAGTGAGGAAGACCTCAAATTTGGTGAGAGGGCAGGTAGCCGCCTCCCGTATCTGAGGAGTAAGGGCCCAGTGCATAAGTTGAACATAATGATACCGCTCCGCATCACCTAATTTATAATTTCGCTTGCAATCGTCAAACGTGAGAGGGTCAGAGTTGTGGAATAAGTGTGTCAAGGCCAAGCAACCTCCCTCCGGCCAGGCATCAAAGGGTCCCTCATGTAAAGCTAGGGGGAATGCCGGGTTCAAATGAAGTGGTGTAAAGGGAGAGGGGAACAAAGTCCACCTATCGTCACCCGACACAGAGTCCCATACTCCCAGGGTGGTGCGTGTAGGAGTGCTGATGTATGTGTTCTTGGGTCTGTCCTCTCTACGCCGCAACACCAGGTCCCAAACTGTCCGTCCCATCACACTTCGGTCCATATGTAACCAGTGCTTATCGGAAGATGGTTTCGACCATTCCACCAGGATTCTCAACTGGGCAGCTTTGTAATATAAGTGAAGGTCTGGGAGTCACACCCCTCCCTCCCTGCGAGAACGACGCAGTAGGGAGAAAGAGAAGCGTGCTCTCCCCCCCCCCCCGCCAGATGAAGCGTAAGATCAGAGCCTTCACTTTACGAAAGAAATCCCTATCTAATTCGATGGGCAAGGCCTGAAATAGGTAAAGGAGTTTAGGAAGAAGTGTCATCTTCACGGCGTGTATACGACCCAGCCACGACAGAAAGAGGGGCTTCCATTTCGTGAGTTCTGCTTGCATTCCTGCGATCAGGGGGGGAAGTTGGCAGCGTAAAGCTTCTCCAACGTGGGCGTCAGCTGGACTCCCAAGTATTGAATGGAGGAAGTGGCCCACGGGAGTGGCGTAAGAGACTGAAGTCTAAGAACTTCCTCCGGCGGTAGAGTGAGGTTGAGGATATATGATTTATCTAGATTTATTTTAAAGCCTGCTACCGCTTCGAAGCGTTCTAGCTCGGATTGCACATGCGGGAGTGACATAGCCGGTTCAGACAGAGACAGAAGGACATCGTCTGCAAACAGGGACATTTTATGAGACTCCCCCGTGAATGGTAGCCCATGGATGGTTGGATTAGCCCTGACTGCTAGCGCCAGCGGTTCGAAACTGAGTGCAAAAAGCAGGGGTGAAAGGGGACACCCCTGCCTGGTGCCTCTAGAATGAACAAAGGGGGGTGAATGGACCCCATTCACCACCACTTTAGAGCGGGGAAGGAGATAGTTAGCACGAATCATACGAAGAAATTTCGGGGGAAAGCCAAACGCGGTAAGAATGTGGAACATAAACCCCCAATCGACCCTATCAAAGGCTTTCTCAGCGTCTAGTCCCACGAGAACTGCAGGGATTCGGCGCCTATTGACCTTCTCAATCAGATGGATAATGCGACGAGTGTTGTCGTGTGTTTGACGGCCCTTGAAAAATCCAGACTGGTCAGGGTGAATGAGGCTGGGCATGAGGTAATTTAGCCATCAGGCTATGATAGAGGAATACAATTTGGCGTCAAGGTTAATTAAGGTGATAGGCCTATAAGAGGCGCACCGGTGAGGGTCCCTCCCTGGCTTAGGTATCACTGAGATTACGGCTTCCGTCATGGAGCCGGAAGTCGCACCGTCCTCTGCCATCCTATTAAAAAGTGGTGCAAGATGTGGGCTTGTGTCAGGGGAGAACGTCTTATAAAAAATAGCGGTATAGCCGTCCGGTCCAGGGGCTTTGTGAACTTTTAGGGCTTTAATGGCAGCGGTAACATCGTCCGTGATGATAGGGGCGGTGAGCAAATCGTTCCACGTTTCAGACACCCGGGGCAAGGATAGGTTCTGGAGATAGGCTTGTTGAGTAGCCAAGTCTAGTGGATCTCCAGAATATAAACGTTCATAAAAAGAGCCAAATATCTCTTCCTTGTCTTCGTCTTTATATGTGATGACTCCAGAGAGGCCCTGAATGCCTCCTATGTACTCCCTCTCCCTTTTATCTTTAAGCTGTCTGGCGAGGTGTTTACCATTTTGTTGCCCTGAGTATATGAAAGGTGCCCAAGTATAAGGAGAGTAAATTCTGCTCTGTTATTATAGATAGCCCGGAGTTTACCACGGATCGCTGTGAGATTCCAAAGAGTTTGCCTGGTGGTGTTCGATTTATGGGCAAGTTCAAGAGAAGAAAGTTCCGTCTCAAGTGCCTCCCGCTCCCTATTGCTCTGTTTATTCAAAGCTGCATTAAGGACAATACATTTCCCTCTAACAACCGCCTTAAGTGTGTCCCAAGTGGTATACTCCTACGTGTATTCCGGCTTATTAATAGCAAAGAATTCAGCAATAGTTTCTCGGAGTTTAGTACAAGATTCCTTGTCCCTGATGAGCGACTCCGGGAAATACCATCTGGGGACAGCCGAGGCGTTCCCACCCCAATTGAGACTAACCGAGAGCAGGCTATGGTCTGATACAGATAGGGGGAATATCTTGGCCTCCTGCAGGGCGCCTTGCAAGGATTGACTAATAAAAATGTAATCAAGCCGGGAGAATGTATGATGAACATGTGAGTAGAATGTCAAGTCATGGGTCTGAGGGTAGAGAGTGCGCCAAGAGTCTATAAGCCCCATGTCGTGAAGACGCTGTTGTGTGTCCAGGGAGAAGGAGCCCATGTCCGAGCGGTGCGCACATGTACTATCCAGCTCCTTCTGCCAGATCAAATTAAAGTCCCCCAGGAGTATTAGTGGGCCCTCTGCAAAGTCTTCCAATTTCCCCAAGAATGTGTGCAGGAAAACTGTCTGGCCAACATTAGGGGCATACACTGCTGCAAAGGTGCAAATCCTTCCTCGTAGGCGACCCTTGACCACAAGCCAGCGGCACTCTTTATCATGTTGGACTCCCAGTGGCTGAAATTGAATGGAGGAGCGAAACCTGAGCGCCACTCCCCTGTGTTTTGTCTGTGTGGAGGAACTATAAATCAATGGGAAATGTGTTTATGCTTGAGGCGCGTGTCATCCGTTCGGGTTAAGTGCGTCTCCTGCAGAGCAACTATGTCAAGATGGTGGTCCGTAATGTACTTCCATACCCTATGGCATTTTTGGGGGGAGTTAAGACCTTTTACATTCCAAGTACCAACAACGATTGGCATCAGGAAGTAAGGGAAAGAGCATTACTCACCGAAATCTGACGTGTTCCCAACAGATCTCTGACCTCGGTCCTTCCCCAGGATAATGTGGAATACCAGAACCAGCGCACCATGTGAGGGGAGATATCCCAGAACCCCTTCGAATTTACTGTTAAAAAGCCGCCACCATGACCCTCCCACACCCCCTCAACCACAAAAAAAATAAGAACAAACATGAAACAGATACAAAATGTACCCTACAAAAACGTTCCCTGGAGGGGCTAAAAGCGACCCTGTAGGAAGCAAGGGGGACAACAGGTCCGAGGACCCCGTCCACGCCCGTCCCAGGGAAAACATTGTATGGAAACAATACATTGCGGCTGAAAGAGAAGGCTCTATCTTTATCTAAACCTGACGGGACCGCAGCTGAAAGATATCCACAATGAGGAACATAGCGCATAGCATTATCTCAGTGTACACAAGATACCCAAAGGCACCCACAGACTCAACCCTCAAATCGGCCTATTATAGAAGTAAGGAAGGAGCACCGGACCCACGGAAGGGTCCACCAAGGTCCGCAGACGCCCACCGACCCGGCACGTGACCAAAGTCCCTTAGAGGAGGCCAGTCAGGGATCCGAGGGTAGGGCAGACCAGATATAGACCTGCGCTCATCGGCCGCTAATGATTGCATCCGAAGACAGCGGTTCAGTATGACTCAGTTCGTAGCCTGTGAAGAACAGTTATGAGGCGTGGGCCAAGAGAGTTCATCGATGTCCCCTACGCGATCCCGCTGTCCAGGCAGATGATGAAGCTGATCGTCGAGCCGTCTCTCCATCGTTACTGTGGGAAGGCCCCTTCTCGCCAGTAGGAAGGCCCAGGAGGTCCAACCCCTCCTGAAGATCGGTGATGTGACTGCATTTATTCTGGAAGTCAAAGCTGTGTCCGAAGGGGTAGGTCCACCAGTATCTGATATTATCGTCTCTCAGTTTAGTGGTGACGGACCGGAGCTGCTGTCTCCTGGCCAAGGTAGATGGCGCTATGCCCTGATAGATGATGCAGGAGTGACCCTGAAATGAGATGGAGCCCTTGGACCTAGCCGCCTGAAGCACCGCTTCCTTGACTTTGAACGATTGGAACTTCGCCAAGATGTCACGCGGTCTCCTTTTGTCGCCTTGCTGTAGAGAACCGACCCGGTGGACCCTATTGAGCTTTATTTTAAGTGACTGTGGGGCCAGCACCTCTGAGAAAAGACCCACTGAGAAGGCCTCTAGATCGTGCCCCTCTGCGCCCTCCTCCAAATCCCAGACCCGTATGTTTTCCCTTCGAGCTCTGTTTTCAAGATCTTCAGTCTTAAATTGCGCCAAATGCAGCTGGTCTTTGATGGTACAGACATCCTCCCTCAGCTCGGTAGAGAATTGTTTCTGCTCCTGGTGTTGTGACTCGAGATCCAGAACTCTAGTGCCAACAGAATCCACATCTTGTTGTAAGGAGGACAAACACTCCATCACATCTGACCGCAGTTGGTCTATAGAGGATTTGATATCTTGGCTAATGTCTTTGCGCAGTTCAGATTTAAAATCTTGGAACATGATTAGGAGGTCTGCCTTCGTGAGAGCCATTGCGGGAGAACCCGTTGCGCTGCGTAGCGCGTTCGGTTTTCCGCAGATGCGAAAACATCCGATACTTTGTGAGGTGTCTTATCTGTTGTCTGCTTTGTCTCCTTTGGCGGCATATGGAGGGAGCCGAGGAGGCGAAGCTGCCGGGACCCAGAGATTATATGGCCGACAGCGGTGCGCAGGGACAGACTGCAGAATAGCGAGGAGCACAGTGGGCAAGCCGTGGCGCAAGCAGCTGGAACTGTAGGCTGGACTTGGGAGCGGGATCACCAGATAGAGAGTGGATGGCCCAGCAGGCAACTCGGAGCACTCCCCAGCTCCCGTAGGTAAGAGGGGTCAGTCCAAAGAAAGCCGCAGAGGAAGGAGCAGGAGACAGGATCACCCACAAGCGTAGCCTTCAAACCAGCATAGCAATACTCCGTGTCCAGTAGAGGCCACAGACCCCGGGCCTACGGCCAGCAGATAGTGGGACTCCAACGTTGTCTATGGCAGCATGGGGCACACCGGAACTGCACTAAAATAGCGATGAGGAGCAGTGCCCCAAGGGCCGTTGTGGGTGTGTGGCGCCCTCTCAAGGGCTGCAGAAAGGGGTCCGCAACATGGAGTGGAGGTAGCAGCTCCCATAAACTGTGTGCAAACAAAGCGGGCCCCAAATCGTGGAAGGCGCCAGCAGCCGTTAGTGACAGGAACGCTGCAGCCATGTTTAGGTCAGGCACGCATGGCCCGGGAGGTCCCGGTGAAGGCCGCACATTACTGCTAGCAGGGAGAGGGGTCCCGCTCCGCGTGGTACCTCATATTTGGTGGTGAGCCGCCCAGGTGTGCTCCGGTGTCTCCGCGCGCCCTCCGGAGGGCAGGGCTCGCTCATCCACTACGGCGGGACTCCAGGCGCCATTTCAGCAGCGGTCGGCCCCTCTCCACCAGCGAGTTCAGAGCGCAAACGGGTCAATCTCGCAGCACCGGAGGCAGGAAGGGGCCCCCCGCCGACGCCTCACATCTTCCGACACAGGTGGGTGCTAATCGTGGCGATCCTCGTTTCACCCAGCTGCCGTTTTCGAGCCCGGAACAGCGCGTGGACCGGTAGCCGAGACAGACTATGTCCGACCGGCCATCTTGCCCGGCCACGCCCCCCGGGGTACAAATTTTAACGCCTTGAAACAGTATTGGCCAGGTGTTTGCTCCTCCCTTCATTAAACAATCTAATTTTAGCTATGGCCATAACGGCAAGGCTGACAATTAACTGGGATTAACAGGAAGGGGGCCCACACCCAAGGAAGCGTGCCAAAGAACAGGAGCAGATAAAGAGTAGGGACATAATTCAGTTAAAAGGATGAAACCACAGTTTTTGAGGGAGAGTGCATCTCAAGAGCAGGTGAGTCCCTCCCCTCCCCCCCCATATTCACAGCAGGTAAAAGCGCCAGCCAGGCTGCATCCAATGGCGATACTTCCAGTAAAAAATGAAGTTAATTAGCAGTAATGATTTCCCCCAGTACTGGGGCTAATTACTGAGTGGAGTGAAACGGGCCATCGCTTGATGTGATCATCAATGGGCTTGTTTAGTGCCCGTTTCCCACACTACGCTCGGTGGGTGGAACTCCACGGAATTCCGCAGAGTTTTTATGTAACTCCGCGCGTTCCGCCCACCCCTAACGAAGACAGACTGTAGGACACGCTATTAAGATCTTAATCTGCAAAAACAAAGATGATGGGCTTTGCCCATTATTTTCACAACAAGTTCATATTGGTTCACACGCCGTGAGAAGATCAAGCTATCCATACCTATTTATATACAAAGGATATTTTATATAAAAGTCCGAAGACTTCCCAAGTTTGAATAGCTTCATAGTTTTTAATCTGAATAAACTTCCTGTTACCTTACAGTGCATATAGTAGAGGGCACTTTAATTTAAACAAGGGCAGAAAATCTCTTTTAAAGCTCTGCATTGCTAAGTCAACGGTTGCTACATCTATACAGTGACAAACAGTAGAGATACAAATTGATGGCTGTGTTTTAGCTAATTCACTGTGGTTGTACCTCATCATAAATCAAGCCTGTAAAAAATACCTCTAAATCTGCACTCTCTAAAACTCCTTGTGGTTATGACTGCCGTCAATTCCCAACTTTAGGTACCTCAGCCACTGACAAAGAAATTACTCCTGTACGGGAACTCGCTAAAAGCCAGGTAATGGTAGGTTTGTTACAGTGGTGTACTAAAAGAACTCCACTTTTACTGCAACAGACCTGACGTTCACTTATAGATTGTTGGATTCCATTTGAAGTTATAGAAACTAAACAGCTTAAATGTATATAAAGAGGGAGTCAAGAAGGTTCTATTAGCCAAGCAAGCGTTTAAAAACATCTGCAAATTGACTTTGAAAGAAAAAGTCAGTAAACAGGCGTTACTTCCTTATCAGCGTTGTGCAGAACGTGCAAGGGGCATACTTAAGAAGTTCACATTTTGGGTGATTTTTTTTTTACCATTACATCTGAGTATCATCAAGGAACGCTTGATGGAAGTTGGTCCTCTGTGAGAGCGGCACATATTTACAGAAGCACTAGGCAGAGTAATGGATGTTTTGCTTGTTAAAGCCCCTCCCTTGGCGTTATGTTACATAAGTTTACAATTCATGTGCGTTGTGCCCTTCTCTGAACTCTACTAGTCTTGCCTTTTGCCTGCTCACACTCCCGTGGACCGAGTTTAAGGCAATGCACTTTACAATCCTACTCACCTACCATACACATTTACCTGCATATCAAATACGTATCCTGCAGTTTCATAGAATTAATTTGTGATGGAGATTTTGTTTGGTGAAGAATGGAACCCGGAAACGTGTTTTAATTCCAGCTTCAGACTGGACCACAGCAATTGTGTGGTTCTGGCTAAATAATCACTTTATCTCTCTGTTCCTCAGATCTCAAGAGGTGTAATGCAAATTTGCGAAAACATAGTGTACCACAAGTTCCTTCCACTGTCCAAATTGCATGTTCCCGCCCCACTGCCACATCATATTCCGGTTTCTAGAATTCAGACCTCAACACACAATGCTTTTTTATCTGAGCATTCTCCTGAAAGCTCTTTCCATTCTTTGTAAAATAAATGTAGAAAGGACAAGAAGCTTTTAGAAAGTTCTCCTTGTCCAGGACAAATGTCGGCCATCTGACTAGGGGAAGGGGATAATCAGCAAGTCACCCGTCTCTGTATTGGCTCCTGGTAATTCTTCAGCTTCTCTGACTCTGCTTTCAAGGAGACTGTACTACTTTGTAGCCCTGGGGGTGTCCTGTGCTGCTACAGTATCTGACTTCAATTCTTTGACTGGTTCCATTGACCTGAACCCATTTACTGTTCCTTTTGTAGCCCAGGCTTTGGTAACCTGCGAGGGTTCCTGCGATAGTAGTTGCTCAGCTGCCCCTTCGGAGACCCCAACTGACCCGTTTGGAGAAAGATTCCTGGACCTGTACAAAACGCATAGATGCCTCCAGGGTATTCGTTTTTATGCGATAATAATATATAATACTCACCTTAAGTAAGAAAAGGAGGGTTAAATATGAGATGTGCCCCACCAGATGTAATAAAGGCTTGGCGGGTGTGCTCTAGCCAGGCCCGGACTGGGAACCCAAAGCAGCCCTGGCAATGTTGACGGACCAACCCCCTGCTGCTTTTCTTACTGGAGGCCGATATAGTAACACCGCTGCAAAATCGGCCCTTAGTTACAAAAATGCTCCCCGCCGCTGTAAAATTGACCCCACCCTTCCAGCCTCCCAGGGAAATGCCCGATGGCCTCTACGACCAGTCTGGCCCTGGCTCTGTCAGAAGTGAAATCGGATGTTGCCCAAGTTCTGGGGCGAGATCTTGATACCATGGCTGTATTACCTGTCAAATATAGAGCTTTGCTACAGAAATGTCCCCTCAATAAAACATGCTAAATTAAAATGCTGAAGCTGCTGAATTTCCTGTAAGTACATTTTGTTTTTATTAGATTATAGAATACTCATGGTACAACAGTGATGTAACATTTAAAATACACAGTATTTCTTTCAAAACATTCCATGATAGCATAACATGCTTAATGCATTATGTGAGAATACCTGAGCTCGTGCACTATGGATTATAAGTAAGAAAGATGTATTGGTCTCTGTTGCATGACAAGCAGTCTGTACATACCATGCATAAGAAGTTTGGAACTAGTAATATAATGAACCGCCCATGGGGAGTCTGGGGGGACTGAAACCAAGAGAACAGCGTGTCCTTGAAGTTGCTTTAATGTCCCTATGAGCTGGGGTATCCCGCTCTCCTTTGTCAAGTTGGAGTTGTTGTGCGGTTGTGTGCGTACCAGTAGCATGCATGGTAGGATGATGCGGTCGATATCGGTGGTGTGAGTCCGGGGAGGGGTGGGGAGATGGAGAAGGGGATGGAATGAGTTTGCCTGTTGACCCAGTTTTTTTGTGCTGCAGTGGCAATGGTGAGTATGGTGTGGTCGCTCATGGTGGCCTGTCATCTGTTTTTGCAGTTAGTTTTTCCCGGTATGTATCACCGACATCATCACTGTGTGCGGTCTCCTCTGTGCGATTAGGCAATGAGTGCCAGGCCATGACCTCCACAGTTGCCCATGTGAGTAGGTCCTACAGGAGTATGTTGGGGGGGCCTCTGCCGATTGCTAAGCCATCGCTATGTACAAGAGCTATATTGATCAATTTGACCACATATTTGGTTTTGAATGCACATGCAAGAACTGCTAATATGCACTGTAGAGGGCCAGGGGTTTGTGCCTGTTCCATGATTTTAACCAATAGTTATAGTGTTGATGCCCAAAATTCGGCTGTAACAAGGCAGGTCCGCACCACCGTGAGATACAAGTCTGACGTAAGGCACAGACAGTGGGAGCATTTGGGGTCAATTATGGGGAACATTCTGTGTATGTGCAAGGGTGAGAGATATGTCTGGTCTAGGTAGTTGAACTGATGGTATTTTAGGTTGGGTTCCTGGAGACCCCACGGACATAGTCCACGCTGTGAACCACTGTTTGTCTGTGATGTCTTGACTTACAATGCCGGCCCACTTCTCTTTCAGGGTGGAAATGTTTGTGGTTCTTTAGTCTAAGAGGGCGGTGTAAAGGACTATGATCGCTCGTCTGTCGTCCCATGTGTTAATGTTGCAGGCAAGAGAGGGTGAGCCTCTGGTTCAATCTGGTCCTCATAGTGTGCCCATTGCATTAACCGTTGCATAATGAGTCAGAGAAATTGTCCCCGTCTATATCGTATTGTTCTATAAGTTCCTGGAACATCAGTCGATTTTTGTGCGTGTACAGTTCTTCCAGTGTGTCTAGACCTGCTTTGGTCTGTGGGCCAACATTATGGTGTTATTTAAAGGTGTAAAGATCGGTGTGTGCCCAAAAAAGTAGAGCTGGTGAGTATGGTGCATGATCATGCTTAGGTTGGATGTATGTCCTTCATCAGTACTTAGCCGTCATGGCCGATGCAGGTGGGGGTCTCACCGGGGTCTAGGAGCCAATCCACTATTTGACAGCTCCTTAAATTCTGAAGAACTGACCACTAGGTGTCGGGGTCTGGCTAGCCACCAAGTCTGCCACTGCAATTGGACCACGGTGTAATAGAGATTGAAGTTGGGGGCTCCCAGTCTCCCTCGTTCAAGCGGAGCATACAGTTTGTGCAGCACTGGTCTCCTCCGGCCTGATTTCCTTATCAGGTTGGTGAGGGTAAAATTCATGTCTTGAAAGAAGAATTTTGAGAACTGGCCAGGCAGCGTTGGAAATGGTACAATAGCCTCGGCAATACTAGCCTTTTGGCTATTGCCACTCTGCCCATGGGAGAGAGGGTCAGTGATCACTAGAATGTCAAGGAGTTGCACGTGCTGATCAGCACCTTCCCCACGTTCCCTTGTACCAACTCTTCCTCAGAGTGGTATATATTTATCCCCAAATATCTGAATGTGTTGCACTGTCATCCCAGAGACAAAAGAAGCAGTGCCTCGGGTTCTCGGCATGTAAGACTACTCAAGGGGAACAAGCAGGGCAAAATGTGCAGGACTCCTGGATTGTGGCAAGCTGGACTCCCGGAGGTTCGCAGTGGCTGCAGGTTCCTCCTTAGGTAGTGTGAAGTTTACAGCATGTTGTTGGCCAGGTTACAGGCATGGAGCGCCTTCACTCCACGTCCATTCCATTCGCCATCTTGACTCTATCCCCCCAATCCCATTTTGTTGACAAAAATAAAGCATGCATGTTGACATCTGCATATGTACAGAAATCTGCTATAGTTCTACCCACCACCCTGTTATGCAAAGTGCTTAAATTGTACTAGTGGTTGCAGGTGGAGAGCCTTCAAACTCATGTTTAGGGACTGAGCCCTTTTTTCAAGAGACCTTGACCAGAAGCAAGAGAGAAAGGCAGAAAAGTGAGAAATTTGGAGGAAGCTAAATGTAGGAAAACCTTATCAGAGAGAGGAGTCAGGAATGGGGCATGAAGTAGAGGGTGGTGGAATAAAGAGGCAAGAAACGGCATCAAGAGTAGCCTTAATACTCAACAGCACCATGATCCTAAGAAATTCACTAGGGCCTTGCACTCATACATATTATTCATTTAACAAATTCGTCACTGGGTACCTAGATATACCCAGTGTCACTGCCTTACTAAAGAGAGGGTGAAATCATTTAAACCAACTACTTTGAGCCATGCAAGTATTGGTGCTCCAGGCAACACTTTTACTGCTCTTCAGGAGAATATTTCTCAAACTATATTTAAGAAAATATAAATCTATTTTTCTGACTTTTGTGGGGTTCTTACAAATTCTGTGGAGTTGTATTTGAAACCTTATTGATATACTCTGCCACTCCTAGACTTCTACAAAAGGTTTGGTGGCTTTCTTTTCCTTTATTCCCCCTCCAATTGACACACGTCTGCCAGCCTTTATTGGCACCAAGTGCAGGTGTAGAAATTCATTGCTTACAGACTTCACTGGGGCCACCCTCTGCTTCTCTATGGAAGCACAACTTTTTCCATGACTGCTTCTCAAAGAAAAGACCTGAGAATGACAGGTGTTTATTGGCACTATGTTTTATTTGCTAATGTCCACACATCCTCATTATGTGAACCAAATCTCCAATATCCAGCCACCTATTCGGTTCTGTGCACCCAAATGAAGTAAACTGCATGAACAGTTATACATTCGGGCAATAGAGATTTATAAATAGTTAACTTGTAATGAGTGTTGGTAGCAAGTAAGCCTCCTGAATGTAGGTGAATATGAACACTGGCAAGGGTTACTGAATGGAGTAGGATGGATAGCTAGCACCACCCGGACCGCAAGGTTTACTGCTTGGTGACGGTGGAAGTGAAGAATTGAAGAGCAATTTTTGGTCATTGGAAGATCGATTAATCTGAAAACAACCACAGTGTAATAAAATTACTTGTCAGTACAGACGGCGGGGCAAGACAATCGACACTGTGTAAATTCGCTTACCCAACTGCACAGATTAGAAATGACCTGAATTTTCAGACCTGGGGTACACTGGATCAGTAGATTTGTTTGCATAAGATCACACTTCTGACTTCATTATTTTGAAACGCAGACCAAGTAGGTGTATGGGGGAAGTGAGAGGCAAATTTAAGGGAATTAACCAGTCTCCCAGAATGAGGAGAACTGGTTTCAAGTGCAAAGTAGCCCAAAGTCAGCACAGATCTTTTTGGTCATGGATCTGTAAGGGGAAATGATACCTCACAGGTTAAACTTTTTGGAGTCCTCTTAAATACTATCCAATAAACACTTGTTTTATCGCAAAGTGATGTGTTCTTGACCAGATGGCTCAGAGCAAACTAATGCCTAATGGAGGCCCCTGCAGCCTTGGCAGCAACCCGTCAGGGGGTCCCCATTCAGCAAATGGCCAATGAATATATGTGAGATATAGGAGACTCCTCACATTGTGCAAGGAACCCATCATTTTGCATTACGCCACTGGAGCTGAGTGATGCTGAGGTGACACTGAGGGATGCTGTGGTGTCGCTGAGTGATGCTGTGGTGGCGCTGAGTGATGCTGTCGAGGCACTGAGTGATGCTGTGGTGGCGCTGAGTGATGCTGTAGAGGCACTGAGTGATGCTCTGGTAGCACAGAGTGAAGCTGTGGTGGCGCAGAGTGAAGCTGTGGTGACGCAGAGTGAAGCTGTGGTGGCGCAGCCCGGGAAATGCATTGGTTCTGAAGAACTGTGAGGCTGCGATACGTAGTCAGACATCGTTGCCGAGGCTGCCATCGATGAGAGATGCGAGGGCCTGCAGCAAGGCTACGTTTTGCAGTGGTGGTTCGGAAAGCATTGCAAGTCGCGGTGGCGATGCAGGTTTTTGTGATGGGTCCAATTCACTCAGCAGCAGAGATGCAATAGATGTGTTGGTTCCTCTGGAACCACAGAGGATGACAAATTACCTTAACCCCACTTCCATGGGTCCTGGACTAGGATGACCCCACTTGGAAGGGTAGACCTATAGATGGCAGAGTCCAGGTGCAGTTCCAAAGTTGTTGGAAGCCTGTTATTTCTCTGAGGCTGCCGATCAGGAGGCCAGCGAACTAGCCCATGGAGTCAGTCTGGGTTCAAAAGATGTAGGTCCAGTCCTTTCCACACAGACAGAAAGGCAGCAGGTCAGCATAGCAAACCAGGAGTCCAACAGAGAGGTAGTCCTTCTTTCTGGCAGAGTATCCGCTGGTCCAGAAGTGTTCTGAAGTGGTAGTCTCAGAGGTCCTTCTTTTATACACTTTTTTACTTTATAGTGAGTAGAAACATCTAGAGGTATGCCTTTGAAGTGCACAGATGCCCTGGCTCCAGACTTACTAAAGGGGGTATGCAGCCCTTTGTGTGGAGACAGGACACAGCCTGTTCAAGTGTCAATGAGGCTGGGCCCAGCTCCTCCCTCCCATCCTTCGGGTGATGGCCCATGCAGACACACCTAAGCTCCCATTGTGTGTGGCTGTCTTGAAGGTATATACAAAGCCTAACTGCAACTACACCCAGTCAGCTGACCAGAGACAGGCTGCAGGCACCAAATGACTAAGGCAAGTTAATACCAACTTTCTAAAAGTGGCATTTTCAGAATTGTAATTTCAAATCCAACTTCACCATAAATTTGGATCATCGATTCCAGAGACACCAACCATGAACCAGTTAAGTCTTCCCAGTTGGAAACTACACTTATAAAATGTAATAAGGCAACTCCAATGTTGTCCTGTGGGAGAGATAGGCCTTGCACTAGTGATAAACAAATGTAAGAGTTTTCTTTTACTACCACTACATGTAAAACTTAAAAGTACATGTTCTTCTATTAAAATATATTGCACACTGCCCTCTGGGCTGTCTGGACCTAGGTTGTCTAGGACCTGGTTGCCTATCCTAGGGGTGATCTATATGTATTAAAAAGGAAGGTTTGGGGATGGCAAAAGGTTTATTTTGCCAGGTCTAATTGCAGTTTCAACAGCACACACGCGCTCTGCAGTGGTAGCCCTGATACATATTTAAAGGGCTACTTAAGTGGGTGGCACAATCAGTGCTGCAGCCCCTCTAGTAATATTTAATGTACAGGCACTGGGCACATGTAGGTGCCACTTTACTAGGGTCTTAAAAGTAAATTAAATATGCTAATTGGGTATGCCCCCAATCTACAATGTTTTAGATAGAGAGCACGATCACTTTAGTGCTGGTAGCAGTGGTAAAGTTCACAGAGTCCTAAGACCAATAAAAACAATTCAGCAAAAAGTGGAGGTGAAGGCAACAATTTTGGGGGTGACCCTGCAGAGAGGGCCAGGTGCAACACCTGACAAATTAAATGAATGCTTCCTCCCTCTCTATGACTCATCTATTAGAAGTAGAATGAGCATGCCTTTCCTTCTCAAGACTCCAGCCACCCGCAGAGTAACCATTCATTGCTTTAGCACCTTTTTAGGTGGAAGCCTATCATACAGTACAGCTGTCTGGTTTTAAAATACTTTTTATGGACATTCGGAAAGCTGACCCTGGAATGCATTCAGCACATTATTTACCATTGGCTTTGTGTTTTGTCACTCACATTTCCTTGCTTTCCATTGATTGGTATTCTTTGTTTTAGCTCCTCAAGCATGTTTATGTCCTTCCGAGGGAGCATAGCTTTTTTACCAACTCTCTAGTTGGCTCCGTCTATTCTTCCATAACTGTTCACTTTTCTGGAACTCTTTTTAACTGTTATGCAGCTCACCAAGCGAGTGAGTGTGTTTTTCAGTTAGGTCTGTTGTATGATTCTCCCCTCCTTACACTTTGTTGTCTAAAGCTTTGTGTGCTTCTGTGCACTCCCATGTCCACATTACTGTTTCGCCCATGAGATTTCACCCCCCTCTCCCATATTGCTCTCTGATTTCCATGAGTTTCTCTGCTGCCTTTCAGTTGTTTATTGTAGCGAACAGTAAAGCCAGGATAACCTTACTTAAAGAGTCCCTAGGTTAAGCAATTGATTCCCATGCAAACACAATGATCCTAGTCAGAAAGATTTCCACGGTGGCTGCCTGCCATCACAAGACAATTTTGACAAAATTATGACAAAAATACAACTTAATCCATACAGTATGTAGTGATTGTCTTTAAATTCATCTAATTGCCTCTGGTCAGCTGTTGTGCGCAACAGTCCTCAGACCCCTGCCTCAGACAATAACATGATCTCCTCGGAATACAGTTGATAGGCTCACCACAGTGCATAGGCCCATGTTCCTCAAACAACCCAGCTAAGCAGGTAGTAAAACTAATAAATAAACACGTCATGTGTGCTTTCAATTTCCAAGGGATGGAAGCCTTGCAGGTGTCGCTGTGTGAGGCCATTTCTCAGTGATGAAGCTGACATTTCACTCACTGCTTGCTCTGACTACACTTCTCTGTTTCTAAGCACTGTAGAATCACCACCTTACCACCGCCCTAAACCACCACCAACCTAATAGGCACCTAACCACCACCCTGAGTCTCACCCACCCTACTGTAACCGACACCACCTCCCTCACCACCACCTTCACCACCCTCACCTAACCACCCTAACTACCACCACACTAACCACTACCACCGTAACCAGCCTATGAACACCTTACCACCACCCTACCCTAAACACAACCACCCTACCCTAAACACTGTCACCCTATCCATCCAACCACAAACACCCTAGCCACCATCCTAACCTCCACTACCGTTTTAAACCACAGCACTCTAATGATCTTCACCTGAACCACCACCACCCTAACACCACCAAACAAAACCAAGACCCTAATGGCCACTACCCCCAACCACCCTAAACACATCACACTAACCAGCCTACCACCACCCTACCCTTAACACCATCATCCTGACTACCACCATGGTAACCACCACCCTACTTTAAGCACCACCACCATAACCTAACAACTACCCTAATCACTGCTATAGTACCATAGCCACCACCAGCTGCACTACCCCTACCACCACCTCCATGCTAACCACCACCAACCACACCACCCTACACTAACCACCACCATCATGCCCTAGCCACCACCACGCTAACCACCACCACCCCCTCCTAACCACCTCCACCAGTCTGCAACCACCACTACCATCTCCTAACCACCACCACCATCCGACCATAACCAAAGCCCTAACCACCACCCAAACAACCACCCTAACTTCTACGACCCTAACCATCAACACCACACTAACTACCACCCCAACCCATCACCACCACCCTCACTACTACACCATAACCACCACTACCATCTGCCTAACCCCCACCACCCGACCCTAACCACCACCACCTTAGTATCCATCACCATCCTACCCCACCCACTATCACCAACCCTAGCTACAACTACCCTATCCACCAAAGTCCTAACAACCACGTAACCCTAATCACAACCACTCTAACCACCAACACCACACCTAACCATCACCACCCTCATCATTGACACCTAACCCTAATAACCACCATCCTTACAACAACCACCTCTTGATGCTAACAACCACCCTAAACACCATCACTACCCTAAACACCACAATAACCCCCACAACCAACCACCACACTAACTACCACCACCCTAACCAGCCCATTACCACCAACATCCTACCCCACCATCATCCCCCTACCACCACCATAACCACCACCACCCTACAGGCCAACCTACCATAACCACCACCACTACCTTCACCACCCTACCGCCAACATCACCACCACCCTTACCAACACTACCTCTCACCTTCTTCACCACTAGCAACCTAACACCACCACTCTACCGCAACCCTAACCACCCTAGTTACCACCACCACCACCACCCTACTAGCTACCACCACCAACCTATTAACCATCACCCTGTTCACCAACACCAAACATCCCCATCACCACCATAAACACCACCCACCCCATCACCACCCAGCTCACAACCACCCAGCCCAGCTAACAACTGCCCGAACCACCACTCTAATTACAGCCACTACCACCTTAACCACCACAATCACCCTAACCACCCTCACCATCCCCTACTACCAGCCTGACTACCACCGCCTTAACTACCACCACCACTCATCACCCTACCACCAGCCTTACCACCACCACCTCACCACCACAACCCGAACCTCCTTACGAAAACCACCAGCCCTTTTCACTAAACATGGCTCTCAGTTCCTCATTTTATGCCAAACATTTGAAATTCATTACTTAAATATTGTTTTCATGGACATTTGTGGTCTATGTTTGCGTTTATTTACTCTTGAGTGACTTGTTCACATCTGAAACTATGCATCCGAGTATTCAGTAAAGCCAATTCATATCCAAGATTCACTGAAAAAACCATAGGTTTCACACATGTTATAGTTAGCGGAAATTTTACTGATAAAAAACCAATGAAATTCCCCCGTTATAGTTAGTGCAGGCAACTATAACTCACGCGACCGCAATCCTCTGCTGATGCTAATACTGTATTTAGACACTTATTTGCCCATGTCTTCTTCCATACATTTTTAGCTATACATATATTACAAATATTTTTTTTTCATAAAGACACATATGTCATCAGCAGAAGATTGCGGTCGCGTGAGTTATAGTTGCCTGCACTAACTATAACGGGGGAATTTCATTGGTTTTTTATCAGTAAAATTTCCGCTAACTATAACATGTGTGAAACCTATGGTTTTTTCAGTGAATTTGCAAGGTTTTTTAAATGCTAATTCCTAACTATAACATGTGTGAAACCTATGGTTTTTTCAGTGAATTTGTACGTTTTTTTAAATGCTAAGTTACTTTACGCCATTCGTGGCGTGCGCGCCCACTTAACGCAGTTCGTTCCGTGCGCGCACAGTGAGCACGCGGTGCGCTTCGCGCACCGCACGCCCACTTTACGCAGTTAGTGCCGTGCACGCACAGTGGGCACGCGGTGGAGAGAGTGTGGATAATTTTTTTTTTTTATTATTTTTTTTTAAAATATTTTAGTTTATCTCAGGTGTAATAAGCCACCTGCGGGCACCAATTGCACACAGGGTGGAGAGAGTGTGGATAATTTATTTTTTTTTTTAATTTTTTACCGTACGCGTACGGTAAGCGTAATCGGCGAAATTACCGAAAAAATAAAAATTCCGTTTTTGGCCTTGGGGGATCTTTGGGGACTCCCTCAACATGGCTATGTGTGTGGGAGCTGTCTAAACAGCCCCTTTACATGTTTTTGGGCTTTATATTTTAAAAATCACTCTCAGTGCGAGAGAGAAAATGGCGGCCGCCGCTTCCTGGTTTCGGCCGATTCGAATGTTTACTTAGATCTAAGAGCCAATCAGAATCGTGCTCGCGCACGCCACCGTACGCGTACGGTAAGCGTACCGTAAGCGCACCGTAAGCTGGCTCAGATATATATATTGATTTAAAGGCTATTTTCTCAGAATCTACTGAACAGATTTACACCAAACCTACAAAAGGCACTTCCTTGACCTGAGGACTACCTCTCTGCCAAATTTCTAGTAATTCTGTTCAGCCGTTCGGGCTGTAGCCCTGTCTAAAGGTCCTATGGAAAAATGCATGGGAAAAACGCGTTTTGGGACCCCCCTTTTATCTCAGCCCCCGCTTGACGAATCCCCCCGAGACTTTCAGGGTAGGAGCGGAGCGTAGCGCCCCACCTATTTTGAAAAATTCGCGAGGATTCGTCGACCGGCGCCAAAGTTATTCAAAATAGAATGTTGCGGATTTCCTATGGAAACGTGGTCCTAACTATAACTACCTACTGGCGACCGCCAGTAGGTAATTAAGAACCATTACATACTGTCTATATCTATCAACTTGTTATGGAAATCAATATGTGATAGTTGAGAAGGAACTTTATGGCCAGATGTTGCTGTAAACCCTAGTGCAAGTGCTCGCTGAGCAGATTCACATTTGCATAAAATTCATATTTGATTGTTTTATACATTTTAATTGCTTTGCAGTGGGATTAAGAAAATGTAGTGTTCATCGCATTACGTGGCATGATTTTAATAAAGCAACTGACAAATCCAGACAGTCCTGCTTCGAACACTGGTTGTGTGTGCTTTCTTGTGTTTCTCCCTCCCCTGGATCATATCCTCATTGCTTGTGCCCTTCCACTGCTTACTTTTCAGACACTCCTTTTTTTCTTTTTTAATTAAGCACTCCATGAGAGTGCATGTGGTTTTCAAGTGTCTCCCCTATGTACTTCTCTTCTGCCCTCCATCACCTTCCATGTTTATCGCACATGTTGAGCTTCTCACTCATGCCCTTCCGTGTTGTGCTTGCACTTCTGTGCTTCTCCCCTGCTTTGCTTTTTGGCCCCTATGCTTCTCCCTGTTCCACATTGCACTCTCTCACCCGCGTGCCTCTGTTCCCCTTTGTTCCATGTTGCTCTCTTTTCCTGTGTTGTGCACTTATCCTGCCGTCCTCCATGTTGCTTTCTACCCTGTCCTCTGTGATTTCCCTCCCCCCACTCCCCCCCACCCCACCAGTGGCCTCCATGTTGCTTCCACGGAAGCTCTCCTTCTTGCTTTCTTCCAGCTCCCTTTTGTTAAAAACATTTTTAAAGAACGTTGACATAACTTTTTTTATTTTATTTTACTTAACCAATCCAACTCGGATCACTAAATAAAAGCAACCCTCATCTTACCCCTGTCAAGCAATTATTACACGGCTGCTGTGGCTGCTTCTTACCTTTTTTGGGTGGGGGGTTCTTCTTTAGCCAAAGCCAATAGTTCCAAAAAACAAGACCTATTGGCTTTGGTAACTTTTGTTACATGTCTCTTGTTTTTCAAAGCCAGCTAAACCAGTTACATGTAAAAGTGAGCTGCTCGGAGTCAGCAGTGCATGTTCTGCTCTGCCATATGTGGACACGGGCAGAGGGTTGTGGCTAGAATGGGGTCATGGGCTTTTTCAGGGCTGGATCGTGGCTGCTCCTTCAGCCTTCAAAGCAACATTAGAACAGACCATGTTTGATTGATCTTGTTGGGCCAACCGTCCTTGAGTTTCCTGAGTCCAATCTTTGCTCTAATAGACCAGTAGAATCAGCCCTGCAAATAGAATATCCTGGTGACTCCTTGCAATGTTTATTTCTTGTGGCTTCTAAGTCATAAAGGCAATTGCTAGTGAAAGCCAATGAACTTCACTCGCATGTTTCTTGGCAAAAAAAATTCCATGGTAAGGTTTAAAGAAAATGGTATATTTGTGTTTTTTCTTTTTAATTAGCTGCACTGCCCATGCCTACAATTGCTGCTCTTGATGGCCACGCACTGGGCGGAGGTTTGGAGCTGGCGTTAGCCTGTGATCTCAGGACAGCAGGTATGAATGAATATAACAAAAACACGTTTCCAAATCATTTTTTGCAGAATAATTACTTTCGTTTTTCCTGTTCGTTTGGCTTCAACAGCACGATGCAAATAATTGAATATGCACAGATTATTTCAAGGGAACTTTTGTAGGAAAACAACTGTGGCATAAATGTTGTTGCAGTAATGCAGAATTACAACATCTTGCTATGTTTGAAAATATTGAGTAAACGTTTGGCATTTAAATCGAAATCAGCAATTGAACTGAAAATAGCCACAAATACCAATTTAATGTTATTGAATAAATGGATATGGCAGCAAAGAAATATGTTTGTTTTGCCTAGCCAACCAACCGAGTCATATTTAGACTGTGGCAAAAGGAGGCATGAGCCTTCGTCTATTGCCACTGTCTCTCAGTCACTAATTAAAAGACCGGGTTGGAGGCGGGTTTGTGGCAATAATATGTCGGTGTCTGTCTCCTGCAGCGCCCTGCCAACCCCCCAGTATGTTACAATGGGGTTACGTCATTTTCCATACGGTTTTTACATGGCTTGGCTGGGAGGACGAAGGGTGGCAGCGGGGTGATGGTGGGGCCTGGCAGCTCGGAGCTGGTGTTAGTGCACCTTCTCCCCATCTATCAGGATTTCTCCACCTTGCATTGTCAGGGACATCCACAGCCACGGGTACCCTTCGGTGCTGCAGCAGTGTGTTACCGGCAAAGGAATCAATGGGATTTCTCTTCTGTTGGTGGTGCATGCTTACCCTAGAGAAGGTCTTTCTTCCATTCCTATAGTACCCTAAGGCCCCTGGACACCGTGGAGCTCCTAGGATACCCCCCACCCCCAACTCCTGTGCATGCAGGGCAGCCTTTAAGGGGAATTCTTGGAACTTTCCAGTATTTAGTTGTCTCTTTCAGGTATGGGTTCTGCTTGAAAACCTATCGGGGATCTTGAATGGCAGTACACTCTACCACTTCCATGAGTCAGTGCCAAGAATGTTATCAACTCCAGGTTAGTGCCCATTGTTGAATGCCATACGGAGAAGTGTGGCTCAATGGTTAGAGCGGCAGACCCTGATGCAGAGGACCAGGGTTCTATTCCCGCCTCGGCGGGTCTTGGGCTCAATTTCCTCGGACCTGATCATTCTCGCCTCGGTATCTATTCTAATCATGGGTCCCACTCTGCAACTCTGGGCAATAGCTTGCTTAATCTCCACAACGGCCCCAACAGCGCTAGGATGCCTGGCTTCTCCTTGGGGGTGCCCAGGAGTGGACATTTCACAGGAAAAAGCCAGGAAGGGTTCCACAGCGGTATGAGTTCAGCGCCAGGAAACCCTGGTCCGGGGTAAAAGTGCGCTATACAAGTACAAATTCATTTCATTTCATACTCTTCCTCAAGCAGCTCCCCCCACAAGACAGAATTGCTTTTTTCTCTCCTTTATCCCTTCGTGTTTTAATAGAAGACCAGCTGCCTCATCAGGTCGTACATGATCTTCAAAACCTTCAGCCTTCTATGCAGAGTGCGGAAATCTGCATAAAGAGAAAACTATATACTCTGTGGTATCTGATTTTAACCCGCCTAAAGCTGACAGATAATGATTGATTCCAAGTTTGAGGCAAATCGGTCTTAGCCATTCATGGCATGCGTAGCCATATTGTGGGCAAAAAAAATACCAAGTGTTCCACTGATTCCTGACGATACCCACATGTGGGACAAGAGACAAAGTTACCTTGTTTCCATGTGACAGTGAAAGCCTTTATTGGAGATGAAAAAAGCGGGTGCTCTCTATAAAGGAACATGTCAAATACATTTCTATGATTCCCGTAGTGTGCCACCTAACCGGTACTTTGGTTTCTGTCTGAGATGTAATTTTATCCAGATAAATGGCACAACATCTGCCATACACCTAAGGCCTGTCAGTGTGATTGGCTTTGTCACTGGGTATTAGCTGTTTAAGATAAATAACAAGAAACAACAATGATTTCTTATAAATAATTAACATTGGAAATGTTGAAATTCTGAAATAGTGAGTCTGGGAATTAAATAGCATTGATGCCTGTGGAAGGAATTTGGCCTTCAGTTATGTGTGCTATATATTAGATATGCAGCCTCTTTTTCTCTGCATATCTTGTCCATTTGCACATCTTCAACCCCCTCTTTTTCCTCTTCAGCATTCTCTTTCCACTCTTCCCCGAATGCACATCCTCGCATCTCGGTCACTTCACTGCCCCCAACATGCACTGCACACCCTCAAATTTAAGCACTTTAATTTCCCTTACTTTTGCCTTGCAAATATTGCGACATCTATATATCCCCTTCACACTCCTATCCACAGAATTTCAGTTGCAAATGGAATACACAAACATTGTTCTGTGTGCTCTGCAGAGAGGCCAACCCACTGGCAGGCACTTTGTTTGGCTTCAGCCTTAGCGCTCAATCAAAGCCTCTCATAAACACCTGATATGGCTCAAGCATCAAAGTATGCACAGAACAAAATACAGAGAAACAAAAATATTATAAAATAGCTAACTCTTGGGGAATGCAAGATTAAGTAAAGCATGTGAAAAAAGAGAGGAACTAAATTGCTGAAATGCATTCCCTTGACATTTTTAACACTCATTTGCAAGTCAATCCGTGTCTTTGGCATCCGGGTTAACTTCGGGGCATGAAGACAGGGACAGTTTTTATGTCGTACATCAGAGAACTGGCCACTGTAAGCACATGTTCCACAGTAAGCCCATATCTTTCACTTTGGGCTTGCATCGGACATTTGGATCCATTTTGCAAGGGAACAAGATCGAACCCTGCTCCTTATTTGAATCCATTTCGCGGAAGAGCAAATGCTGCAGCTTCACCTTTAAAGGAGCGAGCAATGTACAGCGAGGGCGTGGGGTGTCACAGTGGTGGAGGTTAACGTGATGAAGGGGTCTCAGCACAATATACATAACACCTCTTAAGCTTGCAAACACTTACCCTTACCAAGAACAAGGCACCGGATAAGACGTGCTTGCATTCACTCTCACGTATGACGAAAGGGTGGGATCTACGAGTTTGAATGACAGACGTCTGAAGTCACGAAGGGATGAAGTCTCGCATGCCCGAAACCATGACGCTAATTGCGTCACCAGCCTTCAGAGTGCATGCAACCAGAGACCACAATGACAATGAAGGGCTTTAAAACAGAAAGCCATGCGTCGTGCATCACCATTAAGAATGTTGATTTACTGCCTGGCTTCCGTCTCCTGCTTCAGAGCGAGGCGGGACAGGCAGCCTGAAACAGATAGCACAGACTTAAATACATCAATTTATTTAAAGATACGATCGTATCTCTAAATAAATCGATCTGTTTAATATTTTTTTATGTAAATGTGTAGGAATTCAGAGGAACGCAGCCCCTGAGCCCTAATGGAGACACCGCCCCCTGGTCTGAACCTTATAAGATTTCATTTCTGCACACTACAATGAACAGGAACAATTTTCAAATTGAGAACTTTCCTCTGTCTGCTTTTTGGTATTTCATTCACCCTGACCACTCTCTCTGCATTCCACCAGTGTCCACCTGTGATGCACACAGCACTCATACACACTTGTCAGTGACGATAGGATCATCAAACTTGGGATTCCCTTTACAAATATGAGTGGGTTTTTTAATGTGTGAAATTGTCTGAAACTAAATGTTCTGGGAAATCCTCTCTGGAGAATACATCTTTCAAAAATTCACACAGCCACCATGGTATTAGGGTCTGATACACGCACTTCTGGCCACTTTTATTAGTAATCCACTAAGGTAACCGCGTACCATTAGTGTGTGGATAACAGAATGAGAGGACCCTGCAAATCAAATTAGTTTTTAATTCAAGGCCCATAAAGTAACTTAATAGGTTGAAAAGTTTCATCTCGCACCCAGCGCACACTAAACAATCGTTCACCAACTCCTCCACGTCCATATCCAAGCCTTGCCACAAAAAGGCAGATAGGATTCAATACTGAGTGAAGGAGAATCCCACATATCCTTCATAAACATCATTGAGAATAATGGGTCTCAAATGTTCTAGAGGATCCACTTGTCAGCTCGCATCTGTAACCCATCCTCCACAGTTTGTTTATGTGAAACGTTTACATACGTTTGCATGCCTGCTTGAAAGTTCTTCCCTTTGGCCAACCACCTCGCACAAAATGATGGCTTGTAACACCACATTGTTATCAGCAGCAAGCCACTTATTCTCAGATATTGCAAAGGATAACTTAGCAGCTACAGGCACAATAAAACAAATCTTATACTCTTTGTTGTCTTCAATGTCCCCCTCACCCTGAAGAGGAAATCTCAATAAATAATCTGCTTTGCGGTTCATACCACCCGAATTGTGTTGAATGTCAAAATGATACTGAACCATCATTAATGCCAAGCAAACAATGCGAGGCATGTAACTCCTCACATGCTCTCGAATAAGTATAAAGACAGGTGGCTTGCAGTCAGTCAACATTTGTAAATTTCGTGTCCCGCCAAATTTCTCTAGAGCCCACAAACATACAAATCTTTTTTTTCTTGAAATGGATAGATTATTAAAGTTTTACCTGTGAACATTTAGAAATTAGTATTTCCACATTAAAAATCTCCAGTTTTTATTGGAACTGTCTGTAGCACTACATGACAACTCATTTATGTCAGCTTGCACACAAACATCCACAGAAAATAATGAATTGTAAAGAGAACCGTTAATTTTTCATTATATATTTCTAGTAAGAGGCCTTCAATTAAAACACAACCTATTTGTAAGGTATTACTGCAACTGACATTTCTTACGCGGAGTTTCTTACTTACTTTTGTTTAAGCCGTGCTTGCACTTGAAAATTCACAGGTAGCTAAAGAGTGCACCACATAAATGTTACCATAAATAATGAGAGCTTGGATTATGTCACCACTGATGTGATCAGTCATGCCTTAATGACATAATTTGAGATGTCATCAATGATCTAATCAGTGGTGTCATGTAACATGTTATGAGTGATGTAATATGTGAGTTCATAAGCAGGGCATGACAGGGGTGCAAGTTCTAGTTGGCTCGGTAAAATACACCTGGTGGATTTCAGTGGTTTTCTTTGTTTTTAAATGTTATTTTTTGTACTATTGCACAATGGAAACTCTGACCTAACTATAACTACAGAGTGGCAACTGAGATAGATAGATATATCTACACACACACACTACAGAGTGGCTACCTCTGTAAAAAAAATCAATATGTATTATTTATTTACTTATTTTTTTACAGATGTAGCCATTCTGTAGTTGCAGTTAGGATTCCAAGTTAGGCTTTCTCGTGATATTTGATTGATAATAACTTTGTCACCGTTTGAGGAATCTCCTATCACAAAACTTTGTACATTGGCTGATGATACAAAGTTGTGTGGTAATTAGTTAAGGGAGTTGCAAAGAAAGAAGGGGTTTCAAAACACGTTTTTCCACCAATGGATTTTCTATAGACAAATTAAGCAGACATAGTGACAAAATGGCTGAACAGATTTACATTAAATTTGGCAGGGATATAGATTATGGTGTTGAAAGGGTCCTTTTTAGGTCAAGCCTAGGCAGTGCGAATGCGCTGCAAGGCATGGTGTATTTTATCTGTGGTGTTTGGCCACACCCATCACTTGTAAGTGGTTCTTTGCAGTACCTCTTCTAAAATCTTGCTTTTCAATGGTCCCTTTGTTGTCTTTGTCCCGCCTTTTGGTTGTTTGTTTCCACCCTGGCGACTGACCCAGTTACATGCATTAGTTTACTTTTAGCCACTTATGCACTTTTGGAGCACTACTTTTTGTTTTAGCCTCAGCTCGCTTGTCATCCCTCTACCACCTCCCGCCCATTGTTGCCTTTCATGCTTGTTTTTGTTTAGCCTCCGCTCGCTCGCCGTCTCTACACCACCTCCCATCCATTGTTGCCTTTCATGCTGCTTTTCTTTTTTTGCCTCCGCTCGCTCGCCATCCTACACAACCTCCCGCACGTTGATGAATTTAATTCTCTGACTTCTTTCGCAGTGGTGAGGGTCAGGGGCACATAATGCCCCAAACTGACAACAGACACACAAGCCGTAGTGTTGTCCGCATCATACTCTCCTTGCTCGGAGCTGCAACACATGTGCTTTTCACCCAACCAACTTCGTGGACTTTAATTGTAGTCGAATAGCACAATGGCTGCTCCATCCCATTCCCTTTTAGCTTTACCAATGTTGTTTACATCTCCATGCCCTTACTTCACCTATCTATCACCGTGTCCATCCCTCCTACCCTTCCCTCTCCAGTCATTGCTTGTTTTGTCATGTTCATAAGGTTTATTTCTTTTAAGTATTATATGCGCCGATTGATTTCTTTTCGGGCCACATTGAAATTTGTGCGAAATTGCACAGAAATTTAAATCTAATTTTGTTTACAGTGGCTCTTTCCAGTCAGTGCTGTTTAATCTGGTAATAACACAGCATCTTTGAAAGGTCGCAGGGCATTATGGGTGGGGGGTTCAAAGCATCCGGTGTTCTTCCTCTGTAACCCCACCCTGACTCAACCCTGCTTGCAGTGATGGCCCGGGACCTCAGGGGGATGGGGTGGCCTGCCGCACAGCTCTCCGACTCCACTCAATAAAGTGCTGGTGCCTGTGGCTTCTAAGGTGACCCCTTCCCGTTAGTCGTCCACGGGACAGCCCTTAGTTGGCTCAGCCCATGGCTTGCTCCTGGGCGACACCGAAGGACAGGCTGCTGTGTCTTCAGCATCACATTGCTGCAAGTGCTTCAGATGCGTCTGCACATCTATTTGTGCTGTCTGGAGATGCTTTATGGACAATCGCCAGCCCTTTGGTTATGGTGAAGCGGGATCCTGTTCGTAGTCTCTAGAACTGTGTGACTCACTGCTATAATTGAAGCCTCTGGAGCACATTAGTAGTGCTGGATGATAGTTAAAGACACACAATTGATAGACGGAATGCAGAACAAATCAAAACATTCTCACCCAGTCAAGAGATCTGGGTTAAATCCATCATTCTTTTGCTCACCATGCCACCCCAGTTTAGACCTGGCCATATGCAAATCAGTCTTGACCCTGTGCCTCATGGGAACAGTCCAGCCCGAACTGCCAAGCCAGGTCCTCCCTGGACTGGACACAAGCATCCTAGGACCGGTTTCGGGGTTTCACCCCTCTTCAGCCAGGATAGCTTGAATCCAGTGGCACAGTGAGCCCGGGACCTACATCTAGGTATACCCGGCGCACCTAGGGCGAGAAAGCAAAAGACACACAATTGATGGACGGATGAAAGTTTTGAGCATGCGGCGAACTACGAGCCCACAAAGTCCCTGCATATTAGGTGGTAAGTTAGTGTTCTTGGCTGCAGGTCTGTTGGTCTTTGCGAGTAGAGATGTCTAAGTATGTTTGTTTCTTAGCATATTTGCATGTTTTTCTCAGTGTCCTTCCTCCTGTGTATGTATGTGCTACCCTTTTGTTCGAAGCCAGTCGTGCTTATCCCACCTCCCACTTCTTTCCTTCGAAAAATGCACATTTCGATCTTTGTGAGAAACCCAAAGTCTTTAATTAGGATTCAATCAATCAATCAATCAATTGCATTTATAAAGCGCGCTACTCACCCGTATGGGTCTCAAGGCGCTGGGGGGAGGGGGGGAGATGGGGGGATCAGTGCTCGAAGAGCCAGGTCTTGAGCTGCCTTCTGAAGGGGAGGTGGTCTTGTATGGCGTGAAGGTAGCTGGGAAGAGAATTCCAGGTCTTCGCTGCTAGGTAAGAGAAAGACCTGCCTCCGGCGGTGGCTTTGCGAATGCGAGGTACGGCTGTCCGCTCGAGCGTAGGGTGCGAGGAGGAGTGTAGAAGGAGACGCGGTGGTTGATGAGTTTTGGTCCGAGGTTGTGCAGGGCTTTGTGTGCGTGGGTGAGGAGTCTGAAGGTGATCCTCTTGTTGACTGGGAGCCAGTGGAGTTTCTTCAGGTGTCCGGAGATGTGGTGGTGGCGGGGTATGTTCAGGATGAGCCGTGCGGCCGCGTTCTGAATTCGTTGAAGTTTCCTCTGCAGCTTGGTGGTGATGCCGGCGTACAGAGTGTTCGCATAGTCCAAGCGACTGGTGACGAGGGCGTGGGTGACGGTCTTCCTGGTATCGGTGGGGATCCAGCGGAAGATCTCGCGGAGCATGCGGAGAGTGTTGAAGCATGCCGAGGTCACCGCGTACCCACCAAGGAAGTGAGATGGCTTGCTAGGCTGGTCGTATTCCGCAATAAAGGAGTCGGGCCTGAGGGTAGTGGCTTGTACACTGAATGTTAAAGTTCAAATGACGACGTTTACAAACAGGACTCATGACACAGATACAACATGGTTTGCGCAGGGATGTGACCTGATGGACTAAGAGAAAGGTTGCAAAACGTGGCAGCAAATAGCCCACCACTTTTTTGCGATCTGTCTCTGATTTTGTGATGTGACCTACGTAGTAATAGTTCTCATCTCAAAATGTCGCACGGGGAACGCAGAAATACTTGCCTATGTATTGAATTATACATTCACTTGGAGATTGTGATCCTGTAGTGGAGAAAAAGAGCCAGCTTTCGGTCATTTTCCTAATTTTTGCACTGGTCAAGACAACACCTCCTCCACAACGCATTGAACTCTGCTCGAGTAGGTGGGGGCCAGGTAGAGCTTAGCGCTGCTGCAGCATGGGATCTGTATGTGGGTTCAGGGTGGCTAGTGAGTGACGTGCCTGTATGATTGTACGGTCAGTTGTTTAACTGTATGAGTGCGGGTGAGTGGTGAGCATGTATGAATGCAGGGTGAGTAATGGTAAGAATGAGTGTAGAGTGAAGGGTGTCCCTTTGTGAGTGTTATGAATGGTGTGCCTGGGTGAGCCCAGAGTAAGTTGTGTGACTGTATGAGTACACTGGATGAGTGATGTGCCCTTGTGAGTGGCGGATGAGTGCTATGCTTGGTGAGTGCTGGGTGAGTGAAGCAGTGTGAGTCTGGGAGTGCAAGGTGAGAGGAACCACGAGTTTGTGTGAGTGCAAGTTGAGTGATGTATCTGAGTGCAGGGAGACACGTGTCTCTTTGTGAACCCATTCGCACCTTTGAAAAAATAATAATTGTAGCAGATTTTCTTGAAAGATATGCTGAAAATGCATCATTCTCACCCATTTTTTTCCTCAAATTTTCTTGTGGGGGAATAAATCCCTTCCCTGCGCTGGCCACCCATATATGATTCATTTTCGCTCTGCTTGCACTTTATATTCAACGTAAAGGTTTCTGCCCTACCACTTCGAGGAAGCTTCGCAATGTTATTCTGTGGCTTCTTCTGAAATTAAATAGTATTTGTCCTATTCATTCCGTTTCAGTACGGCATTTTGTTTTTTGAATCTGCATTTACTGGGGCTAATGGAAACAACCCTATTCTGAGCCATAGCTCTGAATACAAAATGACGCCGTAACTCAGTCATTTAAAGATTAAGTATCAGAAAAACACTTTTGATCATGCTCATTTTCATATGGATGCAGTATGAATACCAGCACTTATGGTCAGGCATTTATCATTTGTTAATACCCAGGGAAGTCTAACGACCACCAAGGCATTAACTACAAGGAAATGCCCTCATCTTCAGTCAGCACTGCTGAATAAAAACACTGATGCATGTGCCTTTCAGTTTGTTCTGTGAGACACAATATTAAAGTGGTTATGTGAAAATGGACTAGCTATATGTTTCAGGAAGAGCACCTTGTTTGAAACGGAACTTGTTTTCATAGCACTGTGCCTTCCCATAACCCAACAGGCAGCAGGGCAGCCCTTCCAGCAGTCCAGTCCAATGGTGGTTCCTCCTGGCAGTCCTCTGGCCAGGTGCAGTCCACTCAGTGTCTTCCTTTCTTTCATGGAGTCAGAGTCCCTATACTTATAGTGCCAAAGTCTTTGTTCTGGGGGCGTTTCAGACACATTGTAGAAGTGCACAACACTCCCTATTCACTTTGTAAGCCCTAGCCCCACACATACCACAGGGGCGGAGACCGCATTTTAGAAGGCAGGCACAGCCGTATTCAGGTGTAGGTATAAGTCCTCCCACCACTCCAAATGCAGACCAGGCCTATTCAGGTGCAAGGGAAACTTCCCCTGCTACTCTAAATTCAGCCTAGGTCTATTCCGCCTAGCGTTGAGTCACCCAGGACACTCCTCAAACCCCCTTATGACTGTCTAGAGTGAATGCACATCCCCTCTCTGCTGTCAGTCAAAAGCAGAAGGTCAGTACACATTCAGACAGGGCACAAAGACACATAAGCACACAGTAATGCCCACTTCTAAAAATGGTGTTTCTAAAATAGTAATAATAAATATGCTTCCACCAATAAGCAGGATTTATCACTACTATTCGAAACATACCAAACATGGTCACGCTACCCCCCCTCAGATCAGACATTACCACTGAAGCACATATCAGGGAATCCCCAGTGCAATCCTATGAGCGGGCAGCCTCTCCGCAGTGAGAAACCAAATAGGCTGTTTGTCACTACCAGGACATGCCACTTACTTAAGGCACATGTCCTACCTTTTACCTACACAGCACCCTGCCCATTGGGCTAGCTAGAGCCTACCTTAGGGATGATTTATATGTAGTAAAAGGGACTTGCAGATGTGGCAACAACTTTACATACAACATCACTGCAGCAGTAAACTGCAGGCGCAGGCCCAGCAGTGGTAGAGCCCTGAGACGGTTTTGAAAGGCTACTTCGGTGGTTGGCGCAAGCAGTGCTGCAAGCCCACCAGTAGCATTTAATTTACAGGCCCTGGGTATATGGGATACCACTGTACAAGGGACTTACAGGTAAATTACATATGCCAAATACGTGTAGACCAATCTTACCTAGTTTACAAGAGAGAGCACATGCAATTTAGCACTAAAGAGCAGTGATAAAGTGCCCAGACCACAGGTCAGAAAAAATACAGGGGGAATTCAAAAAGTTCTGGCATGACCCTGCAAAAGGGCCAAGTCCAACAGGTAGAAAGTTATTCACATTTTAATAATTGATATTCTTCATATTCCAAAGTTTCCTTATCCCTGCAATCACCAAGTAATTCATAAAATGTTTTATACTGTACATGTTGTCAGTTCTTTTAATAGTTTCATAGACGTCTTGATCTGAAAGTTGTCTCAGTGCTTCCTGCTTTGTCTGATGATTTAATTTCTATGTTGCAGTCATTATTCAAGAGTCAAAAGAGCTTGCACTTGTTGTTTGCTCATGTTGTGTTTTCAACATGGATTGTGATTATATCGTAATTGCACCAATTCCTTAGTTACTACCTCCTGAAAGTCATCGTAGGCATCGTGTGGAGTTTGAGGGACAGCCCCAGCTGTTGGATTAAAGTTGGCTACTGTTGAATACCAGTTTGTTCCAGGAAATGTGCTGTACCCTCATGTTCATTCTCGTGATACTTTCCAAATGGTAACTGCTGTTGAAATTTTCTAAGTTGATCAGAGTTTGTAAATCCTTTCCTGTTAGAATATCCATGTGTTTGAATTGCTCAGCTCCCATAGTTACCTTTTTGTTTTCACTCAAAATATGCACTTTTGTAGTCTTAACTTTCTCACAAATTCATATAGCTATCTCCTAGTCAAATTATTAAGATTTCCTAACTAGAACTTATACTCAATTTGTATTTTCTTTTATTGTGTGTGTGTATATGTATGTGTGTATGTATATATGTATGTATGAATGTATATATGTATGAATGTATATGTATGAATGTATATATATATATATATATATATATGAATGTGTATGAATGCATATATGTATGTATGTATGTAAATATGCATGTATGCAAGTATATATTGTTAAGTTTGCATTCAGTACTTCCCACATATTTCAACGCACATGGATATTCAATTATATATACCACAAACTGACTTTTACATGTGATGTATTGACTGATCTTCCATACTTTGTTGTATACCAGTGTAATATGTTTCTGTTGTTTGGCAATTTGGCACACTTTACAATGATTGCATTTGTAGAAACCAGTCAATTTTAACCAATTTGAGGGTATCTTCTTTTCTTTGCGGAAGTGACTATGCACTAATTCACAATTTCACTCGTAAAAAACCAATGAAATCCCCCCGTTGTAGTTAGTTCAGATAACTATAACTCGCGCGACCGCCACTCTATCACAAGGATGATGTCATCAGTGATGTCATCAGTGATGTCATGAGTGATGCCACTGACCATGTCATGAGTGATGTAATATGTGACGTCATGAGCAGTGGATTGCGGGCGCGCGAGTTATAGTTATCTGAACTAACTACAACGGGGGAATTTCATTGGTTTTTTACGAGTGAAATATCCACCTAACTATAACATGTGTGAAACCTATGGTTTTTTAAGTGAATTTGCAAGGTTTTTTAAATGCTAATTCCTAACTATAACGTGTGTGAAACCTATGGTTTTTTCAGTGAATATATATATATATATATATGTGTGTGTGTATATATTTGTATATTTATATATGTATATGTTTGTATACATGTATATGTGTAGATGTGTGTGTGTGTGTATATATATATATGTGTGTGTATATATATGTGTGTATAAATGTGTATTTGTGTGTATATATGTTAATGTGTGTATATATGCATATGTTTGGGGTTTTTTTGCACACAAACGACGCAGCACTCCAGAGTTAAAGTTCAAGGATTTAATCCAGCAAAACTCCACCAACGCGTTTCAGCCTTACCACGGCTTTGATCACGGTTAAAGCCGTGGTAAGGCTAAAACGCGTTGGTGGAGTGTTGCTGGATTAAATCCTTGAACTTAAACTCTGGAGTGCATATATATATATTCCACAATCCTGAAACAATCCCAGTCACGGGCGCGAAAACAGGTACGGACCACACGATGAGAGAAAAGGTTTTTATGTTTATTGTTGCAGATAAAAACGTTGCTGTTACAAGCAAGTGCCCAGCCTGACGCGTTTCGACTGCCCCACGGCAGTCTTGATCACATGACGCGCAGGACCTATCCGTGCAAATATATGGTGAAAACTGAAACAGGCACATGTTACTGCTGCTCTATTTGGTTAATACAGACACAGTGCAGATCTAATTAAAGGGCCAATTACTCAAATACATTTGCATAAAACAAATACCACATAAACAGGCTATTCATAATCCACAATAGATCATAAAATAATTGCATAGTGCTCCATGGCAGGAATAGTGTTCTGAATTTAGTCTTCATTCACTAAAATCTCCTATTTATGTACAAAATATTATACATTGTAATATTTGGCCTCAATAATATCTAAGCACTGGTACTATGAAAATATTTACTCATATTTAAGTTACGTCAGTACATTGTTAAGTGCCAAATGATTTACAAATAAAGTGCATTTGTGCAAGTGCCAAAAAAATCAAATATTCACACACAAAATATAAATATAAATACAGTAGGTCGCAGCATATTTCAGAGACGCCCTTCAGAGTCTTTTTCTTTCGTTTCAAGTCACATGATAAATTTAGCAATCATATAATGTCGTGTTCCATTTTTTTGTCCAAGAATTAGTCGTCGGATATATCTGATGAAGAAAAACAGGAGGATATCATAATACATAACTTTATAAGATAAGGCAAAATAATCCTTATCCTATAACCATACTGGCACAATAATTGATTTGAATAGTTGATCATATATAGTGTAGATCTAAAATAAGATAAAATCTGCCGGTAACAAAATCCCATAAAACTCAATAAAATCCGAAATACAGATAAAACTAAGTAAAATGGGCATATCACCGAAAGATCCATAACTTCTTCTAAGATATATTTAAATAGTAGAATAAATATAGCAGCTATTGATCTTAAAAACAATTATTGCAGTTGTGCCAAAAAATCACCAGATTAAAATTCGGCAATATTCCCAACCTGACCAAATAAAATCCAGATAAAACTAGACTAAAATTACCGGCCACTAACCAATGATAAGACCCATTTTAAGATCCATAAAAGAAGCCTAATAGAGATCCAAATTGTTAGATGTTAAAATCCAATAAAAATGTTTGCAAATCATCGCTGTTAAGTCCATTTGGCATTTTTGAATCAAGTAGCATAATAAATTCGGATTCTACTTGCCGTAATCTTTTTTTCTCTATTGTCTCCCCTAAAGTTTTTGGGCACTGAACTAATAACAAAATACTTCAGATCATTTAGCTCAATATTGTGAACCAGTTTCAAATGTCTCGCTACTGGATAGTTAGGATCTGAATTGACCACTGCTCTGAGATGTTGTAGTATCCGGTTAAACACCTGCAATTTAGTACTTCCTACATACAGTAAATGGCATGTACATTCTAAAACCTATATTGCATAATCTGTTCTGCAGGTGTAATGTCCTTGTATTTTAACAGGTTCAGAGTTAAAAGCTGTAATATATTCTGAAGTGTTTTTGCCAAATTTGCATGCACGGCATGAACTACATTTGAAAAATCCGGATCTAGCTGATAGCCAGGTGTTAGAGGTTATAACCTCAGGGCTGTTTTTTACAAGTGCATCCCTCATAGAGGGCGCTCTTCTAAAAGTAAGATTTGGGAGTTCTGGCAAGATCCGTGACATTGTAATGTCTGATCGAACAATTGGCCAATTCTTATATAAGATTTTGCGGACTTTTCTCTCTTGTCTGCAGAAATTGGTTATCAATCTTATCTTGTTAACTGGCTCAATAGTGGTCATATCTTCATCAACCTCAATTTGCATCACAGTAGTTGGGATCTCAGAAACTTTAGATGGGTGACCGGTTTCATTAGCTTTATCTTGTGCTTTGGTCAACTCCCCAGCATTGTATCCTCTATTTAAAAATCTCTTGAAGGCTTCTGTCTGGCAATCCTTTAGGTCATCATCATGGCTACAAATACGTTTAATTCTTAAAATGTCACCGTAGGGAATACTTCGTATAAGGTGTCTAAGATGTGCACTATTAGCATGAAGTATGGAATTTCCTGCCGTTAGTTTTCTGTGTAATCTAGTCTGAATTTTGTTTTCTTTTATATAGATTTCCACATCCAAAAATTGCACTTTTTCTTTACTAATATCCGATGTGAACTTCAAATTAAGTGTATTTTCATTCAGGTCTTTAACAAAGTTTTCAGCAGTTTCTATCGAACCTCTCTAAATTAGAAAGACATCATCTATAAATCTCCACCAATGAAGAACATGTTGGTCAAAATTATTTTTATGGGTAACTCTCAGTACATGCTCCTCCCACCAGCCCACGTGTAAACACGCGTAGCTAGGGGAGAAGCATGCTCCCATCGCCACGCCGCGCAATTGTTGGAAAATTTCCTTATTGAAAAGGAAGTAATTACGGGTTAGGCAGATCTCAATCATTTCAATTAACATTTTGTTATGTTCATACATGTGTATACTTCTTTTATCCAAATAGTAACGTATTGCATTAATACCATCACTATGATGAATACTGGTGTACAATGAGCTAATGTCCATCACAATTAATAAATATTCCTCATCCCATTTAACAGTTTTCAATTTACATAGAAAGTGACCAGTGTCTTTGATGAAAGATGGCACATTTTCAACAAATTCATGCAAAAAATGATCAACATCTTTCGACATTGCCTCCAACAAACTTTTCTGAGCCGAAATAATTGGCCTGCCTGGGACTGGAACCACATTTTTATGTATCTTTGGAATAAAATATAAAAAGGGAGTCATAGGATGTTCATTTTTCAGAAAGCTGTACTCTTTTTTAGATAATAACCCTGAACGTTTCCACCGTGCCAATTCACTGAAGACATATTCCTTATTTAGTCTTAAATCTTGGAAGCTGGCTTTTCGATAACAATTAATGTCATTAAGATGCAACTCTGCTTCTTCCATGTACATAACTCTTGGCCATAAAACAATATTTCCACCTTTATCTGCTTTGTTTATAATGACCTCTGTATGTTGTTGTAATTTTTGAATGAGTTTAGTATATTGGATTTCACTTGCTTGCGTTGTCTATTTTGTTGCATGACCTCCCGATTCAGCTTCTTTAAATCCTCTATCATGCACTCACTGAATACATCGATTGCATCCCTTGGCATCAATGGTATTAAGGACGATGGAGGTCTAAATGGGCTGGTAATGGGTGTATTACAGACTATGCCGACTTCCAAAAGTTTTTCTTGTGTTGAAATTCCCTGTGTGTTATTAAGATCTGCCAGATCCTGTGCTACAATCAGAGTACCCACATCTGCCACTTGAAGATTGGAACACAAACTATGAGTATCCTTGCTCTGAGATGCCTTATTCACCGCTTTTTTAAGTGGAAAATGCTTTCTAAGCTTTAATTTATGGATGAATTTAAAAACATCTACTCGCGTTTGAGTATATTTGAAGCAACTCATAGGACAATATGACAAACCTAAAGACAATAATTGTTGTTCTGCCAAAGATAAAGTGATGTCCGACAAATTAATCACTGTGTTGTCATTTATATCGCTAGATACCTGATTCATTTGTTTCTGTTGAAATTCTTCCTGCCTCTTCCTCTGCCTCTGAAGTTTGATTTTCCGCCTCTGTTTTCTCCGTTGGTTTCTTCTTGACCTGGTTTCAGTGCCTGGTTGCGTGGTCTGAGAGTTTGCCGGCGGTCCTCCACTAAAAATGAGAACTCTTCTCCTGGTGCCAGATTAGTTGGTACTCGTGATACATTTTGTCGTAGCTCAGAATCAAAATTGCTACTCTCTATACTGCTGGAATCTACTGAGGAAACGTTCCCATCATTTTGTGCGACCGAAGTGCTTGCTATACTTGCAGTATTTTTATTGCCTCCATTTGCCAGCGCTCGACGCTTGATATTATCAAATTTTCTTCAAAAAGTAAAAACACGCCCGTCTCATAATCTCTTTTATCGCGTGCAAATTTGTAAATCTTCCTTTCTTTTATTGTTTCCTCATGTTTTTTCAGTTTTGCTGTAATTTCCTCCCTTCCTTTTTTAATTTGTTCTTTATGTTCATATCTTTCCAACATAGCATTCACATCTTCGATTTCTTTGAGAATTCCCACTCGATCAATTTCAGCATATTTAATCAAAATTGACACCATATTCATTGAGGCGTCCCGATTATTAGTGGCCCACTCCTTTAACATCATAGGATTTGGGTTTTCAAAGGAAGGAGCAATCATCACCCTTAGTCCTCGTGGCACTCTACCAACTTCTTTATACTTTTCTAAAGATTTCTTTTCCCACCATTTAGTCATTTCTGTTCGATGGAGTTTTTCTAGCTTTTTTAGAAGAGTTTTGGCACCGTTATTAATGATTGCAGTATCAACATTCTGTGATATCTCGACTTCTACAATATTCGAAAATAGGGCGTCTGCAGCTGCTTCCCGGTCCTTCAGCGCGTCTGCTGTTGATAGCATGGCGTTATATAGCTCTGCATTCTTAACAATAACTCACGGATGTAATATCCCGTTCCGTGCAGTTACAATGTTTCTCTATCCCTCCTACCCGCTATTGTTAATGCTTTAACCTTCCGAGCTGCTCACCTCCAAAGATATCGGCTCCGGTAACCTCAAGCGTCCTCCGACTCTCCAGGACCTTCACACTTCAATCTAATCGGTGAGACACCGCTCTGACTTCCGGCATCACTTTGCGGGGGGCTGGCTACGAATATCCTTCGCGGATTTCAACACGAATCACTTCCGTGATATCAGCCGTTAGTTTACCAGCCGCAACATGGAGGGAGGGTCCGTAAAACGAAGACAGCCGTACTTCGTTGAATTATAAGAGATCCACAATCCTGAAACAATCCCAGTCACGGGCGCGAAAACAGGTACGGATCACACGATGAGAGAAAAGGTTTTTATGTTTATTGTTGCAGATAAAAACGTTGCTGTTACAAGCAAGTGCCCAGCCTGACGCGTTTCGACTGCCCCACGGCAGTCTTGATCACATGACGCGCAGGACCTATCAGTGCAAATATATGGTGAAAACTGAAACAGGCACATGTTACTGCCGCTCTAATTGGTTAATACAGACACAGTGCAGATCTAATTAAAGAGCCAATTACTCAAATACATTTGCGTAAAACAAATACCACATAAACAGGCTATTCATAATCCAAAATAGATCATAAAATAATATATATATTTGATCTCCTCGTTACACTATTTCTCCAGAAAAAAACGAGTGTGGACCCAAATCCGTGCTTCAAATTCGTTTATTGATTACACACCACCAGTTAGTCCGCCATGACGCATTTCGGCCATCCCTCGGCCTTGATCACATGTATATATATATGTATATGTGTGGTTAAACTCGCTGGACTCCTGCTCATAGTTTATCTGATGGCGGCGATTCTCAAATCTATTAAAATCTGCTGTAGATACCTGATGCAAGTTGTCATATTTTTTTATTTGTGGGATGTTTTTTGTTTTACTGTCTGCTGTATTTTATTGCAATGGTTTCAAGTAACTAAGCAAATAAAATAAACTTGACTGACACTTTAGTAATCAAGGTTTGCTGGTACTTGTAGTCTTTGCGTTGAAATATTACCCTGACAGAGGGCGTGATATGTTATGTAAAGACTTGTTTTCGCACGTATCTGTCCATTTGCATACCGGCCCCGTGAGCAAGGAGCAGGAGCTCCGAAACACGTTGGGGAAAGGCAAGGGAAATGTTCAGTGACATGATGTTTTTGCCTGAATAAAGGATTCTGCAAAGATAGGATCCGCCTGCTGTTGTGTGCGTCTTCGCATGTGGGCATCTCTTCTTTTGGAAATATACCGGCCTGTCCAGGTCGAGAAGACAGCACCGCCACCTGGAGCAATTGGTGGGCTGCTGATCGAAGATTTTCACGATCGTAAAGCAGAACGGCAGGTTTTGTGCTTAATTGAACTGACCGTACACTGAAAGCACTATCGAGTGTTTTGACAAGAATGATGGATAAGGCAGAACCCATCAGGGTAATATTTCAACGCAAAGACTACAAGTCCCAGCAAACCTTGATTACTAAAGCCCAACAGAGGGCGTGATATGTTATGTAAAGACTTGTTTTCGCGCGTGTGATGGTGCGCGACCATCCGACAGCGGCGGCGACCAACCCAAGATGGCCACCGCCAACACACCCGGAAATGGAGTCAGCGGTCTAGCGGACTCCGGTGGCTGGGCGGACGTGCCGACAAAAGCGGACAGCAGAGAGGAGGAGAGCGCGCACGACGAGTGGACAGGAGGAGCGGAAAACGGTGAAGAGTGGAGAGCGAGCGAGAGAGAGTGCGGAACAGACGAGACCTTCGCCTGGTGCAGAGGGACCACCCAGGAGAATCGACCTCCGGATCGGGAGGGAAACGACGCCGAAAAAGACAGCTCAAGGAGCGCTGCCCCCGGGACCACTGATCTCCTGGACGCCAAGGAGACTGGGTCTCCCCTCGCCACGGCCCATGGGGGTCGTGGAAGCAGGCAAGTGACGGGCGTATGCTCTTCAATACTATAGGGGTTGTGGTCGCGCATGAGGGGCACACCTGAGTAGAGCACAAACTCCCCTACACGATAGGCACAGCACAGACAGCAGGGTTGGTGACGGTGTGCACTTCTCTCCCCTCCCCCCCCCCCCCCTTTTGTGCCGTAGAAGCCAGCCTAAGTGTATTCTATTGTTTAACTTTTTCTTTTGGGTGTCCTCGAGTGCTGGTCGCTAGGAGAAGAAGGACCCTATACCCTAGACGACGTCAGTAGTCAAGCAAGAAGCTTCTATTCCATTCCTGGTGGCCTTAAGACTTGCTAAGATTCTACATACAGCGCGTGTGACCCTAACAAAGCGCTGACCAATAAACAACAGAGTATCCCTTCCTAAAGCAGTCCGCATCATTTTTCAAGACCAAAAAGGGGGCGGGAGATCCAAACAAGGGAACCAGCACAGCGCGTATCTGTCCATTTGCATACCGGCCCCGTGAGCAAGGAGCAGGAGCTCCAAAACGCGTTGGGGAAAGGCAAAGGAAATGTTCAGTGACATGATGTTTTTGCCTGAATAAAGGATTCTGCAAAGATAGGATCCGCCTGCTGTTGTGTGCGTCTTCGCATGTGGGCATCTCTTCTTTTGGATACATATATATATATATATATATATATATATATATATATATATATATATATAATACAACTTATAATGTATAAAAACATTAATTTAAATAATCAAATAGTGTTTCTCTTTCAGAGCAACATGTAAAAACCTCCCAACTGCCATTTAACCGGAAGGACAATGTATGTATTCCAGGCAAAAAAGAGTAACCCTCTAGCATACAGATACTTGAGTGGCCATTTCAGCTTTCTAAATCCCTTGGTGATGAAGAGGACCACAGAAAAGAAAACATTCTTAAACCATGTCACTAAAATACAAATAATGGAAACTGCTAAGCCTTTCTTTGGCAGAACAAACTGCCTATAACATTAATTGGCAGAGTTGAAAACAGGATAATTCCCAAAATAGGACACAGATTCTGAGATGAACTTAGTACCTATGTTTTGATGTTGGTTCTTAGGCCTTTCCTATTAATGTGCTAGGCTCCATTACTTGTCACATTTATTATCATGACAAATCGATCTCAGGAGCTGGTAAATTAATGTTTGTTTCACTGTATTTGGTTTGATAAATGACACTGCCTGTCCAAAGGCGTTCAATATTCCATATTATGTTTCCTGCCTTTAGAGTTTGGAAGAGGTCAGATATTTATCAGTGCATCTCAATTTGAGAGGATGTTGCCGTCATAGGTAGGAGAAAGTCATTCCTCCCATTCTGGTTGTCTTAATTTGGGAAACTTGCATGAGCATCAGGGATGAAGAATGACGTGCTATTTAGGGTGTGCAGTAGAGGCGAACGCAAAAAGGGAGAAAGCCTTAAAATCTATATTGTTGTGAAAGACCAAAAATGGTGTTATACAAGGTGACATAATAGATAGAATTGATTGATCCCTTTTGTGAGCAAACCCTTTTTTGTGCGCCCACCTCCATTTTTTGTTAACTGGTCTTGCTGTTTTTAACTCAGCACACTGGGACACTGCTGTCCAGTACACAGGGTATCTGCTTTGACTACTACAACATGGTAACCTCCCTAATTGGCATATTTAACTTTACAGTAAGGCAATAGTAATTGGTGCAGGAGAATTCACCAATGGCAAGAAAAGTTAAACGTCACTGCAGCACCTAGTGTGCCATCCGCTAGGCTGATGAGGAAAATCCTGGCTTCAGGTCTACATGTAGCCTGAGGTCTATATGTAGCCTGATGGCTGCAGCTTTTAAATCTGCAGACGAACCTCTCAACATAACTCTTTTTAACAGGCCGGGATCCTATTTTTAAAAATATTAAGTAAGTAGCCTCCAAGTAGCCTTTTAGCCCACAGGGTAGGTGCAAGAATGTGGCATGTGCTTAAAGTGACAAGCCCCCAAACGCAATTTGCACTGTAAAGGGCTATAGCTGATGATATGAGAGAAACTAAAGTTAAAATAAAATTGTATTTTTCATTTTGGTTTGGGATAAGCTACAGAAATTGTCCAACCACTGTTGTTAATAGTTATTATTTTTTAAATCCAATTAAATGGTGAAGTTGCATTTTTGTTAAATATTCAGTAAACATACTTTTTAGAAAGCTAAACTTTGCCTTCCTGCAGCACAAGTAGGCTAATGAGCATAAGTCTGCCCGTAGTTGGGGGCGTGGCTTGGACTCGGCCGAGCATGGACTCGTGAGCTGGGAGCTCCGTGTCGGCCTCTGAATTTATCCTGCTTTACAACTTCCCTGGCGGCGCTGCGGACTCCGAGGTGGTCCCTCCGTGCGTGTGAATCGCCTGCCTGCGGCTCGTGCGGGGTGTCAGCCCCGGGAGGCTGTGCTGGTCGGCGCTGGAGGCGGGTCCGGCTGAGAGAGCCCCGGCCATCTTACTTTGGGCCTGCGCGGGGCCTGCCATCCGCGGCCTCGCGTATCTTGGTGGCCGGCGGAGGGGACCGTTGCCCCGGCTGCTGCGGCATCCGGCCCGCGCTGCGGTGCCCAACTGCGGAGGCAGGCGGAGTGACCTGTGTGGACCCCTGAGGTCGTCGAGGACTGCTGGCGGACTGCTGCCGCCGCTGCGTGTGCCGGCTGCGGAGGCCCGGGAGCGGCCGCGGTGCTGTCGGCGACCGAGGCGGACCGGGCCTAGCGGGGGTGCCCTGCGGATCGACCTGGTGAGCGGACTGCGAGCGACGGAGGTAGTGTGCAGGCGCGCCAGGAACTTTGGCCTGTGGGTCTCTCCCCCTTCGTCCCACCGCCCCTGGTGACATGGTCTAGGGGAAGGCCTGGCTGCAGGACGTTTGGGGCTGGAGGGCGTGCTGCCGCGGGGGACTCTGCTCTCGTGCCGTCTGGCCCGCGTTTCCCTGCGGGACTGCTCCCTGGGAAGTGCCCTGTGATACCTGCTTTGGGGACGCCGTAACTCTCCTGGAGACGTGGTGTGGACTGCCCCTTTGTCCCCCGGCCGAGCTGCCGCCTGACGGAGCGCACTGAGCAGGGAAGCTGGGTGCTGGCTGGATTCCTCTGCGGAAGCGGTGGACCCTGGTGGGTGAACCATGGCGTGCCTGGTTTGGCGACTGCTCACTTTGCAGAGGCGCCCGAGGCTATTGCGACCTGCGCCCTGGGAGTGCGGAGGGTGCCTGTGGTGGACGACTTGCGGCTGACACGAGGCGGACGTGGGCGGCTCCTCCCGGCTGGGGTGTGTTGAGGCTCTTGTGGTCGGCCCATGGGGAAGCCGCGGCGCGGCATGGGGGCTACCCCGCTGGATCGAGCGGAGACCCCGCCGGACCCTCAGGCCCAGGACCCGGCTGGAGTGCTAGTGGCGGGACTGCGGCAGCAACAGATGGACCGGATCCTCCAGGCCATTTCTGACTCGGGGGAGGCGCTACGCCGAGACATAGCCCAGGTATCCATGAGCCTCGGGCTCTTGCGAGCTGACCATGGCAAATTGGCCGACCGCGTTGAAACTGCGGAACTTAAGCTGGTGGCGTTGGAGCCGGCCCAGACGGCGACGGAGGCCTCGCTGGGAGACTTATCGCGCAGAGTGCACCTACTTGAGAAGAGGGCCGAGGAGGCGGAAGGGCGTAACAGACGCAATAATGTTCGGGTGGTAGGCCTGCCCGAGAGAATCGAAGGAGACGACATGGTCGGCTATCTTGAGAAGTGGATGCGGGAGGTGGTGGCGCCGGAGGGCCTGTCGCAGTTTTACACCCTTGAAAGGGCCCATCGAGTGCCGGCCCGCCAGCCGGCTCCGGGTCGTCCACCGAGACCGGTGGTCGCCCGCCTGCTGCATTTCAAGGATCGCGACCTCATTCTGCGGAGGGCCCGGGCATCTGGCCCATACAAAGTTGACAATGCCCTAGTCTCACTTTACCCTGATTATTCTCAGGAGGTTCAGCGCAGTCGCTTTTCATTCATGGCAGTTAAGAAGGCCCTTCGCGCGGAGGGGATCCTGTATGCCCTGTTCTTTCCGGCCAGATTGAAGGTGATGGTGGATGGGACTGCTCATTTCTTTGATGCACCTGCCGACGCATGGGGCTGGCTGGAGCGGTACCGCGAGGGCCAGGGCGGAGCTGGACGGCGAGCCTCGGAGGCTTGGGCCCCGACGGGACCTCGTCGGGCCCGCCGACACAGGAGGCGTGTGGTGACAGGCCGGTCTCCCCCGCATTCTCAGACAGAGTTGGAGAGGCAGGCGGCTCTGAAGGCGGTCTCTGTCATCTCTGGAGCGGCGGCTGCGACCTCGACTGCGGATTCGGGATCCCGGCGGAGTTCTGCGTCAGAGGAGTCGGTGGCGTCAGAGGAGTCGGTGAATTCTGAGGGTGCCGGTGGGCGCTTGCTGGAGGTCACGCTGGCCACTGCGGATGGAATGCTGGACACGTGAGGCAGCCTCACTATGAACTGTATGTTGTACAGGGTGGCGCACTTAGTGCTGCTTTGTGGTCCAGTGAGGGGCGAGTGTGGTTCTGCTGTTGCTGTTGAGGGGTGTCGCTCCTGGGTTCCGTGGGGGGACGGGGCTCTTTGCTTTGGGGGGGCCGCTAGGGGCGGGACGCTGCCGGGAGAAGGGGACTTTGACTTCTGAGGCCGACATACGGACTAGCCTGTTGGACTGCAGTCCGGACCGTGCTGGTGTTGGGTCACCCCCTCTACCTCACACATATTGTGAGACCCTGGTGGCTACCAGGGTGCTTTCTTTTTCGTTCAGTGGGTGTTTGGATGGGTAACTGTGGTTTAGAGCCTGTTCTGGGGATGGGAGGGGTTTGGGTTTGTTGGGTGAGGTTTATGTGGGGGGGATGTGTCAGTGTGCCCGCTAGGTTGTTTTGGGATGTGATTTGTGGTATATATTCATATGGCGACCCGCCTTGAACTGAAGTGTATCACTTGGAATGTGCGAGGGCTGAACTCCATGAGAAAACGTTATAAGGTACATGCCTACTTGGTCCGCAGGGGGGATACAGGTGGCCTTCTTGCAGGAAACGCATGTGGATCGGGCTGAGGGGCTGGCTCTGCAGAGGCGATGGAGGGGACAGTTGTTTTACACTACCTTTTCTGCTTTCGCTAGGGGGGCTTTGATCTGGGTCCGATCCGGGGTTCCTTTTCAACCTACAGCCACGCTGGTAGACCCGGAGGGGAGGTTTGTGGCGGTATCTGGTCGATTAGATGGCAGGGATGTGACCTTCTGCAGTATTTACGCCCCAAACTCTGACTACACTGCTTTCTTTGCGCGGCTATCTGGGAGGCTGGCGTCTTTTCTGGTGGGCACGGTGTTTCTTGGGGGGGACTTTAACTCGGTCACTGATGTAGAATTGGATCGCTCTCATCCCCCGCTAGCTCAATCAGCGGTACATAGGGTGGCCAAGGCGAGGCGCAACTGGCAGGCAGCCTGGGGACTCGTAGGCGCTTGGCGGGTGCATCACCCGTCCGACAGGGATTACTCCTTCTATTCTGTACTGCACGACCTTCATGTTCGGCTGGATGGCTTCTTGTGTACCCCGGGAGCCCTGGGGCTTACGTGTCACAGCGAGTATCTGGCAAGGACACTCTCAGACCACAACCCCTGCTTGATAACGGTCCTCTGGTCCCAGCAGCGGCAGGTGATTCCGACCTGGCGCTTGAATCCGACGCTGCTGGAGGATCCTGTGTTTCACGCGGAACTCGGGGAGGGCGTGGAACGCTACTTTACGGATAACGCGGGGACGGCGACAAGCAGAGCCCTTGAATGGGATGCGCTCAAGGCGATGGTGCGGGGGATTTGTATCTCGGCCGTCGCTGGGACGCGCAAGGTTCTGTTGCGGGACGTTGACCGCGCTGAGGCGCGGCTGCGCCAAGCGGAACTTGCTGGTCACACTGACGGGGACGCGCAGGGGGAGGTCTTGGCGGCGCGGGAAGAGGTGGCCGCGCAGGTGGAGCGGCTTCGCTGCTATGACTATAAGGAATACATGGTCCGCGCGCACGCTGAGCAGGATGAGGTAGGGTCGTTATTGGCCTGGCTGGCTAACCCAGCGCTTAGGGGCACCCCTATACTGTCGTTGGCTACCCCTGTGGGGGACCTGGTCTACTCACAACGGGAGATCAATGACCAATTCTGGGACTATTACTCACGGCTGTATCAGAGTAGAATGCTGGATTTGCCTGATGGGCTGGACGCTTACTTAGCAGCTGCTGGGTTGCCACAATTGGATCCGGAGCAGGGGTCGGCCCTGGGGGCGGAGATCTCCCTGGGAGAAATCAGAGTGGCGGTTAAACACATGGCCCGGAAAAAGACCCCGGGGGCGGATGGTCTCCCAGTGGAGTTTTATGCCGCGTATTTGGGCGCCTTGGCTCCGCGCCTGCAGGCGATATACAGGGAGGCATGGGACATGGGTGAGCTGCCGGGTACCTTGAGGGAGGCGATCATAATCCCGTTACTGAAGAAAGATGGGGCCCCGTCCTCCAGGTACCGCCCGCTTTCTATGCTTTCGGTGGATTATAAGATCCTTAGCAAGATCTTGGCCACGCGGCTCATGGCCCACATGGGCGCACTGGTACATCCGGACCAGTCGGGTTTCATTCCAACGCGGAATACCACGGCGGGTATTCGCAAGTTAGTGCAGATCATGGGGGACCGGGAGGAGGGCCCATCGGAAGCCGTAGTACTGTCGGTGGATATCGAAAAGGCATTCGATAGCGTGGAGTGGCCGTATCTGTTTCGGGTGCTGCAGGGGTTCGGCCTGGGGGACCACTTTGTGCGCTGGACCAGATTGTTATACTGCTCTGCTACGGCTAGAGTCCGCACGGGGCGTACTATCTCGGCTGCTTGTCAAGTAGAGAGAGGCACTCGACAGGGTTGCTCGCTGTCCCCACTTTTGTTTGCTCTGGCGATCGAGCCCTTGGCAGCGCATGCCCTTCGGGGACGGTTTTATGAGGGGGTTCAGTTACGTGGTGAGCCACACTACATCTCCCTGTACGCGGATGACCTCTTGCTGTATCTAGCGGATGCGCGGGACTCTCTGCGAGGCGCTAGACTCCTGCTCCAGGAGTTCGGCTCCTTTTCAGGGTTACACGTTAACTGGGCTAAGACTTGCCTTTTTCCTCAGTCTCCTGGGGTCCGGGCTCCTATGGCGCTTGCCGACCTCCGCTGGGAACCTGATTGCCTGCCTTACCTGGGTGTCCGCATATTTCACGCTCCTGCCGATCTTTTCGAGGGCAATGTGGGGGGAGCGCTAAGGGGGCTCAAGGGGAGTATGGCGTTCTGACGCACCCTCCCACTGTCGGTGGCCGGTCGAATAGCGCTGCTGAAAATGGTAGCACTACCGCGCTTGCTTTATTTCTTCCGCACCTTGCCAATCTGGATCCCGGCCTCCTTTTTAGGTCTCGTGAGCCAAAGGCTCGAAGAGACATTTTATATCTGGCCTTTTCAAAGTGCTGCCGTGGCCTAAAGCTACAGTGCACGTGAACGAGCACGCGCGCAGCGCCATGTGTCTTTCCTCCGTAGCGATCGTAATCACGATCACTTTCACTTTCGCGGGCTCCTCTGTTGCTGGCATTCCCCCCTCTCTTCTCGCCCAGCCCTTCTTGTTTTGTTTCGCTTTACTCCCGCTTTCCTTAACTCTTTTGCACTGCCACCTGTACATCTCGCTTGCCCCCCCTCTCTCCGTCTTTCTTTCAGTCTCGTTTCCTTTTGTCTTCTCACTATGTCTCTCGTCCACTCGCCTTCGTAGTCGCTCCGTGCATACATCTATCGCCTTTCTACAACGTGCCCCCTCTCATTCTCTTACTTTTTTTCACCTTCTCTTTAGCTCCCTTATCTAACGATGTTTTTCTTTCTCGCTGCCTATCTCTCACTCTCTCGTCTCACTCTGTCTATTGTACTCTCTCTATCTGTCTTTGCACTTCCGTCATTTTCTTTCCCTTTGGTGTGTGCCGGGGTGGGGGGGGGGGCACACTTCCACACTGAAGAGATAGACGAGTTTGCACTGTGGTCATTCAGGGTTGTAGAAGCATAGTTCGGACCCGAAGCATTCTGCCTTAGCACAGGGGTGAGGGAAACAGAGTAAGCCACGGCATGAAATACATCTACTGTAGGCGTATTAACAGATTGCAAGGCATTGGCAAAGACAAGACATCCACACACTTGCAATACCTTTGCCATTTCCTACCGGAAGCCGGAGCAAGGATAAAGGGACACGCTTTAAAGAACGGTTGCGGCGATCACCCAGCTTTCCCCAAAGGCCTAGACACAGATCTTGCCAATGGGCCCATTCAACCTTATATTAGGCCCTGGTCACATTTCTATTGCACCAGGGACATTTTTCATAATTTCAGAACTATTGCATTATGCTCATTATGTGAAATTCCCGGATTGACACTATTATGACACGTGGCCTAATTAAGACACAATCACGGTAAAAATTCGGCGCGAGAAAATGTGAAAAATGCGAACGACCAGCATGTGAGTGGCTGCTGTTTATGACACTTGTCAGTCAGTCACACAGCTTTATTCGATCTCTTTATGGCACTTGCTTTTGTGCGATTTTTTAAAGTGCGGTATGCATTCTCCTGTCCAAAAGGGGCGTAAGGACACTATTTGCGCTAAAATATAGCCCTAAATTCCGGTTTAGCATTTCATGTCATTTTTACAGAATTTTACATAATTACCCAAAACAAATTACACAAATTTCTCACACACCCACTCCTCATCTCCTGTATTCTAGCGGTCTTATGAACCCCATCTACACATTATGAGCCTTAGATACTCCTTACAACCATTCTTACCTCTTATGAACCCCATCTACACATTATGAGCCTCACATACTCATTGCAAACCTCACATTTTCATACAAAGCTCACCCACTGGTTATGAACGTCATCTGCTCTTTAAGAACTTCACTCACTCCCTACAAACTTTTCCTCCTCCTAACAAACTTCATACACTCTACACAAACCTCACTGTCTCTTTATGAAGTTCACTTACCCCTCGCAAACCTCACCTCTTCCGTACAATCCTCATCTATGCTTTATGACCTCAGCTGCTCCTTATGAAGGTCAGCTGCTCTTTATGAAGTCCACCTACGCCTAAAAAGACTCACCTCTTCCACATTAACCTCATCTTTTCCTCAGGACCCTCATTTACTTCTTATGAACCTCACCTCATCTCTTCCATACAAACCGCATCTACCCTTTATTAACCTCACCTGCTCCTTATGACCCTCACCTATCATATTATAACTCTATTCACCGAAAAAAAACTTGAAGCCCATGTACTAATATTTCTCTCCGGCGTCATTTCACCCAAAGACATTAGTGTTGGATAATAGAGAGAAAATATTGACTCTGCCAATGATTTCATCCCTGATAGACATTGGTGCTACTACTCAGGGCCGGATGGAATTTTTTATTCCTCTTGCGGAATTGGAGAAATTTAGTGGCGAGTACCAGCAAAATTCCATTAATCGCCTCATGGCAGAAATGTTTTCCCTTTTCGATCAACATGATGATAACAGGAACAATCCAAGCCTCCAATAGGTGAGCTGGCGAGTGAGAATTGGCATCCTCTAGCACGATTTCCAGTCACTAGGAAGCCTTCTGGCATGATTCTCTAATGCAAGCAGTCACAGGAGCGGTCACGGTCAAAGGGTTGCTTCTCTTTTTAGGTCTCGCGTGAGCCAGCGCTTTAGCACTGCTCTCGCGAGAGCTTTTGTAAAAGGGGGATCTGGAGGTGCAAACTAGTGCTTTTCAGGCCTCCAAATACAGTGCATGTGCGCCGGGCGCGCGCACCATTTGGCAGCCTGAAAGCACTAGTTTGCACTTTCAAATCGCCAGTTTACAAAAGCTCATTTCGCGGCCGCTTTGATGAGAACATCAAAGCTGCCGCGAAAGTGCTCACCATTTGCCACCCCCTCCCTTATCCCACTTCCCTCACAATGGCGACAGCTTGTTTACAATGTTGGGTTGATTCTTGTGTGGTATACTGCCTATAGTAGCCTAGAGACAACTTAGCTCGAAAACTGAAGATACCTGACGTGCATATATACAATGAAACCAGAGGCTGCAGCAACTCTATCAATAAAACAGAGCGACAAAGGGAAAACGCAGGGATACAAAGGAACCTGCAGGCGTGAGAAGCAGCAAAGGGGGGTGACTGAAGAAAGTTGCATGCGGTTGAATCAAAAGTAGAGAGTTCAGGTATTCAGCAAACCCAGCACTCAACAGCACTGGTATCAGGCTTCTACAGGAATTATTGGGCTCTCTGCACGTGTTTTTTTAACGAATTAAGCACCGCCCATTTGGTCATATCTTCCGGGCTGCTGTTTCTATAGCAAAGATGACTCGTCAGCACGTGCTTCTTCACGAGAAGCTTGTCTGCTCCCCTTGCCCTCTCTGGGGGCTAGCTGCTGGTGTTATTAGTCTTCTTTTTTTCTGCGTTGATTGCCAGCACAATGAAAGAGCCTGCCTTTCCTCTGCTCAGGCCCGGTATTGAGCTGCTTTCTTTCTCCGTCAATCGACTCTTATAGTTGACACCACAGACCTTGGTGCACGCAGGCGATCGGGTGATGGGTTTGATTTTTCATGCCTCAGCAATTTTTTTTCATCTTTTGCACGCATCTGCCATTTCCTTTCTGACTGCAGTAAGAAGCAAATATTGGCAAAGCACATACGTCTCGCCAGTGTTTTCTGCCGATGCTATTTAGGCATTGGTTAAAAAAACAAGCATTTGCAATGCAGTAGGTCTCGCATTTACGCGAGTTTGAGCTATTGACATTGCAAATAACAATGCCTTTTATTTTTGTTTTTAAAACAGATGTAAAAAGCATTGTCATTTAGAATGCCAATAGCTTAAACTCGTGTAAAAGCGAGACCTATTGCATTGCAAATGCTTGTTTAAGAAGCTTCGGGCGTTGATGACAGGGTTTCTTTGGGGCACAGGCAGGCGTCGGGTGGCGTTGGCCACCCTGATGAGACCGAGGGTGGAGGGGGGGCTGGCAGTTCCGGACTTCGAATGGTTTTATCTGGCGGCGCAGCTGCAATGCCTTACACAGGCCGTGGCACGCGAGTTCAGAGGCCCGGAGGGCCCGCAGGGTAGGATTATCCCTAGACATGTATTGTCGTTCATTATGTTGCAGCAAAAGCTCCGGTTGGATCAGCTCACGCTCGAGGAGCGCACGCTTCGGCTCTGCTGGCTCCGTAGTCAGAAACGAGCGGGCTTCGTGGCCCCATATGCCCCGGAAATTCATTTGGGCATGTGCACGGCTCTCCCCCATGGCGGAGACTGGTCGGCCTTGGCGGGCTGGGAGTACCGTGGGGTTCACATGCTTGGGGATCTATATAGGGACGGGGTTTTGTTGCCGTTCCACGAGTTGCAGAGGGATTTCGATTTGCCGAGGGGGGATTATCTCCTTCATTCTGCCCTGGTGGCTGGGATTCGGAAACACTGGAGGATGGGGCTGTCGGAACCCCCAACGTCCTTGGGATGTCAGTACGTCGCTATGGCGGCGGGCACCGTGAAGGCCATCACCTGTCTCTATGGACGGCTGTCCACGGAAGGGCTCACGCCCCTGGCGACCCTACGGGAGAAGTGGGAGGGGGACCTTGGTAGGCCTATCCCGGAGACGACGTGGTCGCAGCTGTTGCGGCGACCCTGGAAGGGCACGCGCAACGCTAGATTTCAACTGGTCCAATTCTATACTCTCCACAGGGCCTACTTAACCCCGGCAAAGATTCTGCAATATTTTGGAGGCTCCTCGTCGGGCTGCCCTCGGTGCCATACGGAGGGGGCTGACTTCAGCCATATGTTCTGGTCCTGTCTGGGTTTGGGCTCTTACTGGACGGATGTGGTGGCGTGTCTGAATCGAGTGACTGAGCGCGTGCTGGCAGTGGACATGGGAGCTTGCCTTCTGCTTTGGTTCCCACACACCCCCCGTATAAAAATCACGAGCAAATTTATCGATCTTGGGCTGATAATGCCGAAGAGGGAGCTTACCATGCACTGCTAGGCAAGAACGGGGCCGAGCATTCGAAGGTGGAGGGCGAGCTTCCTGGTTTGGGCGGGGACTGAGGGGACACTTCGCCTACAGTTGGCCAGGCGTGCTTCCAATGACAAAGCGCAGGCTGCTGCTAGGGCGTGGGGGGCTTTGGTGGAGGAGCTTCGTCGCTGGGGGGAACAGGAAGAGGAGGGTGGGGATCAGGTGCGAGTGGCCCGGACTGGGAGGAGTGTGGAGGGACCTGCTGGGACTGACGGGGAGACTACTCAGGAGGAGGCCGCTTGAATATTCTCCGAGAATAATCGCTGTTTGTGCAACTTTATTAGGATGTACATGGTGGTCGAGCTCCGGGGTGGTATGCCTATGAGCGGTAGAGTGCAGCCTTTGGTACTTTTGAGAACGCTGCTGGGGTTCATCCCATGATTCTGAGTTCTGCTCCCTGGCTACGTGGGACACTCTACGCATTACCAGGGGGGGGGACCGCTGTGGGCACACTGACGGGGGGGTGGGGGTAGAGGGGGAGCGGGGTGGGGTGTTAGGAATGGCACTGTTGCAGAACTACTTTCTCCTGTATTGTCGTTAATTGCCTAGTTCTCCTACACGGGCCTACTGTATGTAACGCTGACCTCACGATGCTGTTGTTGGGGACAAACTAATAAAAATTGTTTTAAAAAAAAAGTCTGCCCGTAGTTGCCCCCTTTTAGTGTTTTTCCCTTAATAAAGTATGAAAACTACTTCCAGAGCAGAAACAATGGCTAAGGCTTTTTGGTAGAAAGACCCGAGTGTGAGGCATGTGACTCCTCTCCGCTCAGGAATAGCAGTTACAAAGCGTTCAAGAACGATGTGACATACCCATGAGTAATTAAGTATAAAGTAAAACTTGGGGAAGAAAACACCTTAGATCCCAGGATTCAGTGTAGCCAGCATGGCATCAGCTCCGTTGGAGAGGGATCTGGTCCTCGAAACAGTTTGTTGTGATTAAGGAAACTCAACTTTTCTCTAGACATTCCCCTGGCTTGGACAACAGCCACCTCAAGATCAAAAGGATTCTGCTATATTGGATTTTACTTAGAATAGGGCACTATAGGACAGGTTGTAGTAAGTCAAACAGGATGTGCTGCAAAAGTTGGAGGGTTGGCGCTTGGGAACTTTTTCCTCAATTGTTAGAGAGTCTGCAGGAGTCAACCCCACCCACTGGCTAGCAAGTCCTACAAATGTAGCCCCTCATCTCCAGCTTATCAGAACACTTTCTGCGCCTATGGTTGGACCGAAGAGGACTGGATTTCCAGCATTGATTGGATTTGCGTTAAATAAGAAACTAAGTCCCTCCACGCAACCCCCAGGATCGGCATGGGGAGAGGAGCTCTGTTTGGAGTGCCCAGCACCATTTATTTTGAGTGCCTCACCATTAATTACCATTAATTAATGTTGCAAGCCGCCACTGCAACAAACACAAACACAAGCATAATAGGTTGCTCAAGTGCTGCCAAACACTTTGGAGCAAAGAGCAGAGCAAAGAGCATATCAAGAGTATGTAGCACCTGAGACGAGCTTAAGTGTCGCTAGTTCCAAATTAGCTGTTAGATTAGATACTTTACATGGCTTTGAATACATAGAGTGTGATAAAATCATCAAAAGATAAGGCAATAAGGAGGTTCTGACCCAGAAAATGATAGAGGAGGATAATTTGAATAGTAAAAGTAGAAAGCACAAAATTAATCGGCAGTACCTCAGAGCATTGACAAATTGGGAGGACGTGGTGGTAAGCAATATCGATCAAGGGGTTAATAAAGCTGTACCACCTCCCGTTGTGGTGGTATGATCTTTTGTAGTCTGAAGTTTCTAATGTAAATTATTATGATACTTCAAGCACCCCAACTCTGTCCTCTTGACAATTCAGTATCTTCAGAATGGCCTGCATAATTCACTGACCTCTTTACACTAATGCCCCGAAATACTTGCCTCAAAAATGTATTATTTGTCAGTGGAATCTGTTTCTTTTACACCTCAGAATATTTATTGTGCCTCCTTTAACTAGAAAACAAACACGCCTATCTCGTTGGTTTCCTCTGGTGGGTTCGTATTGAACTGTATTTCCTGCTCAAACCGGCAAAAGCCTCTCATGAAACATTTAAGGCAAGACTTGAAATGCATATTTTCAATTTCTTGAAAAGCTGTTTAAGTTCAATTGTTTTATATTGAGTCAGACAGTGTATGTGATCACACTCAGGATTTGTATTTTGTAATCCTTGACATGTATGTGAACAAACTGTAACCACAACTTTGTACACTATCGCACATGCTGTTTTTCTGGTCAATGTTATTATTGAGTAAACCACTTAGTCAGTTCATAGGAAGTGTACACTCAATAGGTTTACTGAAAATTGTGTTAAAAAAACTGAAACGTTACTATGCTTATTATGGGCACTTTTTGTTTCCAAATAGCTTCATCAGCAAAAATAGGGCTCATTGAGACGACAAGAGGACTTCTCCCTGGTGCAGGTAATATACCGTCACCTGGTTCTTTATTTGTAGATTTTAGTCACATGACAGGGGCAGGATTCCATCCTGGCCTAGTCACATGGTACATCTCTTCCCTAGAGTTGATGGAATTGTAATGACATCACAGGCGTTGTGACGTACTATCTGCTGTGTGTTGTTTGTCTGCAGGGGGCAGTCAGCGTTTACCACGTCTCATAGGACTGGGTCTTGCCAAAGAGCTCATTTTCACCGGAAGACAGGTGACTGGCGACCAGGCACTCTCCCTTGGGCTCGTTAACCACGCAGTAGCGCAGAATGAGTCAGGCGACGCCGCTTACCACAAGGCAATGGCCTTAGCGGAGGAGATCGTTCCTCGGGTGAGTGACTTATCTCTTTGGTTCTTAATTGCTTACCCAAAGAGCACTGAATGAATGAATGAATGAATAAATCACTACATTCAATTCTGATCAATGCTTTGTGAGATGTACAATGGGCTGTCTTTCTATCAATCTATGTAAATAGTCTTTTAGTATATATGCAATTAGCCATACCCACGTGGATTTGGTTATATTGAATTGTAGCATTTTTTATCTGTGACAGTTTAGTTCTGGACAAAATAAGGGTTTTCTTTTCCAGTTAGACTGCATTGCATTGCTTCCCTTTGCATGAGGTGGATTAAAACAGCCTTTACTTAAAGGAGTATCAAGGATATTTCCACTCATCCTGTTTTGTATTTGTTGCAAGTGTTGTCTGCCAAGTTGGATGCTTCAACCATTGGAACATAAAATGGCATCAGAGAAGGAATTGGGCTTCAATCAATCAATCAATCAAGAATATTTGTAGAGCGCGCTACTCACCCGAGCGGGTCTCAAGGCGCTGGGGGTGGGGGGGCTGCTACTGCTCGAAAAGCCAGGTCTTGAGGTGCTTCCTGAAGGAGAGGTGGTCCTGGGTCCGTCGTAGGTGGGTGGGGAGGGAGTTCCACGTCTTGGCAGCCAGGTAGGAGAAGGATCTTCCTCCGGTGGTGGTTCTGCGAATCCGTGGGACGGTGGCGAGGGCGAGGCTGGTGGAGCGGAGCTGGCAGGCTGGCGAGTAGAATGTGAGGCGGTTGGTGAGGTATTCGGGGCCCATGTCGTGGAGAGCTTTGTGTGCGTGGGTGAGGAGCCTGAACGTGATCCTCTTGCTGACGGGGAGCCAGTGCAGGTCTCTCAGGTGGGCGGAGATGTGGGTGTGACGAGGGATGTCCAGGATGAGTCGTGCAGATGCGTTCTGTATGTGCTGGAGTCTTTTCTGTAGTTTGTCTGTGGTTCCAGCGTAGAGAGCGTTCCCGTAGTCCAGCCGGCTGGTGACGAGGGCCTGGGTTACCACCTTTCTGGTTTCGGTGGGGATCCACCGGAAGATCTTTCGGAGCATGCGAAGGGTGTTGAAGCATGAAGATGAGAAGGCGTTGACTTGCTTGGTCATCGTGAGGGAGGAGTCGAGGATGGAGCCCAGGTTGCGTGCGTGGTCCGTGGGCTTGGAGACGGCGTTGACTTGCTTGGTCATCGTGAGGGAGGAGTCAAGGATAAAGCCCAGGTTGCGTGCGTGGTCCGTGGGCTTGGGGGCGATGCCCAGAGCAGGAGGCCACCAGGAGTCGTCCCAGGCGGAGGGGGCTGGTCCGAGGATCAGGACCTCCGTCTTGTCTGAGTTCAGTTTCAGACGGCTGAGCTTCATCCATTCCGCGACGTCTTTCATTCCTTCCTGGAGGCTGGTTTTGGCGGTGGCGGGGTCTTTGGTGAGGGAGAGGATCAGCTGGGTGTCGTCAGCGTAGGAGATGATGTTGAGGTTGTGGTTGCGAGCGATGGCTGCGAGGGGGCTCATGTAGACATTGAAGAGGGTAGGGCTGAGCGAGGAGCCTTGGGGTACGCCGCAGATGATCTTGGTGGCCGCGGCGCAGAAGGGCAGGAGACGGACTCTCTGTGTTCTGTCGGAGAGGAAGGAGGTGATCCATTCCAGGGCCTTTCCTTGGATCCCGGCGTGGTGGAGGCGGGTTGTTAGGGTGCGGTGGCAGACTGTATCGAATGCGGCCAATGGGTCGAGGAGGATGAGGGCGGCAGTTTCCCCGTTGTCAAGCAGGGTCCTGATGTCGTCGGTGGCTGCGATGAGGGCGGTCTCGGTGCTGTGGTTCGCTCCGAAACCGGACTGCGATGGGTCAAGGGAGTCGTTCGTCTCGAGGAAGGCGGTCAGTTGCTTGTTGACGGTCTTCTCGATGACTTTTGTGGGGAAGGGGAGGAGCGAGATGGGCCGGAAGTTCTTGAGGTCTGTGGGGTCCGCGGTGGGTTTCTTCAGGAGGGCGCTGATCTCCTCGTGCTTCCAGCTCTCCAGAAAGGTAGCGGATGCGAAGGAGTTGTTGATGATGCTCCGGAGTTGGGGTGCGATGATGGAGTCGGCTTTGTTGAAGATGTGGTGGGGGCAGGGGTCGGCTGGGGAGCCAGAGTGGATGGTGTTTATCACGTGGGTGGTGAATTCAGTGCTGACGGGGGTCCAGGCGCAGAGGGTGGTGGTGGGGGGCGTTGTTGCAGTGGTGGGGTACGTGGACTGGGCGCCAAAGCTGTTGTGTATATCGACGATCTTGCGGTGGAAGAACGTGGCGAGTGAGTTGCAGAGGTCTTGCGAAGGCGTGATGTCGTTGCTGCTGGCGCTGGGGTTGGAGACCTCTTTAACGATGCTGAAGAGTTCCTTGTTGTTGTGGGTGTTGTTGTCCAGTCGTTCTCTGAATGATGTCCTTTTGGTTGTGCGGATCAGCTGGTGATGTTTTCGGGTGGCGTTCTTGAGGGCAGTCAGGTTATCTGCTGTCTGTTCGTGGCGCCAGGCTTTCTCGAGGGTACGGCAGGATTTCTTTGAGTCTTTGAGGTCGTCGGTGAACCATGAGGCTTTCCTGCTGCCAGGTTTGCTTCGAGGGTTCTTCAGTGGTGCCAGGTCATCGGCGCAGTTGGTGATCCACTGTGTGAGGTTGCGGGCTGCGTCGTTTGTGTCCGTAGTGTTGGTAGGGGGGTTTTGGCTTAGGGAAGTGGTAAGCTGGTCGGTGGTGCTCCAGCATCTTCGGGGAGCCTGTTGTGCGTGGTGGTGAGTCGTGGTCCTCCTGAAGTTGAAATGGACGCAGCTGTGATCGGTCCAGTGTAGTCCGGTGGAGTGGCTGTAGGTGACGAGGTTGCTGGAGGAGAAGACTGGGTCAAGCGTGTGGCCGGCGTAGTGGGTGGGGGTGTCTACCAGCTGCCTGAGTCCGAGGTTGGCGAGGTTGTCTAGCAGGGTGGTGGAGTTGTTGTCATTGTTGTTCTCCAGGTGGAAGTTCAGGTCCCCTAGGAGGATGTAGTCCGAGGAGGCGAGGGCATGCGGGCTGATGAAGTCTGCGATGGCTTCGCTGAATTGTGTGCGTGGCCCCGGGGGTCTGTAGATAAGGGTACCTCGGAGGGTAGTCTTGGGGTCGGTGTGTATCTGGAAGTGAAGGTGTTCAGCGGCGGTGAGGGTGTCATCGGAGTTGGTCGTGATGCGGATGGTGTTCCTGTAGACGATGGCGATGCCTCCTCCGGTTTGGTTGACGCGGTCCCTCCGGGTGATCTTGTAGCCGTCCGGGATGGCTATGGCGATGTCAGGGGGCTGTGGAAGCGTTCATCCAGGTTTCCGTGAGGAAGGCGACGTCTGGCGCTGTTGTGTCGAGGAGGTCCCAAAGTTCGACGGCGTGCTTGTGGACGGAGCGGGTGTTGAGCAGGATACACCTGAGGTGGTTGTTGTTGGTGCCTGGTCTGGGGGGCGCGGTGCAGGTTCGGAGGCAGGTGAATTTGCAGGCTTGGCAGGTGAAGGGTCCGTGGGTGCGTTTCGGGGTGGCTCGATGACAGGCGGGAATTCGGCCGGTGTTGAGAGCGTGGAGGGCGGCAGTGTCGTATCTCAGGTGGGGCTTCTGGTTCCTGTGGGGGCCAGGGGTTCTGGTGCTGGGCGCGGTCAGGGCGCAGACGGGCTTGCCTTTGGCGCGGCCGCCATAAGAAGGGCAGTGGGAGGGAGGAGCAGCTGGGAGGCGGGAGCGGAGCGGTGAATGGGCTCGCAGGGGGGCGGGGCCGCAGGGACGCAGCGGCAGGAGAGTGCGAGGGAGGGGAGCGGGAGGGGGGATACAGAAGGCAAAAAACGGGGGGCAGGGGTACAATGTAGGGCAAAACAACAAGTGGAGGAACTAAAGCAGAATTACAGCAGAAAGAGGCACAATATTACGTTATTACAGCAAAAGAGACGCACAATAGAGTACAAGTATACCGGTGGCACGAGGTCAGGAAGCGGCTGAAGCAGGCAGCGGGGCAGGCACAGGCAGCGTCACAGGAGGACCGTGAGGCGGCAGAGGGGGGGCGACCTACCTGAAATCAGGGTCGCTTCAGTGTTCACATCTCCAACAGCGGCCAAAGTGCAGCGGAAAAGAGCACATTTTCTTTTACTTTGTCAGCCAGTAAATTAGATTTTTTTCTTCTGCACCTTTGTTGCTCCAATGGAGCTAGAAGAGACACTTCCGATCGTGCTTTGTTACTTCGAGTTTCATAGGATAAAGCCAGGCCACAAAATGGTGAGCAGCATAAATAAGAAGTGCTTAGGGATAAAGTAAAGTATACATACGGAAGATGTTTTTTATTGTGAAACTTTGCAAAGGTAAGGTAAATACGTTTTGAAAGGCGGATGGCCCATTGAAAAGAAACCCAACCATCCTGCCACGTTGTGCGATAAAAGTGGCACTACAGCCTACACTAAAAAAGTCCTTTGAATCAAAGATCTAGGGAGTAATTCATAGATTTGATATCATCGAAGTACCCTTGTACCTACGTAGTGTTGCATCTTACTTAATGATTGCATGGAATGTGTAGCAGTACCCGAGTGCCCTACATGAAGTATTTGCCTTAAGTTCCCTTGACCAAAATTACACCTACACTGCATCCTTTCAAAGGGTCTTGCTTCAAAACCGTTTAAACAAATGTTTTTTTTTAAAGTTAAATTTGACAACAGGCTAGCATAACAATCTCAGCTGTACACACCTGTTTTCGCCCCTCTACGCTGGTAGATACAGCGGCTACACAAATTATAAAGGTACATTGATTGTTACATCACATCAGTATACAGACTGAGCGTCATCCTTGTGGTTTTAGAAGTCTGAGCTCGATGTATCTCTACATCATCATTAACAACACATTCCCTCGTTACCCCACCGCGCCACTCTCAGGCATACATTCCACTGAATCATGTTCTTCCTCCGGGGTCCATCCTTTGTAGATTTTCTCTTATTTTTTAAAAAAAAACCCTTCCTTCATCGCTCGCTTTTATTATCACCATATATATGCAGTGATCGAAGTGGGCGGGATCGGCAGGGCACCGCATACCCCTACCTTTTCAATGTGATAGAATCTGTTCCCCTACTTTTTTATTGTAATGGGTCCCAGGACGGCAGAAATAGCCGAGGCCTCGGCATAAGGCTCGGCCGTTCGGGGGAAGCCGGGTGAGCAGAGAAGGAAAAGGACTCTGTCTACTTCTCCTATTCTGATGCTGTCAGCTGCCCCCTTCTCTCTTTCTTCCTCTTCCTCACTCTCTTTCTGTCTCAGTCTCGCTCCGCTTAGCTTGCTGAATGAAAGCTGTATTTCAAGAAACTGCTTTTGTATTTATTTATTTTTTCATTGAACAAACCAAAGGTTAAAGTAACGTTATAGTTAGGTGAACAATGTACACTGACACAAGTCTCATTCTGCACTGAATACACATCAATCACCATGCAACAAGGCACTTTCACCCTGCACTCACACACTTATTAACTAACCTTCATGCATGCACCACCCACCCTGCACCATTCTCCCTGCACTCATACACTGCTCCCATACCTCTCATTATTAATCCCATAGGCGAAACCTATGCATTTACCAAAGCTTGTCTTTTCATGTCAGTGATTTGGAGCAGGAGGTTAGAAGATCAAAGGGTGGTTACTTCTAAAAAGCTAGGAAGAGAAGAGTGCTCATAGGCGGCGGAAGCATTGTTTAGATTTCATCACATGGCTAAATACCAAGCAATTGTGTAACTTGGCAATGATATAAGGCCAAAAGATCATATGGACATATTAATAACTTTCCTAATTTTAACTTCTCTCACTCATAAAATTCACTTTTTAGCTTTAAATTGTTCCTTACAAAATCGCAGCATCACATAAAAATTTGCCTCTTTACCTGCATTGTTTCTGCCCTTCATTCTGTCCATTATGGGCCGTGCATGATGGTGGAGTAAGTAATTTGACATTGCTTTATCAAATAGGGGATTTATTGTATAGCAGCGCTTATGTAACCCTCCCCAGGTCAGGTGCAAATAGGTGTATTATGCAGAATTCTCTGCGCTGTGTAGCAATTTAGTCCCACCCTTAACACGGGTGGGACTAAGTTGTCATTGTCCTTTGGATTTCTCATTTTTAGAAACCAGTTTATGCTTATTTTTTGTAATTTTAATATCGGGAGTATATTGATGTTTTAGGAGGTTTTAATGCATGTTTTATTAATTCACTTTAATTCCGTACATGTTTATACTATAACACAACAGCTCCTGCAGAACGAAAAGCATTTTTCTCCTGTAACACGACAGATTTGACAGGGTATAAATGATGTTCTATTGTAACAAGAAAGCTTTAGCTGAACCGAATCGCCATAAAAAACAAACGACAGAGAGGAAAATGTCCTAATGTTGGTGCATCCATAGTTAATAAATTCCTTGATACGTTACCGCTTTTAAAAAACAAATCAGATATGTACGGAGGCAGTCTTCACATAAATGTATTCCACTACCGTGACCGCATGGAAGCACAGTACACACTGATGGGCGTTTATCTTTTTCTTCATTTACATATGTTGACTTTGTATTATTTACTAAGAAACAATGAACTTTGTTTGCAGGTTTAACGATGTTCACAGATATTTGGTGACGCCGAGCATATGATTTAAATCATGTATAATATGTGCTCATAGTTTGAATAAAATGAGCCCCTCCAGGATTAATATGCGTGAGGTGGAGAAAGTGGAGCCCTGAAGCAATATATATGTTAGAGAGTACATAAAACTGCTCATGATGGGAACATTCGCATTGGTGCTGCAGCAACAAGTCAGGCGGCCGACCCTCACCGAGAGCCGCCCAGGCACCCCCGCTACTGTTGAATGAACAGCAAAGTAAGGTGGATAAAGCCACCTCATGGGGACATTTAGTGGCAGAGGGGCTCTGATGCTGGGGTACTCCAGGTGAAAGGAGAGTGTAAGGCCCAGCTCACTATCCATGCAAATCCACAGACACGTACTCTCAATCTGGTGCATAGTTGCATAGGTGCACTCGGAGCTGATTTATAGGTTGGCGGAAGGGGGTACTCCTCAATGATGACGGAGTACCCTTTCCGCCAACCAAAAGTTCCACCCGCCTTATTTAGAGTGGGGTAGACCTTCAGTGTGTAGACCTTGACTGAGCGGCCCGTCAAACTTCCAGTGCATTCCCAGGAACCGCGGTTCCTGGAAATACAAGAGATGGCCGTAGGGGTACCGCGGCATCTCTGAATACAGCGGATGGAGTACTCCGCCATGGTGATGGTAATTACTTTGTCTGCCTAAATTTAATTCAGCACTTTAGTATATATTGAGGAAGGGTAGATTGAATTCTAGCCGCACCCCGCATTGCATTTGAAAGAATGTAGTAATTTCTCAAGGTATTTGCGTTACCCATCAACACTTTTAAGTCCATTGAATTGTTTTTTTATATTTATGCCTGTTTCTCCTTTTTTCCAATAGGCTCCAGTGGCAGTGAAAATGGCAAAACTTTCCATGAACAAAGGCATTGAGGTAATTATTTATGTCTGATGTCCGGATATTAGTAAAACAAGTGACCTAGGACGCAACTGATAATTGCACACCTCGGATAACAGTTCGTTCTTACTTCACCCCATCTTAACTTTGAGTGACAAGCAGACACATCTTTAGCTAACTCTTACCATAATAAGACCCATTCTATGGTGGCACAATCCTGGGTGCAAATACACACCCAATAAATGCCAATGGCATGGGGGTCTCTATTTATGGCTTTGCAGTTTGTATATTATCATGATTAATGCACCTTGGAATGGGGAATTTTTTATGTGCTAGTGGTGCATCCTATTCCCGGTTTCAGGTTTTATCTGGTCAAAAATTGTCCAGCAAATTCTCCTGTGTGCACAATTTATACTCCGGTCATAATCTGTTTTAGGCGCTTACGGGGCTGAAAAAGGATTTACGAAAGATATAGAAAGATGGTTCTTGTGTTTCACAGTGGAAATTTCTTTGGATTGTGCAATAAAATTAAAGCTGTCAGATATTTAGCCTGTGGAGAAATTAGAATATTGACTCCTAAGCTCCAAACCACATAGTTGGGCTAGTCTTTATGAAGCAAGGATCACTTATTGGATAACTGGATCGAATCCCAAGTGGCTAGCATAGAGTGATGGAGAAGACAATGGTTGTTCAATAGTGTAGAACCTTGTTTGGAGACTAAGGAATGTCTTCTGGAGGTGAAATCTTTGTGCATCTGCAGACATAGGTAATCATTTAATTTAATTGAAAATAAATAACGTTTACCCTGTTTAGGCTACAAGAATTTTGCAATCGTCGCTGACAATTAGACCACGTAGTAGCGCAATAATGATCTTTGAAAAAAATATGTACCGCTTTATACTGTAAGATGTCTTATTTCTGTTTCTCTCTGAAGCCTGCGATTCACAGGAAGAAATTGAAGCTGGGCATGTTTAATGTTGTAAGGTTGAGGTAGACTTTCCCATTACCCATTATGATGGTGTAATTCCTATTTGCTGGCTCCTAATAAATGCATCAATTTACATAACATTATCACATGTTTGTATGAGGTTTGTAAACATCCTGATATCCAACTTTTCAATTGGACAGCTAAGGATAGAATCAAGTGGAGTGTGTCTTGAAATGTGGTGGAGTAAGAGAACCATTAGGAGGCATTTCTGGCTGTCATGAAGGCTACAAGTAGAGCGATTTACCACCTCTGAGAAGCAGAGTCAATCAATTATCTATGTGAGGTCCCCAAAAGGATGGGCCAGAGCAGATCACATCTGTGGTTGATTCTCTGAAAGACCACTGAGATCTCTAGCCAGACAGTCACACTTCAGGTTAGCACCTCTAAATTCTAGTGTCACTTGCATGCACACTTGAGGTCTCTAAAAGGTTGCTTTACGTGGGTGTAGTTATTGTTATGTCATGTCTGTGCCAATTTAGGACCTGTTTGCTGAGGCGCAATGAGTCTCAGTAGGAAACTATGGTCTTATGCCAAAGTCGTTCATGTGTCAGGCCAAAGCCTTTGGGGGACTTCTAAGTCTAAGGGAGGTCAATCGCTTGCCAGGCAGGGGTTCCAGAGAGGACAGGGTTAGGGTGGAGACTGTCACATTCCATCTAGCATCCGTCTTCAAGGCTGGCTATGCTATGTCTGTTAGTCACATGTCATATCGGTGGCTCTGGAAGGCTGCAGAGGCACAAATAGTCACCTGTTGGCCGAAAGCTTCTAGATGGTTGATTGGGATAGAGCAATTTGAATCTTGCATCTGGTGGCATCAGTCTTCAAGCAGCCCTGTAAGTCTGAAGATTAGAATAATAGGGCTGATCTTGTTCTAGGTTATGTTAGGAGAATGCAAGTCTTGGATGGGGTCAATCATGTGTCACTTCCGTGTCTGTATGAGACTGTAGCACTGGGGTCAGAATGATGTTGGAGAAGTGCCTCAGACCGTAAGGTATAAACTGCCAGGTCAGAATCCTGCAGCCTGTGAGGGAGAGTGGTAGACTTTTAATACTGAAGGCAGTTAATCACGAAGCTGCCATTTCTGTTCCAAGCCATCTTTAAATATATTGAACAGTTGCATGCCCTTATATTTTTCTTTCCGTCTGTCTTTAAGTTATATTTTATCTTTTGCACTCTTCAGATCTCAGAAATATTCACCCCTCGAGCTATATTCTTTGTTTCTTGAAGCTGTGGTGATTCATTCACTCATGTACTTCTTGAGCTGTTTCCCATAATGCCCACACTAAAACATTTGTCACTGATGTGTAATTATACCACTTAATTGTAGGCAAATGCAAACCGCCTTGTATTAATATGGTATAGTCCCATTATTATTGGTCATTTGTTGTGTGATCGGGTCCTTGTCGAACAGCAAATTGGGCCCTACCTGGGGGCACTTTTTGAAGTTGTTTATCTTGTTGCTTAAAGGCTTGTAAATCCATGGAAAGTGTGTGTCCATGTGAAAACTGTGTGTTTATGTGAAAGCAGAGCGTCGGCCTCCCTCCACATCACGGCCCAAACGCACCATCTAGGGAGTCCCTCAAGGTTCATCCCTCAGTCCTACCCTCTTTAATATCTACATTACGCATTTAGCAGACATAGTCAGAACCCACGACATCAACATCATCTCCTATGCCGACAACAATCGGCTCATCCTCTCGCTTTCAGCTGACCCCACTGCAATGAAAGCCAACTTCCGCAACTGCATGAAGGACATCCACATGAAGCTCAACATGGACAAGACTGAAGTTTGATCTTCGGCAGACACACCACTCTCTGAGACGACTCTTGGTGGCCATCAGAACTCGGCCGTGCACCCACTCCAAAAGACCATGCCCGCAACCATCCCGGACAGCGGACTCTACATGAAACAGGATAATTCTCTCTCCACAGCCTGCTTCCTCACACTCCACATGCTCCATAGAATTTTCAAATGGCTGCTCATCAACACCAGGAAAACAGTGATGCATGCCCTCATCATCAGCCGGGTCGACTACGGCAACACACACTATGCAGGAACCAACAGCAAGCTCATAAGAAGACTCCAGATGATCCAGAACAGCAGGCAGACTGATCCTCAACCTGCCCAAAAGGACTCATATCACCCAACACCTGAGAGACCTCCACTGGCTCCCAATCCAGAAGAGATGCCGATTCAAGCTCCTGACTCAAGCCTACAAAGCCCTCCATGGCCAATGACCTGCATACATGAACCACCGACTGAACTTCTACCAACCACCCAGAAACCTCCGCTCCGTTCACCTCACCCAGACACCACGCATTCATCTATGCTGCACCAGAGGACGTTTCTTCTCCCACCTCACGCCAAATCCTGGAACGCTCTTCCCCCTTCTCCTCCGAACCGCACCATCATTGACCAACTTCAGGAAGGGACACAAGACCTGGCTCTTCGAATAAACTCCTACAGCACAGCATCTGGATACCCTCATGGGTGATAAGCTGTGCTATACAAGAACTGTTTGATTTATTGACTGTGTTGGTGCTCTTTTTCTGGATTGTAAATGACAAGAAGTGGGACATTGGGTTTCCTTTCTTGTTCTGCACTTCGAGATTGCTCCTGTTTTTGATCGTCCCATTGGTGTATGAAGTCCCCTTTTAAGACCCACGTGTTTTCATCCAGCTTTGCTACACAGGTTGCTAAGAAATCCCTCTCCATTCATGTCAGAAACACTTCTCTGTATTGCAAAACACTTTTCCTTCAAGAACATTTCCCTTCAGTTGGACACATATCATGCACGTGTTTGTGTGTGTGTAAGTATCTGGAATTCATACAGCACAAACCTAGCAAAAGGCAGCTGAGCACTGCACAGGGTCAAAGACAGACTCACAGCCAAAGTGTTGATTCGAGTGGTAGCTGATTTCCAAGAGCAAAAGTGGACTGTTACTTCATCATTGTTTTGTTCTTTAAAGAGGTGCGCTTCAAAAAAGACAACATTACTCTGTATTCCGATGATGATCTTCATGCACTGGAATCCACACTCTTCTCCTGGTAGTGACTGATCTTCTTAAATCTTTTGAAGACGTCTCACGCTACAAGATTATCTATGACAAGTCTGAGGCTGTAAATCTAACCCTTCCAGAAGATGAAGCTACAGAATTAGAACAGTTGCTTCCTTTCTGATGCGACAAGAAATATGTTAAATTCCTAGAGGACAATATTACTCCATCTCGCACAGCTCTTTTAGACACCGACCACCCCTTTCTAATAGCGGCCATTGAATGAGACTTAGAGGCCTGGAGATCATTTATGATTTCCTGGCTAGGAATGATTAACACTATCAAAATAAATGTCCTCCTGAAGCTTTTATATTTGTTTCATGCCCTCCTGGTTTGGTTAGATTGAGGTTATCTGAATCGTATTCTAAAGCTTGTCTCCCAGCTTGCGTGGAGGGATAAGAACCCTAGACTCTCCCAGAATGTTTTCCTTCATGCAAGAGACAATGGTGGGCTTGTCCTGCTTAGTATTCCCCATTATTACACTTCGGCCAATTGAGAATAGCTGTGGTGTGGTCAAAGGCAGAATCTGGGAAGAATTGTATCCATATGGACCACGCAATAATACACAGGCCCTTATGGTACTTAATATGGGTAGATTAGAAGCACAGGCCTCCCAATGCCTATCTTAGTACACCAGTTATTAGCACCATAGAGATCTGGGATAGTGTGGACATCGGTGGTCTCCTATCCCCATCCACATTAATGGGTAATCAAGGGACCTTACCCCTGCTTTGGAGGGCCAGTCATTCCAGCAATGGTGGAGGGGGTGTGGAATAATGTCTGGCATGTATTGCTTTACCTATCCTAAACGTTTTGAACAATCCAAAGCTGAATTATGCCTCCCCTAAAAGGAATGCCTACAATATGCACAAATCAGACACTGAATCCCTTATCCATGCCTCCGACAGGCAGCTACTAAAGAGAAGATGGCTTTTGAGATACTCTTCCCATAACTAATAGGTACCACAGACAGCATTTTAAGTTTTTATCTGGAATTAGTTGCACATTAGATATTGCAACATTGACAACACAACAGGGAATGGGAATGGATACAGAGTAGGCAGGACTTCGATTAGATTGAAGAGAGTTAGCAGGGCTGAGGACTTTCAGATCCATAGCAGGCAGGGTACTCCCATGGAAATTATGATATGGGTGGCATTACACCTCCCCCTCTGTCCTTACTGGATGTTTTCTAATGCAAATCCCAGATGCTGGAAGGGGTGTGATGCCGTAGGAGACTTCTTACACACTTGGTGGTAATATCCAGGGATTCCCCCACTTCCCCCTAACGCAATAGCTAAGTGTGAGTGGCAACTGGTCTTTGCAGTGTGCGGGGGCTGCAAAATTGAGACTAGCATTCAATTGGAAGAAAAAGGTCCTACTTCCAGTTTCTCAGTGATATCAGTTAATTAGGTTCATGCTAGCACCCGAACAGCTAACTAGTAATAGGTCTTTCTGAATGAATGCGCTAACATGATTGTCTTCATGTGAAGCGGACGCCAGACCACCCTCGATGGTGATAGGCTAACAGGGAAGTAGTGTTGCAAAATTCAGACCAACTATATGAGACCATGGGTTGTTTTCTTGCTTTCTGGATGGGTGGGGGAAAGACTATCATTGGGGACGGTTAGCTCGGATTAGGCTGTACATTTTTCTTTGAGTGATCCCTTCTGTGGTCAACACTAACAACGGAAATTGAACGCCTATATGTCCTTTGACATGGGATGACCTGGATGGGTAACTTACTGTGTTGAAAATTATTTGTAAAATAAATTTCAATAAACAGTTTAACAACAACAAAATGCGATGTATCTTCTGCTCTTTTTAAAGTTGGAGCAAGGTTGGGCAGTCCTGCTAAGTAGAGGAACTTCATTTCAAATCCTGGGTAAATAGATGAAGAAGGCACTTTGCTTCCACCCCCCCCTCTTTACACTTATTCATCTCTAATTTGATGGTGTCCTGGTAGCAGGTGTGCCAGCAGGAGTCACCAGAGATGGTGAGCGTGTCAGCCAGATAACATGGGTGGCACTTGTGGCGGATTGGTAGATCATGCATCTAAGTTTGAAGATGGTGCGGACCAATAGGATGAACCAGTAGAATCCCATCACGAAGGAGGTGATGTGTATATTTCAAAAATGAGATACTAGTGCGACAATATGAATTATATTGAACTGGCAATAAAGTCAGTGAATTAGTTCTGAAATCGGCATGTGGGTTCTGAAATTCTGGGGCATTTCAGAGACTGCCATTCCACCCACGTGTGGGATATTTAGTGTACAGGGACATACCCTTTGAAAGAGAGCCGATACCATGCAGTTTATTCAGCAGACCAGTGGTACCATGAAGGCAACTATTGGCTTTCTTACGCATGGCTTGATGAAGATTTCTACTCATCCCTGTCTGCATTCCTGATAGAGGGAGTATCAAGTGCCTAGGGTAGGCTTTAACAAATTATTACTCATTCAGGGTCGCAAATGTAGTTCAACCCTCTGTCTAGGATATGGCATAGCCTGAGACATTAACAATTCAATCCTCCCCTTTATGAGAGTACCAAAGCATGCACTGCCTATAGTAATCCAAGCATTAAGCAATCAAATGATAGATTACTTCCCCAACCTATTTACCTCTGAGATCAGTCAGTGTCAAAAAGGGTGCAAGATGTGGCTTTTAATTTAACTAAGCATTGGAAGTGTATAGTGCACATAGTACTGATGCGCATTCTTTTTGGCGCTAGAATAATTGCTTCGCTATGCCTTTATTTAGTGAAAGGTAAGTTGTGTGCATCTGGTGTGATAGCGTGAACATTAAAGACAGTAGGCCTCAGGTGGTAAACTTGTGGATTTTCTCAATCTAACACTCTTGGGTTAATGTTCGTATTTTATTATAAATTCATTTGGTGATACTGTTTACGCCACACCTCTGTACTACGTTTGCATGAACCCTTCATTGGAATTCTACTTCCAAATGTATACTAGGCAGTGCTCAAGGCAGAGTCTTCTCAAGTATTCTGATTTTTTTGTTTACTTAACATGTCAGCTTAGTTCAAATCACAAACCGATATCTACATAAACCGTGCTGTTTGAAGTGTCTTTTGGTTGGGAAAACAGTTTGGTGCAGAGTGAAGTAACTGGTATATGCAACTCTAATGCTGCAATTTCAGCTTTGTCCTTTTTCTTGCATTGGGAAATCCCTTATGCTACTTGTTGCTCTCACCTTTTTCTTTCTCCAGTTGGGAACGGGGGTGGCAGTAAAATCCCACACACTTATTGGTTCATGTCACTATTGTTTTTTAATATGTATCTTAGAAGGGGCTCACATCCTGCCCCCTCGCTTTCCTGGCTTTTCATTGGTTCCTGTGCTTGCCAATTACTTTTCCTCCATTTCTATTGGCTGTAGCATATTTCCCTGCATTTACTTTTATCAGTTTCCCGTAGCCAAAATACTGTTAGCATCCGCTTTCGTGGAACTTTTTTCTCACAAAGTTTTTCCTCTTTCTGCTTTTTTGGCTTGCATGATACTTTAAATTAAATTAGCAGATTTATATAGCCTTGTTTATCACTCAGAGAGATTAAGTGATTTGTCCAGAATCACAGGATGTTGCGCCGCTGAGACTCGAACCGGGATCCCCAGCTCGCAAGTCAGCAGCTCCGGCCACAGCCCCTCATCCTCTCAACTCCTGTGATACTTGTCTGGGAGCTCTTTCCTTCGTCACTTCGTCCAGGGTGGTGATTGATAAAAACCACTTATTAGTCATCTCATAGACAAAACCAATGCATTACCAATAGATCTGTGTCCTTCCTCTCCCTTCCTGACACCAACCACATCATAATTTTCTCTAATCGAGTACCTTGAGTGATGTGTTGTATGCAAACTACTGATAAACCTGGTGAAAATGATGACCCTACCTACACCTCTTTGCACACATCTGCTCCACACACTGAGGGTGTATCCCATGAGACCACAACCGTTGCCTCAAATTGAACAATCATTGGCTAAATATAAATCTAATTGTCTTGTGGGTGGTCAGCAAATTCACCAGTTGCGGGACCACATGTGGCCTGCTTTGTCGATCGCGCCGCATCTCTCTCGTGCAACATGCCGAATGCATGCTCATTGTGTGCAGTGTCCGATTCACAAGTTGAGACCATCTGAGGCGAGGGTGTATCTGTAGTAGTGCCTCATTCTACCTCATGCAGCACTGCTGAACTAGCGCTTGTGACCGGAAGTGTCTGGTGCGACCTGAATCAATGTGCAGCTGGCTGTGTGCCTCATTTCCAGGGAGGTATGGAATTTGCAACTCTTTATTGTGTGTGACCAGAACTGCCTGGTGCTGGTCGTATAAATGCACACTTGACATTGTGCCTCATTTCCGTGGAGGTGTGGAGGAGCAGATTTCTGTTCCGGTGCCTGGATTGCCTGGGTGCTTCTTTAATCGACGTGTTACTGACTGGTGCCTTCTTCTTCTGAGAAGCTCACCTGCTTCATTCCCCATTCATCGATTGTTCCTTTTGTGCCCTCACTGGGGCAGACCAACTGCCCTCTCTTCACCTAGCACCGTCTACTTCGCATTGCCAGGTAGTATTGCCCGGATCAGGTCTGGGTGGTGAGAGTAGTTGCGGAATGCTTCAGAAAGCGTGTCAAGAGATGGCGTGACCACCCCCGTGTTCCGCAGAATTGGTCTGGTGCCGGAATACTTATTCTGAAATCCTTCCATCGCCCTCAGCCCGCTTCTGCTCCACATGCGCCGCACGGCCACCAGCTGCTGCGTGTGCCCCCTGCCTGCCCTCTGCCTCGCTGCTGCCTCGTTTGCCGGCTGCCGCCGCTGCGAGTGTTTTTTGCCTTGTTTTGACGGTATATTGTGCTTGCTTAGTTTAACCTTCTTTTTTCCCCTGTTGTAACGTTTATTTGTGCCTGTTTTATTGTATTCTCCGTGTTTGCTCTCCTTCCTTGTTGTCCGCCTACCTCGTCGCCCCCCGCCCTCCCTTCCCGCCACCGCCGCTTGTCCCCGCCCCTTTTTGACTTCTGTAACCCTCCCCGCTCCCGCCTCCCAGCTGCCCCGCCCACCCGCGCACTTCGCCTTAGATGGCGACCGTGCGAACGCGCAGCGGTAACGCGCAGCGGGCGCGCCGATTGTGCGCCGAAGGCGCGCCAAAGGTAAGCCCGTCTGCGCCCGTCCGCGACCGAACCGCGCCCAGCGCCAGGACCCCTGGACCTCGACCTCGAAGACCCCGACCTACCCGCCTGACGTACTCTGCCGCCACCCTCTTCGCTCTCAACACCGGCCGACTCCCAGAATGCCACCAAGCCACCCCAAGACGCACCCACGGACCCTTCAGCTGCCACGCCTGCAAGTTCACCTGCATCCGGACCTGCCTCGCACCAGCACCCGCCAAGCCGAACACCAGCAGCACCCACCTCAAGTGCATCCTGATCAACACCCGCTCCGTCCACAGACATGCCATCGAACTCTGGAACCTCCTTGACACCACAGCTCCAGACGTTGCCTTCCTCACGGAGACCTGGATGAACGCCTCTTCAGCTCCCGACATCGCCATCGCCATCCCAGAGGGCTACAAGATCGTCCGGAGGGACCGAAACGCCAACCAGATGGGAGGAGGCATCGCCATCATCCACAGGAGCACCATCCGTCTCACGACCAGCACCGACAACACCCTGACCAGCGCCGAACACCTACATTTCCAGATCCACACCAACCCGAACACCACCCTCAGAGGCACCCTGATCTACCGACCCCCTGGACCACGCACACAATTCAGCGAGGACATCGCCGACTTTATCAGCCCGCATGCCCTCCCCTCCGCCGACTACATCCTCCTGGGAGACCTCAACTTCCATCTGGAGAACAACAACGACCACAACACCAGCACCCTGCTCGACAACCTCGCCAACCTGGGACTCAAGCAACTGGTGTCCACCCCCACCCACCTCGCCGGTCACACACTCGACGCCGTCTTCTCATCCAGCAGAGACATCGACTTCAGCCACGCCACAGAGCTTCAATGGACGGACCACAGCTGCGTCCACTTCACCTTCAAGAGAACGACGTCCCACCATCACCAGCAACAGACCGCCCGCAGAAGCTGGAACAAGATCACAGCAGACCAGCTCGCCACCTCCCTGAGCCAGCACCCTCCTGCCAGCTCAGCGAACCCCAGCCAGGCCGCCGACAACCTCACGAAGTGGATCAGCAACTGCGCGGACGAACTCGCCCCGCTGAGGACCCCGCCTAGCAGACCCGGCAGCAAGAAGGCCCCATGGTTCACCGACGAACTCAAGAGCTCCAAGAAGAACTGCCGAGCCCTCGAGAAAGTCTGGAAAAGGGAACCGACACCGGACAACAGGACCTCCTACAAACTTGCCACCCGGAAACACCACCAGCTGATCCGCGCCGCCAAGAAAACAGCATTCAAGGACCGGTTGGACAACAACGCACACAACTGCAAGGAACTCTTCAACATCGTGAAAGAGCTTTCCAACCCCAGCGCAGGAAACAACAACATCACCCCATCGCAAGACCTCTGCAACTCCCTCGCCTCATACTTCCACAACAAGATCACGGACATACACAGCAGTTTCAACAACCAACCAACGCACACCATGACCGACCAACCACCCCCCCCCACCACCACCCTCCACGCCTGGACCCCGATCAGCACCGAAGACACCATCCGCACGATGAACTCCATCCACTCCGGATCACCGACCGACCCCTGCCCTCACCACGTCTTCAACAGGGCCGACGCTGTCATCGCACCCCACCTGCAAGACATCATCAACACCTCCTTCGACACCGCCATCTTCCCTGAGAGCTGGAAACACGCCGAACTCAGCGCTCTACTCAAGAAACCAACAGCGGACCCCACCGACCTCAAGAATTACCGCCCCATCTCGCTTCTCCCGTTTCCAGCCAAAGTCATCGAGAAGACCGTCAACAAGCAGATGGCCGCCTTCCTCGAGACGAACGGATCCCTCGACCCCCTCACAGTCCGGCTTCCGAGCCAAACACAGCACCGAGACCGCCCTCATCGCCGCCACCGATGACATCCGAGCCCTGATGGACAATGGAGAAACAGCGGCCCTCATCCTCCTAGACCTCTCCGCGGCTTTCGACACGGTCTGCCACCGCACCCTAGTACGGCGCCTCAGCAACATCGGAATCCAGGACAAGGCGCTGGAATGGATCATCTCCTTCCTCGACGGAAGAACACAGAGAGTCCGCCTACCACCGTACAAGTCAGAGGCCTCCGAAGTCATCTGCGGCGTCCCCCAAGGATCATCCCTGAGCCCCACCCTCTTCAACGTCTACATGAGCCCCCTCGCGGCCATCGTACGCAAACACCACCTCAGCATAATCTCCTACGCCGACGACACCCAGCTGATCCTCTCCCTGACCAACGACCCCACCGCCGCCAGAGCCAACCTGCACGAAGGGATGAAAGAGGTAGCTGAGTGGATGACGACCAGCCGCCTGAAACTGAACTCGGACAAGACGGAGGTCCTCATCCTGGGCTCCTCACCCTCCGCCTGGGACGACTCCTGGTGGCCTCCCGCCCTGGGCACCGCACCCAAACCGACAGACCATGCACGAAACCTGGGCTTCATCCTGGACTCCTCCCTCTCCATGACCAGGCAAGTCAACACCGTCTCCTCGGCGTGCTTCAACATCCTACGCATGCTACGGAAGATCTTCTGGTGGATCCCCACAGAGACCAGGAAGACCGTCACCCAGGCCCTCGTCACCAGCCGACTGGACTACGGTAACGCCCTCTACGCCGGTACCACCGCCAAGCTCCAGAAGAGACTCCAGCGGATCCAAAACGCCTCAGCCAGACTCATCCTCGACATCCCACGATCCAGCCACATCTCCGGACATCTGAGAGACCTTCACTGGCTCCCCGTCAACAAGAGAATCACCTTCCGCCTCCTCACCCACGCACACAAAGCCCTGCACGACCAAGGCCCGAGCTACCTCAACAGCCGAGTCAACTTCTACGCTCCCAGACGCCACCTCCGATCAGCCAACCACGCCCTCGCCGCCGTCCCCCGCATCCGAAGAGCGACTACAGGAGGAAGGTCCTTCTCCTACCTGGCCGCCAAGACCTGGAACTCCCTCCCGTCCGACCTGCGCCTGACCCAAGACCACCTCTCCTTCAGAAAGAAGCTGAAGACCTGGCTGTTCGAGCAGTAGCGGCACCCCCCCCCCCAGCGCCTTGAGACCCTACGGGTATGTAGCGCGCTTTATAAGTGTCACTGATTGATTGATTGATTGATTGATTGATTGATTGATTGATGCCATGGGTGAACTTCCTGAGTAGTGGCCAAACTCCTATTTGTCGACTGTCGCCTAATTAGCCCTGCTACCTACCCCCACCTTCTACCCTGGGACCCTGACTAAGTGGGACTACGGGAGCGATCAGCTTAGTATCAGAGGAAGGGGTTTCTTAATTTCCAACCCGTGGGCGCAGGGTAACACTTGCACATTAACATTAACACCTTTCTGACATCATTGTGAACTGGGGTTCTCCCCATAACTCTGTGGTATTGAATTATAATAATTGCCAGGGTGGGTATAGTTCAAATAGTATTGCGCACTGGGGGCGGCAGAGACAGCACCAGCAGAAGTGGCTGACATCACTTCCGGCCTCTTCTTGTGCTGCAAAGGAGGAAGGAGCCCTGTCTGGGCAGTTACCTTCATCTTCAGACCCTCACAGACCCCCCCTCCGCCCCCTCAGATCTGCCCCTGCCCTCCCCCGCTCCCGCCCCAGGGGAAGGAGAGAGCCTACATGTCTGCGCAGGTTTCTGCTCAGGTAATGTGTAATTGTTTTGCTCACCTGCAAACCTGTCTCATTTCCCATTGATCGCTTTCTAGCAGTCTAGACCCAGAATGTGCAGGATGGAGGACTCATTTGATAAACGTTGGGGACGCTTACCTGCCCTTTGATTGGACCTGCCACCGGACTGCTGCTGTTTCTTTCTTCACCCTCTGCCCTTTGGAAAAGCCACAGCAACTCGCCGGACCCGCTCCACGGGTCCCGCAGCGCGTGTGACATCAGCGGGAGCGGCAGTCGGGAGAGGGGCGGTCTCTTGTGCTAGGACTTGGGGCGTGTTGTTGCTGGCAGGGCTGCGAGCACGTTAGCAGGGACTCCATCGCCCAGGAGTCCCTGCGAGCCCAATCTGATTCACCTGGGCTGCTCTCCCTGCTGACCCCGCCCTCCCGCCCACGGAGTAAAAACAGGTTCCAGGACTTTGTTCGTGGGACGCTTACCTGCCCTTTGATTGGACCTGCCACCGGACTGCTGCTGTTTCTTTCTTCACCCTCTGCCCTTTGGAAAAGCCACAGCAACTCACCGGACCCGCTCCGCGGGTCCCGCAGTGCGTGTGACATCAGCGGGAGCTGCTGTCGGGAGAGGGGCGGTCTCTTGTGCTAGGACTTGGGGCGTGTTGTTGCTGGCAGGGCTGCGAGCACGTTAGCAGGGACTCCATCGCCCAGGAGTCCCTGCGAGCCCAATCTGATTCACCTGGGCTGCTCTCCCTGCTGGCCCCGCCCCCCCGCCCATCACTCCTTCCTTTTGCTATTTTAGAAGGACACGCGCCCACCGCGCGGGAGTGCGCGGGAGCGCCCGGGCAAAGGGCGGGCCGTCTAAGGCCGTCCAAGGATGAATAAGGACGGGCCGGGCTTATCCTCTTTCATCACAGGCCTGAAGTATTTGTTTTATATTTTTAAGTGTTATTATTATCTTTTAATGGTCTGATTTATAGGTTGTTTTCTTCAGTTGGGATCTTGTCCTGTATTACTCCTCTCAAAAGAATTTCCCCATGATGGCCTTACGTTCCGGAAAGGGTAGGCAGGTTACATTGAAAACGAGTAGTGTTAAAGCAACTGGAACTTTGGATGATTTTATAATTCGGGCAACAGGGATATTGGAAAAAGAAATCGCTCTTACAGAAAAGCGCCTCTCAATAGATCTGGTAACAGGGAAACGCTCTTCACTAGGACGTATTGGTTCTATAATTACCCCTGAAAAAAGTTTAGTAAATGATCTGGTAGATAGCCCAATTCCTGTAATGAATTCTAATTCTTATTTAATTTCTTCGAGTGACCTGGTGGACTGCCCAAACGAAGACTGTATATCATCAAGCACTGCTAGTGGGGATAGCATCCAAAACTGTAATTTGAGCCTTATAGTGCCCACATTAACACAACCCCAGGTCTTAGAACCCGAGCCAGTAGGAATTGAAATTATAAAAACTAGTAAACGGAAAAAAGGAGGGGGTCACAATAAGGGTAGTAGAGCCAAAACAGTAAAAATAAATACTTTAAGAGTAACATCGAAATCAGCAAAACAGAGGGGGATTTCATCTGGGGATTATGTACATACAAATCATTCCTGCCCAAATAATGATGAATTATTGCTTAATATTGAAAAGCTGGTTAAAGGGCTTCTGACGCCTCTTGTAGAAAGAACGCAAATAGTAAATTTGAAACTGGACCAATTAGAACATCTTATATCGGTCAATACTCGTTGTCTTGAGAAATTGGCTAAGAACAGTAAACCTACTGTAACCATGGGGGGTAACCCCAATGCTATAAAGAAAGTGGGACCAAAAAATCAAGTTGCAGTGTCGCAAATGGCCGCAACTGCTACTCTTGCTAAAGTACCCTTACAAACTGCCTCAAATAATTCTACTTTGGTGGTTGCTATGGGTTGTCAGCAAAAGCCCGCAGTGGCCGCTGCATCCACATCAAAGTTATCCGCACCCAAGCAGGCAGTCACTTCTGGGCTTAGGGTAATACCACAACAGGGACTTATAAATCATAGAGAAAAAGCTCCACTAAAGAAGCCGGTTTGTGTAGATCTACCCCCTGACTGCGCTCCTTTTATTGCAATTTTGACAGGAGTCCCAGGAGTCAGGCCAAATCAATTGGAGTCAAACATGGATCTTAGAAATAAAGTAACCTTTTGGCTCAATAAAAATAGGGCACTTCCCCCTGCCTCTAGAACAGAAATATTAAGTGTCCGAAGGGTTCCTTGGGTGGGGCCAAGTGAGAAAGATTTGGAGGGGGATTGTATCCTCATAAACTTTAGGGACAATTGGGTTAAAGATTTTATTTGTTGTAAACTAAGGTTTGGTAGATTGGGGGATATACAATGTATAGGCTTAGAATACTTTTACCCCAATCTAAAGCATGTTGCTTTTCAACAATCCCAAAATTATCCTAGGATGAGACCCCAGGGTGAGAAATATTTCGGTGGACACCAAGTAATATTCCTTTACAACCACCGCGAAATCATCACGGAATGAGATTTCGGGGTGAGGAATACCTTGGGTGGATGCCAAATAATATTGCCCTAAGTAATCGTTTTGACCCACTCATGGGGATGGAGGGGATAGACTGACTACCAACCAGTCAAAAGCCCATTGAATTATTCAGCGAAAAGGCTAGTTCCTTAGTGGAACATAGTTATGATGGATCGAGGGATAATACTAATGAGGTGGTATTAACTTGTAATGTACAACGGGATAATCTCTTGGAATCAGAGGTTTGTGATATTGTAGATTATGAGCTGACCTTGCCTGCCCCTAGGTTGGATGGGGCCACCCGTATCGAACATCCAGGTAATCCGTCAGGGGAAACAAGGTTCCGCCTGATTTCGTGGAATATTGCAGGCCTTTCTGGGAGACTACAAGATGAAGCATGGCTGGATTATGCGGGTAGCCATGATATCTTGTGTCTCCAGGAGACATGGAGTAGAACTGATCAGGATATTGACGGTTTTCAGTCCTTTAGTGTACTAGCTGTGCCATCACAGGCAGGCAGGGCAAAGGGTGGGATACTGACTGCACTTTCCCTAAAATTGAATAATTTAACAACATCTAAAATAGTGGACACTCCCTGGTACCAATTACTTTTGCTACAATCTGTTTCCTGTGCCCTTATTGTTGATTAATTGGTATCACAATGTCTTTGATAAAAATGAAATATCTGTAATTGTGAGCTTGCAGGAAGCTATATCCAAGGTGCGTAGCGATTTACCCCTACTTTTTATCATTTGGGTTGGTGATTTCAACTGCTCATTGTGTAAATTTGGTGGGTCAAATGTATGTGGCTTGGAAGATCTAAATGAACACCCTGTGCAACACTTTAAGCACACACCCCATGGTGATGCGTTAAATAACATTATTGTAATTAACGATTTATGCATAATGGAACCATGGGTTGCCCCAAATCCCCTCCCAATACCAACTTTCCAGGGAACTAGAGGCTCGATGAGTGTTATTGACTTTGCCATTGTGTCCAGTGGTTATTTATTGGTAATGACAAGATCAAGGGTTTTAAATGGTTTGATGCTGTATGTTCTGCCTCTCTAAAATCATTAAAAATGGCTTTGCAACAAAAACCAAGGAATAAGGAGCTGGTAAAAACGACTAGAGGCGCCTACAAAGAGGCAATTAGAAAACGGAAGTTGGACTTAAAAAAACCTCGCTTGGGATGATTTAGAGAAGGCCTCGGAATTAATAGACAGCAAGCTTTTTTGGGAAGTGGTAAATCGCCCCCTATTTTCTAGCAATGATAAGGATAATATGGTGATGCAGATAACAGGTGAGACATGGGAGGCCCATTTTGGGGCAATTTTTAATCCCAATTCACTAGCGCTCTTAGGGCTGCAGGATGAAACAAAGGATATGGAGTTCTCGCTGACAGCTTCTTTGCTTAGTTCTTCGCTTACATTGCAGGAAGTTGAAGAGGCCTTGAGGAAAGGTGTCCCACTAAAAGCCCCTGGCCCAGATGCAGTGCCATTGGACTTTTTTTAAACATAACATTGTTGTATGGGCCCCATTGCTGCTGAATGTATTTAAAGCGGTTATTGTTGGTCGTATTCCCCTATCCTGGAAGGAGGCAGTGGTGGTGCCGATTTTCAAGAAGGGTGATAAGAGCGACCCTCGTTGTTATCGCCCAATATCATTAATTGACGCATCATGTAAATTACTGGGAAGGATAATCCTTATTAGATTGGAGACGTGGGCAGACTCTGTGGGCCTAATTGTAGATTCCCAATATGGATTCAGAAGAGGAAAGGGAACAATCGAACAGTGTCTAAATTTGGCACTGATTATGAGTAAGTACATGAAGGCCAGGAATTCTTCTGTTCATCTGGCCTCATGGACTTATCCAGTGCCTTTGACACTGTTTGCAGAAACAAATTATGGTGAATGATGGAGGATATGGGTTTTGAGGAACCCTTGGTTACCCTGCTCCGCAGATTACATGCAGCTACAACCGTGGCAATAAGGTTTGGGCCGGGGGGGGAAAAACAAAATCTGTCCCCTCAACTGAGGGTGTGCGACAAGGTTGCATTTTAGCGCCTTTTTTGTTCCTAGTTTATACAAATGGCTTGGAAAAGTACTTGTTGGATCATTGCTCTGATTTCCCAAAGGTAAACGGCAAGAAGATACCTATGTTATCTTATGCCGATGATACGGTATTAATGACCCTCACAGCAAATAGCATGCAGACTTGTCTGGATGCATTTAATAACCTCATGTTGGACCTGGACCTAAAGGTAAACTTTGCAAAATCTTTCGCAATGGGCTGTGGTCCAAAAGGGACAAAAACCCGCAAGTTTATGGTAACCAACAACACCATTGAAAAAGTGGATAATTTTAATTACTTGGGAAATCTTTTTAACAGTAAATTGAGTTGGGTCCCCTTGATGAAGGCGCGAGTACAAAGTACTAGTCGATCCATAGAGGGTCTTTTTCGCTTTTGTAGTAAACTAGGGCAACAACCGGTCGCACAATTAAAAAGCTTGTATAGAGCAAAATGCTTATCTGTGGCCACTTATGGGGCAGAGGTCTGGGGTACAGAAAGCCCAGCCATGATCCAGGTCATGGAAAACAAATTTATGAAGCGTTTGATGTCAATCCCATCAGGTTCATCTAACAGTTTCTGTCACACTGAGATGGGAATGGAATATGTGACTGACATCATTCGCATTTCGCCCTTATTATTATGGGGTAAAATATGGCTATCAGAAGACCTTCAGCTCTCTAAAGATATCCTCCAAGACTGCAAAAACCTTGACCATGCAATGCAGATCCCATGGCTTTCATACGTCAGCGATACTTTGCACAGAATAGGTCTGGGCCACTTTTATGACAACCCCGAAAAAATACAGGGAGACATGAAAACTCTAATTAAAACAAGTTATCGTAAAAGTTTAAGCATGTCATGTCTAGACCAGTCAATAAACTGCTTGGGCACACTACAGAACCAATTTTATCTAACATTTACCACTCATGTGCAATGGCGTTTTTACCTGACAAGGTTTAGACTAAACACACTTCGTTTTCTTTTTGCCTTTCCAAAACAAGGGGGTTGGTGTAAGAGGCTGTCCCCTTGTCCTTGTATTAACAAAGTTAGTCAAAGTACTATCCATATTGTTCTTTTTTGTCCCTTATATGAGGAACCAAGGAGTAGGTTTATTAAGCCTATTCTAAAAGAACAGCAACCATGTAATTATAAAGAAGGCTATGACTACTTGTTATCATTATCATCTCCTGGAGTATGTTGTGCTATGTTAAGTTTTATAAGATTGTCTCTCCAGATCAGGAAACGGTATAGCTAGTTTGGTCTAAAAACCTTTTATGGTTCCCATTGCTTTCTGACAAATTATGTAAAATTGTACACATTTTTCTTTTTATTCTTTTAATGTACAAATTGTAGAATGATTTTCTAGTGGTGTTCTGTATACTTTTATGATTCTTTCTTTTTGAATCGAATAAAGTTTATGAATCGAATCGTATTGCGCACTGCATAAGGATGCTGGAGGTAAAGTAGGATCTTTCCCAAGTGTGCATATTACCAATGTCATTTTAACACGGTTGGACCAAGTACTGCTAGTGATAATTCCAACTACGATTTATGCCCAGAAATACATGATGTTCATGTTGTGCTAATTAATGTGTGTGTTGAATACAAACTTTATTTACATACAGCACATGTGAAGTCTCTTTTGTGACTGTGTATTAATTGTGTGAGAGCGCTGTGCCAATGCTTTAAAAATTTCCTCCTTGATAAGCCTGACTGCTCAGTGCCAAGCTACCCTAGGGTGAGTGCAGGTTATACAGTGAGTGTTATCACCCACCCCTACCAGGAGTTGTAGGTTCTGCCTGGCAGTAGCACTGCCTGAGCCAACCAGAAAGTAGCAGTTCCAACACCGACTGCCAGACTTCCAAGTATACCAACTCATCCAGAATGCACTCCGCTTATAATCTAGATCCCCAAGAGAAATGTCTGGAAATTGATGACTTCTCCTGCCTGTGAAAGATGGGAAGCTGGCAAAAGTACAGCAGTTTCAGTCAAAGGGAACCCTCAAAGGATGGAGTCACTGGATCAGGAGGAAATGGTCAAAATAGAATGGGGCAGGCGATGGTGTAAAGTGGTGAAGAACAACAACCAAGACAATTCTCAAAGGGGAAACATAATAAGGCAGGAACTTGAACACAGTCAGTAAAAGGTCCAATTACTTATTCAGTAAAAGGCAGCAACCGGTTTGGGAAACAGGAGAACTCTAGCAGGTCATATCACATGCTGAGGAAGTTGCTGAGACACTGAACCGGGAAGCACCCAGACTCCTAACTCCCCTAGCCAATCACAACAGTGCCTTAAAGCAGTGTTGTGATTTGTCTGAGCGCCGTGGTTCGGCGCTCAGAGAGGGAGTGAAAGTCTGTGCATGTTACAACCTGGTGGGGAACATGCGAAGTGTGCATGACGGTTTGGCCGGGCCAAGACGGCCGGGCAAACCGTCATGCGCACTTGAGTGTGTTCACCAGTCCTCCCCCTTACCCCTGGTCTGGCAGCCCAGCCCCGCCCCGCCCCAGGAAACGGAAAACTAAAATGATAATAACTTTGGTTATTATCATTTTAGTTTTCCTTTAACTACTGCTTGGAAGAGCCGTTGCTGCTGTAAGGCACAGGATACAGACCCGTAACTGCTGTTAATTTCCAACCTATATTTGAGTGCCTAGCATCAAGAAATGCACAGCACAATTATATTTTTACTATATGAAACAAACATATATACACACTGACACTAATTTAAAAAAATCTGGAACTATGAACTGAAGAATACATTTGAAAGAATAATTGTCCGGTGGTGGTTTTTCTTTGGCATACGAGCTGTGTCGTAAATTATGCTTCATAAGTCCAGAATGTAAACGTAATTGGAACTAATGCGAGCAACTTCATTTCATCATTTTTTGTAGGTTGACATTGCTTCAGGAATGTCTATCGAAGGAATGTGTTATGCACAGGTATGTAATCCTAAACCAATGTGGTATTTCATGCTCATGGAATCGTTTTTCTGCAGGTGCAACCTTACATCTGCACTTCACTGCATGGAAGGCAGCTGAATATGTGTCCATGAACGATGCTGCTAGCCTGAGTCCATGCAACTGATGCCTTTACTTCTGTACTGTTGAATAATTATGTTCACTCCTATTTACTCTTATGCACGGACCAGGCAACTTGCTTTTAAACATATGGAGGACCCCCTAGATGAAAGCTAACGTATAGCTCTGATGTTCCTTGAATGCTGAATGGGATTTCAGGAGCACCCTAGAGGTGGCCCAATCATTCCCTGAGAACTGCAGCCAAGTAACATAGGCATCCAGTCCATTGGCTCTTTCAAGTGCTAGGTCTATGTTCCATCTCCCGCTTCTTATCTAGCGCCTTGTGCATTCACTGACGTTGTTAAATAAATAGCGCCAACTGTAATTCCAGATGTTTGTAGCCAACACACAGATCCCTCTGCTTGTGGAACAGAAATATTTATGGGAGAGGGATTACTATTTATGTGTTTATTTTGGCAAAATGGAGTCAATAATATTGTGCGGTTCTGAGGTAGGGGAGATTTTAGCCATTGTCTAGGACTCTGACCTAACCATCTGTCAACCATCTATCCAGTTCAACTGCAGTGCTGGGCTGGGCGTTATTATTCTTATTATTCTTATAGAAACACACACACAAATGAAATGTTTAAAAATGAAAATCCCAGCGGTTAAAGTGACATTATAGTTAGGTGTAGGAATGAGGCACAACCTAACGTGAAACAAAAAACACTGAAATACGACAGTTCTAGTTTAGTGAACTAAATAGAACTTGCCCCTCCATCATGCACTGTTTATGACCTGACATATTACATCACTTATGACATGTTAAATGACACCAAACATAACATCTCAGTCATAGCCAGAACACACATAGGACTCACTCATTGCTAGGCTCTGGTGAGGCTCTGGACCCAACACTCCTTTTTACACAAAATTACAAAACGCACACATTGAGTACAGTTCTAACTTTTTGCCAGATTTGATATTGTGTTCAGCCGTTTTTTTCTGTATCTGTGATTGAAGTTTGCTGTAGGAATTAACATGGGAAATCATTGCTTTAGGACCCCCCTTTTTTAGGTTTCACCTGTACAGCGGTTGCGCTGAGCTTGCAAAGTCTTTGTATTATTTTTTTTTTATTCTCTTCTTTTATTAGACAGTTGCGATGGTACAGTGAGTAATCACAAAGCCACATTTTGATAGTAAATGAAAAGGCACATGGATACATTCACAGATCAAGTCAGTACACAATACATTGTTAAACGATGGGAAGGTCAATATCCAGATCATTTTTCTGCAGTTCAACCGAAGGGAGGGATGCATATGTCACCCTGGAACTTATTCCACTTCGCCCACTTATTTATTTATTAATTAAATTTATAATGCACGACAGCTACTCAAAAAGGGTTTCCCGCCGCAAAAGCAGATCAGAGAAAGTGTATAACAGGCAACATGCTATTGGTTAAAAAGCCACGTCTTCAATGATTTGCGAAATTGGACGTATTCTGTCTCGTTACGGAGAGCTATGGGCAGGGCATTCCAGAGTGAGGGGCCTAGGTGCAAGAATGACCTTCCACCTACCCGAGATAATTTAATTCTCGGAACAAAAAACTTCCCCTGAGTGGCTGAACGGAGATTGCGAGGCGGGACATAAGGACGGACCAGTGATTGGCGATATTAAGGGGCAATTCCTGTTTTGATTTTGAATATGTAGCTCAGGGCTTTGAACTTGATGCGGATCTCTACCCTGAGCCAGCGCAGGTCTCTTAGATGGCCGGAAATAGAGGTGTTTCTAGGCACCCAGCACAAAAGCCTTGCCGCGGAGTTTTGGACAATCTGCAGCCTGCAAGTCACCTCCTTGTTTGAGCACAAATAGAGAACATTGCCGTAGTCCAGCTTTGAAGTGATCAATGCATGGACAACGGTTTTCTGAGTGGGCTTTGGTAGCATCCAGATGACTTTTTTTAGCCACTTCAGGATTGTAAAGCATGTGGCTGCTACCTTGACAGAGAAAGAACACCCATCTCACCGGGCCAGTGTTGAGGGCCCCAGAGTTCCTTGTTCTTCCCAAATATGAGGACCTCGGTTTTCTTACCATTGAGTTTGAGGAACTTTGATTGCATCCTCAAACTCAATGGTGAGAAAACCGAGCCCACTTGTGATCCTATTTTGAAGGACAACCTCTATGTTTGAAAACATCCTTCTCCGCTATCATGGCATTGTCCAAGTCTTTAGCCCACTTTGTGTATAAAGGTAGATCTCCAGTCCCCAACCCCTGAGCTTATGTTTCTTTTAGCAAGGACAAACCCCAGAGACACCCATGTATGCTCTGTTTTAGTGAGGTCTGTGGCCTCCCACACATTCAATTGACACAACCGCGCGGAGTGAACAATACTCATCCCACTCACCCTCGCCAAAATAGAGATAATTTTCCCCCAATAAGGCTGAACCTTTGGGCACTCCCAGATTGTATGGAAGAAGGAAGTCTTTTGTATTTTATTAAAAAAATCTTTAAAAGGGCTTACACCCCACCTTTACTTTACATTTGTTTGCATGCTTGTCACTCTGTTTTCCTTGCTTGCTGTTGGTTGAAGTATGCTATTTCCTGTTGTGTTTCTTTTTTTGTGTGTTTTCTTATCAGAGGAGCTTGGACCAAGTTCTCGCTTTGAACTTTTCCTCCTCCTTTTATGGCACTACTTTTTTCTTTGTGATTAAGTGTGTTTGATAATGCACCAACCGAACCTGACTCTGCTTTTCACATTTGTATCTTGTATCTAGTTTTATATAGCACCAACACCACCGAAGGTATTGGAGCATTTACATAAACACTAGTTACTTTACACAAGGACACATTCATTTTTGTAGGCACGTGAAGATTAAGTGATTTGCCCAGAGCCATGGATGTTAAGCCAACACTAAAACTCAGACTAGTTTTCCCAGCTCCATAGTTGGTTGCTACTGCTCATGAGCCGCATCCTCTCCAAAGAGGATGCCACATCGTCTACCTAGCCTTGGCCTCAGTTCCACATTTTGTGATTACGGGCAGAACACTTAATTTCCCCATGGCTGCCCGCATTTGCTGTTGATTGCCCTTTCACCTCCCGCCTGTCGCTGCATGCCCCTGTTGAACTCCATTGCACAAATCCCCTCCTCCACTGACTCTGTTTTCACATTCTTTTTGTGCAGTTTTATGTAGCGCCAACACCACTCAAAGGTATTGGACTGCTTTACATAAGCACCAGTTACTATTCTTTGTGCGGTTGTATATAGGTTCAACACCACCGGAAGGTATTGAATCTCTTTACAGTAGTGGTAGCTACTTTTTTGAGTGCAGTTTTAAATAGCACCAAAACCACCCGAAGGTATTAGAGTGCTTTGCATTAGCACCAGTTACTTTACACAAGGTCACATTCATTTTTGTAGGCATGACGAGATTAAGTGATTTGCCAAAATCAAGGATGTTAGGCTGACGCCAAAACTCAAACCTGGTTTACCAGCTCCATAGTCGACAGCTCTGGCCCTTACGCCACATCCTCTCCCGAAAGAGTGCCATGCCATCTCCCTAGCCTCAGTCTTAGTTCCACATTTTGTGATTATGGATAAACCAGTTAATCTCGTAATTTCTAAGCACAACAAGCATTGGCAAAGCCAGTAGGTTTCACCTGGGCGAAATCTATTGTTTTTAGGTCTCTGCTAGGCAGCGCAAGCGCTGCACGACTAGACAGCTCATGCGCTGTCTTGAACAGACATGCTGTGTGTTCTATCTATGAGCTTAAAGGGTGCCCATCTCATACCATTGGTATAATTCAGCGGCGCTCTAATTTTCTTTGATGGCATTTGTGATGGCATGTGGGCGTCATGCCCTCTTCTTGTTTGGCCCTCTCATAGCGCATGGACCAAGTACATGTCTCCTTACACTGCTCCTCAACTGTTTTCACTATCACTTCCACATTTGTTCAGCAAGTCACCTCAACACCAAACAAGCATTGGCTAAGCCAATAGAATTTGGCCATGCCAGAGCTATTGGCCTTGTCAATGTGAATGTTTTTAGCCATGTTTTCTAGCAGCACATCTGCTGTTCAGCAGCGCTGAAAGTCACTGAAAAAAGAGTTATGATGCTGCCAGCGCAGGCCATGTCACAGCGCTTTAATGTGTTACAAGGGACAGGGCAATAAACGTTATATTTGAGGCGATGAGACTCTGCGTCGGCTCAACATCCTGGGATTCTGGGCTTTCAGGGTCTTTCAGCCATGCTGCACAGCAGCTGTGCTGCTAGACAACATAGCTAAAAGACATTCACATTGAAAAGACCAGTATCCTCTAACAAAATCTTCGGGTTATGTAAATAGTTTTATATGCAGTGTCACTTTAAATGTGACATTGTCAACAAAATAATACATCTCTCAAAGATGTTTAATAATGACTGACACTTTTCACCCAATTCATTTTTGTCTTTGGGATGTGATTGTTTGTTGAGAATAGAATTCATAACTTGAACACGTAACCCACAGCTCATACACCAAATGCTCATGACCTTACAATGGAGGCGACTGATTCAATTACAAACCTCAGAAGTAATCTTACTGATGAAATTACATACCACATTACTTTTGACAAATGAAAGAGACAAATATGACGGTACTATCATTTGTTGGTTTGAGTATGTGTTTTTATGTAATTACATGGCGCTTTTAAGTATTGTTATTTATTTTCATACATTTTATGAGGACATAAACATTGCATTTGGTGTGTGAGTTGTGGTTTGTATGGTTGGTGTGAGTTACTAATTGTGATCCTAACCATAGGTTGAGAATTTCAGTGTTTTTTCGGTTCAACTTTGTAACAATAACTCTATTTTAATATAGTTTTTTCAAGTGTATTTCTGAAGTTTTTTAAAACCTACATTTAAGTGTTATAACCAAAGCTAACCTCAGCTTTGCTTTACCCTTTTGTTTTTTCAGTGAATTTGTATTAATATATTTTTAATTATTTATCACTTCCAATAGCTAAATTGCTGTTTTACTGGCTACCCGAAGTGCAGACAAAATACAGTGTTTAAAGTTAGTAAGTAAAATAAATCATGTAAAAAAATACACATTGAACCAGATTTGTCAGGGAAGAGAAATTAACTATTTTAGGAATTGTGAACAATGTGCAGAGGCTTTGTGCAACCATTTAAAGAGATGGGAGACAATGGAAAAAGTTGACGGACCCACTGTCCCTTGCTGTGCGCTGAGGTGGGTGGTAGTAAAATGTGAATGACCTTTTAACAGACCATTGTGTGAAGCCCACTCAGCAAAAGCCCCTCTCTGTATGGATATTATGTTTGATTTTCTTTTTTTTAGAAAGCAGTTCTGCCTAGACAGCTGAGGGCATCCTAAAAGCATGATCAAGAAAGCGAATTCTTGTATCCTGCTACATCTCTACACCATATCTGTGCATTCACCTCCCCCCCCATACCACCACCACCAATGGATGCCGCTGTCTCCACTATACAAATTAGAGGCAGTGCACCTTGGTTGTCGCTCTGTGAGAGTGGCTGGGTAAGAGGGAGAGCAGCACCTACCACTGACACCAGATTTGTTGAAAAAGGCCCCTTTATTGGAACAGGTGCACAATCGCCAAAACAACCCGGGCCTGCCTTATAAAACTACAAACCTCTCTATATAAAATTGTTCAAAGTTGTTCACCTATGTTAAGCTAACTCCATTTCTAAATATCCCCTCCACAACAACTTAATTCTGTAATTGTGTACTTGTTCCAGAGCTGATCAACTGAGACCTTCAAACTCCCCGCCCTCTTTCCTACAACTGTTACCCTCTAACAAACTAAATATCTTAAATAACCTTTAACTTCCCGCCTCCACCAGCTGTGAACTTGCCTACCCTTTCAGCCTGAATTACAGCTCTCAACAACAATAAACTTCGGTAAACCATGGCAACTTCTTGCAAACTGCCCCCCAGAAAAAAGGGGGCGGGGCCCCGCCGCAACTTTTTCTGCACACCCCCCCACCTTGGGATACTTGACTAACTGCAACAAGTACAACTCCCTGCCCATGAAAGACAAGTGTACTTAATCCCCACGGAATATTCCCGGTCATAATAATGCTGATCCGAATGCTCCACTCCAGCCAAACCAACATCCTTACAAAATTAGCGCATCTCTTTGTTGAGCTTTCGCAAAGCCCTGTCTATTGCTGCCAGCCTAAGGGCCCCATGCCAGACCCTCCTGGGTACAAACTGTGTCCATAACACATGGCATCCAGCCCACTGCCTCCGAATCTCCTTTAAGTCCTACTTCATTGTCTTTATCAATGCTAAACCTTTCTCCACTACCAAATCGTTTTCTCCTAAGTGTAACAACAAGCTATCAGGTATCTCCACACAAAGACCCTCATCAACCTGTGCATCCCTAGCAGACTGCCTGTTGACCTGACCAATTGTACCACATATCAATCTCAAATAAACATTTCTTATGTGACAACTGGTCTCCCCATATTGTCACTGCTGCCACCAAGAGAAATAAGTCCCAAAAACGAATGCTGCAGTCACCCCGCTTTGATTCCAATGGCCATTACTCTGTGCACAATTGACCCTCCAAAACAGCCCTCCTGCTGCCCCTGAAAATATCTGTGCATACAAGTCTACTTCCGTCAAGGCAGTCAATGGACTCCCATTAAAGGATTGGACAAAGACTTGTCACATCCTTGGGTCCTCTTTGACACAAGCTGACAGCCTGACATGATGATGTGGTAAAGGCAGTCCCAACAGTAACAGAGCCAACCTCCTACAAAAAGCCCTCCCAGCTCTCACCACCCAGCATAAAAAATTAAAATGCCCCAGGAACACCTGACCTTGGCTTATGCAAGCTTTGCATCTAACAGCTGCTGCATGGGCAGTTTTTTTATTCTGTGGCACTCTGGCATTCACAGCCCTGAATCGATCCCAATGCCAAGAAAAGATAGCACCGTACTGGGTCCCACTATCTTTCCTGGTGCCAGCGGCACCCAATGTCCCCCCAGGAGTGCCTGGAAACTTACCAGCTAACGCTGGAAGTCTACGGAACTGGGCTTCCCCACAAAAATGAAGTCATCCAAGTAATGAGTAATATACTCTTCCCTGTATGCCACGTGAAGAAGAGCCGTTGTAAGAATGTGCGTAACCACTCAAAGAGAGCACACAAAATCAATCAGCCCATGGGGAGCACCATATCCACAAACCATTTTCCTTCAAACTGCATTCCCAAAAGCTGAAAGTTGGCAGTGTGTACCAGAAGCAAACGGAGAGGTGAGTTAATGCCGCTCTAAGTCATTAGCCCCGTCCCACTCTTTCCACCAAGAATAAGGCCACATCACCTGAGGACACTGAAACTTGCTTTTCTAGTATAAAATTATTAACTGATTGGCCATTCGGCCATGATAGGCGTTGTATTAAGAGGAACTGACCTGGTTTCTTTCTGGGTCCCACCAGAGGCGCAACTAGAGCCAAATTTCGGGAGGGGCTGAGCAAAAATGTTGGGGGGGGGGGCTGAAATTTAAGCAATAGGCAGATTGGAGCTGCAAGGGCTCTTAGAAGGGGTGAAACAACAGCAAGGCCTCATTAACATGCAAATGGTCTTTTAAAGACCTGTGAAGTGCTCGGGTGCGGCTGCTTTTTTGCCCGGGAAGGAGTCTCATCCCGGGCTGCCACACACGACGGGGGGGGGGGGGGCTGAAGCCCTGTGAGTCCAATGGGTGTTGCGCACCTGGGTCCCACTCCTATAGGGGACACAATTAGGTCGTCCATTGGTCAATCGTCAAAGGGGCCTGCCATCCTGCATTTCTGAATCTCTTTGACCAATTTGTCCCGCACCATTTGTCTGTGCGCGCTGGCTGCTTTCAAGTTAGCCACCCAGCGCCGCACCCTCGGGCCCTCATAATCCAGCCTGAACCCCAAGTAAATCCTTGTAACAATAGCCTGGCGTCATCCTTCCAGTCATATTGGGAAAGGTAAAATTCTAACCTGTACAACTTAATTGGCGTATAAACCTTTGCCAGCAGATCCGTGTCCAACCTTCCCTGTCCTGTAAACCCTTCACCTGACTTTGATGTTTTGCCCCTATGGTTCCCTGTTTCCTATGTCCTGCCTGGTAGCCTGCTTGAACTCCATCCCCGAAGCAATTGACAAAGGCTTGTCTTCCAAATGCACTTGGAACATTCATGCCAAAATTTACAATATTCCCCAGTGCAGAGACCTTTGTTGAGATCCCAGCCCTGTCCTTTTCCGGACACCCCCCACCCTTCCCTGGGTGGAGCAACACTGAAAGGGCTGATAGACTATTGGCAAACTGCTGGCCGTAAAAATCATTTAACCAAATTTTGTGGGCCCCATAGTGTGCTTCCATAAGTCAGTTTCAAGCTCACCTCATTGTGCCTCTGGATCCATGGCCATACGGGCCCAAAAGTATTAACCATATTGCACTCATGTGTAACCTCCGTAATTTATTTGGATGAAGTCCATATACTTTAATAGTGTCGTCAACCTCTACAGGTACTTCTCATAGTACACACTAGCATAAATAAATATTGTCATCCAATTCTTCATGGTCACCGCCACCTATGGCCACTTGTACAGCTCCAATTTCTCCTCCTTTGAATCCTCTGTTCTATCCTGTATTTGATATAATTGCATTCTCTCCCTAGTTGCCATGATACCTCCTGCTCAGCCTCTGTGTGTGATATCATGGTAGGTTTATGTATGCCTGAGAGATCAGTTAGAGAGAGCCGGCTGAGCAGCAGGAAGCTGCTCCTTGTTGGACATTGAAATAGCATTTACATGACATCTGTAACCTGTAACACAGACTATTATCTTCGAATAAATGTCATCATAAAACCTACGTGGCCTGCCTATAGAGGATCATTCTTTGATTCCACCACCCTCCTTGGCCCTTAGTTCCCTATGTAAGAGTTTGAGCATCTCACCATACTCCCCCTTCTATATCCTCTCCTTAGTGGCCAGCATGAGGTGAGCCCCCAATGGTTTAGACATCACCATATAAGGCAGCTTTTTGATTTTCAACTCTTTGCTCTACAGCTTGTCTGTTTTCCCTGGCCACTCTGTCTTCTTGTCCCGGTTCTCACCTCCACCGTCCATATTTGCAATCTTCCCTGAAACTGTAGTTGCAGACCCAGGCTGTAACTTGTCCGATCCAGTTTTTCCTGTTGCCCCCAGAACCTCCTGTTTGTGTTTCCGTTGTCTCGGCACCAGTGCCACTCCTAGGTTATGCTCTTCGGTATCGACACCAGTATCCCTTACTTAAAGACCTTTCCATTGGCAGGCCTCCCCGCTCACCTAAGGCTTCCTTGCCTCCTCCCCACCGGATACCATTTTGGTGGTGTTCACCCTGCCAAATGCTACCTAACATGGCACCAAGGTTGGTGCTTGCTCTGGGACCCTCCACCTCGCCATCCTTTCTTGCCGCAAGGTGCCAGCACATCCGCCTTGAAAGTGCAGAGAACCTGTATCCTGCGAGAAACAGCCAGATTGATAAGTGGCACCCCCCCGCCCAAGCTTTCTTGCCACCCTCTCAACTCTACAATCAGACTTTCATCCTCATCCCTCACTTCCCTCTCCTCCAAACTCTCTTCATCATAATCATAATTTACAGTGTCTTTTTCAACCACTCGCTGGGCATCCTCATTCGCCCACTACTGTGTGCGGATATCATGCTGCACCAACGCATCATGAACCAACTTACGCTGGGGCGCCATACCCTGCAGGAAGACTCATCCAATTTGCCGCTGGCTTTTAGTGCCGGTTGCACTAAACCCATCCCACATTTTGCATTGCCGAGGCCACACCAGACCTTCTTGGGAGTGGTGATCTTGTCGTCCACTGTCGCTAGTTTAATCCCTATTCTGAAAAAACCTGTGACTCTGCAAACTCATGCAAACTAACTTCGACCGCTCGTGACTCCATAAATGCTGGCCCTGGAGTAACCTATAGTCTAAAACTACGAACGGATTGTGTCCTGATTAGGGGAACACCAGCCCTCGCTCCCACTGCCACTCCCTTCCCTGCACCTTCCTCTCCTAATTTATCATACACCCTCAAAGGGGGCCTCCCCTGAGCTGACCGCCATGCACCACTAGGCGTCTTCCAGTCCCCCGTCCTGATCCCCCTCATTGCTGCACTCTAACCCAGGTGCCAACACTGCAGGATTTGACCCACCACCGAAACTCTAGCACACAGCCTCATCGAGCTCCTCCGAATTGTAATCGGTACCAGCCAATGAATGTCCTCCCTCCTGTCTGTCCCTTCTCTCCTGTTCTTCACATGCCCACAGGCTTTGACCTCAGTGGGACTTTTCTCCAGTCAGCTACCACTATCTCAATCAATGGGATTCCAGAATTCCCTCTGATTCACGCTGAGTCCTGCCCCCCCCCCCCCCCACTCCAAAGGCAGGCCCCTTGTACTGAAATTAGCACCTTCCACAAGTCTGTCTGGGAGAACAAATTTGCGGTGCTCAGGCCAATTCTCATGCATGAGAGCAGCTTCATGATTCAGAGAGCAGCTTCAGGATTGGCCGCAGGGCAGTCTGGGAGCCTGTGCCTGCTAGAAGAGGAGCAGGCAAGTTTTTTTGTTATTTCATAATTTTTTTATTTTGCCGTCCCGCGACCCCTATGCACCCACCCCCCACCGCCTCTCCCGCCACTCGTCCATAACATCGGCTGCTACTGACAATAATTCAACCAAGCAAAAGGTTCCAATATAGTAGGCTGGAGAGCTACTGATAGCTCACAAGCAACTTGTTGGAGAAGCCTGCTTTAAAGTCTTCATATGGAAGCCATACAATGAATGGTTGTCCAGCACTGTGCAACAGATGATCACGCCAGAGCAGCTCTCTTTTCCGATTTGTGGTCATTTCACCACAGGGCACACTCTTGGCGCTGGTGTTTGAGTCGTGGCGATTGTCGCTTTTTTTATTCTTTTTGCTGGGGTTGCCAACCATGCTGCTGCCGCCATTCCTACCCTGTCCACTGGCATTTTGCCACCTCCTGTTTAAACAGTTGCTGCTGTGCAGGAGCCAGAATGTTGGATGGCAAAATAAACCCGCCACAAAGTCCGACTACCCTCTTTTCTGATTCTCTGCAGGCGTCACAGTTTGCAAAAGGGGCAGTTTCTTTTGTGCTGCGCTCTTACTCACTTTCCAAGGTCACATTTGCCATTAACAATAGTAGTCTCAGGAGTGGTGGAAGGCACAAAGCCTGTGTTAGTTATTTGTGCATAAAAGCCCCATCACTCTGGCTGTGCACTGGTCTGGCACATCAGGACCCAGCAGCCAGGGGAAGACCTCCAGAAAGGGGTGCATAACAAAGTTATTTCATGTGTACAACCGCAGCAGAAATTGAAATAATTAATTGAAGCTGCAGCATTATCAGAATTGTCCCAGGAATGTCTTTTTTGTCATGCTTGCATGCAATTAATGATTTGTAAGTTACATTTTGATTTCCCCCACAGAATAGTAACACCTTATTTTTTTTTTCTCCTCAAAACACAGGTTATTCCTACGAAGGACCGTATCGAAGGAATGGCTGCTTTTTCCGAGAGACGACTTCCACATTTCACGGGAGAGTAAGGGCATGAAGCCTGGCTGAGACGACCTACAGATGCTCTCGCAAATCAGTCAACTACACAACTTTTATAGTCTAACATTCTTAACTTAAAGCACAGTGTATATTTTAAAATACACAAAATAACCATGCACTACAGTAGTGTTTTTTTCGTAAACAATAAAGCTTGCCTAGCTCCTAATACTGTAAAGTGCTTAAACACAATATAATAAATATAATTCAAGGTTTGGCAACTGATTTGCAGCCTGACAAACCAAATGTAAATGTTTACAAATGCTTCTGAACATTTTGAACAGTTTGTACAGAGATACCAAATACAATGTGTCCTACTTCTCTTGAAAATACTTTGGTGTACGTTTTCCATCTTCAGCTATCTAAAACATGGTTAATTTAACTTGGAAAATAAAATTCTCATTCTTTCAGAGCTGTGATGTGTAAGCAGTTAGAAGTTGGGGTTTTAAACTCCTGTCCACTCTGAAGGCTTGGTAGAGAAGCCATACACGACATGGTTGTTCAGCCCTGTGCATCTGGTGACTAGTCAGAGCAGATCTCTTTTCCAGTTCTCTGCAGATGTGCAAACCACAAAACTTGCAGTTTATTTTGAACTTCTCGCTTACTCACAGTGTTTAATTTGGTGGTGTATTTTTTGGGGACACTCATTTTTCCACATTAGACATTGACCGCGAGTAAGAGAGGGGAAAACACAAAGAAGAAAGTAGGAAGAGAAAGATGGATAAACCTTTGTAAAAGGAGAACGCAAGAACCTTCAGGATAGATAAAGTGTGTGACGGGGGTGTCTGGTAGTCAATGTTACACCATGAGATTGATTCAAGACTATGCAGCCTTGGTATTCGGTGTGCCGATGTTTAAAAGCACCTGTCGCGGGCTTCTGGTAGAGCTTTGGGCACTCTTTCTATTACAAACTAAGCACTGCTTCTATAAAGTAACAGATGTGGTCTTAGTAATGGTGGAAATCTCAAAGCCTGTGTCAAGTCAGAGGTATTTAGTGTATAACCGGGCCTATCAATCCACGCCTGCGTGCAGCTTGTCCTGAGGGCTAGTGGAAGAGCTCCAGCAATGCGGTGCATAAGATTTTTCATGTTTACACCTGCAGCAGAAATAATTAACAGACCACTGGCATGATGCCTGATGCTTGGGCCCTCAAGGGTCGGCTCAGTATTCTTGGGCGCACAAGTCCTGTAAATGCAGCAACTTTGCGGACCTCCTTCCAAGCTGCAGTGTGAAATCTGCCTCAATCCGGTCCATCTTCCTTTTTTGGATCTACACAGTTCAAGTTGAGGCTTGTGTATCATTTGGGACACGGACTGAGGTGCCAAATACGGGAGCAGCCTGGCCTGCAATATAAAGGATGCAGGGTTTGAAACAGAACAGGGACATATGGAAATCCTTTCATGATGGAACATATATTCACCAGATTTGCATTATAACATGTTGGTTATGCATAATATGAATGCCCTGAAGGAGTTCACAGTGGCGAACAAAACGCGTTGGCTCTGTTTTTGGCTGTAACTTCTATGGTTACCGTACAGGCAAAATAAAGAAGATATGACACATTCTACATTTTGATTTGGACATTTTTGCATGGTTATTAGTTGTTTGTGCACCACTGCGGTAGAGGTGGAGGGGTTGGTATTATATTTAAGGAGGCATGGAATCTTTCCCCTATAGATATTGATGAGGTTGAAGGGGTTGAGTTATTGGGCTTTGCTCTAAAAGATCAAGGGAACCAGATGTTGACTGGTATTATTTGCTATAGGCCCGCAGGGACGGCCAACCTCCTTCAATAGAAAAACGTGATTGATGTCTTTAGTAATATGGCTCTTTCACACGCCAGACTATCTATATTAGGGGATTTTAACCTGTGGGCCAATGGGAGCATGGACCCCCGGGTATAATAATCTCCTAAAATCCTGTAGGGATTTGCATCTTCTTCAATGGTTGGTAGAACCTACACATACGAGGAGACATATTCTGGACCTTATTTTCGCTCTATGGAAGTGGTGAATGTTTTGCTGGTTGGTTAGACCGAACATCTTTTAATTCAATTTGATGTGTTTTACATTAAGCAGAACAGCCCTGCTATGAAGGAAACTACATGTCTTCTTAGTAGGGACTGGAAAGGTCTCCTGAGGAAAGCTAGTGTTGCCCCAGTATTCCATCTGGAAGAATCTTTTGACCCTGGAAAACAAGTGGAGGATAATTACGTCACCTTTTGTCTATATATAAATGATCAACTTGACCACCTTGTTCCACGAAAGCGGGTTAAAAAAGTTGGCAAATCCTCCGCTCCTTGGTACAATGCTGAACTGCAAAAGTTAAAACTTGGCTGCAGACAAGCAGAACGGCGGTGGAGGAGGGGTACTCTGATATAGACAAAGCTGATTGGAATGAGAAAATCCTCTGCTACTAGAAAATATTTGCTTCTGCTAAAGCTGAATTTTTTGCAGATGTAATCCTGAAGGCTCCCAATAGCACCAAAAGCGTTTTCAAAATAATGAATGATATCGCCAGCCCCGCTTGCACAACAAATAAGATTCTCCCTACGCAGGTACTTTGTGACAGTTTGGCTGCCTTTTTTGAAGATAAGATCTGCAAAATCATTGAAGGGTTGGAAGGGGATAGCATAGTTGTTGGGGCTAGTGGTTCCCCACAGGATAGGAAGGAGGACTGGAAGGGGCTGAGTAAAGCTTCGGATCAGAGGCATCTCCTAGATCATTTTGATATTACCTCGGTGGAGGATTTTAATCAGATAGCTCTAGGGATCTCCTCCAGTTCATCACTGAGCCCTCTACCCCATAGGATCTGGAAAGCGTTAGGCTCCGAGCTGTTCCCTCTGCTAAGACAGCGATGTGATCAATCCCTGGGTAGTGGGATGGTCCCCTCCTGCTGGAAGCATGCAGTAGTAACCCCCTTATTAAAAAAAATGTCGCTTGACCCAGCCTGTCTTAAAAATTACAGGCCTATCTCACTCCTTCCACACCCGGTGAAGATCATTGAGAGCCTTGTAAGCAGGGCACTCTCCCAGTTTCTGGAGGTAAATAATGTACTGGATGACATGAAATTTGGCTTCCGCCCAGGAAATGGGACAGAGACTGCAATGCTGGCTGTGTTGGAAGATCTTCGTCTGCGCGCGGACAAGGGTCATTCTGCTATTCTGATCCTGTTGGACCTGTCCGCCGCATTCAACACAGTCAATCACAAGGTTCTCCTAGAACGATTGTAAGTAATGGAAGTAGTGGGCCTGGCTCAGAAGTGGCTTCATTCCGATCTGTCTGACAGATGTCAGGCTGTGGCCCTCCCCCTTTTCAGTCTAAGTTCACCAAGATACATCATGGAGTACCGCAGGGTCCTGCGATCAGCCCTATTTAATTGAATGCCTATATGCGCCCCTTGGTGGATGTTATTAAATCTCACGGCATAGGCCTAGTAAATTATGCGGATGACACCCAGCTTATTCTCTCCTTGGAGGGGGAACAGTCATCCACTGTGGAGAACTTTCATGCCTGTATGCAGAGCGTGGTATACTGGCTTAGAAACAACTCCCTGCACTTTAACGCAGATAAAACAGAGCTCCTTTATATTGCAGGTGGGAGTGTGTCCTATCCTCACCCAGCCGACTTTTGGCCTATTCCTGCCGATCCACCGCTGGCACCTACTAAGTCTGTTCGCAATTTGGGAATCTGTTTTAATGAGAAGCTGACTTTGGAAAATCAAGTCAAAAAGACAGTTGGGAGCTGTTTTTCTCCCATCAGGGCCCTTTCGAAAATTCTCTCTATGCTCCCCATACATACTCGCGCACTGGTAGTAAGGAGTGTCATCATGAGCAGGTTAGATTACTGCAATGTCTTGCTGCTGGAGTCCCCCAAATATTTATTTGGGCGACTGCAGGGAATCCAGAATGCAGCGGCCAAGCTGGCCTTGATGAGACCTCGTCAGTCCTCCTCCTCCCAGGCCCTTGTAGACCTTCATTGGCTCCCAATTCTGCAGAGGGTTCACTTCAAATCACTTTGTGTCGCGTTCAAGGCACTGCACAGTCTAGGGCCAATACCATTGCAGAATAAATTCAGCTGGCATGCTCCCACTTGCTGTCTTCAGTCCTCCTCAGCTAACTGGGTGAAAGTACCTTTGGTCAGAAGAGCTAAACTGGGGGGACAAGCTTTTAGTGATGCGTCTGCGCAATCCACAAATGGTGGTCCCATATCAACCGGTCCACAGGCCCCACTGAGATCGTTCCTCCCCAGATTGTTCCCACTAATGACATGCGTAGATTAAGGTGGGTAAACATAGCAACCAATCAACAGGTTATTGCTAATATTAGTGGACAGGTCGATAAAGCAATACTGGCCATAGAGCACTCCAACTCACTTAGCACCGGTTTGGACAAGGTAGTAGGAATACATAACGCCCTTTTTTGTACAATTAAAGCCCATTTCCTTAAGCCTGTGAAAAACAAAGGATCCAGAGCCTTTAAGCCCGCAATGTGGTATAACAACCAGTGTAGGGACGCTCGACTAGCTTTAGGTAATGCCATTAAGGGTGGGCAAGCTACTGTAATCCAATCTGCTAGAAAGGATTACAAAGTAAGTATATCTAAGGCTAAGAAAGCCTGGGACGAGCACCACTGGTCCGAGCTAAAAGCAGCTAGTGATAGGAAGGATTCCAGGTTATTCTGGCGCATTGTCAAGTGGGGAAGTTCGGGTTCACCCGATCCCCCAGATAACAATGTACCAGAAGAAGAATGGGTAAAAAAATTTAAAAACCAGTATGCTGAGCCAAATAATGTTGTGCAAGGGTCAGATATAAGTGTAAATCAATTTCAAGATAATTTCTTTAGTATCAATGAAATTATAATGGCTCTTAGCTCAGTGGCTAGTGGATGTGCCCCTGGTCTTGATGGTGTCCCAGCTGACATATTCATTAATGATAAAGAGCGCTGGTGTAAGTACATTCATCTCCTCATGAATGCTATTGCACTGGGTGCAGCGGTACCAACATCCTGGCAAGATCCCGGAACAGGTTCCGCAAAGGTGAAAGATTTGGCGGCAACTCCAATAATCAGCAGGACGCCGGAAGCTCAAGTGAGCCTGATCCCTTGTTCCGAGGTGATATTGGGGGGCAGAATAGGTTGTTTTCTCCACAACTGGCGCGAGATCTCTCAAGATGCTTGGGTGTTGGACACGGTTCAGGGATACAAGCTAGAACTGTACGATTCCCCATCACAGACAGTTCATCCTCTTCCCCTGTTTTTTCCCCAACAAGATCAGACCTTTATTTCAACAGAAATCGAGTCCCTACTACGGAAAGGCGCAATAGTGGTTTACACTCTTCATCCCCATGGTTTTCTAAGCAATGTCTTTCTAGTAGAAAAGAAAGTGGGTGGGTCCAGACTGGTCTTAAATCTCAGATTTCAATTCATGGATTATTTACAGGCACCCCAAAATGGAGGGTATCCATCTTTTGCGTGATCTACTCCAGGAAGGAGACTGGATGGTCCGGCTAGACCCGAAAGATGCGTATTTATCCATCCCCATCTTTCCCCCTCATCGCCGGTTTCTTCAGTTCCTGTGGAAAGGGGCTTGTTACGAGTACAAAGTTCTCCCGTTCAGGCTGTCGTCAGCACCGTGGCGCTTCACGAAGCTTCTGCGACCAGTGATAGAATCGCTCAGAGCCCGGGGAGTCCGTCTCATAATATACTTAGACGACATTATCATTTTAGCAACTTCTCCCCAACTTGCTCAGATGCATCTCAATTGGCTATCAGTCTGTTGCAAAAGTTGGGGTTCATAGTCAATCCAAACAAATCGGTGCTGTCCCCGACTCAATCCATAGAGTTTTTGGGATTCCTCGTCAACTCTGTGTCTTGCCAGCTCCTGCTCCCGATGCCAAAGATCAGGGCTATCAAACGGGAACAGAGGTCTATACTGCACAAACAGATGATATCCTTGAGATCATTAGCCCGCACAGTGGGTCTATTGGCCTCATCCATTCAGGCGATCTTCCGGGTCCCCTTCACTACCGGGCTCTTCAACGGCTCAAGATCCGCCACCTCCGGAAAGGCCTCAGTTACTCAGAACAGATTCCTCTCTCAGAGGAGGCGAGGTTGGAGATGGTCTGGTGGTTAAACCACATGGAGGCCTGGAACGGCCGAGCATCATTCGGATCAGCCCCGGATGTGATAATCTAATCCGATGCCAGCCGGTGGGGTTGGGGAGCCCGCTGCGGCCACTTGTCCACGGGTGGTCGCTGGTCGCCGGAGGAACTACAGTTACATATCAACTGTCTAGAACTGTTAGCTGGCTCCTTTGCAATTCGATGTCTCTCTCCTCAGAAGACGGATTGTTGTATCCTTCTTCGGATGGACAACATTTCGGCGGTTCGCTATGTCAACAAACTGGGTGGGGCCAGGTCCCGGATGTTAGCGGAGATAGCCAAAGACTTTTGGCATTACTGCTTCCAATATAAAAAAGATTTGAGAGGGACCCATTGAAACTCAAGGGAAATAGGGTACTGAAACCAGCAAATAGAGAAAATTCCCTTGGAAAACAAAACACTCACAGTGGAACCTTCACTAAGCCAGCACCTAACCCTGTATCACTCTCCCTATCAAAGCCCTATATATTTGGGAAAGACGTGTGCACACTCTGTGGCACCCACTGCAACAATGCCTATTCCCGTAGGAATCAGAGTATATAACAAAAAACCCAAAGGTGCACCACATATACAATATAAGAGTAAGAAAGTCCTTTGTAAATAACAATTTTCTTCAGAGGTCACTTATTGTAAACATTTTTAATTTTCATTTAAATAGAAATTCCAAAACATTTAATCAATCCATCAGTGTGATTTAGTGAACAGTCCAGCCGACGCGTTTCGTCCTGTAACAGGACTTCTTCAGGGCTGTCAAACAATGAACAAAGATATATACATATAAATAACATATATACACCAATACACAAATATACATTTATAAAAACACTGAATACATAAATATAAACACCCTAAAAGCAACAACAAGACAGAACGACATTTTTACTAAAGTGTATGGAAGATAGTTCCGATATGGGGTATATTCAATCCTATTGAACATTGTAATTTATTATAACATAGATCATTCGCTTGAGGTAGCCCGAGCGACGTGTTGGTTCTAATGATTGTCCAGACAAATTTGCAAAAGGGAAGAGGGTAAGACAAGGAGAACGAGAAGAGGGGCAACGGAAGAGAGAACCTCACCTACCATAGATTGATGATGTAATTCATAAATGGCAACGTCCTTATGGATTAGTATAATCCTTGTGAAGAATAAGCAAGGGTCCAGTGTAAGATTCTATCAGCTGTACAAAAAAAAAAAAAAAAAGAGAAAAAAGGAATAAACACGAAAAAAGGGGGGGAAGTGGAGGAAAGTGGAAAAGGGAAGGAGAAAAAGAGAAAGAGACATGACTAAAGTCAGTCATAATCACAGAATAATAACTAAAAAAGGTTGAAGGTGGGAGCGCTAGGTGGCGCCTGCCTGTCATGGACGCCTTCTCGTGAGGCTCCCGACGCCGGTCCCCGCAAATCCGCCTAATCCCCTCCTGGACTGCCCTGGCCGGCCACGACCTGGGCGCTGGGGTGTGTAAGGCTGCCCTGCTGCCCCATGCCGGCTCTTGACACGCTGTGACCACCGGGGGTCTGCCTGGACGACGTGCAGCCCGGCCGGCGTCGGATGCGGACGACTGTGGAACCAAGATCCGGCCAGGCAACAAATCCAGCCCGCGGCGCCCACGAGGGGCGCAGGCCTGATCCGGCCTGAGACGAGGACGCGGCGGCCGCGCGGCTGCCGCGGAGGCTGAAGACGCTGGCGGGGTGCTGTCCTGCCTCGTAGATGCAGCCCGAGGCCCCCTGACATGCTATGCTGGGACCCCCCCCCTGAGAGCAGGAACAGGCGGTGAGTGCGGCGGCGGAGGATCGCTTCACCGGGGCGGCTGCGGGGGCCGGGGGCGGAGGGGAGACCCCCCCCCATCGGGCCGTGTGTCGGCGGCCGGGGAGACCTGTACCCCTGCTCCCCCCCCCCTCCCTCTCTACAACCTCTCCTCCTGGCCGCGGCGCTGCCCCGGCCCCGTGGCTCAGAGACTGGCCTCCGGTCCCGGGGGTGGAGGGGTCATCGCTGCTTCGGGCCGCACGTCGGCGGTCGGGGGGGTGTCGCTGCTGTTTCCCCCCCCCCCCCCCTCTCATCATCGTTTGGGGCCCCGGATCACGCAAGTCAACAGGCGACACCGTGCCCCCCCCTTGGGGGTGGCGGAGGGACCGCTCGGGCGAGGCGTCCCCCCTGGAGAGGTGGGCTATGCTCCGGAGGGCTGGCCCTGGCGATTCCCGGCGGCGGTGCCCTTGAGGAACGACCCGCTGCCCGAAGACTGTGGGCTGCGCTGCTGGACCTTGCTTCGCTGGGAGAGGCTCGCGGCCACGACTGAGGCGGGGGATCGGACTCGCTGCCCCGCTGGGGAGCCCGCCGGAGACTGACCGCTGGGGCTGGCCGCGTCGGGCCCTTTCCGGCCGCGGGTTCCCCCCGCCGCCCCCCTGCTGGGCTCCTGTCCGCTCGAACACCCCCTGACGCTCTGCGGGTGTGACGTTCGCTCGTTGTCCCGATTCACGGACGCCCGCCGCAGATATGGGTAAAGACAAAGCCGGCAAGCTAGCGTCCGGGGCCACCCAAACCAGGATGGACAAATTTACGACCTCCGACAAGGGGCCCGGCTCCGCGGCCGCGCCGGCCCCGGCCCCTGCCACGGACCTTGCTGCCATCCTGCAGGCCATCAACTCCTCCCGCGCCTCCCTCGAGGGCATGGTGGGAGAGGTCAAAGTGGACGTTGCTCTTCTCCGACAGGATCTGCGGAATGCCACTGCCCGCATTTCCGAGGCCGAGTCCCGGATCTCCACCGCCGAGGACGACATCCGCCACCTACAGGACCAGGTTCGGGAGTTGACCACCCACTCTAAGGAACTACACCGCCGGGTCGAAGATGCAGAAAATCGCGCCCGGCGCAACAACCTGCGCTTAGTGGGATTTCCGGAGGGAGTTGAGTCGGGCCGAGCGGACGACTTCATGGAGCGATGGTTCCGGTCCTGGATGCCGGCGGACAGCCTATCCCCCTCGTTCGTGGTGGAGAGGGCCCACCGCTCCCTGGCCCCCAGGCCCCCAGGTGCGCCCCCCCGGCCGTTCATCCTCAAACTTTTGAACTTCCGCGACCGGGACGCCATCCTCCGCGAGGCCCGCTGCAAGGGCGCCCTCCATTACCAGAACCACAAAATCATGATATTTCCGGACTACACCCGCGAAGTCCAAGAGCAACGCCGCTCCTACACGGAGATGAAACAAAAGATGCGCTCTCTGGGACTCCAATATCAGCTCCAGTTCCCGGCCCGCCTCCGGGTCGTCTTCCAGCACAAGACTCTGTTCTTCGATACCCCGCGGGCGGCCTGGGCCTGGTTGACGGAGGAGCACCCCCTGCAGTGCTCTGGACGCGGCTCGCCTACGGGTATGCGGGGGGGACGAGGAAGGCCCCGGACATCGAAGACCCGTCGGCGGCATCGCACGTTACCCCGGGAGCGCACAGCGGAGGAAGTGATCAACACGCGCTCTGGGAGAAGGTCACGCCGGGGGTCGAGGGCCTCCTCTGCCTCCTCGGCCGCACACGCCAGTCCCGGGGCAGATGGACGGCGGACCGTGCCGCCCCGGCCCACGGGCCCTGCAACTCAGCCTGTCGAATTGGTGGACTCTTCAGACCTCTCTCGCAGCCCCAACATTTGACTTTCTTTGCTTCTTTTGGGGGAGGGGGGCTGGGGATGCCTGGGCGGGGGTGGGATGCTCCGTTATCAGGGTTGCTCTTGGCCAGGGCAGGTAACTCAGGTTTGAATTTATCGGTATCAGGGGTCCACTAGCGCTCAAGCCCAAGCGTTTTAGCTTGGTGGTTCTTTCATTTGGTTCGGGCGACAGATGCTTCCGTTTTCGAAGTGTAGGGTGGGGGGGGGGGTTTGGGGTTGGTTTGGGGTTGTTTCTTCCCCGTTGGGAAGACTTTGTTGGTGGGGGATGACTCCCTCTTAATTGTTATACTAAGGCATCGTGTGCTGTTTGGCTTGCTCTCCTGCCCGATGTCCCGTTGTCCTTCCTCTCTGGGGACCTGCTCAGCCGCACCCCTACTGGCCCCCTCTCCTGTCCTAGACCATGGCTGACCCGCCTGTCCCTAGGGCCGCCATGCGCATACTATCCTGGAACGTCAATGGTCTTCTGGACCGTTTTAAACGTATGGCGGTCCTCAAATACGCGCAACGCGCTGAGATCGATGTACTCCTCCTCCAGGAGACTCACCTGTTGGGTAACAACTGCCCCTTCCTTGGCCGCTACGGTTATGACAGGGTATGGCATTCCGGTTTTGCACGGGGATCCCGAGGGGTGGCCATTTTGCTCCGCAAGTCCTTCCCCTTTGTCCTGTCCCGGGTGCATTTGGACCCCCAAGGAATGGTAGTGGTGGTTTCTGGCAGTCTGGAGGGGCGACCCCTTACCCTGATGTCCCTTTATGCGGCGCCATCCCTCTTGCAGTCGGCCCTCTCCCACGCAGCGGGTCTACTCCCGACACTCCCGGCGGGCTCCCTCATTCTCGGCGGAGATTTCAACGCCGTCTACTCGCCTCACCTGGACTCGACGGGCCCGGTCTCCCTGTCCCGCGTCGCCCGCGCAAAACAGCTCTCAACCTGGGCTGAATCGCAAGGCCTCTGCGATGTCTGGCGGATCTGGCACCCGCAGGCACGCCAATACACCCACACATCGGCGGCCCATCACTCCCATGCCCGGATCGACCTCATCTTCGTACCATCCACCGACTGCGCGGGGGTGCGAGATGTACGCATTCTTCCGAGGGGCCTTTCGGACCACTCGCCTGTGCTCCTCGCTCTTGGTCCCCCACCCCTCTCTGCCCGTCCGATGTGGCGCCTGAACGCCTGGTTCCTCCACGACAAAGCTTTCCGGAAGGCGGTCGGGGGCGAAATCGCCGACTACTACTCCCATAACGAGGGCTCTGTCATCTCCCCTGCCGTCTTGTGGGAGGCCGGCAAGGCGACTGTCCGGGGCGCCGCTAAGGGGCATCTGCAGCGCCAACGGCGGGCCCAATCCCAGAAGCTCGCGGACTGCGAAGCCCAAGCCTTGGAATTAGAGCGCGGTCTGGGGGAATTGGACGATGCCGTCCGATCTCGTCGATTGGCCTTCCTGCGGGAAGAGATTCGCCTCCATTCCCTGGAGGCGGCGAAGACTCTATGGCGCTCCTCGGTGGCCCGGGTCTACGGGTGGGGAGACAAAAACGGCACTCTTCTCCACCGACTGGCGACTTATCCCCGGGCGGGAGGGATCATTCCGGCCATCGCGGACCCAGCGGGTGGTACTCACACAGCCTCGGTGGCGATAGCCCAGGCGTTCGCTGACTATTACTCCCAGCTATACCGCCACAGGCCGTCCACGCTCTCCCTTGAGGAATTGCTGGGGACGACCGCGGTGACACTTACGCGGTTGCAACCTGAGGTTTCCGAGACCCTTGATTCCCCGATCGAGCTGCAGGAGGTCGAGGAGGCCATTGGCCGCTTGGCGCCTGGGAAGACCCCGGGTCCCGACGGGTTCCCCCAGGAGTACTACGCTCACTATTGTGAGATGCTGGCCCCGAGGCTTCGGGACCTCTTTGCAGCCGTGGTGGAGGCGGGCTCGTTCCGGCCCGAGACGGACACGGCAACCATAGTTGCCCTCCCCAAGACTCAGCCTCCCTCGCGGTCCTGCTCCGACTATCGGCCGATATCCCTTATCAACACCGAACTCAAAATCTATGCTACGGTCCTGGCACAGCGGTTGCGCCCGTCGCTTGCCTCCTTGGTCCACCCGGATCAATGCGGCTTTATGCCGGAGCGGGGGACCAGACACTGCCTGCGGCGTCTGCATCTTGCGATGGCGCACCGCGGCCGCCTTTCCCCCTATCTGGCCCTCCTCCTGGTTGACTTTGAAAAGGCCTTCGACTCCGTGGGTTGGGCGTACTTGGCCGATGTCCTGGAACGCATGGGTTTCGGCCCCCGGTTCCGTGCCATGGTAGCGGTCCTGTACGCGCACCCGCGGGCCCGGGTGTTGGTCAACGGGGCTCTCTCTCGCCCGTTTCCCATAGGTCGGGGGACGCGCCAGGGTTGTCCGCTCTCGCCCCTCCTTTTCGCGTTGGCCATGGAACCCCTGGCGACGCTGATTCGCGCGGATCCCGTTCTTCGCGGATGGGAATGGCCAGCTGTGGCCCCCGATAAGATTGCCCTCTACGCGGACGATGTCCTCCTCTATCTTTCCGACCCAGCGACCTCGGGGCCCCGGGTCCGCCAGATCCTCCATCGGTTTGGCCAGGCGTCGGGTCTCCACCTGAACCCCAAAAAATCTGTTCTAGTCCCGCTACACCCGTCGCGGGAATGTTTCGACTGGCAATCAGATATTCCCCTCCGGAGACTCTCCTTTAAGTACCTGGGGATCTGGGTCACTCTCCTCCCGGAACTCTGCTGGGCTCTCAATGTGGCTCCAGTAGTAAACAAAGCCAGATCAGATATGCTCCGGTGGCAGGCCCTCCCATTGAATCCGCTAGGAAGAGTCGCCTTATATAAAATGATGATCCTCCCCAAGTTTCTATACATGCTGCAAAACACTCCATGCCCCTTTCCGCGCCCGTGGTTCCGGGACCTGGATAAGATGGTGACCAAATTCCTTTGGGGCGGTGGTCGACCTCGGCTGGCCTTGGACCGCTGCAGGGTCCCCTCCTACGACGGCGGCCTAAGCATGACCAACCTTTACCTCTACTACCTGGCCACCCAACTACTGGTGGTCCACGATTGGTTCTCAGGGGGCTGGGGCGACCCGGCTTATCGACTCGAGGTGAACTGCCTCGGGTTCTCCTCCATCCAAAACATGCTCTATGGCACAACGATCCCCCTGTCGCTCCCCGGCGTCGTGCGGGCTCCCTTTCTCGCGTGGCGAGCGGCCTTGCGACACACCAGATGGTCGGGGACGTCCACGCAACTCACTCCGCTTTGGCACGGGACGTGGCTGCGGGAGGTGGTGGGACTAACGGGCTTTCGGCAGTGGGATCTTCTCGGTATCTCCTGTCTGGGCGATATATGGCGTGGAAGCCGCATGTGTTCCTTCCAGGAGCTTCGGACCCGCTTCTTGCTGCAGCCTTCTCAATTCTACCGCTACCTTCAACTGCGCCACGCGGTTCGGGCTCACGTCCCTTTAGATTCCAGATTGCCTTCCCATAGTCCGCCTGAGGCCCAGGTGATGTTGGGGTATCTTGGGAGGGGGGGCATATCCCGCATTTATAAATCCCTAATTAACAATACACCGGTGGATTGGAGTGGGCTAAAGCAGCGATGGGAGGCTTGGGTGGGACCCCTGGATGAGGCGGACTGGAGGGACGCTCTTATGGGTCCTCGGTCGATTACCACCTCCGCTAGGCTGCGGCTTATCCAACTTTATTACCTCCACACTGCCTATTTGACCCCGGACCGCCTGTATCGTGCGGGCCTCCGCGTGGACGCCTCTTGCACTCGCTGTGGGGAGGTTCCGGCAGATTTTTTCCACATGGTGTGGTCTTGCCCTCGTCTGGGGGACTACTGGGCAGCGATCGAGGCCGATCTAGCGGAGGTCCTGGGTTGGGAGGTCCCCCACGAGCCTAGAATGGCCCTGCTGGGCATCATGGACGGGATGGACGGGTCCCGTAATGAAAAGTACTTCCTCACCACTGCCCTTATGGTGGCCAAAAGAGATATAGCGGCAATGTGGTCACAGCCAGACCCGCCCAGAGTGGCTACCTCGAGTAAAGGGGTGGATTGGTGTGCGGCTCAGGAGCGGTCGCTATACGCCGCACGGGGCTGTCCCAAAAAATTTCGCAAGATATGGGGGAAATGGTTGGGGGGCCTGTTTTGAGGGGTGGGTGCACAGGGGGGGGGGGACAGAGGATGGGAGGGGACGGGAGGGTTTTTGCACTTGCCTGTTGATGCTTTCCTGATTGCAGATACTGATGCCTTGTTCACTGCACTGCTGTATATTATTCCTGATATTGTTCTTTATGCCGCAAAACACAATAAAAAGAAGTTTATCAAAAAAGGTTGAAGGTAAGGGGCTATTGCTATCATTATGATAAATATAAACCAATAGGGCTAGAAATTACTTACTTAAATGCGTCAAAAGCAAGTGAAACGCTCCTCGTGGATATGTATCATACCAAAGCCTCTTGTAATAGATCGAAATGTTGTACTGACATGGCTTGAGATAATTACTAAACAAGAAAAAAGGAAGAAAGAGGGGGAGACACGTATATATAACTATCAAACAAAAGAATGACGCAAGAAAAGCAAGCGGACTTAAAAAAGCCCTCATTGTAAAAAATATATACAAGGGAAGAAGAGAAGTGCAACTTACAAACTACCGCCACGTCAAAGTAAGCAATGTAGCTGCCAACATCTGGGGGATAATAATCCCAGGGGTTCCACAGTCAAAATAGATCTCAGGCGGACAATATGTTTATATTAAACATCATTTCAAGTTTCTAGAAAAGGAACGAATAATGTGTATGTATAAGAAAGTAAAATAACAAAGTCAAGTGATTACATGAGACAAAACATGAATATGTCTAACTGAAAGCTACTTCCCAAATGGAACGAGGAGGCAGAAAATCACGGAATAAACAATAATTTGTCATCAAAGGCGAAATGCCCAGGGGTGAGAAAACCCGAGTAAAAGGGAAAACAGAACCCGTGAATATACAATTAAAAAGCCCTATTTGAAAAGTGATACAAAGAAGCAAAAGACCCGGAACCGTAACGTGATTAAAAAAGTAGAAAACAAGACCCGGAGCCACCAAAGCATGTGTATAGACTGTAAATATAGTAGTACCCAGAAAGAGGGGGGGGCCCGAGTCAGAAGGAATGCGGCGCCCGGCACAGTGTGCGCGAGTGCATCAATTAAAAACTAACTAAATAATGTGCTCACCGTATATGAGGAATTGCCGATAAGCAAGGTTGCAGGCATCCAACACCGGAACGGGGCAGCGTCTGATAACGCGTTGAATAACCTTAACCATAATGCCGGAAACTTTAAATAGTGAAACGGGTGGCGGGTTAAACGAACCACGTGGGTCGTTTCCAAGGTAACCAAGCGCACTGATCTATCACTGTCAAAGACGGCGGCCATTACGGAATGGCTTGTAATAGTTCTAGGAAGTGTCCCAAAACAAAGTAATATCAGTCTATGATCAAAGTAAGATCAGGTAGGCCATCGGAAAATATTAAAAATCAACATATTGAAGAGGACGGTTAATGTCTGTATGTAAACTCAACAATGGGCAATCTATCACATACTAATGTATAAGTCTATAATAATTGAAATGGACAGTTGATATAAGTGCGGAAGCTCAAAGTAGGGGAAATATTTGTCACATAATTATGTGATATATGTCTATAAAAAACCGCAAACGAGAACAAGGCAATTCACGTAAGTGGTTGTCTTAGAAACCACTATATAACGGATTCTGTGCATTCATTGGTTAGAACGGCCATTTGAACAAAAAATAAAAAAAAATTAAGACTGAGTATCTAACCAATAAGTAAATAGTAATTATTGATTATTGAGCAACCCGTATTAGAGGAGGCATAAAAAAACAGTTCTATGCAAAGTGCACAGCGGAAAGAATAAATGACTTATTCTGATTCATGATTCCACACTCTATGAGTACCGCGAGAGGAGCTGGGAAACATATAATTGTAATCCGTTTGTCAATGACAGTGGTCACAATGCTCAAACATATACTTGTATAGATACTGTGGACATCGAAGACTTTCCGTCCCATAATGGCCCATTTAAGCATAATTGAAATATAATTAAACGGAATCTCGAGGGCAATCACCACCTAGTGAATAAATATCAACCACTAAGTGGTGATGATCATGGGAGAAGCAGTTAAGGTATATTATTGACCATATGCCTGGGATCCTATCAAAAAATGGGCCCCGTGGGTGGTTGTTATAGTCATATAAGAAAGAGGAACCACTCGCATATGCCAATGGTCAGTCTGAAGATAAAATAATTCCTATAGATAACAATGCATCTAAGGAATGATTGTGCTGAGAGAAAATCTAAAACCATGACCGCCATAAAATTCCCTTGATTAAACAATTTCTGAGAGCATAAAGTACTATATAAGGGTTTTTTTTATTTAAAAAAACATGTTTCTCATTATAAAACATACACAATCCTAAAACATTTCATAATACATCAAATCAAATATGTTAAAAACTTCATACAGTACAAGTCAATTCAATCTCAATCATATGAAACAGTATAACCCAATTATGACCAGCATAACATGGAGACAGACACAACATGTAAGATCCAATTACTCTTCTTTACAAGTGCACATCAAAATGAGCTCTAAGATACAGCTTGTTATACATGGATAAATCCGTATATAATTTGATCTGTATTGATTCTTTGATTGTGCTAATCCACAGCGAGAAACATGTTTTTTTAAATAAAAAAACCCTTATATAGAACTCCCCTTTCTGACATAGTACTTTATGCTCTCAGAAATTGTTTAATCAAGGGAATTTTCTCTATTTGCTGATTACTGCTTCCAAAACAGGATCTCAGTGATAGCGGAATACCTCCCGGGCTACAACAACGAGGTGGCAGACTGGCATTCCCGCCATCTGCAAGACTTCAGCGATTGGATGCTGTCTCCCCAGGTTTTTCGGAATCTGATCCAGCTTTGGGGTCCCTGTCAGATAGACTTGTTCGCATCCCGCCTCAACAGACAAGTTCCCCACTTTTTCAGTTGGAGGCCGGACCCAGAGGCTCTAGCATCGGATGCATTCCTGCAGGAATGGCCAACGTCCCTGTGTTATTTCCTCCATCTGTGATGATACCCAGGGTTCTTGCGTGAGCCAGGGCCTTTCGGGCGGAACTCATCTTAATCACTCCGTTATGGAGGACGTAGGCATGGTTCCCAATACTTTTGGAAATGTGTTGTGCGGTCCCAGTTCTTCTTCCCCGGATAGAGAACCTATTGCTGGACCCTCTTCAGAATCCTCATTCGTTGGTGAGGTTGGGCCAACTCCCCCTAGTGGCATGGCGGGTTTCAGGGACCGCTGGAAAATCTCGGGCCTTTCACGCGAGGCTGACAGATTTATCAGCGAGGCCTGGTCGGCCACTACCCATAAGAGATATGCTTCCTCTTGGAAGAGATGGTGTGATTGGTGCTCTCAACGGGACGTGGATCCCTCTACAGCACGTCTCTTTAGTTGTCAATTTTATGGCCTCTATTGCATCCTCGGGTTTGGCATACAGAACAGTCAACATCTTTCGGTCCGCCATATTGGCAGGTCATTTACCTTTAGATGGTAAACCCATAAGCGAACATCCATTAGTTTGCAAACTGCTTCGGGGAGTAAGGATGGTTAAACCTCCATGTCCTAAATATTCTCAGTTGTGGGATGTCTCCATTGTCCTTAAATTTCTGGAAGCCTGGCCTTCCAACAAGTACCTATCCCGTAAACAACTCTCTGCTAAATTAACGATGCTTCTATGTCTAGTCTCTTGCAAATGAGTATCTGACGTACGCCTCCGTTGTCCTTAATAGAATTGAAAATTCTTGTCACGAATGTTCGCAAATTTTTAATTCTTCAACACGAACACAAATGTTTGTTTGCCCTTAGAACTTGTGTAAATGCAAACAGCAGCAAATGTCCAAAGGTATAGAAAGGTTTTATGTTTTAGTTCATGGATTAATGTACAGCAGACATCTCTTATAAACAGTAGGTCATTCACCCGGCTCCCCCAGCCCAGAAAAGACGTAGCTTGAAACCTCTCACCCATGGCCTTCAGTGCAGCCACTGAAGACGGACTACAGTGAGGGAGGGAGAGAGACCTTCCAGAACTATGAACTTCAGGCACCTGCAGCTTCTCAAGGACACTGACCCCTCCCTTTCCCCATCTCTCAGTTTGGGAGAGCAGGCCGTGAAGTCTGACGCACGCAATAGAAACCAGACCACACCCTCCTCTCCAGAGAAACAGAGAGAGGACAACTGCTGGAGTGTGGCATCCATTGAGGGAGCGCCTTTGAAGAGAGCTGTCAGTCAAAAATGGGGCAGCCATTGAAGATGACCTATGGAAATTTAGATTATTATTTTTGTATTATTATTATATACGAACAAATCCCGGAGGACTGCTAACAGTGAAGAAGGAAACACCCCCTGATGACTGCCCAGTGGAGAGAGTGAACACCACTGAGGACTTGCAGCCCATAAGGGATGGAAGGAGTACCATGCTGACTGACATTCTCAGGGAGAGAAAGAGAGCTTTTGGTGACTATTGATGCTAAGGTGGGGTTTGGGAAAGCCATCTTGGGGGGAGAGAGGAAGTGTTGCCTCAAAAATAACTTCCTCAAGTAAGCATCTGAGTGGACTCACTTTGAGGGGACCAGCCAGGGTAAACAAATAAATACATTGGAGGACTAACCACCCATGGAAGATGGAGGACAAGAAAGACAGAGTGATTCAGTGATAGACAGGAGAAGGAGGAGAGGAGAGCAGAGATACAGTCAGAATGAGGGTGAAACAGAGGGAGGAAAAAGGAAGGGGGAATATAGCGGGCGAGAAATGGACAGACAGCTAACAAAAGCAGAGATAAGGACATAATCTGAAAGTGAATGCCACGAATAGGGAAAGCAAGAGCAGAAGAAATAGAAAGAGGTACCAGGAGGGGGAGGTTCGAAAAAATGTCTGCGAACCGACATGGTTAGATATTATTCCTTTTAAGTACCGTTGGGGAAATATATTCCTTATGTAGTATGGTGTAAAGACCTATCATCTCTAAGGATATAATCTCATATTGGGATCCTTTTCTTTTTTTCTAGCACTGTCTCTCGTTTTGACATTTCTCTTTTCCTCTCATTCTTTGTCTCTTTCCAAGCCATGAATTTTTATAGACTTTTGATCATGCCTACTTTTTAACTTCATTTTCCTTTTCTCGGCAGCTCTCGCTCTATTTTGGCTATTTTCACTTTCTAACCGTGGTTTCTTCTTGTTTCCCCTTCTATTGTTGCATACTTTTTGTATATTGTTTCAGTTGTGCTTACTTCTTATACACACATGTCAGCACGCAACCCCATGTGAAATTATCAATTATATTGGCGTGCCAACAGCTAGAACCGGGATCTGTGTAGTCCCAACATAGACTTTGGTGCTCCCTGATTGGAAAAGTCTCTAATACATCACAACCAATTCAATATTGCAACATTCTCAATATGAATGACAGACACTAGGTCAAGTTTAGTAAGTTTATATAAGAAATTAACTGGGAAAAATCCAGGAAATATACCATCATAAGGTTCTCAGAGCTTGCACCAATGAGGGACAAGGAAGAAGAAACATTTCACTACAGAACACACTCAAGGGTTCTCTCACAGTAATAGAACATTGAGTTTAGTCGTTCTCACATTTTATTCAAGCATGCAGATGGATACATTGTACAACATTAGCCTGGGAGAGCTCGGATGTCCTAGGTTAAGAATGGTGTGGGAGACGTCTCTGGTAATGCTCGGTTTGTTTATTTTTGTGAAGCTCGAAATTCTTTATTTAGAGCAGGGAATCAACAATAATAATCGTCACGTGGTGTATTATGGCAGTGGTTCAAGATGGAGGACAGTGTAAACACAGCCTTATGTTAGCATTAGCTAGGTTTCTAATGCAATTCAGGAAAAGCAGGTCTCCCAACCCCACTCGATGATTTCTGAATCATCGTTCTATCACTTTACTACATTACATCATTCATCAACTTTGGGTTCTTCTTCTTAAATTATTCCAGATCCTTCAGAGCATCATAGAGATCACTTTGCATCTCTTCAACTTTTACATCGTCTTTCTTTTTCTTCCTCTCATTGCTGGCAGCTTCTTGAGCCTGTAGTCCATTTTAAAGCTAGATGACATTCTTTGCAAACAGTTAGGACAATAATCACCCGTGCAAAACTAATTACTGTAACCAAAACAGCAGTTAGAAACAGTTTTAAAGTGCCTCCACCTATCCCACCAAGCCATTCCCCTATATTAGCAACACCGCTCCCAATGGACTCCAACACGGAACCTGTTCCTTCCCATGCCCTGAATCTTCCTGCTCAGTTAGTTCATGAGTTATGTTTGTAATGTTTGTAATGTACCTGTCAAGCTGCTAATCCATGCATGATTTGTACAAGCAGCATTACCGAGCATGAATGACTATGCAAACTCCACTTTTCATTGCGAGTAGCAAGTCCAGTGCAAGGCAATTTTGCATAATCATAGCTCTCATAGCAAGCAACAATTTATTTTTAACGGTTAAGGCTCCTTCGGTGTAAGTAGCAATCAGATCTACCAAGGTTAATAGCATTCTAATCTTAACATCATTGAATGCAATTCCTATTGGAGGTATAAGTGTTCCAAATATGTCACTAAGGATTTGCTTAAAACTACGCTTACTTCACTTTATATAGCGCTCAAGACAAAAATCTAGTTAATTAGTATGATAGATCCTAGGGAAGACTAGGGCTGCATAACAACTACCTTCCCAGTTATGTGGTAACTGGAAATAAGCCAATTTACCACATGCATAATAGATGCATTTAATTTTAATACCTCTAATTCGGAAAAGGTTCTTCCCTTAGCTAAATAATTATGCTCACATTCGCTCCATCCCATCTTCTAGACCATCTCATTTCCCTCTTACCTTCTCATTTTACTGCGGGATCCTTTCTTAGCAATTTCAGTGCTCAATCTCGTGGGTGGTTCCTTCAAAGTCTCTTTGCCTTTCCCCGTGATGCGTTCTGAACCTGTTTTCTCTCCCCTTTCTCTTCGTCCAATCTCATCCTGTCATTCAATTAATTTACAAATACCCTTTCATCTCTACAAATTCTACAGGTTACGTCATGCATGCTTTGGTCAATAGCGCTCATGTTAGTTACACGAGTAAAAAATGTCATCATATACTCACTCTGATCCCTTGTCTTAAAGGTCTTGCAAGATTGAATAACATGTTTAGTAGCCCACAAACACATTTTAGAGTCATTCACAATTCAACATCGTTTAGTGGTTTAACCTAATCAGAATAAAACAGTTTATTAGAATTTTGCTAGTAAAAGAGATTTAGAAAAACAGAACATGAAAACGAGTAAGACAGGGTAAATGAAAATATGCTGCTCCTTTAGCTGCAGAGGTTGGAGGGTAGGAACACACATAGCAGTTTTCCACTTGCATAACTTTTACAAATCCGTCTAGCATTTGAAAGTAAACATAACTGTAAACACTCGCTTGCTGTGAAACCTTATTTTCGAGTACTGGGTACTGACAGCAACTTTAATTCTAGAGTTCACTAGAATATGAGGGATTTCACCTCCCAGCAGACAAAAATCTTAAAGCCATTCAAACATATGACAGAAATGGCAACCCCCAGAATCATGAGCAAGAATTTGCAGCTCGGCTGCACCATGTTAGCTTGAATCAGATCAAGGAACTATCAGAATTTCAGATGTAGCAGTTAGTCTGCTAAGACTTATCCTACTGTCACTACCCTATCGCAAAAGCTACAGGGATTTTTATTGTGCGTCAACTGGATGCATAAGGCTCTAACGTCCTCTGACTGTTCCCCTGGGTTTCTAATCATCCTTTTCAATGTTTGTCAGTGATTAACATACATGACCTCGCTGTTTAACTTGTCTTGGACTCAGGGAGGTACAATGACATCAGTCAGGCAATCATCAAGGTTGACTTTTCCAAGGTATGTCCAACACAGGGCTGAATACTTTCGAATGACCTTCCTCTCTCCTCTGGGTCGCTTGGAAGTGGTCAAGTCAATAATTTCATCCAAATTGTCAAGCTGATCAGCTTGCTCTGGTTCCTCAAACTCACTATCTTCCCATGTCATATCAGGTGTTTCCCTTGTGATCAAGAGTCTCTTTCGGGTGGCTGTAGTCCTCAGACAAGCATTGATCCTTGGAGATGCTTGAGATTTCTAGTTCTGATTCATTCTTAGAGGTGAAACTTCCTTCTTACTCCTGTGATCTTAGCATTGGCAGGTTGGTTTCAGCTTTCCATGAGTTGTCCCTGTCTCAGTGAATGCGGATTTGCAATGCATTGGTTGGTATCACAGTGGTTATTGGAATAACGTTGTCGCCACCTGGTCCATGTCCTGACTGATACTCTGGTGGTGGAGACTGTGTGCCTTCCGACAGGTCTCCTTCTTCTTCTGAAGCCTCAGAAACGTCAAGCCTAGGGAGACTTGAGGCATTAGTGGATGTTGGCTCTCCTTCTTCCTCGTCATAACTTACCCTTTTGGTGTGGGAGGTATGTATCCAGTTCAACAGATCCCAACACTTGTCAGCAGTGTTAGTGGCTAGAATCACCTGATGAGAGCCTCTCCAGTGCTCCTCCAGACAAAACTTGTGAACTTGTTTCTTAATGTGAACCCAATCACCGGGGTTTAAATCATGTCCTCCGGAGTCTTATATGCTGGAGTAGCAGCATCAACCTAATGGGCAATAGAACGCACCACATCAGCTAACCCTTGCAGTACTCAAGAACCAGGTCATCTGTGATATTCAGAAGAGCAGCTGCAGGAGCAGAAGGAATGTGCATGGCTCTCACTATCAACACTTCATGGGGTGATAATCCTGTTCGCTTACAAGAGGTACTTTAAATGCTCATCTGCACCAAGGGAAGAGCATCAGGCCATTTAAGTAACTGCATCACCTCATTTTTAAAGTGAGTTCCGTGATCTGATTCAAGATGAACTTGAATCCCAAATCGCTGTATCAACTCCCGCAGCATTAGTTTAGCTACTGTCCGACTTTCACATCTCTAGGTGGGATATGTCTCGACCTATCGTGAGAACTAATACACAATGAGGAGGATATTCCTCAATTGATCACATAGAGGCATCTCCACAAAGTCAATGAATAGACAGTTGAGGGGACCATAAGATTTTCCAATGTGGCTCGTGGTCAAGGCAAACCCACTGCCCACATTTTATTTCTGACAATTAGCACAACGTTGACACATACATTCCAGTATTGATGGAAAGTGAAGATTATACCAATACTTCTTAAACGTAGACACCATTCTGTTTCTACCTACATGCCTGGGGCCTTCCATGTGCCATACCATAGACGGTAATATAGATTCTGTGAGAACTGGGTTCCTATCACTGGACACCCAAATGTCCCACATCTTTCACACATCTCATCTTTTCCCATTTAGCCTTCTCTACGTCTGGGACAGTGTTTTGCAATTTTCTTAGCTCATTGAAGGTTTGTGCTGTATTCAGTAGCATACTGAAATTCATCTCTGCCTCTTTATTACATGGCTCGTCGATGTGAAAGGTGCTGGACTCAAAAGCACAATATTGGGCAATTTCATCTGCATAAAGATTGCCCCTGGTGACAGAATCACTGCCACTCTTACGGGCGGCACACTTCACTACCGCAATTTCCTTTGACAACTGTAAAAGAGCCATCAAATTCGAGACATACTGCCAATTTCGATTGGGAGAAACAGCAGAGATCATACAACCTTGCTGAGACCACAGCTGCCCAAAATTGTGCACAACTCTGAATCCATTCTAGCTGTCAGTGTAAATGTTAACTAGTGAACCTTCCAAGGTACAAAAGGTTCTAGTAAGGGCAATACATTTGGCTACTTGTACAGATGTTACAAGACGCAGTTAGGATGCTTCCACCACACCACTTGGTGTGTGCATGCCAGAGGCCGCTCTTAAAATGCTGTACCAGTCTCTCAAGCCCGACCTATTAACAAAAAGGGTGAGATGCAGAAAGGGGTATATGCATCATATTGGGTCTCGGTTTTGTGTACAACTCTGGGTCGCGACTCACTAACGTCCTTCAATAGTCCTGTACACTGCCAGGCTAGGCAGACTGATGGTAGTGATATTACATGCCAAATCGCAATCCCCAAGGTAAAAGGGACCATTGGGACTACAAGTCCCATGAACAGACGTCAAGAAAGGGGAGGAGGTGCGCACTCATGCCAGCGTGAGGCCAAAACGCCTTCAAATAGACGTTTGCGGAGGCGGCTGATAATTATGGATTTCCAGGAAGCGCGAAGTGAGGACTAGACGCTCGGGTCCGTTAAGGGTGCTTCATGCACCACATGCATTTTAGGAACTTTGTTTGCGCCTAGCTTCTGACACCGCCGGGCGGTTTCACGGCCCATGTCAGAAGTTGTTCCAGCGTGCATCAGCGCTGCATCTTAAAGGACTCCTCCATTGGTGAGGCCCGAGTGCGGTTGCCTCTTATGGGAGGAGTCTTTGGAGGGAACATTTCCCTAGCGATTTCACCCCCGTTGGCAAGACCCTTGTGTGTCTCATGCAGTGGAGGGTGGGGGGATAAAAGAACAAAGATCATTCTCTATGATTGGTTTTGAAATCAGTACCGGAAAAGTCTCTCCATACAAATTGGAAAACGTGCTGCATCAGTCATTGACCATTTACACCGAACCCTGGGTATATGGTATAGGAGCTCAAAGAGAGATTGCGGAATTTCCACAGAAGCTTTGGATTTAATTGTGCTATGATATTTAATATGCACTGACATCTGATATTTTCATTTGCTGCTCTGTTTTGTTTTGCCTTTCTAACAGGGGGTGGAAGTAGTTTCTGCAGCTTCGGTTTATTCTCCCCTGTGAGTCACGGCAGCATAACATAGAGGGTAGGTGTAGCATGCACTTGACGTTACCCCTGTTATGGTTGATATATATTCGATCAATCAATCCATCAATCAAATAATTTGTAGAGCGCACTACATACCCGCAAGGGTTCCAAGGCGCTGAGGGAGGGGAGAAGGGGGGTGCTGTTGCTACTGGTCGAACAGCCATGTCTTGAGTTGTCTCCTGAAGGTTAGAAGGTCTTCGGTTTGTCGTAGGATGAGGGGGAGGGTGTTCCAGGTTGTGGCGGCACGGTGGGAGAAGGATCTGCCTCCGGCTGTGGTTCTACGGATGCGTGGGACGGTGACCAGGGAGAGGTCTACGGAGCGGAGTTTCCTGTTGGGTACGTAGAAGGAGAGTCGACTGTTGAGGTAGGCTGGGCCGGTCTTGTGGAGTGCTTTGTGTGCGTGGATCAGGATCATGAAGGAGATTCATTTGTCCACAGGGAGCCAGTGCAGGTTCCTGAGGTGTGGGGTGATGTGGTCGTGGCGCGGCGCGGGACTTCGAGGATCAGGCGTGCAGAGGCATTCTGGATCCTTTGCAGTCTGTTGATGAGCTTGGCTGGGCGCCGGCGTAGAGGGCGTTTCCGTAGTAGAGTCTGCTGCTGATTAGGGCCTGGGTGACTGTTTTTCTTGTGTCTCTCGGGATCCATCTGTAGATCTTGCGGAGCATACGGAGGGTGTTGAAGCAGGTGGAGGAGACAGCGTTGACTTGTTTGGTCATGGTGAGTTTCGAGTCGAGGTTGACTCCCAGGTTGTGTGTGTGGTTGGGTTCGGGGGGTGTCCCCAGTGACGCGGGCCACCAGGAGTCATCCCATGCTGAGGGGTTGGGCCCGAGGATGAGGATCTCCGTCTTGTCTGTGTTCAGCTTAAGGTGGCTATCCTCCATCCATTTGGCGACTGCCTTCATTCCCTGGTGGAGGTTGGATGTGGCGGGGAGAGGGCCCTTGGTGAGCGAGAGGATCAGTTGCGTGTCGTCGCCGTAGGAGATTATGTTGAACAGCGTCGGGCTGAGGGAGGAGCCCTGCGGGACGCCGCAGATAATCTCGGAGGCTTCGGATCGGAACGGGGGAGGCGGACTCTCTGGGTTCTGCCGGAGAGGAAGGAGGAGGTCCAGTCCAGAGCCTTGTCTCGGATCCCTGCGTCGTGAAGTCACGTGTGTAGTGTGCAGTGGCAGACGGTGTCGAAGGTGGCGGAGAGGTCCAGAAGGATGAGGGCCCCCATCTCGCCATTGTCCAGTAGGATCCTGATGTCGTCTGTGGCGGCGATGTGGGCGGTCTCGGTGCTGTGGTTGCTGCGGAATCCTGACTGGGAGGGGTCCAGGATGCTGTTGTCTTCGAGGTAGCGGGTGAGCTGGATGTTGACTATCTTCTCGATGACCTTAGCTGGGAACGGAAGCAGGGAGATGGGCCGGATGTTTTTGAGTTCGCTCAGGTCCGCCTTGGGTTTCTTCAGTAGGGCGTTGATTTCGGCGTGCTTCCAGCTCTCCGGGAAGGTCACGGTCTCGAAGGAGAGGTTGATGATGTTGTGGAGGTGGAGTACGATGGAGCTGCTGGAGGTGCGGTGGGTCTGGCGTGTTGCGGCCTGTTGGGGTCGTCCGGGGTTGAAGCTGTTGTGGATGTCGGTGATCTTGCGGTGGAAGAAAGTGGCGAGGGAATCCACAGGGCTTGCGACGGCGGATTGTCGTTGGCGTTGGAGCTGGGGTTGGAGAGTTCTTTAACGACGTTGAAGAGCTCCTTGCTGTTGTGTGCGTTGTTGTCGAGGCGGTCTTTGAAGGAGGTTCTCTTGGCGGTCCTGATGAGATGGTGGTGGTTGCGGATGGCATTTTTGCGGGCTGTGCGGCTGCCTGGTGACTTCTCGCTGTGCCATATGTTCTCCAGCTTCCGGCAGGTGCGCCACGACGCTAGGAGTTCCGGGGTGAACCAATTGGCTCTCTTGCTGGTGTCTTTGAGGGTTTGTTTTTTCAGCAGGGCTAGGGTGTTGGCGCAGTCATCCATCCATCATCTGAGGGCGCGCGCGCGCACCATCGTCAGGGTTGGCGGGGTTGGTTGGTGGGTTGAGTGCGAGGTTTGTCTGTAGTTGTACTTCGGTGATTTTGCCCCAGCAGCGACGGGGGATCTGTGGGGTGAGGTGATGTGTGACGGGTTTCCGAAAGGTGAAGTGGATGCAGTGGTGATCGGTCCAGGTGGGTTCGGAGACGTGGCTGAAGGAGACGTGGGGGCTTGAGGAGAAGATGGCGTCGAGCGTGTGTCCGGCGATGTGGGTCGGCGTCGTGACGAGCTGTTCCAGTCCGAGGTTGGCGTAGTTGTCTATCAGGGTGGAGGAGTTGCTGTCATTGTTGTTCTCCAGATGGAAGTTCACGTCTCCGAGGAGGATGTAGTCGGTGGAGGTCAGTGCGTGCGTGCTGATGAAGTCGGCGATGACGTTGCAGAATTGTGGTCGGGGTCCGGTTGGTCTGTAGATGAGGGTGCCTCTTAGGGTGGTCTTGGGGTCCGTGTGGATCTGGAAGTGCATGTGTTCGGCGGTGCTGAGAGTGTCATCGGTGTTTGTTGAGACCCTGATGGTCTTCTTGTGGACGATGGCGATTCCTCCTCTGACTCCGTTGGTGCGGTCTCTGCGGACGATCTTGTATCAGTCGGGGATGGCTATGGCGATGTCTGGAGAGGAGGCTTCATTCATCCACGTCTCGGTCCGGAAGGCGACATCTGGTGATGCGGTGTCGAGTAGGTCCCAGAGCTCGACGGCATGTTTGCGTGCGGAGCGGGTGTTGATCAGGATGCATCGGAGCTTGTTGTGTTCTGTCGTGGCGGGAGTCTCTGTGTCTTCGATGCAGGAGAAGCTGCAGTTCTGGCAGGTGAAGGGACCTTGGGTGCGCTTCGGAGTGGCCCTGCAGCAGGTGGGGGTCCGTCCTGGGTTGAGAGCGATGAGGGTGCTGGTGTCGTATCAGAGGCGGTCTTCATGGCTGGTGTGGGGGTCAGGGGTTCTGGCGCTGGGCGTGGTCAGGTGCGGACGGGCTTGCCTTGGGCGCGGCCGCAAAGCGGCTGCCATTTTAGTAGGCGGGAGGAGTAGCTGGGAGGCGGGTGACAGGGGGCAGCGAATGGCACGGGGGCAGGGCCGCAGGGGCAGCAGCGGCAGGAACTGCGAGGAATGGGCACGGAGGAACAAAAGGCAAAAAAGGTTACACAAGAAAGGGGAAATAAAATAAAATGGTCAGTGGGGCACAGAGAATCACGGAGGAGCAAGGAACAAAAGTAAACTGGTACACAAGTAGGGAAAAAGACAATGGTCAGTAGGGCACTGAGGATCACAGGGCACAAAACACTAAGAGCGTTGGTGGAGCTGCAACGGGGGGGGGAGCGACCTACCTGGCAATCAATGGAGATAAGTGGTTCCTGATAAATGCTGGTTCTGTTTTTTTTCCCCATGTTACAGCAATGAACAATCATGCCTAGATGGTTATGGTTTTGTAAAGGAATCTGAAGGTGCCTGGATAAAGTCTCTCTTGTACAGGTATTTATTGAGAATCATTAGAAATACCTAAAGCCGGTGTCCATAAGCTCCAGATAGTGATTCTATTCTTTGTAACCTACAGGTCTCCCTCCCTGCTGTTCCCTTCCTTTCCTTCCATCGCTTGATCCCTTCAACAGTCTGTACTATCACTGTATTCAGAGGTTGGAGTTCTTAGGAGGTGGCCCATCGATCCGATCTCGAGAATAACCAAACCTGACACTTTGTAACACTCACACAGTCATGGTCAAAATCATCCTCTGGGGTTGACAACAGAGAAGCAAGGTTTAGTGTATTACACCTCCTGATGCAACATTTTCGACTGCCAGAATGATTCTCTCATAGCGGTTTAAGTGGCTGTTTGTCAAATGTTGCATGCAGGTGATGAGAATTTCAATCGAGTGGGGAACCATAACAATTAATGAATGACCAGCCACTATCACTAAATTTTGCTGAATGCTAAGGCTCACCGCTGCAACCACTTTGAGACCACCAGGCAATGCTGCTGCCACCGGATCAAGAGTAAATGAGAAGTATTCGATGGGGCGCTTAGTCTCCCCATGGGCTTGTTTTAAAGCAGACAATCAACACCTATCTCTTTCATGACAAACGAGTACAAATTCTTCAGTATAGTCTGGCATTCCCAGACTATACTAAAGTAAATATGTGAGATCCTGGATGGTTTCCATGATTTCTTCATCTTTTGGCACAGGTTTACTGACATCAGTGCGCGTCGGCCTCAGTAAAGGCTTTGCCACAAAGGAAAAGTTTGTGATCCACTGTCCGCAGTAGCCAAAGAACATTCACACATATTGGGTGGTGGGGAATTTAATTTTAAGGACTGTCTCAATGCGTTCATGGGACATTCGCCTCACTCCCTTTTCTATCTGGTGCCCTAGATACATCACTTCCTTCTGACAGTGCTGTAATTTCTTGGGGGAATCCTTATGCCCATTCTCAGCCAGGTGGTTGAGCAGAGAAATTGTGTCTTGTTTACAAGCTTCCTTGGCCATCAGTGCAATCAAAAGACCATTGATGTATTGAATCAAGGTCGAACTGCATAGTTGTTGCAAAGATCCCAGGTTCTTTTTGAGTATCTGATTGAAGTATGAGAGACTCTTGGTAAATCAGTGAGTAGTGCGACAGCATCTGAGAGTCTTCTCTTGGAACCAAAACGCAAAGAGAAACTGACTCTTTGCTGTAGTCTTGTGTGTGTTAGAGATAGTGGGACCCCTTTGGTCTCTGAAGGACTCTCTATATTAGTGACGTATGGGATTGGGTTTGGTTCAGAACCTTTATGATCTAGTACGTTCAGTTCACGGTTGCAAGATGTGTAATACCGGGCTCCGTGTGTTGCTTGATCATGTGCATGTCCCCGGGCTGGGTTGACACTACAACTTGTGATGAGATAGAGGATCACGTAACCCGAAGAACCGAGAGTGCTCTCCCAGAGAGTTTGCCTTGGTCCACCAAACTGCTTGTGCGTTCCACTTGTGCCTTTGTTGAAGTGAAAAATCGACGGTTGGCACATGTGGGGTCAAAGAGCCACTCCAGCCAGTGCAAGGCCTGAAAAGAAAGTGAAGGCCTTACAGAAAGTTTGTTTGTCATCGGCTAGAAATTTGCTGGTAAAGTCGCGACAGGAGATACTGCGCTACAGCCTAACACAGAACCGTTATTCATACAGTATGACAAAACCAAAGGCAGTGGAAACCAGGTACAGAGAAGCGCTAAAGGCAATGCTAGTCAAGTGCAAGGAACCACTAAAAGTGGAGACATTTCTGACACAAAGAAACTCTAATGGCAGTAGAAACCAGGTACAATGCAAAGAGGTGAGGGTGGTGAAGAAACAAAGCCACTACTCACCGCCAAAGGAGAAGACAGTGCATCACAAACAGACAGCGGGCACGACAACCTACATTTTTGCAGCAGGTCCAAGTGAGTAGCAGACACTGCCGGAGAAGGCTCCGTTTGCGATAGCGAGAAGTTCCACTGGTTATAATTCTGCAGCATTCCTTAAACCACTGCCTCTCTTTCGTTACTGCCAAAGAAGCAGAATATTGGCAACAGATGGATTGCATGGATCGAATCTTTTGATTTAAATTTATTTTTTTTTAAAACTTATTTTGGAGTTTAATATAGTGCTGGCAAACCCAAGGGTTTCAGAGCGCTTTACAACAGTACATGTTTATAACAGTGAACACATATAATCAATACAGCTGAATTGAATTGAAACAAGTCAAAATAGGTGCATTAAAATATAGCAGAAATCACATATGATCAGCACAGCCTAAATGAATCAAAGCAAGTGTGAGCACAAATTAGGAGGAGAGAAAGAACTGGGGGGAGGGAAACAGTGGAGGGGAATAAGACTTGTAGGCGGTAGATGCCCTGCTAGTTGAGAATACATACAGAAAGATGGCCACTGGGAAGGAGCTCCAAGACCGAGCTCCTGGGCGCCGGAATCACCCCGCAGTGCAAATCCCTGCTGCCCCATCCACAGCGATCCCTACAGCAACCAAGACCCCTGGAGCCTAAGGCAAAGGGGGCGAAAAGAATTTCGAAGTCTGCCTCACCGCAGGAAACGTCGATCCATGCCTCGCTGCCTCCAGGACCAGAACAGATGCCCCGGAGGGGAGCGACCGGCAGACTCTTCATCGGGCGACCTGGAGCAACCTTGCACTGGCGGACTCCTCATCGGGTGACCTGGAGCAACCTTGCACGGGACTTAAGAGTGCCCCGACATTGTTGACATTGCAGACTAAGAGACGTGGCCACAAATCCCGGGATGCCTGACCCCATGATGGCGGCTCCTCATGACCGGACACCTCCACTGTGTAGCTCACAACGGCGAGATGAGGCTTTATGTAGACTTCGGCCTCCTATGAGCCCTGTGGAATGCTTTCTGTCACTCCAGTTCTTCTAACAACCACCCCAGTCCCCGGACGCGCCGGACTCTGCAACAAATGAGACGCGGTATAGAGAAATTCCGGATGCCTGTCCCCAAGATGGCGGCCCCTTGTGACCTGTTACCTCCACCGTGCAGCCCATAATAAAAACAAGGTGAGGCTTCTGAAGACTCCGGGCTCCGTTGTTGTCACTGAATGCTCCTTCTCACACTGGCTCCTCTGACATCCACCTCAGAAGCGCTAGACTCTGCAATGTCGAGACACGTTCACGTAACCCTGGATGCCTGACATTAAGATGGCGGCTCCCTGTGACCTGATACCTCCAATTTAACGGCGAGATGCCACTTATTTTTCTAAAAATAGGCTCTTGTTCTGAAAATCAGGCTACAATCACTCTTGGCCAAAACTAACCATGCCTGGAGACACCTCAATTCCTCGTGAGGTGACTACAAAAAGGGCAACTCCTGGTTCCTGACCCCAAGATGGCCACCTATTTGTGACACAAATCGAAGGGCCACCACTGGGGTAACAGAGACCTTACCGGACAACCGTGACTCTCCGGACCACGAATCTAAGGGGGTAGAACAATCCAAGTGGTGTGCTCACGACATACAACGGCAGAGAACATTGATCCGCAGCTTGTTGCCTCCAGGTCGGTAACTGCAGTCCCGGAGGTGCGACCAGCGATTCACACATAGTAGGTTCCGAATTGCCCCATGACCAGCGTTCTCGACATATGAAGGATCCTGTGCCCCCCCACACGCCACTCCTAACCTAAACAGATTCGGGGAGTGACAGAAAGGCCGAGCCAAGGGGCTACACACCGGATCCCCGGTGTGGATACTCACGACGTGTGGCCCGCGGTGACGACGAAACACAGGTCTCAATATCCCGGGTGCCCGACCCATAAATGGAGGACAAAATGATTACTGTCACATCAACCTCCCTCCACGCCCCCTCAACGAACTACATGAAACCCCATGGCCCAAACTCCTTCTCCATCATCTTTCCCCCCCAATCTTTCACTCAAAGCGAAAAGATATTTCAAACACAGGCTGATTAGACAGCACCCGGAAACACTATTCGCTGATATTTATCACTGCTCCTCAAAAGGGCAGCAGAAAACGGATCTCATTTTCCACACCCTGAGACCTGTGGATTGGAATACCATTGTGAGAACACACCTCCACATATCCAAAACAACCAGCACCCCTCTTAGCTGCAAACTGACGATATCAACCTCTAACGGTCCGAAACGCTGTGACAACACCTCGGTGACCATTTACAGCAACGGTACAGTACTGACCCAAGCCAACAATGACAATCTAGACTCATTTGATGCCCTCTTCCCCATGCTACGCAATGCCCTCACCCATCTCCGATATGCCCACTCGAACAGCCCACTGACCACCAACAGACTTACCCCACGGCGATTTCTCAAACCAACCTCATGACACACCTCCCCAACCCCAACCTACACCCCCCCGCCGCCACCTTCCCCCCACTCCTCCCCAGACTCACACAACACATACCTCTCATCCAGTACTAATCTGGAGTAAATCTTTCCCAAGACTTTCCATCCCCATGCAGGGCTCCACCCCTCCCACCTTCCACAATTCCATCCACAACAAGCAGCGAACGTAATCAACTCCCAGCCATTGACTCCCAACCCTTACCTATAAACGACTCTCAAGAAGCTGATGCTTGAACCACGACAGGTGACGCCACGCTTCACGTCATCGAACACCTCCAAAGGCAATTCAGGCAACTCCTACACTGTGAGACACTCTCTCACTAGCAAGCTCCCCCCTTCCCTGGATAGCCCCGCTGGGGACACCAAAAACCTGAACTCCACCATCCCCTCCCCTTCGAAACTTGACTCGGAGACTGACGATACTTGAAAATAAATTGGAGATCGCAATACTGGGCATCAACAATATCCTATCATACCTCTATGCACGTCTGGAGCCTTCCCTACACCCAGTCTCACTGCTGCAATCACTTTGAGACCACCAGGCAAAGCTGCTGTCACCGGATCAAGAGTGAATGAGAAGTATTCGATGGGGCGCTTAGTCTCCCCATGGGCTTGTTTTAAAACAGACAATCAACACCTATCTCTTTCATGACAAAAGAGTACAAATTCTTCAGTATAGTCTGGCATTCCCCATTTATGACGCTTCTTCAATGGTCAACACTTGTTCCAAAATCAAGGTTATCACGGGATTTGGAAGAGAATACCCCCCCACCCAGAACACTGAGGCCTCCAGCCGTCCTCATCAATGTCCCCAGGACTCCCACAAGGAAGATACTTGTTAGACTTGGGTTCTCTAGTTGGCACAGGTATGCACTTATGACAAATAGGGACCCTCGCCTCTAGTCAGGGTAAGGGGGTACACTCCTAAAAACCCCTGCTCACCCCCTTGGTAGCTTGGCACAAGCAGACAGGCTTATCTCAGAGGCAGTGTGTAAAGCATTTGTGAACACATACAGTAACCAAGTGACAACACTACAGATGGACACCACACAGGTTATACGTTTTCTTTATATAGATTTACCACAAGACCATTAAACAACAAAAACACACAATACTGTTACTTTAGATGGTAGAATTTTGCTTAGTTCTCTTTAGATCTTAAATGCGACACTTTAAGTCGATGTACCTTTTAGATGCTACAGGCAATGAAAGCGTTGCAACGATGTTGATGCGTTGAAGATTTTGGTGCAAAGAAATAAAGACGTGAAGATCTTCCAGATGCGGCACGCTTCTCCGATGTTGCGAGAAGACTCGACTCGATGCTTCAGCTGCAGCGGCGACACACTTTACGCGATGCGTCGACAGCGGCCTTGGCAGAGGCACTCTTCTCCGACGTTTGTGAGACGCTTCGGCTCGATGCGATGTTGCAGCGCCGACACCCCTTTACGCAATGCGACGACAGCAGCTCCGACGGCTGCACGCTTCTCTGTGGATGCGAGGCGCCTTTCTTCATGCAGTGCAATGCGACAACTATGATGGCTGCGATGGCGACACGCTTCTTCCTCGATGCGAGACTCTTCTCTTGATGCGGTGCAATGCGTCAGCTACGATGGCTGCGATGGCGACACACTTCGGCGTTGCGAGACACTTCCTGGATGATGCGAGACGCTTCCGCTCGATGCGATGCTGCAGCGGCGACACACTTTACGAGATGCGACGACAACAGTTCCGACGGCGGCGCGCTTCTCCTTCTTGAGTCGTGCTTCCAGCTCCTTGCGACACGCAGTCCCTGAGAAGGCCCAACAACAGCAGCAGGCACTTCCAAAGAACTCTGGGGAGCTGGGGGGTGAAGTCTGTTGTTCCTGAGACTTCAGCAGAAGGCAAGCTCTTTTCCAAGCCCTTGGAGATCCTTCACAAATGGAGCAAAAGTACACACAAAGTTCCTTTCTCCCCTCTTTGGCAGTAAGGCAACCACTGCAGGCCAATCCCCCAGTTTCAGGGATAGTTTTCTCCTCGGCTTCTTCAGGTTCCTCCCTCAGCAGAGGTTCTTCTTGTTTTCCCAAAGGGATCTAAATTCTTGGGATCAGGGTCCCAATACTTATACCCCAAAATCCTTTGTCCTCTGAGGGCAGAGGGGCCTTTGCCCAGTCCAAACCAGTTCCTGAGCACTCTGTTTACCAGACTTCTCCTTTCCTTTCACAGTGTAGGGCAGAAACATCAGACGCCCCACAGGAGGTGGAGCCAGCATTGTGGAAGGCAAGTACAGCCCTGGAGCACTTTGTTGACAGGATTCCTTCTCCTCATTCACTGTGCAGGGCAGAGACATCAGCCGCTCCCCAGGAGTGGAGCCAGCATTGTGGAAGGCAGGCACAGCCCTATTGAGGTCCCAGGTGCAACTCCTCCTACCCATCTAGATGCAGATCTCTCTATTCACCACTGGGACACCTCACCCTGTCTCCTGGAATTCCCCAGCCCTGTCACTCAAAGAACCCAGACAAAGGAATACACAGCTTAGCAGAGGCAGGTTTGAATGGTTAGACAAGAAAATCCCTACTTCCTAAAAGTGGCATTTTCAAACATAGAATGTTAAAACCAACTTCACTAAAAGATGTATTTTATCATCCTGAGTTCAGGCATACTAAATTCGAATTTCTACCATGTTCTCTGAGTCAGTTAAGATTATAAGATGTAATAACCAAACTGCCCATTCTGGCCTATGGAGTACAGGTAGCCTTGCAATAGTGAAAAACGAAAATGGCTGTAATTCACTATTAGAACATACCACACACACCAGGGCATGTCCTACCTTATACTTACAATGCATCCTGCCCTTGGTCCTACCATAGGGGTGTCTGATATGAAGAAAAGGGAAGGTTTAGGGAATGGCAAGTGGGTGCACTTGCCCAGTCAGGATGACAGTACCAGACTGCACGCAGGCTCTGCAATGGCAGACCTTAGACACGTGTTTACAGGCTGCTTCTGTGGGTGGGACAACCAGTGCTGCAAGCCCACCAGCAGTATTTGGATTTACCAGCCCTGGGCACTCCTGGTGCACTGTACTAGGGTCTGACAAGTAAACCAAACCAACCAATCATGGAATCACAAATCATACATCAATTTACAATAGGGAGCACTTGCACTGTGGCACTGGACAGCAGTGGCACAGTGCCCTGAGCAACTAACACCAGCAAAAATACATGAGACAACAGCGGAAAATGGAAGGGAGACCCACGCCAATGTGCCAGGTCTACCAATACTCAACATCAAGGAGCCAACCAAATGCATGCTGATTAATTGTAGATCGGCCAACAAACATGCCACCGAACTGGCAGAAACCATCCTCACCAACAACATAGACATCTCATTCATTACAGAAACCTGGCTAAATGAGTCCTCCTCCCCAATCTTGGACATGCTTGTACCCCCAAGGTTCTCATTCATCAATAAAGATAGAACGAAACTCCGAGGTGGGAGCATTGCAATCATCCACAAGAACAACATTTCTGTAATGGAATTAGACTCCCGCAAATATAATTCATTCGAACACCTAACCGCCACCATTAAGACGAGTCACAACAAAACACTAGACTGCCATCTCCTCTACCATCCTCCTGGCTACGCCCCTACATTCGGAGAACACCTTTCAGACCTGATAACCCACTGCTCTCTCCAAGACTCCAACAACATAATACTAGGTGACCTCAACCTACATTGGAACGATTAAAACAACTCTCTGTCCCAATTTCTGAACGAACTTCTTCTCAACTACAATCTTATCCAACACTGCACCGATCGTACCCATAACAGGGGTGCAATTCTCAATGCCATCATTGCTCGCGAAGACACAATCACGATAGACCACATCCTCCCTGTCGACTGGTCAGATGATCATATTATCCTATTCCACATCAATCAATCATGCCAACGCCTACCCCGTATACAGAAATTCTTCCACTGGGTGAGAAATCTTAGACAAATCCCCCACACCGACCTGGGGGAAAGGGTAAGCTCACTCCTTCTCATCACTGCAGATGAACCTTTGACAACAGAACTCACCTCGCATTACAACTCAACAATGACCTCCATTCTCGACGAGATTGAGAACTAAAAAAAACGAGGACCATTCCTTCAAGATCCTGGTTCAACACAGATCTAAACTTGGAAAGAAGACAACTAAGAGCTGCAGAAAGACTCTGGAGAAACAACCTGTCCATAACCCACCTAGACCTACTCAAATCCGAACGCAGGGAATATAAAAAACACATCAAGAATGAGAAAACCTCTTTCTTCTGTGATGCACTAAACAATGCCAAAAATTGACCCAAAGAACTTTTTAATATCATCAGACAGCAAACCTCCAAGCCCCCCCTCTCCCGCAGTGACGGCCTCTACAGAACTATGCAACAACTTTGCCACCTTCTTCGATGAGAAGATCAACAAGATTGAGCTCTCCTTGGACAACAACCTCCAAGCACCCAACGTAAGCCCTCCCTCTGTACAGAAGACCTCAATCCACCTAGCCACCCCCCCAGCAACTGGAAATCCTTTGCCCCCATCTCAGAAGCAGAGATCTCTACATTGATTACCAGCTCCAAGTCCTCATCTCACTTCTCGGACCCTATCCCTGCACAACTATCTAAGAAACTCAATCTCACCCTAGCCCCGCTTTGGACCAAGATTATAAACAGCTCTCTAAGAACCGGAGTCATGCCAGACTGTCTCAAAATGGGTCAAGTCATACCACTTCTAAAAAAAAAAACAGGCTCTGACCCCAATGATCTCAACAACTTCAGGCCTGTATCTAATCTTCCCTTTCTAGCAAAAATCTTGGAAAGATGTGTCCTCCTGCAATTAACATAACACATCGAAAGCAACAACTTCCAAGCTCCTCAACAATCAGGCTTTTGAAAAGGTTGCAGCACTGAGACAGCAATCCTGAATGTCATAGATGACATCCACAAGTCACTTGACAATGATCGATGCTGCTTATTCGTCCTCCTGGACTTATCGGCAGCCTTCGACACGGTTGATCACAAACTGCTCATTAATGTACTGCGGGAAAGGGTCAGAAAAGACGAGATGGTAATACAGTGGTTCTCCTCCTTCCTGCAGAACCATACCCAAAGAATAAAAATTTAAAACAATACGTCAGACTTACTCCCCGTAAACGGGGGGTTCCGCAAGGATCAGTTCTCTCCCCGGTACTATTCATTTTCTACATGGAGCCACTCACCAAGATACTCAATAAAGCCAACATCCCCTTCCACCTATATGCTGACGACACTCAGATCTACCTAGAAACTTCCTCAATTGAAGACATAGGAAGACTAAACCTCACCCTGAAAGAAATCCAACACTAGTTATCCCTCAACCACCTGATACTAAACCAGGACAAAACGGAAATACTCATCATATCCAACAAAGCACAGCCCCCCCCCCAAGTCATAAAATTGCTAAAAACCATTGATGCTCTAAACTGCAGCCTCATCCCAGCAGACTCTGTAAAATCACTGGGAATCACCCTGGACCCTAATTTAGACATGGTCAAACACATCAAAAATACCGCCAAGAGCGCTTTCATCAACCTAAAACTGCTCAACAAAATCAAGCCATTCATCCCCCCAATGACCTCAAACAAGCCACCCAAACTTTGGTTCTGTCCAGATTGGACTACGGAAACGCAACCCTCACAGGCACAGCAAAATCCCACTTAGCCCCCCTCAGAACAACTCCAAATGCAACAACCAGGATGGTCACTGGAGTAAAAAAATATAAAGACATCACTCCTGCTCTCAGAGAGCTAAAATGGATACCAACCCAAATGCGCGCCAGCTTCAGAACAGCCTGTCTCACTCACAAAGCCCTGCATACTGGCAAACCCGCATACCTGGCCGCTAACCTAAACAAAGCCGGTCAGTCAAGGAACCTAAGGAGTACTAACACTCTACTTCTCATCCCGCCAAAAACTCGCAAACATAAAGCCTCATCACGCGCCTTCTCTGGAAATGCGCCCAAAATTTGGAACGCCATCCCAGTTCATATCAGGACTAACCCCTCCTTTCCAAAATTCAAAAACCCAGCTCAAAGACCTTTTCCTCAACCAAACTCTTCCGAATGAATAGCTGACGCCCCACATCGAATTTCGCACAATGCAGTATAAAAACACTCTGTTACGAGGACCGATACCTCTCTTACCTCTCGTCTCGCTCCGGTGCTCCCCCTCACCGATCTGGAGTTGTCTCGAATCATGGAGTCTATCGGTTACTCTTCATGTTTGAACTGTTCACGTCACATATCATTACATCGGATTTGCTACTCTGTGTGTTTGAAATTTACTCGTCACGAATCACTATGCTCTACTATGGTCACTTCTTATGTTTGATTGCATCTTTGTTACATGTTGTAAAACACTCTGATACCCTTGGGTCTGGCCAGAGCTATATAAAACTCCTAAATAAATAAAATGTTGGTTGAGGAGATCCTTTAGCTGCCTCTGTCAGCTTAGAAAGGAGGGGTTAGTTCTGATATAAACTGGAATGGAGTTTTAGAGTTTAGGGGCATTGCTCAAAAAGGAGCATCTCAGGGTTTTTTGTTTGTGAGCTTTAGGTGGAATGAGTCGTAGGGTGTTTGTGCTTCTTAGTTTTCTTGTCTGGCCTGCCTTTTTAGTAGTGGAGGGCTAGTATGGAGGGCTTTATGAGTTAGACCAGCAGTTCTGAATCTACAGCTAGCTTCAATTGGTAAACAGTTCAGATCTTTCAGGGCAGAGGAGATGTGGTAATATTTTTTGATTCTAGTGGCCATTCTGGCTGCAGCATTGAGAGTGGATCTAAGGAGTGCAAGATGTGCTTTCGCCGTGCCCGTGAGGGTGAAGTTCTCGTTGTCTATCTGGATAGCACCAGTGCCACTGGGTGGTATTTAGCCAGCGTATGTTTTCTAGTGAGGAGATTTCCATGTTGAGCTGGGTGTCATCTGCGCATAGGTGGAAGGGGATATTTGTTTAGTTACGAATTACGTTGAGGGGCTCCATATAGTTATTGAACAGAGTGGGTGAGAGAACAGAGCCGTAGAGGATATACCGGGTAATTGCAGTTGTGTCAGAAGTCATATTGCTTATTTTTCGGTCAAGCCTAGGCAGCACATGCGCTGTCTCTTGACATGCTGTATTCACAGCCCGTCTCCAGCTTCTGACTTGCTTTTATCAGTGTCCTTCAAAAATCATTGCTTCTAATTGGAAAATGGTTCCTGCATATCCCACCTTTTTTCTCAATTGTTGTCTGGCATGGATCGCCCCCAGGACTTGTCCTCTTCCACTTGTCCTCTTCCACTTGTCCTATTTTTCTTTAGGCTCAGGAACTTTTATTTTTATTTTGACCACAGATGCGAATGCTCGCTCCCTCTCCTCAGGCTGCAGCTGCCTCCTCCTCCCTCCTGCTTATTTGGTTTGCCTTGGCTCGTGTATCAGCTCAGCGCCTGCTTCTTTGGTGCTGTGCTAATGTTTAGGGCTCCATTTACATTTTCCAAACAGAAGCGTGTTTGTGTGTAAACAAACTTTCTTTTGTTTTAGCAGAATGCCGCGCTGCACGTTATTCATTACTTATTGGGCTATCCCTGCGGCAAGAGCGCCATACCGGAAACTACTTCCTGACACCTCTGAAGGCATTTTTGATAAGGGCGGTCGAGCCCCACTGTGCTGCGCTTCCCACAACTGCCTGCCTGGGATTGTCTTGTTTTAGATTGCCGCTGCCCGCGTCCCAAGCAGTGAGACATCAGCAGGGCAGCACTCTAGTGGCCGCCCATCGGAGCCTTCCCCCCTGCTGCCTCGCGCGCGAGGCTACGCCCACAAAGGCTATGACCCCCCAATAGGTGGAGCTGGAGGCGGGCCGTTGGGGGCGGGGGGCGAGGCTTGCCTCCTCTACTTAGGAGGCCCTCTCGCCCAGTTCCTCCTCTGTTCCCTGCGCAGTCATGAAAGGCAGGAGAACACGCTTTGGCGCTGTATTTGCACATACAAGTGGCCCTAGGGGCAGTGCAAGTAGATGCAATGACTGTCTCCGCCCCGAGGGTGGCCGCCAGACCTGATGCGGTGGGCGGGTCATGCACGGATGTGTTTAGCCATGTACCCTGAGAGGGTAAATTTGCGATGCGCATGGCCATGGGACAAGCAGTGCGTATCGGGTACTAGCGGTGGGGTTAGGGATAACTAATGCATCACTTCCCATGGCCGGAGGTCCATTCACTGTAACTGCCAAGCTTCTGTGTGTAAGTGAGATGCTTTTCCAATGTACTAACTCCGCTCCTTTCCCAATTGCAGATCCGGTGAGGGACCGCCCGCGAGTATAGGGCTAGGACCGGAGGCGAAGGCGCTAAGGGACGCGCATAGCTGTACTTTCGGAGTATCCCACCCGCCATGGAGAATATCGGGACACCGGGTCCACTGTTCTCCCAAGAAACGTCGGTCGAGGAGACGCAGTCGAGCGCACCACAGGAAGGGGTTTGGGCGGACTTTATGGCGTTCGCCCGAGAGAAGGGCACGGCGTGGGCCCAAGGTTTTCTGGCGGGCCGCAGGGTGGAGGATTCGGGCGTTGTCGTAACTCCCCCCCCCTCCGAGGGCGCCCCAGGCCTATCAGGGTCAGAGCCCTGGAGGTCCACCAGGGTGCGTAAGCCCACATCAAAAGACATGCCAGAGGCCCAGCCGGCCAGGAAACGGCAGGCGACCGCAACACGTTCCGGCCTCCCGGCAGTCGCAACAACACCGGTACACGATTCTGCCACAGGACTAACTGACTTGGCCCAGATGGGCAAAGCCATGGACCAGATGCTTGGCCTCATGTCTGTCTTCCAGAGCCGCCTCGACGCGCTGGCCGCACCGCCACAAGTGCCCCCAGCGCCGGCCCCCGCACCCGCTCAGGCGCCCGTGCTCCAAGTCTGGGCTGGGCAGAGTACAACCGTTGAACGGCGCAATGGTGAGCTGGGGGGAGCCTTGGGGTTGTCAACACCAGGGGATGCTGGCCCCTCCACAAGTATTGCAGCGAGCACCCCCCCGGCCGGCGCACTGGCGTCCCCGCCACCCGCACAGGCGATTGCCACACCCTCCATCCCTGCTGCTGCTGAGTCTACGCCCGCCATAGCAACAAGTGGTGCGGCGTCTGGAGGGGAGGGTGTAACTCAGGTCCCGAAGCCCCTCGTTACCCAAGCACCGCTGGCATCGGGCCGCTGCTCCCTGGCGTGGCTGGTGCCGCAGGCCGCAAAAGAAGGGATCTGGAGGAGGGAGTATATAGACATCCTGACATTACTTATGCATGGGTCTGCAGGGGTGGACACGAGAAAGATGGGGCGCAAGGAAGAGGAGAGGGTCAGGTACCAGCGATGGCCGGACAAGACGATCGAAAATTGGACATCTGCATTTAATATATTGGCAGCTGTCATAGTGCAGAAATTTCCCGACCAGAGTGAGGCTCTAATGCAGTATGCCAGCACGATACAAGAGGAGGCTAGGCTCTCTGGGGGGTTAGGTTGGTTCTACTATGACCAGGATTTCAGAAAAAGAATGGCCATATGCCCGGACCTGGGGTGGGACCAGAAGGAAATTCAGCTTTGGGTGGAACACATGTGCCGCCCCACCAGGGAGAAGAAGGACCAGGCATATAAAGGGCAGGGCGAGGCATCTGATAAAAGGAAGGACCAGTTTCCCAAGCGCCCATTTAAGCAGCCTTTTCGGGGTGGCAGGGGGCGGGGGCAGCGGCAGGGCAAGCGATTCAATTCTGGGACGTGCCGCCTTTACAATGGGGGAAACTGCACCTGGGGGAGGTCATGTAAGTTCGCACATAGCTGCAGCAAGTGCGGCGCGCAGCACCCTGCCACTTCTTGCTCCTCCAGCCAGAGCGCACCGCAGCCCACAGCACCAACCAGGACTGATGCCCGACTCTGAGACCACACATGGGCCCCCTCCCTCGTCAGCACCCCTCCCTCCCACACCAGTCACGCCCCCCGCATTTCTGGGTGCACCACAGAACGCCACGGCCCCTGTCAAAGGTCCTTCACCCATCATCCTGGGAAATATCCTTCCACTCATTAGGCGGTATCCACTGCTCCGGGACAGACCGCTCCTGGCGGGGGGGTTCATCGATGGCTTTAGGATTCCCTACAATGGGCCGCTGGAGTCCAGAGATGCGAAGAACCTGAAATCCGCTAGGGATATGCCCGGGGTGGTGGACCAAAAGGTGAGGAAAGAGTTGTCAGCAGGTAGGGTGGCGGGACCTTTTAGCAGCCCGCCCTTGGACCATTTGTTGGTGTCACCACTGGGGGTGGTGCCGAAAAAACAACAAGGCACCTACCGTTTAATCCACCACCTGTCATACCCTGAAGGAAATTCGGTGAATCACTGGCTGGACGAGGGTATTTGTTCTGTGGTATACTGCTCCCTAGACATGGCCATTGACATGGTCAGGAGAGTGGGGCAGGGGGCGTGGCTGGCGAAGGCGGACATTGAATCCGCATTCCGCCTGCTGCCGGTTCATCCAGCCAGTCAACATCTGCTAGGCTTCAAGTGGGCGGGGCAGTTCTTTTATGATCGCTGCATGCCGATGGGCTGTGCTGTCTCCTGCGCCTACTTCGAAGCCTTCAGTTCGTTCCTTCAGTGGGCCTTGGGGGAACGCCACGGGATCACACAGGTGACCCACTATCTAGATTACTTCCTATTTTTCGGTGCGAGTGGGTCGGACGAGTGTGCAGTAGGCTTGAGTCGGTTTGAGGAGCTGGCAGAGTTTCTGGGTGTTCCCCTTGCCCCAGGTAAGACCGAGGGGCCTGCGCAGGTACTGACCTTTCTTGGCGTGGAGTTAGACACGGTAAAGGGCGAGTCGAGGCTCCCCGCTGAGAAGGTACTGGGCTTGTTACAGGATATCCAGGCGCTGCTGGGCAAGGACAAAGCGACCCTCGGGGCTGTCCAGAGCTTGATTGGCAAATTGAATTTTGCAGCAAGAGTGATCCCAGCAGGCAGAGTGTTTTCAAGGAGACTGGCGGGGGCCACGGCAAAGGTGACTCAGAAGCACCATTTTGTAAGACTGACCGCGGGCTTGAAGGCTGACCTTGCCATGTGGGCGGAATTCCTCATGGACTTTAATGGAACGGTGATTTGGAGGGCCCCATGGATAGCTAGTCAGGAGCTCTGCTTGTTTTCAGATGCGTCTGGAAGGGAAGGTTTTGGTGTGATTCTGGGGGAAGAGTGGTGCGCGATGCGATGGCCCAATGCATGGCGTAAGAAGAAGGTGACGCAGAACGTGGCAGTGTTGGAGCTCTTCCCAATTGTAGTAGCACTGCATCTCTGGCGGGCGGCACTGAGCAACAGGAAGGTTGTCTTCTGGTCAGACAACATGGCGGTGGTGCACGCCATTAACGGCCTGACTGCCTCGTGCCCGCTAGTCCTGAGCCTGCTGAGGGAGTTAGTCAGGGAGGGTCTGCGCAGCAACGTCGAGTGTAGGGCGCGGCACATCGCGGGTGTACGGAATGTGGCAGCTGACGCTCTTTCTCGCTTTCAGTGGCTCCGGTTCCGGGAGGCCTGGCCGCGGGCAAGGGCGGAGATGACACCATTCCCGGACCACCTCTGGCGCTTGCTTCAGTGGGGGAGAGACTGAGGAAGATGGGGGAGAGGTCCCTGGCGCCAGCGACGCGGCGGAAATACGACTCGCAGCTAGCGACTTTCAGAGCTGTAGGGGAGGCGCTGGGTGCCTCAGCCTTGGGGGCGGAAGAACAAGTGGAGGCCTTTGTGGTGTGGGCCAAGGAGAATGGCAGATCGCACTCCTGGATTAGTGGTCACTTGGCAGCAGTGCGCCACGACGCCAGGCTAGATGGTAGTGGCGACCCCACGGGATCATCCAAGATTAGGGCGGCCCTGAAGGGTTGGGCCAGGGAGGAGGTTAGACAACCAGACACCAGGGCACCCATTGAATTCAGAGACCTCCAGCTCCTCCTAGACGTGGTACCCCTGGTGACTTTCTCACCGTTCGAAGCCAGGCTGTTTTCAACGGCCTTCTGCCTGGCATTCTTTGGCGCTTTCAGGGTCAGCGAGCTAGTGGCAAAGTCTAAAGTTGACCTGTCTGATTCCGCGCTGGGGATTGCGGATGTGACCCTCAATGCAGCACTGGAGCTACGGATTCGCAGATCAAAAACAGACCAGGCGGGGAGGGGGAAGACGGTGGTGTTACAGACCCTAGGGGACAACAGGTACTGCCCGGTTCACTTGGTCAGGGAATACCTGGCTCTGCGTCCAGTATCTCCTGGTCCCTTCCTGGTTCATGCGGACGGATCCCCCCTTACCAAATTTCAGTTCGAGCGTCTACTAGGAGCTTCGCTGGCTAGAGCCGGTCTAGCGGGGTGTGGGCGCAGGTTCTCCTCGCACTCCTTTAGAATTGGTGCCACTACTTCAGCGGCCAAAGCCGGCTTGGGCCCGGAAGGAGTAAAAGGGGTGGGCCGATGGGAATCGGACTGTTTTAAGAGGTATGTCCGTCCTTAATGCTGTGGTGCAGCCCTGACCTTTGTTCCCGCTCTGGGTTTTTGTCCATTATGATGAACGTATCGATTTTTGTGTGTGTAATAAAGATACGACTACCTAAAAGCCGTTTCATCGCTTTATTGACAGGTCCCCAGGTCTGGTTGGTAGGCCATTCCTACATCACGAGGCTGGAACGCTGGGCAGCACACAGGAACTGGTCGCAGAACTTTGCTAATACACAGCTTGTGTGGTTGGGTTCCCCGGGCATGAAATGGAGTGAAGCCCGCGGCACAATTGAACAGCGCCTGGCAGTCGTAGGGGTCCTGCCCTCTGTTATCATCTTGCACTTAGGGGGTAATGACCTGGTTGCCAGGGGGAGGAGGGCTCTGCTCCTGTCAATGCAAACTGACTTGCAGGCCATTAGCCAAGCCGGGGGGTCATGCGAGGTTTGGTGGTCTGAAATCGTCCCCCGTAGGGTTTGGAGAGGGGCCAGGTCCCCGGCGGCAGTAGAGCGGTCCCGTAGGAGGCTTAATAGGTCCATGCAGAAATTCATGGAGCGCAGGGGCATGGGCTTCATCAGACATGCTTTGATCCAGGAGAGGGTTGAGGGGTATTATGAGGCGGACGGGGTGTACCTGTCCAGGGTAGGGATGGACATGTTCCTGCTTGACGTACAAGAGGCACTGGCTAGCAAGGGACATCAGTAACACCTATTAGGAGAGGGGGGCTCTGGCAGCGACGGTAGCCTCCCCAGAGCTGTGGCGGAGTTACGGGGCGATCTGGATGCAGACGGGTACAGTAAGGGTACCTCTGCGACAGGCGGTACAGTAAGGGTACCCCTGTCCGGCACAGTAAGGGTGCCCGAGCCAAGGTCCAGGAGCCGAAGGGGGTTCTGGGAAGACCGCGACGGCGCCCCGTTAGTCCTTCGGGCGGTTGGGGGGCCTGACCAACCGGGGGTGTGCCACAACACGCTCCGCCCCTGTCGGAAGGGGCGGGAGTAGGAGACAGATCACGTGACCCAGTGGATGATCTGTAAATAATTATGTGCCACACTGCCGGGCATCGACCCACCGTGTGTGCTGGCTCACCAGGCGGGCGGAGCAGCAAGGGGCTGCCTGCCCTGGATCGCCCGTAAGATAACCCAATTTTATTATCATACTATGTTGTATGAAATAAACCTGCAGCAGTTCTTCACCCACAAATAAAGTGTCAGTGTAATCATTGGGTGACGTCTGTGTATGCGTGTTGACTGAAGCGGATGACGGTGTGGTCACTATGCCGCTGCCCGCGTCCCAAGCAGTGGGACATCAGCAGGGCAGCACTCTAGTGGCCGCCCGTCGGAGCCTTCCCCCCTGCTGCCTCGCGCGCGAGGCTACGCCCACAAAGGTTATGACCCCCCAATAGGTGGAGCTGGAGGCGGGCCGTTGGGGGCGGGGGGCGAGGCTTGCCCCCTCTACTTAGGAGGCCCTCTCGCCCAGTTCCTCCTCTGTTCCCTGCGCGCCGCTCCAGCCTGGACACGCGTTATCCCACCCTTTCCACTTACCCCACGTGTCAGGCACAGCGCGTTATTGGAATGTTTTAATGTTTTCTTTTGCGTTGCAGGCGGAGTTACAGGGCGATCTGGATGCAGACGGGTACAGTAAGGGTACCTCTGCGACAGGCGGTACAGTAAGGGTACCCCTGTCCGGCACAGTAAGGGTGCCCGAGCCAAGGTCCAGGAGCCGAAGGGGGTTCTGGGAAGACCGCGACGGCGCCCCGTTAGTCCTTCGGGCGGTTGGGGGGCCTGACCAACCGGGGGTGTGCCACAACACGCTCCGCCCCTGTCGGAAGGGGCGGGAGTAGGAGACAGATCACGTGACCCAGTGGATGATCTGTAAATAATTATGTGCCACACTGCCGGGCATCGACCCACCGTGTGTGCTGGCTCACCAGGCGGGCGGAGCAGCAAGGGGCTGCCTGCCCTGGATCGCCCGTAAGATAACCCAATTTTATTATCATACTATGTTGTATGAAATAAACCTGCAGCAGTTCTTCACCCACAAATAAAGTGTCAGTGTAATCATTGGGTGACGTCTGTGTATGCGTGTTGACTGAAGCGGATGACGGTGTGGTCACTATGTTGTTGCGTCCAGCTGTGGCTGATGTGGCTGCAGGGCTTGTGTTTGCCGAGGTGATGTGGCTGGGAACAACAAGAAACCTGAGACAAACTGGTGACAGACTTTAGAGTGTGTTGGGATCTGGTGTGGGGTGGAGTGTTGTGCTTGTGCATTCCTTCCTTGTGTTCCCTGCATGGAACACGGAATGCAAGGTTTTGACAGTTGCTGCCGGGAGGCTGTAGAGACTGGACAGGAATAAAAGAAGCTGGTAAACCTGCCTGCCTCTCATCTTCCTTTTCAGTGGTGACGACGAGTTGTCCTGTCCTCGGCCTCCCCATCCTGGTGTGAACCTTGTACCTGCTGGCCGACTCATCTGGGCTCCGTCTCTGCTGTTCTCTGTATGGCGCCACCACACTTCTGTCATCTCTGATGACCTGGTCATCGTTGTGGATTCCTGTTGTGTCCTACTGTGGTCTTGATTCTGCCAACGCAGGATTTTCTCCGCTTTGAGGTACTTTTCTTTTGATTTTGGGGATGCACGCGTGGTTGAAGCAAATCTTCTATTGCTTCTCGCGCCTTCCCTGCCTGTGACGTTGATTGGAGTCTTTGCCTGACTTGCCTGGCCCTGTACTAACGCTACGTAGTTACGTTGCATGCGGCCATTTTGGATTGCAGCATTTTCCTTAGTTGTGCACCGCCATAGCAACGTGAGTGTTGCTTGTACCGCTGATGCGCACAGCTGTTTGGCATCTTTCCGGATTCCTTATTTATGCGCTCAGTTCTGGAAGTAATCGCTGATGCGCACAGCATATTCCAGAGAATTTCTGGTGGAGGCAAGTGAATCTGTGACCACCTAGTGGAATCCTCCAATCAATGTGATGCTAACTCACATATGTAGGGAGTTTGCACGTCGGTGATGTGCACACCTTGTACTCAATTAACTGCATTTTGGCTGTGTTTCCTGCACAGCTGGTAGCGATTTTGAACGTCTTGCACTCAAGACAAGTTGGAAAGGCAATTTCTACTTGTAGGCTTATCGTTGCTGGGCTGTGATTTTTTTGGGGCAGCAACTCACCAACGCACGGCCACCCAATGGATCACGTACTCGCACAACCTCCCTTTTTGTAATCACTCGGTACTCCTCCTCACAATTGGCCGCAGCGGAAGGAGACATTTGATGCCTATCTTGAGGCGATCGATGGGGGACACTTTCGCTTCAAAGATGAAGAAAGCCTTACTGGTATAAAATTTGGGTTCCGAGGGTAGAAGTATTTTAAAGACTTTACCTCTGGAGCTAGTGAGTACACATGTAAGTGGGGGCGAGGATGGTGATTCTTTAATTGTGGATGACTATGCTTCTGTTTCAAAACAGTGGACAAGAGGTTCAACCCTAAGAGAAATACAGTACTGAAGCATCACAAATGTTTGCAACGTGCTCAGATTTCTGGCAAATCCATCGATGATTTTGTGGCTGTACTCAGAACCCCAGCTGCCACTTGCAACTATAGGGAAATTTAGGGATGAGATAATCCGCGATCAGCTAATTGAACGTACGTGCAATAGAAAGATTCAGGAACAACTCTTATCTTCTGAAGATCCAGACTTGGAAACTGCTCTCACCCTACCTAGAAGCATCAAGCATTCCCAGTTTTGTATGAAAGAGATGGGTGGGACGGCGCTATCAAAGGAAATTAGGATGGTTAGTGCAAAACACAATAGCAAACCTGTGAAGGGCACCAACGCAAATATGAATCGGGTTTCTACACCTGCACCTGGTTTGTCCAAATCCAAATTCGAGAAGGCTGATCTCTCTTGTTTTCGATGTGGGAGCAAATTACACCTGGAGAATTCTAAGTTTTGCTTTGCTGTCATCCAAACTTGTTTCAAATGTGGCAAGAAAGGGTATTGAGCACGTTTATGTAAGGCTACAGGAGCACACAAGGGGCTGTCGCAAACTGTGAAAACCATTGAAGAGGACTATGCTGATTCTGGGGCGGAAAATGAGAGCAATTTCTTGTTAACGTTGTCCTCTTCGCCCATGCAGTCGGAAGGTGTTGTAGAAATAGCTTCCATTGTTGAACCACGTAAAAGGAAATCCCCTGCGTGTGCAATAAGTGCGAAAGGCACAAATGTAATATTTCTCGTTGATTCGGGGTCTCCATCTACTCTCATCAACGCCAAGGACTTGGAAAGGTTGGGTGATATTCTGATGAACCAGTCGAGATAGTACAGTATTTTCGGAACTTTTTGTGGGGGAACGAATTTGTTCTGAGAACCGAACATAAACCATTGGTAGATCTTTTTACCACCAAAGGGGGTGGCAGGGACACTCCACGCATAGCCAAGTGGCAGTACAGACTGAATGAGTTTAACTATCGCCTGGAGTATGTGGCAGGTGTGAAGAATCACGTAGCCGATTGTCTGTCCAGGTTACCCCTCAAGGTGGTTGCAGATGATACTTTGGGGAAGGACCTACACATGGTGTGTGCTGTAGTGGGGTGGCAGACACTGTTGAAGGTGCTCTCTCCGAACTTGATTGGAAGCTAGCTGTGTCAGAGGATGTTGAGATCAGTAGGCTGATGGTTTTTGTGGTTCACAGTTGGCCCAACAACATGAATTTGGCTTCTGAGCTGATCCCTTACAAGAGAGTGATTAATTGTCTCTGGTGGATCTAATTATGTGGAGGGGGTGTTATTGGTAGTGCCGGTGTGCATGCGCAAGAAAGTTTTGGATCTAGCTCACGAAGGTCACCTTGGCATTCGTGCCATAAAGCGCAGAGTTATAGTGGACTTCTGGTGGCCGGGTGTGGATAAGTAAATCGAACATTGTGTTCGGGATTGTGGTGCGTGTGCCCTTAGTGACAAAATCCAGGTAACTTATCCTTCTCCCATCAATCCCATTGCTGTAAAGAACTCACCTTAGTGCAAGCTGGCTTTTGATGTGGCTGGTCCTTTTGGTGTGATGGAAATCTCTCCTAAATATGCCTTGGTGTTGATTGATTATATGTCTAAATGGCCCCAGGTGAGGTTTGTGGATGGGGTCAATTCTGCTACCATCATCAAGTTTTTCAAGGATGTCTTTCTGTGGGAGGGGATTCCGGAAGAGTTGGTGACTGACACCGGCACCCAGTTGGTGTCCGTGGAGATGCAGGAATTCCTTAAGGAGCATGGCATCAAGCATATCCTCACTTTCCTTTATCCTCCCCGCAGCAACGGTCTTGTTGAGCGCTTGAACCGTGTCATCAAGGATCAGCTACAGTTGGCTTTGATCAACGGATTGCACTGGAAAGTGGCGATCACTGATATGCTGTGGGCGATGAGAACAACTCTTCACGCAAGTACTGGGATGTCTCCTTTCACCTTGCTAAGGGGTAGGGTAGCGGGTTCAAAGCTGAATAAAGACGTCAAGAAAAGAGATTGATCTGCTGAAGTTGGGCAGGGTGGCTGATGTCAGGGCTGCTGCGTAAACCAAATATTCGTCTGAATGTGTAAGGGTTTCTCCGGTACGTGTGGGGGACTGGGTGAGGGTGAAGAAACCTGTTCTTGTTCGCAAAGGATCCTCTCGCTTTTCTGCTCCGGTTAGAGTGAGAAAGGTGAGAGACCATGTGGTAGTATTGGAGAATGGTAAGATCTGGAACAAATGTGCTGTCTCTGTAGTGCCGGAGTCGAAAGCTGAGTATGTAAGGGGGAAGTTGGGGGTCCATACCTCCTGCTCGGAAGTGCCTCCTGTGGGGGGAGTCCGGGGGGTACATGTTCGTGGCAGGGAGATTGTTCCCCGGGAAAGTTCTTCTAGCGCAAGGATTGCTCCCACAAAATTCCGGGACATGTGAAGGAAGGTGGGTGTGTTGGGGTCTGGTGTGGTGTGGAGGGTTGTGCTTGTGCATTTCTTCCTTGTGTTCCCTGCATGGAACACGGAATGCGGGGTTTTGGCAGTTGCTGCCGGTAGGCTGTAGAGACTGGACAGGAATAAAGGAAGCTGATAAACCTGACTGCCTCTCGTCTTCCTTTTCAGAGTGTTTACTGAGACAAGCTCCATGGAAAAAGGCAGGCAGCTGAACTGCACATATCGGAAGGGGGAATGAAAGGGCACTGATATCTTCAATGGGGGCAATCCCTGGCTAAGCCTTTCACCCACTTTCATGTGGCGCCGTGACTCCTAGTACCTTAAAAGTCTCCAGTTGGGATACTCTTTTTCATACCATGCCACAATCAACAGAAGGCACCCTGAAACATAGAATGTGAGAGGCATACCGTTTTCCAGCACAAAACACGAAGACATGAGTTTTTGCTTGCAAAGTTGATATCGAAGCAACCCCCATTGGCATTTAGCGCTACAAATAAATACATGGATTGTGTTTGTTTACAAGCAGTAAAACTTTACCTTTAGGCAACAAGTAAAGGAGAGTAAAGCAAGTTTGGTACATGTGTGTTATGCAAAAACCTTTCAACACAACATAATACCACACCAGGCTTAATAAAAAATACCGATAATGAGAACTACAGATGGGCGAACTGCCACTTATGTTGATGGCTGAACGCCAGTCACTCTCTTTGCGCAAACCAGACCCTTGGCTCAGCTGGGTTTGACTCTCACACCACTACTCAGAGGTGCAGGTACTTGCTACAGTAGTGGTCTATATAAGCAAGAGTTTCTTTCGTTCAGTGTACAGATTGGTTTTTTAGATGTGCGTCTCCATTGCTTTTGGTTTCCTGGTAGGTTAAGGTTTCTTAGGTTAAATCTCTGACGCCTGCACTTAAGCATACCACAACACCTTAAACATATACTGGGCACCACAAATGTATTCCCTTCTTTCTTAGTCCTAATTCTAAAACCGGCCATGGATACAGCCTCTACCAGACATGGCGCTCCCCTCAGCTAAAGCGGGGTCACATGTTATGCAAAGGGAGGAGCTGATTTATTTAGGAACAGCTTTCAATTATAAACGCTGTTGACATACACGGCTAGTTAGGAGGGCTTGCTGCATGAATGCAGCTGTCCGAGGCCCCCGCAGGGGGCCACTAAAGAGGGCAACCCTCTAGTGCCATTGGGGCACCCTACACCCCCTTAGGGGCAGGGACTCAGGGAGGAGTCCCCCCAGCCTTGTTGCGACACGCAAGCGAGCATCAGTACCTGTTCGCGAGGACAGGGGGAGGGGTATATAGGCCTCCCCCACCATCTGGAGGTCCTCTTTCACGCGCCGGACACGCCGTCGTGGTGCCGTTTCGCATGCCCCAATGAGCTCAGGAGCTGAACTTGCGGTGAGTGCTCACCCCCCGTCCCCTTGCGGCATGCGGGGGATGGTTGTGGGTGCATGGGATCTTCGCGGTAGGAAGAGGCGATGAGGGCAGGGCATCGGCGGAGGCATTGCCGCACATCACTCCCTCCAATGACAAGGTCCCTTCTCGGTGTCCGCCCTGGTGTCTTCCCCCTGAGCGTCACTGTGGCCTAAGTGGTGAGGGTCTCAGCGTCTTGCTTTCAAGGCTGTGGTTTCAAAACCATGCATTGGATGGTTGTCTGGCTTGCTGCGCAGCCACTGCCTTTGTTGCTGGGTAACGCAGCCTATGCCAGCATGGACTTCTTACGGACGCACACCTTTAGAGAGGCGGTTGCCAGTGGCGAAAGGTGAGAACCGCCCTCCTCTGCCCAGCAATAATCTCAGTTGAGCACAGCATGGGCCCTCTGTGGGCAGGTGTATGGTGTGTTAGAATTTCGTTCTGTGGTGCTTTGAATGGAGGAACACCTTAATGAGGACCATGACTGTTCTTCGTTTAGGAATATGTGTCATTCAAAAGCACTGACTGGGTGTCGGTGGCTCGGAATGTGTGAGGGGAACTGGGTGCCCTGGGCAGAATTGGTGTTCACAAATGATCATCTGCTAGAACATTGCCCTGGCAGTTTCTACTGTGTTAGCCAAAAGCAGCTACCTGTATAAGAATCATTGTGGCAGGGTCTAGCTTTTGGCACGATCCCTGCCTTTATGTAACTGATGTGTACCCCAATCATGGTGGCTGAGGAGACCTTGACCAGCATCCAGATGGTTTACGTTGAGCGGTCCACTTTTAGGGCAATGTTTTCCCAACTCATAGTAGGTAGGTTAGCAACTATGGGCAAGGCCTTGATTTGCCCATTTGCACACCTTTGTGTGCCACACACTGCCCAACGAGCTGCCTCCAGTGTGCCAGCCATCGGCGTATGCCACGAGCACGGTTTCTGGGCGGGACCTGCTGAATGGGGTATTCTGGGATTCCATGTGCCAGCATCTGAATAGAAACTATTGGACTTTCTCTCCTTATGCCTTCCACAGACTGTTGTCATGGACGCAACCCCTGCCCGACTACCCGACCTGAGTCAAGGGTATTTCTGTGCTGGGTAGGAGTGTGTGCAGGATTGCATTGCAATACAGCAGTATGAAGTGCTTGTTATGCAAACGAAGTGAAGGGTGTTTACATTTTGAAAGTAAACTGAGGCGCTTTATGGGGCGATTGATGTCAAGTGACCACCCAAAAGAAGAGCACCGGAAGCAGCGTAGACCACAAACCAAATTAAGCTGGAGAAGGACTTGCATAAGGACTGCTTCTGCATATCTTCTCGTTTTGCTTTGCCCCACTCATTAGGGGGGACAGTTCATGGGTCCTCTAATCAAAGGACTAGCAAGCCTTCACCTTTTCTGGCCCACCAATGCCATAGTACAGTTTCATGCTACCATGTGCTTCACTTGCCCCGGGTCCGGGTGCGAGGCACCGTCACCTAGCGGTAAAAACCCGCTTCTGTGACAGTCTGGCACTAGTTGGCACTGGCTGCCCAATTTTGAGTTGACCACACTGACAGGCTTTGATCTACGTAAAGCACTTTTTTTTCCATGCCTGTGGCCCAAGCCATTCCTTAGCTTTGGGGGCTGGGTATAGCCTGTATTGCCGCACTTGAGACAGGGTTAGTAGCGGTGTTGCTACCAGGTTTGGCAGCTCGACAGGGTCTAGGGGTGCTGCAAACGGATTTGGCCGCCTGATAGGGGCTCTGGCATATACTTACTCATTGTTTCTGGGTCAGTAGTGCGATGTTACATGATTGGCAGCACGGCAGGAGCATTGGGTGGGGCTATCTGAAGTGGCCGCCCTTCGCCAGCAGGTCAAATATTTCCTTTGTGCAAATTAAGCATGCTCATGGGTAATCTTTGAGGTCTTTGGGCACGGTGGGAAGCTGTTAGGGCTAAGACATTTGGACCTGCCCTCTCCTGCTCGCCACACAGCGGCAAAACAACAAGCGTCACGTTGTGAACTTCAGCTAGTGGTATCCGTAGGTATCATGCTGAGTCGAATAGTTGACAGGAGTTAATTCAGTCATTAGCCCATTCTTTCATTTTAAGAAGACGAGTCATGTGTATTGTCGGGTTATTGTATTAGCGGCGCTCGGCGATCTTATCCGGGCAGGCATACCAAGGTCTTTATTCGGAGCACTGCGGGTGCGGCACGGCGTCTGGCGTGGTGTAACCACGTTGCATAGGCTTTGCCTCCCTGCCCCTTGCGAGGGTTCGCAAGCTTAATTTGAGCCGGCGGTAACGGACACCGGCGCTCATGACTGTATATATAATTATTGCAACTGGGCCCGATCATGAGCGCCAACAGTCCTGTGTAGCTATATCTGCGGCTTGAGGCAGTACTCCACTAGGGGGGGAAATTTGTGATGGCAATGAAAGGTGCCTTGAAGCTACTATCTGATCACGATTTTATGATGGGATTGTCACTTAAAGGAGAAATTTACAGCCAGTTTTCCTTTTGTTTGCATATGTTGGCTTACGGGTGGGGTCCATGAGCCGGGAATGCAGCAAGTTGCGCCGTCTTTAGGGTTACAACTAGCCGGGCCTGCCAGGAACAGTCACTATCCTTCAACTAATCAGAGCTATGAATTGTATGGCCTATCAGATACCGTACACGGGTATTGTTATACAGTACCAGGGGCTACCCGGCTTGCAGTGGTTTAAAATAGGCCAGTGATGTGGTGCTTCGACAAAGAGACATTTGTGGCTTTCTTGTCCAGATACCAAAGACCATGCACATGTTTGGCAACGTTTAAGCGTTGGCGCTGCAGTTTTGTTTAACAAAATCCACGTTTGCTGGTTCTTCGGACCTGAGATGGGACATCTTAGCCGATTTCCCCCGGCGAACTGTCTAGCTAAGGTATTAGTGACGGCCCTAGTGTCTGTGACGCTTGTCTGTTCTGGTTTAGTCTCCAGTCAACACCGGAAATTCTATTGGCAGGACTGCATGATGCGTCCGGGTGTTGCTAGGCACACGAGGTGGTAATTGTAATCACAGAAGGGTCTGTGTGTCTGTGTGTTGACAGCCAGCAAGGGTAGAGTGTGGCGGTGTCATCACAGCAGCTTCCCTTTAATTGTCAGCAGTCTGTACCCTCGTACTGGGGAACATCCAGCCAAGGGGGCACATTAGGGCTTAGTCACCCCAAAATGAGATGCACAAACTGGCACACAGTGTGGTAGGGTTTGTCTCACACAGAACTGGGAGAGTCTCATGGGGTACACTTACTGCCCGTGCATTGTGTTTTGGCTGGTTTGTTTCAACTTTTCATAGGGAAGAGATAGGTGGGGTACCAAATTGCCCACAGCACGGCACATTAAGGTGGGCGCAAACCGTGTTGTTATCCATTAAATGTTTTATAATGAAGGTTTAGAGCACCTGCAGCAGTGAGGGATGCTCCCTGAGTGCCTAGGACTTGAGCGTTAGTAACACTCCCCTCCCCCAGGCCCACAGGGCTTTTGGCAGAATGGCCACAGGCTCGAGCAGGTCAAAGGGGGATTTATGTGCAGTGCCTGTAGAATTAAGGGTATGTTACTACCAAAGTTGTCACATGGATTTTGGGGGTCAAACTGGGTTGGATGAAGAAGTTAAGGCACATATAGTGAGGATACATATTGTTTCCCTCCTGTTCCCACTGTCTAGCCTGCTCCCTGGTATATTAGCAGAAGATTAGCAGTAGTTTGGTAGGGCTAGACTTCACCTAGGTGACTGGCTTAATTCGATGGGCAAATCCAAAATGTTTCACGGTTACTAACGGGTGGAATTTTCAGCTGCCTGTGCATAGTTTTATACATATACACAGGATCACTGTATTGACTAGTGCGTCCAGCGGACGTGCACGCACCAAGGCATTCCGCTGCAGTGAGTGTTGCTATGCTGTAAGGATATAAAGGTAAATACGACTGCCAGGTCCTGCTGGGGTGTCAGCCAATTGTCCACTTACGGGTTTAAAGGTGATTTCAAAGGGCACAGGAGTGGTCATGGCAAAGAAGAATCCGAACCGATTCAGCGTTTCGGTCTGGTGGTGGTTGACTTCATGGTCTTAGGATCCAACCCCGTTGTGTTCAATTAAACCTTTCTTTTTTATGTGGTTGGGAAAATGAATATCAGTAAGCGGGGTAAGAAATATCTCTGGTTCAGCGGCAGCATGCTTACGGGAACGTCTGCTGGCACCATATAGAAACAGATACCATGTACACTGGGTGGGCATTCCTCTGCAACTAAGGGCAGGTTTCAGGTCGCTTCAGTTAAGACATATTCACCCGCGCTTTAGCCAGGGCAGCAGGCGGGTGGTGGTAGTTGTCATCTAACAAGTGTGCTGCGGTGCAAAAAAGTTTGGTAAACACTGCGTTAGAGCCAAAGGGCGACAGGGTATTATAGACCATTTGGCATTCCCAATATTCAGGAAAGGGCAGGTATTTGCACAGAATGTTCCCCTCTGGTTCCCACAGACTTGTCTGCCCCCGGGGTTATCCTTCTAATGGCTAGAACCTGAGACTGGAAGGGGCATCTTCTGGTGTCCCAAATACGTTGATAGTCAGCGCTGGGGTAGATGTACCATGAAGGGCATGATTACTACTTGGGTTGTCCCTAAGTTTTGGGGTCAAACTAGGTTGGAGCATTAAGACTACAGTCCTTAGGAAGCATCCATCATTCCTTCAATCCAAGTAAGGGCAGTTAGCGATAGATAAGTATCAGCGAGCAGGTAACATACACTGGCTATTCAGCGACATCGTTCCCCGGCGGCGCGCTTGCTTCACAAAAACACAGAGCTGCAACTAGAAGGTTGCCAAGTGGCAAAAACGAGTAAAGAGTATTAAGATGTGTGTCTCCGGCCTTACAGCTGTGTGAAGCCAGTCTCATTAAGAGGTACGCCCAGGTGAAAATTGGGTACTTCTTAAGGTTCTCATGACCAACGCGGTTTGTGGTATCACCCAGCACATCCACTGAAAGTGTACTGCAGCAAACATGAAACTGGGAATCTGGGATTCCAACACTTTTGCGAGTTTAAGCATCCAGGGTCAGCCATGGTTAGCAGGTACTGGCAGCTGTGATCCAACGGCAGTTAAGCATGCGAGGTGCACTGTGTAAGTTGTCACTACACAAGGGTGAGGGGTCGTCAATAGCGGGCATAATACATATATGGTCCAACCAGATTTCACACCAATAAGTTGTTCACCAGGGTTAGCACTCAAAGGGGTCTGTGCAATTGTCTGGTCAATGGGGTGAAGCAAGTGGACCCCAGAACCAAGGGTAGGTGACTTGTTGCTGCAGTTAAGCTCAAAAGCCCCGCACGGTCAGCTATATTAGCCACGCTTGATGTGGACGTGGTCAGCCAACATAGGTGCTGCTGTCCCAATAAATGGGGTAACAAGGTGTCAAGCACAATGGGTTACTAAGTCAATAGAAGATTTGGTACGTCCAGTGTTCAACAAAAAACTAAAATTTAACGGAGCAGGTAATTTTCCACCGCTGGGGACGCTTCGGGTTGACAGTGGGTACCCCCACCACTCCCCCTATTTGGGAATATTCTAGGATGGGGGTAAAGTAGGACTTAGTCAACCTTGAATGTTAGGCACCATATTGCAGACAGTGCGCACTGTGCAAATCAGACAGATTGTCTAAGCGTGTATTCCTAGGGGGTTTCACCACAGAGGGCAAAATTCCCATAATGGATGCAGGGGAAGTGCTGGTGGTCAGCCTTGCTCATTGTCACATTCGCCATCTATGAACATTCCTGTGCGTCATGATTTAGCAAGCAAAGAGACTGTGCAAATGTTAAGTATTATACTTCTCGCCCTAATAGCCAAAGCAGGCAGGCGGGGGAAGGAGCGGTCTCCTAACTAGTGGGCTGCTGTCCCAGAGATGGGAGACACAGGTGGCCAGGCACACACGGTGCTAGATGGGCGGCAGCTAGGTGAGATCAGCAAATAGATGGTTCAATGTGTGCCATAGGTCTGAATTTGTTCCGCCCAGCGTTGGCAAAGGGTTAAGTCATGTGAGGCAGTGGAAAGTTCACGCAGAAGGGTGAATAGTTAATTGCACAAGTCACAGGCCAAAGGGGCTTTGGTTTCATCAGACACTAGCTTATTCAGGCTAACGTCAAGGGGCTATCGTGAGGTAGCTGGGGTTTATTTATCACCGGTAGGGATGTATCCCTTTCTTCTAGATTTGCGGGAGGCTCTAGAGAGGAGAGGTTGCAGGTAAGATCATAGCTGTTTTGGTGGGGGGCTCTGGCGGCGACGGCGGCCACCTCCAGAGCTGTGGCGGAGTTACAGGGCGATCTGGAAGCAAATGGGTACAGAAGGGTACCTCTTCGCGGCACCATAGGTGGTGCCAGAGCCAAATCCTAGGAGCCTCAGGGGAGGTTCCTGGAAAACCGTGTCGGTGCCCCGTTAGTCCTTCGGGCAGTTGTGGGCCTGAACAACCGGGGGCTTGCTATGCTACGCTCTGCCCTGAAAGGGGCGTGAGTAATAAGGGACCACCTGTCACGTGATCCGGGAAGAGGATCACCAGAAGGGGCAGCACAGATGGGGTTTACCCCAGTGCTGCTTGGCTCATCAGGCGGGCAGGCAGCCCAGTTGGTTGCCTGCCCTTGGATCGCCCGTAAGATAACCCACCATATTACATAACGGTGTATGTAATAAACCTGCAGCAATTTTACCCAAACAAAAAATGTGTGGTGTGATTATTTATTAGCATGCATGCTGTGTGTGGTGGGGTGGGGAGCGTTGCCAATGGTGGTGCTATTGATAATACTGTGACACACAGGAAGAACACTATGTCCCGTGAAAGGAAGCCCAGGTCGGCAACAACTCGCATAATAACAAGTAATCGGATGCAAAGATAAAAGCGATGAAACTAGCCCAGGGGTCATCAATTCTACTTCTCAATTTATCAGAAATGGAAGTTTGAAGCTTTTGTGCACAGAAAATGTAATATTTTATTGAAAACAAGCATGTGGATGTTTTTGCCCACATCCCCAACCTCTTCTCCCACAAGGTCACTTATAGTGTATTTTCTCTGAGGTTGGACATACTGCGGGTTACCTGTTTCCCTTTCTCTGTACAGTGTTCAGTCTATGGTCGCGTCGGGCCTTCACCATCTCTTTTCCTTTCCTGCAGGCCCCTATCAGTGCAACATACTGAGACTCACATGCCTAATTCAGCACAGCCCCAAAGGAGTGACCTCAAGCGGCCTTTAATCACCATGCCTGCCTCCCCCAGCAGAGCCCACGTTGAAACTTCAGAGTTGTCATAAAACCAACCGCCTGAAGCTGAAAGCATCTCAAGACTCAAATGCTCTTGCAGAAGAAGCAAAAACAACTGTTGCATGCCACTTAACACTGCTTTAGCCAGTTTCAGGGTGGTAAGAGGTCAGAAAAACACCATAATCATTTCACCTCCCATAAAGGGTGCTTCCTCAGCACTGCTATACATAGACAGCAAGCATCCATCTCTACATAATTCAACTCAAAGCCATACAATTCCAAATCACACAATTCAGTGCCATGCAATTCCATACCATGCAACAAAAAAACACTACACATAATACCACTGAACACCACATCATTCAACTACACCTAATTCAAATCCACTTTATGCAACATAACAAAAATCCACATAAATACACTCCACACCATGCCACATAATACACGCAACATAATTTCACTCAACGCCACACTGTTCCATGCCACACTATTCAACTCCATGCAAATCCATTCCACACCACATAATTCAACAACAAACCACATAATTCTACTCCACAACACAATGCCACTACACACCACATATATACAAATCACAACACATAATTTAACATCATACCACAAAATCCAACAGCAGGATATATGTCAGATATTTTCTACTAAGAATGCAGAGTACCTCAGGGCTTGTCCCTGAGCCCTACTTTATTTAATATTTCTATGAGTCCACTTGCTGAAATTGTCCATCCTTTTGGGATATCTATAGTGTCTTACGCGGATGACACTCAATTGTTTTTTTCTCTCACTGATAGCCACAACTCCCCCTCCTTTGCACTGGGCTCCTGCCTCGAGAAAGTTGCAGGTTGAATGAACAGCTCCTGCCGTAGGCGGAATGAAGGAAAAACTGAGCTTATGATGCTAGGTTAAAACCTGGCACCTTCTTGTAATCTGAACTAGCCAAGCTGTTTAGGCCCCTTCGCTACTCCAAAAACTGCAATAAAAAGCCTCATAATGTGGCTGGACAATTCTCTGAACTTTAACTACCAAGCATTAAAGCTCTCAGCCATTTGTCTTGGCCTACTAAGGATGCTTCGGAAAAGTCTCTGCGTCCTTCCCCCCACCGCTAAGAGGCTCGTGGTCCAGACTATTATTCTTTCCTGCCTGGAATACTGCAATTCTTCTACTTAGGTGCTCCAAAGACCACAACAAAAAAACTGCAGGTGGTCCAGAACTCTGCTGCCCAGATTCTGTGACCTACCTTGACATCAATCTGCCCGACAAGCTTTGGCCTTCCTCTACTGGCTTCCAATGGCAGAGAGGACCAAGTTTAAATCACTCTTTATCGCCCAGAGGGCATTTCTTGATAAAGGGCCTATGATCTCCAGTTCTTTATTAGCCCACTACTTCCCCAGGAGAACCTTGCATTCTTCTATGACCCATCTCAACATAGTTCCTAGATTTAGATTGGTAAGAGCTGGAGGGCACACTTTCGCATACAACTCAGCTAAACTAAGGACTGGCATCCCGCTCACTCTCAGATCAGTCAAAATAGAACTTCCATTCAGAAAACTTCTAAAGACTTGGCTCTTCCAGACCAGATCACTCTAACCCTCTTCTATTCAGTTTTGCTGCACCAACAGCGCTGGGCACCTCTGGATAGCCATGCGCTATACAAGTATAATATGGAATACAATAGAATAGCACACCACATCATTTTACTAAACTACATAATACTCCACACACAAAATACCATTCCACATAATTACACCCAATGACACACAAACCCACTCCACATAATTCCAATGCACTCAAAAACACATAATTACTATTCACAGAATACCACATAATTCCTCTACACATATCCACTCCACACCACACAATCCCACAACTAACAATTCCAATCCCAAAAATTCCACTACACACCACATACATCCACTCCACTCCATTCCACAACACATAGGTAAGAGACATTTACATTTACAATGCCAATAACTCTAACTCTCTTTCTTATTTTTATTATTTAAGAGTTTTCTATAGCACTGTCTAGTTATTTGTTGAAAGCGGATATGTAGAAAAGAAATGAACGAGCATAGTACCACCCCGCCCATGCCGATCCTTTGTGGAGGTAATCCAGGAGAAGATTGTGGTTGACCGTGTCGAAGGCCGCAAATTGGTCTAGGGGAATGAGCAGGCAGCAACAACTGTATCCAGGGATTTCTGTAGGTTATCTACTATGTTCAGAATAGCTGTTTACATGTTGCATCCTTTTCTAAGTTGCGGTTGATGTGGGTTCAGGAGATTGATGTATTCTATGTGTCGGTTTAGTTGTGAGAGGACACATCTCTTGAGAGTTTTTGGCTAGGGAATGGGAGACTGGTGACAGGTCTGAAGTTATTGCGGTAGCTTGGGTCTGCTCCTGTTTTTTTAAGCAATGGTGTGACTTGACCGAGCTTGAGACAGTCTAACATCACACTATTCATCAGGGAGCTGTTCATAATCTTAGTCCAAATGAGAGTCAAGGCATAATTGAAGTTTCTTTTGTCAGAGATGCAGGGAGGAGGTTCACCAGGTGGAAGGACAATTTGGTCGTGGCCAGCAGAGCCAAAATGTCAGCCTCCGAGAGTGTCTATGAGTTTTGAGGAGCCCTTGGGTTCGAATACCCCCATTTTGGTCCTGTGAAGAGATTGTTGATAGGGAGGCCATGGAGAGAGAGGGGTGATTGTTATCTTCCTTTTTGGGGGGAAAGTTCTCATTGGTTGACTGGTTGTGATCTTCACAGGATAGTTTAATCTTCATTTTATGTTATGTTATGTTATGTTAGCTCAAATTTAAAAAGCGCACGGCTACTCTAGGAAAAACATAGACCACACAACGTTGAGCAAAGCAAACCACTGCTATGAGGATCACGACTGAAAGAGCCAACTTTTTAGACTGTTCCTGAAAGTAAGAAGGTCTGGGCTCTGTCTGATGGAGAAAGGTAAGCTATTCCACATCCGAGAGGCAACTGCATGAAAAAAACTGCCCCCTACCCGGGAGAGTTGGACTTTAGGGGCGGTGATCAGAAGTTGGGAAGAGGATCTCAAGGTGCGCTGAGGAAGATAAAGTTGGAATCTATCCCTAAGGTAAGGGACTCCAATCTTGTGAAAGGCTTTAAAAACCAGGACCATGGCTTTAAAATGAATTCTTTTCCGCACCGGGAGCCAGTGCAGTGAGGACAGAAGCTGGGTGGTGTGGGTTCTGGGTCCTGTCAGAAAACTGGCCCTAGCAGCCGCGTTCTGGATCACTTGTAGTCGGCCCAGGAGGTATTCAGGGAGGCCGAGATACAAGGAGTTAACATAATCCAGTCTAGAGACTATCAAGGCCTGAACCACTGTCTTCCTATAGGGGACTGAGAGCAAGGAGAGGAAATTTCGAAGCAATCTCAACAGCCCGAAACAGACCCCTTCATAGAAAGGGCCGCATCCAACTTGACCCCTAGATTTTTCACAGTGGAAACGGCTGACACAGTTGGGGGACATGTCCTGAGGCCACCATGTATGCCAAGCTTCGGGCGGACGTGGGCCAAAAAAAATAATCTCTGACTTCTCGGAGTTACATTTTAGATGGTTATAACTTAGCCAGGAGAAGACTTTAGAGAGACAGGTATTAATAGCGTTGCAATTGAATTTAACACCCTTCTCGCAAGTAAACAATAGCTGAGTGTCATCAGCATATGACACCACCTTAGCATCAAATTTCTCGGCGAGAGGGGCCATATACAAATTAAATAATGTTGGACTCAATATTGAGCCTTGGGGGCCCCAACAATCATAGGAAGAATCGCCGCAGAAAAAGGAGGGGACCAAATGGTTTGGGAGTGGTTAGCAAGAAAAGACGCAAACCAACTCATTACCGTGCCACCAATACCGCTCTCCCTGAGCCTTTGCAGTAATCTATTATGTGGCATGGTATCGAAGGCTGCAGAAAGGTCCAGTAAAACCAAAACCGCATTACCTCCTTTATCCAGCGAAACTTTAATTGTTTCCTCAATTTCAAGCAGAGCAGTTTCGGTGCTAAAATTAGCTCTGAAACCTGACTGGCTAGGATGCAGCAAGTGATTGATCTCCACATAATCTGTTAAGACTCCATTAACAAATTTCTCCACAACCTTGGAGAAAAAAGGCAGGAGTGAAATGGGCCGATAGTTACTGGCGGCCTCGGGGTCTGCCATAGGTTTCTTTAGGGGCAGAAGAATTTTAGCGTGTTTCCATGATTGTGGCATCGACCCTTCCCGCAAGGCAGTGTTCAAAATAGGGTTCACTATAGGGTTGATCACTTTTGCTGGGCAAGGGTCAGAGGGAGAGCCAGATTTCAGAGGTTTCATGAGCACTAGAGATTGCTCCGAGGTGATCACAGGGAACTCTGTAAGAGAGGCTATGGAGCGGGGACACACATCTAACGGAGGTCCTTCGGCATCCACCAGGTCCAGTTGCCGAGCTACAAAGGAGTCCTGGATAATTTACATTTTTTTGTAAAAGGAACAGGCCATATGATTGGTCCAGTCGCTTGTGGGAACAAACGGTCGGCTTATTGTCGTAGGGGAGGAGAAGCTTTTTACAATATTAAAAAGGGTTTTACTTTTGTTGCCTGCCAAATCATTTTTTGTAGAAAGGAAGAGTTTCTTTTCCGCGCGTAGTTTCTTATAATGATCTTTCAAAGCAAGTTTATATAGCGATTTATCAGAGGAGCTATAATTTCTCCGCCACTCTCTTTCAAGATGTTTGCAGGCCCTCTTACTATCCCTTAAGGCTTCCGAGAACCAAGGGGCCGAGACTCGGGTGGATTTAGCAGACCTCAGTGAGGGAGGGGCCAGTTCCAGGGCCTGGCATTGAAGCCAAACCTCTAAGGCCTGCACATCCTGTTCCAGGGTGCCATTTAAGGGAATCAGGAGGTGACTCATAGTGCTATGAATAGCCTCAGGTGTCATCAAATGGAATGGCCTGAAACTATGACTGACCCTGGCAGTGTCCAAGGATTGGGACCTTGCATGTTCTCTACGAATTTTAAACTTGACCAAGTGATGGTCTGACCAAGTTAAGGCTAGGGGGACATCCATGTAAATCTGGTTTGAGGAAAAAACCTGATCCAGTGTGTGCCCTTTGTCATGAGTGGGAAGACATACATACGGAGTCAGGTTGAGAATATCCAAGGATTCACACAATCTCACAGATTCAGGATCCAATGACTTGTCCATGTGAATATTGAAGTCACCAAGGACCACACAATGGCTATATTTAGCCGCAATGGGGGAGATAATATGTCTGATGGATTCCAGGAAGTTCTTCGCCGGACCGGGGGGCGGTAGATTACTACTCCAGCCATAGATTGATGGGCTGAGATAGTCAGGAGAAAACCCAGACTCTCAGCCTCCTCTATCTCTGAGTTTGCCAAAGGAATACAGGAAAGGGCGCGCCTATATATTACGGCTAACCCTCCGCCTCATAATCTGATAGCCCTGCGGGATTGCATTCTCAATAGTAGGATTAGAGGCATCTGTTACCCAAATTTCTGTAAGAAAACAGCAGATCAAGGGAGGAATCAGCTAAAAGATCGTAGATTTACAATTCATGTTTTTTTACGGGGCGAGCATTCAATAAAGAGGCCCTCAGGAAATTACATGAAGCATCTGGTCTGATGTTAGGAGCACTCCTGTCCATTATAACTTTGCACTCTCTGAGAAAAGGGCAGACTGTCCAGCTACATTCTTTGCACCTCAGGGAAATATTGTTCCTCGGCATGTCAAGGTGAGATTTGCACACCGAGCACTTATCAATGTCAAGAAGGCGGTCACTACCGTACACAATTGCCTTGGACGGCTCCGACACAAAACCGGCAGCGTAACTGGCCCCCTCTGGGACGCTGAGGGGCGCAGACGGGTTTGCCTTAGGCACGCCTTTGGCGCGCTCACGCACCGTCCTATTTGGAAGAGGCCAGCGTTCAATAACAAGACTGCACCGTCGTGAGGAAAATGGCGGTGACTGTCGAGGAGCGTCGCTAAAATCAGGGTTCAATTTCCCCCTCCCTCAAGCCAAAGTTCCCAAATAAAAATTCCCACACAGCAAAATTACAGTTGTTCACAGAGTTAAAACATCAGGAAAATGGTAAAAAAGATTATAGTAATGTGCAGATTAGCAGCAAGTGGAGCGTGGAGCAGACAATGCTCAAGTTACAGGGTCACTTTATCATTAGAGAAGTTGTCACACCATTCTTTGGAGGGGCTGAGGATTTTTAAGGGTGGCTTGTAGGTTTGTTGTTTGATGATATTGAAGAGTTCTTTGGGGCTGTTTTTGGCCTCGTCTAAAGAAGGTGGGTTTTTCTTTCGTGGTGGGTTTTTTGTAATTTCAGCGTTCCATCCTGAGTTGATCAAGGTTAGCTACAGATAGACTAGTTCTCCAAAGTCTTTCTGCCACTCTGAGCTGTCTTCTTTCAGCGTTTAGTTCTTTAGTGAACCAGGATTTTGAGCATGTTTCTCACTCTTTTCAATTACAGAGGGGCTACTTGGTCCAGTATAGAGGACATTTTGTTGAGTTGTAGTGGGTGGTGAGTTTGGTTGTTGAGAGGCTGTCTGATGAGGGGGGGAGTGATCCAATTTTGACTTCTAGGTCCTCTAGGAGAATTTGTCTTATGTTTCTCTCCCGTCAAAGAGTTTTTTGTGGTCTAATTGGGGGAGGGGGGTGAAAGGCTTTGTTAATATGAAACAGAATGAGGTGATGGTCTGACCAGTCAATAGGGAGGATGTTGTCAATAATTGGTGATAGCATCCAGGGTCGAGCCTTTGTTGTGGGTTTGACCTACGCAGTGCTTGGACAGGTCCAATAGGATATTCAAGGATTGGATTAGAGTACTGCTTTCGTTGCTCCAGTTAAGGTTGAGGTCACCTAGGATGATGTTATTGGTGCATGAGAATGAGCAGTGCGTTATCAGATCTCTAAGATGTTCACCAAAGGAGAGTGTGTTACCCGGTGGGTGGTATAGTAGGTGACAGATCATATTAGTATTTTCTTTCATCCTCATTGCAGTACTGAGATATTCAAAGAGTTATTGTTGAAGGTGTTACCCTTACGATAATGTTGTTTGTGTGAATAATGGCGATTCCTCCACCGTTCCTGTCCTTCCTGTCTTTGTTGCTGATTGAAAAACCCGGTTGGACTAGTATGTCCATGATTGACTGTGCGGATTCATTAAGCGTTGTTTCCGTGTTGAATGCAATGTCAATGTCGTGGTTCAAGATGGCTTCTGCCAGTTCTGATGCCTGCTTAGTTGCGGACCTGCAGTGTATGAGAATGTATTTGTCTGTCTGTTTTTGTTAGGAATTTAAGGGGCATAGGTCAGGGGGATATTGGTGAGGTGAGCTGGAGGTCTGGTCGTGTCTGTTTGTGTGTGATTTCTCCCTAGACCCATGATAACCTGTATCTTAGAGGAGGGGTTGATTTTGGCAAGCTCCAGGTTGTAAGATTTGGCTCGCTTCGCTCAGAGAAATCAAGGCTTCTTCCAGCGCATCATTGAAATGCTGGAAGAAGTAAATGACAAAAAGATCATTAAATATCTAAAGAATTTTGGAAGGTGAAGCAATAAAAGAAGTGATAAAGGAAATTCCACACGGTGAGGAAGTATTATACCGCCAAATCAAAGAGGCGTTGAACACTAAGTTCAATCCAATGCCAAAAGTCGACTATGAAAGGTACATGTGCAGTCAAGAAAGACATTAAAAATGCCACTGAAATGGCAAACTTTGACCCAAAACTACAAATGTAGATTGTTGGTGATGCCAGCCAAATGCGGTTAGGTGCCATTCTTGTCCAGCACAGTGGACATCCTACTGCACCAAGACACATTGGGGATTACGCTGTAAGGATCGCGGATGTTCTGCAGGAGCGTCCGGAGTTTTGGTGAAAAGTCCACAGTCGTCCCCCACGTTCCTCCGACTCTATCAGACTCTAGAGTACGGAGAATCCGCTGGGGAAAACAGGGAAACAAAACAAGGATAGGTGGGGGAACAGGTAGGTCTTGACGGATGATCCTGGCAGGAGGAACAGCAGGAATGGGATGGTTCTTGACAGGAAGAAATGATAGGGCTTCTCAGCTGTAACACAAAAATGGTTATAGGAGTATCTATACACCACTACCCTGGAACTTTCTAAGTTCACCCCCCCCCCCCAGGCACCTACCAGGGTTATCGCCAGCCACTTGGGTAATAGCCTTCAGGAATAAGTTGGTATAACTCTGCACGAAACACCTATGATCGATCCCCAGAGTAGTACTCAATCTCACTATGCGTAAGTAGTCACTTTAAGGGCTGCGGAAAACAGAGACAGGGTTCATGAATAAAGGAGGGATACAATTCCCCACATGCATATATGATGTTTAGGAAGAACAAGTACCGAGCTTCTTATGAAGAAAGATGGGAAACCTAACCCACTGCTCAATGGTCCTCGCAGTAATCACCACTGGATACCTGATACGTGTTCGAGAGAACGTAGGGTAGGGATAAGTAGTGGCGGTGCTATTCGTGGTATGAGCACCAGGAGGTAAAGGATACGTAATAGGGGGTAAGAACACAAAGTATGACTCCAATTATTCCCAAGACTCGGAGTCGCCTTAACAGCAGGCTAAAACACAACACCACACCAGCCTGATCAGCTTCTACTGAAGTCAGCAAGACACGCAGTGCTAGAGAAGGGGACCCACGAACCGCCTACCAACCTCTGTCTCTAAAGTAAGGAGAGACGATTGACTGGCGACCCCCACACTACTAACGGACAAGCAGACCTTACTTGGGCAGGCGCAACACGCGCAGCCGCTCGTATGGAGAGAGCACCGCTACGCTTCACCACGCTTCACCAGGACCAACAGCGATAACAATACTGGAGCCGGGACTCGTCCTCTTCGACTCGTCCGCCACTACGAAACTGGAAACCGGAAATACGTCAACCGGAAGTCGGGCAACAACACACGGGACGGAAATGGGGCTCAGTGCAAGAACGCGAAGCGGCGTTTGCACGCCCTTTGCCGTTTAAATACGCACTGCACTCAGGGGCAGGACCGCGGGGCATGACAGCACACTCCCCCCACAACGCCCTCCCCCTGGCTTGGGTTTATGCGGGTACCTATGGTGAAACAGCCTCACCAACCGGGGAGCATGCACGTCACGAGCAGACACCCAAGAACGTTCCTCCACCCCGTTGCCCTTCCAATGAAGTAGATATTGGAGTGATCTACCAGCGAAGCGGGAGTCGATAATCGCTTCCACTTCATATTCGTCAGCATCTTGGATGGTGAGAGGAGCGGGCCTCCTGGGGATACGTGTACCAGGTTCAACAGGTTTAAGCAATGATACGTGGAATACAGGATGGATCTTAAGGGACATAGGCAGTTCGATCTTCACTGCTACCGGATTGACCAGCTTCATCACCCTGTAGGGTCCGATGTATTTGGGATTGAACTTGCGAGGACCACTGAGTTTTATGTGTTTCGTGGAAAGCCACACCCTATCCCCGGGAGCATATATAGGTTCCAACCTCCGGTGTAAATCTGCCCTCTCTTTGTATCTCACCTTGGCCAAATCTAGGTCTACCAACGTCTGTTCAGGTATGTCGTGTAACCTTTGTACCAAGTCAGTGGCAGCAGGAGTCGGACTGTCAATAGGAATCCCTAGAGGCAACAACTTGGGGTGAAAACCTTGAGAACAGAAGAAAGGGGTGTGTAGGGTGGAGGAATGTGGGCTGTTGTTATACGACATCTCTGCCACCCACACCCACTCATCCCACTCAGCTGCGGAGTGTAGGGCTTGAATCCTCACAAATTGTTCGAAGCATTGATTAACCCTCTCGGTTTGGCCATCCGACTGCGGATGATGACTGGAAGAGAGTCTAACGTCAATCTGTAACATCACACACACGTTCTTCCAAAACCGAGACACAAATTGGGCCCCCCTATCCGAAATCAAGACCGAGGGAAGACCATGGAGACGGACAATATGTTGTAAGAAAATAGAGGCTAATGCTGCTGCTGTGGGTAACCCCGTCAACGGGACAAAATGAGCGGTCTTTGTAAAATGATCCACCACCACAAGTAAGGTGTTATTCAGTCGTTTGGTAAGCGGTAGTTCCACGATGAAGTCAAGGGATACCGTGTGCCACGGGCCGGGAGGAGAGGCGAGGGGGAGCAGCAGGCCCACCGGGTTCTGATGAGAAACCTTGGTTTGCGCACAGACATGACATGACTTCACATACCGTTCTATGTCCCTCAACATAGTGGGCCACCAGAAACGCTCCCGTATAACCCTGGTAGTTTTCTTAATGCCTGGATGTCCCGACAAAGGGTGTGAGTGGTACCAATCCAGTACCTGGGCTTGTAAGTCAGAAGTGGGCAACACCACCCCTCCACGAACACAAACATAACCGTCCGTACTAACCCACTCCTCAGCCCCCCACAAAGTCAGGCATATTCATAGAGTTGACTTTGACGAATCTGATCTCTGAAGATGTCTTCAATGAATACCCCACCTACGAAGTGCCTTTCAGGGATGACAGGGGGCACATCAGCTGGCACGTCGGGAATTCGAAATCCCAACCGGGACAGGGCATCGGCCTTACCATTCCTCCTCCCAGGGCGGAACTTGATAGTGAAGTCATATTCGCAGAAGAACTGAGTCCATCTGAGTTGCCTCATGGACAGGGCTTTGGTCGACTTAAGGTATTGGAGGTTGCGATGATCTGTGTACACCACAACCGGGAAACGTGCACCTAGGAGGTACTGCTGCCACTCATCAAAGGCCTTCTTGATCGCTAGGAGTTCTTTGTCTCCCACCGCATAGTTGTATTCAGCAGGAGTGAACTTGTGAGAAATATAGGCTACAGGATGGCATACCCCAGCCTCCGGATCAGTTTGACTCAGGACCCCTCCCACCGCCACTTGAGAGGCGTCCACCTCGACCACATAGGGCAAGGCCGGATCTGGATGTCGTAAGACTGGAGCGCGCGTGAAGGCCTCCTTCAAGCTCTGAAAGGACAAGTCAGCAGCTGCCGACCAGACATACGGAACCCCCTTTCGCAATAAGGTCGTAAGAGGATGTGCCAACTCTGAGTACCCCTGAATAAAACGCCGATAAAAATTGGCAAAACCCAAGAATTTCTGGAGGTCTTTGACGGTACCAGGTGCCGGCCAGGACAGGACGGCCTCGACCTTAACAGGATCCATGCGAAGTCCCTGCGGGGAAACAATAAAGCCCAAAAAGCGCACTTCTCGTGTATGGAAGGTACATTTTTCCAACTTGCAATATAGATTATGTGCCTGTAAACGTTCCAAAACTTGCCGGACGTGGCCGACGTGTTCGTCCATGGAAGAGGAGAATATCAGTAAATCATCTATGTAGGCGATGACATGGAGATTCAGCATATCCCAGAGTACTTCATTTATGAAGAACTGGAACGCAGCTGGAGCGTTACAAAGCCCAAAGGGCATTACTAAATACTCAAACAATCCGTATTTAGTACAGAAGGCAGTCTTCCATTCATCTCCCTCCTTGACACGCACTAGATGGTAGGCGCCTCGCAAGTCCAGTTTGGTGAAAAAATTAGCATTGCGTACTCTGTCAAGGAGGGAGGTAATCAGAGGCAAAGGGTATCTGTTTTTAATAGTGACCTCGTTCAATCTCCTGTAATCAATGCAACACCTCAGACCCCCCTCACGCTTAGGAATAAAAAACAGCGAGGAGGAGGCAGGAGATCTGGAAGGCCTGATAAACCCTTTCTCTAACATCACATCCAGGTATTCATTTTCCTTCTCAGTGAGGGCGTACACTCTACTGCTCGGGATTCGGGCTCCTGCCTCCAAATCTATCCGACAGTCGTACACCCTATGTGGTGGAAGGATGTCCGCCTCTTTGGGATCAAACACTGTGCTCAAATCACTGTAACAGAGGGGCAACTCAGGTACGGGTTCAGTTTGGTCTACCCCGAAGGTCGTTTGAGCATGAGCTGCCGCTATTCTAGAATCAGGAGTCGTAATTCGACGAAACGTGAGTGTGGCGGCCTGCCAGTCTATGATAGGATTGTGTGTCTGCAGCCAGGCGATGCCTAAGAGGACTGGTATTTGAGGGGAACGGATTAAGTCAAATTCGATGGTTTCCTGATGGTCTGGGTCTATATGCATGTGGAGACTGAGTGTCCTGTGTGTTACTGGGCCTGAAACGAGAGAACGGCCATCTATCGTAATGACCGTATTGGGCACCTCTTTTTTGACACAGGGAACTAAATTGTCTCTTGCCCATTTCTCGTCCATAAAATTACCCGAGGCCCCGGAATCGATCATAATGGCCACATGTAACCCTAGCTGTTCTACCGAGAGGTAAGCTGACACATATAAGTGACTAACAGGTCTGGATTCAGGTTCAGAGGAGGAGACTGTTAATTCAGAATTGCCCAGGATTCCTGTCTCCATGCATCCCAGGCCTTCTAGTTTCCCGCACTCTTGGGAGGGGTTGGTTTAACAGGGCATGACCGTAAAAAGAGACCGGCCTTCCCGCAGTAGAGACAAAGTCTGTTGGTTCTTCTTCATTGTCTTTCTTCTGATTTTAACGGCCCTCTCACTATCCCTATTTGCATAGGTTCACTCTCATCGGGACCTTTAACCGCCTCTACTGCTTTTGTTTTGGTGGGAACATATCGTGAATCCCCCTTCCCTTTCTCCTGCTTCCGCTCCTGAATACGGTGCTCGATTTTAACCACAAGGTCTATCAACTCAGGACAGGCTGTGGGAAGGTCCACTATTTGCAAAAGGGCATCCTTTAAATCATCGCGCAGCCCTCTATAAAATAGGGTACCTCGCTTTTCTTCGGGCCAGTTAGACTCAACTACGAGTCTTTGAAATGTAGTGATGTAGGACACCAGGTCTTGACTACCTTGTTTCAAGGCCAATAACTCAGAGTCTGCGGAGTGTGTATATGTGTGCCTGTCAAATAGTTTGCGGAACTCTCTCTTAAAGGCAAGGTAATTATACAGTAAAGGGTCATCACGGTCTACTAAAGGTATGGCCCAGTCTGCGGCCGCCCCACTAAGGTAGGAAACCATGAACGCAACCCGGGCCTGATCAGTAGGGAAGCAAGCGCCTTTACAAGAAAAATGTAACTGGCAGTGGCTGAGAAAGGCGGCGCACCGAGAAGCATCACCAGAGAACCTTTCTGGAGGAGCTAACAGGATGGAAGTAGGGGTGGTGACCTGTATCACAGGGTTGGTTGCGTCTACTCTCCCTCTCGTAGCCCCCATGTCCTGTCGTTGCTGGAGGGCGTCTATTCTAGCAGACAGTGCCTGGGTTTCTGCTTGCAAGTTGCCGAGCATGCCGGCAACATCCGCAAGCGTAACCACACCTAGTTCCATAACGCTCAGGCAGAATATACTATTAAAGGCTTCGCGTTCTGTAAGGATCGCGGATGTTCTGCAGGAGCGTCCGGAGTTTTGGTGAAAAGTCCACAGTCGTCCCCCACGTTCCTCCGACTCTATCAGACTCTAGAGTACGGAGAATCCGCTGGGGAAAACAGGGAAACAAAACAAGGATAGGTGGGGGAACAGGTAGGTCTTGACGGATGATCCTGGCAGGAGGAACAGCAGGAATGGGATGGTTCTTGACAGGAAGAAATGATAGGGCTTCTCAGCTGTAACACAAAAATGGTTATAGGAGTATCTATACACCACTACCCTGGAACTTTCTAAGTTCACCCCACCCCCCAGGCACCTACCAGGGTTATCGCCAGCCTCTTGGGTAATAGCCTTCAGGAATAAGTTGGTATAACTCTGCACGAAACACCTATGATCGATCCCCAGAGTAGTACTCAATCTCACTATGCGTAAGTAGTCACTTTAAGGGCTGCGGAAAACAGAGACAGGGTTCATGAATAAAGGAGGGATACAATTCCCCACATGCATATATGATGTTTAGGAAGAACAAGTACCGTGCTTCTTATGAAGAAAGATGGGAAACCTAACCCACTGCTCAATGGTCCTCGCAGTAATCACCACTGGATACCTGATACGTGTTCGAGAGAACGTAGGGTAGGGATAAGTAGTGGCGGTGCTATTGGTGGTATGAGCACCAGGAGGTAAAGGATACGTAATAGGGGGTAAGAACGCAAAGTATGACTCCAATTATTCCCAAGACTCGGAGTCGCCTTAACAGCAGGCTAAAACACAACACCACACCAGCCTGATCAGCTTCTACTGAAGTCAGCAAGACACGCAGTGCTAGAGAAGGGGACCCATGAACCGCCTACCAACCTCTGTCTCTAAAGTAAGGAGAGACGATTGACTGGTGACCCCCACACTACTAACGGACAAGCAGACCTTACTTGGGCAGGTGCAACACGCGCGGCCGCTCGTATGGAGAGAGCACCGCTACGCTTCACCACGCTTCACCAGGACCAACAGCGATAACAATACTGGAGCCGGGACTCGTCCTCTTCGACTCGTCCGCCACTACGAAACTGGAAACCGGAAATACGTCAACCGGAAGTCAGGCAACAACACACGGGACGGAAATGGGGCTCAGTGCAAGAACGCGAAGCGGCGTTTGCACGCCCTTTGCCGTTTAAATACGCACTGCACTCAGGGGCAGGACCGCGGGGCATGACATACGCTAGCAGGAGTTTGTCACAGACGGAACATGCTTATTCACAACCTGAAAAAGAAAGACTTACTGTGGTGTGGGATAGTGAGCATTAACATGTGTTCCGGCATGGAAAGCACTTCACGGTTGTCCTTATTCACCATCTTTGGCAATCCTGAAGCCAATATGCCCTCACGCATTGAGAGGTAGGGGTTGCAATTGCAGGAGTATGAATATATGATTGTGCATTGTCCGGGAAAAGATCAAAATCCTGCTGACTACTTCTAACGTGTCCCAATACTGTGTAATAGCACTACTACTAAAGTGGCTGATGCTTATGTTAACGTAATCATAAAATCCAGTACCTATGCTGCCATATCAGTGGAACAAATCATTGTTACCATGAGCATGGAGAGAGATTTGCTAATACTTAAAGTCATTTTTACACATCAATCGCAGCGAAAACATACTTGATCTCTTAATGATGACCTTAAATACCGGAAATTCAAAAATGTGAAAAATGTGCAGGAACAACTTTCCGTTATCTCAGAAGGCATTATCTTACCAGGGTCAAGAATTTTCATACCTGAGAGTCTGAGACAACAAGTCATTGAACTGGCACATGAGGGACATCGTGAAGTTGTTCCTACTAAACAAGCCCTAAAGGGCTGGGTGTGATTCCTTTGTCTTGATGAAAGAGTTGAAAAGGAATTAAGGGTATGTCATTTGTGCAGTTGCTTGTCATCCAAAAAAACTTGTAACTGTTAGGCATGTCTGATCTTGAAAAGCATGCATGGGAGAAGTTTGCAATAGATTTTTCGAACCCCTTGACAATGGACATCATCTACTAGTAATTGTCAATGAATACTCCTTTTTTCCCCTTGTGGAAGATCTGTCGTCAACTACGCATGACAGAGTCATTGAAAGATCGGAAAGTATTTTACCAACATGGGGTGTTCCTTCAATTTCAAAATATAACAATAGCCCGCCTTTCAATAGTCGAGAATTTAAAAATTTTCTCACTCTCCTAAATGGCACGCATCAGAAAAGCACACCTCTCTGGTCACAGGTGAATGGTGTTGTACAGCGATTTATGAGCACACTCAAGAAGACTGTTCATCACGCTGCACTGGAAAAGCTTGAAATCAAATCAGTTCTTCACTCTATTGCATACAGGTCAACTCCCCATTCTACCACAGGGGAAAGCCCTGCCACCTTAATGTTTGGGACAGCCATGGAAAACAAATTGCCACAATGGACCACTGAGAGATCTTCTGACCTTGATAAACTTCTCACGACTAATTCTTCTCACAAAATGAAAAATTAATACCTATGTGGATAGACACCGCTCTGCTTGAAGCACTGTGTTCAAAAGAGGAGACCAAGTCATTGTCAGGCAGAAACGGAAATGCAAGTCTGATGCTCCTTTTGATGCTGACCCACAGATGGTTGTCACTAAAAAAAGGACACCTGGTGACTGCTCATTGTCCTGTAAAGTCCATCACAAGAGATTCTTCTTATTTCAAACACCTGCCTCGAGGTTCGTTGACTATAGATGTTTAGAGTGAGACCATTCCATCTGGGGGTCAGGGGAGTCCAAGGACTGCACCTGTGTCTGTGTCATCTGTGCCTGCCACGGATGCCTCTCGTATATATTTCCTAAAGCAATGAGATCTGGAAGATTGATTCGAGATGCTCGACGACTCATTCAAGAGTTATGAGGTATATATGTATTTTTTTGGTACTTTTTATTTAACAAGGGGGGATATGTAGTGCTGTATATATTAGAGATAACGGAACCCCTCTGGTCACTGACGGACTCCGTAGAACAGTGACGTAAGTGATTGGGTTAAGAAATTTCATGACGTAGTACTTTCAGTTAACGGTTGCACTTTGAATGAAAAGACGCATAATACTGAGCTACGTGTGTGATGTGATCTTTTACATGTACCCAGGCTGGGGAGGACGCTACATCTTCATGTAATGGACCGGAGAATAAGGCTTGACAGAGGACAATGACCGCAAACAACTCGGCCTCTGGGGGATTTTGGAAGAAGTTCACATCAGTTTATGGTACCACTGGTTACCATGGAATGACAATTTTGTTAATTTTTCAGAGAACCTGAACTACACTCCACTCTTTGTTTGCCTTTTGTAGGGTCATGATTGGTTTTAGGAAATTCTGTGGCATGTCAAACTTTGGGACCTACAGGGCTCTAGGGGATCTATGTATTTGGGAAATCTCTTGCTTCGCCGGGAGATTTGCATCTTGGGTATCAATCACAACTCAGTTGTAATTATATTGACACGCCTGCTTCCAGTACCCGACCATGTTGCAAATGTGGCAAGGGGTAACTTTCTTTAGGGCACTTATTGTAGTTCCTGGAACATTACCTCAACCTCTCCCTACTCCCAGGGTATACCCTCCATATGTCATGGAAACTCCTTGCATTGTCATCCTGCAACTGGGGTTCACTTCAGGACATTGAAGGGGAACTTTAAGTCCCTTTAGTGCCTCCACTCTGTGCTAACTGGATTTGGGCTATCATGTACCTTTCTTTAAACCCCTTTTGCCTGGCTCCAAGCATGTCACTGCAATATTTTGTGTAAGCAGGATCTCATGAATCTGTTTACTCTGGCACCTTAATAATCTGGTTACTGATTTCCAGTTCCGGCACAAATGAGGCAAGAAACCCTCCCATGTTGCTCCAAGTGGATCGTTCATTCCGCTATGTTCCCTGTACACCAACATTAACCTCTCCAAATAAGCATGCACAGACTCTTAAGGCTCTTGAAAGGTTCAGAAAATCGAGGCCAATTCATTTCTCTGTGGGGAACTTTTGTCTTTAAATGTTTTATGATTTCGTCATATTTAGTTTTGACTATGGGCAAAAGTGAATTTGTCCCTGCCACTCTAGTAGGTTCCTGTGTTGGCCAATCAACTGCTCTCTTACATTCTGCCCACCAGTCCTTTTGGACTGCCACCTCAAATAACATGTCCAAATCTTCCCACAGGACCTTTGAAATCGGCACAATATGTTCCATCAGTGTATACCACTTAGCAGGATTCTCTTCAAGTTTTGGTAGGGAGTTTGTGAAATGGAAAAGATCTGATCTTGACCACAAACCATGTATGCATGCTCCCCCTTGTACTTCTTTCAAGCAATACGCATTCACAGTCCCTCCCCATCTTCCTTAGGAACCTTTTTCTTTTTTTTAACCTGACCTTCTCTTTTCTGGACCACAGCTTTCAGAATTTTTCAGTCTTGCTCCATTCCCTAATGCTCTCAAAAAATTCCCTTACATGGGTCCTTAGTTCTATTTTAACTCATTCTCAACTATTGTCATCCTAACATTGTCCCGCAACTTCTTACTCTGAATTATGTCAATCGCACGCTCGTCTGTCAGCTTTTCAATTCCCGTATGCACCTCTCTTGCCACTCGCTGCTTCCTTGCTGATGTTGAGCAGCTCGTTCTCATTGTAATGCCCTCGGAAATCCATTCCCACATTTCCTTTAATGATTTCTTTGAATTCGGTTTTTAGCTGGACAATGTTAAATTGCTGTGGGGTTTGCCCTAAGCTTGGCAGGTTGACTGGTAAGGCTGGAATGATCGTCTGACCTAATGTCACAGTACTAGTCAAATTCTCTCTTTGCAATGGTGCTGGAGCCATTACCCCAGGTCTCATTGCAGAGTCCTGAGGTACACTTTCGATAGGTGGATTTGAAACAGCACTCGGCTGGGGAAGCGGTTAATGTACCCGATGGTGCATTTGTTGCTATAGGCACTGGGATCCAGACTAGGGAAGATACAGTGGTCTCTATATAGCTTGGAGGTGTGCGAGCTTCTGCGACTGTCCCGGACTCGGTTACTGCCAGGGCTGTGGCACTTGGTGCAGTGGCTGCTGCATTATATCTCATGTTGAGGAGCTTGTCTATGAGGGCATCCTCCTTCTTACTCTGCTTATGTCTTCTTTTTAAGTTTCTCCTTTTCTTTCTCTTCACTTTCTATCAAGGGATAGACTTCCTCCCTTCATTTTCTCTGCATTTCCTCGTCTTTCACGCTTCTCTATGCATGAGCCCTATTGAGGATTTTTAATTCATATATTTTTCTTTTCTTCTCATTCACTATTTGCTCTCAAAGACTTACAGCTTCAAATTCTGTGGCTCTTGACTGAGGTTTTAAGTTGTACATTCTCCTCATCAAAATTTCTGTTCTATGAATATGGAAGTCCTGCTCAATGAGACTCACAATTCCCCATCTTTGAATGTGTATTCTTGTTATTTGCTCAGCCATATGCATGTGTGTACCCTTTCTTGAACAATGTGGACAGACCCACTATGTGTCTAAAATTAAATCACTGTGAGTAGTAAGAATATGGACCCATTAGGTGTTATTAAAAGACCCCTCACACACCAACCTAGTTGTTGTCATGCTTCATCATTGGGGTCCCAACCGAGCAGCCGAATGCCTCCCGGTTGTGCTACGATGCCTGATTACAGCGGAGCAGGTGTTGTGCATAAATGTGGTGTGAGGTGATTTATTTACAGTTAAAAATAACTCTGAGAATCCTTTCCTATGACTTCAATAATGGCGGCTCAGGATATGGTTAAAAAATATATGTGTAGTGCAACTAATCTGGAATTAGTACCATGAGTTGACTATGTGTGGCGGTCTACATGTTTCAGCCCGTACAAAAAGGTGAAAAGGGCTTTCTTCAGGACCAGGTGAGTGATTTGTGAGTGGCAAAGGTGACTAGTGCCACATGAAACCTTTTGTTATACCTGCACACGTGCTAAGGTGTGCGGTAAAAAAATGTCAGCGTACTCACTGACACTTGAAAAATACCTGTTGGAAAAAGAAGAGACATAACGAGACATATAATTTCGCAACATAAAATGCAATCTTAGTGGTAAAAGAAGTGTTGTAGTCAAGTGTCTCTATGACTACTACAGTGAATGGCATGTAGCCCATGCTTGTGGCTGCATGTAGGTGGTACTATGCATGCTGCGTCAACATTTAGGGAAGGACGGCAAGGGCAAATAGAGGGTGTGCGCGATTTGATTATATGCGCTAAACTCGCTCTGAGTAAAAAGTTATAGGTGCTAATCTTAGACTGAGAAAGTGGCGCTTGTCTGGCTCCTTAGTGGGAGGAGACCGTTAGAGATAATGAGACAGCACCCTGTGTAGTCTGTGGGCTATGTAAATGAGATAAGGCCACTGGCGCTGTGACGAGTGGTCCTGGGCGCATAGTGCGCTGGTGGTCAAGAGCATGTACATATAGTAATGTGACTGGATACTACTAAGACCAAAAGTGATTAATAAAAACTCTTGAGACAGTGGTAAAGCAAGCACAGAAAATGATCATAGTTACAATGTATAGGTATATTAGGCGGGAAAATCGGGGCTCGGGATGAGGGATGTTCATCCAAGAACCGATCTGCAAGAAATGGCAATAATAGTAAGTACGAAGATCGTTGCGGGCTCTGTGAGGGGGCTCCCCTATGGAGCACGCATTGTCTTACTTGGTCTTGGTGGTCCCTCTGCTGCAAACAATTGCCAGTGTACAATTGTAGTGTTTGTCACCTGACTGAAACCACAAAAATTCTCCATCTGGAACCTGGGCAAACGTGGGAACTGCGACAACACACCAACTGTAATACATCGCACGCCACATATTGCATTCTATGTCCATGCAACCTCACTTACATTGGAATGACCAACCAGAGGGTCAAGACCAGAATCTGTGAACATCGGAGTACAATAAGATGTAAGAAAAACATGACCAAAATGACTAACCACTTTCTGGATGCTGGACATACCACCAATGACATGCGCTGGGTCATTATAGAAACCTTGGACCCCAACATGCCGAACATCCAACAGCAGCTATTCCAGAAGGAACAAAGCTGGAGATATCGTTTATCCAGTCACGAAACATGCTTGAACGATAACACACCCTGGAACAGTCTCAGCAGAGCCTAAAACAGAGCATAAACCAGCTCCTCCATCCAAGAGCGAAACCCCCCTTTTTAGGTCTCGTGAGCCAAAGGCTCGAAGAGACATTTTATATGTGGGCTTCTCAAAGTGCTGCCGTGGCCTAAAGCTACAGTGCACGTGAACGTGCACGCGCGCAGCGCCATGTGTCTTTCCTCAGTAGCGATCGTAATCACGATCACTTTCACTTTCGCGGGCTCCTCTGTTGCTGGCATTCCCCCCTCCCTTCTCGCCCAGCCCTTCTTGTTCTTCGTGCCTCTACTCTCTCTGCCCCCTTCTCTATCTCTCTTTGTTCTCTCGTCCTCCCGTCTCTCCCCACGCCAATCCGTCTTCTTTCCTGAACTGTGGCGTTTGTCTGAGACTCACCCGACCCCTCCCTCTCTCAGACCCGGTCTTGTTTAGGAAGACATTGAACAGTAAAATAGCAATGCACGAAAAGAAGACTGGCTGCATTTCTCGTGTCTGTCTCAACATATTTTGGAACTATTTCTAGAAATGCACTCTACACTTGCGGTGATTAACTCTGTTCCTGCCACTGCCTAGCCTGGAAAGGCTCTCTTCTGAGGCCTGCTTAGATCGTGCAGCGGCTGCACAGACTGCAGTTCTTCTGAAACACAATGCAGGTAGTGTTGCAGTGGTGTATTGTCCCCCAAAATATAGGCCTACTGCACTGTTTATAGCGGCCATGGATCCATCAGCCAGCTTTCGTTTTTATTCAGTTAGCCCTTTGCATTCTGGGACCTGTAGTCACGCATTTACTAATTAATACTCAATACTAGCTAAAAGTGCCAAGCACAACCCAGGGCTCATTGACGGCTAAAATTAGGTTTTCAATAAAGTGGAACAATCCAACCCCTTACAAGCCCTGGGGTCTCTCACAAAGAAAAGCCGATGACCACGGGCTAAATTGCTTCATCCTTATTGGCGCTGCTGCTCAAATCAATGGCATCCATTTAAGGAGTTCTGAAGGATGAAACACGAGTGGCCCCAACTCGAGTTCGCATTAGGGCCCACATGCTACACGCAAACAGCCGCCGGCCGGTTGTACAGAGGTCAGTTGCAAGAGCTATTCTCACTTTTCTTTTTAAGCAGTTCTTAATTTGAGTCGGTGGTTTCCGGTGCTCAGCACCAGCACTTAACCATCTACACCGTGCTTTTCCGGAGCACCACTTGCAGACATATTCATTTATGGCAGGCACCTGAATTTGAAGTGATTTGCCCAGAATCACAGGATGTTGAACGGACGCAGAGGCTCAAACTTGGGGGCATATTAACAAGCCAGGTGATAAAATTATCGCCGCTTTAGCGGCAGAAAACTGCCGCTAAAGCGGCGATAATAGGCTTGATAATATGCTCTATGGAATTCTAATTGAAGCCCATGTTAGATGTCATTCACATTTAACATAGGCTTCAATTGGAATTCCATAGAGCATATTATCAAGCCCATTATCGCCGTTTTAGCGGCAGTTTTCTGCCGCTAAAGCGGCGATAATTTTGTCGCCTGGCTTGTTAATATGCTCCTTAGTTTCTCCGTTCCGAAGTCGGCAACTCTCGCATTTATTATTGAGCAGTGGGAGGAGACGCGGGAGAAGCTGCGAGGCGGGAACAGCTCACTTGTTCATTACTAAACGCTTCCAGGCACTACTCCAGACGGGGCGCGGTCGGCGGACTTCCTGACCTTTGAGACGGCCTCTGCTGTGGGCTTGGCACGGACTGACGCAATGCCAGCAAGGCAAATAATGCAGAGCGCACTCGGGGCACTGCCAGACCAGTGGGCAGCAGCAGGGACCCCGGGCACAGAGCAGCAAATAGAACTTGTTTTCACCATGCGGTGTAACCCTCGAAAGCCCGCGAGCTGCTCTGACGGAAGCTTTTGTGACCAAACTTAGTGCAAAGATCTCGAGTTGTAATACTGGCTTAGCTGTCCCGCAGCCCCACGTCATGCCCGACTCCTTTCATCAGCCATGTCTTATTAGTCAACGGGATGTTGCATTCTGGGGCTGGTAGTTTCCCATTTAACATTGTATGAATCGGTCCAGTATATCAGTACACAAATGTTGCCTAAAGAGCCATGACTGGGCTGGTCTGGCCAAGGGGCCACTTGGGATTATGTACCAGGCCAGGTGTGAATACCTCGTCCAGTACGACCTTTCCATTCCGACACATATGGTACCAGGAAAAACTACAAGTACCAGAATGCAAGAAATGTAGCCATTTACGTACACGTGGACGGGTTAAAGTAATGTGTCTGCTCAGCAACTCTGATTAAACTGACTCGTACAGTTCTACAACAGGTGCACTAGCCAACCGAGCTTTCTTTAAAAGGCAGATGTGCGCGAGACGCTGTTAATGAATCCCTGTTATGTAACTTTAGTGTGTATTTTAAAACTAATCCATGTGCAATTACATGTATATAGATATACACATACACACTATATATTGATTCACATAAAAAAGAAAGGTTAAAGTGATGTCATAATTAGATGTCAAAATAAAACTAACATTTAAAAACAAAAAACACTGAAATTCAGCAGTTATAGTTCACTGAGCTAACCAAAACATGCAGCCCTGCCATGCATTGCTTATTACCTCACATTACATCAATCATTTCGTGTTAAATGACATCTTTGATGGCATCTCCGATGACTTCTCTTATAACCTCTTAGTCATATACAGCATATAGTTACTGTGTGAACATGGGTGGGCGCGTAGCATGGAAATATAGCAAATCTTGGAGACCAATGTGGTTGCACGTGGTGAAAGTTACATCACAGAAGTGTGGGATGCAAGTATCACTCCTTGTAATACAAGATAAGGAGAGTGCACCTAATGTAGTTGCGGCGGTATAATTGTAAGCAGGGTTTGGCTTAATGCCAAAGCCAGTTCCCAAATGTGTGTGAGAAAGGCCAGAGTTTATGCTGACATTCGATGATCCGCCAGTGGAAGTATGGAAATGGGGCCCCTTTAAATAGTTGTCACAGAGTGCGATAGACAAATTATGTAGTGAGGGCGTTCTTATGGGAAGGGAAGAGGTGTGGCGCCGCGACCAGGGCGACTGACTCCGGAATCTGGGGATCACGGTTCGATCCCCGGCGGCAGATTAGCCCAGCACCATGTGACTCTGGGCAATAGCTTGCTTCATCTTCCCGACGGCCCCCAGCGCCTAGAAACCCTTACGGGTGATTGTTCACGCTTTACAAATGTGGATTATTATGGTGTGGATGTTCAACTTCAGAACTTTGCTGAAGATTTTGTCAATTTGAAGATTGCAGATGACCACCAAGCAACTGGCCATTCTAGCTCCTTGAGACCCTCACAGATGATTTGTTGCACTTTATAAATCTTTAATTGAGTGAAAAAAGTAGAACGTGTTGGTGTCCCACTTCGAGTTGGTGTATCTCATTGAACGTTGCTACAAACTTTTGCAAAGGTTGGAAAAAAAGCACATTTGTGCAGACCTAAAAAAAAAACCAAAATCCCAGCTGTAATAAAGATTGCCAACATTGAGGCGATCTACAAACGCGTTGTGACACTGTTTAAATGTTTCTCACGTTGGCACCAACACCGCAGGCCTGCAGACAGTAATACCAATGTGCACTCATAACATTATAGTAGGAAAAATAAATATCTACATTCCTCAGCAGACAGAAACACGTTTAAAAGCCCAAAGAGAAATTATATTAAAATCAGTATTTAGGTGATCTCCATTGAGGATGACGTATCTGATGATGTCAATGACAAGGGTGCGTGGGCCGACGATTGTGGATAACTCCAGCAAACAAAGACAAGCATTTGCAATGCAATAGGTCTCGCGTTTGCAAAAGTTTAAGCTATTGGCATTGTTCATGACAATGCCTTTTTTATCTATTTTATAAAACAAACACATAAATAAATGCCATTATGATTTACAATGCCAATAGCTAGTGATGCATTATTATTAGCAATGCCAACTGCTCACACTTTTATAATGCGAGACCTATTGCATTGCAAATGCTTGTTAAAACTATGATACGTCCCATCACCGTGTCACTGTGAATACGTGTGTGTGGACACTGTCATTCCTGGAGTGCACTATCCAACATTAGCACTGTACCACTGCTGTACCCAACATATTATCCCTTCTGGGCCCTACGCTTTTCTACAACAAGCAAGCTTACAGCGACCCACTTTCCATTTCTTTTTCCTGACTCCCATAGGCTGACATTACCACACCAACAACTTTCATTTTAATTTCAAACTGACTAGGCTTGAGCGGCGCTGGCACTTGCATGCCTACCCAGTCACGAATTTTATTTATTTTCCTCTCTCATCTGCACTCTTTGTAGTTAACATCACTTTGCAATAGTGCTCTGAGTGGGAGATACCTCCTCTCTAAGATGGCTGCCATTGTGACCAGCGCGCTCCTTAGAACTTCGGAACTGATACCAATACTAGCCATTGCGCATGCGCGCACATGCAGTGGCTCCCTCCCCATCTTTCTTAGCAACCTTTTTCTTTGTCTGCCTGCTCCAACTAAGCTAAAGTTTCTACCATTGCATGAATACTACCTTCTTTCACACAATGGTAGACGTTTGACTAGCGGAGGTCACCCTGCTCAGTGAGCTTACTCCCAAGCACCAAGGAATGAACCGCCACCAAGTTCAATTAGTAAGTCTACACAAGAAAAAGAAAAAATATTACATCCTGGTCTTGGTGTAAATGACAGTGCCTCACAGTACACCTCACCTAGCAGACAAATTCAACAATTCATTACTGTAAGTTGAGGTAACTCTCTTCAGCTCTTATATCAGTTCTATAACAACTCATCCGTTTGTCAACTTTAAAACCCCAAAAATATAATACAAAAAGCAATTACTATTGCTCCCACAAATTCAACAGCTAAAGCCACATAATAATTCTTCTCAAAATGCAACCCGCCACAATGCTCCCACTACAACTCCCACCACACACTGCTTTGGTGTTAACTATTTTTTGCATGCAACTTTCTCATTATTTTTTTTTTTTTGACTCATCTCATATGACCTCTGCAGCTATGGCACCCATTCGATCCGAACCCTTTTATGCCAATAGCTTGGTGGATCCACTCTCAGCTGGTGTTCTTTACGAGGAGTGTACCCATAACACACCACTTGAGCTGACCAGAGGTTTTAATCATTGGGTCATTGTCCTCTCCCTACACTCAACCCGATGTTCCATTATCTAGAAGATCCAGAAGATCCCAGAACCGCCCCTTCTCTACGCTTTCCCTATAATCATTTACTCTTTGGTCTAATGCTCTAAAATATCTAACAGAGCTCCACCAAGCAGACCAAGTAGGGTGAGTCTTCCGGCGCAACAACTTACAAATCTCCCTCCTGGTCAGCAAAATCAAATAAAAAAACAACCTTTGGTTAGGCCCTATCGGGGCCAACACTCCCCCCAGTGCTGGAGTAAGACCAAATAATATGAGAGATGGACTTACATCTATATTGCAACCATGGCTCCGGAAATGGTCTTACCCACATCTACCCAGAATTCCTGTATCCTGGAGCAAGATGCAAATACATGGATATCATCCGCGTTCTGGTGGCCGCATCTTGTACAGCTGGCTACTCCACCGCCCTTTATCTTGGACAGCTTGAAAGGGGACCAGTACACTCGATGGAGTGTAAAAAGGTGGTTTTTCCTGAGTGCGGCAGATTTAATTAAGGGGTAAAGAATGTCTAGAGATACTTGCCATAAAGTTTCCAGATCTTCCTTCGGCAAGTGACTCTCCCAGATTCTATAGGGTAGGTTCATCTTCTTATCTGTAGCTGCCAAGAGATGGTTATACCATTGTGCCACCTCCTTTTTTTTTTTCCTTGGAGCTAGATCCTGTAGCTCACATTCCATGTTGTTATCGTGCACGATTGGCCAGGATTGACAGTTACACCAAGAACAAAGCTGGTAAAACTTGAACCTAGACAAAGTGCAATTGGTGGTGTGGTTCCAGTATTCCCAGCGATGGCATTTATCGCCAAGTACCAGATCTCTCCAAAATACAACCCCTGCCTCTTTTAGTGGACGGGCGAGGGAATCCATAAGACACTCAGGTGTGCCAGGAGAGTCCCAAACCGGCGCCCAATCGCTGTAATACGATAGTCCCAAGCAGTTTCGGCAGTCTGACCAAAGCCTAGCCGTCGAACGCAGAGTCTTTAAGCGGATTTTTTTGCAAAATTTTGGAGAGCCGAATTTATACATAAAACCTAACTCCTCTTCCCCTACTAGCATAGCTTTAAACATGCAACCTATCAATGAACTGTCGGGGGAGAGCAGTAGCATTCTGCAATTCTTTAATTGGTAAGCCCAGCAATACAACTGGAAATCTGGAAGGGCCCCCCCCCTCGCTGAAGTTTGCGCCTGAGTTTTTTCCAAGATAACCGGATCACTTTATTGGCCCAGATAAAGGAGGATATATTACTCTGGATTTTGAGGATATCTGGTTTAAGAAACTCCAATGGGATGTTGTTAAAAAGATACGTATACTTTGGGAGTACACACATCTTGATCAGGTTAACTCGACCATACAACGATAGTTTAATACTTTGCCATCTTTTAAGTAAGATATCAACCTCCTTTGAGACTCTATCTAGATTGGTCTTGGGGATTTTGGCGAGGTCTTGAGTAATTATGACTCCTAAGTATCTAAGTTCTTTAGCAAAAATCCTCATCGGGTCATTTATGTTCCAGGCCATGATCTCGGTTTTCTCATTATTTATCTCGTAACCTGGCAAATTTCCAAAGGTTTGGGCTTCGACCTCAAGCTCTGGGAGTGTAATGCTAACATTGGATGATAAGAGGATCAAGTCTTCAGCATACAATGCTAACTTTCGTGTAGACCCATTTATCTCGAAGGGAACAATCTTCTTGTTTAGCCTTATACTCTGGGCTAGTGGTTCTATATATAGATCAAATAAAATGGGGGAAAGGGGACAGCCCTGCCTAGTTCCCCGCCCGATCTTGACTACAGGGGAGAGGGTTCCATCGAATAGAATCTGAGCCCGTGGGGATTTAAATATTTCTTTCAGCACTAGCCTAAAACTATCAGGGAAGCCAAAGACCTTCCAAACCCTATCTAAGAATAACCAGTTCACACGGTCGAAGGCCTTGGCTGCGTCGACAGTGATGATTGAGAGACGAAGGCCCAGTGTCGAGGCAAGGTCAATGGACCCTATTAGAGTCTGTGTTAAATCTGACATCTGGCGGCCAGGCAAGAAGCCCTTTTGGTCCTGATGAATTATCGACCCAACAACTTTACTAAGCCGAGCATTTAGAACCCCAGCAAAAACTTTATAGTCCACGTTAAGCAAAGAAATTGGTCGATATGACTGGCACTGAGCTGGGTTCTTCCCTTGCTTTAAAATCAATGCGATGACTGCATTGCTCCAGGTATCAGGCAAAGGGGAAGTACCGTCTAGAACGCTATTAAACAATTTCAACCAAACCGGCATGATCTCCTCGCTCAAAATCATATAGACCTCGATCAGAATTGCATCCGGACCTGCTGCTTTCCCCTTCCTCCCAGCATCTAAGATAGTTGAAATCTCTAGACTTGTTATTGCAGACGTAAGAATTCCATGGCTGCCCACGGGTAATGTAGGGAGATATTTGTCTCTAAGCCATCTATCCATGTGGTCTTCTGACACCTGGAGATGATCCTCATAAAGTTGCTGAAAAAAGTGCGTAAAAGCAGATGCTATACTACCCTTATCCTCCAGGATTTGAGAGCCCCTTTTAATTTTAGTGATATTATTATTGGTTCTATCGACCCTGCCAGGAGTTTACCACAATTCTCCCCCTGTTCGAAGTCCCTCATTTTACTTATCTCCCACTTTTGACGTAGGATTTCCTCAGACCTCAGTTTAAACCTCAACTGCAATTCTTCAACTTTCTTAATTAAGTTTACATTATCCGCTCCAGGAGAACTACTAGCTTTTAAATCGGTCTCTGCCCCTGCCAAGTCTGTTTCTAGGTCGGCTAATTCTTTTCTCTCAGCCCTGTCCCAGCCCACTACTGCGCCTTTTAGTATACCCCTCAGGCAGGCTTTAAAAGTGTCCCATACCACATGTAAACTAGTCGAACCTAAATTCTCCTGGAAAAAACGGGCAGATTCTAACTTTAAAGGCCCGGAGTTGAGGGCTGTAAAAGGAATCTTCTATTTAAGGTCCACCTTGTCGGAAATACTTCTGTAGGGAGTTCCAATTTCAGAAGTATAGCACCGTGGTCGGATAAATGTATAGGGAGATATTCCATTGTGCAAAATTTTGTCCAGATCGGAATGCTCCATAAACATGTAATCTGTCCTTGAATAGTGGGAGTTCTTCTTGCTATAGAATGTGTATTCTCTCTTCTCACCCATTTTTTTCCGCCATATGTCAATAAGGTTAAAGTTTTTCAACATGGCCAAAAGAATGGTTTTAACCCACGGCAATGCTACCTGATTTCTAGGGGTGGACCTGTCAAGTTTATTATTCAGAAGTATATTAAAGTCTCCCCCTAAAATCAAAGCTGAATCAAAATCCGCTAATGCAAGACATAGGTTGTTCAGGGGGGTGATATCATCATCATTAGGCCCATAATAGCTGACTATTGTATATTTAGCCCCCAGCATTTGATTGCTACTATGACCCAGCGCCCTTCCTTATCCACTTGAGCCTTGACTACTTCTACTCCTGAGTTGTTTTTAAATATTACCGCAGCCCCTTTTGAAGAGCATTGCTGATCTGTCGCTATGATCTTATCAACCCATCTTAATTTTCCAAATAGTGTTAAACATTCTGACTGTGATAAATGCGTCTCCTGTAACAATAAGATACTGGCTGTACTGTTTTTTAGGTATTGCAGAATCAAGCGTTGTCTCCCTTTCACCCTCAACCCATTCACATTCCAGGTTAATAGGTTAAGATGGAATTTCCCTCCCCTTGTGGGTCTATCCTCCATCACTGTTTTGCCTTCCCACTCTACAGCAACTACAAATGCTTCTACTGGAGGCTATTATATCACTTGAGATTGAGATTGCGCTTTTTTTTAATTTTTTCCCAATGCTCCCCACCAAAAAACGTGATTATTGTTAAAACCCACTACCAACCCCCCAACCCATCCTCCCCCCTGAGGGAACCCTCCCTGACTGCTCATTGGCAATAGATATTGCCTATTCGGGCCGGGACCCTCCAGCCTAATAAGAGAAAAAAAAAAAGAAGGTGCATAATGCATAGTGTCAATAACAATATGGAACCCCCTAAAAACTGGATCAGCTAGTTTTAGCCTGCCTCAAGAAGGTATCCACTTCCTCTGGAAATCTAAAGTTGTAGGTTTTGTTAACCCATACAACTTTTAAAAAGGCCGGAAATCGCAATTGTGTCTGTGCTCCAAACTCCCTCAATGCATCCATTCTTTTGCCCAGTTCCCATCTTCTATCCTCTGTGACCCGGGAAATGTCTGACCTGACCCTGAAAGTAACGTCTTGAACCTGAATGGACTTAAGTTTTAAAGCAGCCCCTAACAATTGCTCCTTTAACAGGTAAGACTGAAAATGGATTAGGACTTTTCTAGGCTTTTTCCGGGCCGGGTTCAACTTAAATGGATCCCTATGGATTCTCTGAATCTCGGACTCCCAGGTAGTAGATGTGGTGATTTGTGGGAAGGCTTCACTCAACAGGTTAATAACAAAAGCTTATTGATACTCACGTCATCCTTCTTCAAGCATCTCATCTCCTTGGATTGGGACAATTGGGTCAAGTTGAATTTGGGGGGAAATCCATTTGAACCATGAAGGTGCAGTAATCTGTTCTATGGCCAGTCGGTTTTGACAGCAACTGGTCGGATACAATCAGAACTATCACCTCTGCTACCAGAGCTGTCAGTACGTATCTCTGTGTGAAATGATCATGTTTATTAGTGCACCAATGGCTAGGACCAGGAGCGGTGTAGTCCTGATACGGACTTTGGGGCTCCCTGATTGGACCTGTCTCTAATACATTACAACCAAGTCAAAATTGGACCATATTCAATAAGAATGGCAGACACTAGGAAACGTTTAGTAAGTTTATATAAGAAATGAATTGACTAAATGCAGGAAATATGACCTCATAAGGTTTAGTAGCAAGGCATACAAATCATTATAACAAAGAACTAAATTAAGATCTAAATGAGATCCGGCATAGATTCACCTTCTAATGGTGGGGAATAGAGGTTCCGGGGTCTTTCATACAATTGTACACAACTGCACCGTTCTCAGAGTTTGCACCAACGAGAAACAGCCAAGAAGAAAGATTTCATTACAGAATACACTTGAGGATTCTCTCACAGCAATAGTACATTGAGGGGGAGATTTACTAAGAATTTGTGCTGTGTCTACGTCACAAAAGTAATGCAAAACGGCGCAAAATCTTTTTTTTCCTAATTTACTTTCCAGCGGATAAAATTGCTTAGCGCTGGTGATGGACCAGGTAAAACAAAATTTTGTATACCTTCTCTAGATTGCATGAAATTAATTACGTAATCATTCTAAATTTAATTTGCAATAACCTGTTTGCAGTGAAAATGTACTAATCAACTTTTGCACCTTGACAAACACGAGATACACGTGGGAATAAAATGCTAATTGCGTGGCAGAATAATTAATTCATTAATTATGGTACGCAAACTAAACTAACCTTAGATTGTGGTGAAATAGAAAATTGCATGATTTATGTTGCTTTGTTATTGTTTGTGCGTTCAAAACTATCAAATGGTGGGTATTATCGCTTTAAATGTTGCTACAGCTAGGGAAATACTAATATGCATTGGGATTAGTGTGGGTTTAAACATTAGAATCTCCATTTCTATATTTTAATTACTGTTATGTCTGTTTTTGCTTAAGTTGGCATTCGGGTCTACTAGGCCGCAGTACCCAAGATGGAGGTCTCTGAAGCGGACGCCACCATGTGAGCGCGATGATTTCTGCGCAGAATTGGATGGCTCTGGAGATCTCCAAATGACCCGAGTCTATGACACCGTGTTCCCTGTCAAGGATAGGGACTTGTTTGCCTGCCAACTGATGACGGTGTGGGAACAGCGGAAAGGACAATATAGAACCGGTGGAGAGATTACTTCTTTTCCTCAAATTGTTACATTTGCTGCTCTCGCCTGGGAGCTAAATGAACCTTATAAAATTTGCGCCTTCCTATGCCAAGTCTTCATGAAGAACCAGTTTACCCTGGGAAACTTTTAGAAAACTTACAGATAACCCCGAAATGTCCAATCAGAACATTTCTCTACCCCTAAAATGTTGCATGTTAGTATGAAGTAAGAGGGAAAAAGGGTATATAAAGCTCTCATCCGCCAAAGGGGGGTGGTCATCGGGTTGATCTTTCATGGCGTTGGGTCTGCATTGAGCTGGTGGCGATTTTTAAATGGTTTGCCTTGGATTTCTTTGGCTTTGGGAGAGAAGTTTGCAGTGTATCCTGTATTCCGTCTGACGGTTTGATCTTTTGCTGTGGGTCAGACAGCCTATCCTGGGAATTGTACAAGAGAATGTGGATAACTCACTGTCTAATCAGAAAGTCGTCGACGCTTGCTAATTGGTAATTAATTAACTGCATTTCTAAATTCATGCTTATTTACTAAATGTCTGATTTCTCTTTAAATAAAACTGAATTTATATTATGAACTGTAGTGCATGAATGCTAACGCAGAGAAATAATTATTAGATAAACAAAGTTGAAATAATAAGAAATGAGTTTGTGGTTCTTTAATTAATTACTGAAAATACCAAATGGTTCCTAGGCTTTAATTGTGTTTTAGCTGGTTCTAATTCACCATCAACCAGTCCAACTAATTGGTCCATCGACCAAGTGGTGGAGTGCCTTGATGTTAAGGTCAGGATTCTGTAGGTATATATGTATAAAATGTAATTAATGTAAAGAAAATTAATCCTGATAGGTAATAAGGTACCCACATGTCCAGCGCTTTCCTCCTGTGTACGGATTCGAGTGAGATTTATTGAATGACGCGTGCGTGTTGGTGTTATGGGCCCACCAATGAATGAGAGTATGGATGAGTTGTTGTGATTACATATCTGTGACATAGGGAGAATATGTGAATTTTGCCCCTGGCGCAGCATCAGATTTCTTGGTAGCAGATTGATGGTTATTATTGTATTGGTTTGGTGATTATCGATTTATGTTGAGTATTGCTTACGTTAAATGTAGTCGGAAATTTGAAGCTTCCGGGAAGTAGGGAGTGGATTTATGTGGCAAGAGAAATCACATGGAATTGAACATTGTCTGGTTTCAAGAATTGTGATAACACGGAATTGTGTTATGTTAGGGACATCTCTGTGTGAATGAATGTGAGAGGCATGGTAATAGGTTCTCTTGTGAAACTCTGGCCATAATTCTCAGGAGCATTGTAGTCTCCACATGTGTTTTATCCCCAGAGAAACAGTTTGCCTTTTGCTTGATAGAAGGGTAAGGTAGAAGGAAGTGCTACTTTATCGGCGTAAGCGCTGCCTACTGGAAAGACAGAATTCTTGTGTAAATGCATAAAGCTATCTCTTTGGTTTAGCGAAACAGGCAATGGAGATGTTTTATGTTGTTACTAACAGATTTTGATTCAAGGAAACGTAAAAATAGTTTGCCGATAAAATTTGTAAAGAAGGGGTCAGCAAGAGCAGGAGTAGCGAGAAAGGCTGACGTCAGAAAGACGGCGCTGGGATTGGTCAGCTGTAGAAGGTCACTGATTGGTGCGTTAGTGTGAGACGTGCTGGGAGTGGAGAATTACCAGAGTGACGCAGACGCCCAGGATTGGTGCGTTAGTGTGAGTCGCGCTGGGATTGGACAGAATACGGAGAAGCCGTGAAAGAAGTGATATTAAAAATTAAAAATGATGTGCTATGATCCACCTGAGAAAGAGAAAAAATCATGGTTTGGAAAAATCAAAGACCTATTTAAAAGCCGATTGTAACTAGGGAAGGACAGATGCTTCCTTCACCGAAAACGCCTGCATCTTTTATGGTAGCGAAATATGGTTATCATACATGTATTTGGTTAGAGAATTGGGCAAAGTATACCAAAGATGATGGAGTGCTAGCATTTCCGGAAAAAAGTTCATTTAGTTTGGCAGTATTACGAAATTTAAGAGATATGATGATGAGGTTAGAACCGAAACCCAGACCTACCCAATTCGAGGCTTTGACTGAATGGGAAGAAGAGATGTATGAAAGGGAAAGGCATCGGAGTGGGAGATGGTATAATTATTTGTTTGGTAGACATTGTGTTCAAGAAAGTCATGATGACAGGATGCGAAGGTGGCGAAATGCGAGCATGACTGATGGTATGTTTCCTCTGAGAAACGCTGGAGAGATAAGTTGCAGAAAATGCACAGAAAAAAGAAATAACACAGGGCCAGAAGGTTACAGATATGGAGTGAGTGAATCAGAAGATGAAGTGCTGGAAGACATGTTTTATAAAAACCCACCTCCATATCAACAGGATTCTGCGTTGGTGATGCCGAGTGCACCGGCAAAGGAGACTGTAATGAATAAAAGGTTTGAGCAAATGGGAAAAGATAATCCATTTAAAGATTCTGAAATGTCACAGACCGTCAGAACTGAAAACAAAAAATCAGCAGAGTTAGCTACAACTACACTGGAATTAACTGAGGAGATTAGAGAATTAACTAAGAATATGGAAGCAGTGACAGTGCGTGTAACTATAGGACCGGTAATACCTGTTTTCGATAAACAAAAAAGATAGTGAGCATTGTTTAACAGTCCCATATAATTGCGGTATGCAAAAGGAGAAAGAAAGGAGTGGTTCCGGAGAAAATGAATGGAAGATTACGGCAGGAATATCAGGATTAAATACCCCTAAAAATTTAACTGTAAATCAAAGTCCAGCGAGTTAAACACCTATGACAATAGAATCAGCAACGGAAACCCCAGAGAGAATGACAGATAAAATGAGAATAGAGACAACCCCTGTAGGACCATCATCGGAAGAATTAAGTGATTGGTTAAGAAGTTTACAGAAAAAAGATACGTAACCACAACCTTTAGATGTAGCAAAATTAAAAGTAACATTAGAAGAGTTAATCCTAGGAACAATTCCAACTGAAAAATGAAAAGCATACCAAGATCAGGAGTTAATGTTATTATGTAAAAGCATAACTTGGAGAGCAAGGACTTTGCATGAAAAGTTAGAAGAGACAGCGAGTGAAATGGGAATCGATTTTGAGAAAATAAGGTAATTGCAATAGCCATATAGGGTAGATTTTTCTGAAAAGGATATTGAAAACTTGAATACTGCAGGGAGACTGATCCAAATTAAAGAACTGATTGCATTATTAAGAAAATGGGGTGATGTGGATCGGTGGAAAAGTAGTTGGTTTAGAAGGAGAGAGGAAATTACAGATAAGGCCTCTCTAGCTTTCCCAGTGAGAGAAAAAGAGCCAGTGGTAACAGAATGTCCCATGAGAGAAATTCCTGGAGGAGGATATGTGCATGTCCCATGGACTAGACAGGATATTTTGTCATTTACCAATGATTTTCCAAGGTTAAGAGAAAAACCAGTTGAATGGTACCGACAGGTAGAAAGGTTTGTCAAACTTTCAAAGGTGTTGTGGATAGATCTGAATGGTCTTTTTTATATAATTATACCTGCAGATTTATGGGCAGAATGTAAAATTACAATAGATTGGCCAACACAAGAATATCCTAGGGATCCTAAGACGGGAGCCCCTGATCCAGAAGTGATGAAAAAATATGATCAGGTAATTACTTTTTTCAAAAATAAGGTACTTCCGAAAGAAACTAACTGGGTAAAGATTGACAGAACTCACCAGGAGGCTAAAGAATCAGTGCATGCGTATTACGAAAGGTTATTGTTGGCTTTTAAACAATACTGTGGAGATGAGAAATTAAATTAAAAGGATTTGAGTCATTTTGTGTACATATTTGTTGATGGTTTAAGGCCTGAAGTTAGTGAAATGATTAAACAGTATACAGTAGATTGGCAAAACAAAAAGATAGACAAAGTGTTACTACATGCAAAATATTTTAGTGATGAAATTGAAGCCAAACATTGTAAGCTGAAAGAAAAGGCAATGTGGGCACAGGTTAAGGTAGCCGAACAACAAGAAGCCCAGTTAATCGAGCAAGCTAGTGGAATGGGGTAAGCAAAACAAAAGCCTAATATTGGAAAAGGAAAAGGACAGATCAGCATAGAGGAAGCTAAAAAGAAATCGCCTTGTCATAGTTGCAGAAAATTAGGGCATTGGAAATCCGAGTGTAAATTGCCACCGAGAGCTAATGGTGATAATTCATCATTAAATCCACAGGTGCAGAATGAGATGAGTTGCCAACCGCAGGTCGTTACCCAACAGTGTCAGGTGCCAAAGCCACCTTTTCCACAGAACGTAAATCCTCAGAGATACAGTAATGAGACTGGATTCTACACCGAAGAACCGGTAACAAAGCTACCGCGCGCTGGTGCCGTTTCGCAGTATTGGCGGCAACGCGATGAGAGTGAGTCAGAAGAGAATTATTGATGGTGCTTAGGAGAGGAAGAGGAGTGCGTACTTGGCGCAACTCTAGAGGTAGACCAGACAGGACCCTTTGTGGATGGAAAGGTGAATGAAGTAAACATTACTTTCCTAGTGGATATTGGTGCTACTCGTTCAACTGTTAGATCAGCTGAAGTGAAAAATCTTCCTCTATCGGGTGAAACAATCCAAGTAGTTGGAGTTTCAAACAGACAGATAAAAGCTTATCTTACTGATCCTGTAAAGGTTAGAATAGGGAAATTCACTGATATGCATCGATTTGTCGTATGCAACACTAGTCCTGCAAATCTGTTGGGGAGAGATTTACTGTGCAAGATGAATTGCACCATCTTTTGTACACCTGATGGTATAGTCTTTGAAACTCCAGATGAAGACGTACTGTATAGAATGACAATGGCAAACTTAGAACCTGAAATTACTGAGGCATTTGTTGTATTTGATCCAGAAGGATCGCCTCAAGAGTTTAAAGAAACAGTGAAAACAGAAGTGTGGGATTTCACAGGAGAGGATGTTGGATTAATGAAAAGGGTAGATCCTGTGAAAATAACTGTAAAAGAAGGAGTAAATTACCAGAATATTCCTCAGTATAAATTAACACCAGAGATAATTGCAGGAGTAACGCCTGTAATAGACAGAATGATTGAACAAGGAATTCTGAGAGAGATAATGAGCAGTCCATGTAACTCTCCGATCATGGGTTTGAAAAAGCCAAATGGGACCTTTAGGATAGTACAGGATTTGAGAAAGGTTAATAAAATTATTGTTCCTTGCTCTCCCATTGTGCCAAACCCTTGGGTAATTCTATATCAGATTCCCCATGATGCAGAATGGTACACAGTCCCTGACTTGTGTCATGCTTTCTTTTCTATTCCATTGCACCCTGATAGCAAACACATTTTTGCATTCCGGTTCGGTGAGCGTATTTTGGCATGGTGCTGTATCCCTCAAGGGTATACAGAGCGTCTTTCAATATTTAATCAGATTCTAAAGAAGTCACTGGAAGATTTAAAAATGCCAAAAAGTTCAGTGCTGGTTCAATACATCGATAACCTATTAGTGGCATTGAAAACGAGAGAAGCATGTGTGGTTGACACTGTTGCCCTGCTAAATCATTTGGCAGATGGAGGACTTAAAGTATCCCCATCAAAATTGCAGTTTTGCCAGAAATAATTAAACAATTCTTAGGTCATAAGATTGAAAAGGGCCTGAGGAAAGTAACAATGGGCAGAATTAAAATAATCAAAGGAATGAGAGCACCAATGACACAGAGAGAAGTCAGAATGTTTCTCGGAATGGTAGCATATTGTCGACAGTGGATCAGCAATTTCTCGCTGATCGCAAAACCACTAGTATGTTTGACAAAGATTGATGTGAAAGATCCCCTTGAGCTGAATAAAGAAGAGATGAAATCTTTTAAACAATTGAGAGACAGCTTGTGTGAAGCACCGGCTCTTGGAATGCCTGATTATGAAAAAGAATTCGAGCTGTATTGCAGTGAGAGAGATGGGTGTGCTCTTTCCGTATTAGTGCAGAGACATGGACAATTGAGACGACCGATTGCTTATTTTTCAGCTGTACTAGATCCAGTAGCTGTAGCATTGCCGGGATGTTTGAAAGCCGTGGCTGCCACCTGTAAGAGCTTGGAACAAAGTGAAGGAATTGTAATGGGATACCCTGTGAGAGTGTTTGTTCCCCATGATGTGACGATCCTATTGACAAGAAGTAAAACACAGTTCATGACGCATAGTCGTCTAACTAAGTATGAAAAGGTGATTTTGGGTGCTACAAATGCGAGTCTTGTAAGATGCACTAATGTGAACCCATCGACATTGTTACCTGATACTGTGAATGCAGAGGTGAAAGATGATGTTGATCATGATTGTTTGGAAGTGCTTTATTTTTGCACCAAACCGTGTCCGGACATAAAAGATGTGCCTCTGAAAGAGAGTGACTGTTATGTTTGTGGATGGGTCATGCCTAAGAACTGGAGAAGGGATTTTAACTGCTGCATATGCTGTGTGTACTGTAGCGACTGTGTTGGAAGCATCTTGTTTGAGAAGAGTACGATTTGCTCAAGTTGCTGAGTTGTTTGCACTGATTAGAAGATTGCAAGTTGGGAAAGAATTTGCGAGTCACTGTGATTACTGACAGTCAGTATGGGTTTGGAGTGGTGCATGACTTTGGGCAAATTTGGTCCCAAAGAGGTTTCTTGACGTCGACTGGAACTCCAATCAGAAATGCAGAAATAGTTGGAAAATTACTTGAGGCGATACAGCTGCCTAAACAGATCGCTGTTATAAAATTTAGCGCACACAGAAAGGGAACTGACTATGTGTCAGCAGGCAATGAGTTTGCCAATGATCTAGCACAGTATTGTGCACCGAACTAAACTTCATTAAATCGTAACAGGGAGAAGAAAATGGATGCATGTCCCTTGCCTTTTACTAACACCGTAAGTACATGGGATGAAGTGAGACAGTTACAGGAAGAGGAAGGGGAAGAGGAGAAAAAACAGTGGATATAATCAGGATGAACACCACGAGAAGCAGACAGAGTTTGGGTTTACCGCGATGGAAGACCAGTAATGCCTAATAGAATAATCTCTACCATGGCACAGATGTACCATGGGCAGGCTCACATAGGCAGGGATGCCATGATTAGACTTTTCAAACAGACCTGGTATAATGCAAAGTTTTGGCTCATAGCTAAGAGCCTTTGTCAGAGATGTCTCATATGCCAGCAATTTAATCTAGGAAGGAAAACTATGATGAGCTTGGGAACCATAGGACGGGAGGGAGGTCCTTTCACTCGAATGCAGCTTGATTTCATTGAAATGCCCTCATGTAACAGGCTAAGATATGTACTGGTGATTGTCTGTCTGTTTTCACGTTGGGTTGAGGCTAACCCGACCAGAAGGAATGATGGAGTTACTGTAGCAAAACTCCTACTGAGAGAGTTCATTCCTAGGTTTGGTTTCCCAGTAACGATTGAAACAGATAGAGGAACACATTTCCAGAATGAGGTTATAAAATTGATTTGTGAAGCATTGAATGTACAACAGAAACTGCATTGTGCCTACCGACCAGAGGCTTCTGGAGTGGTGGAGCAAATAAATGGCACTATTAAGAACAGATTGGGAAAATTGTGTTTGGCCACAGGTCTAAAATGGCCAGATGTCTTGCCTCTAGTTCTAATGACAATTAGATCAATTCCTGATAGGAAAACTGGTCTGAGCCCCCATGAAATTATCATGGGTAGAGCGATGAGATATGTTTTTATTCCCGTCAACAAACTGTTGCCTATATCTGATGACTTTGTCTTGGATTATTGCAAAGGATTGGCTGATATGGTACATTCTGTGTTTCATCAGGTTGGACCAGATGCGACCACTCTTGAAATGAAGCCAGCTCATGACTTGAGTCCAGGATATTGGGTCCGCACAAAAGTACACCGAAGAAGAAATTGTCTGGTTCCACTCTGGGGAAGACCACGACAAGTGATTCTGACAACAACAACTGCTGTGAAGTGTGCAGGAGTGAAGAACTGGATTCATGCCAGTCACAGTCTTCGAGTCCCAAATCTGGAAGATCAATCTGAAGAGGAACAACGAGAAGTATCAGATGCCAGTTCCGAATCAGAATCAGAAGAAACGAGAAGAAGACAAAACCCAGAAGCAGGAGAAACGGGTTTAAGTCAAATTGTTGGACAAGAAAATATACCACTAAGAAGATGCCTTGAAATTTCTGATACCAGTTCTGAATCTGAGACAGAACCAGTGGGAATACAAGAAAGAATAAATGAGGACACGGGAAAAACTGAACCAGTAGTCTTTGAAAAAGAAATCCCGAGTACAAGCACAAGAGAAATTCCCCCCGAATCATAGAGATAGAAGGTGAGGAATTAGATACAGAGAGTGAGGGTGAGGTCATTGCGGAAGAACCCCAAGGAGGTGTAGAGACACAACACACTCAGGTCGAAAAAGGGACAGGTAGTCAGCAGGAAGATTGCGTGGAAGAAATACGAGGAGGGATAGATACAGACAGTGAACCTGAAATCTTGAGGATAAAATCCAAAGAAAGTGAAATCCAGACAGATACTAAATCTGAAGAAAGTGAAGAAGAAAGCAAAGGTGGAAGAACTTTGAGGAAAAGAGCTTGGAAAACAGAGCGAGAGGGGAAAGGATCTAAATTGAAAAGGCCTTTGAAAGAAGATATTTGGGCCAACAAAATCAAGAGACTGAGATACTGACTAACCAGAATAAAATCTGATAATGCTGAACAAGTGAATGAAGTGTCTAGTCAAGAAAAACAAAAGGACACTGATCAGAAACATTTGCAAAGAGAAAAAAGGATAAAGAAACCAAACCAGAAGTACAAGTCACCGGAATGGACATAGGTGGCACTTCCTGATATACAAGAGGAAGCTGATAGTCAAGAAAGTCTAAGAGTGACTGTGCAGAAAGTGGACAAAGGAGAAGAAGATTTGGAAATCCTGAGAGTTATCTTGTCTGACACCAGAGAAGAAACGGATGATCAGGAAATTCTGAACAAAGACTGTGAACCTAAAGACAAAGACGATTCGTACATGGATTGAGTGGCAAAGGAAATCAAAAGGAATTAAAAACCCAGACAAAGACACATGACCAGAAAAGAACCAAGTAGGCAACCACAGCCTTAGGTTTAGACAAAGGTAAATCGTTGAAGAAAAGAGTCTAAGTCAAAAGACACTGATCACTACCAAAATGGCAAACAATGAAAATAGAAATCCAACATGTGGATTTGTCTGAAGATGGTGTAAAATGTGATTTTGTTGTACAGGATTACTAATTCTTGTCTGGATCATATTAGCAATAACAATTTCATTTCGAGAAACATTTGAAGATGTAGGTGGACACACAGTAAACGGAACTAATAAGGAAAAGGCTGATGAAAGTCATGTCACAAAACTGGTAGATAGAACAGAACTTCACAAAGATAAGTCCATAAATGATTTTAATAATGTTTTTTCAAAACTATTGTATGAATATGTGAAAACAATGGAGGTTAGAGACTGTTATGTCTGCATGCAGTTACCTACATCTGTATCAGAAGGTGTCACTTATCATCACCTTCCTTTGACATATGGAATAACTTGTAGTGTCTTAGCTAGTTTGTTTTATAAAACAGGAAAATTAGAATACTATTACACTGATGTAGATAATATTTTCTCACTGATTCATGTAGTTCCTGAACTAAACAAGGTGATTCCTGGTAGAACACTAGGTTAATTTTTCCTGAAAACAAGAGAATTAACTTTAGAAGACGGTTTAAGAATAACCTCACTTGTAGTTTAAGAAAAGAAGAGAAAACTTTCCTGAACATGGTAGAGGAGAGGAGAGTTAAAATGCAAAATAAGGTGACTGGGGAAGAGATGGAAATCACATTTTGGGATGTTGGGAAGGAGAATCATTTAACGGGAGAAACAAATCCAGCAATGGCTTTAGATTGGCCCTAGAAAGGGAAGCTATGCATCAGTAGAGATATTGGCCCCAGAAAGGGAAGTTATGCATCAGTAGAGATAATACTGTATATGATAATTATTTTGTAGGTGCAAGTGAATGCCATGACTTATACAAAATCATGGGAGGATGGGGATTTAAAGGAGGAAAAGATCTGGTATTCCCTGGAATATATTACATCTGTGGGAACAGAGCTTATTATAGGTTACCGGACCATTGGTACGGGACATGTTACCTAGGCCTGGTCTTTCCAAAAATATTTCATGTGGAAAGGGGAAATGACGGATTGCACGAAATAGGTAGACAGCTAACACGTACAAAGAGGGAGAGTTGGTCAGAAATTATAGGTGATATCTTTGGAGCACTGATACCAGCAGTTGGAATATCTCTGAATGCACATAAAATTAGAAAATTGTCTACAGTTGTGGATTGTTTATCAACAAGCACAGCTGGGGGGTTCTTCATGGTGAATACCGAAATGGTTGCCATGAGAGCGATGATAATGCAAAATCGACTTGCTCTCGATATTATATTGGCCAAACAGGGAGGAGTCTGTGGAATGCTGAAAGTACAACATTGCTGTACTTATATTCCTGAAGAAAGTCAGAACTTAAAGAAATATATTAAGAATATAACTGATTTGCATGAAGAAATTGTTCCAATGGAGGTTGAAGGTGTATGGGAGAAACCTGGTAAGGATTATTCCACTATTAAGAATTTATTAACAAAACTAGGTAGCTCCTTTGTGGGGAAAATACTGATACCTGTGACCTTTGTGATTGTTTTAGTTTTAATATTAAGATTAGGATGTGTGTGCATGACAAGAAAATTACAAAATAAGATAAAAAGACAAAACAAGAGAAGGAAATAAGAGAAAGAGAGATAGAAGAAATAGAGTTAGAAGAGTTGCAAGATAATGTGTACAAGAAAACTAAAGAGAACAGTATGGAGAACACGATGATTTAAACTAACAAATGCAAGTGGAACTGAATAAAACCATTTCCGTAGAGAAATTAAAAAAATTTAGTGAATAGTGGTGATGTTTAAAATCACCAAAGGGGGGATTGATGGAGCAGGTAAAACAAAGTTTTGTATACCTCCTCTAGATTGCATGAAAATAATTATGTAATCATTCTAAATTTTATTTGCACTGACCTGTTTGCAGTGAAAATTTACTAATCAACTTTTGCACCTTGATAAACACGAGATACACATGGGACTAATATGCTAATTGCATGGCAGAATAATTAATTCATTAATTATGGTACGCAAACTAACCTTAGATTGTTGTGAAATAGAAAATGGCATGATTTATGTTGCTTTGTGATTGTTTGTGCTTTCAAAACTATCAAATTGTGAGTATTATCGCTTTAAATGTTGCTACAGCTAGGGAAATACTAATATACATTCGAATTAGTGTGGGTTTAAACATTAGAATCTCCATTTCTATATTTTAATTACTGTTATGTCTGTTTTTGCTTAAGTTGGCATTTGGGTCTACTAGGCCGCAGTACCCAAGATGGAGGTCTCTGAAGCGGACGCCACCATGTGAGCGCGATGATTTCTGCGCGGAATCGGATGGCTCGGGAGATCCCTAAATGACCCGAGTTTATGACACCGTGGTCCCTGTCAAGGATAGGGACTTGTTTGCCTGCCAACTGACGACAGTGTGGGAACAGCGGAAAGGACAATACAGAACCGGTGGAGAGATGACTTCTTTTCCTCAAATTGTTACATTCGCTGTTCTCGCCTGGGAGCTAAATGAACCTTATAAAATTTACGCCTTCCTATGCCAAGTCTTCATGAAGAACCAGTTTACCCTGGGAAACTTTTAGAAAACTTACAGGTAACCCCTAACTGTCCAATCAGAACATTTCTCTACCCCTAAAATGTTGCATGTTAATATGAAGTAAGAGGGAAAAAGGGTATATAAAGCCCTCATCTGCCAAAGGGGGGTGGTCACGGGGTTGATCTTTCATGGCGTTGGGTCTGCATTGAGCTGGTGGCGATTTTTTAATGGTTTGCCTTGGGTTTCTTTGGTTTTGGGAGAGAAGTTTGCAGTGTATCCTGTATTCCGTCTGACGGTTTGATCTTTTGCTGTGGGTCAGAAAGCCTATCCTGGGAATTGTACCAGAGAATGTGGATAACTCTCTGTCTAATCAGAAAGTCGTCGACGCTTGCTAATTGGTAATTAATTAACTGCGTTTCTAAATTCATGCTTATTTACTAAATGTCTGATTTCTCTTTAAATAAAACTGCATTTATATTATGAACTGTAGTACATTAATGCTAATGCAGAGAAATTATTATTAGATAAACAAAGTTGAAATAATAAGAAATGAGTTTGTGGTTCTTTAATTAATTACTGAAAATACCAAATGTTTCCTAGGCTTTAATTTTGTTTTAGCTGGTTCTAATTCACCATCAACCAGTCCAACTAATTGGTCCTTCGACCAAGTGGTGGAGTGCCTTGATGTTAAGGTCAGGATTCTGTAGGTGTATATGTATAAAATGTATATAATGTAAAGAAAATTAATCCTGATGTGTAATAAGGTACCCACATGTCCAGCGCTTTCCTCCTGTGTACGAATTTGAGTGAGATTTATTGAATGACGAGTGCGTTTTGGTGTTATGGGCCCCACCAATGAATGAGAGTATGGATGAGTTGTTGTGATTACGGATCTGTGACATAGGGAGAATATGTAAATTTTGCCCCTTGCGCTGCATCACTGGTAAATAACATAAAAGTGATGCGAAGCAGCACATAGCTCTGCTTCACATTACTTTGCCCCAAGGGGACGTGCTAAGGGTAGTGCATGGGCATTCCCATGCAACCACCCAAGTTTTCTCACGCTAAACCCAATTTACTAAATAAAGTGGATTGGGTTTAGCGTGAGAAAACTGTGCCCTTTAAACTAGGTGAAAGGAAGGAGAAATGCTTTAATTTCTCCTTCCTTTTCTGACTTTGCATGCATGCTGCACTGGCCTGGCAGTTCGGTCTGGACTGTTCCCATTGGGCACAGGGTCAATACTGATTTACATATGGCTGGGTCAACACTGGGGTGGGGAGAATATTTGCATTGTCAGCATTCCGTCGATCATTTGTTTGCTGTGACACTTTTCGCCCTAAGTGGGGTGGGTATGTCCAGACATGGGTCCCTTGCTCACTGCGCCACTGGATTCAAGCTAGCCTGGCTGAAGAAGGGTGACATACCCTGAAACCGGCCCCAGGATGCTTGTGTCCGGTTTAGGGAGGACCTGGCCTGGCAGTTCGGTCTGAACTGTTCCCATGGGGCACAGGGTCAAGACTTATTTGCATATGGCTGGGTCCAAACGATTGCTTAAAAGCTAACAGCAACCTTTCATAATAGGCATGGACAGATTCATTAACTTCTTGGTGAGTTCTATCAATTTTTACCCAATCAGTCTCTTTTGGTGGCACTTTATTTTTCAAAAAAGTAATTACACCTGTTCATATTTTCTCATTACCTCTGGATCAGGGGCTCCTGTCTTAGGATCCCTAGGATACTCTTGAGTGGGCCAACCTACTGTAATTTTACATTCTGCCCATAGATCTGCAGGTACAATTATATCGAAAAGACCATTCAAATCTATCCACAACACTTTTAATAATTTAACAAACCTTTCCACTTGTCGATACCACTCCACAGGCTTTTCTCTTAGCCTTGGAAAATCATTGGTAAATGACAAAATGTCCTGCCTATTCCAGGGAACATGTACATAACCCCCTCCCGGGATCTCCCTCTTGGGACATTCTGTTACCACCGTCTCCTTTTCTCTTACCGGGAACGCCGAAAAGGTCTTATCTGTTGCCTCATCTCTCTTTTGAAACCACCTACTTTTCCATCTATCTACATCACCCCATTTCCTTAACAAGGCAATTAGTTCTTTAATTTGATTCAATCTTCCTGCCGTATTCAGATTTACAATATCTTTTTCTGAGAAATCTACTCTATATGGCTTCTGTAATGATCCTATTTTCTCAAAATCAATGCCCATTTCACTTGCTGTTTCTTCAAGTTTCTCATGCAAACTCCTCGCTCTCCAAGTTATACTCTTACAGAGAAACATTAGCTCCTCATCCTGATATGCTTTTAATCCTTTGACTGGGGGAGAATGTTTGCATTGTCAGCATTCTGTCCATCATTTGTTTGCTGTAACACTTTTCGCCCTAAGTAGGGCGGGTATGCCCAGACGTGGGTCCCTTGCTCACTGCGCCACTGGATTCAAGCTAGCCTGGCTGAAGAAGGGTGACATTCCCTGAAACCGGTCCCAGGATGCTTGTTTCTGGTCCAGGGAGGACCTGGCCTGGCAGTTCGGTCTGGATTGATTTGCATATGGCTGGGTCCAAACTGGGGTGGAGTAGAGGGCAAAAGAACGATGGATTTAACCCAGATCTTTTGACTGGGGGAGATTGTTTGCATTGTCAGCATTCCGTCCATCCTTTGTTTGCTGTAGCACTGTCCAGCATGCATACAAATAGGGAAAATATTTCCCTTGTGTCTAGGCATAGTATTTTGTACAGGAAGGGTATTCTTCCTGAACAAAACCTATACTACATTCACACACACACCCTAGCGATATGTTGCTAAGGTGGTGCGTGGCGCACGGCCGATGTAATCAGCGCCGACACAAGGGAAAGGGGAGGAGAGAGCCATATCTTTCAAAATATGGGGCTCTCCTACTCCTTCCCTGTCACGCAAAACACAGAGCAGCCTTGCGGGAGGCTGCGCTGCTTTGTGATTTGGTAAATATCCCCCTCAGTTTAGTCGTTCGCACAGTTGATTCAAGCATGCTAATACAGTGCCAGACTAGGAACCCAAAGCAGCCCTGCTGTGGGGTGGGCTGTGGTGCAAGTGTGAAGCACTGCTGCATTTGCTATTGGGGGCCGATATTGTAGCAGCACTGCAAAACTGCCCTCTAGTAAACTCCACTGCCGAAAAAATGGTCCCCATACTTCCAACCTCTCAGGGAAATGCCCGATGCCAGCTACAGCCAGTCGGGCCCTGTGCAAATAGATACATTGTACAACATTAGGCTAGGACAGTTGGGATGTCCCTGGTTAGGAACAGGATGGGTAAAGTCTCTGGGAACGCTCTCAGTTTATTAGTGTAAAACTTGGACTTCTTTATTTATAGCAGGGAAACAACAATAGTAATCATCACATGGTGTATTATGGTGTATTATGGCAATTTTTCAAGATGAAGGCAAAGTGTAAACACAGTCTTATGTTCTAAAGCAATTAAGGAAAATCTGCTCTCACACACATCCCCTCGTGCTTGTGTAGTACCAGCACTCATTGTCCAATAACCTTTTGTTGTCTTCTCCAGATGGCAGTAGCCTATTGCTGCTGGTCAACAACAGAGAGAGAGTGAGAGAGACACCAAGAGGGGTAGACACAGAGGTTACGATATACACACACAGATCGATGGAGAGAGAAAGATACACACACACGGAGGTAGCCAGAGAAAGTAAACAAGAGACGGAGGCGAGCGAGGCAAACGGAATGCTAGACAGGCGCCTAGCTCTGTCAATAAGATTGGGGGGGGTGAGCTTCAGATTTACCAATTATCGCTCTAGCACATAATGTTAAAATATATTATTTGTGAAATAACCCATGTTTTTAAGTCTTTCCAAGCAAAGAGAGTGAGAGAGAGTATGTGCGTTTATTGTCTGTGTGTGCAAATACTTCTGTTGAAATCTGACCTCACTATACCCAACTGAAAGCACCAGTACCCATGACAAGATGAATTTGGTAGGGGGGGGTAAGACCCTAAACATCCCCCTGAAGCTACGCCCCTGGTGACAAAGACCAAAGGCAGCAAGAGTATAAGCCTCTCTGCTCCTAGAGCAAACACAGCTGATCAGAAACTTGTCCTCTGGCTGCTCTCACAATCACATGAAGAAGGAGGCTGTCAGCACTGGATGATGCTGCGAGGGGTGTGAAGGAACCTACAGAGTGATGATGGTATGCTTGTGAGTTAGGGTATGAGTGCTCTAGTCAATGTTCCCTGGTTGGTGCTATCACCCCCACTTTTTCCGGTTTTCTGGTGCCAATATGCAGATGAGACAGCATGTTACTGTGCTGTGCATTCATGCTCCATTAATGGTAGTCCTTCGACACTGTCTCCCACCACACCCTCTATGCAAGACTAGAATGGATCCGCTCCTTCCTCACCGGCCGCACACAGAGAGAACAGACTTCCACGTTCTACTCAGAACCCACAGAGATCAGCTGCGGAATGCCTCAGGGATCCTCGCTGCACCGCACCCTCTTCAACATCTACATGGCCCCACTTTCGTCAGAAGCCACGGACTCAACAGAGTCTCCTACACCAACGACACCCAGCTGATACTCTCCCTCTCCGACGAACCCACAGCCACCAAGTACAACTTCCACAATGGGATGAAGGCAGTCACCACCTTAATGAAGGACAGCTGCCTCAAGCTTAACAAATGCAAATACAATAAGATGACGGACGGAGTGCTGAAACTTTTCAGACACTCACCCCCAGTCACTATTAGATCTGGGCTAAATCCAGATTGTTATTTAGCTCACTTTGCCACCCCAGTTCAGACCAAGCCATGTGCAAATCAGTCTTGACCGTGTTTCTCATGGAACAGTCCAGCCCGAACTGCCAGACCAGGTCCTTGCCTGGACCGGAAACAAGCATCCTGGGGAAACCACCATCCCACGGATCCGCAAGACCACAGCTGCGAAGACCTGGAACTCCCTGCCTCTGCACCTCAGGCTATCACCATCACTGTTGCAATTCATGAAGGACCTCAAGACCTGACTTTTCGACAGAACTGCATACCCACCCCCTCACCCAGCTCCTTGAGACACTCACAAGTGAGTAGTCAGATCACTGATTGATTGATTAGTCCTTGCCACTTGATCTACCTCCATAAAAAATTGTTGTCCAGAGGTTTTCATTTTTGATTTGTGTTTTTGTATTTTTTTTGTCTCATTAGAGAAGTAATTGCTAATCTGGGATGAGTTTTTCTGGACAACATTTTTAAAAATGGCGGATGTGTTGCAGTGATCGTGTAATATTTCAGGAGCCATGAGACATACTTACTTCATTTTGGTATCAAATCATAGGTTTTGGGGGGGTCAGGTAGTCTTATAGAGACAGAAAATAACTCCTCAGAGCAACGCTTCCTCCATTTTCCAAACTGGCTGCTTTATAATGATGTGTTTTAGCCATCATATTGGTAATTTAATTTAATATTGTTTTTGTTTTTCTGTTTGTCCGTTGAAATTTGTAAACATGAGTGAAGCAGATGGTAGCAGAGGATCTTTACCTCTTAACAGAGTGTTGCTAACTACAAAATCTAAGGACTCCTTCAACAAAGAAAAATGTGTCATATGCCAAACTAATTCAACAGAAAAGCTAACATCAACTGTGGCTGACAGAAGAGGGTTCGAGATGCTGCAGAAATACGGCAAGACACAGTTCACAGAAGATTGAAAATTATGGGTGCAGAGGATCAAATATTTTATCATTGTAACAAGTGCTACAAGTCATACAAATTGGAAAAAAGCCTGGAAAAAATTTATCACAAAATAGCAGAAACCAGTGAATCACAACAAGAATACACGTCTTCTGAGAAAGTGACGACAACCAAACCCAATGCCCATCCACTTAGAAGATTGATGGCTGCCCCTTGTCCACCTCTAACAACTGGTCAGAAAGCAGAGGATCTTCAATGTGTTATCTGTGGTGCAGCCAGAACAAGGGCCAAAGGGATTGATGAAAGAACAAAGTACAGATTATGTGAGTCTCAAAGGGCAAACATGTTTTTATTTGCAGCTAGTTTCTTCCAAGATGAAGTTTTCAGCTGAGTAGCTGATATTAACAGTGAGGTGAATGTATTTGCAGCAGATGTGTATGCCCGCCCGAACTGCATGCGTGCATACATTAGAAAGTATAAATGTACAAGGAGCTCCCAACAGCAATGTAACCACCAGCCTTCTGTTAAGTTTGCACTCTTTAAAAAAGCACTTTTCGTTTAAAAGCCACTCTTGAGTGCTGGCTACGTGTTCACACTCCGTGATATCAGAGAAATAATAGTCAACATGGATGAAACTGTATTGATCCATAATAATGAAATGGTGAGTATGCACAATGACAGAATTCGTTTTTGTCAGACTAACTAAAAGAATGAGCCACTCATGCGGTTCTCAGCTGATTTGTCTCCTAAAGTTCTTTCTGCCAAGATAAGATCACAGGATGCAGTGAAATCAGCAGGAACCATTTTAAGAAACGTCCTGAAAGATTTCGATTTTGGACTTGATGACAAATTTTGTGATGCCCCAGAGCTCTACAAATCATAGGAGTCTATAAGAATGGCTGATGCTGTCTTAACATTTTTTACATCATTGTTTAATGTCAGCAAAGCAAAACTGTTACAAACTAAAGTTCTTCAGTTCGGAACAAGAGCCAGCAACATTGATAATGGCGTTGAAGATATAAGTGAAGAAGTGTAAGACAATCCTATGAACTTACAGGCTTATGCTGTACAAATGGACTGTCTTTTCCAAATCATGTTTTATGAATTTATCATGACAAAAATAAAATTCCACTACACATAATGACTGTTAGAACTGGGGTCACCAATTCCGACGTGGTAGCTTGGCGCGAGGTAGGAAGGCGCCCGGAGGCAATGTGTAAAGCGGTTGTGCAGCACTCACTCACCCGGACTCAGTCAAGCGCACACAATGAAGGACACCATACCAAGTTGATTTGTAAAACTAGGTTCTTTATCTATTTCAAGTCATGGCGAATCAATTCATTTCAGGAATAATGCAGATAATTCCAAGACAGTAGTCAATTCATTTGAGTAGCTAAAACAGATAATCGCAGGGCAACAATCAATTCATTCAAGTAAATGAAGCAGTGAATTTCAGGGCAACAGTCAATTCATTTCTGCTCAAAACAGGCGTAAATTCCTTCAAGTGAATAGCACCAATAATCTCATGGCAACAATTGACTCATTCTAGCCCCAACACAGACGGAAATTCATTTGGGGACATCAGGGTTTGGAGATATCATCACAACATTCATATAGTTCTTCACCCATAAAGATAGATTTTCCTGTGAGCATGGCCCCCACTCCCTTTTTTAGTGCACTCTGGTCAGTTCATCGAATCAGGGCTAATTTAGGTTGCCGAACGTCTATCACCAGGGCAGTCTTATGCCCAGTCCGGCCCCCAACAGCTTCACATTAAGACTTAAATGGAATACCGGCTCGCCTTCGCTTCGTCCAGCTTAAGATACTCCACCGGGTTTACATGACGGGGCCAAGGCTTCTGCGTATGGGCTATGCTGAGGATGGGTTGTGTAAGCGTGGGTGTGGTGCTTTGGCTACTTTTTTGCATATTTTGTGGGAATGCCCGAAGGTGGAGCGATTCTGGCGTGGTGTGCATGAGGTCCTGCGAGTGGTTACGCATGTCGCGCTGCTGCCTGAAGCGAGGAGATGCCTGCTGAATGTGTGGGAACCAACTGACTACTCGGTTCCGCAGACGCGATGGGTGACTCTGGGATATATGATTGCTAAGCGTGACATTGCTCAACTGTGGGGATCCCAGAGGCCCCCGGCGGTGTCGGCCTGGAAAGAACACATGGATTGGTGCATGTTCCGAGAAAAGGTGGTGTATGTGGCGAGGGGTAAGCCTGGGGCATGGGTGAAAGTATGGGGCCCCTGGAACGCCTACCGCGGGGGTATCTGCGCGCCACCACTGCTGCCTGCTGCCTCACCAACCCCGTCCCCTTAGTTGACTCCTTTCCCCAGCCCCGGGCACAGAGTTCCCCCAGTCCTCGATCTGTTCCCCTTCCCCTCTTTAGACTCCTGTGGATGGCTGGGGTCCCCCATTCGGGGAGCACGTGCTGTTACTTTCGATTGCGGGTTGCCTTGCGGGTGTGATTTTTCGTGTTGTTTGTATAAAATGAAATCGTATTGTGGAGTCAGAGTGATGTGGCCCACGACGTTGATACCTCCTGATTCTGCTTCTCTGCAAGGCCAAGTGTTTTTGAACGTATGTCATATGCCCCTGCCATTCTAGCGGCCGGCCGGAAGGTTGTAGGCCCATACTTGTATATTCTTGAGATTGCAATAAACGGTTTCAAAAAAAAAAAAAGACTTAAATGGAGCCTTCAGGGCCCGGTTGCAGTTCCCTGAGGGGAGGGGCGGTCTGGGGCTGCCACTATTCTGCGGGTCTCTCCTCGGCAGCCCCGCTATCCCCGGTGATCTCCGCCCTCCTTCCTCCTCCCCCGGGGGGGGGGTTACCTGTATGCTCCTGGCCTCGGTAGGCCTTCGCGACCCTGTCTCGGCTTGGGGGGATGCCGGGGGCTCCCGCTCTCCTTGGAGCCCCCGCGTCGGTGTTCACCGCTTGCTCTGGGCCTTCCGTGTCTCTCCTCGGCCCGGGAGCCAATGAGGTTGCGGCGTTCTGGGGGCCGGGCGCGGGAGCCAATTGGATGGCAACTTTCAGGGGGCACGCCGCAGGAATCAATGGGGCCGCGCCTGCCACTAAACGTGACCGATGACGTCCGCCACGAGGGAACGCTCCGAGGCCTAGCGCGGCCTTCCCCTCTACCGCGGCAGGCCGCAGCGTAGATCTTCAGCGGTGCCGGGGCCGCAGCGGTGAATCGGGGCGCAGCGCTTCTCCTGGACCCAGCGCTTACAGGCGGAGGCCTGGCCAGCGGCGGTGAGTATCCCCCACTCGTACTTCTCCTCTCGGTGGCGCGGGGGGGAACGGATGATCTGGGGCACAGGGCGCGGGCTGCGGCAGCGCCAGGCATCACGCTCCAGTCCTGGGCCCACAGCGCTTCCTGGCACTAGCGCTCGGGAGATATAACAGGCAGGGGGGCATAGCAGCAGTTCGGTGAGGTTTTAGCACAATAGCGCTTAGAGGCTACACAGCGCTTGGGGACAGTATGGGTGGATTATTCCTCTGGGGGGGCACAGTTCTGGCAGTGCAGCGCTAGGTGGGCACAGCGCTTTACCTGTGGCTCACAACAACAGCCCCCGTCCTCAGTACAGCGCTTATCTCAGGGGGAAGGAAGATGGCAGGTCTCAGTTGCAGGCTTGTGAGGGGGAGAAGAGGGTTGAGTTGGCAGGCATCAGAGGCAGGAGGGTTCCCTGTAGCACACTGGAGTTGGTCCCCTGGGTTTCCCCCTCACCAGGCAAGATCAGCAGGCAGGCAGAGTCCCTCATCTAACTTGGGTACAGCAGGGCCTAGACTCAGTCAGTCCCAGTCGTGTAGGTTTCTCCCCTATGCCCAACCGCCTACGCTCCGGCAGAGGTTTCCCCAGGTCCAGTGGTGCCCCAACTGACTAGTTCAGTTTCCCTCCTTTCCCCTTATACCCCTAGGCCAGGTGACCCTCCAGTAAAGGCGGCAAAGCATAACCCCTCCCAGGGCTGAAAGGTTCCAGGAGCTTCCAAATATCTGTCTATGGGACAAAAAGGCGGGATGGCGAAGATACAGTATCAAGATGTCCCCGCCTGCCCCTAACCACTAGTGCGTGTATGCAATGGCCACTCCGCAGTAGCAGGGGCCTGTGGCAGCCATGTTATTAGGAGAGAGCACCTGCACCTCAGCACTGTTTGGCAGTGGTAAGGCACCCAGAGACCTAGGGCCAACAAAAAGATGGTGGCAAAAATGAGGCGACAAGGGCAAATAAAAAACAGGGTAAGACCACCCTAGGGCTGACAGGTCTAACAATGACTGTCTAACCAATCTATAACAAGTGCATTAGTAGAGAGTTAATCACTTCAATTAATAAGATTGGTGTATCAACAAGTTATAATGACATAGTACGGAGCAGGAACTTGTTCGCGGCTCCATCTGTAAAATCTTGTGAATCCGACAGCACACCACTTTCAAGTCAGTCTACCAGGAAAGGATTTACAATTGCTGCTCTTGACAATTTTGACTTTGAAGAAAGCTCTTCTTTGTCTGGAACAACCAGTACACATGATACTGCCATGGTGCTTTTTCAAAACTGTATCAATGAAGTAGCTGCTGGAAAATAGTCTGTGTCAGCTGTAGGTTTAAAAAAACAAAGCTGCAAACTTATAACCCAACTGCCCTGCCAACGTGTGCAAAATCACTACCAGCCATCAAAACGTCCCAGTCTACCAGAAAGTTTCAAATTGGCTGAGGAAATGGATCTTCTTCTACTTGATGCTACGGTCTCCAAAACTGATTTAACTGAATATATCATATCCCTTATTCAGTGCCAAATGAGAGGTGAAGAAAAGCCAGTTTCTCTGTGGGCTGGAATTCATGCTCTGATCTCCCAGAATACCGTCCCACTGATAGATAGATAGATAGATAGATAGATAGATAGATAGATAGATAGATAGATAGATAGATAGATAGATAGATAGATAGATATTGAACTTTATTCGATATGTATAAAAACAATATCAGAAAAGTACATACATATAAAAATCCAATAAAAACAATTAAAATTACATTCAGTTTGTAACATAATTAAAATCACAAAAAACAAAAGAATAGATACAATCAAAGCATCAAGATATAAGACCACTTAGGTCTGCATTGATGTCCTAAGCCTCATCGTCATTTTCAGATAGGATGAGATGGTTGCCAGGGCTAAAGGTGTTTCCAGGGTTTTTAATTTTTGGTAAGCCAATTTACATGAGCGTAATCCCCATGATTTAAGCAACGGTTTTAAAAAAGTGGTCCTTGGCAATTGATAAAATCTACAAAATAGAATGCAATGAATGTTGGATTGAATCGAAAGGCCATCACAGGGGCATTTCTGTAAGTCACTGGACCAGCAATTTGGGTTAGGAAAGGTTAGAAGTCTAAAAAAAGTATTGGTACGAAAGCGGGTCAGGAGCATACGGGTAAACGGTGATGGTTCTAAGAGTAAGTATTGCTGTATACCACTCACAGTAATCATATTTTGGTAATCAGCAATTGTACTCTTCTGTTTTTCTAGGGACCATCGTTTACAGCACAAGTGATTTAAGACAAGTCGCTTTAGCTCGACTTTTGCTATGTTAACTAGGGTTGATGGGTCAGCAAAAAATTCAGGGTGCCCGATATCAGTGGACAACCTTTTGACGTAATTCAACCATTTGATGTTCCTGACCTCTTTCAGTTTTAGACAGTCTGTGATAATTTCCCTATTAAATGGACTTTCTTCGTTGGTCCAGACTTTATGCCATAAGAGAAGGGGGGAAGAATTAATCGTATCCGCAATGTAAGTGAGGCCCAGTTCAGTGTGCACCATATAGGTAGAAGTGCCTGAAGGGACAGCCAGAAGGTAACGTAGAAAAGCATTCTCAAGTCGCTGGATTTGTTCGACGGGATCAATCCCCCAGATCCCAGATCCATAGGTACCAGTTGAAATGCACTTCGCCCGATAGATCTGAAGTAAAGGGCTTATTGGGCGACCCCCTAGTTTTTTAGAAAAGTTGGTCAGTGCACCTATGGCTTTAGACAATGCTAGACCTCTGGCTTGAGCCGCGGCTCGCCAAGTGCCTCTCTTATTGAAAGTAATGCCCAAATAAGGGAAACTATCAATGTTGATTAATTTTTTGCCGTTCAAAAAAATGGTGCATGGCTTTTTTCCAGTCCCAAGGCCACAGGACATGGTGTAAGTTTTAGAGGTGTTAACATTTAAGCCTCTCTTTGACATGAAGTCAGTAAATTCAGTGACTGCCCTTTGTAGCCCCATGCGGGTCTGGGACATAATTGCCGCATCGTCTGCGTAGAGCAAAATGGGAATAGGTTTACCATTGATTGTGGGGTAATCATGGAAAGTTCTGGTCAGATGGTGGCTAACAGAGTTAATATAGAGGGTAAAGAGTAAGGGAGCTAGTATACAACCCTGTCTGACACCTCGTCTGATAAAAAACCTGTCAGAACATTCTCCATTGTTACCATATCTCACGCGGGCCGATGCATCCCTATACAGCTCTTTGATGAATGATATAATGAGGGGGTCTAAGCCGATCTCTGTAAGGGATTCCCATAACTGCCTGTGTTCAACGCAGTCAAATGCGGAGCTGAGGTCTACAAAGGTTATGAAAAGGTTTCCTTTTTTTGCCTGAGTGTATTTGGCTATTATTAGGGTAAGGTTTAGGCCCTGTTCAATAGTACCCTTGCCTTGTCTGAAGCCATATTGCATATCAGAAATAATATCTTGAGTGCTTAACCAATCATGTATTCTATTTAAAATAATTCGCCCGGCTACCTTCATAAGGGAGTCTAAAAGTGAAATTGGGCGATAGTTGGCGGGATTATCTCTCGCGCCTTTTTTAAAAATCGGGACGACAATTGCCTCTGGCCAGGTGGAAATAAAGCCGGTGGTGTTCAGAGAATTCAATACATTATTTAGCAATGGGGCCCATAGGTCAGGCTGTGACTTAAAAACGTCTATTGGGACGCAATCTGGGCCTGGGGCTTTCCCGGAGGGGCTATCTTTTAAGGCCATCAATACTTCAGCGTGGTCAAAAAAGATATTTAGGGGGAAAGAGGTGGAAGTAGTTAGGTCAGGAGAGGAATTGGGATCAGTTTCCCACTCAGGTGGACGATTATCCAAATCAGTAAGATTGTATAAGGTACTGAAATGTTTAACCCAAGTTTCGGGGGTAATGGCTGAGTCCAAAATCGGGGGCTGAGAGGATCGAAAAAAGGGGGCATTGACTGCCCTCCAGAAGGCAGTATTATCCCTCTTCTCAGAGGCTTCCACAAGGGTTGACCATGCCAGCGACTTCAGCTGGTTTTTCCTTGCCTGACGCTTGATACAGTAGTTATGTCTGGCTTGCTGGACCTCTAAACGGTTTCTAGGGTTAGACTTCAGAGCTAGTTTCAAAAGTCGCAGGGCTTTGGAACAATCCCTGTCGAACCAGCCGTGGGTGAGTGGGGCTGATTTCTTTGGGGCTCGAGCAAGGAGAGTTTTAATTTCTGATAGGATTGCAGAGAAGGAGTTTGTTATTGTCTGCGGATTTTCTGTAGATGACAAACAAGTTTGGATATGGTCGTAAACGTTGGTAACCAGGGTTTTAAGGAAAATAGGGGGGACCACTTTGTCCCATTTAAGGAAGGCCCATAGTGGTTCCCAGCTGCAGGGGAGGAGAATAAGAGGGATTCTGCCTGACCATGTCATTAGTATACGAGGTTAACTTTAGAGTTACCTCGATAGGATAGTGATCGCTAATAACAGTGTCAAGGGTCTCCCAGGTAAGTATCGACTCTGAGTACCTAGAAGATATAAGTGAGTAATCAATCGTGGTGTGACAGCCTCTCCCATTGTAAGTGGGTTTAAAGCACTTGGGTGGAAGGCATAGGTCATTGACAAAGGATAAATTAAAATGGGATATTAATCCATTTAAGAGATCTCCCAATTTAGTATGGCAAAAATGGTTGGGGGAATCGTCCATATCAGTTGTCAGGCCACAAGTGCCTTTAAGACTCTGGGGACATAAAGGGCAATTAAAGTCGCCTACCAAGATGATTAGGGTGTCAGAGTTATTTTGGGACTCTTTTTTTATTAGGTCGGATTTTAATCCATTGAGCACCAAGTCAAAATGTGAGTTTGGGATATTATTATAGAAGTTGACCAGGACAACGTTTTTAAAGGAGCCACCAGTCAAACTGATTAACTGATAGTATGAAGACCCTGTGATATAAGTTGGTTTTAGTCGGGATTCTACTGAAATATAAATCGTAAGTCCTCCCTTGTTTCTGCCATGGAGGCTGGGAGAAGCTGGGGTATGAAAAGTGTGGTACCCTAGAAGATGAAGCTCTGTAGTGGTCCAGGTTTCCTGCAGGCAGATGATACTGTATCGTGAAACGATTTGAATCCATGCGGCATTAGACAATTTGTCGAGGAGACCTGCCACGTTCCAAGACAAAAGGCTATCACCCAGGAGGGACTCATCCGTACCAATAATGCCAGTCGTAGAGTCTGTTACAGCCTCAGCAGTTTCTAAAAGATGCTGTGGAAATGTGGATTTTCCTGATCAGTTATGTCCCCTATCTTGGACCCCAACGGTTCTATGTGCATGTTACAAGCACATGTATGTTCCCTCCAGTTCCAGTTTCGAAGACGCAAACACATGTGCGTCCACCATCAACATGTCCTCTGTCAGATCCGTCATCAATGGGCTGGATATTCGATCCCTAAGTGTGAAAGGCCACCGACTTTATATGGCTAAGTTACTCCATTTTTGCAGTTCAGGCAGAGTAGGCCCGATTCTGTCCTCAAAGCCTTTCCCTGCTCTCTACCTCTGACAGCATCAGTTTGAGCCCGCATCTGTATCCATGAACTTTGTCCTACTTCCTGTGCAGCTAACGGTGCCTGCCTCGGCCAGTTTCGCCTGCCTGCCAAGAAGCTGTATTTCACCTTCAAATTATCTACTTTGCTCCTCAGCCGATGCATTCCTGTCTAGTAGTTTAAGTAAACATTCTTCCGGTTACCAAGCAAAAAGGCCCATCTTCTCTGTCCTCATGCAAGTAATTCATAGCCCTGTCACCATGGAATATTCCTACCCCCTCGCATTCAGTGTAGACACTTAGACGCTTGTACACGCACGCACAGTCAGTATAGAATAGATTCTGTCCGAGAGTCCTTCTTTTTGTGGATAACATAGTTCTTTAAACATAGGATGTTAGATATGATTTGGGATTAGGTTGACTTGACCCCCCAGACTTCTTGTCTCCACATGTAGAGCTAAATGTCAAGTCCCCGTCACCCCCTAGTTACACGTCAATTACACGTCATACTGCTGCGCGCGCACCTATGCCAAGTATTATCTTATAGATCCACCTATACATGACATCATAACCAATCATGTTCCTTTTTACTCATTATTACACCCATTTTTCGGTTACGCAGCCCAAACGTCAATGTCCTTATCAATTGTTACGCCTACTGTATTCACCTCATTATAATGTATGTACTATAAAAGTTACTTCTTGTCAATAAAGTATGTACTTCACTTCCCGAACCCCCGTGGTGACGGAACCTGAAGGCCGCGACTCGAGTCGGCCATTTTGGAATAAAGCCCATTCAGAAACCTCTTATACCACGGATTCTGCCTCTTATTATTCTGAGCTATTTTATTTAAGATTCCGTATGAAATTCAGTCCAGGTAAAAGAATATTTACCACATAATGGCGCCCGAACAGGGACACTTTCTCATCTCACGCGCCGGCGGTGCGTTGCAGGCCCGGTCTCCTGCCACAGCTGGACGGACCATAACGCGTACCAGCAGGATTTCCTGTAGCTCCCTCCGGTCAAGCGGGGGCGACTGAGGCTGCGATCAACCCAGACGAGGCGGTGAGAAGTGCGAAGTATCCCGACCAGAGCCTAGCTGAGAGAGCAAGATCCGAGGTATACAGAGGCCCACCAGGTTTTCGAAGTCCCGATGTCCAGAGGATCCGATGTCCACAGTCATCGAGTCCAGTCCATTCTCCGAGGCCTTCCGTTTCAAGGAGCTACCCGGTGAGTACCATCGCCGGGGAGGCGTGTTGACGCGCACATAGTTTGTGCCGGTCAAGACGGATTTGGGTACACAAATCCGGTCTGCACTGTTCAGCAGTGTATATGTACTGTTTAGCAGTATATCAAGTATTCCGAAGTATCTAGTTATTGTCGAGAATTCTGCTTGGTGATTAGTTATGCAGACTGTCATCATTGTTGGTCATTTTTTTTTTAATAATAATGTTTTAATGTTTAATGTTTAATGTGTTAAACGTCTTGCATATTGTGGTATGAGTGATTGTTCATTATTGTGTTTTTTGCATTAAGTGTGTTCAAGACCAGGTATCAGATCAGTTGTCAATATGCCGCTCTTTTCGAAGTTAAGACAGATTACTACTAGAAAAGGGGTGCTTGAAGAAGCAGTCCCTATTCCTCCTAGGGACACTCCAGGGCACTTTATGTATCACAAGCATGGCTTAGATGCCATATTATTTCTTGATTTATGGGTAGATTACACCAAAGGATTGCCAGAAAGTCAAAGGTGGCCCGCAGCGGGAACCTGGGATGCAGAGTGCATCATGAAAGTCGAGGAAGAATTATGGAAAAGAAAGGTCAGACAGTCACAGAAAGACGCTGTTGAGTTATGGCGTAAAGAATCTCATAGACGTACAGAAAAAGCACGTAGACAAGAAGAGAAGAGTAAAGAAAGTTCAAATAAAGTTCAAGAAAATCTATTAATTGAGGAAGGTATCCGAGTGAAATCAGAACAAATAGATAGACAAAGAAATGCCCTTATGAATGGTATGTATCCCCTTCTAGCCGAAGGATTACCTAAAGCTGCTCCAGAGATACCGAAAGACTTGCCACCCCCATTATTTCCAATTAAGGTACATCCTAAAGGACATCCCAGAACCGCAGAAGATGTTTTTCTTTCCTCATATCTAGATGACGCAGCTCCCGAGTATGCTAACCCCGCACCACATAGACCGTCTGCCGGGGGGGTTCAACGTCAGGATCAGGTATCTGTCCCTGTGCAACAGCAAGTCCCGACACAAGCTTCGGCAAGCACATCTGTTTCCGCATCTGTCTCCGCAACCGATTCTACAGTGGTGTCCACACCTATAGTTGCTGTGTCACGTTCGACGAATCCATTCACACCCGACGCCCCAGATGGGGCCACGGGAGGTGTTAGCAATACTTCTACGCCACCTAGAATAAATAAACTTGTTTTTCAAGAGTCAGCGCATTCACGTACACCCAAATTCGTAAGTGAACGTGCGCTTAAGGAACTTCTTATAGATTGTAGATATGATCCGGTGGTCGGTAAAGAGGACGAAATGGTCCTGGCATCATTACGCATCAGACGAGCCGCAGGGTATTTAGCGAAGTTACCAGGAATGACTGCGCATCTAGATAAAATATATCATTTTGTTCAAACAGGACGAGATCCAGAATGTATTAATAGAGCTATGGAATTCCAGAAAGTAGAGATACAGGGGGAACTGTTACGTTTCCTCATAAACTGTGTGATCAGAAATCAAGACCGACCGGGGGTAGACCCGAATGCCATGCTTATTCTTACAAGATGGAGCCAGAATATATCAGAAGGGAGACACGATAAGCAAAATTGTATAATAGCCATGTGCCGAAAGATCCGTAAAGAAATAGAACGTATTCATGAAGAAAGATTGGAAACAGACGAGTTCGAGCAAGATGAAGTGTCCGAATCAGGGGATTCCGTAAGACAGTCAGAGACCATAGCCTATGTAGGTAGAGGAAGATCCTGTAATAATACTAGATGTTTTTCTGATCCAATACACTCTGTATGTCCAAATAATAGCAGAACGTATCCGACGCCAATAATAAATCTGAAGTCTCCTGAACATTTGTTTCAAGCCGCAGATAAAATACTCCGAGAACGAAGGGGTTACCACCTCCTCGATTCCATGGATGAGCAAGAATTAGCCAGATCAGCCGTCCACTGGATTGACAGTCCTGGAAAATACGGTGATGAGACCGTAGCACACACGTTTTTTAACCTCAGTCCAGATGAACAACGTTTAGCTGGAATCTATATGATTCAGCAACTCCTTATATTATATAAGAGCCAACATGCTGATCCTGGTCCTTTACCTGATATATTAACGGAACTACTCACGAATAGATGGAGAGGTTCTAGTAACAAGTTAATTAAAGAAATCTTAGTGTCACGTAAGCAGTACGTCCTTTTTGTAAGCCCAGATCCTTTCTCGCTGCCCAGCAAGGAAAGAATGCCGTATTACATGGATAGACAAAATCCCTTACGAGAAGTGCACCCAATAAAAGGCGAAGACAATCAGTTTCACCGTGTATTTGTATACACACCCATAACAAAAATTGAATTGTTAGAAATGAAGAAAATAGTACCGAGTCATGACAAAGACCCAGCGGGTTTTCACCGAGAAATTAAAGACATGTTACTGATGGGAGAGTATACCTATCCTGATATTATGACAATATTAAAGGTGCTAATGCCTGCTGGCATTTATGAAAAACTGAAAGAAAAAGAGTGGGAAGTGGGAGACCAAAAAATAGATTGGACAGCATTAGAAGCAGAGGAAAGGGCCCGAACTGCAGGTTCAGGGCTCGGGGATAAAGTTAAAGCATTACCAGGTTTACTAGTACAAGTACTGCCACGTTTATTAACTACGAAAAAGGAAGATTGGGGTGCAATCTCAGCCTGTAAACAAAAGCATGATGAAGACACAAGTGATTATTATGCCCGATTTGAAAAATGTTTTGGTGTAAATAGTGGTATAAAAGCAAGTAGTGAGTCGTATCCACATTTATTTGTGACAAAATTAGTGGAAAATGCATTGCCTCCAGTAAAGAATAGAATGTTGAAATTCGAGAGTACATGGCAAAGTAACACTCCGTCACAAATGCTACAAATGTTACAGTATCATCACAATAGAATTAGAGATGAACAAGAACACGAACAAAGACGTATGAAGGATACAAAAATGAAAATGCTAGTTTCCCAGACAGTACCAGCGGATGGTCACAAAAAGGGTGTGACACATTCCGGAGATTCAGCAGTTCCTGTAAAGGGAACATGCAATTACTGTAAACAACTAGGCCATTATGTACACGATTGTCAAGTCCTGAAGCGTAATATAGCTATAGGTATTGCAAAAGAAAGACCACGACCACTCAGACAGGATCAGAATGAACAAGGAGCTACGCAGCATGGACAGTCCATGCCAGCTCAGCAACAGTCTATGCCAGCCTCACAACAATCCATACAGTTTGTGCCAGCTGCACCATCGATGCCTGCTGCTGCCACACAAACCACAACACGACAAATGTATCAGACTGCACAGTATGAATATCCTGAGTATCAGCGTTACGCATGAACTAGCCTAGAGAGGGAAGTTGACTTACCCCTTATTGAGATTCCTGTAGATCAAGAAGGACCTTATGTACATAGTGAATTATTAGGTCAAGATAGAAAATTCTTACTCGATACAGGGGCAAGTCGAACAACTATAAAACGTAGTGAAGTTCCAGGGGCACCCCTCTCAGGCTCTCAAAATGTTTCCCTTGGTTTTTCAGGAAAGCCTATTGTTAATGAGGTATCACAGCCACTTCCACTTACGATTGGTCCTTTGACACGAACTACTGATTTATTGCTTACCAAATCTTGTCCAGAAAACCTGTTAGGTATAAAGACATTGAAAGCCCTAGGGGCTATTATCTGTTGTTCTCCGGAAGGAGTACGATTGTTTTTACGTGATTTTAAAGGTCATTATGTATCCAGAGACATGGATCGCCGATTACAGACTTTACCAGCACATCTATGGGCACAAGGCCCTACTGATGTTGGTTGCATGAACATTACACCATACCGAGTCACATTAAAGGCAGGAGTGGTGCTACCACGAATGCGACAATACAAGTTACCACCAGATGCTGTAGTGGCTTTGCTGAAAATCATTGACGAGCTAATTGCCCAAGGAGTAGTTGTAGAAACAGACTCCAATGTATGTAATTCACCGATAATTCCGATTCTTAAACGAACAGATCCTACAGCCCCGCCAGTGTATCGATTGGTTATTGATTTACGCGAATTAAACAAATGCATTGTACCACAATTTCCTGTGGTCCCCGATATCTCATCATTATTGACAGCCATTGATTCCGAAGCAACATTCTTTACTGTAATTGATCTCAAGAATGCTTTTTTCAGCGTCCCCATAGATCCGGAAAGCCAATATTTGTTCGGATTCAGTTTGAATGGGCGTAGCTTTAAATTCTCACGCGCACCTCAAGGATTTACAGAAAGCCCCAGCATCTATAGCCAAGCACTGAAACGAGAACTTGACAGTATCCACATGCCAGTTAACACTGCCCTGCTTCAATATGTCGATGATCTGCTGATCACCGCTAGAAGCGAACCTGAATGTGAAAAGGCTTCTCTGACAGTTTTACATTTTCTAGCAGACAAGGGGCACAAGGTGTCTCCTTCTAAGCTGCAATTCTGTGTCCAGCGAGTTATTTATCTTGGTCACTCGCTGTCCAAGGAGGGAAGGCAGCTTACACCAGATCGCATTCAGTTAATTGCTAACATGTCAATACCCAAGACACAAAAGGAGGTGCGGGCTTTCATAGGCCTCACTTCATATTGTAGGCAGTGGATCCCTCAGTATGCATTTCTAGCAAAACCACTCATTCAGTTGACAACACAGGAGGCAGCCACATCGACTGTCCTCCCTTGGACCCAGGAACACACACAAGCTTTTGAAAGCTTAAAGAAAGCTCTATGTCAAGCACCTGTTTTAGCGACACCATGTTACAGCAAACATTTTACACTCTTTGTTACAGAACGCGAAGGTACTGCCTTGTCAGTACTCACTCAGGAACAAGCAGGATCACGCAAGCCATGTGCGTATTTTTCCAGTACATTAGATCCCGTAGCTCAGGCTTTGCCTGCGTGCCTGAAATCAGTGGCAGCAACAGCTTTAGCAATTAGACAAAGCGATGCCATAGTGTTAGGACATCCATTGACAGTACAAGTACCACATGCAGTAGAAGTCCTTGTGAACCGAACGCAAACACAACATTTGACCATAGCAAGACTTACCGGTTATGAACTGACATTGTTTCAGCCACACATAGAGATCCGACGTTGTAATACATTGAATCCTGCTACACTTTTACCTGTAATTGGAACAGACCCACTAGCTCATGATTGTGTTGAAGTTATTGAAATAAAGACGAAACCCAGACAAGACTTAACAGACGTTCCATTGTTAGATCCAGACCTGACGTTGTATGTAGATGGATCGTGCATGAGAACAAGTACAGGAGATTTAGTGGCCGCGTATGCAGTCACAACAGACACTGAAGTTATTGAAACAAACTGTATAGACACTTTGTCAGCCCAAGCAGCGGAACTTATTGCTCTAACACAAGCCTGTATTCAAGCCACAAATAAGAAAGTTAACATATACACTGATTCACGTTATGCATTCGGAGTTGTACATGACTTCGGGGTGCTTTGGCGAGAGAGGGGTTATTTAACTTCTCATGGGACCCATATTCAGCATGGGTCTCTCATTCATGCTTTGTTAGACGCAATCCATCTGCCCACAGCTATATCGATTATGAAATGTAAAGCACACACGAAGGTTACTGATATCATTTCTCAAGGCGATAATTTAGCTGACAGAACAGCTAAACAGACTGCTCAGACTCACATATCCGACATGACAAAGCCAATAGTCCCGACACCAACACAGTGTATGACAATTAAGGATCCCGCACTTGATATAATTGACATACAGTCACATGCCACAACAGAAGAAATAAAGAAATGGACTGAACTAGGAGGGATCCAGACAGATCAGGGATGGGTGACAAAGGAGAAATCTGTATGGTTTCTTCCTGACTCTATGGTCCAAGCCATTATAGCTACAATTCACAGTCCGGCGCACTTAGGAGAGAAAGCTATGCTAGATAGCATTCAACACATTTGGTTCAATAAACATTTACGAGCAGCAGCTAAACAAAAAATCCGTACCTGTATGATATGTTGTCAGTTCAACCCAGGAAAAAGTGTTCCCGTAGAACAGGGTGGATTTCATACTCCTGATCATCCTTTCGAAGCTCTCCAGATGGATTATATCCAGATGGAACGATGTCGAGGATTCAAATATGTTCTCGTAGTTGTTTGCGCTCTGTCCCGTTGGACGGAGGCATACCCGGTTTCAGATTACACTGCCCCGACTACTGCCAAACAGTTGGTTCGAGAATTCTTCCCACGGTACGGTTTACCACGTGTTGTATATTCAGATAACGGCCAGCCTTTCTCATCTGAATTAATGAAACATGTTTCACTTTTGCTGGGATATCAGTGGAAGTTTCATTGTGTCCGACACCCCGAGGCAGCAGGTCTCGTGGAACGACATAATCAAATTTTGAAAATCAGATTGTCTAAAATATGTCAGGAGAAAGGTGTTGACTGGATAGTAGCCTTACCAGTTGCACTATTTTACATACGAATGGTAGCACACTCTCGAACAGGGCTATCCCCGTATGAGGTGATCTTCGGTAGACCACCAAATATGTGGGGGACGCCTATACCACGCAAAATAACTGATGTTGACTGTAATATGCTGACAGATTACTTGGCTTCCTTGATGTCTGCACTACAATCTTGTCGTTCACAGGTAGCTGCAGCTTTTCCCGACAACACTGAGGTGAAACCCCATGACGTAATCCCGGGCGATTATGTCCTTGTGAGGAACTTTGACAGAAAGACTCAGCTGGAGCCCAGGTGGAAAGCACCCAAGTTGGTCCTGTTGACCACAAGAACAGCCGTGAAGATCGAGGGCCGCAAGGGCTGGATTCATTCAAGCCATATTAAGAAATTTCATGGACTATCCTCGGATATAGACACTGTGCCCTGCACTCCCTCACAGACTGATACAAAGCTTCCTTTTGTTGAACCGAACAATTCTGAAAAGTACAAACTAAAGCTTAGGCCCAACCAGTCGAGCAATTTGATTGTTTAAGTCCTCTCCAAGGTGAAGCGGTTGAATTGTCTCTGACATGTATCCCTTGGACCTGAGTAGAGAAAATACCCGAAAAATGTTGAAACGACAGGCGTATTGTAAATCACTGCGTAGCCACTGTATAATGACATTATTAATTTTGTTTTCCTTGAGTTTTATAATAATTACTGCAAGTATATTGTTGCATATGTATTATCCTGTTTCTAAACATATTTTCAATATAACTGATGAACATTCTTTTAGTGACCTACCCCCACATGAATTATCTTATAGACTTGCGCTGCGTAATAACACTTTCATTAGTATGTTACATCATTCCCATCAGACTAGTAATGCCACTAATTGTTGGGTGTGTGGCCGACTTCCTCCCTATCAGAATAACGAAGGAGTTCTGCCTTTCCTCCCCCATCCGTTCACACATAATGGCTCCTGTGGAGCATGGTTTAGTTTACTAAATTCCATAGACTCAGACACAGCAGTTTATCAACACCATTGGATATGGGGAAATCTGAATCTAGTTTTATTTAAAGTCTGTTACCCTGATAAGGAGGGTCACCCCAGTAGAACAGGAACTGATCTAGAAAATGAAGTGTATGGATTAGGTAATTTTACACCTAATCTTATGATTCTGAATGTCGAATCCGAAGTTGAACTAATTCTGCCCACTATGTCAGTATTTCCAGTTAAGGGTGAATTATGTGTAAGAAAAGTTGGTTCCATACATATGGGCCATAGCAAATGCGTTACTACAGTAGAATATAGTGATCAAGGTAAATCTTCATTTCGAGCTTCTCGCCATTCCTACTTTATATGTGGTCAGACCGCATATATGCGTCTGCCTCTAGATTGGGATGGTACCTGTTACATAGCATTCCTTTTGCCACCTGTTTTCCTAGCTCCTCCTGATTATTATCGAAATGTTCATTTAGTACACAATAGAGAGCGAAGAGATCTCCCAGTTGTCGATTATACTGAGACGGCATGGGACAAGTATGTAGACTTCAATAAAGGTATCTTTCCCTATATAGGTACAATTTCAAATAGTAAGCTGATACGTAGGCTAACCAAGACTCTTGAAGCTGTAGTGAATGAGACTATAGCCGCCCTAGGCAATCTGACAGAGGAGCAATCGGTGATGAGAATTGTTGTTCTTCAGAATCGTCTTGTCCTTGACGTCATCCTGGCCGATAGGGGCGGAGCTTGTAGGGTCATCGGATCCAGCTGCTGTATATTCATACCAAAAAATTCGCCATCTGTATATAAAGCTATAACACGCCTTCATAAGATTGTGAGCCAGATACACGAGGATCCAGGCACTTGGACGTGGTCCGGGTGGTTTTGGAGTGTGATATCAGCCTGGGGATGGAGAGTTCTGTCCTTCCTAGGTATTGGCCTTCTTATACTATTCAGTTGCTGCTTATGCCTGCAATGTGGACCAGCGATTTGTGGTCTGTGTGCCACATCGTGTATTCCACATCAAGGTTTTCGTTCAAAATCCCGGAAGAAGAAAGAAGAAGAAATGATGCTCCATGAGCAAATCGATGGATTAATGAAGATCGATATCTCTTGAAGGGCAAGTAGGGGACAAGGAGGGAATGTGGAAATGTGGATTTTCCTGATCAGTTATGTCCCCTATCTTGGACCCCAACGGTTCTATGTGCATGTTACAAGCACATGTATGTTCCCTCCAGTTCCAGTTTCGAAGACGCAAACACATGTGCGTCCACCATCAACATGTCCTCTGTCAGATCCGTCATCAATGGGCTGGATATTCGATCCCTAAGTGTGAAAGGCCACCGACTTTATATGGCTAAGTTACTCCATTTTTGCAGTTCAGGCAGAGTAGGCCCGATTCTGTCCTCAAAGCCTTTCCCTGCTCTCTACCTCTGACAGCATCAGTTTGAGCCCGCATCTGTATCCATGAACTTTGTCCTACTTCCTGTGCAGCTAACGGTGCCTGCCTCGGCCAGTTTCGCCTGCCTGCCAAGAAGCTGTATTTCACCTTCAAATTATCTACTTTGCTCCTCAGCCGATGCATTCCTGTCTAGTAGTTTAAGTAAACATTCTTCCGGTTACCAAGCAAAAAGGCCCATCTTCTCTGTCCTCATGCAAGTAATTCATAGCCCTGTCACCATGGAATATTCCTACCCCCTCGCATTCAGTGTAGACACTTAGACGCTTGTACACGCACGCACAGTCAGTATAGAATAGATTCTGTCCGAGAGTCCTTCTTTTTGTGGATAACATAGTTCTTTAAACATAGGATGTTAGATATGATTTGGGATTAGGTTGACTTGACCCCCCAGACTTCTTGTCTCCACATGTAGAGCTAAATGTCAAGTCCCCGTCACCCCCTAGTTACACGTCAATTACACGTCATACTGCTGCGCGCGCACCTATGCCAAGTATTATCTTATAGATCCACCTATACATGACATCATAACCAATCATGTTCCTTTTTACTCATTATTACACCCATTTTTCGGTTACGCAGCCCAAACGTCAATGTCCTTATCAATTGTTACGCCTACTGTATTCACCTCATTATAATGTATGTACTATAAAAGTTACTTCTTGTCAATAAAGTATGTACTTCACTTCCCGAACCCCCGTGGTGACGGAACCTGAAGGCCGCGACTCGAGTCGGCCATTTTGGAATAAAGCCCATTCAGAAACCTCTTATACCACGGATTCTGCCTCTTATTATTCTGAGCTATTTTATTTAAGATTCCGTATGAAATTCAGTCCAGGTAAAAGAATATTTACCACAATGCGGGGAGATTTTAGGGGGAGGAATATCTCTGTGGGGCGAGTGGGTGAAAAGAAGATTAGTGATCGGACCAGCAGACAAAGGCGTTGACTCCGAAGATGAAAAATGAGGAGCAATATCAGAAGTTGGCGTCCACCCCATGTTGTTAATGGGCAAGGTGTTATTCTTGGGGTTAGGGTTGTGTAGTACTGGAATGAACGGCGAAATACTCATGATAGGGGGATTGTCATCCATGAATCCAGGATTAGGAAGTCAATCCTGTTCGTCCAGGCCTGAGAGAGTGGCATATCTGTTTGAAGTTGGAATGGTGAAATGGGATGTCTCGATGATAGCCCTCGATGATGGGTATGAAAGTGTGGAATTTGTCAAGAGAGAGCGGGGGTAAAAATAACTTAGATCGACCGTTGAGATTCCTGAACCCCTACCCGGGGTATACCAGTCCGCTATGTGGGGTAGCACCCTACGGTCTCGAAAGTTAATTATAATGACATCACCCTGTTTGTCCTTAGGTCTAGGGCCCAACCATTTCAGTCTCCTGACATGTAGTATTTCGCCATTAATTTCAGGGGGGAGTGGTCTATTTTGAGTCAACCAGTGTACTACTTTATTTTTGAGTTCCTGGTATCTCTCCGTTTTACCCTGAGCGAGCGCAGGGACACCAATGAGAGTCACTACGTAAGGAGCCGCTTCGGGGGGCAAGTCAATATGGGAACTTTTATCCAGTTTGTAATCTGAGGGAGGCTGCCTATTGATGTTATTGCCCGGGGGCGCTACAGGGTTGGAGATTTGATCTTCTCTTGAATCCCCCTTAACGGTGAATTGTTTCTCTGGTATGGGCAGGGAAACTTGTATGTTCTGTGTGTGATTTGATATGTTAGACTGAGTAGTTGTTTGAGTGAGAGGAGGAGGCATAATAGCCACAGTGGGATTTTTACGTAAGTGAGAATTCAGATCGTTGTTTGATGCAATGAGAGAGGCATGAGATGCTTCCAAACATGTTAGCTGTATCGCAATGTTCTTAACTCTCTCTACTAAGGGTGAAAGTAGAGATCTTACCAGATGCTCTATGTCGGTCAGTAAGTTAGAAAAAGGAGAAATGGGAGGCTGTGTCGGGGGTGTTAGAGGCCTGGTTCGTGAAGGAGTCGATATTGATTGGGGCATAGTTTTGGGCACATCCGGATGGCAGTCTTTTCTCCTTTTTTTTGTTGGAACAGTAAGGATTTTTTTTGCTACGATCTTCGGGCAAGAAAACCTATTTTTTGCGGGTTTTCTCTTAGAAGTCTTAGCAGTATAAGTGGAGGATAAGTCCACGAGGGAAGTGCCCGTTAAAGATTGAGAGTTGGAGGGAGATATGCCAGTTTCGTTTAAGATAGGCACTATATCTGTTGGATCACAAAGTTGCGCGGGGGGGCCAGGGTCGTTGGATAGTTCAGGATCAGAAGTCCTGATTGACGGTGAGGAAACCTGTTGGATGTGGCCCAAAGAGGAACGCTTCTGAAAAACAGGGTCCAATGATAGACGGCGTTCCGTGATGGCGATCTCTTTTTCTAGCACGGAAGCCGCCCTGGTAATAAAATGATCTAGGGTCCCCCTAACTGAGCCCCCTACCAGGGAAAGCCTTGGTTTTGTAGATTGTGTGGCCATATTAATTTACTTTTTTAAATGAAAACACAGATAAGAATGAGAGCCAATGCTAACGTGCAGTGAAGGGGATAGGACACATAAACCAGAAGACAGTCAACGGCTGTAGAGAACAGCCCCCTTGTACCCAAAGGGGAGACAGAACAGATGTCAGTCACCTGGCTCTGGAGCAAGTTGTAGCGTTTGAGTAGACAACGAAAGGGGGGTGGCCCTGCCCTGCCTCGGTCGGCCTTGGACGGCCGTAGACGGCCCGCCCTTTGCCCGGGCTTAGCCCGGCGTGTCCCGCGAAGCGGGATGCGCGAGGTCTTTTTAAAGTCCGCCGCCGGTGGAAAAGGAGGGGCTGCTGATGATGACACTGCCCCCAGGTGCCTCTGGTCGTAGTAGTTCTGCAATCACCCAGTCGACAAAACCATTCACCATGCGATGCGCGTCCCGCGAAGCGGGATGCGCGAGGTCTTTTTAAAGTCCGCCGCCGGTGGAAAAGGAGGGGCTGCTGGTGATGACACTGCCCCCAGGTGCCTCTGGTCGTAGTAGTTCTGCAATCACCCAGTCGACAAAACCATTCACCATGCGATGCGCGTCCCGCGAAGCGGGATGCGCGAGGTCTTTTTAAAGTCCGCCGCCGGTGGAAAAGGAGGGGCTGCTGGTGATGACACTGCCCCCAGGTGCCTCTGGTCGTAGTAGTTCTGCAATCACCCAGTCGACAAAACCATTCACCATGCGAAGTGCGTCCCGCGAAGCGGGATGCGCGAGGTCTTTTTAAAGTCCGCCGCCGGTGGAAAAGGAAGGGCTACTGGTGATGACACTGCCCCCAGGTGCCTCTGGTCGTAGTAGTTCTGCAATCACCCAGTCGACAAAACCATTCACCATGCGATGCGCGTCCCGCGAAGCGGGATGCGCGAGGTCTTTTTAAAGTCCGCCGCCGGTGGAAAAGGAGGGGCTGATGGTGATGACACTGCCCCCAGGTGCCTCTGGTCGTAGTAGTTCTGCAATCACCCAGTCGACAAAACCATTCACCATGCGATGCGTGTCAGACCAGTTGTTGGGAGAGCAGTTTGGTAGATGCCGGAGGACTGACAACTACATAATCCAATGAGGTTCAGGGGGGTTTGTTCCACTGTAGAAGGTTGGGGTTTTAACAGTAATAGCATCTCCAGTCACAAACTATGAAAAAGTATACATGGTTCTATAAAATTTCCAAAATGTGTGTTCTCAGCTTGAAGACCATTACAAACTAATTGGGTAACCCATGACACGCCAAAGGACCTGGGTACAACGTGGTAAAGACACAAGGTGGTCCTGACATCCCTTCTTGGCGGGTCTTCTTCAGGACAATGGGGTATATACAAGGCAACCGTAAGTAGCCCCCAAAATGGCAGACCGTGTCAGTTCACAGCTCACAATAATGCGTCGCCACCACGATGGTGCAGAGTAGTTTGGGTCACTTAATGGCTCCTTGCAATGTGGAGATTGGTATATATTTTTTAGTATCCGGGTTTTCGTATCTGATACCAATGGGAGAAAGGCGAATGAATCGCTGAGATTCTTAGCTGGCTGTGCGTCAGTTACAGAAGCGCTCTTGTCAGGATAGCATCTGTCTGATCCCGAGTCCTGAAGAAGACCCGCATGCGGTTGTCTGACTTTGCCTTCTCTGCCCACGTCTGGTCGAAACGTAGACACCACTTGTCCCAAGGCCTGGATTATGTTGTATTAGTCCCCCCTTGTTTTGGATGGTGCATTTTGAGTAGACGAGCATCATCTCCTGAAACAGACGTGGAAGAATAAGATAATGCTGATTTGAAGACAGGTCCACGCACACTTGTTTACTGTTCCTAATACCATTCCAGCCAGTGTCCATTGTGTAAAACAATGAAATTATTGTCTCCATATGCTCGTCTCTGAAATTTATTTTTTCTTATTCAATCATTCTTATTGATTGATATATCTTTGGCATTTATATGTATTAACTATTTTGATATTTTATAAATAAGAGAATATAAAGGACGTTTTTTCCTCTAAAACTAAGTATCTGTGTCTTTCTCTCTGGTGTGTAGAGAAGATTATTTTCTCTCTCATGTATAACAATTATTATGTTCAAGCAACTCAGTGACGGACCCAATTAAATTTGGAGTTCACAGCCTTCTTGATCCATCCAAGAAGGGACGTCAAGCCCACCTTGTGTCTTTACCAGCTTGAAGACCAGCCTATCCTACCAATTTTCTGCGCTCACATTATTATGAGCAATCCAGTAGAATTTGATGATCTTTATGCAATGATGGACATTTTCCACATGATCAAAGTTGCATTGCGGTGTGCAGGAAGTTATCTCAGTGGATGCGCAAAGACAACGCACGTTTTGAGGCTGAAATCTCTGGAAGCAAAACTGTCCAGTCAGTATTGAGCGGAACTCATTATGTTCCCAGCATATTTCCCGATAGGACGATTTTAATGTTTTATGGTGCACTAACTGCTTATTACAAATTAATAATGGAACTATAAATACCTGTAACACTTGAGACCAATCACGGGTACTACTCCTGACCTTCCTCTCTTTTGTGAGAACCGCTTGCCGGCTGCCATTTTGGGGTCATCAGAGTAAGCGGTCTAGCTGTTTTAGCAGGGCAAAGGATGAAGGGCTACATAAACAGCATGGTGGGGCGACCGCATGCAGAGGTCGCGCTGGCGGCGTACCATAGGCAAGCGTGTCTGTGCCCATCAGATTGTCGGAAGCGGCCAGTGCCGGCCATGCTGCCGGTTTTAGACCACATCATGTACAAGGTAAAATGAGAATTACCTATACTAGCAAAGAGCTACATGAACTAAATCCCAACAGCACTGACACTCAGCGCACCCATGTAGACCCCGAGGTAGATGCTTTTAATAACAAAAACAGCCCAAGGAACTCACGAAGCTCCAATGATACAAGGAGCAATAGCATATCTTGTGGGTCGCCCAATTCTCGGTCCATGTGGAAACACGCGGCAGCAACTTGCTAATAACCTCTAATGATTGGGATTTGGTTTTTATCACTGAAACCCGGCTTTCCCAAGAACTGGGGGTTACCTTGGAAAGTGTGTGCCCTCCGTGCTATAAAGCCCTGTTTCAGTCTAGAACCAAAAAATGAGGGGAGGGGCGAGAGGTCGCAATCCTCTCTAAGGATAAATGGGCCCTAGCAAAACTGAAGGTGGAACAAAGTCAAGGAATAGAGATACTGGGCTTTTCACTTAGAGAAAAGGAAGGTGATATTCTATCTGGGTTATTATGCTGTAGGACCCCAGGTCCGTTAATGGAGTTTGCCAAGCCTTTCCTGGAAGCAGCAGCCAGTTTTGTAATGTCCCATTCCAATTTTGGGTGACTTTAACATCTGGGGCGAAGACATCCATCAAAATCAAACAATGGATTTTCTAAAATCCTGCAAAGGTATGGGTCTCACACAACATGTTAAAGGGCTGACTCATGTAGGTGGACACACTCTGGACCTATTTTTTGCCTCTTCAGATATGGTAACAGTAAATAATCAAATCCCTATTAGTTGGTCAGATCACTATATGGTCACTTTTAATTTTAAAATACCCACTAAAGGAAACAAGAATAATAAATCTAGCAGAAACCCATCACTGAAAAGACCCTGGGCTAAACTAAAGGAACTTGATAAGGAAATAATATTTGACACTACAACCTGTTTTCTTGAATCCAATACAGTAGAGGTAAACTACGCAAACCACGAAAAGTCCATTGTAGGCACCCTAGATAAGATAACCCCACTAAAAGTAAACAAACACAAACCTAGGAATTCTGCACCGTAATTCACAGAAACCCTAAAAGACCTAAAATCAAAGTACAGAAAACTAGAGAGATTATTGAGGAAATTCTACACAGATAGTGATACAACTCTACTAAAACTGGTCTACGAGGAAAATAAGATAGAAATAAAGAAGACCAAAGCCTCCTACCTCTCAGCTACTATGCTCGAGGTGTCCAATAAATCACAGAAAGTCTTTGATTTGGTAAAGAATTAACCACCACAAATGTATAAAACAAAATATTTTGCCTTCACAAGAACTATGCAATAACCTCTCAGATTATCAACATGGCATAATTAAACGGATCATAGCAGACACACAAAACAAGAGCAAACCTAACCAAAATAAAGAACTCGATAATGGGACCCAAAGGCTAGACCCAAATCAAGAAAGGTCCAGTGCAACAAGTCTAGAGATGGTTGATCTGCTAGGAGAGACCAAATTCAGAGATCTTGTTTTATCAATCTCTTCAGGCTCCCCATAGACCCCATTCCAAGAGGAATATGGAAAGACAGAGCAAACAAACTACTCCCCACTTTACAACTATTCTGTAATCAATCTCTCAACACCGGGATGGTTCCATTAGCCTAGAAGGTGGCCTTGGTGACTCCTCTCTTGAAAAAAATCCCTGGTTGATATTCAAGAACCGAGCAACTGCCACCCTATCATGAGGATCCCTCTCTCAGTCAAGATACTGGAAAAATATCTTAGTAAGACCCTGGCTGATTTACTTGAGGACAACAACTTGTTTAGACCAGAACAAATGGGAGTTAGGCCAGCCCATGGAAAAGAAAACAACACTGATTATGGCCACAAATGAAGTAAGAATGCAAGTTGACAGTGGTCAAACTACGGTACTGATTCTGCTAGACCTATTTGCTGCATTCGATACTGTCAACCACCAAATCCTGCTTACACACCTGAAGAAGATTGGTTTGAGAGTCGCAATGCTCAACTGGTTCAAGTCCTACCGCTCAATAGACTACAGGCAATAATTATCCCTTCCACCTTTCACATCAGAATACAAGGAAATTGAGAATGAGGTCCCCCAGGCCTCTGTCCTAAGCTCCATATTATTCAATATATACCTTAGACCACTTCTAACCCTGATTAAATTGTTTGAGGTATTGTTTGTAAATTATGCGGATGATACACAATTAATAATATCCCTGGATAAATCTGATCTTAACCAACGAAATCATCTTCATTCCTTTCTGAAACAGATGACCAAATGGCTGGATGATAATATGTCAAAATTCAACAGAGACAAAACAGAATTCCTGTGCTGCTCGCCGGCAAACATACAACAGCGACTTCCAGCCAACTTCTGGCCGTGGGCAAATTACTCTGACCCAGATACAAACAAGTCAGTATGAAACCTGGGAATCCAAATTGACAATAAACTCTCAATGGAATCCCATGTCAATAAAACAGACAGGAGATGCTTGGGAGGACCCCTATGATGAAGCATGTCACCCTGGGGCAACCCTAGGTGAGTGAGGGGACTCTAGAAAAACAAGTGGTTTTCCAGGAATATTTTGTCTAGGGCTCTGCCACTTTCAGAGTACCTAACCAAAGGTAGGTTTTTACTGGGATCCCTGTGGATCCTATTGGTACACATTTCGATATTGTACAACATGGCTATTTATCTACAAGACAAAAACCAATAAGACACTGATTTACATCCCACCAATGAAGAAAAAACATAGAACTACAATTCCCAAGAAATTTGAAGCTCTTTCACAGGCCTCCTGATCATGTGATGGTCACATGACGAGAAAGAGGATAAAACCGGATACAGCCGGCTTCCGGTGCGGGGGGCCAAATAGGTAAAGACACGGGTGCTATCCTTTGACGGAGTAAGTAATACAAAAGCAGGAGAGACCCTGATGCACCTTCTGTTTAAAAATCCTTTTTCAGAGAGCCTAGTATACGTGTTATGCTTGAGTTTATTTCCCCATTTGTTCCAACAGAGTGCGACTATAAGGAGACCCCCCCAGACTTACCCTATGAAGCCTTATTGACATAGGGCCATATGCATGAAGGCAATTTTGCGATCGCAAATCAGCAGTGTCCAATGTATGACACAAAACACCCCTCACAAAATTTGCGATTCCCTATTTTGAAATTGCATTTAAGGAATCGAAAATTGCGATTCCTTAAATGCAGTGTAAGAAGCACAGAAAGAGTGCAATTTGACCTTAAGGAATCGCAAATTACCACCAACTTCAAGTTGCAAAAAAGTGCATTTTTCAAAGTGCAATGTGGCGCACATACATGCCCTTAGGGCATGTATGTGCGCCATATGTGAACCAATGCTTCTTTCAGGCGTGCAACAAAATTGCATTCTCAATTTGCGATTCTCTAATTGCGAATCGCAAATTGAGAATGTCTTCCCATTCATTCATATGAGCCTTTAGGCCCATAGGAATGAATGGGGAGGGTTTCCTTAATTGCGAATATCACTTTGTGATTCACAATTAAGGAATATGTAGAATTCGCAAATTATTTTGTAAATCCTACATACATCTCATTTTGCGATTCTCAAATAGCGATTCTCTAAAATTCGCTATTTGGGAATCGCAAAACCAAACTTTCATACATATGCCCCTAAATAGGCTAAGTAGGTGTAGATTATGTACACTTTTAAAATCCCACGAATGGTGTGTAATATCACTTGATTTTATTATAAATGGCTTATACTTATTTCAACCTGTAATATGGACTATAAGAGGCTTTTAACAGGAGTGTGCATGACAAGATACACAATTGCATGGGAGAAAATACGTACAATGCATAAAAAATAGATATTTAATTTCTGCATAATGCTATTAATTCTCTCTTCCCCAGCTCAGACCAATGCAAAAAGGCAAAAGTCCAAAATACTGGTCTGTATGATTTGCATGCATGCCTTTCTTAAACCTTTTTAAAAATATGGATATACACGGCGTTAAAGGCCAGTTACATTTATGGGATTGCTGCAAAAATAAGGTCCTGAAGAAAGCCAACCAACCCACACGGGAGATTCTAACGGCTGAAACAAGTCGACCTCAGAAGTATAGGGTTACTACTCCTTTATGACATCGCACTGTTTTTAACCTTGCCAAAGGACCAACCATTAAAAAAGTAGTAGGATCCGGCAGGCAATTTTAATTTCTTCTCACAAGCCCTAAAACCACATAGCAAAGGTACTCCACTTACAAACATGTTGAGCCCGTCTCCCCACACTATGTGCAAGGCGTAGGTGGTACCTGTCAGTGAGGACCCGAAAATATATCCCACAATGTCACAGTGATTTTCACCGATTTACCTGGGTGAACAATCCTAAACCTGTGAGTCAGTGGTAACGCAACATTCGGTCTCGTGGATAGTAATAGAATCCAACAAACTATGGTAATTCTCCTCAAGTATTGTTGTATATGAAAAGGAAAGCTGAGGGTAAAACCTTACACATACTTCTCACTTCTCCTAATTGTTGTCCTTTCTGTGTTGCCTTCCCGGACAACTCAGTGGTGTTGTGGGCTTTAATCTAAGAAATCATTAGTTTTTTCAGAGTAGAACAAAGACAACAGAAAGTGTAAGAGGACCATTGGAAGCAGCTAGGTTGACTATTTGGAGTCGCTCTTCCAAAATCTGATTGAAGGCAGTGAACAGAGGAATTACACTTTTGTGGATCGATAAGACTGATGGGTGTTGAAAAATTCATCATCCCTCAGTTCAAGAGTGGACAACTGTACTATACTTAAATAGATATTGGTGTATGTAAATGTCTTCCTTAGCCATACAGCCTCAAAATGATACTGAATTAAACACCATTTGGGTTGGTCCACGTTACAGAATGTACACCTTATGAAACAAAATATGTCCAGATAGTTTGGCTGCATTTTAATTGCACTCAAAACATTAACCGATGGGCAAAGATTATTTTTTTCATTGAAACTAACCTTAATTTTTATTATTTTTTTAAAGCCATTTTATAATGAAGGCGCAGAAATGAGAGTAGAAAGTGACAACACTAATCAGAAAGGAAAGGAACAGCTAGGAAAAGTTGCGACTTTCTCAAATTCAAAAATTTGCCATGATAGAGCGTCATGATGTTTTGAAAATTGCAGGGGTGCATCATAATCGTGGATAGTCCGCACCAACATATAATTTTGTGTTGTACTAAAACTGATCATTAGAATTGTAGAAATAATAATGAAGTGTGCGATTATAATGATAGAAAATTCATTTGTGCCACTTGAGAAAGTAGAGTGTCATTTAAATGTGATTATATAGCTTTTGTTGCTCATTGCAAATGCCTAATGAATTAGCTGGTGTATAATGTAATGCATTAGATTTAAACGTGCCCAATATTTAAGTCTGCACGTGTAGGAATGGCTACTTATATATTGAATGTAGTGAAATGGTGTTTATCAATGCAACGTTTATTAAGGTGTAACGTTTTGCTATGAAGGGCCTATTCGCATTTCTTATGTTAGCTGAATTGTGCAGGCCAAAGTACATTGCCCCTGGAAAAGCTCTCATTTAGAGGTAGTCGGCGAAAATTGTGTGCGTTCAAGGATGTGCAGTTCTCGAGCTTCTGTTGCAGGTACAAGGACACCGTCCTCGTTAGCTAAGACTAACCCTTATGTTTTAGGAGTTAGGTATGGAGGAGAATGGTTACAAGAGCCTCCAGGAATGCTGATAATTGGAGGATGACACTTTTTGCACTGAGGGAGCCTGGGACTTAAGGACAGTCTCACCGTTGCTGGACGAAATACAAGTTTGATGGAAATTTACCTACGAGAGGTGCTTGGCCAGAGGAGGTGTTGCGGAGGCATTTCCTCCATGTTGTGCATCTTGTATTAGGGAAAGTGCCCCGAGGGATGAGTGTCAGATGAGGGTAGATGGAGCAGAGAGCCATTAGAGGGTAGAAGGAAGGGATCGATACTGAGGAAGGAGACTGAGAACGAACTTAGTGGCTTTGGCTACTGACCCTTTCAACGTGAGTGTACTTCTTAGGAAGTCTCCACGCGCTGACACCTTTTCATTGATCTTGCTTAGGAAATGCTAAGTAGGGATATCATCTTAGTGGCAGGGTAGGGACAGGCTAATCAATTTCTTTGTAGGTATTCATGAAGACTGATTTAGACATGGGAGCAGTTATCGCCTGTTTAATAATTTTAGAGTCTCTTATTCTTTTTATGCTTCACAGAATGCGGTTATTGCGCAGGATGAATTTTGTATAGTGCCCATGTACTTTCTCAACCTCGTCATGAGGTGCTTGTATGTTCAGTTATTTTTGGCTTTGTAATAAATCCCCTAAAACTTAATTCGGAGTTAGTGATTCTTCAGAGTCGGAATTGATTAATTTATTGGTTTGATTTGAATAAATTGTTTTTCTCCCCTTTACACTTCACAGCAAGTAAAAAGGTCCAGTCGGCCGAGGATTCTTAGTGGTTAGATAAGATAAGATAAGAATCTGGCGTTATCAGCCATGATGTTCTGTCTTTCATACATCGCTTCAGTCTTCAGTTTTTACCTCCCTTTCTATGTCGCTTTTTCATCAGTTGCTGAACAAAGAATATGTATTAAGCCGATTTTTGTGGTCCTAGATTTTTATGTGTATTTGGGAAGAGACTCAGAACACCCAGGGGCATATTTACAAGAGCTGATGGATCGGCATTGATGTGTCAGGTTTCTTGCGCCTGCCGCAAATGCTCTAATGACTCCATGGATGTGCTGTATTTACAATACAGTGCTCTGGGGCGCAAGGATTCACAGATGTGTCAGAAATTCAGGAACATCTTTTGGTGCTGGAGTTGGGCATAAGATTGATGCAACTCCAGCAATGCGTCAGAACACAGAGGCGAGTCCCATGTTAAATGCCCTGCATCACTCCTTACGCCTGGTTTGAGAAGGCGTAAGGATTTTGACGCAGTCAAGTCGTAGAGTGACGCTGTGAAAAGTTGTAAATTTCACGGCGTAATTTCTACTTGACTTTTTTTTTTTTTTTTTGAAAACCTTTATTGACAGTTCAATAGAGAACAAGTATGGGCCTACAACCCCCCGGGGCCGGCCGCTAAGCAATCAGAGCAAAAAAAGGGCAAGTGTAAACACAGGCAGCACATCGGGGAGCAGAGTCGTGATGCTATTACTGTGAACAGCGTAGGTAGGGCACCAGGAGAAAAAGGTTTTCGTTTTATAATGAAACGAGGCAGAAGGATCAGGTGCCAGACAATTTTCAAACAGCAATTACAGGTATGCAGAGTAATAGACGTAAACGATTTACAGCAATCTATTAGGTCAATAGCGCAAACACAAGAACATCAGGATGGGGAAGAGTATCATAAGCAGTTGCGCCTGCAGTCCCCCACCAGAACTCCCGGAGAGCACCCCGGAAATTGTGGTACACATGGAGCGGCAACGAGTCATAGCAAAGGAGGTGTATCACGCTGATCCCAGAAAAAGAAAAACAAAAAGAATCAGAGAAGAAAAAGGAGGCCATGGAAAAAGAGATAAAAGACGAAAGAATCCCCTCCCCCAACCCCCCACCTCTGCAGATGAGTACGGCCCCCCCCCCAGCAGTGTGCCTGTCGCCCTGGAACCAGACCCGAAATATAGGAGAAGAGGGAAAAAGAAGTAGGAAAAAACCCCCACCTGACGGGGGGGTGGAGAAAGTATTAAGAAACTGGAAGAGGGCCTTCAAAACATACCCCCGGCTTCTCCCTCCCGCACGGTAAGTTTCCCCCAAAGTGAACAATGAACAGCACAAAAGCGATCTTCTCAAGAAAGATGGGGAGCACTATGCACCTATTATGCTGTTAGCTATGCCAGGAGAGCACGCAACCCCTGAGCCCGCCCGTCCACTAGATGACCACCCCTGAAGGATCAGCCTTATCCCTGACCACTCTTTGGAATTCTGCCCATGCCTACCCCTCGACCCAGCACCATATCCGACGTTACAAGGTAGAGGATTGTCCAAAAACGTCCGAGAAGCGACGCACACAGATGGGGTGGAAGTCTCTGAGCATCAACACAGTCCGCAGCGTGGAGAAACAGGCTTCCCAGTGCTGCCCCAGGATATGCACTGCACTCAAGGTCCAGGAAGGCAGAAGCAGCCAAAGCAGACAATAGTTGCTGGAGTTGTCCCTGGGTCGCAGGAGGGCACGTACGGGACGAGGCTACCACATCCCCCTCAGGTCTAATGCCTCCGGGACAGATCAGGCCCTCAGCTGGACGAACACACTGTAGCATACTGGCCTGAGTGTCCAGCCGTGCACCAACCCCAGGGGTGGCCGCCAAAGTGTCCTCCTGTGCGCAGTGTGGGTAGTCCCTATGTACGTGCGGACAGGCGGGCCGCCATTGCCCCAACTCCGACGCCACACCGTCGAGCTTACTCCCCAAGACCCGGACACCATGAATCAAGGAGGAGTGAAGAGCACCAAGGGCCTCGAGGAGGTCGCCGTACCCCAGCACAGCTCTCTGCGATCGCGCCGCCACACTCCCAAAAGTCGCACTCTCACAAGCCCGCTGCGACCCAGCGGACAGGATGGTAGGCTTCATCGCAACAAGATGGCCGCCAAGTATGCCCGACCCCCACCGGGGCCGGGACCCTGGGACAAGCGTCTCGATGGCCACGTCGCTGGTGACCGGGTTCCGGGGGCAGGCGAAAAGTTATCCGTTGCGTGGTCACGGGCAACAGTCGTCCCCACTACGGACCCGCTCCCGTAAAAAGCCAGGGGCGGCCCGCAATGATCAGGGCAGGATACGGGCGGCAGCCGGGCAGCTCACCATCAAAGGCAGGGGCAGCCACCGGAGGATCTGAGAATTGCCCCCACGGGCATGCACTCGGACCGCTACACTTGACAGTAGAAACGACCACGACGAAATGTAGGCCGAGTTTGGCACCGCTCCGGTGGACCGCCTCCGCCCAGTCACAACAGGCCGCTGTTGTTGAACTGCCACCCGGCCACGGCGTCCACTTGAGGTCCCGGCTCCAGGGCAGCACAGGCCGCAAAGTTCAAATGCTCGTTTCTCCGGCGATACCGCAGCCAGAAACCTCGGAGTCACGCAGTCGGGTGCCACTCTCCTTCAGAAACACGACCGCGTAGCACAGGTTAAGGATCTCGTGCAGGATATCCGTGCGGGATGCGGAGGTTCACGGAGCCGGGAGTCTACGCTGCCGTCCCGGTCGCCATCTTGGCTCCTCCTGTCTACTTGACTTTTAATGGGGGAATGCCTACCCTGCATACATTGTACCTGGCGCAGGTATGTGACGCAGGCCTCTACAAACTGACACATTCGGCCCTATGCACCAGTTTGTAAATATGGAGCAGTGTGGCGCACTGATTGCACCGCCGCTGTGCCAAATAAAATGATGGTGCGGCGACGCTAGCTCTTTGTAAATATGCCCCTCAGTGAGAGCTGAGGAGGCAGTGGGCAGAGGTAGTTAAAAAAGCAGGAGGATGAGAAAAGAAGGATCTATATAGTAGTTATTGAAACTGCCAACATCAAAGATAGACAAAAACCTCAAATGTATTAGACGTTTGAATTGTGATCTTATAGTTTTGTCTGAAAGCATGTGTTATTCACAGACAGAAAACGGTTTTGAGAGTCCTGGATGCGTATTTACGTGGAAACATTGCAAACTGCTCACATGCAGCACTTACCTTAATTCCACCAGCTGAAAAAAAAATGATGCTGCACAATGTGGAAGAAAAATGATGATGATCTTGTTAAATACTGTCAAACATACGCACAAAAATATGTATGCACCTACTTTAGACACCGCACATATTTATTTGGCATCTTTTTTCTTACTCTTTTCATAATCTGCGAGGATTTTAATACCAAACATGAGCCTTCCATAAACAAAACGTTTGGCCGTAGAAGCAACTGGAAACTACCATTTTCATTCTTCGAAAAAGGATTGTTTAGTTAACTACTGGTTCAATGTCTGCGACAACCAGACATCGCAGTGGACCCTAGCATATTAGCTGACTACATTCCAGTAACAAATCTGCCCTACCTGGGCAAGGTGATCAAGAAGTGTGCGGCCATCCAACAAAAGAAGGCATTACCAATCTGGATTTCATAGGACCTGCAGCATACACATGGAGCAACTCTCAAAATCTTAGATGACATTCAATATTAGTTAGACGATGGTACGCTTGCTTCCTCATCTTTCTGGATTTGTTAGGGGTATTCCGCATACATGATCATCATAGGCCCCTCAGACTCTGGGAGTAAGCAGGTGCATTAGGAGTGATGACCTAAAATGCTCTCATCCTTCCTGACACATCTAAGCAACAAGTAGGGCTAGCGGGCTTTAGCAAAGATCTTGCCCCAGTCACGTGTTGTGTTTCCTCAGGAGTGGGTGCTGGCACTTGTTTTTGTTGGTCATTTGTATATGGAGCCACTTTGAATCGTCGTAGATGAGGCAGGCATGGGCATCTTCCAATGTGCTGATGACACCCATTTATTTAAAGATGAAGGGCCCGATTCACAGAACTAACTTAAGACAAAATCCTAAACTTACTACCATTTTGGTATTCACAGAAGGCACTTACTCATTTTGGTATTCACTGAACGAACTTACTCATTTCGGTATTCACAGAAGTTAGGAGTCCTAACTTTAGGACTCCTAAATGCCTTCTGTGAATACCGAAAGTCTTAAAATTAGGATTTTTCTCAGTTTAGTAGTAGTATAGTTAGGACTCCTAACTTTAGGACTCCTAAATGCCTTCTGTGAATACCGAAAGTCTTAAAATTAGGATTTTTCTCAATTTAGTAGTCCTAAATTTAGGACTCCTAACTTTAGGACTCCTAAATGAATTCTGTGAATACCGAAAGTCTTAAAATTAGGATTTTTCTCAGTTTAGTAGTAGTATAGTTAGGACTCCTAACTTTAGGACTCCTAAATGCCTTCTGTGAATACCGAAAGTCTTAAAATTAGGATTTTTCTCAATTTAGTAGTCCTAAATTTAGGACTCCTAACTTTAGGACTCCTAAATGCCTTCTGTGAATATCGAAAGCCGTAAAATTAGGATTTTTCTCAGTTTAGTAGTTGTAAAGTTAGGAGTCCTAACCTTAGGACTCCTAAACTGAGAAAAATCCTAATCTTAAGACTTTCTGTATTCACAGAAGGCATTTAGGAGTCCTAAAGTTAGGAGTCCTAACTATACTACTACTAAACTGAGAAAAATCCTAATTTTAAGACTTTCGGTATTCACAGAAGGCATTTAGGAGTCCTAAAGTTAGGACTCCTAACTTCTGTGAATACCGAAATGAGTAAGTGCCTTCTGTGAATACCAAAATGAGTAAGTGCCTTCTGTGAATACCAAAATGGTAGTAAGTTTAGGATTTTGTCTTAAGTTAGTTCTGTGAATCGGGCCCCACGTGTTTCTGAAGTCCATGACATAATAACACTGAAAAATGGCTTTTGAACCCACACATTGGATGCCTTCTAAACTCCTCCAAGTTAATCCAGAGAAAGCATCATTTATCCTGATGCATCAACCCCAAGACACAACATTTAACAAAGACCAGGCTGAATTGCAATGGATTCACCCCTTCCCAAGCAAAGTGAAATCACGAGGCATGTGCCCTGACTACAGGTCTGCTCACATAGATCATGTACCAATTAAAAAGAGGATTCTGGCTTGTTGTACAGGCTGCAATGTCAGTCAGTATTAACTAGGGGAATCCATCTTAGAGGGCCTTCAGAATCCTCTCTAATCCCAATCAAAGCTGTGCTCTACGGATTGGAAAGGCTTCTTTCTGACATGAGAAAATAGAAAAATGTTTTCCCTGTTGTAGTGGATCTCCTTTGGTTCCACCTTGAAGCCAGAAAAATATCAAATTGGCCTGAATGATCACTGAAGTAATTGGTCTAGAGCTACCCCGATTATCCAAGCTCCTCATTAACGTTTTCTGGTCCCAACTAGAACTTAATGAGCATTAATAACCTGTGTTCGTGGAAAAAATCTAAATCGTAAAACAGATTTTCAAACCTTCCCTGGTGCAGCACCTCTCTTGTGGAACTCCCTCCCATGGACTTGAAATGGACAGACCTTTACTCTATTGAGAAAAAAGCTAAAAACAGTGCTGTTCTAACTCTACTGCGACTGAACTTCATTCACCAGTCAGCATAAGCTTCAAAGACAAGGTTAGATTCCTCTTAAATCTCTCTCCTAACCTCTCTCACTCCACTTTCTCTCTCATCTGACCTCTCCCTCCATGCTGCACTCTTTTCATTCTTCCTCATAAGCATTTTCTGCCTTACAACTAATGTGCCCCTCCTATTGTCGGTCTTTATCCTGAGATGTCTACAGCTTTACGGCTTTAACTTTTTGTGAGGTTTTACGTATCTATTTTTAACAAACTGCTTCTCTCTTCTTTGTTAAAGGTCTCTGGTACCTGAATTTGAGTCAACTAAGTCACCCCAAAATAATTTAGTTCACCAGTGTTTCTAAACTCTCAGTCATCTATTTAGTACAATAGTTAACACGCCATTCGCCCCAGCAACAGCTTTCAACCCAGAAAACCTGCATGAAAGTATATGTAAGAAATTATATAGCACAAACCTAGTTGTAGCATTGTGCAATGTAAAGGAAAAGTGCCTTATCTGAGATCAGATCCAGGAGTGGGTGAGGACTGGAAGGAAGGACAGGAAAGTTCACTTTAAACATTAGCCCTGTGGGTAACCAGAGTTATCTTATCAATGGCTGGATAAGTGATCTTTGAAGGAACTGCTTTAAGGTCAGGAGTGAAAGGGCATGCCTTCTCTGTGGCACGATGCTGCTTTGCTCCAGATGCTTGATGCATCATTTGAGAAGACTGATCATGGAGGATCTACTCACGTAAGCATAGATCACCCTGCAGTTGTTGACGCAGATCCTAAACTGGCAATGCATCGGAGTGAAAAGCACAGAGCATGAAAACCCACAACCAATCAAAATGTTGCGCCACATTACATGACCCAAGCAAATGTTGCTCTTAGGAGTCAACTCATTTACCTACCCTTAACCAAGAGGCCAGCTTGAAAACAAGAGTGTGTCCCTACCAGATATAACAATAAACCTATCCCATTAGAATGCACCTTCAGTCACCCCAGAAACTAACATAACTGCAGGGGTTTTCATCAGGCTGCACCTGCCCAACAGCCACCCTCACTAGGCCAAGTCATTGAACCTTTCAGGAGAAAGTCACGAAAGTAATGATGAGAATGCTTGCAAATTATCTCAGCAATTAGCAGTCACTGGGGGCTGCATTCCTGTCAACCGTTTTTCTCCCACCATGTCACGCCAGTCAGAGACCAACTATATGCAAAACAGCCCTGTTCCTGCTCAAATAAGAACAGTCTAGCAGGAACTGCCAAGCCAGGTCCACTCTGAACAGTAACACCAGCAATACAAGACTGGCTTTGCCCTGCTTAGACCTTGGCAGTGAGGTGCAGCCTGAGTCCTGTGACTCGGTGAGTACAGGACCCTCATCCATCACTTTTAGGGACTAATAGTGAGAAGAAAAAAAAGGTGATGAATGTAATGCTTGCAAATAGTGTCAGTGATTGTCAGTCACTGGGGGCTGCATTTCAGTCAATTGTTTAATCCAGATGGACTGGGGTTAATTTAAGCATTCCTTCCCACCATGTTTGTAGCATTAAATCGCATGCAACACCCTTATGTCGGATTAACCTTAGATCCAGGATCCTCTACCAACAACTTTCAAAACACACACATACGTATAATGGGAGTCTTCTATTCGTGGTTAGATGGTGCATCAGCTCCAACTATTCTAAAACATACCCTGAGCAAATCCACATAAACAGGGATGTGGGTGAAAAAAGTAGCAATGATCCAGTTTAATACTGATACAAAGTGTTCCCATCCCACTAGTAATGTTTGCATTGTAGTTCCTACCCTCAGAGAAAAGGCTATTCAGGAGCTACCACAACACAATCTCCATCTTGAAAACTGGGTTTCATGCTGCTATCTGATCACCCAACACACTCATTTGAGCACAGGCTTGACCATAACTCAAAGCTAATAGTATCTGAATAAACGCCACAAAAAATGGCATATTTTTGCAGTTGGATATGTAATGTTTATAAACAATAAAGCTGTTTTAGCTGGCACCTTAACCCCTTGCATGCCCGCCCCTTTCCCCGCCCAGTGCCGCGCTTTTTATTAGCGGGCGGAGTTCATGACGAGCTGGACTCGTCATGGGCACAGCGTCACCGCAGCCCATGACGAGTCCAGCTCGTCATGGGCACTGAAGGGGTTAAAAGCAGGTGTGTGTTGGGAGGGTTATGTCCCCTGCATGATAGCAGGAGTTGTTCTTGAGTGCCCAACTCTGTGTTCTTTGTTTCCTGACTTTTATCTTTGGCCCTTGTCTCACGTTAGTCGAAGTGTGTGTACAGAGGTAAAAACGAGATCTCCTGGCCCAGTACTGTGACCTGGTAGGAAGCACCAAACCTGCCTCATTACTAGCTGTTGACTACTGTCCCTGTCATGGATATAGTGCATAGAGTGAGGATGTCAGCATACTATGGTTAAGAGAAATCAATTGTGAGACCTGACCTTTTTGTCTGGGTCACTTAGGTTGAGGCCTACTAGCTCACTGATTAAAGGTTCTGCTTCTATGTGCATGCCCATGTTCTAGTGATGACACCCTATATGTGCAAGGCATGTCTGTGTGTGTGGTGATTGTAGCACATGCAGGTTATGGGAGTGAGCCAAGTAATAGAGCCCAGTGTGGTCTATTTTAGATAACCCTGGGCTGACCTAGAACAAGATGGAGGGCGACAATTGTGCTCCCAGGCAGTGGCTGCATCCCTGTAGATGGGGGGAGGAGACCCATACACTGAAGCATGGGGAGTAGAGACATGGTTCCCTTAAAAAAATTCTATGAGGACATTTGGTTAGCAATAAGCTGCTGATTAGTCTTACTAAGAACTGCCATTTGGTAGATGATAGAGGTGAGGTGTTGGACTGCAGAGTCTATTATGAAAGATAAGGATTCTCTAGGTAATGCATGTTCTTTTGTCTATCTCTGATTATTTCTTCAATTTGGCTGATAACAGCTGGGTGCAGAAACCTCACACCTCTTTGTGGCTCTCTTGTGTGTACTCCAGAATGGAGACAGTCCCAGTACTACCTGCTGTGCAGTGGTGGCTGGTGACATTAATAAATGGTGGGGTGTAAAATTTCAGGATGAGTGGCAAGCGAGGCAGTCTAGCATTATGGGTTCGGGGGAGTTCTCTCTCCAAGAACATTTTGAAAAAAAAGTGAGCAAATGGGGCATTTTTAAGCTAATTTCACAAAGCAAGAAGGTTGATAAAGCAAATCTGAAATTGTGGTTATGACATCAATAAAGAGATTTCCCTGAGCTGATTACGAAAATTGGAACCCTGCAGATAGTTACCTGCTCTCCCTGCTTGTCCTGTGGTTGCTGCTGGCTCTTATTTCTCCCGCCGCCGCTTTGCTGACTACGCGGCCGCCGAGAGGAGAAAAACTTCAGCCCCCAGAATCCCCAGCCCCAGGAGCAGGTGACGCTAATCACGCGCCCGGAGGTCCCATAAAAACAAGCACACCTCCGGGGGAGCGGGTGTTGCCCTGAGCTGATTACGAAAATTGGAACCCTGCAGATAGTTACCTGCTCTCCCTGCTTGTCCTGTGGTTGCTGCTGGCTCTTATTTCTCCCGCCGCCGCTTTGCTGACTACGCGGCCGCCGAGAGGAGAAAAACTTCAGCCCCCAGAATCCCCAGCCCCAGGAGCAGGTGACGCTAATCACGCGCCCGGAGGTCCCATAAAAACAAGCACACCTCCGGGGGAGCGGGTGTTGCCCTGAGCTGATTACGAAAATTGGAACCCTGCAGATAGTTACCTGCTCTCCCTGCTTGTCCTGTGGTTGCTGCTGGCTCTTATTTCTCCCGCCGCCGCTTTGCTGACTACGCGGCCGCCGAGAGGAGAAAAACTTCAGCCCCCAGAATCCCCAGCCCCAGGAGCAGGTGACGCTAATCACGCGCCCGGAGGTCCCATAAAAACAAGCACACCTCCGGGGGAGCGGGTGTTGCCCTGAGCTGATTACGAAAATTGGAACCCTGCAGATAGTTACCTGCTCTCCCTGCTTGTCCTGTGGTTGCTGCTGGCTCTTATTTCTCCCGCCGCCGCTTTGCTGACTACGCGGCCGCCGAGAGGAGAAAAACTTCAGCCCCCAGAATCCCCAGCCCCAGGAGCAGGTGACGCTAATCACGCGCCCGGAGGTCCCATAAAAACAAGCACACCTCCGGGGGAGCGGGTGTTGCTCTGAGCTGATTACGAAAATTGGAACCCTGCAGATAGTTACCTGCTCTCCCTGCTTGTCCTGTGGTTGCTGCTGGCTCTTATTTCTCCCGCCGCCGCTTTGCTGACTACGCGGCCGCCGAGAGGAGAAAAACTTCAGCCCCCAGAATCCCCAGCCCCAGGAGCAGGTGACGCTAATCACGCGCCCTGAGGTCCCATAAAAACAAGCACACCTCCGGGGGAGCGGGTGTTGCCCTGAGCTGATTACGAAAATTGGAACCCTGCAGATAGTTACCTGCTCTCCCTGCTTGTCCTGTGGTTGCTGCTGGCTCTTATTTCTCCCGCCGCCGCTTTGCTGACTACGCGGCCGCCGAGAGGAGAAAAACTTCAGCCCCCAGAATCCCCAGCCCCAGGAGCAGGTGACGCTAATCACGCGCCCGGAGGTCCCATAAAAACAAGCACACCTCCGGGGGAGCGGGTGTTGCCCTGAGCTGATTACGAAAATTGGAACCCTGCAGATAGTTACCTGCTCTCCCTGCTTGTCCTGTGGTTGCTGCTGGCTCTTATTTCTCCCGCCGCCGCTTTGCTGACTACGCGGCCGCCGAGAGGAGAAAAACTTCAGCCCCCAGAATCCCCAGCCCCAGGAGCAGGTGACGCTAATCACGCGCCCGGAGGTCCCATAAAAACAAGCACACCTCCCGCGTCGCGGGACGCGCGCGGGCGGACGCCGGGCTAAGCCCGGGCAAAGGGCGGGCCCTCTGTGGCCCTCAGTGGCCGAGGTTGGCCGGGCAGGGCCTCGTTATTTCCATATTGCTGCTCACCGCATGTACATTCTCCACAGCTATTGAAGGCGATAAAACGGTGAGGGTGATACAACTATACAACTATTGACTGGTCGCATATATAAACTATACATTGACTGTTGATTCTTAGCATATCATTGGTTAATTTATTGTGTATTAGTTCTTGTTTTTATCTTTTTATTTGATACAAAATGACAGCCAAAAAACTACGCTCTGGAAGAGTCTTAGGGGGGAGATCATGTATTAAAACTAGGTCCAACCCCCTGAGGAATAATTTTGAACATAGTCTACAATTGAAGGGACAGATGCAGTTGTTTAAATTATGGGAAAATCCAGAGAATAAACATATGGAAGTTCCAGTCACTACTGACAATGAGACAATAACTACGACGGAACCGCAGTTAGAAGCAGCCTTCGACACTAACTCTAGGTCAGCTACGGAAAAAGTTTCTCCCACCTTACTCCTGACTAAAGATGTAGACATCCTAGCATGTCCTCCTAAAGGAGATAATTCAGTCTTACTGAAGACAGATTTGAAAGGTTTTCAGTATAATACTCCTAAGGTCACAGAAGAGAAGGTGGAGGATATAAAAGAAATCTCTATTCCGTCTAGTATTGATCTAGAATTGTGTGGTCGCTATATGGGTGAGAGGGTTGTGAAACAGCCTGATCCTTGTATTTCCTTAAACGGAGCAACGCCTTCAGGATTACGGCTATATAGTAGCACCCCCTCTATGACATCTAATGATATTTTTTCACTGCAGAGCGATTTGAAATCTCCTCAACTTAACCTATCAGGTATCTGCTCTCTTACTGCACCTGAATATATAAAAAATGAAAAACCAATTTCTGATTCTCTGATAGCACTTGAGCATCTGCTGACCTCCATATTAGGTTTATTGAATAAATTCGTTGGGAGCACTGACTGTATTATGGATTCAGTTACTGAAATATTGAAAGTATTAACTGCCAAAAATGCTGTGAACAGGTCTATTTTTCCTATCGAACCTGTTGTCCAGAACGTTATTGATAGTAACATTGCATTAAGAAAAAATGTTCCTGCGGGGTTGGTATTAAAAGTAGATATTCATGAGCCCTCAACCTCTTCTCTACCAATCTCTGCATCTTTGAGGAAAGAATTAGAACCGATTTTGAAGGAAGAACAATCGGCAGTGGTTAACCCAACCGCTGGAAGCGAATTTTTTCCTATTTTTATCCAGGATAAAAAAGAACCTGAAGGTACTGTGGTGACTACTGGGACAGTAATAGAAAAAAGCAGAAAGATTAAAGGGAAAAATAGGAAACCAGTTCGCAAACATAAGAAGAAAAGACAGAGGAAAATTATTTTTCAAAAGCATGTAAACACAGAAGTAACTGATGTTATAGAAACTTCAGATAGTTTAATACAGGAGACTTCATCTATAGAGGTTGCTGGTGGCCTCACCGTTCCTTTAGCTGAAGGCCCCCCTGGTGTCAGCACTTTGGATGGAGGACCACTTTGTTCTGAGGCTGGAGGGATAGAACCTCTTGAACCAAGGGATGAAGTTACAAGTAATATGCCTATTGAAAAAATAGCACTTAACCCTTCGGCATCTACTTTTTGGCCTTTAGCGCATGTGACCACTAATTCATCTACTGTAACACTAAAAACTTCCAACCCATGTGTGGATACTTTGTTACTGGATTTTCTCCCCTTATTCGATTTAGACCTTAATATGAACAGATCATGGTTGCTGAATTCCTTCAAGGACATTGAATGTTTAAAACTTTTGTCAAGCGACATTGATTTGGTTTCAATAATGGGGTTTGATAATGGTCCGCGCGTAAGGGTAAAATTTTGTTCAAAAATAATTGCGAATCTTGTCCTCCAACAAGCGGAATCATTTCAACGTAGAGGGATTGATGTGCTGCCCTTTATTAATAATGGAAATCATATGCTCTTTAGAAAAGGAGCTTCTGAGCTGGGATTTGGGCAAGAAGACCTAACCATTCAAAATAAAGATCTAAAGATACGGGTTTCTAGAGGAAAGCGTATGGTCTCTCAGGTACCTTCTCCCCCTGAAAATCTACTTATTTCCATGACAGAAGATAATCAACACTGGAATTGGCTTCCTGGAGTTTTATCCAGTAACACATCGAACAACTTAAGACCGCTTTTACATCTTTAACAATCAATTAAAAATTATATCCTGGAATGCTGCAGGATTACATAATTGTCCCCAGAAGTTTGATTATCTGTTCTCTCTGAATGCAGATGTGCTATGTATTCAGGAAACATGGTGCAAAGATTCTCTTTATGGGGGGAAAATTTATTTTGTATTTGAGGCCCCTGCCACACCCTCAAAAAAAGGGCACGCGAAAGGAGGAATAGCCTGTTTTTTATCAAACACATTACAATGGCAATGTTCCCATTATAAGGACACTAGTAATCTTTTTCAATCAATTACTATTAATAATCTAGTGTCCACAGGTAGACGGTCCTCTCTTGTAATTCTTAATGCATATATACCACCTGAAGAGATTTTTAATACCGTTCTGAAGCGAATGTTTTCTTATGTCAAACAACTACTAGAGCTCGATCACCCCCCATATATTTTACTTATGGGTGACCTAAATAGTAAAGTGTCCACTTCGAGTATAGACATGTTTAGAAGTAAATTTAAGGAAGAAGCATACAATATACCCCAAGCAATCTTTCCTAGTAAAATGAAAACTAACAAAAGAGGAAAGATATTACTTGAAGAATTTAGCTATGTAGAGGGGTTAATTGTAAATGGTAGGATGCCCTCTGACACTCCGGCTAAGTTTACACATAATTCCTTTAGGGGTGAATCTATCTTGGACTATGTAATTACGGATTATGATTCATTTTCTTATGTTCAGGACATGGTGGTCTCTCAATCTTGTTTGAGCGATCATAATGTGATTAATATAATAGTTTCAATACAAACCCCAGATACTGAATCATGGTCTATAATTAATAAAGGTGTTTCTATTCATTGCAAGTCTGGAAGGTGTTTCTGGGACCCTTCCACTATGAAAGATGTACAAAATATTCTCGCCCAAACCTTACTTGAACTAGATGATTGGCAGGGTAGGGAATTTTCATGTTTTGAAACTCTTAAGGAAACCCTTACCATGAGAGCTAGGAAATTAAGTAAACCTAAAAAGCCATATCTCCCTCCTAGTTTATTATTACCCCTAAATAAGGAAATAAATAAACTCGTAAGGCAACAGTTCATTAGTAGAACTAAGGAAAATGAGTATAAGATAGCCTTATTAAGAAGAAGGAGAGCTAGACTTAGAATCAAATTAAAAAGAGAAAAAGAAGATTCTCTCTGGATCAGGTTAAGAGAGGCATCGGCCTTTAATAAATCTAGAGAATTCTGGACCCTAATAGGGAAAGGATGTGGGGTAAGAACTTCCCCTATCCCTATCTCTATTGCTGAAAATGTCTGGATATCATTTATATCCAGTTTGTATGCTTCTAATAATGTAGAGGGGGACAGCTGGGATTCAGCCCTAAATAGTCAGCCTAATATTGAGCTCCCATCTGAGAAAACGATCGCTTCGGTGATAAAGAGTATGAGTGCGTCCGGAGCTATGGGCCCGGATGAGCTGCCCATGTCTATAATAAAGCAAGACGTTATATCCTGGAGTAGGATTCTCCTTCCAGTATTCCGTGCGTGCTTTTTACTGAGATCAGTCCCTAATTCTTGGAGGGGAAGTATATTAATCCCGATATTCAAAAAAGGAGAGAGGGATAGCCCTGGGAACTATCGTTTAATTGCTCTTTTAGATTCGATAGGGAAAATTTTTGCAAAATGTCTTTTGATTTTAATCTCTGAATGGATGGAAGCGAATGACATCCTACCTTTGGAACAAACTGGATTTCGTAAAGAGCATGGTACACTTGATAACTTAACAGCATTACAGGTGATTGTCGATAAATATGTACGTGTTCGCGGTGGTGGAATATATGCGGCATTCATTGATTTCTCCACAGCGTTTGATAAGGTCGACCGACCAACCCTGTGGAGAAAACTCGCTATTCTAGGGATGCCGTTATATTTACTCGAACTTGTAAAAGCCCTTCACTCGAACACGTGGTGTAAGGTATTACAAGGTGGAGAAAGAGGTTTGTCTCAATCTATTCCCTCACCTAATGGGCTGAAACAAGGGTGCATATTGGCCCCTATATTGTTTTCTCTCTATACGGCAGACCTTCCTTCTTCCATTTCAGTGTGCGGTGGGATAGCCCCGATAATTGGAGGATTTCCTGTATCAATTTTAATGTATGCAGATGATATCCTCATATTAGATTTAACTCCGAAGGGCTTGTCTAACCGCTTATGTGCATTAAATCAATTTGCAGAAGCAAATTTCATGAAGATTAATGCTTCGAAAAGTAAAATCATGTGTATTTTTGGAAAGAAAAAATGTAGGTCTGTAAATTATGGATGGGCCATAGGCGGACATAAGTTAGAGGTGGTAAAAACCTACACCTTTTTGGGTAAAATAATCTCGGCAAACTTAAGTGAGAAACTCCATACAGATCATAACTCGCGTAAAGCATTAGCCCATGGTATGGGATTATGCTCCTTGTACAAGGCTACAGGGAAGAGACACCTTACACTATTTATGGAGGTATTTAGGGCAAAGATCCCTGCAACTTTATTGTATGGGTTAGAATTAGTAGAGTTAAAACACTGGGGATTTTTACATAGAATGGAAGGAAAGATATTAAGAAGAATTACTTCCATTAATACAGCTTGTTCTGTAGCCTCATGTAGATTGGAGTTCGGACTCCGAAGTTGTTGGGTACAGGGGCTGATAGCTCTGGTAAGGTGGGTAGCTTGCATAGCTAGAGGTAAAAAGGATTCCTTACGGGAAGCCATAAAAAATGAGCTTCGGGGCAATTTCAATGAGTTTTCCCTGTTAGTAAAAAACTTTAGAGAAGCAGTAATTCTGTTAGAGTTGGATGTAAGTACTCTGTTCCTACTTACTCCCTCTGAACTAAAGTCTAAATTAAAAAATGCATCTTGGGAGCTCAGTTATAAATTGGATATGATTGCCCAACAAGGAAAATCGAAAAGGCAACTTCTTTTAAACACATATACATTAAAGCTGCCACAACAATACCTCACATGGAATATCCCCCACAGAGTCCGTAGGTTATGGTACCTGTTAAGACAAGATTTGCTTCCACTAAATCAACTTTTAGCTAAATGGTTTGGTGTATCTCCTATATGTAATCTTTGTCATAATGCTGTACAGGATCGTAATCACGTTCTGTTTATCTGTCCTGCTTTACGCCCATTGCGTTATAAATGGTTGAAACCTATTTGTTTACAATTAGGAATTTTAAATGTAAACACTTTTTTTCATGCACTTTACTGTCCTCCAAATGAAATGTTCTGTTTTAAAGTTTTTAACTTTCTTAAAGGTTTTTTAAATATTTATTGAATGAAATATAGAGAAATAGCTGTCAACTGTCTGGCCAGTGTATATGATGTATCTTCTTCTCAACTGTTTGTCTGTGATTTTATTGTAAGTATTGTTGTATAATTGTGTCTTTATTTTATGTGGCCCTCTTTGAGAGCCAAAACATAATAAACTTAAATTTGAAATAAAGAGATTTCATATGATAATGAGGTAGGTAGCTGATTGTTCAGCATTCAACAGATAATAACAATAAATTGCCCATAATCCCAATGGAGGATCCATGCTTTGTTATGTTATGTTATAGGAAATGTGTTGAGCGCACGTGCACCAGAGGTCTCTTAGCGCCGAGTTGAAAGCCACCCCAGAGGTAGAGTCTAGCAATAGGCCTGAGTGAAGAGCCAAGTTTTCATTATTTTCTGAAGTTCATATAGTACGTCATATCCTTCATCTCAATTGGCAAGGAATTCCAAGGAATTTGATCATGTTCCTATCAATATGCATTTCATAGGGACCATCGCGAAAATAATTTTTATAGCTAGGATTAGCAGTACAAAATTAGATTTTCTTATGCACATTCAAACTTTATCTTCTCTACCAGTGTATACATATAAAAGATATGAAAATAAGTACACAAAACCTAGAAAAACAGAAGGGGTGGAGCCGTGTTGAAAACATTGGCATGAAGTCCCTTTGAATGGCGCACACTGATGACCCCTAGATTTCATTGTGGTTTTGTCCACGTCTGTAAGGTAAATACCCTGCTGAAGCAGCCCTACTTTTTGTGGGCATGCACCATTGTTACAACATGTATTTATATCAGGTGGAGCCTGAAGCTCTGCTATCTAATGTTGCGCACAAGTTCTCTTTTACACACAGACTGCGACGGAGGGTGGCAAAACGGAGGAGAATTACCCGGCCCACGGGCGTGGTTTTCTGGGGTAGTAATTTCCATTCATCATTTCATTCATTTTGGTAGGGAGGAGAAGCAATTAGTATTTAAATGTGCTTCCTATTTAGGATGAGCAATACGTCTCAAATGCGCAGGGTGAGCCGCACAACCAGCAATGAGTTATTGAAGGTTTCCAGAGTAGCTGATCTATGGACTTCCTTAAGGCCGGCTGTTTGTTTTAATGAGGGGCATAATCTGCATGCATGCTCGGCCACTTAATTATTTGCAGGAACGTCTTACATTTGCTTGTAAATTGCTTGTACACTGTTGTGATGTCACAGTAGTTGAGAACAACTTCTGAAATCTGCAGTTTTGTCTAATGGCTGTGACATAGAATAATTAACAAGGGGGCATATTCACAAGAAACTATCGCCGAACTAACATCACTTTATCGCAGCCAAAGTCGTGATAAAAATACCTCCCCATTCACAAGCCTGTGTAAACAGCCCACAGCACCAGTTTACCCGTGATAGCAGCCGTAAAAAACATCGCCACAGAGGCCCACCGCAACTATCGCTAATGAGATGCAGAGTGGGCGTTCCCGTGCCAAAAGACGCAACAACATCACACCTCAACATTCTCAACGACCAGACAGAACTGCGATAAAAACACAAAACAGGCGATAAGGCGCGTTAGCACCAGGAAATCTACACCTGCTCTGACCTGGTGTAAAGTCGGACGGCAGCCTGCACAACAAGAGGGAACACAGCCCAGGGCAACATCGGAAGGGCAACAGATGCCATGGAGCCACCCATCATGCGGCCTGGACACTCAAGAGGGCCACAACACCCACAGACACCACCCCAGGACCACAACCCACACCTGGAACACCACCCCCGACCACCACAGACGCAGCGCAGACAAAAACAGCGGACCCCCAGGAAGCGCACCAGCCACACAGACCCAACCCCTGACAATGTCACCGTCCACCACAGGCTGAAAGGGACACCATCCTACGCATCTTGACCAACAACGACCAACAGGCCGATGGCACCAATGCAGCGGACAACCAACATCCCACCCCACACAAAGCTGCTGGCTTGGCTGCACCTGTTGGCCCCTGCCACCCCCCAACCAACACCCGCCACAGTCGGAGGAGTCACACAGCCAGCCACACCCACGGCCCTCACACTTGACCTGGACAACACCATCAGCCGGTCACCCCAGACCCATTCGTCCAACACAATGTGCTGGATCCGCTGGACACCAAGCAAGGACCCTACGCCATAGCTGGATGCACGCACCTGTTGGGGGCAATCCACAGCACACATTTCATACTCTTGCCCCCTGCCGACACAGCACACAATCACCGTAACAGAAAGCACACGTCTCACAGCAATGTGCAGACAACAACCGAACACCATGGAACCACTACCAATCTAGCCTCCAAATACCCAGCCAGTGTGCATGAGTCCCTCATCCTCCGACAGCCCATCAGCAACGAGCGTCCCCAGGATGGCACCAAGGGAAATGCACAGCCCCCTGGCAACCCCACAACCATGCAACTCACAACTCCGGCAATGCACACGTCACAAAATCAAACCAACATGCCAAACAACATGCCCACCCACCAGACACGACAGAACAACTCACAATGGTAACCTGGGCAAGCCCTGCACATGAGCCATCAAGATCAAGGGCATGGCACCTCAGTCACACACTAGCCCAATGTGGGGAGAGGTTGCAACCAGGGATGTGTGAAGGAGGCAGAATGAACCATGATTGGGAAAGCCCACAATGCCAAGAGTGGCGGACATGTGCTGGATAGACCGCAGTATGCAGAGCACACCCATATCCGTGGAGACATACACCTCTGGTGTATGGAATATAGTGGACAGTGTCACCCCCCGGCCAGTGAGGGAGTTCGCACAAATGTTGCCTGTCACATCCCCCCCGTAAGCGTGAGCGAAGTGGGATTGCCCGGCGTACGCCAGGCCAGTGTAGGGGTGTGAATAATAAGCACGTAGCCCTGGGCGTGGTCTACTTCCGGAAAGCCCAACATCTCTGCCAGCGTGGCGCCTCTCACCACGCCACGAGGCCGACGCCGTCCTCGTGAGCGGAGTTGCCTGCAATCCAGTGCGCCTGCTGGACCCCGGCATGCTGGACCACGAACCAGTCAGGCCCGCCCCTGCGCAGCCTGGCCACACTGATACCTGCCGACACTGGCTTGTGTCAAGGAGGGTCCACCACGTGCCGGCGCAAGTTCCAAGCACCAGTTCCGTGACATCCCTGGCCCCCCGCCGCTGGGACGCATTACTCCTTCCACAAACACATACTACACTGGCGTCCTCTTCGGCCAAGTAGGTCCCGTATGTGAAACTGTGTCCTGAGTCCTGAAGGGCAGTGACCCCAAAGCCTGGGCTGTGGCCACAGCACCAGAGCCCCCACCTCGATCAGTGAGGCATAGTTTCATATGGGCATCTTGCGACACGTGGTGCCACTAACCCTGTTTAACGCCAGCCTGCGACACGTGGTGCCACCAACCCTGTTCAACGCCAGCCGGTGACACGTGGATAAGGGCTCAGGCCTACCCTGTGGACCAGTAGGTCCCACATCCAGCACCTAGTTGTGAATCACGAATGGCAGACTCCACACCAGTGAACGCACGGAGAGGAGTAAGAGGAAGATGCGGCTCAGTCTGGACGAAACCCGGGTCCGAGTCACAGAGGTGATCGCAAACTATCAACAACTGACCTGGTGCCATCAACCCTGTTCACTGCAATTACGCGAGCCGTGGTGCCACCGAACCTGAACTACGCAGGCCGGTGAGGCCATGCAACCTAAGCCGGCGACACTAGGCGATTGGCCCGTGCTGACCGCTGCCTCAGGCCTACACTGCGGTCCAGTATGTCACACATGTGTAACTGTGTCCTGGCCAAGATGTGGAGGAGCAACACCATTGGACACGCCGCCTCGCAGGCGGCATCCCCTAACAGCACTGGTGCCACTAACTCTGTGCGCAATGAGTCATGGGCAGTGTCTGGTGGGACCTTGGTGGCGACTGAGTCCAGAGGCTGGTGGTTTCCTGCATCTTCATCTGGCTGGACCGGACTTGGTGTCCGACATGTGTCTGTCCCAATACTCTCCGCCATAGTGACTGTTTCTGCGTGGTCCTGCCCTCTGCATCTTGCCCTGGGGGCACACCTACCACTGTCCACAGAGATATGCCGCGACAAGCCCCCTGTCATCTATGAGAACCTGCTCTGCACTCATGACTCTGCCCCAGTGCACCGCAAGTCAGCGGCCCGTGGCGGCAGGCCCTAGTGCATCCGGGCCATTAACTCTGTGCAGCACAAATCATGGGGCCTTTATGGTTGTATGGCTGTGTCCTTTACGATGTGCACTGTTGTCGATTTCTGACTGCACCAGGCAGGCCTTGCCGCCTGGTGTGCACACACCCCACACACATCCAACACAGGTGTCACTCGGTAGGTGTGCCTGCTAATAAATGTGGCCGTGCGCACGTGCCCGAAGCCATTCACACCATCTGAGCAAGTGTGTCTTAGTGTTCATTGTGTCAGATTGATGTGCACGGGCCCTGCAACATCACAGTATGCTGTCTTCTGCGGACGTTGCCATGTTACTTCAGCATTGGCAGTGACCCTGGACATGTAGCCCCGCACCTGCCCCCCTGCATGCACAGGCTGCGTGTGCTGGTTCGGCAGGAGGGGCAGGCCGTGGTCTGGAACTGGCCAGGTGCATGAAGTGCGGTAAGTGTGTCTCTGTATTGGGGTGTTGTCGCCACCAGGGCCACAGTACACGATGTTGCAATGTGGCATGTTCCAGGAGGGTGGGCCCGCAGGTACGGGGACATGTCAGAGCGCTAGAACGCTAGGGTTCTTCGCACATGCATGCCAGGTGTGATGTGTATCAGTATTGCGGATGCATGAATCTGTTGCCTGTCCTCTTTCGCTGCGTGGTCCTGGCCAGCCATGGGCTGGACACCTGTGTCCACCCTGTCTGAACCATTGGCCTATACCCAAGTGGGCGCACACCTTCGAAAGCCAGCATCGCGGTGTTGTTGGCATGGCGCTGGACATGCGTGGACAGGCATTGGAATGGTGTCCCGTAGGAGTGCACGTGATGCAACCATGCAGCGCACACAAGTGTGGGTGCCCGTGGCAGAGCGGAGCAGCTGTGTGGCAACATGACACACCGTGAGTCTGCTCATGTGCATCGTGCTGGGCAAATCATCCATGATTCCCAGGGTCGCAAACGTCCCACCATACCCACGACTGGCCTCTGTACGTCTCCTGTATGCATGCAGCTAGCAAAGTTTACGTAGGTATGAAAGGTGCTTTGTCTGTACTATCAGGCGGTGGCACATCTGCAGCTCCGAGCAGGAACTTGCATGTGCCCAGCACCCCTTGACAGGTACGAGTGCATTTGCTTGCGACTCCCACACTATGCACTGCCCGGCGTGAGACCTACATGTACACATCCCACATGCAGTGTTCATTGGTCGTTGTTGGCGTGCGTGATATGGCCTACGCACGTACTCCCACCCCACATAAGGCCTGCACACAGACACTGCTCATTGCACCGAGCTGTGCCATTTCACCCTCCGACTGTCTCAGGGCAGGCCAGTCCCGCTTCAAGCAGAGCCACTGACGCAATGGCAGACCATCCCGGACACATGGTCTACTCCAGTCACATGGAGCTGTACCGTGCATGTCTGCTGCATGTACTGGGTGCACTGCCGTTGGCAATGCTGCGGATCAGTTACCATCTGAGCTTCCGCCTTGCGCATGTCACCTGCGTGCAGCCTGTGTTGCATTGTCGCTCGTGCATATTCGAGTGGTCCACTGATGTCTGCCTCTCCAACCTAACGGTAGCTGACCTGGATTTTGACGTGTGTGTGCGCCCTCTGTTGGACCACGACCAGGGGTGTCACCAGGATGACCACTTATGGCATGCATGGATGTTCGGCATGCAGTCTGGAAACTGGACCTGGGAGATTGCACGAATCGTTGTGTGCAGTGAGCACATTGAGCCACTACCCGATTGGGCTTTGGTGCACATTGGGTCCAGTGGTAGGAATCAGCACATCTGTCCTGGTCAGCTGAAGGATTACGTTGAGGACATGTCAGATGTGGTGGCTGACGATCACTCATTGGAGATGTTGGCCTATGCTGCTGCACTCGCATTCATGGACGAGTGACAAGGTACCTGCTGCCACAACTGGATGTGAGTCATTGCACTTGTCATGACACATGGTTGCATGTTGTGGATGTGGTCACCAGTCCAGAGACGTCAGTGGACATAGCTACATTGGCCAGGACTCATGTTCCAGGCGCGGACAACCAATGTGGGTTGGCACTGACTTGTTGTGGTGAGGAACTCCCCCGAGATGGACAAGGGTGCTTTCCTACGTTCCTCATTTGGACATGCTGCTGCATTGGTCTGCATGTCGTGGCACTTCTCTTGTCCGTACTGACTCGCACTTGTTGATAAAGTTTCCGCAATTTTACTTGTCTCCAGATGTGCTGGGTCTTGATTTTCATGCCAATGTGTGTCACAGACTCTCTGGCTCCCTGCCATCCGTGCATTGCTACCTCATCAGGACTGTGTGTTTGTACTTGTGCATTATCATGTCCCTGTTTCGTGCTTTGCCAGATGCGTATGGCCTTTTACCGGCCACAGGCGGGTGCACTTGTGTCTTGTGTTTGCTTGTGCGCAAGTTGGTGTTTGTCCGACATTTCCTCCATGTCATCCAGCTCCTGGTGTGGCGCTGGACTCCCACCTCCGGTGTGCATTGCTGCCTTGTTGTTGTTGCCGTGTTTCTGCTTGTTTGTGCCTTTTGCATCATTGCTGGGATTCTGGTTTTGTGCTATTGACCTCCTCCACTCTCAGGATGCATTCATCTTGTCCACGTTGGGCTGCCATGTACGATGTTTTGTTGCCAAAGGGTTTGGTGGGGTTGTCTGCTGGCTCGGGTAGCCTCCATTGTGGTTGGCTGTTGTTTTCTGTTTGGTCTGTTTTACTTTTCTTAGGCTTTGGTTGTGCTTCGCGGTCTGGGCAGTGCTTATCCCTGCTTTCCTCCTCGGGGATGGGCTCATCGCGAGTTTTCTGGTGTTGTGGTTTGTGTTTTTATCTCCGTCGTGATGGTTGTATCGCAGACATTGTCCGCGGTGTCGGCGGACTATCTCATGGTACCGCCTTGTTGTGAATTCCACGTTGACACAGGGTTATTTTCCCGCAATGGGCTGTGATATTAAAAGTTGCGTTACACTACTCTTGCGGTAGTTATCACACAATCTTGTGACTATCCCCCAAGGTCGCTTGTGCAGATGATAATGACACGTGTTAGTCTAATTTACATTAACTAAAGCAGAATACAGACAGGCGAAATGAAGACTCCCAAAGCGGGCCATACCCGTGTTATTAGCCTGAGGCATGAAAAAATGAATTTACTGATCCTGAACGGAAGAAATACAAACAACGGGGAGAAAATTAAGAACCTCCCTAGAAGATGACGTAAGAACCACTGAAAGGCAGTGGAGTTTGAGGACAAAGTTGCTGAGGCAGCTATGCGCTCTATAAATCCTATAACATAACATAACAAAGTGACAGGAGGGTAAAAGTCTAAAGAGCATGTTGCTTGAGTTTGAAATCCTTTAAAAAACAGAAGACAAGAGGCGTTTGGGAAAACAGGAACAGTTTGTTTAATTTAACATTATGGGAGGGAGAATAGTTACAGGCACGAGGTCTGAGGACTCTCTCAATTTACAATCTGTAAATGTCCTTATTTTATACCAAACACACTGGTTATAATAGTTTCTGGCGTACTATATATGGTGAGGAATGTTGGTTGCTGCCTTTGGAGTCATAAATTAATGGTCTAATGGTCTAATGGTCACTACAGGTCGATCTCAACCTCGCGTGGACAGTGTTGCCAGTGGATAGAGTGTCCAGATGTCTGGCATGGGGAGCGTGTGATCACTTCTTGTGCTAGGTCCTGATTGGCTATGTGTTCTTAACTCATGTGGCATCTGACATTTTATGGTGTTTTTAGGAGCGAACGTACCCCCTCTGGCCATGTGTGCTTTAATAGGGGCAATTTTCCCTGTCCACTGTATTGTCGCTGCTCCTATCTGTGGGATTGATCAAGAGTTTCCTGCCCAACTGTTTGCCTGCCAGATACGCACCCTTTGACCCATCAACCAGTAATCCTGGGCCTAGGTCTAAGGGCCTGCTTGACTACATATTTGCAAGTTGTGGTTGATGTGGAGTTCAGAATGGCCGATTCTATTAATAAGGACGAGATTTCATTTTATTGATGAATGCATCGTTTTTCACAATAACAAGTAACTATGCCAATAGACTGGAAGGGACAAAGGGGAGCTAGAGACCAACCAAGTCATGCTTGAAGTGACTCACCATCGGTTCTGGTCCGGGAAGAACACTCTTCACGCAACTTTGCCTCCAGGCGTGACTGGAACTTGAGACCATGAGCTCGGCCATCTGTTCAACTCTGCGACTCCTGAGCCAATCTAGATGCTGCTTCCTTGCAGTTCAGAAACAGCATGAGACCAGCACGTGAATTGGCTCAGTCAGCCACTGCCAGCGCTCTCCTGCAGACTTGGGAGCTGTGGCAGCAAATTTGCGGGGTCCTCCATTGCGCAGGTAGGCGAGAATTCAAGTGTGCATGTCGGGCTGGTCAGAGCAAGGCACCCGTCCAACCCAACATGGGTACTTCACCCCAAGGAGGCTCAGCAGCTGACTTATCAATTATTCAAGCCCCCACCAATAAGTGCCCACCCTCAGTCACTGTCATGTAAAAAAGGAAAACTTTGCCAGGGCCATACCACGAACTGCAACTGAAGAAAAAAGGAAATGAAAACGAATTTACAGTAGGGGCAACAAACCAATCAGGGGGCTGACGCCCACATGAAGAAACCACTCCTGCTGCTGTGAGAAGAAGCATGGAAGGAGAGCAATTCCAAACCAGTCCTTCTGTTTTAGACAGTGGATCCACACCCCCCAACTAGAAGTTGTGTATAAAAGTGAGACCCAAACCACCCCACTTTGTTTCATGGAAGGGAGTGCTCCACAGAATACTCAAAGAAATTCTGTGCAGCCAGGACTGGTGCCTGCCTGACAGTCAGTCTCCCAGAGGTGAGGGAATATCAGCTAGAGTCTGGCCTTTTATTGGAGAAAATATAGATCTGCCGGTCTGTTGAGAGAGGGACTGAGTCTCCCTGGCCCTCTAAAAGGAGAGACTGCCCTGGAGGAGCAAGATCTCTTGCATCTCAAGAGGTGGCAAATATCCAGGAAGAAGCGACTAGTTGAGAATTTAAGGATGGCCCTCGTGCCTGAAGGTCTGCAGTCTCTCATCACGGTTCCTGCACCCATTGCACTGCGCTCTTAATCAGACCCAGTCAGGTTGCAACCGCGTGATTGCCATAGGCCTGCTTGAGGGTTGCAACTGCCTCATTGCCCAATGCTTGCGTAAGGGTTACCTGTTTCTGTGGGACCACACGGCAAGCCCCAACAAAGACTGTCGGACAGGAACCATATCTGTATGTTCACACAACCTGGTTCCACGACCTCACTAACAGGGGCTTGGTTGGCATACTGCCAGACGCGGCCCACGCTGGGTGATGACACATGTTGAAGACTTGTAGGCCTGTGACTCCTGCCAGGTACATGGGAGAGTCATCGTTGAGCAAGACTGCATAGTGATTACTCAAAATGTATCTCTTATCCTGAGGAGAGGTAAAACAATGTAAGACTCATTTAAAATGTGGGCACCTAGAAGATGCACCTGGGTATGATTCACACTACTCTTTGCTGCCCGGGAACCCAGAACCAGAAAAATCAGAAAGACGTGAGTAGAGAGAGAGTAGAGTGTGTGTAGAGCCATGTGGGGTTGTACTCAGGAACACTGACTTTTGAGCTCTTTAAGTGTCTAGTATTTAGTACAACTGTGAGATTGAAGTGCTTTCTTTCTTGTAAAGACCAGCACTGGACTGGATATCAAGACTGTGGTGTGTGTTGGTTGATTGTTGAGTGTAGAGCCCAGGCACCCCTCCTTAATCTTCCTGAAAAGTCTGTGATTGCCAGCGGATTGCTAGAAACCATACTAACCCCTATACTAATCATTGCAATTTCTGTGGTATGCTTATTCCTTAAACTAATGACTGCAAAAAGTGGGTCAAATTATAATGAAGGAAAACATGCAATGAAGGAAAATGGAAGAAAATGAAAGCGAGAAGAGGTACAGTTTGATTTTTGACGAGTTGAGGGATTTATTGGAATCTGGAGGTGCATTGCAAATGTCAATAACTGGAATAAGAAGTACTGTTTCAAAGAGATTTATTAAGGCAATGTGTGATGACCCCCAGAGTCATAAAAGGAGGAAATTGATATTTCTTTAAAAAAATAATGCTTTGCACTTATATTTATCTGCAACACACAACTTATTTACTGTGTGAAATATATGTTGAAGTTGGCCATGGTTAATGTAGGCCTCAATTTTAAGATGGCTCATGTTTAGTTGACACGCTTTCTGCCTGTTGTTTATTTTTCTCCTTTCCCGTTACAGGAGCCAAGCTGTACTAGCCAACGTTAATCGAATGTCTCACTTGTTTTAATTTTCATATGAATGCTAATCCTTGTATGTTCCTTGGACAGCGAAAAAATGAGGACACACCTGGGAATGAGAACACCCTGACAGAATTGTACCATCTCACTACAGATATAAAACTGAAGGTCGTGCAGCAGAGACTCCATTGGGTTTTAGCTGTGGCAAAGAACTGTAGAATCTTTATTGCAACATGCCTGAATGGTTCCCTTCATGGGATTTGAGTGTAGGTGTATTCTTACAAGGATGATTTAACCTAGTGAACTGTATAGTTAGTGGCAGATGCCTGCCTTCCTCCCTTTAGAGATTATGTCCTTTCCTCTCCCCGAAAGAGTTTGACTCATGGGCAAAGCCCTCCTTCACTTGCTTGACTGAATCTTAATTTGATTCTGGTTTTAGTGGATTCTCCTGCTGACATCTTCTGCCTGCATTCTCCTAACCTTCCCTACTTTTTTGTTTAGTTAAATAGGGATCTTCCTTTCGTGAGAAGGCAAGCCTGCTTTCACGGCCGGGCTGGGAACCCAAACCTACCCTGGCAAACAGCTTGGCTGGTCCCCGGGGAGCGGGTGTGCTAGTTGAAAGCACCACGCCCATTTCACTGCTGCCACTTTTGTTACAGGGGGCCGATATTGCAGCTATAATGCAGAACCAGCCACCGGTAACAAAAACGGCCCCCAGGAGTCCAAACCCAGCGCCCACCCTGGTGACCCATCGGGGAAGCGCTTCGGCCAGTCCGGCCCTGTCTGCTTTGACATACTCTATGACAACTTTAAAATAGTCTATTTTTGTAAATGCAATTTTGAATTGATTTCAACTATATTGACTAATGCATTCATGGACTGATTAGTGATTTAAGACTAATTTGAATTTGTATTTTGCTAATCTGCTAATATACTTTCATGATTTGCAAATCTAACACTCTCCATCATTTGTGTGGGGTAAAATATGCTTATCGTTATTCAAACATATTTGATTTCATGTGTCAAGCCTCAGTCCAGAACTAAAGGCCCATCCTCTTGAGTGCAGCCTGTACTTGACAGCTCTGCCAAGTGCCACGCATCAGAGGTCACACTAACACCTTTCAATGCTGATTCCCGCATCACTGCATTGAAATGCATTACAGCTCCTCTCTGCACCCCTCGGAATCGCTTGAGGCTTTCTTAGTTCTAGGGAGTGATTCCCAGTATCATGATACATTTATTGGTAGTTGGGATTTTATCACAGCTTCTCCCTCTTCACTTTATTTCTACACTGCGCTGGCTGCAGGAAGTCATAAACATTTCAGTCTCTTTTGGCCCTTGTGCACATGATGAAGCTGGGCTCTGCCTCCCTGGCTGGCTGTTCAGTCCTAGGATTCTTTGTCAAACTCATCCTCCAGCAGTCACAAAAGTCTCACACCTGAAGAGCAGACTTCTCATGTACTCTCTATACATGGCTCGATTCTTAATATAGGTGAATCACAATTATATTCCATTGAATATAACACAAGAAAGCTTTTTGTACATTGCATATCTTGAACTGATATTCTTGAAGGTGCTCGGATATGTGATGATGAAAAAAGGAGGAACAGTAAAATAAAATATTTGCTCAGGATAATACAGTTTAATGAAGCTGGGATTGATTCAGGTTTTCTGGTTTCACATTGTGCAATTCACTCACTAAACAGGTAACTCTTACTCCCATTTTACATCAAAGGTCAATGTTTTGTCTTTAATTGTGGCTGCATGAGGTTACAAAGTGAGAAGAAGCACAGGCCATATGAAATCGCTCCTCATTTTGGGCTCAAAGGTCCAAGTGGCTCTCGAGCTGAGCCACAGCCTGGCATCTGGCACGGTCATGGCTCGAGCAATCAGTGGCTTGACCATTTCTATGCAGAAGTAAGTCTAATTACTGCAGCTTTCCATAACTCAGTGAGCACTGCATCAGTCACTAAAGCTCAGTGTGCGCAACATATTCATTTAAACTCACAGTCTTAATATGAGCATGACTAGACAGAAGCTTTTGAGTGGAGGAGTGGCTGGGAGGAATGAGGAGGGCAGCATGAGATTCCAATCAATTGGTTGCAGGCAGTCACACTCAGCAGCCACCTGTGAGGAGAGGCCTCAGGAGGGAGGTGGGTTTCAGGAGGGTGGGTTTAGAGGGTCGCTGACCCAAACCATGTAGAGCAAGCTAAGAAGAAAACAGATGAATTCATTAAGCCTTCAAAGTACAGTGATTACCCCCAGTGAGAGAGTCAGCTGGTTGTGTTCTCAATGAAGACCTCATGGTGTGCTGTGACTGTAGTGTCCCAAGCTGGCCTCTGTGCCTCATGTTCTGCAGCTGCTGACTCTGAGAGGGCTTCTGGGTGCCGTAAATGTCATTATTGTGAAAGGCTGTGGATGCCCTGTGCACTGCCCACTTAAAGACTTCAAGGTGCAGTCAAGATCCTCTGTCAGTGACAGACTTGTTTATTGTTTAATATTGTGGTGCCATAATTGTTATAGTACATAATCATGTTAGAAAGGAGCATTAGGTTAGTGGCCTCCCATTCCAGGAGTGTGCCAGCATAAGCCCTTTCCAGACCTTCATATTGCCCAAAAGGGGTGAATTCCTGATATTCGTCTCTTTTTATAGACTTTATAGCTTGGCCTACTTGTGTTTTCATGTCACTTAAAGTGTTGCACATTTGGCAATGGAATGTCACTCATGCACACACTGAAGCCATTGAAATGTACATAAGCAGTCTAAACAATTGGCAGGTATTACTTAAGTTTGGACCAGAAATCCGCACGGTGTAAAGCACTGCTACAAACGTTTTAGTCATCCACCGAACATGGTTATTGCATATATTTAGTTGTAGCTCTACATCCATCCCAGTTTTTTGATTCTGAATATCTGGTCACGTGACAGGCATCAATGTGTTACAGTATTTTAAAACAAAACCCAGAACAATTGTGTTGCTAGACTAGCCCATAATCTAACACTAGACTTTAAACAGTTTATAAACCCATCCAATCTTGCACAAGTACAGGAGTGTAGCATCTTCTCCAGCCCAGGAGCATGCAGATGAATTAGGCCACACGGGAGCTGCGGTCAAGCATTACTTTATTCTTCAGCATATACTCAGACACTGTGCATTACATTTTACTTCCCAGTAACCACTTCCTAACACCTTCTCGCATATTATGTGCTTCCTGTTCAGAGCCCACCTAAAACCACAAGGCTCCTAGTGCGCATAACATCAATATGTTTGTTACATCTCCCCATTTGTTCAATAAAAAGTGACAGGCCACTAAAATCAAATTTCCTTGATTAGTCGGCGAGGCTCTCAAACTTGTCTGCTGGCTTGGGTGATCCGAGGTGATTGAGGTCCACCCTGATTGGGCAATGTTGACGTATGCTCAGGCGCTTGAGCCGGACTGGCTGGCGGGGTCACCACATGCGTCCTTTCAGGACTCAATAAGTGTCGCGGTAGGTGTTGAAAATGTGATGTGTGCCGAGTGACGGATTGTCCAGGACAATGTGCTGTCACCATGTGTTCCTTGCACGCCAACCTGTAAAGGATCAGCGGCAAAAGAAGTGTCTGTCTTCGCCTCTGCTTAACCGGTACCCAGTCTCCTTGGTCAAAGACTATCTCTTGGGCATGGCAACGCTGATCTGCATACATTTTCAATTTTCTCTTCCAAGTCGCGTCAGTGTCTCGAATCTTGTCAGTATTCCATGTTCGATCTGGGGTCCATTGAGGTAGTCTTGTTCTGATGGCTCTCCCAAATAGCAAGATGGCTGGACTCTCACCACGTGTGAAGTGAAGAGTTGATTGATAGACCTGGAGGGCCTGGCACATGGCTTGGTTCAGATTGTTTCCCTCCATGGACACTCGTTGAAGGGTGCCCATGAATCGTTCAATACGCCTTTGGTTTGGGGCCAAAAGGGTGTTCTCTTTTGGTGTTGACATTGAGTCGGAAAATAAATGATTTGAACTCCTTGATGTTAAAGGGCAGTCCATTATCAGATTTGAGGATTTCAGGGACACCCCACATTTCAAAGATGTCCTTAAGCCATTCTATGACTTTGTCATGGGTTGTCAAAGATAGATCTTCCATCAAAGTAAAACGCAAATATTCATCTATCACTACCATGAGATGGTGTCCATTTTCTAAAGGCCCAAAAAGGTCAACTGCAACCCTCTTCCAGGCATCGGCAGGAAGGTCAGACATTGTCACTGGGTGCTGCGCCACCTTGGGGGACAAGTAATTGCAAATGTGGCACACCTTCAGCTCCTCTCAACCTTCTCATCTAGCCGAAGGAACCACACTCGATCTCTTAAGGCTCTTTTTGTAGCTACAATAACACAATGTCCTTCATGGGCCAGCTCGATCACCTGCTTTCTTAGGCTTCCAGGGATGCCTCGCAGTATTACGCCTTCTTGGGTGACTTGAACTCATCCTGTACATTTTTTAACTTTTGGAATTCAACATCATCGGCAAGAGGCCGGGTATTTCTCCTCCGTGATTGTGTGGTAATAATATTATGGTGATGTCTTTATCTGCATTGGTGGCAGCAATGATTTGTGCCACAGACAGAGCTGCTGGCATACTGGATCTCACAATAAAGTTGAGATATGTTTCAGATGTCTTGGATGTCGAACTGTGACGTTGTAGCGGCACTCATGAAAAGTAATCTGCTGGGTTTTTATCCTTCATCCTTTCCTGCTTTGTGCATGATCTCATTGCATGACTCTTGTAGTCTTAACCCCCACCTCCCAATGAGAGGGGGTATCTCAGCCTTCTGGTTTCCAAAAATTGTAAGTAACGCCTGGTGACCTGTGATGGCAGTGAATTGTTTTCCATAGAGGAATACATGAAAATGTTGGCAGGCCCACCCCACAGCCAGTCTCTCCTTCTCCTTGTGAGAGTAGGCACGTTCTATTTCAGACAGGCTTTGACTGGCATAAGCCACAACATGTCTCTGAGCTTATGGATGGCCATTGTGTTGAGCAAGGATTGCCTCTAGCCCTACCGGGCTAGCCTCAACCGTTATTTTGGTATGTAACTTGAGGTTGAAGTAGGCCGTTTTAGTTGCATTCTTAATCACGTTTAATGTCTTTTAAATTCTGGTAGTGTACCAGAGGCCACTGAAATGGTACATTTCTCTTTGTCAAGTTTCTCAATGGGGCACTCACAGTAGCAAAGTTGTGAATGTATCTTGAGCAATAACTGTTGATGCCTAGAAAGGATTGCATCATGGTAACATCCTGGGGAAATCGAGGCATGCACTGCACATGTCAACAACTGGAATAAGAAGTACAGTTTCAAGGAGATTTATTAATGTAATGTGATGAACCCCAGAGTCGTCAGAGAAGGGAATTGATTTTTTGTTGTTTTTTAAATGTGTTGCTCTTATATTAATCTGCAACACACAACTTATTTACCAGGGGAAGCAAGTGGATGACAGTGCTTGCACCTTGTCTAGGTCTGGAGTCCTTCCCCAATGAAAGAATGTATGCCCAACAAATTTAAGTTTGGTTTTGCGGCACTCAGAGTGAGACCTGCATCAGCTAGTAACTGGCGAACTTGGGTAAGGGCTTTGTTGTGTTCTTTCTTTGTTCTCCCAGAAACCAATATGTAATCACTTTAATTGAACGCATGTGTAACAGGTTGGATTACCCGGGGAATAACATCCTGAAATATCTCAGCAGCCAAAGATACTCCATAACTCAGTCTTTTATATCTGAACAAACCAACATGAGTCGAAAAGGTAGTAATGTGCCTGCAGTTCTCCTCCAACTTGAGTTGATAGTAGCCTTTATTCAGGTCAAGGTGGGAAAACATTTTGGCTCTGTTAACTTGCATGATCAAGTTCGCTATGTGAGGACCAAGTTGTCTCTGCCTCTCAATGACTTTGCTTGCCGCATGTAAACACAAATGTACACCGCTGTGCTACTGTCCTTTTTAGGTCTCGCACAGGCAGCGCATGTGCTGCCTCTCCGAGGCATCAAGTAATTAGTATTACTACTATTTGTTTTTTCGCTTGCCATTGGTGAAATATAGCATTGCTTTTCTTACCTCCCTCATTGTTGGCTAGTGGTCCCATCCATCACTTCGGTTTTCTTCAATTTCTGCAGGAAGCAGCATTTACCAACTACAGTAAACTTACGCGGCAGGGCGGTATCTTTGAATGTAGGGACAACTTCGTTGTTTTTTAGGTCTCGCATACGCAGCGCATGCGCGCCCCGCTGAATGTCCTCTGTGCCTTGAACCGCAGCCCCCGGGCCCTCTGTTACTGCCCTGTCTGCACCGCTCATGTCTGGGCTGCCAGCGGCAGTACCTGCGCATAGAGATCACCAAGAGCCTCGTGGACATCTGCCCCGAGTGCGCTGAGTGCCTGCAGCCCCCCCATGTCCGAGCCATCCTACAAGACCCTCCGCTACTCACAAAGTTATGCTCACTCATTGGGCTGCACAATTTGTATAAAGTTACCCTTCTCTTGTAACATTTCCTCTGCGATGCTGTGAGTCCATCCTTTATTTCAGCGGCAGGGCGCCTCATCTGTGCGGCTAGTTCTTCTTCTGTGTCGGTGTGGCGCTGTAGTTTTCCTGGGCATCCATCCTTGCCTGGTAGCGGTTTCCCGTTCCCGCCCCTCCCTGGATGGACCCAGCTGGTGTGTCACATGATCCGCGTTCACCCCAACCCGCAGCAGCTGGAGGATCCCCATGTGGGTGCACTACAGAGGAGTAGAAGGGTGCGTGGAACTTCCTCTATGCGTGTCAGTTGACACTATTTTAAGCGTAAATCTCTTCTCGCTTTCCCCCTCTCGCTGTCCGTGCTCCCTTGCCCCTCTCTCCCCTGCACTCCTGCTGTCGGTGCCTTCTCTAAACCCCCTCCTCGCCCGCGTTTGCAATGCATTGGGTCTCGAGTAAATGTGAATCCTATTCGATTGCAAATGCTTGTTTGTTTATGGGGTGTAGTATTGACCCACGCTACGAATTGGAGACGTCTGCAGACATGTAAGCGGCTAGAAAATGAGACGTTAAGTGCTCGGCCCAAAAAAGGAGCTTGGTAGGTCATTTGAGCCTGGGCCTCCACTTTCTCAAATTGACTGCATGGCGTTTTTTCACTAATTATATGGTGATTTGTTCCTGTGTTGTAGTCAGTGTCGCTGTAGTCTCAGGGAGATGCCTTGTTTTCTGTGGCAGTCGCTACTTCTACTTTGTATAAGTTGCTGATGTATTCCACCCATGTTTTCTGTGGGATGCCATTGATTTTCTATATGCTCTAGAGTGTAGGTTACTAACAAACTGCCAAAACTTTGATTGATTTCTTTTACCCATGAATGCATACGATTTTAGCCATTGGCCTTCCTGGTGTCTTATTTTAGATCCCCAAAGAAGTGTCCTGTGTGACTTCCTGCTTTCTGCCAGGGTTGATTTAACAATTACATTTGTTATGTCTTTCTTAAGTATCCTAATCAGTTTCCTGAAGTCTGCTTTGGCTCTTTTAAGCTCGAAGTTAAACCAGGGCTTTTTGTCCAGTAGCCATGGAAGGAAATGTGCTTGCTTACTTGATTGCTTTTGTTAGGTCTATTACCAACTAAGGATCTGTGAATAGAAGGTATTATACTTGTACATCTCGTAGTCAGGAATACAGTATTAGTGAATTAGGTAGGGTTAATATCTGTGAGGAGACCATTTGTCAATGTTTGAACTGATCTTTTGTGATATTACACCATTTTATTCTTTTGATCACTTTCTAATTTTCGGCACCGCTTAAAGAACCAATTGTTGGGAGGACCTATCCTACTTTGGTGTTTGAGATCAACACAGGCTACTAACAGGATGTTATTTCTTTCTTTTCATTGTGGAACAGCTGTTGGCAAACAGCGTATAGAAAGGAGTTTGGACGCAAGCATTTAATCTAAGGTAGACACCCTATTGTGTGTGCTTAATTTGGAGTTGCTACTGTTATACCCTTCCTGGAGAGAGTAGAGACTATAGTAGTCCTGTAGGCAATTATGCAGTTCATGTTTTCTTGCTAATGGGTTATTGGGATTCGAGATCGTTTGCGACAAAAGTTTCAGGTTGAAATCGTATTAGAATCTCATGGTTTGTGAACCTGCATAGAGTGTCCTCTAGTAAATCACAAAAGGTGTTAACTGTTTCTGCTTTAGATCCTTTTGGCGAAGGTTCCTCTTTTATGCATTCAGGCGAGTTTGAGCTATTGGCATTGTAAATGACAATGCCTTTTTATTTATGTTTTGGGTTTTGCAACGTAAATAAAAGGCATTGACATTTACAATACTAATAGCTGAAACTCCCGCAAATGTGAGACCTATTGTATTGCAAAAGCTTGTTTGATACTACTACTATGGGCAAAACCAATGGCATGGAGACTGTAGAGTGTTATAATTTTATTTATTTTTTTAACACTCTATTTAATGATTTCTCACATAATATCATGAAAGCGTTATACAATTTAATGTTTTAAAAGTGCATCCAACTCTTTCTCTACAGCTTCTTGTAGATGAAAAGCAACTCTTTGGTGCAGCTGAGCAATAGGGTGAATGTCTTTATTTATATGAAGCTGTACTTTAATTTTATTGAGTTTTTCCAGACCATGGAACAACAACGGGAATTGGCTACTAATCTCAGACTGAGCACAAAGGTTGTAGTTGAAGGATATCTACCCCGTGTCAGCAGCAGTGGCAAAACTAAGCAAACAGGCACTCAACAAAGTCCCTTGTAGAACATGAATGGTGGCTCGCACCGATGTATTTTTGTGTCGCATTGTCGCCATGAACGACCCTTGGATTTGCAATGGCTCAGAAGTGGCCCTTTGTGCCTCACGAAGTGAGGTGAAGCACAGGGCATAGGCTGTTAAACGTTTTCACTGGCATGATTGTAATCAACGCACCACTGTCTGAGGTGAAAGTTATTGGGTGATCGTTCATTTTCAATGTGATTTTGGGATAGTGTCCAAATTAAGTGTGTTGCTTTGTTTGGTGAGATTTCTTTGAACTGTGATCTTCTTTACAGGCACCTAACCCCACATGTGCAATCTGTCCATTGGTAGATATCATCACCGTACACCCATCTTTGGTGGTACTCGATAGTGACATCGAAAATCACCTTCGTACGATGAGCTTGACGATGATTGATTTTGCCTGGTTTTTGCTTGTTGTAGGTGATGTTGTTTTTTGGTTTTAGGGGTGTGGGGAGAATGCTTCTGGAATGTTCTAACATACATCTTTTCTTGCTGTAGTCACACACTTAATTTTTCTTTAGCTCTGCATATAGTTATGAAATGTTTCTCTTTCCCACAACCTTTCCAAACTTGTCCAATGGCTGGCCATTTACCTTCATGGGAAATTAAAAATCCACATTGGAAGCATAGCATTGTTTTCTTTGAAGACGTCGACTTATGTGTATCTTGTTTATGCTTGTGCCTGCTTTTCACGGTCTTTGCCGACTCGGTGTGTGCTTTTCCTGCTTCCATGTCAGCAGCTTGTCGGTCTGCTCGTTCTTCAGTTGTCGCAGCCATCAGCATTTTCTCTAGACTGTGTCCTTCTAAACACATCTGAAAAATAGCCATCAATGACTCTGTGGCGCATGGCTTCTTCGTCTGTGAAGTAACAGAACTTCCAATCTTGTCGATTGTTTCACCAACCTGTTGTCATGCTTGGTTGAAGATATACCTTTCATAGTCAACATTGTATTGAACTTGGCCTCCAATGCTTCATTTACCTTCATTTACATCAGTCTATGTGATTTCCTTTAGCACTTCTTTCACTCCATCATCTGCAGGTTTACCAAATATTTGAGGATCTTCTTGTCATCTTCTTCCTCTAACTCATCTATGAAGTCATCGAATGTTTTGATCCACCTAGCACCAAAGTTCTGCTTCTTAGAAGTGTCAAAAAGCGATGTTGTCTTCAAGAACAAGGCTGAATTGTATTTTGTGCTCCTTTCTGCTGCCATTGTGTTGGCACGTGCCATTCAGGCGATAGCGAAGCAGGCTAGCTTTGACAACTCCTGCAAGGAGAAGTTGCCTTCGAAGCATGTGTCGCAGTATGCTTCAATTGCACTTATGGTGAGTAAGTTCTTTGTTTTTCGTACCTTGCTGACATGATCGTTATTTCTTACTTAATCTGACTAGTTGCTCTGTACTTTGGGCGCCGTGCACCATCTCTGTTGACCACCTCATTGGCGGGTTTGGCAGGCGTTTTGAATATGCTCCCCTATAGGGCCTTCGATTTCTTCTGCGGTCATGTATGAGCTGGAGCATGGCTTTGACTCCATGATTGCTGGTCGCAGACCACTCTGCATCGATTGTGGGCAGACGTGGCACACATAAGCAGTTTGCTGTATCATTGCATACTGTCAGTCTTGTCTTCTCTGGCACGTATCCCCTACTTGTCTCCAGTTGTGCGTCTTTCCTAGACCAGGAGCATGCATATGAATTACCCCACACAGGAGCTGCGGTAAAGCATTACTTTATTCTTCAGCATACACTCACACACTGTGCATTACATCATACTTCCCATTAACCACACCCTAACACCTCCCCGCATATTGAGTGCTTCCTGTTCAGAGTCCTTCCAGAACCACGAGGGTCCTAGAGCGCAAAAAATCAACATGTTACAGGGAGCATCTCTTTCAGCTGCCTTTTATTTCAACCACTTGAAATGTGATTTTGAGTTTGCTTGGTGACGAAGATGAAAAATTTGAGTTCCTTAGAATCATTCAAAACAAAAGAATAGCAGTGCACATACATATGTTAAACTGTAAATTTCTTTTACACAAAAGTCTCTATTTATGGTCTACCTGTTGCTGTCACTCATTGAATGTTCTTTGTGCGCACATTTCATATTTTCGAAGTTTGGTTGGTGAAATTGACGGATAAACGTTTATTTCCCAAGAAAGTATTCTGATTTGCTATTAAAAAAAAAGGATCTAGAGTATGCAGCATTGGAGAAAGTTTAGCAGCCCTGCCCTGTATCACACATCTGATGTTAGACTAATGCATTTTAGTGTGGTGGTCTGCATCATCACACTAAGGGGGATATTCTCAAGAACGTGTGATAAACATCGCAAAATTAGCTTAACACAAATCTTCACATCGCAGTCTACCGCAGGAAAATAACGCTATGTTAATGTTGTATTCTCAACACGGCGGTACCATGCGATAGGCTCACGATAACACGTCAAATGTCCGCGATAAAGTCGAGGCGACGCTGCAAAAATGAGAAACACGAACGCAAAAGAAGTTGCGATAAGGCCAAACGCGATACAAAAAGCAGCGAAAACCAGTGACAGGCCTGCAATTCCCACACGTCAAGCTGGAAAAGGCACCATAAAAGCAGAACAAAAATAAAGAGAAACAAAAATAAAACGCTTAGCACCATGGATGCAGACCACCGAGACCTAGTGCAGAGGCCAACGCGAACCCCACAAGCCCCACAGACCACCAGCAAGGAACCTCGGGGTCGGGGAAGGCCGAGGAAGAGAAAGACGGGGTGCAGTCTGCTGAAAAACCAGATCAGCGTCACGGAGGTGACAGAACACCACCATAAATGCCAGCATTTGTATAGTGCACAGCTACCTCCAGAGAGGTGTCCCGGCGCTGGGGGCCGTCGGGAAGTTAAGCAAGCTATTGTCCAGAGTCACATGGTGCTGGGCTAACCTGCCACCGGAGCCGGGGATCGAACCGTGAAACCTGTGGTCCAGAGTCAGGCACCCTGGCCGCTGCACCACACCTCTTCCCAAACCATCAACTGAACTTCAATTTGACAAATGTGAATGCAGTCGGAATGTCAAGGAGGTCAATGGAGGAGGCCAAGAGGCGCTGGCATGATGTGAAAAGCCAAACCAAGCACAAACCCGCTGACAATAGGAAGGCAGCAACGGCGATAGGACGGGGGAGTCCTGCGCCACAGGAGGAGCTGGAGGAAATGGAGGCCACAGTCATCAGTGTGGAGATGGCGCAAGGAGTTGGGAGTCCGGACACAGATCGATAGGACCTGACACAACACCAAAAGGGTGAGTAACGACCAGGGACTGGGGGGACGGGGGGAGATGGGCACAATGGCAGACATGCACAATGATGTGTAGCACACTGCACACCCATAATGACCCTGGATCATGTCCCTGATCCCCGTGGCACACTGCAGCACACACACAAACACCAAGTAGGCCCCCGTCCACCATGTGCCCAAAGGAGTCACATCCCACACATCAACAATCCCACAACCAACACATGCACACATGCGAAACCCTGCACAGATGCGTATTTGTGAGCCACTTTGACAATGCAAGTGACACTACATGACGATCAGCATGGCTGCACTACAATCATCATGACATTGTGCACGCAACAACACTGAGGTGGCTGAGTGTGGACCCCATCCGGAAAGGAGCAGGTCACACTCTGACACATCCACATGCACAAACAAGCCCTGACGTCAACAACACATCTGCAGACAAACAATGCACAAGAGTACAACAACCGTCCAAGAGCACAAATGACCCAAGTCACCAACATCTCAGCACCGTAAAAGCACAAAAGTCAAAGGCACACCGCCTACGAGGGATAAGGGACAGCAAAATCACAGCTGCAGGGGCAACCTTCCCACAATGCTGCACACACACATAGCAATAACAGCACATCCACATTGACGACAATGAGGTACAAAGTGCAACACCTAAACCGCAGAACAGAGGACAGAACTGGGTCCGCTCATGCGTAAAAAAAAGGCCAATAACAACTAACATAGCAAGAAACTGTGAGATGGAAATGTACGTGTACAACCTCACATCTGTCATGTAGTCCAAATGTCCACTCTCCCACATCAAATAGTCAGCACCTCCCAAACAGTCTCAATATACATTGTCATACAGTTTGCCTGTAAACTAGAACAATGCGCAAACACACATGTCAACACAATGTCAAAATGCATCTCCCCTTCACATTGCAGAGGGACAAACAACACCTCCCGCAAAGCAGACCAGACAACTCATCAGTGATTCTGGAGAGGATCACCACACCTTCGACACCGACGTCCTACAACAGCTCATGGACATCTTAGGCAACCCACCTCCAGGAGCAGGGCAGCCAAGCTACAAAGAGGAAACCCCAGCCCCTGCACAGACCACACAGCAGGAAGCACCCAGCACCACGGCTGGCTCCCAACACTTCACCGAGGCACACATCGCATTCCAATGCCAGGTGTTAGATTGCCAAAAGGAGGTGGCTGAACAGGTGCGGGTGGGGTCTGACCTCATGAAAGCCAAACTAGATCACATACGTGGGTGTCTAAGTCCCATCAGGGAACCACCAACACCCCTAAAAGGAGACCCACACTGCGACAGAGACACATGCATTCGCACATTTCCTGTACTGAACCACGCCCAGAGCCCCGGAATTATCATTCACACACCTACGCTGGACCTGCGCAGAACGGCCCAGTCCACGCCTCTTACATATTGAGTGGGCGACGACAAAGCCACATGTCCAAGGTCTTAACCGCTGCCTGCGGTGACATGGTTGCGTCTGCTGTACACAGCACAATGTAATGTTGTAGGGCCCGGGGCCCTCATGCATACATCATGACCACACAGACACACGCAGATAGTTTGTGAAACTGGCTTCGGGCATGTGCGCCCGGCACCTTTATTGGCAGGTTCACATGTACAATGATGCCTGTGCTGGATGTGTGTGGGGTGAGTGTGAGCCAGCCCTCACAGAGTGGTTGGTGCTGGCAACAGCTTGAACAGTGATCAGTATTAAAACGGAAACAGTAAACACCAGCATTACAGAAACTACTGCGAAGCATCATGGTGTTAGCCGGAGCAAGTATAGGTCACCCAATATGCAAACAGAAGTGTCCGTGAGGTGCATTGAGGTTGGGGCACTAGAGCTGAGCGTTATCATGTGAATGAATCGTCTAGGATAGTGTCCCTTCGGGATATTCCTGATGCAGCTGCAGTGTGGTGTGTTACACCTGCATCATCGTCCCGGGTCTCCCACAGAGCCTGAGGTGACATTGCTGCCTGATCTCTCCACAGCACACAACTCAATCAGACATGGACCATTGTGGTGCACTGAGTTAGTGGCACCTGAAGAGCTGAGCAGGGTATCAGGCAGATGATGGCATCCACAACAGGTGTGAGCAACTCTATTAGTCTGCCAGTACGACTGTTTCGACTCTGGCAGTTGTCGTTTGGAGGTGGTCCTGGCAGTGGTGGTGTGTACCCCCTGCGGTGATGCAACGTCCGGGCCAGTCAGGACTCGATTTGATGTGTGAGCCCTGGTGGACCGCATTTGAGGCTGGAGGCAGCGGACAGCGCAAGGCCACAGACACATGGCGCTGATGACCCCAAGGCCATCGACCCAGAGGCCATCCAACATCCTATCAGACAGGGTCCCTGACTTGAGCTGCACAGAGTTAGTGGCCCCAGATGCACTGCGGCCGGCCCAGGCACACCGCCACCGGACGGTGGCTTGCGCTGCACTGAGGTAGGGCCACGCGGACTGAGCGGGTCCTCGTCGATGTCGAAGGTGAATGTAGCGGAGGGTTGCAGGGGACAGTGAAAGGTGTCCTCCAGGGCATGATGCAGAGGGCAGAAGCCGTCCGGAAGCGGCAAATTGAGGAGTGGAATGCTACAGCCTCGTTTTTACCACCAAGTCGGTATCAGCTAAGGATGAAGACAACCCCCAGTCCATAGACTCAGATGCCACCAAAGTTCAACTAGAGAATGTCCATGAATGTCGGGAAACAGACTTAGTGGCACCGGGGCTGAGAGGGGATGCAGTCTGCGATGAGACCTGTACAATGATATCAAAACTGCCATGAAGAAATCAAGACTCAGTCCCAAATGTGTGACCTACTCGACCGCAGTGTGGGCCGAGGGCAGTAGTCCACGAGGGCCCACAGACACTTGTGGTTGGAATACACAGATTTGGTGTCACCACATCGAAGGGAGTATAGTGACATAAAATCAGCCATAAATATGTTCCCTGCCATTGTGTAATCAAGACTCCAAATGTGTGACCTACTTGTCCGCTGTGTATGCCGGTGGAGTACGTCAACTAGAAAGGAAAATTGCGGGCCTTGCTCGAGGAGGCCGTGATGGTCTGAGCAGCCTGCCAAGTTCACGGGCCTCGGTCTTGGAGGTTGCATCGGCACGTGGTGGGCCCTCTTTGACACACGCCGGTGTCGGCAGGTGAGCAGTGAGGCCTGGGTGCTCAAGGGCGGGCAAGACAGGTTCAGGGACCAGCGACCCGGGGTACAGCAGGTGCACAGGATCGCAGGCAAATCCGCTCACGACGACGGCGTCGGCCTCATGGCGGGGTGAGAGGCGCCACCCTGGCAGAGATGTTGGGCATTCCGGAAGAGAACCACGCCCAGAGCTACGTGATGTTTATTCACACCCCTACGCTGGCCTGGCATACGCCAGGCCAGCCCACTCCGGTCACACTTACAGCGGGGGACGTAACAAGCTACATTGCCGCGATCTTCACCACTGGCTGGGGTGACATGGTTGCGTCCACTGTCCACAACACTCCATACACCAGCAGTGCATGTCGACATGGATATGTGTGTGGTCTGCATACTGCAGTCTGGCCATCACATCCACCCCACACTTGGCATTGTGTACATTCTCTTTCATGGGTAACTTGCCTCCTTCGTACATGCCTGGTTCCCACCTCTCCCCACAATCTGCTATTGTGTGGCTGATGTGCCATGCCGTTGATGGCTTATGTACATGGCTGGCCCAGGTTCCTAAAATAAGTTGTGCTATCGTGTCTAGTGGGTGGGCATGTTATTTGACATGTTGTATGTGAGTTTGTAACATGTGCATTCCCAGTGTTGCGAGTTGCATGATTGTGGAGTTGAGGTGTACTTACCAACAAGCAGTGCATTTCCATGGGTGCTATCCTGGTAGCGCTGGTTGATGATGGACTGTCGGTAGATGTAGAAATCATGCACACTGCCTGGGTAGTTGGCGACGACGTTGGTGGCTATTCCCCGGTGGTCCACTGTTGCCTGCACATTGATGGAATGCGTATGCTTCCTGTGAGGTAATTGTGTGCAGTGTCACCAGAGGGCACAAGTAGGACATGTGTGCAGTCACTTTCCCCCTAACACTTGCGGGAAGCCAGCCATGGCGTAGACACCTTTCTTGGTCTCCAGCTGGTCCTGCGCAGTGTGGGGGGAGTATAGGTACTGGGGTACGAAGCTGATGATGACATCCAAGACAGTTGTGAGGGACTTGGATTGGGCTGACTGTGAGACTCCTCCGACTCGGTTGTTGGTTGGAAGGTACCATAGGCTAACAGATGCAGCACAGCCAGCAGCTTTGTCTGCGGACGGATGTTGGTTGTCCACTGTGTTAGTACCGTCAGCCTGTGGGCAATGATGTTCAGGATGCGGAGGATGGTTGTCCTTTTGAGCCTGTAGTGGGCAATGACATTCTCTGGTGTTGGGTCTGTGAGGTTGATGCGTTTTCTTAAGGTCCGCTGTCTTTGTCTGCGCTGCCTCTGTGGTGGTCCAGGGGGTGGGGGTCTGGGAGGGTTCCGGGGGGGTGGTGGACCTGGGGGTGGTGGAGGTGAGTGTTGTGGCCCTGTTGGGGGTCAGAGCTGCATGATCAGTGGCTCCATGGCATCTGTTTTCTTCAGGTGTGGCTCTGGACTGGGCTCTCTTTTCTGGTGCAGGTTGTCGTCTGACTTTACACCAGGTCAGAGCAGGTGTTAAAATCCTGCAGCTAACGCGCCTTATCGCCTTTTTTGTGATTCATCGCCGATCTGGCTGGTCGATGAGAATGTTGCGAAGTGGTGTTTTCGTGGCTTTTTGCACGGGAACGCCTACTCTGCATCTCATTAGCGTTAGTTGCCGGTGTCATTTGTGGCGATGCTTTTTGCGGCTGCTATTGCGGGTAAACTGGTGATATCGGTGTAGTATTCTTACATGACGTTTTATTCCCTATGTTTCTCTTCTCTAGCTGCTCAGCCTGTGTGCGTGTCTTCTGTATGGATTGTTGGTGAGTGGACCTTGAGTAGAATGCCTGGGTGACTGCATGAGGAGTGACTGTTGGTGAGAGGGGCTGAGCAGCTAACAGGCTGCTCCTGGTGGGGCTGTTATTAATCACCTACAGGCTGTTGATTATCTCCCACAGAGTGCCCTGCAGGACTTACATACCTGTTAATGATGACCTACCTGTTGTTAAGGACTTACTGATACTACCTGTGAATAAACCTATGTGGATTACAAGTTACAGCGTGTCATCATTACTACGTTTATTTTGGCGACGAGTTGGAGACCACCCCACGCTCTACAGTTGATGCAAGTAGCCTGAGGAAACTTAAAGATGCCTTCTACAACGTGTTGGGAAGAAGTGATAATAGGAAAAAGACAGGTGCAGACTACAGGAACAAGACGTAAAAAAGTGGTGCCACAAGATGAAAGAAAGAAACTTAAGGAGTCACAGAAAGAACAAAAGAAACTGGTACAGCACACTCTGCAGTCCCACCAGTGTCCATCAGATCGGACAGCCCCAGTCCAATCGTGCTGTTCTCTCTTCATCTGGTACATTTTGACAGTAACTGCGCCTTCAAGGAAAGTATGCCACTTTATTTTTGAAATTACATTGTTTAGTTGGTTTGTTATGGAACCAAGAATTGTGTGTTCCTTCTGGTTGAAGGTAAATGCAGTTGGACTGACAATTTACATTATTGGAGTTCCTGTTTTGTTTTTGCCGTGCAGCTCACAACTCATCAAATATGATGCTGCCAACATAAACTGAGCAAGTCTATCTACCTTCATTTTTAGACTCCTGTTAACATGCACCTGGAGAACTTCATGTTGTGTTTGCTGTGCGTCTCTTTAAGGTGTCTTTGGATTGAACTGTACACATCAAGATTTACATAGACATTTTATCGCGCCTACAGTGTCTAATGCACTTACGTTATCTTCACGGCGCGTGATGTGGAAGATTTACATACATGGAGTGTTTTGGCACGTTTTATAATTCACGGAACAGCAGAGGGAGCAAGACATTGATGGTGAGGCATTTCTTGTCTATTGTTTTCTTGCCTTCACTTGGGGCCCTGTCGCAACTTGGTCTGGTGCTGGGTCTCTAAACGGACTAACAAGCTTAATTCCTCTAACCATCGGTATGCGCATTACTAATTATGTTTGTGTGCTGGCTGGCAAGATTTGTGCGGGCAGTTACAGTTATTTTTACTCAGCACTCAAAACGGCCGCGAGGCATGCCTTTGAATTATTCTCACGCCTCTTACCGTTTCTTTGAAGTCGCGTGAACACCCTGCGAGGAGAGCTTCTATCTTGTCATCCACATCCAATGCTTTCCAGTTACGTTTTGAGAACACCTATGTGCCTGGAGCCATGCTTCACTTTACACGCATTTGGAGGGGCGTTCCAGTTTGTTTATGCCAACCGTGTGTGGTGAGGAGTCATTACTGGCAGGCAGCAGTCTTTGAACATTGGGCTTCCAAATTTGATTTTCTTCTACACTGAGTGACGCTTGAAACCAAGATTGGTCTCACAACCAAAAGGTAATTGTCGTGAGCATGTTGCAGCAACGCAGGTACTTTTCATCTTTTGGATTTGTCAGAACATTTGTGCACAGTCAAGGGTGGGGGGCAAGAACGATCTCTCTACTAAATGGAGTCAGGTGTATTGGCTGTATGGACATTGCAGTATACTCCCATAATAATGACTGATGCTAACTCGTGTGAGACATCGCTCACAGGTGTATCTCTCGCAGGTGTTGACTACCCCTGTTATTGACTGTTGCTCACTCATACAGGAGATTGCTTACAGGTTTTCCCTTTGGGATGAGTTCTTTTAAGTGGATGGTAGTTTTAGATAACGGTCGTCTTTCATCTATATGTTGAAAATTGTTTCATCATTGTTTCACTGACTTTACATTACAGTTTACAGTTGGGGTGCACAAGTTGAGTGTGTGCCTTTCACACTATTCAGGTGAGAGTTTGCTCACCTTTGATGGCATACTGTTTAAAGGTATTTGCAATAGTCAGAGTGTTGGTGTTTGCATGACCTAAAGTTTACTTGTGTTATGTGTTACACAGTATACTCCCTTACATGAGGGTTGACATAAGGGTTTTTGTTTTCCCTTTCGTTGCAAGGAGACTCTTTCCTTGTGTGCGTAAGACACCATGTGCCGCACGATAAATTTTGGTTGCAGGGTTTTGTTCCTGCGTGCATAAGACACCTTGTGCCGCACGTTTTTTTGTTGCAGGGTTTTATCCTTGTGTGCCTCCTCACACGGAGAGCTCCCTACATGGAGAGCATATACTTTTTTCACATGTTGTCCCTTGTTAACGGTGGGGGCAGGACATTGGGTTTTAATCCCTTTAGTCCTCATGATTTGTCTCTCTACATGAAGAGCACGTATTTTACATTGTTGTCCCTTGGTTATGTTGGGGGCAGGATATTGGGTTTCAGTCCCTTTAGTCCACATGACATTTTGATATATATTTATTTTCCGTATTTGAGGAGGGGGATGGGTATTGTATTCTGTATCCATCTTTCCTTCTTGTCTGTGGTTCCTTTCTGTCAGGATTACAAGCAATCTTACCTGTTTGTTGCTTGTGAGAAGATTTTGCAGAGACGTTAGGGACCACCTTCCCAGTACCCCTACCAAGAACCTAGTTGAAAACAAACACTAAGGATATTTAGTTGGGATTTAGGGAGGAGGGCCGGATCCTGGTTGTCGACCTATGAAACAATAAGGAAATGTATGTTCAACTTTTAGGCCTACACTAATCTAAAATACACCTTTTACTAACATTAGCATTAACTGTACTCAAGATACTTTCCTACCTGTGATCTAGAAGTCTTTTGCGTCGCGTCCGTGTTGTCGTTGTGAAGTGCAGAGTGGAGAGTGGTAGCAATGGTTGATGTAGAAGACCACGGAAGAGGATGGTACCCCAGATGATTGTCAACTGGAACCTAAACTATGGAGAAATTCAGAAAATAAGTTACTGATTTTCTAAGTCCACCTTTCTATGTCTGAACTAGTATGTTCCCTTCACGTTTAACTTCTACACTTACTTCTTTAGAATTTCCCAGCAGAATATCCTTCACGACCTGTATGTATGTAAAAGGGGAATAACTATGCCTAATACACAGCAAGTCATTTACTATTTAACTTCAATATGCATAACCGAAAGTTTGTTTTTTCCTCTGACTTATAACTTGTCTTTTCTCTTTTTTCAGAAAAAAGGAGTCCAAAAATTGTTCCAAGAAACAACATCAAGGTAAGTTGTCAAGTCTATTGCTTCCTGCTTTCTTTCGTAGGGAGCCTGACAAAGAAAACTTTCACTTAACTTTTGTTTCTGTTCTTTTCAGCTTCAAGAATGCTGCAACTGCAACACGACTGGCGGTGACGAAATCGGAGCGTCTTTGAAGTCTGGCGTCTTTCCCACGAGGAGCTGACAAGCGGACATCCGTACACTTCAGCAGGCAGTAGGCAAAGCGTCTTCTCGAAGGTGTGTGTGGCAATAAATAGTCTTGCCAATCCCAATGAGTTTCTACGTTAAGACACGTTCACGCAATGTGCGAGAAGCTTGTCTTTTCCTGAAATGCGCGATGCGCGCTGCACAAAGCACCAAAGCTCTCCAATGCTCGCTTCACCTTGTGCAGAGGAAAAACGAGGCATTTCCCCATGACTGTCTGTACGGTGCTCAAATACAAACAATTAGGCACTAATGTCTCATCATTACAAATATGAATAAGTGTATATCAGCAAAACACTTTACATGAAGCGCTTCATAAAGACACAAAACATATAAGTCCACAACATGTACAGTTTAAACCAATCGAATACACCAAACATAATCCAATCCAAGGCGTGCTGGAAGCATGGGACAGGGGGTTTTAATCAGGGAATACCATGCTTCTTATATAAGCATTTGTGAACCACGTCGTTTAGTTCTTTTGATTTAAGAGTGATGGCACAGCAAATCATGACACTTTCCCTCTCTTAGTGCGGTGTTCCCGTCATCCCTGGGTTTGGGCTTTTGACTCTGTTTTTATAGTTTATTTCCACTTTATGATGTGGGCGTTGTTTCCTTCATCTTTGGGTTGTGGACTATTTATTATTGCTGTATTTTCATGTTTATAGTTTATGTATTGGTTTTGTTCATTCTTCTGTTCAAAAGGGAAAGAGATATGTAGTATTCTTACATGACGTTTTATTCCCCATGTTTCTCTGCTCTAGCTGCTCAGCCTGTGTGCGTGTCTTCTGTATGGAATGTTGGTGAGTGGACCTTGAGTAGAATGCCTGGGTGACTGGATGAGGAGTGACTGTTGGTGAGAGGGGCTGAGCAGCTAGCAGGCTGCTCCTGGTGGGGCTGTTTTTTACCAACTACAGGGTGCCCTACAGGACTTATATACCTGTTAATGATGACCTACCTGTTGTTAAGGACTTACTGATACTACCTGTGAATAAACCTACGTGGATTACAAGTTACAGCGTGTCATCATTACTACAATCGGCTGTTAGCACCAGCTTGTGAATGGGGCGATAAATTTATCGCCACTTTGCCTGCGATAAAGTGCCGGTAACTTGGTGATAGATCCTTGAGAATATGCCCCTAAGATGCATAGTCACACATTAAAATAGCATCTTAACACCACCTGAGTGCGCTGCCAGGGCAGAGGCAAGAACTGGGACTTGAACGCAATTACACAGTAGGGTGAGTGCTGTGGGCTGCAACATGTGCACTGTACACTGTGCTGCAGACAAGTCTTGTTGAGACCCACACACTTGCCGTGTTAGTAAATTTGGCCCTCTCTTACATACAGGGCTGGGCTCAGCTGATTGATGATTCAACATGAGACCCTGCTACTCCAGCCTCAGAGACCGTAACAAGTCACGTGGGCTGCCTACATCTTAACCACAGTCCGCAACAAGTTTGTGAATTGTCTCCGGTAGTGCCCACATGAATCCATGAGGCGGCTTCTTAAGTTGCCTGTGGTTTTGGTTTTCTGCCACCTGACGCCCACCTGCCACCTCCCCTCCCCCTCCCCACCAGTAGTGTTACCATGACCTTTTCTGTGTGGCGCTAATGAGCAGATGATTCTGGGGCCAAATCTGTGGGTTTTTTTAGGTCTCGCTTGAGCCAGCGCATGCGCTACTCTGCGAGACATTTAGTAGTGGGCTTTTAAAAGTGCTACCGCACGCTTTTGCTGGCCTAGCGCTTGCGGTTACGCGCGCGTGCGCACGCAGCCTCCAGCTTTCAGCGCCCGATCAGGCGCCATCTGGCTTTCTTCTCGCTTGCTCTTTCAACGCTCCTCCGCCCCTCCCCGCCGCGTCTTGCGTTAATTGTAAACATATGTGCAAACACGCTGCTTTCATTTTCGCTCACGCGCGCACCACTTGTGAAGCCGGGTTTGCCACGTCCTAATTCCCTGATTTATTATCGCTGGAACATTCTTGTACAACTTCCGCATCTTACCTTAGTACATTATTGGAGCACGTATCAGTAGCCACTTAAATACTTTGTGCAGGCACTTCCTTCATGTAGTCTTTTTAAAACGTAAATGACTCATGTTTTGGGTGTGAACTAAGTATGATTCCTTATTATGCTGTGTCACTGAACTGCTGGTTCACTTTAGGTTTAGAGTCGCGCGCACACAACTCCCTCCGCCTCTCATGTTGTTCCTGTTCCCCTGCCCTTTGTCTTGCTTCCCACTACCGTGCCCTCCATGTTGCTTCCCAACACCCTCACCCTCGGTGTTGCTGACCGCCACCTGTGCCCTCTGTGTTGTTTCCTGCGACCTACGCCTTCTGTGTTGTTCTATGTAACGCTCCCTCTCCACATCCTCTGTGAGGCTTACTCCAATCTGCACCTTCCGTGTTGCTCCCCTCGACCTACACTTCAAAAAAACAAAAAGCTTTTGCGCTACTCATTTAATTTTATTGATCCAAGTTGGTAAATGAAAAGAAAACGATTCCTTCCTTTTGTAGGTGTGGATGCGTGGTGCGCATGCTTACAAAGTGACACGACTTTTTTTTTGTTTTCTTTAGTTATGCTGCACAGCATCAGGGATGCTAAACAGTGTGGCTTGTTTTGGAAGTCTTCCTATTCAAATGCTTATCTTGGTATTTTTTTGCCCAGTGCATGCAACAAAGCTTTGGCAAAGCTGGTGTTTTTATGGTGAGTGCATGCCTTATTTGCACTACATTCTCTTGAATTTGCCAATGTTTTTTTTTTGTGATAACAGTACTAACCTCCCAAGATTTTCCGGCGACTTTTAATACTTTGTAGTACATCCAGGGCTCCTGGAATTATGCAGAAGTGAAGGGCCAAATAATGCAGCTGGGTTGACAAAATCATGCCAAGAAAAGGCAAAGTATGCAGCATAACGAAGCGCTGTCTTCCGTACACCGTACTATTAATGCCGCGGGCAACGTTTTCCTTCATTATTACCAGTTTAACACCTGAAGCCAGTGATGGGCATCTGAACAGTTATCAAGGGCTGCAAGCAATCTGCCATTGCATGGAATCATGTTTTTTTTAAAATAGCGTTTGAGTTGTTTGAGCTAGAAAACCTGCAGCTTATGCACCAGACTGTGGATTATGTGGCAAATGCAGCAGATCTAGAACTATGCGGAAAACACTGCAGCTGTAGAATCTCAAAATTCTATTGGTCACGACTACACAATACCAGCCATATATGTATGCCATATATGTATGTACAGAAATCACATTAAAGGTTTTGTCACAGGACGTAAAACTCCCTTTAGCAGGCTGAAAATATAATAGTAACGCCACAAAAATAGTAAAGTGATTACACTAATAACAATAATATAACCTTCGATTCTTTAGTGTTCATGGTGATTTGTTCCATTGCAGAATTAGGCTAGGTAGTATTAAGCCTTCCAAACAGTATGTTTGTGTGTGGATATGTATACACACGCCCCAGTACACTAATAGTAGATGCATTTTACTCATCAGTTGTGGCTGTATTATAATCCCTACCTCATCTTTAATATTCGATATATTTCACGGTGTAAGCCACGTTATTCACGACACTTAAAACCTATGTTTACACGATTTGCTGCAACACTTTTGCAACATAAAATTCATAGAGGACATCAATTGATTACTTTTATTGTATGTGTATATTATATAATATATTCACTTATATGTATAATATATGGATACTAATGGTTTAATTGAGCCTAAAATTCTCACAAGAATGGATCCAGTTAAAATCAAAACTGTTATGTTCTGTTTTTCTTGAAATGTTGTTAAGCACATACGATATACACAATAACCAGACATCCTTTGTGTCTTCTGCAACGTACTTAAAATAGTCTATATTTACCATACGTGATGTGGCTTTACTACAGTCTCTTCTGTGAATATAGGATAATTACATACATTTTGCATTTATCAATTTTTGTTTTGTTTTGTGTTGTTTGTCTCTTCATTGTGTAGCACAGTGAATGGTCGACAAGCTGCAGCAACTGAAAAGAGACTACATTACTTTTCTTGTTTTAATGAAAGGAAAGAAAGACCATAGACATCCTCCTACTATAAATATTGTTGATTGTTTTCATATAGAAACAAGCATTGGCATAGCCAATAGGTCTCGCCTTTGGGACCTTATAAGTATTTAGTTATCCAGCACAATATCCTTGGTGCAACAACATCAAGTGTTGCATAGCCAATAGGTCTCACCTTTGGGACCTTATAAGTGTTTAGCCATGCAACAGTTGGTTTTGTTGCACTAAGGATATTATGATGCATAACTAAATACTTATAAGGTCCCAAAAGCGAGACCTATTGGCCATGCCAATGCTTATCTCTTGTGTGGCGTTCGCCACCAGATTGGGGCTCTGGAGTACAAGTTCCATTTGGCACATTCGTGGGTGTGCAGCATCACTGTAGCCAGCTGCATTCCAGCTAGACATAAGGGTATGGTTGGCGCAAGCAGGATGTTTTTAATTAATTACTGCCGGCCCCCAGGAAAGAATTGCTGCTGCCACACCCCGCACACCAGAGTGCCAGTGGACAACTCGATTTATGGCCTATTCGCTTGTGTGTGTGGTGGGTGGGATTCAGCTGTTTTTGTCCGGTGGTCGGTGAGAGTTTACTGTGTCTTTACATGGCATGGGCCTGCTCTGAACTTGCCAGCATGCCAAGACATGCGCTTTCATCGCAATTTCTACAGTACTGCAGACAGAGAGGAGTATCGGCAACTCTCCCAGCTTCATTACCAATTGACCTGAGCAGCTCTCAGCTGTGAGGGTGTGAGCGTCTACAGACTGCTGCAGCGAAAGCATAAGCCCAATGCAGTCATTATTTTTCCAAGCACTGCCCCCGACTGAGTGAGTTGGTAAGTAAAAGAAAATTCTCATGATTAATGTTCCTGATTTTGTCTAGGGGCAGTCGCCATAGAGTAGCGCAGAGGGTTAATGTGCCTGTTGAAAAGACTGTGTACCATGCACATAATATGGATAGCTCAGTGGATTACTGCTTTTGTCACAGAAATCCTTTTGTTGCTTAGGGTTCAGCTCCACCTGGCGCTGAGCTGCGTGTGTGGGGTGCTGTGCTTAGAACGTATGTATTTAAAAGCACCTGCTGCAGAGATACATATATGTCCATCAGTTTTTAGGCAACAATAAAAATGCCACAGATAACTCTATTGATTAATGTCCTACTGGAAAGAGATCAGAGTTTTGTCCACTGTCAGTTTTGACTCCCCTTAAATTAGCACATAGGGTTAATATGCCTGTCACAAAGAAAGTGTACCAGCATATAACAGAACTGTATTTAATGTTTTTATCACAGGGCACTAGGATAGTGTTCATCCATTTCAGCTGCTTTGCAACAGTTTCAAGATCTTCTTAGAGTTTTCCTCATATGAGTGTAATTTTAGTCATGACCGGAGGCTCATATTATGCTTTCCAATCTTGCTTTAATGTTGTAGCAGCCAAGATAAACTTATAAAACTACAGTTCTCAGCAGGCCAATCAACAGATTGGCAAATGGGAAACTATGGACTCAACAGCAACAACCAATGAATACATAGCCTCAGGTATAACGACACCTCTGACTGCGAACAGCCCTCTTTTTCTTGCTGCTTGCAGTCAAGATAAATACACGCTCTCATTATTACTATTTTTATTGTATTGTACTATTGTTTTTATCTATTGGTCTGGTTACAGTATTGTATTTGCTTCCACTGCCTTCCGTTGCACTTTGCGCCCCTCTTTCGCCGCCCGCATTTAGTGCTCCTTAGCATTCCCCCCTGCATTAGGTGCTCCCGGCCGCTCGCGCGCGTAGTCGTTTCACTTGACGCGACGCGAGGCGGCCATTTGCTGTCTTTCACTCACCTCAGCTGTGTCCGTACCGAAGCGACTCCCTTGCCGCATTTTCAGTTATTAGAGCTTGGTTTCTGTGGATGCCCCAGCTCCGGTTTGAGTCCTGACCCTTTGGGGAGTGGTTTTTTCTGTCTTCCCGGCTAGGTTTCTTTTGAGTTCACGCCCTCTGGGTGGTTCTCATTTAAGGCTTATTTTAACCCTTCACTGCCTGCTTTTGATTTTCTATTGTGTACAATTATGGAACTTGACAGTTCACAGAGCTCGGATAAGCAAAACGAAGAAGGGGAGGCATTCAAGAATGACTTAAATGTTTTCATAAATCCATCTGTTGAACATGCTGTTGAAGCATCTATGAAGCGTTTTTCCAAAGATATGGGAAATTCAGTGTTGTCTCTTATGTCCAAAGCTTTGGCCCAGACTGCGGGGGATAGCAGAAAGAGGAAATTGGTACCATCCAGCACTCATGGTGATATTTTCATTGCGACATTTGTGATGCCAATAATCCTTCTCCTCCGTCTAAAAAAGCTAAAACAGATTCTTTTTTCTCCAACCCCATTCTGAATGCAGAGGGTACTGCCATGTTTGATCCTACCTCTATTCGCCGTCCAAATTCCACTGAGTGGTTTCCCGCCTCTATTGTTGGCGATTACATCTTGGCTAGACTGCGCTGCCTTTGGAAAAATCCACCAGGTCCAAACTCAAGTCGGAATGCCCTAAACCTTCCCTTTCTTCCAACATTACTAGTACTCCGACTATTGATCAGCCTTTGCTAACCTTCATTTTCAAATTTGGCAAAGATCCACGTAAGGGTGTGGATAAGGCTTGGTCTACTTGTCAGGACAAGTTGTTGGACGTTGTTGGTCCTCTAGCCCGTATTTTTGACATGGCAGAATCTGCTTGTTTAGATGGCACGGATCTGGACCCCCAAAGATATCTCCTTATGGGTTCAAAGAGCTTTCTGTATCCTTGGTAATGCCAACTCAGCTATTAACCACGAATGTCGCAAGGGCCTACTAATAATGTTGGATCCCAAGTTGGCTAACTTGGTTACTTTAGATCCCGGCAGTAAGGCAAATGGTCTCTTGTTTGGCGACTCTTTGGTAAAGGATCTTAGGAAGTTTGTCACAACTTTTGCGTCTATTGACAAGGCTCAGCAATCTTTAAAAAAGGTTTTCTCCCAACATGTTTTTGGATGGGCCGGCAGAGGCAGGAGTCGCTTTGCCGGCCGTTCATTCTACAACCAAAACTCCAGAGGTTTGTTCAATTCCAACGCCAATTATCAGGAATTCAAGCCCCAATTCTACCCCAAAGAGGCAGAGGTTTCAGGGGCAGTGGACAAAAGAACTTTCGGAACAATTCCCAACAAGGTAAGTCCCTCAGTTCCTCCCCCCGTTGGGGGCAGTCTAAATTGTTCCTCCCAAAATGGTGATCCCTGACTGCTGACCCTTGGGTCCTAAACTCCATCCAAGGCTATCTTATAGAGTTTTACGCTGCACCTTTCCAGACAGTTTTTCCTTCTCCTCTCGTCTTTGCAAACGATGTGTCAAACCTCATCTTAATAGAGGTTCAGTCACTTCTCCAGAAACAGGCAATACAGATTGCTCCTCTAGATCCTTCAGGGTTCCTCAGACCCATCTCTCTGGTTCAAAAGAAAAGCAAGAAAATGCCTCCGGTCATAAACCTGAAATGGTTCAACCAGTTTGTGGTTTATCGCCACTTCAAAATGGAGACCATCATTCATCTCAGAGATTCCCTTCGTTTAACCCCTTCAGTGCCCATGACGAGATGGTCTCGTCATGGAGCGCGGTTGCGCTGTGCCCATGACGAGACTATCTCGTCATGAAGCCCGCCCGCTAATGCAACGCCCGGCACAGGGCGGGGAAAGGGCGGGGCACTGAAGAGGTTAAATGAATGGATTGTCAGAATAGACTTACAGGACGCTTATCTCACTATTCCGATTCGTCGTGCCCACAGGAATTTTCTCCAATTTCAATGGCTAGAAGTGACTTACCAATTCTGCTCTCTCCCTTTCAGTCTGTCGTCAGCACCATGGTGCTTTACAAAGATTATGAAACCGGTGGTGACTTATCTGAGGTCTCTTGGGATCAGATTGATTATCTATCTCGACGACATCCTGTTGATGAACTTGGACAGACAGACTCTGTTATCTCATTTGAACATTACTCAATCTCTACTTTCAGACCTGGGTTTTCTTCTAAACCCCGAAAAGTCTACGCTCATTCCTTCTCAATGAATCTAGTTTTTAGGTTTTCTCGTAGATTCTTCCACCGCTTCACTTCATCTCCCTCAGTCAAAGGTATCAGCTATAAAATCAGAAATCACTCAAGTGCTTCGGAACGCCTCGATTTTCCTCAGGTCTTGCAAAAATTATAGGTTTTTTGTCCGCCTCCATTCAGGCAATCTTTCCAGGGCCTCTTCATTATCGGGCCCTCCAGCACCTAAAAATTTGATATCTGCGTCAAGGCATGGCTTACTCTGACCTTATTTCTCTAGATCAAGAGTCCCGTCTAGAACTTCAATGGTGGATAGACCATTTAGATGTGTGGAACGGCACAACCATCTTTGCCTCAGCCCCAGATCTTGTATTAGAATCCGATGCAAGCCTGACAGGTTGAGGTGCTCGGTGTGGTACAATCTGGAATGGAGGTACATGGTCTTTAGAGGAGTCAAAGTTGCTCATAAACTGTTTAGAGATGCATGCAGGCTCCTTTGCGATCAGAAGCCTCGCAAAGAACAAGGTTCGCTGTTCTATCCTCCTTCCTATGGAGAATGGTTCTGTGGTGCGTTACATTAACCATCTAGGTGGCACCAAGTCCAAGCCCCTTGCAGTGTTAGCAAAGTGCTTATGGAAATTCTGTCTTCTCAACAAGATCTCCGTCAGAGTGGAACATCTCCCAGGCAATCTCAATTCCATAGCAGACTGGCACTCTCGTTATCTACGGGACTCCAGCAATTGGAGGCTTCTTCCATCCATTTTTCAATCTCTGTTTAAAAAATGGAGCCCTTTGCACATCGATCTCTTTGCCTCTCGCCTCAATTCCCAACTTCCATGTTTCTTCAGTTGGAGTCCGGATCCTTTGGCTCTCGCCACAGACGCTTTCCTTCAGGACTGGTCTCATCAACTCAATTACGCCTTTCCTTCTTTTGTCATGATCAACCGAGTCCTTGCTCAGACCAGACACCACCTTGCCTCTCTGGTAATTGTGGTCCCCTTCTGGCAGTCCAGATTTGGTTCCCATCTCTCCTGGAGATGACGGTGGACTTCCCGGTTCTTCTTCCTTCCTGCAGCAATCTCCTCTTAGACCCCTTGGGTCAACCTAATTCTGGATAATTCCTTGGTCCTCTCCATGTGGAAGGTCTCGGGTCTAACCACTCCGACCACCTCATTTCGCAGGAGGCTTCTCTCTTCATTAACAGAGCTTGGGCCCCAGGAACAACTAAAGCTTAAGAGTCAGCATGGTCATTATGGGCAAGCTGGCCCTTTTCAGCACATTTAAATTACATTGTAAATGTTCTGGCTTCTGAAGCCAGTTCAGGTAAGTCTTACAGAACAGTTAATCTGTAAAGATCAGCGATTTCCCTTAACCACTGTCCTTTTGCGGGCAAACCAGCGGGTGAGCACCCCCTTGTTTGTAATCTTCTAAGAAGCGTTACGTTTTCTAAACCTCCTTAGCAAAGTACTCTAAGTTAAGGGACGTGAATTTGGTACTCAAGCTCTATTCTGATTGGCCAGATAATGCAGTTCTTTCATTGAAAATGCTTTCAGCCAAACTAACTATGCTGTTGTGCCTGGTTTCTATCAAACGTGTTTCTGATGTCAAGGCTATGGATGTTTACTCTCACCAGTTTACCCCTTCTCGTGTGTTATTTCACATTAATAGACGTATAAAAACTAATTTGAACACTGTTTTTTATCCCTATTTTCCAGCTCAACCTAAACTATGTATAGGTCAATGCCTCAAAGTGTATGAGCAATTGGCCTTTGATCTCAGAACGTCCTTCCATTCCCAACTTTTCATTTCTTTCTGCAAGCCTCATAATCCTGTTTCTTCTGCCATTTTAGCTCGTTGGGTTCGCTGGGTTATGTCTCTTGCTGGTATTGATGTTTCAGTTTTCAGGGCCCATTCCACGAGGGGAGCCATGGCCTCCAAAGCTTTTTGGGCAGGCTCCAGGTTGGAGGACATTCTGAGATTGGCGGATTGGTCCAATGACAATGTGTTCTGAATGTTTTATTGCAAACCTGTCATGTCTGCTGCTTCTTTAGTTGTTGATCTGCTTTGAACAAGCATAATATGAGCCTCCGGTCTTGACATAAAATGTCAAATGCCAAGTAATTTATGAAGGAAAGTCTTAATTTTATTAAAGACACGGAGGCGAGTATTATCCAGCCGCAACACCTTTTAATACGTGTTTTTCTCTCCCTACAGTGGATCCTGCTTTAACACCCTCTTCTTTCTGATCGGATCCAGCATCAAAAGGATCTTGCTCCTCTACGTAGTGTTTCGTCATTCACTAGTGATCCGCCAACCCTCGCTCCTGCTCCAAGGACGACCTTGCTGGACTTCAGTCAAGACTTTATCGCTTGGACTTTAGCCTTATGTATTGTTTTTGCAATTTTTCCTCTGTTTATGGACACTATTTAATCTGCTCGCTAAAGAAAAGAGGTCTGTTCGCAGTCAGATCTGTCGTTATACCTTACCACACACAAAAGTATTAAGCTGAAACAAGGGGTTCCACAGGGCTCCACTCTTAGCCCTACCCTGTTCAATTTCTATGTCACTCCTTTGGCAGAGATTAGTGAAAAGTTTGGGGTCAGTGGTGTGTCTTATGCTGACAACACACAACTGGTGGTGTCCCTAACACAAGCACAAGAGAAGGCAGCCATCAACTTTTCGACGTGCCTAGACGAGCTGGCGTCCTGGATGGCTAACAACTGCCTTAAATTGAATGGTAACAAAACTGAAGTTCTTGTGATAGGCAAAGCACCATCGGTTTGGTCGTCGGCATGGTGGCCTCAGACACTGGGACCAACCCCCCCTTCTTGTGAGCAGGTTAGGAACTTAGGGATGTGGCTGGACATTAAGCTCTCCTTTGAGAACCATACTAGGCGAGTGGCAGGAACATGTTTTGGTGTTATGTGTGGACTCCAGACACTTTAGACGTGCTGCCAATTACAGCAAGGAAAATCATGGTTCACGCTCTGGTGACATCACGCCTGGATTATGGAAACGCACTGTACCTGGGAGCTAATACTAAATGTATACAGAGACTCCAACGCATCCAGAATGCAGCAGCACGTTTATCTTGGCTGCTATTACATTAAAGCAAGATTGGAAAGCATAATACTCGCCTCCTTGTCTTTAATAAAATTAAGACTTTCTGTCATAAATGACTAGGAAAATCTACATTTTTTATATGTATCTATTTCTATTGCCTTCATTACTTGATTTTGCTCACGAGAAATTGTCACTCTAAGTGTCACACATTTGATCTTGAATGTCACTCATAAGTACACTGTGTTGTGTTGGCGCTCATGTTTACTCGAGTCACCTTGCAGTGTTCCATGTGATGGAGCAGGTAAAGCAAAATTTTGTATACCTTCTCTATTTTGCATGAAAATACTAATTACATAATCGATTTATATTATAATTTGAATTAACTGGGTGATGTGTTATACTAACCAACAATTTGCATTTTTGGTAAACACAAATTACACGCGGGACTCATTGCTATTTGCATGGCAGAATAACTCTAATAACTAATTGTGGTACGCCTATTAACAGTAGTACGTGTGGTGATAGAATATTGCATGATTTATGTTGCTTTGGTGACGTTTGCGTTCCTGTTAGGACCGAATGGTGAGTTTTTATGGCTTTAAATGTCGCTATAAGCTAGGAAATTACTAATACATAAAGGGATTAGTGAGGGTTTAACATTAGAATCTTCCTTTCCGTGTATTAATTATTCTTTTGTGTTTGTTTTGCTTAAGTTGGCATTCGGGCCTACCAAACCATGACATTCAAAATGGAGTTCAGAAGTGGCCACCGTCTCGTGAGCGCGATGTCTACTGCGCAGAGTCGGATGGCTCCGTACATCTCCAGGCATCCTCAAGTCAGAGCACAGTGTTCCAGGTCAAGGATAGGAACATGGAGGACTGCCAAACTTCAGTCAGTGAAAATCAACGCAGGAAACAATGAGCTTCCACAACCAGGAAACAACAATGTTGCATGGTTATGACATGAACCGAGAAAATGACCCAGCACTTCTTTGAGAACCAAAGTCTCTGGGAAAGTCGGATGATGTTAAAAAAAAATTCAAATGGACCAATCAGAATTTAGTATTGCCAAAGAAATGTTTCATGATACCCAGGATTTTATTATAAAAAGGGTAGTCGAATAGGGAGGAGTTATCGCACACCCCTACCGACCCCACAGGCGATGACAGATGAGCTACATGCTTGCACGATTTCTGGTCCTTTGGAGATCTTTGGGACTGTGACGTGCTGAGCAAAGAACTTTCCCGGACTTTGAGTCTTGGCCTGCTTTTATTGGGACAATTGAGCAGAGAATTCGGTTTATGCAGAGCCAATTGAATTAGAAAAGACTCCGATAGCAAGAATAGGTAAATATAAGATGTCATGCGATTTGTGTTGATTGACTAAAATTCAAATTTGATTGACCGAAATGCTAATTATATAATTGCAAGCAAGATTTTAGATAAACAATAATTTGATTAACCGAAATTATGAGTTTGTGGTTTTTCCATTAGGAGACTAGAGGATTCTGAAGCTGAAAATGTGTTTTAGCTGGTTCTAAGTCACCATCAACCAGTCGAACTAAGTGGTCCGTTGACCAAGTGGTGGAGTGCCTTGATGTTAAGGTTAGGATCCTACAGGTGGTGATGCAAATAGGTATATTCTGTAATATAACTTTTCTTCCCTAGAGGTAATAAGGTATCCCCCACTTGTCCAGCTCATCATTCCTCCTATGTGCAGACTTGTCAGAGAAATGTATGAGTGTTGGTGTTAAGGGCCCCACCAAGGAATGCGTGTGTGAATGAGTTAACGTGACGACAGCTCTGTGACGCAGGGAGGATCTGTAAATTTGCCCCCTTTCCGCGCTGGAGCACATGCAAGGTTTGTGTATGCGCTACCTTGTTGTTGGTTGGGGGGTTCTGGAGTGTAGGAGTTAGTGCTGGGAGAGACTGTTGCTGGCAGCTGTGCCCGCACTCCTCTGCTGTCTAAGGTTTGAGATGTAATAAAGGAGTTCAGAGATACTTCATGTCTGGCATTTAGTTGGAAATCTACAATGGCGACCACGGAATGCTAACGGACTCGGAGATAGATTGAAGCGAACACTGGTCCTCCAATACCTCAAGCGTCACTCCCCGGATGTAGTACTTCTTCAAGAGACCCACCTGAAGGGAATCACTTTTAGAGCCCTCAACCGATGGGGCTATAAGATGTTCGCTCATTCTGGCTTTACCACGAGCTCACGAGGGTGGGTATCCTCCTGAAAATTACGTGTCCCTTTACTTTGCAAAATACACGGACCGACGATGGGGGTAGATATGTGGCTGTCACAGGGAGGTAGGAGGGACACACCCTCAATTTAATTTCGGTCTTCGTCCCCCGCGGTCTCCAACATACAACATTCACGGCCCTGGGGACGCTTCACTTGGGACTCCCTGAGGGTCGCCTCCTGGTGGGTGGAGACTTTATTGCGGTGGCTTCGGGCTCCATGGACCAGCACCCCCCGAGGGACCTGAATCCGTCGAGCCGCTGGTTGCCCGACTTTCTTGATTCCCTTGGACTGACAGACACGTGGAGGGCATTTCATCCTACCAGTATACAGCACACCTTTTTTTGGGAGCCCACAAGAGCTTCTCTCGCATTGATTACGTCCTTACCCCTGCGACACAAACAGCCTACATCCGGGAGGTCAAACACCTAGCTAGGGGCATCTCGGACCATTCCCCCCTATGGGTGTAAATAGGGTTGGGAGAAGAACAGAAGGATGGAATCGCGCCAATCAACCCATGGTATCTGCGAAACCCGCAGGTCATATAGAAATTTTAAAGTCTATTCGGTATTACTTTCAAGAGAACCAGGGCTCGGTTGAATCCCCACTGATACTATGGGAGGCCTTTAAATTAGTTGTCCGGGGGAGTGCCATATCTCTCATAGCTGGGACCAAAAAAGAGAAGCACAGAGAACTGGAGAAAACCGAGTCGGACATTTTAGACCTTGAGAGACTTTCGGATGGGGATCCATCGCCAGACACGCTACACCTTTCCACACACCCACCCGCCAGCTCCGATCCGCCAGCCTCGCCCTCACCTCCGTCCCTAGAATTCGGAAATCCACCGTCGGAGGAAGATCCTTCTCCTACCTGGCAGCCAAGACATGGAACTCCCTCCCCACTCACCTACGGCTGACCCAGGATCACCTCTCCTTCAGGAAACAACTCAAGACCTGGATGTTCGAGCAGTAGCGACCCCCCCCCCCCCCCCTCTCTCAGCGCCTTGAGACCCTTACGGGTGAGTAGCGCGCTTTACAAATTATTGTGATTGATTGATTGATTGATTGGCCTCCTGCACTTAAAAAGGGAATACAAACACATAGCCACAGATAAAGCCAAGGAATGGGGGTAGAAAGAGATGGCAGGATCTACGAGTGGGGAGATAAGGCCGGCAAGTTGATCGCCTGGCTCAATAAGAAAGAACGAGCCTGCAGACTAGTCTCTGAATTGACAGTTGAAGGCGGCAACACAATTAGTGACCTCATGGCAATAACGAAAGCATTCGCAGAACACTTTAGCACCATATACCAATCCACATCATCCCTGGGGGAGGAAGATTCTAAAGCCCTCCTGCGAGATATCAGACTGCCCACACTCTCCTCTGATGATAAGCTATATTTAGACAGTACTATAATGAGTGAAGAGATAGCGCAGGCCATTCGAAGTCTTAAATCAGGGAAGGCCATGGGTCCCAATGGGCTCCCCATCGAACTATATAAGCTATGCCCAGACTTGCTTTCCCCGTACCTAAAGACAATGCATGAAGAAAGTAGAAGTATGGGCGGCCTCCCACCGGACCAGTGTCTAGCCTCTCTGGTGGTTATCCATAAAGAGGGAAAACCTAGGGATCTGTGCTCTGAATTTGCGGCGAGTACATCGTGTCTTGGGCAGGGCTACCACGATCCAGGAAGACGCCATTATACTATCCCTTGATGCCTCGATGGCATTTGACACCATAGAATGGCCATATCTCATGGCGGTGAGAAGTTGGGCTTTGGACCTACTTTTATATCCAGGATCAGACTGCTATATGCGGCACCACAGGCGCAAGTAGTAGTAAACAACAAGCGCTCTGTGGCCTTTGAGTTGAGCCGAGGTACCCGTCAGGGGTGTGTTTGCTTTGCCTGGAACTGCTGGCGGCCTGGATCCCACAAGACCCTGTTATTCGAGGACTGAGATGGTCACTGGATTGGGAGGATCGCATCTCGCTATATGCAGATGACATACTCCTTTTTTAGGTCTCGCGAGCCAAAGGCTCGAAGAGACATTTTATATGTGGGCTTCTCAAAGTGCTGCCGTGGCCTAAAGCTACAGTGCACGTGAACGTGCACGCGCGCAGCGCCATGTGTCTTTCCTCCGTAGCGATCGTAATCACGATCACTTTCACTTTCGCGCGCTCCTCTGTTGCTGACATTCCCCCCTCCCTTCTCGCCCAGCCCTTCTTGTCACCTCGGCTTGTTTATAGCGCGAACTCGACCCGAACGAAGGTCGACGATAAAAAGCGCTTTTACGCGAGCACCAGTTACAGTACACAAGGACACATTCATTTTTTGCAGGCACAGGGAGATTAAGTGCTTTGCCCAGGATCACTGTTTGTCTTACTTATCCATGCGTTCTCACTCAACAAACTTTCTATATAGCATAGCAATCAAAATAAATTGTCAATTTCAAATTAATTCTAAACTGGCCGCCAAGGACCATGAATGCATGATTCTCAGGGCTCCTAAATGGGGATGAAGAACTGGACCATAAACTTGGTCTTACACACTTAGCCTCACTCTTTTAACCTGAATATTTCTGTGAATCACTCTCTAAGAGATGTAAAAATGTATTAAATGATGGACTATTTACCACACACGTTACAATTACAGCCATGCGAGTTTCACACCTGAAAAGAGCGGGTTTGCAATAATTTCAGGCATAATCCTGTAAATTCAGTCAACTCGTGTTTTGCATGATTCCTTGTTTAAATTAGATTTTTCTAGAGCACGTGAAATGAAGTCCACCGGGGTGACCTGCGTTACCCGCTTCCTCTGATAACTTCTGTGGGGCAGGAACGCCTGAGCCGCTAGAGGTCCCTGTTTAGCAGACAACATTTAATGAACGACGCCCATGAGAGAAGTGTCATGGGCGCCAATAAATTACACACTGATTAGGAATTCCTACCTAATCCTTCAAAGCCTGGTTAACTGTGGCAGCGGCTCTATGTACTTTGCATACACGGTTATACTAATGTGCTATTATTATATTTCTTAGTGCGCTGGTCCTCCATTATTTCAGAGCATCATTATCCGATGCTCCTTTATCTTATCATAACTACTGATTATGAGAAATTATTAATTTTGCTGTTCTTTTCACTCTACGGGCAAAGAGGCTAAAGGCAGATTTTCAATTGCGTAAGAGAATTTGTTGTGCTTGTTTTCACATGCAGTAAATACGCAGCTGGTGGAAGAAAGGGTGTGGCTTAACAGCTACAGCGGCCGACTTTGAAGCACCAGGTTTGAGTCTTGTGGGTGGCTCAAGCATCCTGTGATTCTGGGCAAATCAGTTCATCTTCCCGTGCCTAAAAAAATAAATGAATGTGTTCTCTGCAATGCAACTGGTGTTCGTGTAAAGTGCTTAGGTACCTTCGGGTCGAGTAGGCGCGATCTACTGGATGTAGCCTAATGGCTATAACAGACGCCCTCAAAGCTGGAGAACCGGGTTCGAGTCTCGGCAACGGCGCTCAACACCCTTTGTTACTGGGCAAATCACTTAATCTCCCCGTGCCTAAAATGAACGTGTCCATCTGGATTGAATTTGGTGCTCGTGTAAACGCTCTGATACCAGATTTCTCGGGTCTAGTTCGCGCAATGTACAACTCTACAAAAACTATATATTGGCTTCCAAATGCATAGCTATTCATGTATTTAGGAGAGTTTGGCAGCAAATGCCATCAGCCACTCAACCTTATAAACAGCAGTTTCGAAGTACTGGGAATTTTTTATTTATTTTTATTTACCGATCCATCTTGGATTGGCAAATTAAAAACAATAGGCAACTGCGTCATTTGCTAGGCCCTTGCTTGCACAGTGATGCATGTGTGCACATATGAAACCCAGAAGGATGTGATAGGACTCACGCCCGCTCCCTCATTCCCTGAGTTTTTGACACCCCTATAAGCTCTAAAATATCTAAGCAGGTTAAACGTTTGCAGGGCGACTCGGGGGGATGAAGCCCCCACCCTCAGCAAACTTTCACTTTTGTTAACAATCCAGTTACAGCGGAGGGTTTATCTACATACACGTCACTTCCCTTCAAAGCTCACTCATCTCAGATAACTCATCCTCCACCGCGTGGGACCGGGGCTGGTCACATTTCTGTTTGTTTTGCACAATATTTTAAGCATATTTTTTCATACTGGTGTGCTCTTAGTGTACAACATCCATGCACTGCGGCTGGGGATACTTGTAACCTGAAGGATGGTGTCAGGCTCCTTTCTTGTCCCCTGGAACGCAGTGGACACCACAATGTCACTAATTCCAATATTGGACAGAAGCGCATCCCTACCAGAAGAACGCCTCATAAACATTGTTCCCCCGGGTAACTGGAACGGATCGAGGTCAGAGCAGGCTCAGTTCTACGAGGTGTGTTTTTACTTTCAAAGAATTTTTATAATGTATCATTTATACTTTATTATGCATGTATTCTGTGTTTTCTTTTATGACCTAATTTAGGTCGAATAAAGATTTTTTGATGATGATGACTCGGGAAACCTTCTTTGAGACTCAAACACAGAGCCTCATAAACGAAGGATGGACATTTATAAATATCTCTATTACAGCATACCATAAACTACTAGAGTCATTAGCTTTTAATCAAGGTTTTATTAATGTGTCTATTTTTTACTCGCTTTCTGTTCTTTGTTTATATGTATTCTTCTTCAGTTGTTTGTACAGCGCTCCGATGTCCGCAAATCGCGTTCACACCTTATAAAACACCCTAAATAAATAAACAAGCATTTACAATGCAATAGGTCTCGCATTTGCGAGAGTTTTTGCTATTGGCATTGTAAATGACAATGCCTTTCATTTATTTGTTTAAAAAACCAACACATTAATAAAAGGCATTGTAATCTATAATGCCAATAGCTCAAACTCTAGTAAATGCGAGACCTATTGCATTGCAAATGCTTGTCTAACTTACCCCCCGTAGATAACTCAGAAGTATCCTAGACATTTTTGCAGCATTTGGGCGACACTCCGGTTTTCCGATTAATTGGGATGAATCACTAATGTATGTGCTTCATGGCCCCCCCCCGTTTATTTGACGATTGCCCCATTCAGACCGCACAATGTGGATTCCGATATCTGGGAATATTTGTCACACCTGACCCTAAACTGCACCATGAAAGGAACCTGCGCCCACCTCTACAGAGGTTGCGGAGGGATATTGCTGCATGGAAGACACTGCCTCTCTCACTCCTTGGGCGGGCAGCGTTATTTAAAATGATGTCTCTACCCCGCTTCTTATATGCATTGCAGAATGTGCCCAATCTGGTGCTGGCCAGTTATATCAAGAAAATAGAGGGTCTTCAGAGGCAATTGATCTCGAACGGGAGACCTCGTATAGCACATAAAAAAACTGGTCCTCAACTGGTATGACGGTGGCATAAGCCTCCCAGATATTAAAAAATATTACTGTGCTGCCCAACTTGCTGCCATCAACCAAACCACTTACCGCGACCCCCACGATACAGGATATGCCATGGACAGATGGTTTTTGCCGGGTGGAAACTTTCATGTGGCACTGTACTCCCCTCGGAGAAAATTGTCACTCACTTGCCCAACCGAACATGAGGTGAGGATCTGGCATAATGTCCAAAAATGTATGGGCTGGAGCGATAGACTGACTCTTGCCACCCCTCTGTGGAACTCGGAACAACTAGGTCTGCTGAGGGTCTCCAAGGGTTTTGATAGATGGGACCTCATAGGCATATCGCGTATAGGTGATCTTTGGTCCAAGGAAGAGGTACTACCATTTTCTACACCGAAACAACAATATGAAATGGCGGATACAGAATTCTTCCGTTATTTACAGATCCGCCATGTTCTCTATGCAAACATACCAAAAGGCACATCGCTCCCTGACTCCTCCCCATTGGAGGATAGGCTACTAGATGGCTATTTGCCAGAAAAAGTGGTTTCCCTGACATATAAGAAGCTACTGCACAATACCCCTGACCCTCTTGAGAAGCTTAGGGAGCACTGGGTGGCAGACGGCCTTGAAATAGATGACGATGAATGGCGGGAGGCGGTGGCGTCCCCCCAGGAGGTGGGTATCTCCGCCCGATTGAGGCTGGTCCAACTCAAGATCCTTCATAGGATTTATATCATAGGACCACAGTTGCTGTGCATGGGGAGAGAAGGTGGGAGTGAATGTCGTAGAGGGTGTGGGCAGATAGGCACATTCATGCACATCCTATGGGAATGCGACCATATCCAAAGATTTTGGCAAGCTATACATCGGACCTTTAGGATGGTCCTACATTAAAACATACACCCTGAAGCAAAACGCTGCCTCCTTAATATATGGGAGCCTGCGGACCTTAACACCTCTTGGGTAACAAGGGACATAGCGCAACACTGGGGGTCCGATGTGCCACCACACAGTATCAAATGGAAACAAAACCTTGACTGGTGTATGTTTAGAGAAAAGACGGTGTACATTGCACAGGGGTGTCCAAAAAAGTGCTCCTCGATTTGGGGCGCCTGAAATACCTACAGAGGAGAGATGCGTGAGGCACCTTTGATACCAACAGATGACGCGGACCTGTCTTCCTAAGTCCAAGCACTGAAATTGTTTTGCGTTGTAATACTGAAACTTGCTATGTGTAGCGCAGATGATTGAAATAATGTATTTTTCTATTGCTATGCCGCTGTCTCTTTGTACTTTCAATAAAAAGAATTATAAAACAAAAAAACAATGGCGACGATTGATGCTTAAACCCCGTGAACTCAAGCACACTGGATTAAGATAAGCAACATTTCAACATCCAGTTACGGAACAGAAATTCATTTTCTGGCATACATCTGATACGACAGCAGTTAAATAAAGGAAGAATATTCACCTTCGCTACAAGCGCAAGTCGGAAAATTCAGCTTCAAAGGTATTGTTAAGCCTCATGTATTATTTACGGCATGTTTGAAGACTTCAGCTTTTGTGACTGCGTATAAAGGGGTTGAGGAAATATACTGTGTGACCGAGTTCTCCCCCCAACTTCAGTTACAATTACTGTGGCGTGAAATTTGTGACATTTTTGCTATTTACCGTCTTTAGAAGTGTCTAGTTGACTGTTGGTCTAACCGCCTATCGGCCGCATTTTTCGCGCAGCGGCGGTATACCACACTCCTGCATTCCTGGTTTCTACATGTCTTTCTGATGTCGTTCAGCTTCTATTCTCCTGATGCTTCACAAACGTCTTACTCTGACACTGGGTCACGCAACATGCGGCCATTTTGGATCGGCCTGCTATGATATTTACTGATGCGTATTATTTCACCAGCTGATTCAGAGTTGTGTTTTCGTGTTTAATTAAACACATTTCCGGCGCATTTAATTACCTTCCGGTTCGGAGAATCGTCTTCAACTACTGTGATACTCACACATTGTGTGTCATTCAGTTTCGTCTTTTACCACTGTGACACGCACACAGGTACTGTGTGTCAACCAAGGTACTCTTTATTCGCTTTGCTTTATTTTAAACTTTATTTTAGTGCATTTTTGGGCAATGGCAACCATGAATTTACCTGCTCCACAACAGTTCATGGTGAAGGACTGTGAGGTTTCAAGTCAGAGATGGGAGGAATGGAGGGATTACCTCATCAATTACCTTGACACATTTGAGAGCAAAGTATTACCTCCTGAAAGGAAAAAAAAATGTTGTTACATTGTTTAGGTCCAGGGGGTTTGAGAGTGTGTAACTGAATTGAAAAGAAAATTGTTGCTGAAGGTGAAGGTAATGTGTTCTCCCAAGCCATTTCGGATCTTAATGCGAATTTTGCACCTACTGTTTGTAAGGCTGTGCATAGGTTTAACTTTTACCATCGCAAACAAGAACCTGGTGAGAAGGTGGAGGATTATATCGCTTCTCTCAGAAGGTTAGCCTTGTCCAGCAAGTTTGGTGTCATCGAGAAAGAATTAATCCACGACCAACTGGTCATGCATTGTAACAACCAGAACTTGCAAGACAAATTGTGGATTAATGGTGATGACACAAATTTGCGAGAAATTTCTGCCATCATTAGTAAAGCAGAATTAACCTCTCGGTGCGCAAAAACAGTCATTGTTAAAGCAAAGATTGATAGTAATGATGATATAGTTAAAATTGTCAGGAGTACTAACCATTCTAGATCGGAGAATGTTAAAAAGAAAAATGATATTCAACTGCCAAATGAAAAATTCAAAAACAAAGAACGCACAGAAAAATTGTCTGACATCAAAGGTATATGTTACCGTTGTGGTAGCACATCTCATCTAGCCAATGACAGAAAATGTCCTGCTTTAGGCCAAAGATGTGCTTCTTGTAAGATGTCTGGGCATTTTGCACGCGCTTGCTGCAAGTCCAAATCTGTTAAGTGTATATTGGATGAGTATGAGCATGATGTTGAGAGTGCGAATTCGGATGATGCCAATAAGGTGTGTTGTATAAATGACAATGAAAGCACGATACATAGTAAATAGAGGAAAAAACCTATTTGCAAAATAAAACCTGGAGGGGTACTTGTAACCTTAATGGCTGACTCAGGTTCTCCCTACGCAATAGTGAATAAAAATAAGTGGGCCGAGTTATTTTGTACGAAAATTGGTACCCACCTTGAAAGCCCCGACGTACACCATGTAAGCTACACAGGCAGGGCCGGACTGGGAACCAAAACCGGCCCTGGCAAAGTGCTCGGCCGGGCCCCCTCCTCCTCCCCCCCAGGCTTGGGGGTGCCGCCGAGCTCTTTGCGAGGGCCGGTTTTCTGCCGATTTTGTTACAGGGCCGATTTTGCAGCTATGCTGCAAAAACGGCCCTGTAACAAAAACAGCCCCCATGGGCCCTAAAACGGCCCCCACCTGTGCGGCGCACCGGGGGATTGCCCGGTGCCCGCTACGGCCAGTCCGGCCCTGTACACAGGTGAACCCATAGATTTTCTGGGCTTTTGCAAACTTACCTTTGAATTCAAAGGTAGAGTGACGGTCTGCAAATTATATGTATCCGTAGTAGGGCCATGTGTTTTGGGGTGGTGGGATCAAGGTAAACTTGGAATACATCTTGATCCCATTGCCTAGATCCCATTTTGAGTATTGATCCTCCACAGGAACACCAATGTGAAGATTTGACTAGTAGGTTTCCTAAAGTTTTCTCAGGGGATATCGGTGAAGTAAAAGATTTTTCCCACAAGATTGTGCTCAAAGACTGTGCTAAAAAACAAGCGAATAAAAACATTATTGAAGGCATAGAATCTTATGATTGGGTTGCCCCCCTTGTCGTCACGCACAATGCCAACGGCAAAATCCGTTTACGTTTGGATTTGAGAGAACTCAATAAAAATATCTTCATCGCTGTGTTTCCTCTCCCCAAGATATCTGAATAACTATCAGCGACTAAAAATAGAGTGTGGTTCTATACTATAAACTTGACGTCTGCGTATCACCAAGTCCCCTTGCATGTAGACATCTCACGGCTTTTGTCACTCCGATTGGTATCTTCTAATTTAAACGTGTTCCCTTCAGATTGGCATCAGCTGCTGCTATGTTCCAACGCATCATGTACCATTTGTTTAAAGATATGAAAAATTTACTGTTTTTTCAAGATGATATTCTCACCATGGGGAAAGATTTAGAGGAACATAACAAGGTTTTAACACAAGTCTTACAGATTCTGGAGTTGGAAGGATTAACAACTGAAAAGTCCAAATGTAAAATTTCCACGAAGAGTGTGACATACCTTGGCCACGAAATGAGTGCTTTTGGGATCCGTCCCAAATCAGTGCTTATTGATGCTATTAAAAAAGCACCATCTCCCAGAATAAGGAGGAAGTCAGGTCCTTCGTTGACTTGTCTGAAATGTATTCAAAATTTGTTTATAATTTTGCTGACAAAATGTATTGTATTAGACAATTGTTAAAGAAGGGTTGTACCTTTTGTTGGTCGGATAAATGTCAAGTATGTATGGATGGTAGAAAGAAAGATATCTGCTCTGTTCCAGCACTTTAAGGTTTTTACCCCAAACTTAAAAGTTACATCACTACAAATGTCAGCGGGAGAGGCCTTGGAGCAGTACTTTTCCAGTTACAAAGTGACGGCTCTGAGTGTGTAGTACCGTTTGCGTCAAGGGCTCTTACTCCTATGGAAGAAAAGTATTCCGTTGCTCCAGCAGAATAGGGCAAATTTACATATCCTCCTTGCGTCACAGACCTGTCATCACACTTACTCATTTATACACGCATTCATTGGTGGGGCACATAACACCAACAATCATACGTCTCACACAAATCTGCACACAGGAGGGAAAGAAGCGCTGGACATGTGGGGTACCTTGTTACCTTTCGGAAGAAAATTCTTTACATTATATACATTATATATACATCAGTACCTATAGAATCCTAACTTTTAACATCAAGGCACTCCACCACTTGGTCGATGGACCAATTAGTTGGACTGGTTGATGGTAATTTAGAACCAGCCAAAACACATTTAAAGCTTTGGAACCTTTCGATTAATCAATACCTTATTAAAGAATTACGGACTCATTTTGTTAATCAGTGCTTAGTTTATCCAATTCAATCGCTTTCATTAGCATAGTCAAACTTCAATCAAATCAGAATTTCAATGAATATCTTGGACACAAATTTACATAACTATTATATTGACCTAAATTTGAATATTGGCGACCATTTCCAGAAGAACCCGTCAACCCACAGCTTAATGCAAATCCCTTCCGATGAAATCGTCCGGTTAATACTCAGATTTAGACCCAAATAAGTCTGGGAAAGTTTTCTCTCTCAGCACGACTCAGTCCCCACGTAGCCAAGGGACCAGGTCATCACGCTAGCAAATCGATCCTCCACACCAACAGTCACCAACGGAAATTTGTAACGCACGCCCTTTTCCCCTTCTAAATTTCCCCTTTATATACTCTTTTTCCCCTTACTTCTAGAACAATGTGCAACAATTTTTGAAGTAGAAGTGTTCTGATTGGCTAAATTCTCTAAATTTGCAAGAAGTGTTCATGTTCCCAAGTTCGCCTGCTTCCCATAGGACAGAGTATGACATCTCCCAGAATTGTATTCTTTTCACGGGTTCTCAGGCGAAAATTTCCGAAGTAGCAACATGTAGACCTCGGGGTACAGGTCTCTATTGTCTTTTCAGTCATTCACACTAGCTGGGTCCTGGCAATCCTCCACGTTCCTATCCTTGACAAGGAACGCATCGTCTTGTTTCAGAGGTCGCCTGGAGATCTTCAGAGCCATCCGAGTCTGCGCAGTAGGCATTGCGCTCAAATGACGGTGGCCTCTTTCGAACTCCATTTTAAGTACTACGGCCTAGTAGGCCCGAATGCCAACTTAAGTAAAAACAAACATAGAGATAATTAATATATGGAAATGAAGATTCTAAGGTTTAAACCTACACAAATCCCAATATATATTAGTATTTGCCTAGCTTATAGCAACATTTAAAGCAATAATACTCACCATTCCGCAACACTGGAAGCGCATACCATCATAAAAGCAACATAAATCATGCAATTCTCTATTTCAACACATCCTACAGTTAGTTTGCATACCACAGTTAATCATTAGATTTATTAGCCATGCTATTAGCATTTTAGTCCCACATGTATCTTGTGTTTATTAAGGTGCAAAAGTTGGTTAGTCATAACACACTATGTAAATATTTAGAATGATTACGTAATTAGTATTTTCATGCAAAATAGAGAAGGTATACACATTTTTGCTTTACCTGCTCCACCAATCCCCCCTTTAGTGATTTTTAACATCACCACTAATCCCACTAACTTTCATAACATTTTTGTGGAAATGATTTCTCAGTTCTCTTACTCAGTTACGTTACATCATGGTTTTTCCTATCTCACCCTCTCTTGTTTTCTTATACATATTTTCTTTCCATTCTTCCAATTCTATATCTCCTACTTCTCTTTCTCTCATCTCCTTCTCCTTTCTTTTTGCAACTTCTTTTTATTCTATTCTGAAATTTTCTTCTTTTTATGCATACACATTCTAATCTCAAAATCAACATTAGTATTACCACACAAGTTACTGGCATTAGAATCTTACCTACAAATGATCTACCTAATTTGGTTAATAAACTCTTTACAGTAGAAAACCCTTTACCAAGCTTTTCCCAAACACTTTCAACCTCCAATGGAACAATTTCCTCATGTAAATCAGTTATATTCTTGATATATTTCTTTAAATTTTGGCTCTCGTCAGGAATGTAAGTACAGCAATGTTCCACAGACTCCTCCCTCTTTTGCCAAAATAATATTAAGGGCAAGTTGATTTTGCATAATCATGGCTTTCATGGCAACCATTTCGGTATTTACCAGTAAGAACCCTCCAGCAATGCTTGTCGATAAGCGATCCACTACTGTCGAAAATTTTCTAATTTTATGTGCATTCAGAGATATTCCAACGGCTGGTATCAGTGCTCCAAAAATATCCCCTACAATTTCTGACCAACTTTCCCTCCTTCTACGTGTTAGTTGTCTACCTATTTCTTGCAAACCGTCCTCTCCCTTTTCCACATGAAATATTTTTGGAAAAACCAGGCCTAGGTAGCATGTACCATACCAATGGTCCGGTAACCTATAATAAGCCCTGTTCCCACAGATGAAATATATTCCTGGGAATACCAGATATTTTCCTCCTTTAAATCCCCATCCTCCCATGATTCTATATACATCATGGCATTCACTTGCACCTAAAAAATAATGATCATAAACAGTTTTATTTCTTCTGATGCACAATTTTCCTCTCTGAGGCCAATCCAAAGCAATAGCAGGATATGCTTCTCCCTTTAAATTGTTTTCTTTCTCAGCATCCCAAACTGTTGTCTCCCTCTTTTCCCCAGGTACCTTTCTTTGCATCTTAATTCTCCTCTCTTCTACCGAGTCCAAGAAAGTCTTCTGTTCTTTTCTCAGACTACAAGTAAGATTGTTCTTAAACACTTCTTCTAAAGTTAATTCGCTAGTTTCTAAGAAAAAATCATCTAAAGTTCTACCCGGAATCACCTTATTTAGTTCGGGAACTACAGGTGCCTGTGAGAAAACATTATCTACATCAGAATAATAATATTCTAATTTCCCTGATTTATAGAACAAACTTGCTAATACACTACATGTTATTCCATATGTCACAGGAAGGTGGTGATAGGTAACACCCTCTGACACCGATGCAGGTAACTGCATACAAACATAGCAATCTCTAACGTAAATAGTCTTTACATATTCATACATTAACTTTGAAAAAACATTATTAGAGAAATCAGATATAGACCTATCCTTATATAAATCAGTTCTATCTACCAGTTTAGTCGCATGAGTATCATAAACCTCTTCTCCATTAGTCTTATTCTCAGGGTGATTCGCTACCCTTTCGAATGTTACTCTAAACGAATTTATTATAGCTAATATGATCCATAGAAGCATTAGTAATCCTGTACAACAACAACACACCTTGCACCATCTTTGGAGAAACCCACATGTAGGTTTCCTACCTTCTGTGTTTGCCATTTCGGAAATGATCAGTGTCTTTTGACTTAGCCTCGTTTATTCACAACTAAAATTTTGTCTAAACCCAAGGCTCTAAGCGCCTACTTGGCTATTTCGGTTATGTGTCTCATCCGGTATTTCAATCTCACAGTCTTGGTTCAGAACTTCCTGATCATCCGTCTCTTCTCTGATATCAAATAAGATAACTCTCAGGATTTCCGAATCTTCTTCTTCTTCAACCACTTCCGGTACAGTCACTCCTAGACTTCCTTGACTGTCTGCTTCCTCTTGTATATCAGGAAGTGCCACATACGTCCATTCCGGTGACTTATACTTCTGGTTGGGTTTCTTTATTCTCTTTTCCTTCTTTAAGTGTGCCTGATCAGTGTCTTCTGATTTCTCTTGACTAGACACTTCATTTACTTGTTCAGCGTTGGATGATCTTACTCTCGTCAGTCGGTATCTCAACCTTTTTATTTTATTTGGCCAAATTTCCTCTTCCTATGGTCTTTTCAACCTATTTCCCTTCTCACCTCGCTCGGTTTTCCAAGCTCTCTTCCTCAAGACTCGTCCTCCTTGGCCTTCTCCTTCACTTTCTTCAGATTCTGTATCGGTGTGACCTTTACCTTCTTTGGATTTTACCTTCAAGACCTCAGGTTCCCTATCTACAGTTTTCCCTCCTCGTGTTTCTTCCACGCAATCTTCCTGTTAACTAACTGTCCCTTCTTCTACCTGGATGTGTGTTGTCCCTACACCTCCTCGGGGGTCTTCCGCAACAGCCTTACCCTCACTCTCTGTATCTAATTCCTCACCTTCTAGTTCTATGACCTCAGGTGGAATTTCTCTTGTGCATGCATGTGGGGCTTCTTTATCAAGAATTTCTTGGTCAGTTATCTCAAGGTTTTCTTTTATCTTTTCTTGTATTCCCACCTGTTCAGTGTCTGATTCGGAGCTAGTATCGGAAATTTCCAGTCATCTCCTTAATGGTAAATTCTCTGGCTCCGCAACTTGACTCGGCTCCAATTCTCCCCTTTTTGGAGTTTGTCTTGTTCTTGTTTCTTCTGATTCAGACTCAGAGCTGGTATCAGACTTTCCCAAATACTCTTCCTCAGGTCTATTTATGGGACTAGGGATTCGAAGAGTATGACTAGCATGAATCCAATTCTTCACTCTGGCACACTTCACAGCAGTCATTGTGGTCAGAATCACTTGACGTGGTTTCCCCCAACGTGGGACCAGACAATATATCCTTCTATGCCCTTTGATCCACACCCAGTCTCCAGGACTCAAATCATGAGCTGGCTTCTTTTCAAGGGTGGTTGCATCCGATCCAACCTGATGAAACACAGAATGAACGGAATCAGCCAACCCCTTGCAATAATCCAACACAAAGTCATCAGATATAGGCAGTAGTTTGTTGACAGGAATGAAAACATGTCTCATCGCTCTACCCATAACAATTTCATGGGGGCTCAGGCCAGTTTTCCTATCAGGAATCGATCTAATAGTCATGAGCACTAGAGGCAAGACATCAGGCCATTTTAAACCTGTGGCCAAACACATTTTTGACAATCTGTTTTTAATGGTGCCATTTATCTGTTCCACTACTCCAGAAGCCTCTGGACGATAGGCACAATGTAGTTTCTGTTGTACATTCAATGCTTCACAAATCAATTTTATGATTTCATTCTGAAAATGCTTTCCTCTATCTGATTCAATCGTCACTAGAAAACCAAACCTAGGAATGAATTCCCTCAATAGGAGTTTCGCTATTGTAACCCCATCACTCCTTCTGGTCGGGTACGCTTCCACCCAGCGTGAAAACAGACAAACAACTACTAGAACATATCTTAGCCAATTACATGGGGGCATTTCAATGAAATCAATCTGCATTCTGGTGAAAGGACCTCCCTATAGTTCCCAGACTCACCACTGTTTTCCTTCCTGGATTATACTGCTGACATATAAGGCATCTTTGGCAAAGGCTCTCAGCTACAAGCCGGAACTTGACATTATACCAGGTCTGTTTGAAAAGTCTAATCATGGCATCCCTGCCTATATGTGCCTGTCCGTGGTATATCCGTGCCATGGTAGAGATCATGCTATCAGGCATTACTGGTCTTCCATCACGATAAACCCAAACCTTGTCTACCTCGCGTGGTGCACATCCTGATTTTATCCACTGTTTCTTTTCCTCTTCTCCTGCCTCTTCCTGTAACTGCCTCACTTCCTCCCAAGTACTCACTGTGTTATTAAAAAGTAAGGGACATGAGTTCATTTCCTTTTCCCAATTCCGATTCACAGAGTTTTGGTTTCACGCACAATACTGCGCTATGTCGTTCGCAAATTCGTTACCTGCTGACACATAATCAGTACCCCTGGAGTGGGCTGTGCATTTTACAACCGCTACTTGCTTAGGCAGCTGTATCGCCTCAAGCAACTTGCCAACCACTTCAGCATTCCTTATAGGAGTTCCACTCGGCGTCAAGAACCCTCTTTGTGACCAAATCTGCCCAAAGTCATGCACCACTCCAAATCCATACTGACTATCGGTAATTACAGTGACTATCAGATTCTTTCCCAACTTGCATGCTCTGGTCAATGCAAACAATTCAGCAACCTGAGCTGATCTCACTCCTTTCAGGCAAGACGCTTCCAACACAGCTGCTACAGTACATACTGCATACGCTGCACTCAAAATTCCTTCTTCAGTTCTTAGACATGATCCATCCACAAACATCACATGGTCACTTTCTTTCAGAGGCACATCTTTTATGTCCGGTCGGGGCTTAGTGCAAAAATCAAGCACTTCCAAACAATCATAATCCACGTCATCCTTCACTTCCACATTCACAGCATCCGGCAAGCAATGTTGAGGGATTTACATTAAGACACCTCACAAGGCTCACATTTGTAGCACCCAGAATGACTTTCTCATATTTAGTTAGACAACTATGCGTCATAAACTGTGTGCGGCTTCTTGTCAAAAGGATTGCAACATCATGGGGTACAAACACTCTCACAGGATATCCCATCACGATTCCTTCACTCTGCTCCAAACTCTTACAGGTAGCAGCCACTGCTTTCAAACAACCAGGCAACGCTACAGCTACAGGATTTAGTACAGCTGAAAAGTATGCAATTGGCGGTCTCAGTTTTCCATGCTTCTGTACTAACACAGAAAGTGCACACCTATCTCTCTCACTGCAATAGAGCTCAAATTCCTTTTTGTAGTCAGGCATTCCTAGAGCCGGTGCTTCAAACAAGCTATCTCTCAATTGTCTAAATGCCTTAATCTCCTCCTTGTTCAGTTCAAGGGGGTCTTTCACATCACTCTTCGTCAAGCGTACCAGAGGTTTTGCAATCAGCGAGAAGTTGCTGATCCATTGACGACAATATCCCACCATTCCAAGAAACATTCTCACCTCTCTTTGAGTCATTGGTGCTCTCATTCCCTTTATTATTCTGATCCTGTCTGCAGTCACCCTTCTCAGACCTTTCTCAATCTTATGACCCAAATATTGTACTTCCTTTTTACAAAATTGTAATTTCGATGGGGATACCTGAAGTCCTCCATCCGCCAAATGATTCAACAATGCAACTGTGTCCACCACACATGCCTCTCGTGTCCTCGATGCCACCATTAGGTCATTGATGTATTGCACTAGTACTGAACTTTCTGGCATTTTTAAATCTTCCAAGGACTTCTTTAGAATCTGATTAAATATCGATGGACTTTCTGTATCTCCCTGTGGGATTCGGCACCATGCCAAAGTATGTTTGCCAAACCGGAACGAAAAAATCTGGTGGCTGTCGGGTTGGAATGGGATAGAAAAGCATGACACAGGTCTATGACCGTGTACCATTCTGCATCGTGGGGAATCTGATATAGGATTACCGAAGGGTTCGGTACAATGGGACAACAAGGTACAACAATTTCATTCACTTTTCTCAAATCTTGCACTATCCTGAAAGTTCCGTTAGGCTTCTTCAAACCCATGATTGGTGAATTACTTGGACTACTCATTATCTCACTCAAAATTCCCTGCTCAATCATTTTGTCTATTACAGGAGTCACTTCTGCAAATATTTCTGGTATCAATTAATACTGGGGAATATTCGGGTAGCTCACTCCTTCTTTTACTGTTATTTTCACAGGGTCTACTCTTTTCATCAATCCCATATCTTCTCCCCTGAAATCCCACACCCCGGATTTCACTGTTTTCTTCAATTCCTGAGGCAATTCCTCCGGATCAAATACAACAAATGCTTCAGTAATTTCGGGTTCCAGATTGGCCATTGTCATTCTATACAGTACATCCTCATCAGGAGTTTCAAAAGCTATGCCATCCGGAGTACAGAAAATCGTACAATTCATCTTACACAACAAGTCTCTCCCTAACAAGTTCACTGGGCTATCTGCATATCTGCGAATTTCCCTATTTTAACTTTTACCGGATCAGTAAGGTAAGTTTTTATCTGTTTATTTGAGACTCCGACTACTTGGATTGTGTCACCCGAGAGAGGAAGATTTTTAACGTCAGGCGATCTAACAGTTGAACGAGTAGCACCAGTATCTACTAGTAAAGTAATATTTTCATAATTTACCTTTCCATCCACAAAGGGTCCTGGCAGGTCTACCTCTAGAGTTGCGCCAAGTACTCACTCCTCTTCCTCTCCTAGGCACCGCCAATAACTCTCTTCTGACTCACTCTCATTGCGCTACAGCCAATACTGCGAAACAGCACTAGCGCGCGGTAGCTTTGTTACCTGTTCCTCAGTGGAGAATCCTGTCTCATTACTGTATCTCTGAGGATTTACGCTCTGTGGAAAAGGTGGCTTTGGCACCTGACACTGTTGGGCAACAACCTGCTGCTGTCGTGGCGGTTGACAGCTCACCTCATTCTGCACCTGTGGATTCAATGATGCATTATCGCCATTAGCACTCGGGGGCAATTTATACTCGGATTTCCAATGCCCTAATTTTCCACAATTATGACATGGCCATTTCTTTTTTGCTTCCTCTAAGCTAATTTGTCCCTTTCCTTTTCCAATATTAGGTTTTGGTCTCACTTGGCCCATGCCATTTGCTTGTTCAATCAGCTGGGCTTCTTGTCTCTCCGCTACCTTAACCTGTGCCCACATCGCCTTCTCTTTCAGCTTGCGTTGTTTTGCTTCAATTTCATCACTAAAATATTTTGCATGTCGTAACACCTCATCTATCTTTTTATTTTGTCAATCCACTGTATGCTGTTTGATCATTTCGCTTACTTCAGGTCTTAAACCATAAACAAATCGATATACAAAATGACTTAAATACTTCTCGCTCAATTTCTCATCACCACTGTATTGCTTAAAAGCTAACAGCAACCTTTCATAATAGGCATGGACAGATTCATTAACTTCTTGGTGAGTTCTATCAATTTTTACCCAATCAGTCTCTTTTGGTGGCACTTTATTTTTCAAAAAAGTAATTACACCTGTTCATATTTTCTCATTACCTCTGGATCAGGGGCTCCTGTCTTAGGATCCCTAGGATACTCTTGAGTGGGCCAACCTACTGTAATTTTACATTCTGCCCATAGATCTGCAGGTACAACTATATCGAAAAGACCATTCAAATCTATCCACAACACTTTTAATAATTTAACAAACCTTTCCACTTGTCGATACCACTCCACAGGCTTTTCTCTTAGCCTTGGAAAATCATTGGTAAATGACAAAATGTCCTGCCTATTCCAGGGAACATGTACATAACCCCCTCCCGGGATCTCCCTCTTGGGACATTCTGTTACCACCGTCTCCTTTTCTCTTACCGGGAACGCCGAAAAGGTCTTATCTGTTGCCTCATCTCTCTTTTGAAACCACCTACTTTTCCATCTATCTACATCACCCCATTTCCTTAACAAGGCAATTAGTTCTTTAATTTGATTCAATCTTCCTGCCGTATTCAGATTTACAATATCTTTTTCTGAGAAATCTACTCTATATGGCTTCTGTAATGATCCTATTTTCTCAAAGTCAATGCCCATTTCACTTGCTGTTTCTTCAAGTTTCTCATGCAAACTCCTCGCTCTCCAAGTTATACTCTTACAGAGAAACATTAGCTCCTCATCCTGATATGCTTTTAATTTTTCAGTTGGAATAGTCCCTACTATTAATTCCTCCAATGTTACCTTTAATTTTGCCACATCTAAAGGTTGAGGTTCTGTATCTTTTCACTGTAAACTCCTTAATCAATCGCTTAACTCATCAGACGTGGGACCACCAGGAATTGATTCATTTCTCATTTGCTCCATATTTCTTTCTGGGGTTTCTTGTGCTGATTCTGTTGTCATCAGCGTCTTACTTGCTGGACTTTGGTTTATCGTCAGATTTTTAGGAGTACTTAAACCTGATGTTCCTACCGATTTTCCCCATTCATTTCCTCCAGAACCACTTTTTTCTGTTTCGATTTGCGGATTACAATTGTAAGGAACTGTTAAACAATGGTCACTCTCTTTCAAAAACAGGCATCACTGGCCCTATAGTTACAGGTACGGTTACGGCTTCCATATTTTTGGTTAATTACCTAATTTTCTCAGTTAATTCCAGAGTAGTTCTAGCTAGTTCAGCTGAGTTTTCACTTCCCTCCCTAACAGGTTGTACCCTTTCAGAGTCTCTAAATGGATTATTTTTCCCTAAATCAGGTGGCTATTGCTCAAAATCTTTATTTTGCAGTGTTTTCTTTACTGGTGCACTCAGCGTCAGCAACATAGAATTTGGTTGATACGGGGGAGGAGTTTTATAAAACATGTCCTCTAGCACATCATCCTCCGATTCATTCACACCATACTTATAACCTTCTGACCCTGTATTGTTTCTCTTCTCTGTACACTTTCTGCCACTTGTCTTTTCAGTATTTCTCAATGGAAACATCCCAGCAGTCATGTTTGCACTCCACCATCTCCTCATTCTGTCATCATGACTTTCCTGCCCACTCGGTCTACCAAACATGTAATTATACCTTCTTACACTCCGATGCCGTTTCCTTTCATACATCTCTTCTTCCCATTCCGTCAAAGCTTCAAATTGAGTAGGTCTAGGTCTCGGTTCTAACCTCATCATTCTTTCTCTTAAGTTCCTTAATACAGCTAAACTAAATGAACCACTTTCTGAAAACGCTAGAACTCCATCTTCTTTGGTATACTTTGCCCAATTATCTAGCCAAATACATGTATGGTACCCATATTTCGCTACCATAAAGGATGCATGCGATTTCGGTGGAGGAACTGTCTGTCCTTCCCTAGTCACAATTGGCTTATCCTCTTTAAACAGGCTTTTAATTTTCCCAAACCATGACCTTTTCTCCTTCTCAGGTGGATCGTAATACATAATTTTTACTTATTCTTGTTTCCTAATCACTAGACTTATTAAGGGGCATATCAACAAGCAGGCGACAAAAAATTATGGCCGCTTATGCGGCTGTTTTCGGCTGAAAAGCGGCGATAATTTTATCGCCTAATCAGCAAGGTCACGCTAACGCGTGAAACCTTGCTTTAGCGTCAGGATTCCTAACGCCCAGCTTTGCATCTCTAATGAGATGCAAAGTGGGCGTTCCTGACCTGGCATGAGAGGAGAAATGTCGCTAACGACATTTCTCCTATCAGCAAGCCTAACGCTATGAGGCATAGCGTCAGGAAAAGTAGCGATAACCCCTGTTATCGCTACTTTTATTACGCCTGCTTCAGGACTGACTTAGCCATGATATCCTATGGAAGGTGGATATCATGGCTAAGTTTGTGAGTCCCTATCAACTAGCTAACGTGAGATTATCGCTGGGTTTCCAGCGATAATCTCACGTTAGCCAGTTAGCGCTGGGATTTTTATCGCTGATGAGATAAGCGTTGCTAATAGCACGCTAACTCAGCAATAAAAATCAGTGCTAGCCGGCGATAATTATCTGAGCGCTAAGTGCGGTCAGTGATAATTATCGCCGGTTGTTGTTGATATGCCCCTCTATCACTTCCCTTACGACTATTCCGTTTGCTGTCCAATCCCAGTGCGACTCACACCAACGCACTAATCCTGTGCGTCTTCGTTACACTGAGGTTCTCCAATCCCAGCGCGACTCACACTAACGCACCAATCCTGCGCGGTTACGTCACACTGGCAATTCGCCACTCCTAGCGCGTCTCACACCAACGCACCAATCCGTGAAAGCTTTGTTTCTCTACGGCTGGCCAATCCCAGCGCGGTCTTCCCGACGTCACCGTTTTCTCGCTACTCCTGCTTCTGCTGACCCCTCCTTTACAAAACCTATCAGCAAACTTTTCTGACGTTTTCATTAATCAAAATCTGTTAGTAACAACATAAAAACACCACCATTGCCTGTTGCGCTAAACCAAAGAATTCTGTATTTCCAGTAGGCAGCGCTTACCTCTACCCAACCACAGAATTATTCAGTTTCGCCGATAAAGTAGCACTTCCCTCTACCTTACCCTTGTAACAAGCAAAAAGGCTAACCGTTTCTCTGGGGATAGAACACATGTGGAGACTACACTGCTCCTGAGAATTAAGGCCAGAGTTACACGAGAGAACCTGTTGCTAATGCACTCACGCACATTCACACAGAAATTTCCCTAACGATAACACACGACGATGTTACCAACTCGAAACCAGACAATGCGTTGTGCGACTTCACTTGCCACACATTTCATCGTGTACCTACAGGGCAACCAGACAATACACTGTGCGACTTCACTTGCCACACGTTTTCCCCGTGTACCTACAGGGCATCCAACTTCCTTCGTCCCGGAAGTCTTCAAAAACAACATAAAACGCAACACGACTCAGCATAGAATGTTAGTACATAAATCAATAATCAATAATCACCAAACAAATGCAATAAAACCATTACTAATCGCCAAACTAGCCAAAAATAACCGTAACTCTGCTACCAGAAAACTGCTCCAGCAGAAAAGGGCAAATTTACATATCCTCCCTGCGTCACAGACCCGTCATCACACATACTCATTTATACACGCATTCATTGGTGGGGCCCTTAACACCACCACTCATACGTCTCACACGAATCTGCGCACAGGAGGGAAAGAAGCGCTGGACATGTGGGGTACCTTGTTACCTATCGGAAGAAAATTCTTTTCATTATATACATTATATATACATCAGTACCTATAGAATCCTAACTTTTAGCATCAAGGCACTCCACCACTTGGTCAATGGACCAATTAGTTGGACTGGTTGATGGTGATTTAGAACCAGCTAAAACACATTTAAAGCTTCGGAACCTTTCGAATAATTAATACCTTATTAAAGAATCACGGACTCATTTTGTTAATCAATGCTTAGTTTATCCAATTAAGTCGCTTTCATTAGCATAGTCAAACTTCAATCAAATCAGAATTTCAATGAATATCTTGGACACAAATTTACATAACAATTATATTTACCTAAATTTCAATATTATCGACCATTTCCAGAAGAACCCGTCAACCCACAGCTTAATACAAATCCCTTTCGATGAAATTGTCTGGTTAATACTCAGATTTAGACCCAAATAAGTCCGGGAAAGTTCTCTCTCTCAGCACGACTCAGTCCCCACGTAGCCAAGGGACCAGGTTATCGCGCTAGCAAATCGATCCTCCACACCAACAGTCACCAACGGAAATTTGGAACGCACGCCCCTTTCCCCTTCTAAATTTCCCCTTTATATACTTCTAGAACAATGTGCAACAATTTAAGTAGAAGTGTTCTGATTGGCTAAATTCTCTAAATTTGCAAGAAGTGGTGATGTTCCTAGGTTCGCCTGCTTCCCATGGAGTATGACATCTCCCAGAATTGTATTCTTTTCACGGGTTCTCAGGTGAAAAGTTCCGAAGTAACAACATGTAGACCTCCGGGTGCAGGTCTCTATTGTCTTTTCAGTCATTCACACTAGCTGGGTCCTGACAATCCTTCACGTTCCTATCCTTGACAAGGAACGCATCGTCTTGTTTCAGAGGTCGCCTGGAGATCTTCAGAGCCATCCGAGTCTGCGCAGTAGGCATCGCGCTCAAATGACGGTGGCCACTTCCGAACTCCATTTTAAGTACTGCGGCCTAGTAGGCCCGAATGCCAACTTAAGCAAAAACAAACATAGAGATAATTAATATATGGAAATGAAGATTCTAAGGTTTAAACCCACACTAATCCCAATATATATTAGTATTTGCCTAGCTTATAGCAACATTTAAAGCAATAATACTCACCATTTCGCAACACTGGAAGCGCATACCATCATAAAAGCAACATAAATCATGCCATTCTCTATTTCAACACATCCTACAGTTAGTTTGCATACCACAGTTAATCATTAGATTTATTAGCCATGATATTAGCATTTTAGACCATGTGTATCTTGTGTTTATTAAGGTGCAAAAGTTGGTTAGTCATAACACTCCAAACGATTAATATATGTAAATATTTAGAATGATTACGTAATTAGTATTTTCATACAAAATACAGAAGGTATACAAATTTTTGCTTTACCTGCTCCACCACCGTAATAGAAAGAGAAGCTCTAGGGTGTTTGAGGGGACTTCAACATTTCAGGCAATTCATTTGGGGTACTTGTGTCACTTTACGAACAGGTCACAAACCTCTTACTATAGTTCTTACATCACACGGTCTTAAAAATGTTTCCCCCTGAGTTTCTCGTTTCTTTGCACAATTACTGGATTTTGTGTATTATGTTGTTTACGTCCCAGGCATTCGTAACAGAGTAGGTGAGTAGGTGTCCCTTACCCGTTAGTAAAGATACTGTTGATGATTGGGACCAGTGGTTCGTTGGAAGTGTGTTTAACAATGAATTAGCGACCCTGTCACCAGGTAGGTCGCCTCCCTCAGCCGTCACACGGTCCTCCTGTGCCGCTGTCCTGCTGCCGCTACTCACTGTGTCCTGAACTGCTTGGTTTGCCTGATTCCGACCTTTACTGTGTTGCCATTGATTGATTGTTTTCTTTCACTGTTGTCTTTTTCACTCACTGGTGCCCTCTGTGCCCTCTCACCCCCTGCCCCCTTTTTCCTTTTTGTATCACCCCCCCACCCGCTCCCCTCCCTCGCGCTTTCCCGCCGCTGCCTCCCTTGCAGACCCGCCCCCTGGTGCCCCATTCGCCGCCCCGCTCCCGCCTCCCAGCTGCTAATCCCTCCCACAGCCCCTCATATGGAGGCCGCGCGGTGGTGAAGGGAGCGACCCTTGACCCTGTCACCAGGTAGGTCTCCCCCCTCAGCCACCACACGGTCCTCCTGTGCTGCTGTACCGCTGTACCGCTACCGGCTGTGTCCTGAACTGCTTGGTTTGCCTGATTCTGACCTTTATTGTGTTGCCATTGATTGACTGTTTTCTTTCACTGTTGTCTTTTTCACTCACTGGCACTCACTCATTCGCCGCCCTGCTCCCGCCTCCCAGCCCCTCATATGGAGGCTGCACAGCGGCCGCGCAGTGGACGCATGCAGCAGGCGCACCGCTGGCTCGCCGAAGGCGCACCAAAGGCAAGCCCGTCTGCGCCTGGACCGCGCAAGTCTGCAAATACACCTGCGTCCGAACCTGCACCCCACCACCCGGACCAGGCAACAACAACAACCACCTCAAGTGCATCCTGCTCAACACCCGCTCCGTCCACAAGCACGCTGTCGAACTCTGGAACCTCCTCGACACAACAGCACCAGACGTCGCGTTCCTCACAGAAACCTGGATGAACGCCTCCTCAGCCCCCGACATCGCCATAGCCATCCCGGACGGCTACAAGATCACTCGAAAGGACCGTGTCAACCAAACCGGAGGAGGAATCGCCATCATCTACAGGAACACCATCGGCGTCACGACCAACACCAAAGATGCCCTCACCACCGCTGAACACCTACACTTCCAGATCCACACCGACCCCAAGACCACCCTCAGAGGAAACCTCATCTACAGACCCCCGGGCCCACGCACAAAATTCAGTGAAGCCATCGCCGACTATATCAGCCCACATGCCCTCCCCTCGTCAGACTACATCCTCCTAGGTGACCTGAACTTCCACCTGGAGAACAACAACAACACCACCACCCTGCTCGACAACCTCGCCAACCTCGGACTCAAGCAACTGGTAAACACCCCCACCCACTACGCCGGCCACACGCTCGACCCCATCTTCTCTGCCAGCAGCCACGTTGCCTCCAGCCACTCCACTGGACTACACTGGACCGACCACAGCTGCATCCACTTCACCTTTAAGAAGACCACATCCCACCACCGCCCGCAACAGATCCCCCACAGATGCTGGAGCAAAGTCACCACAGACCAGCTGAGCCAGAACCCACCAATCAACACTACTGACACCAACGACGCAGCCCGCAACCTCACACAGTGGATCATCAACTGCGCCGATGCCCTTGCACCACTGAAGAACCCTCCAGGCAAGCCTGTCAACAGGAAAACCACATGGTTCACCGACGACCTCAAAGAATCAAAGTAATCCTGCCGAACCCTCGAGAAAACCTGCCGCCGCGAACAGACGACAGAAAACCTGACAGCCCTCAAGAACGCCACTCGCAAACACCACCAGCTGATCCGCACCACCAAAAAGACTTCGTTCAAAGAGCGGCTGGACAACAACACACACAACAGCAAGGAACTCTTCAGCATCGTAAAAGAGCTCTCCAACCCCAGCGCCAGCAGCAACGACGTCACATACCATCGCAAGACCTTTGCAACTCCCTCGCCACGTTCTTTCACTGCAAGATCGCCGATATACACGACAGCTTTGGTACCCAGACTCCACCCATAGCCACCAAACCAACGCCTCCTACAACCACCCTCAGCGCTTGGACTACCATCAGCACTGAAGACACCGCCCATGCTATGAACACCATCCACTCCGGCTCTCCTTCCGACCCATGCCCTCACCACATCTTCAACAAAGCCGACACCATCATCGCACCCCACCTACGGAACGTCATAAACAACTCCCTCACATCCGCCACCTTCCCAGAGAGCTGGAAGCAAGCAGAGATCAACGCCCTACTGAAGAAACCCACAGCGGACCCTAAAGACCTCAAGAACTTCCGCCCCATCTCTCTTCTTCCCTTCCCTGCAAAAGTTATCAAAAAGATTGTCAATAAACAGCTGACCGCATTCCTCCAGGCCAATGGCTCCCTCGATCCATGCCAGTCTGGTTTCAAGCCAACCACAGCACCAAGACCGCCTTCATCGCAGCCACCGACGACATCAGGACTCTGCTTGACAACGGGGAAACAACCGCCCTCACCCTCCTAGACCTCTCAGCCGCCTTTGATACAGTCTGCCATCGCACCCTAATAACCCGCCTCCACAACGCCGGGATCCAAGGTAAAGCTCTGGACTGGATCACCTCGTTCCTCTCCGACAGAACCCAGAGAGTCCGCCTCCCTCCCTTCCGCTCCGCGGCCACCGAGATCATCTGCGGCATACCCCAAGGCTCATCACTCAGCCCAACCCTCTTCAATATCTACATGAGCCCCCTCGCCGCCATCGCACGCAAACACAACCTCAGCATCATTTCATACGCCGACGACACCCAGCTGATACTCTCCCTCACCAAAGACCCAGCCACCGCCAAACTCAACCTCCAGGAAGGAATGAAAAACGTCGCGGAATGGATGAAACTTAGCCGTCTGAACTTGAACTCAGACAAGACGGAGGTCCTCATCCTCGGACCATCCCCATCCGCCTGGGACGACTCCTGGTGGCCCACAGCACTGGGCACCGCACCTACACCCACTGACCACGCACGCAACCTGGGATTCATCCTGGACTCCTCTCTCACGATGACCAAGCAAGTCAACGCCATCTCTTCCTCATGTTTCAACACCCTGCGCATGCTCCGTAAGATCTTCCGGTGGATCCCTACCGGAACTAGAAAGACGGTCACCCAGGCCCTCGTCACCAGCCGACTAGACTATGGGAACGCCCTATACGCAGGAACCACAGTCAAACTTCAGAAAATACTCCAGCGCATACATAACGCATCCGCACGACTCATCCTCGACATCCTTCGCAACAGCCACATATCAGTCCACCTGAGAGACCTGCACTGGCTCCCCGTCAGCAAAAGGATCATGTTCAGGCTCCTCATCCACACACACAAAGCACTCCACGACATAGGCCCCGAATACCTCAACAACCGCCTCACGTTTCACACTCCAAACTCCGCTCGGCCAGCCTCGCCTTCGCCACTGTCCCACGGATCCGCAGAACCACCACCGGAGGAAGATCATTCTCCTACCTGGCGGCCAAGACGTGGAACTCCCTCCCCGCCCACCTACGACTGACCCAGGACCACCTCACCTTCAGGAAACACCTCAAGACCTGGCTCTTTGAGCAGTAGCAGCACCCCCCCTCCCTTCAGCGTCTTGAGACCCTTACAGGTGAGTAGCGCACTCTATAAATGTATTGATTGATTGATTGAGTATATCTCACGATGACTGGGTCAGTAATATATCTCAGGATGATGAACTTCATGTTGTTTGCGAATTTGTCCTCAATGGCTGGCCTTACAAATCTTCCCTACTTAAAGCTGTCATTCCATTTTGGGAAGTTAGAAACGAATTGTCCTTTGAAAATGACTTATTACTCCGGGGTGGTAAGTTAGTTCCATGTAAGGTCTTTCGTGACAAAATTATTAACTTATGTCACGAAGGTCATTTAGGAATGGTCAAAACCAAGTGCAGAACTAAGCAGTCGTATTGGTGGCCTGGAGTCGACAGGGACATTGAAAGGATTGTCCGAGACTGTTTTGAGTGTACTAATTCAGATAAAAGTTTATCTACGTTCAAACCTATTTTACATCCTATTGTAGTTCCCGATATGCCTTGGGAAAGGATTGGTGTTGACATTTTTGGTCCGGTCAAAACCACAGACGGTTCACAGAGATACATTTTGTGGTGATTGACCATTTTTCTAAATGGCCTGAGTACAGGGTTGTGGAGGAAGCTGATACTGACAATCTTTTGTACTTCCTTGGTGATGTGTTTGCCAGGGAGGGTCTCCCTAAGGATTTAATATCTGATAATGGTGGACAGTTTATTGGTGAGAGTTTCAAGAACTTAATAAAGGAGACTGGAATTGTTCATAGGACCACGTCTAATTATCACCCAGAAGGGAATAGAAGTGTTGAGCACTGTAATAGAGTAATAAAGGGCATTATTGAACTTTCTTATAGCAATGAAAAGGACTGGGAGGATGAGTTGAGAAAAATGGGTAGTGCCTACAGAATCACCAAATGTCAATCTACCGGTCACTCGCCATTTGAACTGATGAGAGGACGTTCTCCCCGCACCAAAGACAACATGGGTTGGCTTGGTTGCACTAAAATTACATGTCAGGACCGGAGGCTCCGATTATGCTTCTCACTTATTTGCTTTTTATTTCAGCAGCCAATCAAAATACTTTATTCACAAAAAACGACAAATCCCATGAACACTCAGTGCATACAACAACCATAGAGTGTATCATATAAAGGTCTCAACAGAGGTAACCACTTCCTCTTTCTTTGCTGCTCCGCAGCCAGTTAAGTGCCTCTTACACTTATTACTTGCATGCTTTAAGTGCGCAAGTTTCATCTGTGTTGGCTTCTTTGCATTAAGTAACGCGTTGTAGGTATTGTCCTGGTGCTGTTATTGGCTGCCATAGTGCTTATTCACGTATTTCTGGCTGTTTTAGCCTGTGCAGATTTGGTTACTCAGCGCAGCGGCGGCCGGACGTTTTCCATCGCGCATCTTGCTTTCCGTGTGTTTTCGCTGTAGCGCTTGCGACTGGGAGCGGTTCGGCCTCCCTTGCCGGGCGCGTCTTTTGCCCGTTGCTGTTGCCTGTGAAGAGGGAGTCAGGGGGGCGAGGACTGCGCGTCGTTCGCTCGTCCTCCTGTGACTACGGGCGGCCGCAACCACGCATGCGCGGTGGCCATTTTGGGGCATATTTTAACGCATCAGAACGGAGATCGCGCAAAAAATTTGAATTCAGCTTCAGCTTGGGAGTACAAAAGTGCCCGTTCTTAGCCCCCAACTGACGCCTGCTGTTGCACGCTCGCAGCGGGCCGCTAAATTTGCATAGGCCTTGCCTAGAGAGGTGTGTTGGCAAGCCCTCCCTCCACATCTAAAAGGAAAGGTATTGGTTGATACCGGCTTGCATGGGGTTCACCTCTCCCCCGTGACTGTCCAGACCCTGGACTTTGGTTAGAGTAGTACCCCTCCTTTGCATAGACTGTCAGTTGCTTGCTTGCTGACTAGTGCTCCGCTATGGCAGAGTACATGTATGACGAAGAGTACTGTTATGAGGCTGAGCCTGGGGGTTCTTTGGAATAAGACCTGGTGGACACACTAGATGCGGGGGTCCAGAAATCAGTTAACGGTCACGGCTATTGCCCCCTTGTAGAGGCATCTCAACAAATATGCGCTGCGGCAGGGTTGGATTCCCGCTGCGCCTAGCCATCTTAAGTCTAGCGCTGCGCACGGCGCAAACCCGCATAAGGCTGATTTTGCTAAGCTCGCGGATGCCTTGGCTAAAGATCAGGATTCAGCCACTCAGGCCGATCCCTTTGACTCTCCCGATGAGCCTGGCGATACATCCCCAGACCAGGAATGTGATGACCAGGAAGCGGCCCAGCCAGCCAAGAAAAAGAAGAAGGAACACCATTTGGAGATCCCCTCTCAACCCAAGGTCCTAAGTTTTGAACCGGCGGATATTATCCACCCCAATTCGACGACATAGCTCCTGGCGCAAGAGGTGGCAGACTATGTGCAAGCGCACCTCCGTCGACCCTACGACAAGGACGTCAGGGCTCGACTGCGGTCCGAATGTCCTCGACCGGATCTGGTAGCGAAGGTGGCTGATACCCCCGAGGTGGACCCCACCATGCTAACTTATTTAAAGAAATACTCAAAAGATCCGAAAAAAGGCATTGATCGTGCTTGGCGGTCCTGCCAAGACAAGTTTTGTACTTGTCGGGCCCCATCACTAAGATTCTCGAAATAGGATACAGGGCCAAGGAAACCGGGGCATCCATCAATCCGGACGACCTTATCGGATGGGCACAACGTGCTGTATGCCAGTTAGGCATCGCAAATTGTGCCATGTCTAGCGAAAGACGCCGATCCATCCTTCTCAAGCTAGACCCCAAACTCGCGAAATTGTCCACTTCGGAAGCAGGGCCCATCGCTCATGGCCTCCTCTTTGGTCAACCATTCCTGAAGGAACTTACCAAATGTGGTGACCTTCAGTGGTCTTGATAAGGCACAAGAGTCATTGAAACGGGCCTTCCGTCCGGTTTTCAATAGGGCCGGACGAAATAGAGGGCGGTTGTTCGGCCGAGGACACCAAGGCGCCCCGAGAGGCAATATCAACAGCAGCGGGGAGGATATCAGGACACCAACCCCTCCTTCTACCCCTCCAGACGCGCGCGGAATATGTTCCGCAGGGGCAGATTCATCGGCAATCAGGCCAACCAGCCCGATTCCAGGAATGCAGGTGAGACTGGTTTTGCATTCAGGGGTTGTTTTGGGGGGACGCATTCAGTGTTTTCTTCAGGTTTGGCAAACAATCTCACAGGATGCTTGGATCTTGGAGACCGTTCAGGGCTACAAGCCGGAGATGTACAACACCCCCATTCAGGGCCCCTCTCCCCCTCCGATATATTTTTCCCAACGCAATCAGAGTTTTATCACCGACTGGATCAATTCTCTGGTGCGGAAAGGAGCCGTGTCTCCTGCCCATCTCTATCCGTGGGGTTTTGTCAGCAACGTGTTTCTGGTCGAGAAAAAAGGGGGCGGGTCCAGATTAGTCCTAAATTTAAAAGAGTTCAACGGCTGGATAGTATATTGCCACTTCAAGATGGAGGATATCCATCTTTTACGAGATCTGCTGCAGGAACAGGAAGGGGATTGGATGGTGTGTCTGGATCTCAAAGACGCATACTTATCCGTCCCTATTTACGCCCCTCATCGTCGGTTCCTCCAATCTGTCTGGCAAGGCATGTGCTACGAGTACATGGTCCTTCCCTTCGGGCTATCTTCGGCACCATGGTGCTTCACAAAGCTTCTCCGCCCGGTGGTGGAATCCTTGAGAACGGGCGGAGTACAGCTGATCGTCTACTTTAGACGAAATCATTATCATGGCGAGTTGTCTTCGACTAGTAGTCACTCATCTGGAATGGTCCATATCTCTCCTTCAGAGCTTGGGCTTTGTGGTGAATCCTCAGAAATCTATCTTGTCTCCCACGCAATCAATAGAATTTCTGGGATTTCAGATCGATTCGTGGAGCTGCCAGCTGTTGCTTCCATCGCAGAAAATCAGAACCATCAAGAAAGAGTTGCGGGTTATATTGAACAAGCAAGTTGTGTTGTTGAGGTCAGTGGCACGGATTGTGGGGCTATTGGTAATTTTCCCAGGCCCTCTTCACTATCGGGCGCTGCAGCGTCTAAAGATCCAACATCTCCGCAAAGTCCTCGGTTATGCAGAAAAGGTTCCTCTCTCCGAAGAGGCGAGGTGGGAGATGCTATGGTGGCTCGAGCACATGGAGTCATGGAACGGCAGAGCCATATTTGGGTCCAGTCCCGAGATTGTGATCGAATCGGACGCCAGCCGCTGGGGCTGGGGAGCGCGTTGTGGCTCGATATCTACTGGGGGTCGATGGTCACATCAGGAGCTCTCCTTGCACATCAACTGCTTGGAGATGCTGGCAGGCTCTTTCGCAATCCACAGTTTTTCACCTCAGAGGACAGATTGTTGCATCCTCTTACGAATGGACAATATCTCGGCGGTTCGCTATGTCAACAAGCTGGGAGGAACGAAATCCAGGATTCTGGCAGAAATAGGCAAAGATTTTTGGCATTATTGCCTACTTCACAGAATCTCAGTGGTGGCAGAATATCTCCCAGGAAGAAACAACAAAGTGGCCGATTGGCACTCCCGCTACCTTCGGGACTTCAATGACTGGAGGCTCCATCCTCGAGTCTTTTGTGCTCTGAATCTTGTATGGGGCCCTTGTCATCTAGACCTTTTTGCCTCTCGCCTCAACCGGCAATTACTGGAGTTTTACAGTTGGCGTCCCGACCCGGAGGCGATAGCCTCAGACGCATTTCTTCAGATTTGGCCACAGACTCAACAAGAGGAGTTAGTGCTTATCACCCCGTTGTGGAGAGCTCAAGCCTCGTTCCCGACAGTTCTGGATCTGTCCTGTGCGATACCTTTTCTTCTTCCACAGAGATGGAATCTATTGTTAGATCCTCAGAAGGCTCCTCATCCATTGATAGAGTCAGGACAGCTTCCTCTGGTGGCTTGACGAGTTTCAGGGATCGCTGGGAGATCCCATGACTTTCGAGAGACGCTCCCAAGTTCATTAATGAAGCATGGTCGTCCAACACACATCAACGATACTCATCTGCATTTAACAGATGGTGTAGCTGGTGTTCTCAACGGAACGCCGATCCCACTGCAACGACTGTCTCCATGGTAGTGAATTTCCTGGCCTCTCTGGCGGCATCTGGTTTAGCTTACAGAATTGTTAACAATTTTCGATCCGCCATTTCGGCAGGACACGTTCTACTAGACGGTAAATCAGTTGGAGAGCATCCTTTAGTATGCAAGTTACTTAGAGGTATTAGGATGGTGAAACCTCCGTACCCTAAGTACTCGGTCCTTTGGGACGTTTCTGTGGTTTTACGGTTTTTAGAGTCTTGGCCTGCCAATAAATACCTGTCTCGAAAGCAACTTTCAGCAAAATTAGCCATGCTATTGTGTCTGGTTTCCTGCAAGAGAGTTTCAGATATCTGCACCCTTGATCTCGCGGGACATCGGTTTACTCCTGAAGGAGTAACCTTTTTTATATCCAGATGGACCAAAAGTAATTCTACATTTCCGGATAATTCTAAGTTGTGTGTGGTTCAATGTTTGAAAGCGTACGAGGTAAGTACTGATGAATTCAGATCTGATATGAATGGTCAATTGTTCGTTGCTTTACAAAAGGCTTTTCGACCAGTGACCCCGGCCACCTTATCCAGGTGGGTGCGTTGGCTCATGGAAGAAGCAGGCATTGATGTCTCAAAATTTGGCGCCCATTCAGTTCGGGGTGCAATGGCATCTAAATCCTTCTCCATGGTAGTAAGTCTTGCTGATATAATGAATGCGGCTGATTGGTCAGCAGAATCTATGTTTAAGACATTTTACTATAAGCCTATTTTGGATGTGGCGTCAATAGTGGTGGATCAGCTTTGAACAAGCATAATTGGAGCCTCTGGTCCTGACACAGAATAAAACATTTGTGAACATACGTGACAAGAATTTTCACTTCTATTAAGGACAATGGAGGCGAGGATTATCCCACCCAGAGTTATGGTACTGTTGTTATACATTACTGTTGATAATTTCATGCATGTGAAAGTTATTGCACTGTATAAGATTAATTCCCCCCCTCGTATTTGACTGGCATGATTAAGATCTTAATTTTTTTTTTCACTATTACGGAAAATTTTCTCTGTTTCAGGTACAGATGGCAAATGAAAGATACAACGATTCTACGTTGGTCGAGTTCAAGGGTTGATCCCTCTGGATCCATGTTGTGGTTGCCTGCCAAATGCTGGAAGTTCATGGAATCATTTCACGTTCTGAGGATTCAAAGTTCATCCGTTTCATGTCGGAGTCGTGAAGGACTCTTTTGCCAGAAGAAAAGTATCAGACTAATGTTGAGACTAAGCTCGTTTTAAACATGCTGGGATTAAGCAAAGAAAGAGGAAGTGGTTACCTCTGTTGTGACCTTTATATGATACACTCTGTGGTTGTTGTATGCACTGAGTGCTCATGGGATTTGTAGTTTTTTGTGAATAAAGTATTTTGATTGGCTGCTGAAATAAAAAGCAAAGAAATGAGAAGCATAATCCTCGCCTCCGTTGCCCTTAATAGAATTGAAAATTCTTGTCACATATGTTCGCAAATTTTTAATTGTTCCTTGTCCCTTTGATAAGGTCAAGCATTCTTTACAGACCAACCAGGGTCGTTTGGTTGAGAAACACATGGATGTGAATTAAAGGAAGAAGGTCAGTTTACAAGTTGGAGACATTGTTATGGTCAAGAAGGGGAGATGTACGCAAAGGTGAGAGTTTGTTTTCTGCCCCCTTCAAAGTTGTTAAAATTTTGTATAATTCTGCACTTTTGAGTGATGGTAAAGTGTGGAATGCCAACAGGATAGTTTTATATAAAGGGCGAATGGAAGTAGAGCACAATACTGTTAAACAGAAGGACGAGTATGATTGGATTGTTGATATCAATGACACTGTTGTTACTGAGTATCCTACCAACATTGAATCTGTGGTGAATAATGGGGGTGAACAATGTTCGAGACTTACCACTTCTGGCGCACATGGTGCTTGTGCGCCTGAAGATGTTGTAGTGATTCCTCTCACCAAACGTATATGCTCCAAACCCAAGGGTGCGACCCACCTCGCATTTTGTATTTAAAGCTCCCTGAGCCATGGGTTGACGAGCCCGGATCCCGCACCCGCGCGCCGTGAGAGGTACTATACCTGATAATTTTTTGGCAGTCTACTTGGCACCCCGCATACTTACCTGCTCCCTGCTGACGAGAGGCAATTACCTCGAAACACGTGTCCAGGGATGGCATTTTAACTATATACTCGTGGCATAGGTGTACCCGCCGCTGTCACTACATCCTCCAGAATCCTATGGGGCTATTTGCTAGTATGACGAGCGGTGTGCGACCCACCTCGCATTTTGTATTTAAAGCTCCCTGAGCCATGGGTTGACGAGCCCGGATCCCGCACCCGCGCGCCGTGAGAGGTACTATACCTGATAATTTTTTGGCAGTCTACTTGGCACCCCGCATACTTACCTGCTCCCTGCTGACGAGAGGCAATTACCTCGAAACACGTGTCCAGGGATGGCATTTTAACTATATACTCGTGGCATAGGTGTACCCGCCGCTGTCACTACATCCTCCAGAATCCTATGGGGCTATTTGCTAGTATGACGAGCGGTGTGCGACCCACCTCGCATTTTGTATGTTACACATATTGTTTGTTAACAGAAATTTATCAAATTTGTTTCCTTGTTTTTAGGTCTCGCCTGGCGATAGCAGCGCATGAGCTGCTCTCGCCATGCGAGTGCCTTTTGCAATCGATTCTCTAAAAGCCTTACATGCACGCGTAGGGACGGACAAAGATGGCTGCTCTCGCCATTTGCCCAAACCTATCACCATGCGCATGTACGTACAGAGAGTGGACAGTCCGACGCCATCTTGTGCTAAGCTTTTCATTGTCATGGCAACTAAGCTGCCGCTTCGCGTATGCAGCTTGTCGGAGTTCGCTGTACCACATAGAGGCAATTCAACATGTGCACGCTTACGAAAAATGCACGTGCATGTGGACAGCCCGATGCCATCTTTGTTTACTTTAATTAGTGTAGGGATGTCCACACGCATGCGCATGGTGGCATGCTTTCGCTTTCCCTTCCCCGCCCGTAAGCCTCCAGACAAGTAAGGGACAGAAGCACGGTGCGCCCATGCCCAGCAGCAAGCACCGCCACTGGTTCCAACTCCCTCTCAGCTGTAGGCCGATTCGGGGTCCCTGCGCTCCCGGTCTCACCTGCTACGGTTACTTCCTACTCTGCTCTGCTGTCACTCCGGGTGTGCTACCCCTCTCCGGGGGTCGCGGAGCCCAGTGCACTGGTGAGAGTCTCCGGGGCTGCTGCTGTTTTTCGAGGCGCGGCTGCAGGGGTAGCGGAACGGTGTATTCTCGGTTAGTGCAGAGCAGCTTCATGACATTTTAGCCCAAAGACTAGTAAACACAAGCATTGGCATAGCCAATAGGTCTCGCTTTTGGGACCTTATAAGTATTTAGTTATGCAACTGTTGCATGGCTAACCACTTATAAGGTCCCAAAGGCGAGACCTATTGGCTATGAAGAGGACTTAAAGAGAGGGCGAGCCATAATGGATGCAGAGTAGAGGAATAATACAAAGGAAAGGGGACAAACAGTACAGTAGAATGAAAAGATAGAGGAAGCGATAGGTAAATGCAGGTGAGCAAGAGAGGCAGGATGAAAACAGATTAGAAGATGTGTAGGGAAATTGAGGACAGCAAGAGCGCAAGAAAACAGAGTACAATATGAAGGAAAGGGAGGAAGCCAGTCAGAATGTAAGGAGAGAGGAACTGGAAGGCAAGAGGAGGGTGCACAGGAATACGAAGGAAAGTACACCGGGAGGCGAAGAGGACCGAACCGATCAAACATCAAAACTCCCCAACTCTGAATTAGTTAGACTGCATTCAAGTACTAAACATAAATCCTTCAATTGTGCTCCGGGCAAAAGAAAAATAGTGAGATTTAAAGCAAAAATAATTGTACACATAGCTCATCATGAAGCCTACGTGGTAAATTAAACAAAGAAAAACGAAATTCCTAGCAAAAGAGTCGGCCCTCTACCAAGGGACAGAGTCGGCCCTCTACCCAGTGAACATCGGCATGAAACCAATACAAGCCAACATGGGATTTCATTAACACCATACAGGGAGCAGATAAAACCAGCAAGTGATCCACATGACATGAGAGAAGAGGAGATGGTATCTTCAATAGTCCCACTGAATGGCAAAAATGAGTCCAGCAGCACAAAACAGCCATTCCTATTCAGAAAACTTTTGGTTTTGCACCTCAGGTTAGAGAGTAGGACAACGTTCAACAAGACAGTTCAGTTGCCTCAATGACTGTCAATAGGACAGCATTCTATCAATTTCAATGAAGCAGGGGTGGTTTGCTCTTGTAGAATCCAGTTTTTACAATGTTGTGATTTCCATCAATCATTTAGAATAACCCATTAAAGACATCAATTGAAACTAGATTATTCCAGGTACAAGGGCACTTTAGAAAAATTAATGATGATCACATTAAGAAACAGGGTGATGCGACCTGATGCATATGCTGAGGCTCTGTCCGGCGCTGCGGGGATACTGGGGTAGGATAACGCACGTCTTAATTACAATCACCGAGCGCCCCTCCTGGGACGCAGCAGAGGCTTGTTTATTGGGCCTTTTACCGCTCCCCCTTAAAGCGAAACTGTTGCGTCGTTTTGCCAATCTGACTTTAATGCTAGCAAAGCGCCTGATAACACAGCGTTGAAAGTCTCGTGCCCCACCGCGTGTAGAGGCCTGGGGGGAGGAGGTGTTGCGCTGGTCGGTGGCGGAGCGAGAGGCCCTGCACCGTGAGGAGAGTCGGGGGCTGCGCAAGCGTCCTATATCCCTTGAATGGGCACACCTGACTGAGCAGTTTAAAAGTGAAATGGGGAAGGGGGCTGCAGGTACTAATCCCCAGAATTCCCCTGTATGAGTCGGGGTACATGTCAGCAGATAAGATTGGTGATTGATGGAACCTGTCCCCTGGCACTGGGTGATGAAGTATCCCGAATGATTGAAGCCACTTCCCGGTGGGTGGTGGTTTACGCCTCCCCTCCTTACTCCACTTATTTTCATTCATCTAGTTCTCCCCTCTTACTGCACTGTTCTGACTCCCCCCCTTCCCCTTGCCGCACGCTTAGGGTGTGGTCTCCTTCCCCTGGTTTGGTTATGGTGGGTGGGTTCTGGGTGGGATTGGGAGTTGGGGGGATGTTGGGTGGGCACCGCTTCCCGTGGGTAAAGTATCTTGAAGGATGGTTACGTAGTACATAGCAATGTGCATGGTTGGTGGCCTTTCAGGCCGACCTGATACATTTTATGAATGTATTGATAAATATACTACACTATTTACAGGTTGGCGCAAGACGCCTGCGATGTCTCCTCTGCCCTATATGTACTTAATGTGATTAATGCAGTTTGTAACTCATTGCTCCTTCTAATGAAAAATGTTAATAAAGTTTGTTTAAAAAAAAAAAAGAAAGAAACAGGGTGATGGCTCAACGCTATTTCAGACAGAGAGTAAATGAACACACGAATGCCTTTAATTGCAAACATGACCAATTTATTAATTTATTGCTCAACCACTATTTCCAACTTTCAAAATGGATTTAAGAAAGTGGGCACTAAACTAATTCCTGGGGTTGCAACAGAACAACAGTAAACAGAATATCGATTGGATGTTCAGAATGCTCTAGAGGTAATCATGTAATCAGAGATGTTATGATAGATCTAAATATACTAGATCAAAAGAAGATCTATTCTAAATGGAACCTGACCAAAAATGAGAAAATAGCTTTGGAGACACTAATGGAGAACGAAGATATTATCATCAAGCCCGCGGACAAGGGCGGCGCTCTTGTGAGCCTGCAACGAGATAAATATGAATCTGAAGTCGAACGACAACTGACCCAAGAGGATCACTACAAACGTTCTGAGGAAGAATTGTACATTTGATAAAACATAAACTTATTGCTGTGATAAATTCTGGAGAAGAAGAAGGTTGGCTGTCTAAAAAAGAAGCCCAATATTTGATTAATAGCAATCCAAGAACACCACTATTATATGTCCTCCCAAAAGTTCACAAAGATCTCGAGAACCCTCCCGGAAGACCAATTATTTCAGGAGTGAATTCCATCCTTGAAAGACCTGCTAAGTATGTAGACACCTTTTTAAAACCTTTAGTGAGAGATACTGTCAGCTATATAAAAGATACAATGCAAGCGATTACACTCCTGGAAGGACAACCCTTTAAAGAACAGGAAGAATAACTAGTTACGCTTGACATTGTCAGCCTATACACGAACATCCCGCAGGAAGAAGGGCTGGAGGCAATCGAGTTTTTTCTGGAAAAACGCGAACGTCCCCACAATGTCCCTATGGCATTTATTCTGCAAATGGCGGAATTATGTCTGAAACATAACTTTTTGACCTTCAATGGATCCCAATTTGTTCAAATAAAAGGAGCAGCGATGGGATGTCAATTTGCACCGGAAAGGGCCATAATGTTTATGGCACTATTTGAAGACAGGTGGATTTACACCAATAATCCATATGACGGCCACATTAAAATGTGGTACCGTTATATCGATGACGTGTTCATGCTATGGCGTGGTTCGAAAGAACAACTCCTGGAATTTCTTAATTGGGTCAACCACAGGAACAGCGATATTCAATTCACGGTTAATTACAACAAAACTGAGATGAACTTTTTAGATCTAATGATAAAACATGAAGGAGGAAGTCTATACACGACCTTGTATAAGAAAAAAACAGACAGAAACACCATACTCCACTTTTCCAGCTTTCATCAACGCAATCTTCGGCAAAACTTTCTGAGAATAAAACGAAACTGTATGAAGAAGGAGGATTATTTTGAAAATGCAAATGTCTATATTGGGAATGCTGGTTGTGAGGCAGTATCCAAAGAAGCTTCTGAAGAGGGCCATGAAGAGAGCATGGTACATCCCTAGGGAAACACTCTTGGTACCCAAAGTACGAGAGGATGACCTACCACTTGTTTGCGTCACCACCTTTTCAGGTTGTACTAATGACATGAAGAAAATAGTACGAAAAAACTGGTCCACCGTAAAAGCCTTGGAACCTCTACAGAATCTTCCGTTCTTTGCACTTAAGAAAAACAAAAGTTTAAAAGACAAACTAGTTCTGGTTTTCTTTTTCGTTTTGTTGGCATATAGTGATAGTCCTCAACGACAAGAGGGGAGAACCTACAATTATGGGATTGGCTGGTCCGTCCCCGGTTACTTGCATACTGTTGATTGCTCTGGGTGGGTGACCTTCACACGCCTGTACAGCCTCTGAGCTGGCGCCCTGGACTTGGTCCCTCTTCACCTCCTTTAGATTGTAGCCCAGCTGGGCCGGACAACAAGACTATTACTAATCATAGCGACCCCCCTCCCTTTGTGCATCTCCCCTGCGTGGGAATTGTGGCGGGACTGCCGCATGTTTTCTCTTTCTTTCTGTTTCTATCTTACTGAAAAATAAAAACACCTTTGACAAAAAGACAAACTAGTGCATGCTGACACAGCCAAGAAAAAAATCACCCAATCAATTCAAACTTTGCTTACCTTACCACCCATCAGAGGCCATCGAAGATGTGGCAATTGGTCCTCTTGTGAAAGCACAATAGAAGGCTCAATCTTCACGTACGGAAATAAATTCGTTCACGAATTGCAATACGCATAATGTAATCTATTGCGCAATCTGTCCATGCCCCAAAGCGTATGTTGGAAAACCAACTCAAGCCATCAAAACACGCATGGTCCAACATCATTCCAGAATTCGATGTAAGACTATCAGTGCACCGATGGTCACACACTGCCTTAAATGCCAGCATAGTCCTAACGATATAAAATGGACTGTGCTCAAACATGTGTCTGGAGGGAATGTTGATACCCTCCTATCTCAATTTGAAGCCAAAACCATTATGTATTTAAACACAATTGATAATGGCCTGAACGAACTCAGTGAGATTAATCACTGGGTATGAGCAAGCTTCTACACAGTTTCTCTTTCCTTCCTCTCCGTTTTATTTATTAACAACGTGAAAGGCTAAAAAAACACGTGGGCACCCGATCCATCATTGTACTGTGAGCGTGGCAGTACTAATGTTGGTAGTGTCGACATGAGTGGCTCCTTTGAGTTTAAATCACAAGTTCCTTTAAAATATTGTATTAAATTTTCTGACACTAAGTAAACTTCGTAGTAGCTCATGCTTATGAATTACCAACTTTTTCAAACGTTATAAGTAAGCACAGAGCGATACACGCTCTTTGAAGTGTTGACAAAACAAGGCTCATTGCAATAGCGTTTAGCTCCATAGCAACCCATGGGAACTACGTCACAGTGGAGCCGCCCCTCTCTCCGTTCCAGAACCCAGAAACACTTCATTGGCTTTTCCGGTGCGTTCGCAGGAACGTTCTTGTCCCAAGCACAAATAAAAGGAAGGAGTTTTTTTAGGCGCAGTAATGACTGCCTTCACGTCAGAATACTAAAAGTTAAGATGCGCCACGTCCGGAAAGCGCACGGATTTGATTAGCAGCCGGTCCGTTGGAGTCCGTTTAAAGACATTGTATAAGCCTTTCATCTGCAACACAAGGTAAAGACTGCGTGCTTTAACAACAGTCACCACACTGAGGTTTAAAGGGCAGCCACATTTTTCTGTCCGTATGCACGCCGGAGTGGTGGTCGGTTTAACACGGTTCCTGATACTTAAAGGAAACAGCGGCATATACTTTTTGTGAGGCACAGATAATGAACTTTTTCCACTGTGCGTCTATCAAATTATTCTGAACACCTCTTAACATCCTTCACCTTCTCCCCTTAGCGACCTCCTCGATTTTAGACACTCGCTGGTGCAAGCTTGAGGGGCTAAAACTTAAAATCTAAAACTATTATGGAGATTAGCATTGAGACCTTTGATAGAGAACACGTTCTTGTCTATCTTCGCCCCTTTTTTTAGCCTAAAGATCCTTCCTCGACTAAGAGAGTTATGGATTCTGAAACCCTTACGAGGTATAGGCGTCCCCCACATATTTGGTGGTCTACCGAAGATCACCTCATACGGGGATAGCCCTGTTCGAGAATGTGCTACCATTCTCATGTAAAAGAGTGCAACTGGTAAGGCTACTACCCAATCGACACCTTTCTGTCTACATATTTTGGACAATCTAATTTTCAGAGTTTGATTATGTCGTTCCACGAGACCTGCTGCCTCGGGGTGTCGGACACAATGAAATCTCCATTGATAACCTAACAAAAGTGAAACGTGTTTCATTAGTTCGGATGAGAACGGCTGGCCGTTATCTGAGTAGATAACACGTGGTAAACCGTACCGTGGGAAGAATTCTCGAACCAACTGTTTGGCAGTAGTCGGGGCAGTGTAATCTGAAACCGGGTATGCTTCTGTCCAACGGGAAAGAGCACAAACAACTACGAGAACATATTTGAATCCTCGACATCGTTCCATCTGGATATAATCCATCTGGAGGACTTCAAAAGGGTGATCAGGAGGCTGAAATCCACCCTGTTCTACGGGAATGCTTTTACCTGGGTTAAACTGACAACAGATCATACAGGTACGAACTTTTTGTTTAGCTGCTGCTCGTAAATGTTTGTTGAACCAAATGTGTTGAATGCTGTCTAGCATAGCTTTTTCTCCTAGGTGCGCTGGACTATGTATTGTATTAATGATGACTTGGACCATTGAGTCGGGAGAAACCATATAGATTTTTCCTTCGTCATCCATCCCTGATCGGTTTGGATCCCTCCTAATTCAGTCCATTTCTTTATTTCTTCTGGTGTAGCATGTGTCTGTATGTCAATTACGTCAAGAGCGGGATCCTTAACCGTCATGCAATGTGTTGGTGTCAGAACTATTGTCTTTGTCATGTCAGATGTGTGAGTTTTATTCTGAGCAGTCTGTTTAGCTGTTCTGTCAGCTAGGTCATTGCCTTGGGAAATGATATCAGTAACTTTCGTATGAGCTTTACATTTCATAATTGATATTGCAATGGGTAGATGTATTGCATCTAATAAGGCATGAATGAGGGGTCCGTGCTGAATGTGGGCACCGTGAGAAGTTAAATAACCTCTCTCTCGCCACAGCACGCCGAAGTCATGTACAACTCCGAATGCATAACGTGAATCAGTGTATATGTTGACTTTCTTATTTGTGGCTTGAATACAGGCTTGTGTCAGAGCGATGAGCTCTGCTGCTTGAGCTGACAAGGTATTAATACGATTTGTTTCAATGACTTCAGTGTCTGTTGTGACTGCATACGCGGCCACTAACTCTCCTGTACTTGTTCTCATACATGAACCATCTACATACAACGTCAGGTCTGGATCTGACAATGGGACGTCTGTCAAGTCTTGTCTGGGTTTCGTCGTGATAGTAATAACTTCAATACAATCATGTGCTAGTGGGTCTGTTCCGTTTACTGGCAAAAGTGTGGCAGGATTTAATGTACTACAACGTCTGATTTCTATGTGTGGCTGGAACAATGTTAATTCGTAACCGGTGAGTCTTGCTATAGTCAAGTGTTGTGTCTGTGTGCGGTTCAAGAGAACCTCTACTGCGTGTGGTACTTGTACTGTCAATTGATGTCCTAACACTATGGCATCGCTTTGTCTGATTGCTAAAGCTGTCGCTGCCACTGATTTCAGGCACGCAGGCAGAGCCTGAGCTACGGGATCTAATGTACTAGAAAAATAAGCACATGGTTTGTGTGATCCTGCTTGTTCCTGTGTGAGTACTGACAAAGCAGTACCTTCGCGTTCTGTAACAAAGAGTGTAAACTGTTTATTGTAACATGGTGTTGCTAGGACAGGTGCTTGACATAAAGCTTTCTTTAAACTTTCAAAGGCGTGTGTATGTTCTTGAGTCCAAGGGAGGACAGTCGATGTAGCTGCCTCCTGTGTTGTCAACTGAATAAGTGGTTTTGCTAGAAATGCATACTGAGGGATCCACTGCCTACAATATGAAGTGAGGCCTATAAAAGCCCGCACCTCCTTTTGTGTCTTGGGTACTGACATGTTATCAATTAACTGTATGCGGTCGGGTGTAAGCTGCCTTCCCTCCTTGGACAGCGAGTGCCCAAGGTAAACAACTCGCTGGACACAGAATTGCAGCTTAGAAGGGGACACCTTGTGCCCCTTTTCGGCCAAAAATTGTAAAACCGTCAGTGAAGCTTTTTCACATTCAGGTTCGCTTCTAGCGGTGATCAGCAGATCATCGACATATTGAAGCAGGGCAGTGTTAACTGGCATGTGGATACTGTCAAGTTCTCTTTTCAGTGCTTGGCTATAGATGCTGGGGCTTTCTGTGAATCCTTGAGGTGCGCGTGTGAATTTAAAGCTTCGTCTATTTAAACTAAATCCGAACAAGTATTGACTTTCCGGATCTATTGGGACGCTGAAAAAGGCATTCTTGAGATCAATTACAGTAAAGAATGTTGCTTCGGAATCAATGGCTGTCAGTAATGAAGAAATGTCTGGAACTACGGGGTATTGTGGTACAATACATTTATTTAATTCGCGCAGATCAATAACCAATCGATATACTGGCGGGGCTTTTGGGTCAGTTCGTTTAAGGATCGGAATTATCGGGGAATTACATACATTGGAGTCGGTTTCCACAACCACTCCCTGGGTAATAAGCTCGTCAATGATTTGCAGTAAAGCCAATACAGCATCTGGGGGTAACTTGTATTGTCGCATTCGTGGTAGTACCACTCCTGTCTTTAGTGTGACTCGATATGGTGTAATGTTCATGCAACCAACATCTGTAGGGCCTTGCGCCCATAAATGTGTGGGTAAAGTCTGCAGTCGGTGATCCATGTCTCGGGACACATAGTGCCCTTTGAAATCGCGTAAAAACAATCTTACTCCTTCCGGAGAACAACATATTATAGCTCCTAGAGCTTTCAATGTTTTTATACCTAACAGGTTTTCTGGACATGATTTAGTAAGCAATAAATCTGTAGTTCGTGTCAAGGGACCAATCGTAAGTGGAAGAGGCTGTGATACCTCGTTAATGATAGGTTTTCCTGAAAAACCAAGGGAAATATTCTGTGAGCCTGAGAGGGGTGCCCCTGGAACTTCACTACGTTTTATGGTTGTTCGGCTTGCCCCTGTATCAAGTAAAAATTTTCTATCCTGGCCTAATAGTTCACTGTGTATATAAGGTCCTTCTTGATCTACAGGGACCTCGATAAGGGGTAAGCCAACTTCCCTCTCTAGGCTGTTTCATGAGTATCGTTGATAATCAGGGTAGTCATACTGTGCGGTCTGGTACATCTGTCGTGTCGTTGTTGGTGTGGCAGCAATAGGCTGCGGTGGTGGAGCTGGCATAGACTGTTGCGGAGCTGGCATGGCCTGTGCATGCTGCGGGGCTCCTTGTTGGTTCTGATCCTGTCTAAGTGGCCGTGGTCTTTCTTTTGTATTACCTATGGCGATATTATGTTTTAAAACTGGACAATCGTGTACATAATGACCTGGCTGTTTACAATAGTTGCATGTCCCTTTTACGGAACCTGCTGAAACACTGGACTGTGTCATACCCTTTTTATGACCGTCAGCTGGAACTGTCTGGGAAACTAGCATTTTCATTTTCGTGTCTTTCATGCGTCTTTGTTCATGTTCTTGTTCCTCTCTAATTCTATTGTGATGGTACTGTAGCATTTGTAACATTTGTGACGGAGTGTTACCTTGCCAGGTACTCTCGAATTTCAATACTCTATTCTTAACTTGGGGCAGGGCATTTTCAACTAATTTTGTCACAAACAGATGTGGATACGATTCGCTACTTGCTTTTATTCCACTATTTATACCAAAACATTTTTCGAATCGGGCATAAAAGTCACTAGTGTCTTCATCTTGCTTTTGTTTGCAGGCTGATATTGCACCCCAGTCTTTCTTTTTCGTAGTTAATAAACGTGGCAGTACCTGTACTAATAAACCTGGTAGTATTTTGGTCTTTTCCCCAAGCCCTAAACCTGGACCTCGAGCGGTTTCTTCGTTTTCTAATGCTGTCCAATCTATCTTTTGGTCTCCCACCTCCCAATCCTTTTCTTTGAGTTTTTCGTAAATGCCCGCAGGCATTAATACCTTTAATATTTTCATAATGTCGGGATAGGTATACTCTCCCATGAGCAACATGTCTTTAATTTCACGGTGGAAACCCGCTGGGTCTTTGTCATGACTGGGTACCACTTTCTTCATTTCTAATAGTTCCATTTTAGATATGGGTGTGTATACAAACACACGTTTAAACTGATTGTCATCACCTTTTATCGGGTGTACTTCGCGTAAGGGATTCTGTCTATCCATATAATACGTCGTTCTTTCCTTGATGGGCAGTGAGACATGTTCGGGGCATATAAAAAGAATGTACTGCTTTCTGGATTCTAGTATTTCTCTAATTAACTCAGTACCTGAACCTCTCCATTTATTCGTGAGTAATTCAGTTAATATATCAGGTAAGGGACCAGGATCGGAGTGTTGGCTTTTATATAATATAAGGAGTTGTTGAATCATGTAGATACCAGCTAAACGCTGTTCATCTGGGGTGAGGTTCAAAAACGTGTGTGCTAGTGTATCATCACTATATTTTCCGGGACTGTCAACCCAGTGAACGGCTGACCTGGCTAATTCTTGTTCGTCCATAGAATCGAGTATATGATAACCTCTTCGTTCTCGGAGTAATTTGTCAGCGGTTTGGAACGAATGTTCGGGGGACCTTATATTTATTATAGGGGTTTGGAAATTTCTGTTATTTTCTGGACGTATTGGACGTATCGGATCGGTAAAGCATCTAGTATTATTACAAGATCTTCCTCTACCTACATAGGCCATAGTTTCTAACTGTCCTGTGGGCAGTTCTACTTCTTCCTCCTCTTCGGTTTGTTCAGGCTGGTCTACTGCTAATCTTTCTTCGTGTATTCGTTCTACTTCTTTGCGGATTTTTCGGCACATAGCTATTATACTTAATCGTTTATCATGTCTCCCTTCTGATATATTCCGACTCCATGTGGTAAGAATTTGCATTTCTTCCGGATTTACTCCTGGTCGGTCTTGATTTCTGACCACACAATTTATGAGGAAACGTAACAGTTCCCCCTGTATCTCCACTTTCTGGTACTCCATGGCTCTATTAATACTTTCAGAATCTCGCCCTGACTGGACAAAATGATATATATTTTCTAAATGTGTAGTCATTCCTGGTAGCCTCCCTAAATATATTGCAGCTCGTCGGATACGTAATGAGGCCAGCAGCATTTCATCCTTTTTGCCGGGGACAGGGTCATATCTACAATCTACTAGAAGTTCCTTAAGCATGTCGGGAGTTACTAGTTTGGGCGTACGTTGGTGGGCTAATTCTTGAAAGGAAAGTTTATTTACTCTGGGTGGCGTGGAAAAAATGTTTGTTGTACCTCCTGTAGCACCGCCTGGGGTGCTGGGTGTGAAAGGATTCGTTGAACGTGATATAGCAACCATAGGTGTGGGTACAGCTGTAGAAACAGATGTGCTTGCCGGAACTTGTATCGGAGTTTGTTGTTGCGGAGGTACAGACGGAGGGTCTTGGCGTTGAACCCCCTCGGCAGGTGGTCTATGTGGTGCAGTATTAGCATACTCGGGAGCTGCGTCGTCTAAATAAGAGGAAAGGAAAACATCTTCTGCGGTTCTGGGATGCCCTTTGGGATGTGATTTTATCGGAAACAACGGAGGTGGCAAGTCTTTTGGTATCTCCAGAGTAGCCTTAGGTAACCCTTCGGCCAGAAGAGGATACATACCATTCATAAGGGCATTTCTTTGTCTGTCTACTTGTTCTGCTTTTGCTCGGGTACCTTCTTCAATTAATAGATTTTCTCGGACTTTATTTGAATTCTCCTTACTCTTCTCTTCCTGTCTGCGTGCTTTTTCTGTATGTCTATACGATTCTTTACGCCATAATTCAATGGCATCTTTCTGTGATTGTCTAGCTTTCTTTTTCCATAATTCTTCCTCCACTTTCATGATGCAATCTGCATCCCAGGTCCCAGTTGCGGGCCACCTCTGACTTTCGGGCAATTCCTTGGTGTAGTCTACCCATAAATCAAGAAATAATATGGCGTCTAGGCCATGTTTATGATACATGAAGTACCCTGGAGTGTCCCTAGGAGGAATGGGAACAGCTTCTTCGAGTACCCCTTTTCTAGTTTTGATCTGTCTTAATTTCGAAAAGAGCGGCATATTGAGAACTGATCTGATACCTAATTTTGAACACGTTTAATACAACAAAACACAATAATGAACAGTCATTCACACCACAATATGCAGAACGTATTTAAAACATTTAACATTTAATGAACAACAATGATGGCCATTTAGGGATCTCGTCACTAAGCATAATACTCGGAACTAACTAGGTAATTCTGAATTATATACTAGACATACTAGATATACTGCTAAACAGTACAGATACACTGCTGAAACAGTGCAGACCGGATTTGTGTACCCAAACCCGTCTTGACCGGCACAACCTATGTGCACATCAGAACGCCTCCCCAGCAATGGTACTCACCGGGTAGCTCGGAACGGAAGGCCTCGGAACTGAACTGAACTGGACTCGGACCGGACTGAACTCGACTCGAAACTTCGGAACTTCGGAACCTGGTGGGCCTCTGTATACCTCGGATCTTGCTCTCTCAGCTAGGCTCTGGTCGGGATACTTCGCACTTCTCACCGCCTCGTCTGGGTGTTGATCGCAGCCTCAGTTACCCCCGCTCGGCAGGAGGGAGATACAGGAAATCCTGTGGGTACGCGTTGTTGTCCGTCCAGCTGTGACAGGAGACCGGGCCTGCAACGCACCTCCGGCGCGTGAGATGAGAAAGTGTCCCTGTTCGGGCGCCATATATGTGGTAAATAATTTAATTACCGGGACTTAATTTGATGCGGAAAATTAATAATAATAGCTCAGTAAAATAAGAGGCAGAATCCGTGGTATTAGAGGTTCGGAACGGGCTTTATTCCTATACAAAGGAACATAATTCGAATTATGGGTCTTCTATTCCATCACCACGAAAGTTCAGGAAGGAAGGAACATATATTATTGACAGATAGGCAGTTTTATAGAAAATACATTACAGTGAAACAGATGCAGGAGGCGTAACAGTTGAAAACAGAGATAAAAGCATACATGCGTAACTAAAATGGGTGTAACTAGGCGTAACTAAAAAACGTCATTAGGTATGATGTCACAAATGGGTGGTTCCATGAAAGAATTTCGCAATGTCAGCAAAAATACTTGGCAGAGATGTGCGCGCAGCAGCATGACGTGTGATTTGACGTGCAACTAGGGGGAGAGAAAGACTTGACATTTAGCTCTACATGTGGAGACAGAAGTCTGGGGTTATGTCAACCTAATCCCAATATCATATCTAATATCCTATGTTTAAAGAACTGTGTTATCCACAAAGAGAGGTCTCTTAGCATAGAATCTTATTCTATACTGACTATACTGACTGTTAGTGCGTGTACAAGCGTCTAAGTGTCTACACTAGATGCGAGGGGGTAGGAATATTCCATGGTAACGGGGCTATGAATTACTTGCATGAGGGCAGCGAGGCCTGGCCCCTTTGCACGGTAGCTGGAGGAGTGTTTACCTAAACTGCTAGACAGGAATGCATCGGATGAGAAGCGGAGCAGAGCAGATAATCTTGAAGGTGAAATACAGTTTTTTGGCAAGCGACGGGCTGGATCAGGCACCGTTAGCCGCGCAGGGAGTAAGACAAAGTTCATGGTCACAGATGCAGGCTCAGACTGGAGCTTTCAGAGGCAGAAGGCAGAAAAGGCTTAATGGCAGAATCAGGGCCTACTCGCCTGGACTGTAAAATGGGATAAATGAATCATATAAAGCTGGTGGCCTTTCATACTTAGGAATAGAATATCCTGCCCATTCATGGCGGATCTGAAAGAGGACATGTTGACGGTGGACGCACATGTGTTTGCGTCTTCATAACTGGAACTGGAGGGATCATACATGTACTTGTGACTTATACATGAAACCGTTGGGGTCCAAGATAGGGGACATAACCGACCATAAAAATCCATATTTCCACATTAGTGTTCCCTCGCCCCCTAGTATTTAATGGCAGTATGGAGGAAGCGCAGCGGACGAGCGCAGCGGGAGCGCCGACTTCGCGCCGAAGTCGCGCACAAGTCAAGCCCGTCTGCGCCCGTCCGCGGCCGACCAGGCCCAGGGCCCTGCCATAATGCCCAATTTTACTCATATTCCTCCTCCGAGCTCCTGAGACTCAAATCCACAGGACCTATACCTGCTCGAGCTGCTAGTATGGCCCAGGCATGTGGCATTTTTGTTCCCTCTGGCTGTCCGATACTTGGGGCTCCCCCCAATCCTTCTCCTTCTACACAGCAGACCACCTCCTCTTTACTCATCTACTACCTCAACACCCGCTCACTTATAAGTAATCAGCTTGAGATTTTTCAGTTATTGCACCAGAGTTCTATTGATGTTCTCCTTTTAACTGAAACCTGGATCTCAGAAACTTCGGCTCCTGATATCCTTGCAGCAATCCCTTCGGGATATTACATTATTCAAGCTAATCGGCCTGCAGGGAAGACCGGTGGTGGGGTGGCAGCTATCATCCGCTCGACCCACACCTTCTCAGAGATTGCCGTAACTCCGCTCCCCAATACTGATTATCTGGCTTTAAAATTTTCCTCTCCCAAGTTATCTTTTGCTTGTATTCTTGTTTACAGACCGCCTGATCATATGCCCCTTTTCCCTAAACTTTTCAGCGACTCTATCGCCCAATTAGCTATCAGCTATGCGAATATTATAATAATTGGCGATTTCAACTATTGGCCTTCGGACACTCATGAAAGCCAATCATCGCTGGAATTCACAGACTTATTAAAAGGAATGAATCTTTCTCAATTCATTCACACTCCTACCCACCGCAAAGGTCACATATTGGACCAGGTCTGGATGTCTGACCTCGACATATCTCCTCCTTTGGTCTTTCCCTGTTCCTGGTCTGATCATTATTTTATTTCTTTTGTCCTTCACTTACACACTGTATGCCCTCCCCCCCGGATTAAGAATTTCAGAGCCCGGAATTGGAACAGAGCGGATCTGGCTGAATTCTATGCCTCACTAGCCTCCACTGTACCTACCCCGTCGACTTCGCTTACAGCTCAGTCTGACAACCTCGATACCTGGTTACGTCAGGCCAGCGACAAAGTCGCCCCCTTTAAGAACATCAAAGTTAAGCGCCCTCATGACGCCCAACGCTGGTTCTCGGACCAACTGAAAGCGGAGAAACTCGCCTTGCGGCAATTTGAACGCCGCTGGCGTTGCCATTATGACCCTCAACTAAAACTAGCTTACACTGAGGCGTTGAAGTTGTATAAATTATCGATCTTGGCAGCCAAAACGACATATTATTCTCAACTCATCTTGGATTCCAACAACAATTCCAAAACCATCTTTTCTGTTGTTAATGAGTTATCTCTGCCGGATAGGGTCACCCCCCAGCCTTTGCCGACTCAATCTCTCTGCGACTCACTTAACTCGTACTTCATCGACAAGATCATCACAATAAAAAACAACATTCCGACCCCGGCATCCCCCACTCCGCCCCCCCTCCCCCCAAAAAACACTAGTTCCTTGTCTAGATTCCCCCCTATCTCTTCACAAGAATTTATCTCTCTTCTTCTTAAAGTCAAATCAGGCTCCCCCAACGATTGTTGTCCCCCTCAGATTCTGAGAGAAGCCTTCCTAACATGCCCAGGCCCTCCCCTTGCTCTTCTCAATAACTCTCTTGCTACTGGGGAGGTCCCTCTCTCCTTTAAGCAAGCATCTATCGTTCCCATTTTAAAAAAACCTAACACTGATCCCCTTACACTCAGCAATTACAGACCCATCTCCCTTCTCCCCTACTTGGGAAAAATTTTGGAGACCTATGTCACCCGCTGTTTGAGCTCATTCATTGAGGAATCTGGTTTCTTGGACTCTCAGCAGGCGGGCTTCAGACCCCTCCATTCCACCGAGGCGGTCATAGTAGCAGTCATGGATACCCTCAGGAAGGGTGCCGACAATAACACCTCTCAGGCCCTTGTCCTGTTGGACCTCTCGGCGGCTTTTGACACGGTCGATCATACCATTCTGATCGACCGTGTCCACAATGCCGGCATTCAGGGAGTGGCCCTTGACTGGCTCAGATCCTTTCTTCATCAGCGATCACAGTCCGTCCATCTCTCCTCTTTCTCTGCCCCTTACACCTCTCTCCCTTGCGGCGTCCCACAGGGCTCTGCATTATCCCCTCTCCTCTTTAATCTGTATCTCCAACCTCTCCTAGTTTCCCTCCGTGATTCGCCAGTTACTAGTTTCAACTATGCTGACGACCTTCAGTTGATTTTCCCTATTGACCCCTCCCCTTCCTCCTGTCTTAATTTTCAGTCGACTATGTTGTCCATTGCGGAATGGATGTATCATAGTCACTTGAAGCTGAACCCTACTAAGACTGAGCTTGTCTTGGTTGGCAGCTCCAACCATCCTTGGAACTCCTCATTTTGGCCTCTATCCCTGGGGACCGCTCCGGTCCCTGTGCGCTCAGTCAAAAGCCTGGGGGTGATCATCTCTGATGATCTTTCAATGAAGCCACAAATCAACGCGGTCACCTCAGCCTGCTTTTTCCATCTTAGGCGGGTTCGTAAGATCAGTAGGTTTCTTACTAAAGAAGCCCTGACCTTAGTTGTTATGGCACTCATCACTTCCAGGCTTGACTACGCCAACTTACTATATGCCGGTCTCCCGGCTTGTCATCTTCACCGTTTACAGCTGGTGCAGAATCAAGCTGCCCGCCTGATTTTTCACCAGCCGAAATTCCAACATGTCACTCCCCTCCTTCACAGTCTTCATTGGCTTCCTATTTCCAAACGATGTATTTTCAAGATGGCATGTTCTACCTTCAAGGCCCTCTCACAGGCTGCCCCGGCCTTCATCTCCTCTAACCTGTCCCGTTATACCCCTTCCAGAACCCTTCGATCCTCCTCTCTTAACCTTCTTGAGATTCCCAAGTATAAAAGGAAAAAGCATGGTGGCCTCTCCTTTTCTGTTTTGGCCCCTTCTACCTGGAACGCTTTGCCATTAGCTCTTCGCATCTGCCCTAAGTATGATTGCTTCCGCAGACTTCTGAAAACCTCGCTCTTCCAATCTGCATACGGCTAATTATCTCATCCCGGCTCTCTGTTATTTGTCATTTAGCGCCAAGAAACCAATGGTGAAAGTGCGCGGTATAAATATTTTAACATAAACATAAACCCTTTAACTACAGATGTGGTACGTAATACTGAGTCGTGTATATATTTTTTCACCTGTAAATATTTCCCACACTTTCATAAGTCCTTACTAGTATTCGTATGTTTTATAAATAGATATCATCAGTCCTTCGTATAAATATATCTACCCTGATGAAGACCTCTGAGATAAGAAGTGCCACGCAGAAGGTCGAAACGCGTTGGTGAATTTCCCGATGAGGCGAGCCTAAAAGAACCCAGGACAAATTGATGTCAAGTCATTGTGACTACTTGTAAATTCATCCAATAGGGTTTTTTGGACCTGGTTTCTAGACTTAGAGGCGACCTCCTTTTTTGGCATTAAAAAAGACTATTGTATTGTGAGGGCCTCATGAAAAGGAGTCCCTGTACCCCCATTCAAAGAAGAGCATAGGACTTTTCCCTGCACACAAACCCATAGAGTTTGATGTTTGTAAATTGTATAAGAATTTCTCATGTGTTTATTATATAATTTGTTTATTTGCTATTTGTATGGATGTAAGTTTTTGTTTATTCATTTTTTCGTGATTTTTTAATGAATTTATTGTAAATTGTCTTGAGCACTTAGTCATCGTTTAAGCAGGCTTTGTATAGGAACAACACGTCTTGATGAAATACAAAAAATAGATTTGATATGCATTTAATTGCAATCCAGGGATAAATAAAAAATCCATCTGGTAGACAAAAGTACGTATTATCCATGGTGTCAGAGGTAACAATTTTTTTGATTACATTGTAGGGATTCCAACCTCTGTACTCCTTAACAGAATCACTCCCCTGTTGTTTATAGCTAGAGGTAATCATTGCCACAATGTTGTTGAGTTATATTAAAGCTAACAGTAATTTGTTGTGAACAAACTAAAGACTTAAAAGAAGACTTTGATACTACCTGAGGATCAGGGAGAAAATGGTTTTCTCATTCTGGAAACTATTATTATATTGCCTTAACTGCAAATATTAGCAGAATTCACCCAAGGAAAAATCAGACATGCGCTGGCTAGATAGAAATCAGAGCTACATTAGTTCACTACCTAAAAATATTTTTAAGAACACAGCTGTTGAATGTATTAAATACAGCCATATTTGTACTATGCGACACATGCAGTGGCAAATTTGAAATAGCAGGTAACGAATTCCAAATCGTTACACTGTTGCCACTAAATGAATGCGACTGCTTTCTGCATCTGTAATTGATATTGCATGTCAGTATCAATGGACAAACCAAGGCATCAAAGCCGTAGCATTTATGTGAGACAGGAAGATTAGGGAAATGTTAAACTCAGAGAGATTTTACCTGCATGATGTTTTAGCATTTACTTAGTCAAAAGAACACTGAATTACTTGAAAGCATTTAAATGATCAATCCACAGTGTTATGTAGGAAGAGTCTTTATTACTGATGGCAAGATACGCTTATGGTGGATTGGATGGTTTAAAAGATTTCTGATGATGAATGAAATGATATTATTGAGAATATTTTAGTCTCTTTTTATTGGCTCGGTTTTCTGGAAACGCCTGCATACATAATTGTGCATGGAAATACATGATCAGTGCATAACAGATGTCAGAGGAATTGTGGGCAGCTAGACACATTCTGTCGCATTTGGGAGTATGTCATTTAAATGTAAAGGAAGGAAGTAGCAACATAGATTAAGAGGTTCACACACAAACCTGTCACCAAATAAGTCACCTCTCAAATCACCTGTATTACCAACAAGAAATGCACTTGCTAATTGCGAAAAGAAAGAGTGAGCCTCTCTAATCTCTAAACAAGCCGCAAGGAGACCATGTCTACACAAAAAGTAGGTTTTCCAAATAAATGCTTATGCTTTTTTCTTTTTCAATAGACAAATCCTAATTTAATGAGAAAATTGTAACCTTTTCCATGCAAGATCCTGACTCTCGACCAATTCCCCACTCTCTGTTTTTGTTGATTTTAAGAATTTAATAACTTCATAATCTCTGAGACAAAAGTAGAAAAATATGAAAGAGACTCGTGAGCAGAGAACACTAAAATTATAACGTTTGAGACAAGCATTATCATAACTTCTACCATGCTGCAAGTATCTGTTCTGAAAGTACACCAGGAGGCGAAGAGGACCGAACCGATCAAACATCAAAGTGAAAGTGATCGCAATCGCGATCAAGCGCGCGCGCCTGCGCACATTCACTGTAGCTCTAGGCCGGCCATGGTAGCATTTTTTTTATGCCCTCACAAAAAGTCTCGCCAGACCAGCGCATGCGCTGGGTCAGGCGAGACCTAAAAAAGTGAGAATGATGTGAGGGAGGGATTATGGTTTGGCGTAAGTTGGACCTGCTGCAACTCTATTTCTTGTTGCCTCTTTTGACAGCATAAGAATTTTTGTAAAACAGACAAGCACATTTTGGCATTGCATTTATTTGCTCTCTTAACTATTCTAAACTGTTATCAGTAGGCAGCACTACCTCCTGCTTGGTCACGCCTTTCCACCTCGCCAAACTACATCAAGGGTGATGGGGCTCTTAGGAGAAAAGTGCTCACATTTGTCAATAGCTGGATTTAAGTGTTGCAGAACGTCATGTTCCCAGCAGAGAAGCCCCACTTGTTATTTCACCTACTTCTGGCCAGTGACTTCCTGACAAATTGCCTTTTAATCAGCCTTCCTATGAGAATGCGGTTCATTATGTACCATTCGGAGCCATTAAAAAGTACATCTTGGGGTTTAACTTACTGGATACCAATTGCTTCTGGCACTATGTATAATACATGTTTACAGACGAGCCTCAACTCTTATTAGAGACGAGGAAGAAACATTTCCCTCTAGGACCGCCGGGATACTGCACGCAAATCCTTCCCCATCGGCCTTATTCCAGCTTGTTTCTCTATAGAATTAGGTTTACTTTTCTGTGCACATTTCCACTTAATCAAATGTTCTGTTTAGTGTCCTTAATCTCCGCATGAATTGTTTGTATTGGGTGAAAGCTGTATTGACCAAGCTTCAGCGTATTTCCCTCTGCAAAAATCCCCATGGTGGAGTGAAGCAGGAGCAGGCAATGTACTCATTTCAAACACTTGTATGTGCCGATACTCTGTGCTGCACTGGAAGAAACCCGCAGGCATTTAAAGATGAAGACAGTCTGTGCAAGATACACAAACACGTGCTTACTGCATGCAGGAACACAGATTAGACGCATTACTGGTGACGATGGGTTGAATGAATGTACTTCTGATTTCACTTGCGGCTCGTCACATCCCTGCTTCCCATCTGTGACACTGACATTCACCCACCTGCCTGACTTCCTAGTGTGGCTACTCTCTCATCAGCTTCACCCTCCCTACAACTCCCAAACTCTACTGCCACAGGCGCTACCGTTGAAAATACAGCCTAGCACCCGTAGGCTGCTGTAACCTGGTGAGATTCCAAAATGAGAAAACCCTTACCCTCTAAAGAATGGATTAAAAAAAAATGGACAATGCAACTCGGGCGACAACACAAGAAAAGAAGCAAGGAGAAAAGAGGGAGGAAGTAATGGCAAGAGGAAGGGAAATAGGAACAGTACCATAGGTGCTATGGTAAATGGAAGGGGTATTGTGGTATAGGTAGGTTTAGAGGTTCTATGGAATAGATAGGGTGAGGGCACTGGGTAGAGAGAGGGTAGTAGTAGAGGAACTAGGGCACAGGTAAGCAGGGTTAAAGATACATGGTTCTGGGGAAGGGGAAGTGTTATGAAGGTATAGGAACCGAGATCTAGCTACAGGCAGAGATACTAGTGTCTAAGTATAACACAGTTTTGGTGGAGGTATTAGTATAAAGGCAATATGGTAGAGGTAAGAGGGTAGTGGTAGGAGTAGAAAACAAGCATTAAAAATGCAATCAGTCTTGCCTTTCATTACGTTAAAGCCATTTGCTTTGCTATAAAATACCATTAGCAAAGCAAATGGCTTTAACTTAATCAAAGGCGAGACCTATTGCATTTTCAAAGCTTGTTTTTTTGTTGTAGGGAGAGGGAAGTGTTGTGTTGGTGCTCATGTTTACTCGAGTCACCTTGCAGTGTTCCATGCAGGGTTTATGCATGCGCTACCTTCAGGGCCGGACTGGCCCTAGCGGGCACTGGGCCTTTGTCCTGGTGGGCTGCTAGGGTGTGGGCCAGCTTTGGCCTCCTGGGCGGGGGGGGGGGCGTTTTTGTTACGGGGGTCGGCAATATCGGCCCTCTGTAACAAAATCGGCCGAAATCGGCCCTCGCAAACTGCTCGGCTGCACCCTCACCCCAGAGGGGGGCGGCCGAGCAGTTTGCCAGGGCCGGTTTCGGTTCCCAGTCCGTCCCTGGCTACCTTGTTGTTGGTTCGGGGGTTGGAGAGTTGGAGTTAGAGCTGGGAGAGACTGTTGCTGGCGGCTGTGGCCGCATTCCTCTGCTGTCTAGGGTTTTAAGATGTAATAAATGAGTTCAGAGATACTTCACGTCTGGAATTTATTTGGAACTCAACACAATGAAACCAGGAAAATGTCACATGTAGCAATCTGAAACTTTTAGGGGCATATTAGTAAGACCGGCGATAAAATCATCGCCGTTGGCGATAATGGGCTTGACAATATGCGTTATAGAATTCCAATAGAAGCCCAGGTTAGATGTGCAGGACATCTAACCTGGGATTCTATTGGAATTCTATAACGCATATTAGCAAGCCCATTATCGCCGTTAAAACGGCTACGATTGTATCGCCGGTCTTGCTAATATGCCCCTAAGGGGCATATTAACAAGGGCTTTATCTCCACTTTTTTGGCTTTAAAAGCCAAAGAAGCGGAGATAAAAATATCGCCCTATCAACAACAGGGTGCTAACATGCAAAATCGTATGTTAGCACCCTTTTTCACTACGCTTCACTTTGCATCTTAAAGTGGGCGTTCCAGAGCAAAATAATAGGACATTTCTCCTATTATTAAGCTTCACGCTAACCCTGTTAGAGACAAAAAAAGCAGCGCTAACCACGGTTAACGCTGATTTTTTACGTCTGCTAATTTTCAGATTTAGCCATTTAATCCAATGGGAGGTGGATTACATGGCTAAATCCACCATGGGCTATCAACAAGGATATCCCAATCCTTGTAGTTTTATCGCTGCATTATCAGCAATAACCTCCCAAAATGCCGATATCGCTGGATTTTTTATCGCCTAAGCGGTTAGCAATGATAATAACACGATAACCAGGCGATATTATCCAGCGATAGCGGGCGTTAAAAAAATTAACGCTAAGCGCCCTTAGCGTTAATTTTCCGTGTTCCTTGTTAATATGCCCCTTCGTTTGGTACAATGTCACTAGGAGGGAGGGGGGCGGTTATTGTGGTACAGTACACAACAAATTGATAAACATCCTGAATACTCAGTGGCACATACCAATAAAAACGCTATTAAAATACAGGGTTTGAAAATATGTTTAACACAACAACTATTGTGAATTATTCAGCATACTAACCAAAATATGCACATTTATTTAAACATCGGCAAATAATAATGTTTAGTGTTATTATGTTTAAAACTTGAATAGAAAATGAGAACAGAAATTCAGAAAATAAGGCTAGTCGATTGGAGTTGACTTGGCGCTATAGTTCTGGAATTACACGTGCCGACGTTTTGCGACGGCCGCTTTGTTTTCAATTAGAGCGCTCGGTGTTGTCCTCCTTCTGTTTCTTTTCCTCTTTTGACAGGTCCCCGCCTATTGGGTGGAGCAGGAGACGCACGGGCTGCATCACCGAGGGAGGAAGACTGAACTTTGCTTCCATCCCGATCTGTGCTTGCCCGGCACCAGCTGATCTTATACTTTTTCTTCACCGAGCCCGTGTACGTCTAACGCAGCCATGGTTCTGGCAAAAGGCAAGAGGGTGTTCGTCGTGGGAGTTGGAATAACAAAGGTACCTTTTCATCCAAGCATAGCTACCAAGTTTTCACTTTGCTAACGTGTGACGTTTGTTTTTAGGGTACAAATGTGTGGCACTTAAATGCATAACGTGACGCTTTGAGTGATAATCTAACATAATGATATAAATATCGGAAATGACCCTCTTTACCAGTTTTTCGCAGGCAATTTGGATACGATTGTAATGTTCCTGAAGTGTTTATGGCAGGTCATTAACAAGCATTTTTTTTCAACATGCTTTCGGCAGTTTCGGTACTAAAATGTACTTCCAACTGTGTATTCTAGCACTGACCTAGTTAATGATTTCGGACCAGTAATGTGAGTGACACATCCTGTCCAAAATAAACATGCACACCCTCAGCAAATAACTGCCCATTGTAATGGGCCCTCACATTTACACATGTACAAAAACAACAGTTGATGGACAGAATGCAGAACAATGTCATACATTCACCCCAGTACAGAGATCTGCGCCTAAATACATCATTTTTTTGCTCACCGTGCCATTCCAGTTTGAACCCAGCCATATGCAAATCAGTCTTGCCCCTGTGCCTCATGGGAACAGTCCAGCCCTAACTGCCAAGCCAGGTCCTCCCCGGACTGGAACCAAGCATCTTAAGACCGGTTTCAGGGTTTCACCCCTCTTCAGCCAGGATAGCTTAATTCCAGTGGCATGGAGAGCACGGGACTCACATCTGAGCATACCCGTCCCACTCGGGGTGACACATGCAAAAACAACAGTTGATGGACAGAGTGCAGAACAATGTCATACATTCACCCCAGTCCTAGGATGCTTGTTTCCAGTCCAGGGAGGACCTGGCCTGGCATTTCGGGCTGGACTGTTCCCATTGGGCACAGGGTCAGAACTGATTTGCATATGGCTGGGTCAAAACTGGAATGGCATGATGAGCATAAAAACGATGGAATTAGGCCCAGATCTCTGTACTGGGGTGAATGTATGAACATTGTTCTGCATTCTGTCCATCAATAGTTCTTTTTGCATTTGCACATGTACAGCATTCCCCATGGAACTTTCAATTGTTTAGAGTATCTTAGGCTCCACAGGTTTACAAAAACAGAAGTTTGAGGAAGTAAAGGAGCCTTGTTTTGTCTCTAGATGTGGCAGGCCTAGGATTTGATTTAGAACTGAAAAAAACTACCGCTTTTGATTGAAATGCCAAAACCGGAGGAGAATGCACCATTGGCACACATCCTCCCATACTATCTTTAGATAAAGAATTTTAAACAGGTATCCCTTCCATCATCCCAGACTGAGCACCTCAGCTAGGAACTGTAGGATTACCTCCAACCCTAGCTTCAAAGAAGGCCCCAGATTGCAGGACCACAGCAGCACTTAGAAAACGTGCTGAAGTGACAAATGTAACATCTCTGGGCTCGATAAATCTCTGTAAAAAAGAATTGACTATTTTGTATGTGAGGCCATATCCGCCCTCTACCTGTTATTGCAGACCAGGGAACTCCTGACACCTTCGGTCCAGCTTTTCTTCATACTTTATGAATTTATCTCCTCCTTTTTGTGTCCCACTTTCCTCTCTTTAAACCCTCCCTCTCCCTTTCTGCTTCTTCTTCCCCTGCACTCACTACATGTTTTCACTCATCAGTATTTTCACTGTAGTGTTTTCTTCGCCCCTTCATTACTCCATCGCTCTGCTTCTTTGGATCTCTTCTCCCCCCTCTTATCTTTGCATCTCTCTCCTTCAAGTCTTTCCCACTTATCACTTTGCGACGTTCTCTGTCCTGATTTTGTAGTTCTTTCTCATCCTCCTCACCATTTGTCTTTTCTCTCTTCTCTCTTTTTCTTTCTTCATACTTCCAGCTCACCATACTCTTACCCCTTTATCTCTCCACCTCGATGTTCCCTGGGTTGCTTCATCTTTCCTCGAATTTCACTATTCCCCTTTCTGTCCCCTCCCCTTTTGCTTTATTTGGAACCTTGAATCTCCTCTCTCTTCCGTTTGTCTTTCTCTCCCTGCCATCTTCTACTTAATTTCGCCACATTGTCTCTTTCTCCCCAGCAATTCCGCTCTCGCTCGTAACTTTCTGTCTCACTTTCTCGTCTCTGTGGCTGCTAACATTACATGCATCAGTAAACTCTTTTCGGACAGTGTTACTCATTTGAGATGCTTATTTAGGATCCTTTAGTCCAAAAACATAACTCACTGGACACTATAATACAGCTAATTTATAAAAAAAAAAGAATGGTTGTGAGATGGAAACATTTGCTATTCTTTACTCAGATACCAAAACAAAAAAACACAACCAAAAACATTGCGTCGAGCAAGAACATAGCTGGTTCAGGACAAGAATAATGTTGGCCAAACCTGTCTTTTTAATTTGATGCAGATTTTTAACAACAGTTGCTATTCAAGTCACTACAGCTCTATAATCAAAGCAGTGCTGCATTGTGGCACAGAATGCCTGAATGCGTTTTAATAATCTGCACGGTGAGGGTCTCTGGGATAGTTAGTCTCGAATGCCTTGTCCTCCTGGTGACAGTAATTTCCATGGTTTTTAGGTAGATTCTGGGAGCAAATACTATCATGAGACTTTCCACGCATTTCTAGTGGATGGGTGATGAATGGCGCTCCATGGGTTACAGTACATGTTATGGAAAGCGTCCTTCCCAGCGGGAAGGGCGAACTCATGTTAGCACTCCTAGGCGATCATGTCGCTTTTACAAAGTCATCATTCACTTTATGATTTACAGAATTGATTTATTCATCAAGTGTTCCAATAGTAGAATTTCAATCAATTTCAGTCTTCATGTACTTCATTTCATATATACATCATGAAACGTGATTGTCAACATGTTACTTCACAAGAATTTCAAAAGCCCCAATACATTTCGGGTCCAGTCAGGGGGTGATCCCTGCAAAGCTTGCAGTTAACACCCGCCGTAAAACGCTTTATGAACGTGTCCAAAAAAATTCTCTTTAAGTTACAGTACATGTTGACATTCTGCCTGCTTGGCAGAGGATTTCTCTATCACTGGGAATGAAAAAGATGAAGGAGCCTGCCAAAAAGGCAGCCACACGAACACAACAAGTGATTGGTGTATTCATGGGAACCACGCCTCTCATCGAGGCCAGTAATAAATACAGGACACAAGTCTTAAGAAAAGAAATGGGGGGGGACAGACCAAGTTTGGCAGGATGCAGGTGACATCACGGCGCGTGTCATCACGGCGCGGGACAAGAACAAATAGTGGTACTTAAATAATTGCAAAGCCTCCTCAGGGGAAGTAGCTCCACATAAATGCAATTTGGTCTGTGAAAATACTGAGAAAGACCAACATATCTGATATTCTTACAGTGTATGCATAGCTCCTAAACAGGGACTGAACAAAGTGAAAAGCTGCCTCTCCTAAGTGTGTGTGAAGTGCTAACAAGGTGTGAGCCTTTGTTTGCCCTCTGCTTCATTTGCATCAGATGTGAGGCTCCTGACTGCTCCCGGCCAAGAGACTCAAACAAAGGAGGCCTGATGACCCCTCAAATTCGGCCTTTGTCTTGGGCCCAACCGGAGTCTTAAATAAGAAAGCCCCGCCTGTACGTTGTTGCTTGTTGCAGATGGAAAGCAGACAACGTGCAGGCGCTGCTGAAAGTGTCCTCGTGTTTGGAAATTACACCAGGACGAGTTTAGCACATTATTCAGTGGGGCCCAAATTATTGGCAGGGTGGACGCCGGTCACCCTGTGAAAAAAGTGGGTGGACGCCATCCACTTACGTGTACCCCCGACTCGTGCCCTGAATAAATATACACCGCCCTGAAAGCCTCTAGCAGAAAAGGCATACTGCAGATTAAATTGCATGACTAATGCATTTCAATGAATAGATGTGCGTAGAAGCACTAAAATGCGTTTGTTTAACCCTTGATTCATGGCACTTGGGATAGGGTGACCAGATCTTGAGAGCCAAAAATCGGGACATTTGGGGAAAAATAGAAGAACTACAATTTTCCCATCAACGGAATGGCACAGAATGAAAGCTGTTATTAACATAGGATCACAGAAGATGCATTAAGAAAGTAAATAAAATGTAATTTCTACAACCAAAATCACACCTATTGATTAAATTGCTTACTTTTAACAGCTGCTAACCAGCAAAGCTTTAGAACACCCAAAAATGCCTCTCACTGTTTGAAGTCAACCCCCCTCTAACAAGCATTTACAATGGAATGGTCTCGGCATTGTTAAAGTTAGAGCTATTGACATTGCTCATAACCCTCACCACAAATATTCAACACAACACTTAACCAGCACTCTGAACTGCCACCCAAGACAGCACAGATATTCCACATGGGATTGGATTATGCCGCGCCTACGTTTTTTTACCAATAGTATGCAGCGTAGCTGATGCTGTGCAGCATGGCAAAAGGGAAAAAATGCAGTGACAGTCATGTACATGCATCACCATGCTTGTGCATGCGTACCAAATGATACAGGTGCCTTTTTTATTTACCAATATGAGATGGATTGATGAAAAAATAACAGGAGCGTAAGATCAAACCTTTTTTACTTCAAAATCTTTCAAAAGAGGAGCCGGTTATTTAGAGGATGGGGGATGCAACAGAATAGAACACAAGGCAAAGGGAGAAGCACATAGGTGAGAGATGCACACAGACAAGAAAGGAATATCGAGAGTGGGGCAGAAATGTACATGGGCAAGAAAGAGTAACACGGAGAGCTGTGGCAGAGAATCACGAGCGCAGGTGGTGTTTGAAAAGCACATGGTCAAGAGAAGCACACAGACAAGAGAGCAACACTAGCACAGGAGTGGGAAGAGAAACACACAGGCAAGAGAAAAAAAACACACTGAGTAGGTGGCAGAGAAGCATATCGGCGAGAGACGAATACGGTGAGCTGGGTCCAAAAAGCACACAAGATCTGTGGGTGGTTGAGATGCACACGGGTGAGAGAGCAACACAAGCAGTGGTGAGGGAAAAGAGGAACACAGACGAGAGAGAGCAACACAGATAGGAGGGTTGGTAGAAATGCACATGGTCGAGAAGAACAGAGTTAGGGGGCAGAATATCGCAAGGGCAAGAGTGCACATCAAAGCAGAATAGGACAGAGGCAAGTAAGAGTGACAAGTGCAGGTGGGGGAAAAGCACACAGACAAGAGAGAAATGTGGAGCATGCAGGGTAGCACACGGGCGAGAGGGGATTACGGAACACAGAGGGGAGAGAAGCACGCTATCAAGACAACTGGAAAACACATGCACTCGCATTGAGTGCTTAAGCTACAAAAATCCAATGGCTCTAGATTAGTAGCATCAAATCACCAGAATATTGGGTCGGCACTGTTCTGGGCTTTAAATAATTACCTGTTAGCACTGATTTATTAAATGTAATCACGTAAATGGAAACAAGGTAGCTAGCATTCTGCGACAACCCACTTAGTCTTCGTGAACCTACAAACACTTTACTCCCTTGACAGCTTCTGCCACAACCCCCTTTAGCTCGCAAGACAGTACTGCTCCTTCACCATCACCGCTGCCAACTCCTGCTGATCCACCGCCTGAGCCCAGGAGTCCAACATTTTTAGTTTGCAAGCGGCAAAGAGCCGGCAATCTTCCGCCGAGCCTGGTATCAGTGCAGTCACTCGGGCTAGGCAGGGCAAAAGAGCATCCGGCTCCGGAAGTACTTTGTGGGAGAAATTAGAACGTGGAGCCAACCGGAAGTTGCTCTCAGAAAGAGAGGACTGGGAGGGAGCGCAACCGGAAGTAAAAGAGTGAGAAAACGTAGGGGAGAGCGACGCCGTCATAGGCTCTTGCTAACCACAGTGGATTGTAACCAAATCGCTGTGTGTGTTTACCGGAGACTGCGAGTTAGGCTTAGCAGTGCCTTCCACGAGGAGGCACAGTAAAAAAGGGAACGGTGCTCAGGCTGAAAGCATTTACACTGTGGTTTGTAACCGAATCGCGATGTGTGTTTACCGGAGACTGCGAGTTATGCTTAGCGGTGCCTTCCACGAGGAGGCACAGTAGAGAGGGAACGGTATTCAGGCTGAAATCATTTACATTTTTTAATTAGTAAATTGTTACTATTAGGTACACATGACAAAACACAAGATTAAGGGAAAAGGAACGTTCTTTACGGAAACGCTTGAACATCATGTGAAATCGTCAATATGCATTCTGTTCAGTTATTTGCAGTATTTCGATGTGCGAATTCATTCTTAATAAGGATGCAGCAAGACCCTAGCCTCGGAGCTAACTGCAAGCGCAGCCTTCGAGCCGAGACCTAAAAAGACTAAAACGTGAATTCCTGTGATGCAATAACCAGGCCAAAAGTTGTGTAGTGTAATTTCCAGGTGATGTTTTTGTTACACTTATTAGAAGTTTTAATTAACACTTTGTGGTCGCAGAATGATTGTGAACATGCAAACCATTATAGGTTTGGAACAATTCACGCCCCTTCCAGTATAAGTCCTGTACTTGCCATGCCCACTAACTACTACAGGTCCAGACTTCCGCATGCCCCTCCAACAGCCACAGATCCGGCCGTCCACATATGCACCCACACTACAGGTTCAGCACTTGCCAAGCCACCTGATTTAAACTCCATATCCTGCACTTTCAGTCCCACTAACCACACCCCTACGCATCACAACAGATCTAGCACTCCCATGCCTCCATTCATTTACCACTTTTTGTCCAGTACTGTCAACGCTTTGCTTTCCCAGAACAGACAGCGCCTACATACACCACTTTAAAGTTCAGAAGCTCCCCTCTTCACTTTTAGTCCATCACTGTCCGTGACTACCCTCACAGCTGTAGCTGTAGCTGCAGCAGCCCCCAATGCCTCAAAAGCCTCTGGAATCTCGTATGACACTCCTTGCTTTACTTTCACTGTTTGGGGCTTGTCATCTTCATGCCCCTCATCGCCTGTCTCCGCTTAAGACTTTCCTCAACACTTTGGATACTCTCCGTGCTCTCTTTCACCATTTATGATTTGCAATCTTCAAGCTGCTCCCTGACGGCGCGTTCTCTCTCACCACTTTGAGGTCCAGCACGCCATCCTTGGCTTCCTGCAGGAGGGACACAAACTTGGTAGTTAGGAGGCCCAGACCGTTCTCGTGCCGGCTCGGGGTGGCAGGTGGCTGCTGAGCCGAGTCCGCCATCTTTCAGGTCGGTAGCGCTTCCGGGTCACGGGAGCGCGCGGGGGAGAGGGGGCGAGACCTGTCGTGCTCGCACTGTGTAGTAGAGCACTACAGGTGGTCGGTGGAAAGGTGCAAGAGACAGTTCGATGTGAGGGTGCACGCGCCCGGTGAGGGACGTGCTAGAGGCTGGGGCTCGAGATGGGTGGAAGATGCACGCTCGCTTCCCCAATAGCCGTTATCGTCGCGATGCAGCTTGGGAAGGGTTTGAACAGCGGCTCTAGCGAGTACTGCGGCACAAGTGCAGAGAGGCACAGAGGCATCATGAGGGCATAGGCGAAATATACACATATGGCAAGAGCACAGACCAGGCAAGAGGTACCCGGGGAGATATAGCAAGCCTGTAGAGGGTGCCACAGCAAAGATAGATGGCAGAACTATCAGCCCGCTTTAAGCGGCGTAGTGTGAGTGGGTGACAATCAATTGGCAAATGCGTGACACATTGAATCACTCTTTGCCATAAGTAAAGCGGGGCAATGACCAGTATGTTAGTGACACTGTCTTACGTGCTGCCGCGGCCAGCGAGCCCAGCTGCCAGTCCTTGAGGGAGTCGCCCTGAACACCACCGCCTTTCTCCGAGGTCAGTCAGAAATGCCTCGGAGAAACGCAGTGTCGTTTTCGGAATCGGGGGCGTGTTTTTCTTCCTCTCCTCTTGCCATTGGCTGAAATGTTTACATTCCAGAGGAGAGAAAGAATGGAAAAAACACGCCCACGAATCCGAAAGAGACGGGGCTTGTTTGGAGAGACAAACCTCTTCTCCAATGGCTGACCAGCATTTAAGAGGCCAGCCAATGGAGAAGAGGAGAGAAGAGAGGCGGGTTCAAGCCCCTCTTCTCCAAGTCATTAAATCTCGCGAGCGAGACTGCGCAAGCGCAGCCTTAGCTAGCCGAGACATAAAAACCGGGACATGAGCCAAAATTGCCGAAATCTGCCAGGACAGCTGGTGAAAAACCGGGACTGCCCGGGCAAATCCGGGACGTCTGGTCACCCTAACTTGGCAGGGCTGTCCACGTAAAATATTGTGAGTGCTTTCACAGGTTTACTGCTTAGCTGTTGTCATAGAGCGCTTGTAAGTGTTATTTTGGAGCAAATGTAAAAGATAACAAGTAGTCCTTTTTCCAGCCTAGATGTGCTTTTTTGATACCCTTGTTTTTCCAGCTGGCAAAACAAAATCTTCAAGTGGTAAACAGCAAGTGAGTTATGCTAATTATCTATTCCTCACGTGGGTTATTTTGTCAAAGTGGAAATGTGAATGTTTTCACGGCCATGTATGAAAATCATTAGTGTATATAAGATCACAGACACAGACGTTCAGGCTATCACTTACACATGTTTTACCTTTGACCAAAATAGTAGGTAACATATTTTAAAGAGCAAGGCAGATAGCTTCAGTTATGGTGTGCTCACTTCATGCAATGTTGTTGCCTTCACCCATAATTAAACTGCGGGAACCATAGGTACAGGGACCCCAGCAAGAAAGGAAAGACAGACACATTGTAAGGAGGCTCAATAGAACGTAGCTTGAATTGAACTGAAACAAATGCAAAGCCATTAATCATTGACACCACTTGTAAATTGCACAAATGTATTTGCTGTAAGCACAATACAGCAAAAAGCACTTCAACAAGTTCCTATTTGCACCACCCTCCTCTGTGGCAGGCACAGAACGCCAACAAAGAATATGCATAAAAAGCTATTTAGCTCTCAGCGCTATGATGTATCGAGCAGTGTGAGCAGCCGAAAAGCATATTTACTGAAGTTTGACACCCAGTCTTCAGGGAACCACATGATGAACCATACCAGCCTGGGTACCGTATCCCGAAAATAATAAAATTAAGCACAACAACTGAGGTAGAACTTGTGTACTATATTCCCCTTGTTAAATCGTTTAACCAAAGAATTATAACTCACACAGCACAGACCGGTTACTGCATACAAAAGTGAATATCCGAATGATATTTACTGTATCTATATTTGTTATAGTTGTTTTTGTATCGTATTAAATCTTTCCACAAAGCTTTGTGCTCACTTTTTTCATCCTTGGTGTTTTTTTGTTTTGTTTTAAAGTTGAAGTACAATCTCTTTTTTAAAATTACCCTTGGTAGAAAGTTGACAAGCCACACTTAAATCCCCCCCCCAAACTTCTTGAAAGCATAAAGCACTGAATACAATTAGGTCAGTCAGTCCCCTCAGCCATCCCGTGCCCATCTACTCCTGTTCAATGCGGATAGTAACATATATAACAGGAAAAAGTGGCCTAGATTATTTTATTACCACCGCTGTCAAGTATTAGGGAGTCTGGGTTGGTGGGTGTTGGTGCAGCCCAACCACCGCCATCAGGCTGCAAAGAGGTTCACCATTGAGGAAGTTCCCCAGGTCCGCCTTGATTTTGAATCCTCTTGTTGGATGCTGGACAATGATGTCATGTGAACCCAGTCCCCCCCACACCACCACGAACAAGAAAATGCAGGAAGAGAGATGTGCTGAAGTTGTGTCACCGTATTGGATCCAGAAATATCGTTTACAAAAATATTACCCCAATGAGTGTAGATTTTCTATTATTGACTCCAAAGCGGCAATATTTTTGTAAAGAATATTTAGGACAATATTTATGCCAGATGATATTCTTGAGACCGTATGCTAGTACAAGACTTCCTCTTCATGATGAGTGACTAATGGTGCCCCTTTGTTGACTGCGGGGTGCACCAGACCAGGAGGCATATCAAGCATTGTTAGTCCTACTCACCCACATATATTTGGCTTTTCAGGTTCCTTGTCAAACTGTTTCAAACAATTGCACCGCTAAGAGAAGCGTTATTAATATTTGAAGACAGTTGTGAAAATATGAGGTTTAAGAAGTTTTAGGATTAAATTCATAAACTGTATTTTCAAAACTTGGAATTTCACTAATTGGTATGTTTAAATGTTATGTTATTTGTAAAGTGCCCATCTCGCACGTGAGGGTATCCTGGCTCTGAAACAGAGCAGGGTTTGGAGTCCAGACTGAAGCATTATCTTAAGAGACACTTTTTCAGTTTCTTCTTGAATTCTTGAGGCGAGTAAGCGTTCCTAATGTAGGGGGGGTTCGTCCCAGGGTTTAAGAGCCAGGTACGAGAAGGGGCAGCTCTCTGTATAGTAGCGTGGAACCGTCGCGAGTATTAAACTGGTAAAGCTGAGGTGTCTGGTATGTGTGTGAAAGTTGATTAAATTGTTTAGGTAGTTGGGGCCTAAGTTGTCTATTACCTTGAATCTGTGTGAGTACTTTGAACATAGCGCACTTGTTGGTGGGAAGCCCGTGGAGGTCTCTGTAGTGAAAGGCGATATGGGTGCATGAAGGAGGTTGAGTGTGAGTCTGGCTACCGTGTTCTGGATGGTGTGGTGCCTCTTAGTGACTTGGGTAGAGATATAGATGTAAAATGTGTTGTTGCGATGTAGAATGCATTCCCATAGTCTAGCTTGCTGTTGATGCGTGCATCTGTGAAATACATATAATATTTGGAACATGGGCAACATGCCTTTTTGTGTAGGTCTTAATATCAGACCCACAAGGCGAACCAGTGTTTACCCAGTGCATCAGAAGTAATAGGACACCTGTTTTTGTCCAGTAGTGACCTTTGGTCATAACTGCAATACAATTGTGACATTAGCCTAGTTTGAGTTTGTGAAAGGACAAAAGAAAACTATATTGGTCTCTGCATTAATTTATCTATCTGATACCATATTTTTGTGTCAGGTATGTATTCAGTAGAGTCCAACAATATAAGTCTGCATGTAGGAATAGTCTCAAAATAAAAAATATTATTTCTTATAGAAATTTAAATTTTAAACAAAACATAATTTCTACACATGCATAGTTTAATAATTATACTATGTTCCATTTAACAAACACATTAGACCGATTGAACTCCCCTTACATATATCATACTATTCAAGATTATGTGTACAGGGCACCATAATTCATTTAACCACCTATCTTTTTTACACAAATCAATAATTGTAATTTTGTAAAATGGCCCAGAGTCAGTCGTCCGAAACCAACAATCCTTATCGTGTTACAAAAATAAAAATGCAGGAGATTATTAAAACAACCTCTTTAGTAAAAAAAAAATGTACCTCGAGATGAATCTGTCTAAATACTTCATTGAAAATAAAGTGACCTGTGCGTTGTTATGTGTTCTACTTCCATACTTACTCAAAATTGAACGGCAAATCCTTTTCCTCTCACATAAAAAAGAAAAACATCTAAACAAAGACGTATTAAGGTATACTTAATTTTTAGATCACACAAGCAGTAGCTGTTATTCTCCAGGATTCTTTTCCTAAAACCATGAATTCTCCAACTAGAATCGATTCCTATATGGAATTGGAGAATTGTATTCCAAAATCGTTTGTCTGAGACATGCTACAGATATGGAAAGACCTCAGCCTTGCCCAAATTGCTAACAGAATGGTCGATTGAGCTCTTCCTTGTGAGGTACTCCCTACCCCCAGCTATTGAGCCGTTCCTCATCTCAAATGTCTCCTTTTGCTTTATTAAGGTATGTAGTCATGGATCTTAAAAAATATCTGTTCTCAGTTGGATATTTTTGGCTATGTCAACAACAAGTTGCAAGAATTCGTCAGAGCGTTATACAATATCCTGCGGCATCAGAGAGGAGAGTTTGTCTCTACTGTTTCATTTGGCGCTACATAAAAACCATAGCATTTGTGATTGGGCCAAAAAGGTCCAGGAATCTAAGCCCAAATCGAGCCTTATTGCATGAATCATTGAGTTCCTTGCGAGACACATGAGAGCCTTTAACAAAGATTTTCCTGTGACTCCCAGTCGATACACTGTTCTTTTGCAAGAAGCTCAGGTCCATTAACTTGCCTGTTACAGCCTTTTTTAAGGGTTCAACCCAGAGACCCATGAAACGATAGTCAAATCTTTTTCAAGGTGTTGACTGAGGAGAGAGCATATGCACTTTACCAGTGATTAGCAGTGGTAAAGGTCCCAGAGTCTTAAAGCCAACAAAAAGAAGATCAGGAAAACAGGCGGAGGAAGGCAAAATGTTTGGGGATAACCCTGCAGAAAGGTCCAGGTCTAACACTATCCAAACCTAACTGTTAGACTTTTGAATACTTGGAGTAAGTTGAGCAGATTGGCAACGAGCTACTGCCCAAATGCCAGTGATTCAGTATATAAGCTTGAGACCTTCTCTAGCAAAGGGAAGATCTCTGTCCACTAAGACCTTCCCGGTGCATTGTATATGTGGAGCTGCAGGGAGCCCATTTTCTCAAAGCTAGGACAAAGCCTGATGATCTGTTGAAGCTGTCCTGGTATGCTCTGCTGCTGAGCTTGTTTGTGTAAAATCCCCTAGCCAGCTGACAGAGTTTGAGGTGTGTACACCGAGCACGAAGAAACTCTTTATACACCCACCACTGTCCAGCGACGGTCTATCCAAGAGCCATCACAATGGAAAGGCATTTATTTTGATGTTAATTCTCTTAGCTGTTCTTGGCATACTACAAACATAACAGATTTTCTTCTGGCCTAACACCTCAGTTTAGGCAATTAGAGAGGCTAGCAAAACAAAGCAGCCTGGGATACCACAGAGGCTGTTCTGGATTATCAGTCTTCATGAGACACATGTAAAGTGCACCTCTCTGTGAAAAGACATCATTACATGTTCAGCATTTAGATCAAGGAGAAAATACGTTTTTTATGGAGTCTGTCAACAGTCTTGTTTTGAACAGTTTTTGTTGTTCAAAAACTACATTATCCTAATGATGAGGCAGTAGCACTAGTGCTTAGTCTGGTTCAACTTTGGAACAAGTCCCCTGTGGAAAAGGTATGAGCCAGAGCCATTCATTTCACGGAGGCCATAGTCTAGCTTGCTTGGCTTGTCTGCCTATTTTCTGCCTACTCATGGCACAGACACTTAACATGGTGTGAAGGTTTACTGTTCCTTGCAGGTACTGTCCTCATCTTTCAGCATAAAAGTATGCTTTGATATTTCTTGCACATTTCTTCTGCCATGCCTGCTGAGAGGCTTCAGTAGACATCCACCACTCTTTCTATAACAATAGGTTCTAACATGACTCCTGAGTCTCCCCTCTACTACTCTGTAACCTGTAATCTGTTATGAAATTTTAATGTGGCACATTGTTTGCAAATTGATAGGCCTCTTGACTTTTAAGGTTCTGGGCTGTCTGCTCTCTTCAATTGTGACTTTACTACAAGGAAAGTCTCAGTGGAGTGCTGGGTGAGTGTGTCGGATGGTTAACTATCATTCTTGTGAGTGTGGGTGAAGTATTTATAGCTGCAAACCCAGGAGTCCTTGGCGCATTTAATCATTCTAACAGTCTCTACGTTTTCTTGCTCAGAAGGCCATGTAACACATTTCCAAGTGCTCTACATTATTTTTTGCTTCTCACCAAAACAGTCCTAGTATGTTACTTTAAAGTTGTACAGCCAATAATACTCCTTTTAACATTGCTGGCTACCACTACCAGTAATAGGCCATGACACAATTCTACTAAGGTGAGTGTCTACTCGCTTTCCCCAAAAATCTATGTAGTATGTCATGACGTGGTCTCCTGGTTCACACTTAATGTATATAGTGTGCATGACAGTGCATGGTTACATGAGGGGTAGGTCAGTATTGTATGGAATTTATAAAGCGCCTGAATCACCCCCAAAGGGGTATCTCTGCGCTGCAGAGAAGACCAGAGACAGGTCAGACACAATCAGTCCAGGAATAATTCAATCTTCAGGAGTTTCCTGAATCGAAGAAGACTGGGGCATTTGCAGGTCCTCTGGCATAGTGTGCCAATATTTCGGAGCAGGGTAGGCAAACGTTTTGCCTCCTGTACGTAATTTCTTGTAGCAGAGGACCAAAAGCAACCCTTTAACTTCGGATCTAAGAAGCCTGCTCGGACGGTAAAATTTTAATTTGTCTGCCAGATAGCTAGGACTCCCACCATAAAGCGCCTCATTGGCGAGGCAGCAGAGTTTAAACTTGATTCTCTGGCGAATGGAAAGCCAATGAAGCTGTCTCAGCAAAGGCCGGGAGGAGGTACGAGGAGGCATTTTGAAAGCCAGAAGTGCGGCAACATTCTGGACTATCGGTAGTCTACTCAAGAGGGACTCATTTGCTGATGCTAAAAGAGCATTACAGTAATCAAGTTGGCCAATGACCAGGGCTTGAATCTGGGTTCTTCGGACTGATAATGGCAGCCACAGGAACACTCTGCGCAAAAGACTCAGAGTGTGGTAGCAGGCCCCTGAGGTGGCCATGACTTGGTCTCTCATAGATAGAGAATTATCCAAACAGACCCCTAAATGTTTTACCATGGGTGACTGGGTAGGAGCGGGGCCTAACATAGCAGGCCACCAGTTTGGGGACTAAGTTTTTTGAGCAGAGCCAAACAGCAGGATCTCGGTCTTAGCTGGAAAAATAATTCTGTCATCCAGCCTGATACGGCTTTCATGCCCTCAGGGAAGCGATGTTCAACTAGCTCTGTATCCTTATCAAAGGATAAGAGCAGTTTCATGTCATCTGCATACGAATAGGGAGTACTACTGAGCAGGAGTGACCTAGTTGAATATAGCCACTAAATTATGGCGTATTCAAGAAGGCTTGGTCGGTGTCCGCGCTGCTCAACTGATTCCCCCTCCCCAAAAATTGTTTGTTAACCAGGTACACCTGTCTGATTCGAATCTGGATCCAAGAGTAAGGAGCAAGAAGATCTTTTGTTGCTCACTGGGCCTGGACTAGGCGAGGTCGGGCAGGTCATACTGAGGCCTGACAAGGGCTAACACTTGAACAATGAAGTGGCCAATGACATGGCCAAGGATGCAACATTACACAGAAAGATGGGCTACCGTCCCAACCCCACATCCTCTGTAAAACTCTTCTAAAGGGAGACAACCCAGTGGAAGCACCTCATTATCCAGCGAGCTGTCTGCAAGCCAATGCAAATTCTGAAAGTGGCAGTCCATCTGTGGCTCATAGCCGTGGTGATTTGATGCACTTGCTCTTTATTAGGATTCTTCTGTAAGGTATGTGGCTACGTTTAATTTGAGCAGACTATAGGTTCATGCCATAATAGAATATATACTGACCGTTTTGACTTAACCTTGTTCAACTTTTAACAAGGAGCTGTACACAACTGTGTAGAGGAAGACAAGGACCTAAGGCTGAATTCTTGAAAGTCTCCCTTTAAATGGTCTAGAAAATACTAAATAGGAGAAGGAAATGGAGTCCCCCATTTGTAATTGTGTTTGCATGATCCAGGCAGCCCAAGCCCAGTAATGCCAGTGTTTTGGCGTGAGGACATTGGTTGACTCCACATGCTGTGACCGGAGACCTGCAAGAACACATATCAGCGGTAATGTTTAGATTGAGCACCCCGAGGAGCATATGCTTCGCTCTGTATGTACTGTTGATGTGGGACACACTTGCAGGGGCACTTACCCCAGTGTGAGGCCTATGCGCCTTCATTCTTCATTGGCATTGCATTTACCACTTTTGCAGCGATGAGGATGGCAGCATGAGGCCTCCGTGCTTGCATTCTGATTTGCCATTATGGTTACTCTTTCTTCATCAATGTCAGTGTTCTGCATTTGCTGTTAATGTACCTTTTATTGAGCAGATGTTTTAGCTGAAAGGCTGGGATGGCTGCATGCCTGTGCTATCCATTGACTTACCACTTCATAATTTGACATCTGTTTTGCCCCCTCTGCATCTGGCAGCCTTGAACATAGAGACCACTGCTGACCATGATTCTTGGGCAGGGAGTCAGGCACAGGGCCGTTGCGGTCATTTGAAAGACGAATATTGAAAACTGAATTCCATGACAAACTCTGCCAGCAAACATATTAAAGAACAGTCTCGACTTGGTTACATTTGTGGGATTACACGCACAATTATATTCTCTGCTAAATACGCATGGGCATAAATTCTAGAAAAGTTGATGAGTAACAGAGACACACATTGAGACGAATTGTTGATGCATACATCTTTATGCAACTAAAAGCCATATACAGTTGTGACAGGGTGGCTATGGGTCTTGTGCCTAGGTACCTCCCAAATCCAAATTATGATAGTGATTCTTGTAATTTTTGGTGTGATGATGAATTAGTGGGTTTTGCTCTTCTACAAAAACCTACATGGATGAGTGTCAGAAGCTTCACTTTCGATAATGCTGTAGTGTCAGTCTCCTAATTGCTTGTTCCCTGTCATCTTGGCATTAGAGCAGTTCTGACCTCTTCTTACCATTCTTATTTTGTTTCCTAATCCGTTTTCCTTTTGTTCATTGTCTTCCACCTGACCTGGTGTCATACTGTGTTGGGTTCTGTTTCCTATCTCCTGCCACAGTGTAGTCCTTTTTACTGAGTTTCCAGCTATGGTGGAAGGGACGAGTATTGGGTCAGGATGTTGGGACCAAAGAGCCATTCACAATGATGAGAGTTGAGGGGAAGGTGGGCCTTCCCTTTATGTCATTGCTTTATCCATCGGAAGTGTGGCCTGCTGAGCCACCAAAAAGACATTGCCATGCAGTTTATAGTAATTAATTACTTTTACTTGGCTTTTTTTTTTAAATAATACTGTCATTAACACTTTACTTTGAAAGTGCACAAATATGCTAATGTTACATAAAAATGGACTTTCCCCTGTTACCCATTACATACTTGTGTCCTCCTTACCTGTCCCCAGGTGAGAAAGAAATAACGCTCAACCCATATCATGAGGGCCACCACCTGGGACAATGAGAATATTAAAGGTATCCTATTGGGAAACCTCATTATCTTTTTTAGGTCTGGGTTTTGACAGTGCAGCAGGAAATCTGGCCTGTTGCTAACAGTGAAGATATTGGACTTTGGGTCCACCCCTTTCAAACATTGGTATTCTTCGTCCAGCGTCATTTAGCCATTTGCGTGAGACTTTGTTCTTCATGTCTTGTCTCAACTTATCTCTCACCTAATGCTATTTATTGGCAGTTTGAATGTATCCTTCCACCACCATGCCAAGGTATGTATTGATCTGTATGATGGACTGCTTTACAGCTATAGTCCTCTGTCTGCTCTGACTGGCCTCACCCATGGTCTCTGTTGCAGTAACTCTGTATACATTCGCTCATTAAACTCAGACCTTTAAGTTTTGCCAATGCGTTTTCAGGATTTTACTTAGCCATACCTTTACTAGTACCCCGATTCCAAAACTGTGATATAAGGGGTATCCTTTGGTATTTTTCCTATCCAACCATCTGATTTTTGGTTGACCCAACTCACAAACTAGGGCAAAAGTCAGTCATTTCCACTGACAATTTATCATTCCGTGGGGCACTGCTGCAAGACAATGAAAACAAAGCAAAGCAAAGGCAAATCTGGAATCCATTTTATTAAATAACTGCTGGTTATTATATATTTCGTTAATTACTAGTGTTTCACTGCATCAAATAAACGTTGTCATTTATTTTAATTTACGTGGCAGGTTGTAACAATGCTTCATATGTTACAGTGTTATATAGAACATATTATAAGAAATGTCAGATGTGTACCTTTGTATGACCAGTAAGGTGACACGTTATCAGTGGGACTGCTACAAAAATTCTGTCAAAGTCTACAAGAACATTAATGTATTAAGGGGAAGTTCCTTAACTATATATGAAGTGTACCCTATGGCAGCAGCAGGGCCCCATGCTGAAGGCATCATTCTTACACCGAGAACGCATACCGTCATTATATGTGTCATGCAGCTGCTTGGCAGAAGTACAATTGGGCTGCTGTTGGACTGTGCCTTAATTTTGATGGTAGAGTTTTTGTTTTGAAAACCTACCCGTATTGGGGGGTGCTAAGATGGCTGAACTCTAATGCTACTCTGCTTGCCCCTGGAGCTGTAATCTGCATCTGTTCGGACCCCATTTACCATAAATGATCCTCTCTCCCTATCTGGGAGGTACGACAGACCTCCTATGCCTGTTTACATCCTGGCCCTGTCACTCTAGATGCCATGAGTGCTGCAGTAGATTGCAACCTGAGTGGTCGCTTGAGAGGTTAATGTTTGTTCCTGCATTGAAGTGAGATGGCATGGCGGCCCTGGCTGAGCGGCTCGCTCTAGGTCACTTTGAGTGGCGGTGCCTGGTGGTGGGGGCTGAGAAGAGCGGCTGCCATGGTTGGCACCTATGGAACACAACATAGACTATGAGTTTACATTTGGATGCTAAAGGCCAGGACACATAAAGGATATTGCTTCCCTCATCCTCAAGCTTTCTTTGGGTGGTGTTTGTGCCCCTCACTTCTTGAGCCAGGTCGCTGTGGGCTACGAGGGGCCTTGGTGACACATCGCTCTCCCTTCCCTGTCACCCTATCGTTTTCAGTGCCAGTTCCAATCTCTGCTTTCGTTGTATAAGGGGCCTGAGACAAGGTGCAGCGTAAGGAACATTCCAAGGTCTGCCACCTGAATAGACAAGGTGGCTGCTGGATTGGCATGCCAGTAGAATAGCAAAAGGAATAACCTAATCTGGACAACAAAAAACTTTCATTTGATGCATGCTGCTCTACAAAATCTGCAAAACAATGAGCAAACCCTAGTCGATTCTAATAGTGCAAACACTGATGTACAGGCTATAGATTTTAAGGCATCCTGCTGGACATAAAAAAAACGAATCGAATTGATGAGAAAAAAGACACTCTCACAACTAGGGTTGATCACATGAAAGAACGGCTTGATAAGTTTACAGACCGCCTTAACATACCTGCGAGATAAATTTTGGATATTGAATATGGCAGTCAGGAGGAGGAGATGAAGCTACAACAGGTGGAAAAGATTCTGGAAGTCATGTAAGCCACAAATGAAGATTTAGAGGCATGGTCAAGACTAAACAATCTTTGCATTTTGAGCGTTTCTGATTCCACAAACACAGGGCTAATTGACACAGTTCTTGATAAGCTATTCAATGACCTTTTTGTTGAGGGTGCATTCTCCCTGATATTTATTGTGGTGAGAGCCCATTACTCTTTGGCGCCTTGCCCACCCTTGGGGGTGCCGCCAAGGCCCATCATAGCAAAAATTCTGAATTATAGGGACTGATATCTGGTGCTCTGATTGGCTAGAGACAAGAAAGGCCTGGGTCTGAGGAATCCAGCTTTTAACTGTAGCCAGATTTTTCAATAGCTGTCCAGGAGGTGCATAAGGCCTTTCTACTGGTGAAAATAAAACTGCTTCAATGCATAAATTAAAGAATGCAGTACACTTTTTACCCCACCAAATTGAGAAAACAATGACAAGCGCTTCTTCTTCATTGACCCTCAACGTGCCATGAAATATCTCAAATTGGAGACCCTGATGCCTTCTTCCCAGGGATTGATAACTAGGACAGGTGTTGCCTTCCAATGCACTTGGATGAACATCATTGATGCTGTCATCCAGCTAAGATTAACTGTTTAAACACCTTTGAACCTTTGTTTGGTAGAGTTGCATTATGAAGGTTTGCAATTTTGCAGTAGAAGGCACTTAGAGAGAGGCTGGGTGGGGATTTCCCTATTTGTTTTTCCTCCTTGATGGAACTACTACGGGGGTTGCTATGTGTAAATCGACAGACTTGCGGATTGAGGTGCTTAATTTGGTCGATAAATAGCACTGACAAAGATATTTCTATTTTGCTGTAGTATTCCACAATAATTGAACTTCTAGAAGCTGGGATGGTGGTTAGGCGAATGCTATGTCACCAGTAGCAGCTTTTGAGCTCTTCAGGCATGATGTGCTTCTAGTTGCCTTTAAGTTTTTATAACCTGTTAAAGTTTGGTGGGAATATATTCAGATGGTAAGCTTCACTGATGGGGGATTCGGTGTGGGATGGCGTAATTAAGGGGGGAATGTTTGCTTTCTGCTGATTGACCTGATAAATTAATGAGATGCTTAAATTGCGCTTGAGTGTGCTCCAGTTTGATGCTGTAGGGGGAAGCATTGCAGGCTCTCATCTGCAGTGAAAGATTGTTACTGATCTCAACAACCCTAGGATAAGTAAATATATCATTGGATGTCTTAGTCAGCAAGCCATAGATGTAGCCTACCTACAAGAAACTCTCCTTGCAAGCATATCAGATCAGTCGTTTGCTAGAAGTTGGGGTCCCCATAGATATTTCACTTTGTATAATTCTTACTCTATGGGGTTGCCATTATAAATAGGCATAGTGTGCACTTCGGTTTTCTGCGATCAGTCACCGATCCGGAGTGTAGATATTATACTTCAGAGTTCCATAAATAAAGAGCATGTAGCAATGATTAACCCCTATGGGCCCAATACAAACACTTCTACGTTCTTTGACATACCAATTTCCCACTATATTGTGGGGTGGAGATTTAAGTGTAATTTTGGATGCACATCCGTACAGATCTACCAAATCTAACAAGCTCCCCCTTCACCCGTGCTCGCTCTCCAGAATATTATCATGAATCATTATCATAAAGCTTGTTGATGTCGGGCAGCTTAAATATCCAAAAACTAGAGATTACTCATTGTTTAGGATGACTGCAATGTTTACTGGCTAGTAACAAAAGAAGCATGTGCCCGTGCCCCGGCAGTTGATATTTTGCCGTGGACTGTCAGACCATTCCTCTGTGACATTAGTGTTGCTATTGATTTTGCCAACAAATAATAGACAGCCTTGGCTATTTCCCTCCAACATTCTATTAGATCCTTTCTTTAAGGAAGAACCAAGGCAAGGCACTGAAGAATATAGAAGCTCATCTTTGTGGGAGGGCTTCAGGGTCTGTATAAGGGGAATTTACAACTCTAAACAACCAGGTATCTTAAAGTCAATTTATCTCAATTTGGGGCACTAGAGAGAGAACTTAAGGCTTGGGAAGGGGAATACACAAAAACTCGAAATCTCAAAGTGAGAGCACATTCATAAAACATTAGTAGAATTAAGGAGCTAAGCGGGATGTGAGGTACATGGCAAGTATGCAACGGCAGAACAGTATGGGGAGGGAGAACTTCCCAGTCACAAATTGGCCAGGCTTTTGCATTCTATCTGGGATTTGAAGGATACTCTTTGAAATGGTTCATGCAGATGGAATTTCTGTTACAGCCACATCCAAGATTTGGATGCGTTTACTTAATATTATATTGGCCTTAACAAAGCCAAGGCAAGTATATTGAAGAATGCTGTAGATGATTATATCTCTAGAGCTAATCAGGGTTGGTTTGTGGCTTATGAAAGGGAACCCCTGACCCAACCCATGACTGAAGAAGAGATTAAGAATAGTTATAAAATCCATACCCAGTGGAAAAGCCATGGTGTGCATTGCTTAAGAGCTGTGCAGATGAATTAGTCTCATAATAACAATCTGTATATGAAGAAGCCTGTGAAATTGGAGCTCTCCCTTTGACAACGTGCCTCGAATAGGTCGCTTTGTTATTAAAAGTTGACACCAAAATATTGGCCCAAATATTGTAACTTTTCTACAAACCTATATGTGATGCCTGCTCTCCCCGAGCAATTGAGTTTCTTACCAGGCCACCCAACATCTGCATCAAGTAAATCCTTTAATATCTTTCACAGTCGTATTACTGAAAGTGCAGAAAGCATGGCGGAGGGGGCTGGTAGGGTGAATCACTTTACTTTATGCTAATGTATCCAGCATAAGAATAAACAGTGAAATGTTCTCGCCTTTCCAGTTAACTACAAAACCATATGCCCCGTCTCCCCTCTTGTTTGCAATTGCGATGGAATCCCTAGCCAGTGTTTACCATACACATAGAGGGTTTTATTTGATACTATTGTGTGCAGATGACAAAATGACTTTCCCTTAGGGTAGTGTGAGGAACCTGTATAGTACTTGGGTATAAGCATTCACTAGGATGCAGAGTGGGGCACGAGTTATGGGCACGTAATATCCAAAAAGGCATTGCAGTGAAGGCCTCCCCTACTATCTCTGGCTGGCATGCTAGTGATTATAAAAATAGTTTTCTTACCAAGATTGTTGCATCTGTTTGGCAATATAGCCATCATGCTACCAACTTCCTTTTTCAAATACATTTGCTCGATTCTTGTAGGATTTATATATGGGCCAGGAAGCAACCCCACACCACTGTTTGAATGTAATGGCACTTCCCTACTCTAGTGGTGGGTTCTCCGTCCCAAACTTAAAAAACTACTACTGGATGTCACAGCCCAAGTATTTGTTTAACTGATTTCACTGACCCCCTCGCATAAACTTGAGAAGGACATTGTGGTACTGTTTTCTTTGTCCACAGTGTTGGGTAAGATCCTCCTGTATACAATTCAATATGCTGGCATGCATGATTTGTGCTTGGCATAAACAGGCTGCAGTGGTAGGTCAATGTGTGGTTTACCCCTCTGAAGTTGCACTTAATTAACATTCAAATCCATGGCTGGCAGTTACATTAGAACCGAATGTGCAGAAGCAATTAACTTGATAAAAAATTATCAGTACTCTACACATAGCGGGTGAGGTTATGACATTGGATGAATTTAAGGAGCTGGGAGGAATGTCACCCCTGGATATAGTCTTATATTTCAGGCTTCCCTATTCACTGCGTAAGAGGTATCCAACATTCCCGTCACAATCACTATCATTTGCAGCATGGACACATCTAATTACTTGTAGAGATCACTCGGGCATTATGTCCAAACGATATAGAACAGTGCTTCCAAACATTTTTAGAACCACAGCCCAAGTTTTACAACAAACGTTCGTGACCTACCTAGCTTTAAAGCACATGAGGAGGAGCATACCAAATTATTATAAAAGTCACGACGTTGACCACGCCCTTTGATATCTGACTGTGTTCAAGATGTTGATCTTCTCATAAATCTGGCAGATGATGAACAAACAGAACTGGAACACTTTTCAGAGGGAGGTGTTGGCCTGTGTCATCCATTCACTAAAATCACTGGGCTTCTAAATAATACTAGGGTTTAAACCAGTGATTTTAGCAAATCTGAGAAACTCCTTCTGTAGCACTGTATGGGTAAGACCTCAGCCATATCTGTGTTAAAACGAGGCTTTGTGATCTATTTTGATTTTTATAAATATACTGTCTCACGCCTAAAGTTTTCATCCTGAATGATCCTGTCTCAAGATGGCTGCCAACCAGAGGAAACTGGACTCTACAACCTTACTTTGCAACTCTTCTTCTGTTTCCATTGTGGCGATACTCCGTATGTCTATTGTGTTTAATAGCTAATATTATTCCTCAGACTCCCAACACTGGTTCATCCTGTGAGTGTCATTTTTACCTTGCTTTTTTGTTTTTCTGTGTGTGGGATGTACTTTTATGATCTTTTCTCTATGTTGCTGGGTGCTCTTATCCAAGTCATTCTGCACCCCTTATTTCTATTGGCTACTGTCAAGCTGTAAGATTGGTTCTCCTCTCGCTCCATCTTGCTGTTATGTATTTCTTGTGTCAGTATATGTGATCTTCTTGTATCAAAAAGCCATGAACTGGAGCTGCTACTGCCCAGAGGAAAAGCCAGTAAGGCTGAGGTGAGCTTATTGGCAGAGTCTAACACTTATGATGATGACTATTATGTCGATTCTAATGGTGCCTCTCACTAACTCCCAGCCATTCCACAGAGACTGGAGTCAACACCATATGTGAGAAAGCAGTCCCAGCTCGATTAGCTCAGGACATCGAGTTTTGCACAGGTAAGCTGTCATGAGTGTGACCAGGACGGGGTTTAATTTTTTGGGCTGACCTCACCCCCATCCCTTACTATATAACCAGTTTTTCCTGCCACTGTCTTTGTCTCAAGTCCCCATTCTTCCAAAGATGAGTCCAGTCAAAAATAGAGATGAAGACTCAGTAGCGCGGAGGTCCCGAAGTGCCATGTTTAACATGGATTACAACCCAAAGAGAAGGTCCCATGTTCTCTTGGCTCTACCTACAACACATGGCATAGTCTGCAAAGCCGTAAAGTCTGACTGAGATTATTCAAGGATAGCGGTCACTTGCGAGCGTAACGTTTTTTCCTAGGGTTATTTTCCTAGGGCACATAGATGACGATGTAATGGAGTGGGAGGGTTCAACTATAGTTGAAAGGATGCATTATTGATACCTGTATTCCATGTGAGGCCTTGCAGCTAGAGTTAAACCTGGCACCGGCCTCACACAAAAGCCATATTAGGTCATTATCTTTTATTTTGTGCAAATATTAAGTTCCAACGACCAGTAGAGGCTCCCTGGTAAGCGCCAAACCATCAGTAGCAATGATTATGTACTCCAATTTACAGACAAGTAAAGGTGATTTAGAGCGGCGCAGTGATGAAGGTCACAATGGAACCCTCTCCTCCCAACCACCTGGAACACGAGCCACCTTTAACAACCCAATGACCAACTTTGTTGCTCTTCTCCCCATCAACTCCAAAGCCTACATTCTCAACTTTTACCCGGAAGACCGAAACGATCTATGCTCCACAGCACTCCTTGAGCAACATTGGACTAACACAGCTCATCTGAGAACCAAAACACACCGCAGGACACACACTGGACCACGTCTTTGCCACAGGCAATAGCATCGAATACAACTCCACCATAACGCTCACCTGGACCGACCACTCCTTCATCCACTTCCAAATCAGCACACCTCAAGTCAGCACCCCTACCATGTTCAGCATTCCAAGTCACAGCCTGGGTAAAATCACAGAAGCAGATTTGCTCAGCTCACACAGCATGGATCAACCTAGCCTCACATATAACCTTGACAAGGACATCAATAACTGGATCAAGAACTGTGCAGACTCCCTCGCACCCATCAAACCAAACAAGCACAGTAGTTCAAACAAGCAGGCCAGCTGGTACACAGAAGACTTTAGAGACACCAAACAACACTGTAAACAGCTGAAAAAGAAATGGAGAGCCAGCCATGACACCATCGACAGAACTACCTATAAGGCTCCACTCGGACACTATCACCAGCAAATAAGAGATGCCAATATGACACCATCAACAGAACTACCTACAAGGCTCCACTCGGACACTATCACCAGCAAATAAGAGATGCCAATAAAAAAGCACTAGTGGACAGCATCGAAGAGACCTCCAACGGCTGCCAGGAGAGATCTTCTCAATCATCAAGAATTTCACCTCGCCCTCAACCACTGCCAACATCGTGTCCTCCCAACAACTGTGAGAATCTATCCAACTTATTCCACAGCAAAATCGCAAACGTCTACAGCAACTTCGCACACCAACCCAACCCCAGAGTACTCATCGCTAACCTACCCATCACCAACCAAGTTGGCCACCTGGCCAAATGGACAAACTTCACCAGAAACTACACAGTGGCAGTTATGCAGAACATCCGCTAAGGGTTCCAATCTACAACCCGGGAACATCACCAAACCGCACATCATCAACACCTCTATCACATCCGCCACTTTCCTGGATGAATAGAAACTTGCAAAAATCAACACCCTTCTCAGGAAGCCGACCCAAATAAACTGAGAAACTTCTGACCCATCTCCCTGCTCCCCTATCCAGCCAAAGTGATTGAGAAGGCCATCAACAGGCAACTCACCTTAAACTTCACTATCTTCTAGACAACACTCACTCTGTATTCAAAAATAGCTGCAGCACCGAAACAGCTCTCAGTGCAGGCACAGATGACATTCAAATCAACCTAGACCAAGGAAGTGCAGCGACCATCATCATGGTCTTCGTCACTGTCTCCCACAACACATTCATCAGAAGACTCCACAAGATGGGCATACAAGGATCCGCTCACCAATATCATCTGATCACAAGATAGTAATATGATCTCCTATGCCTATGACAACCCAATTGTTAGACAGGACAGCCACCAGCAGAAACAACTTCACCAACTGCATGACCATGGTAGCAGACTGGATGCGAACCAACTGACTGAAGCTCAGCTTTGACAAAAAGGTAGTACTTTTTTCGGCAGCAAATCTTCAAAATGGAACTCCAACTGGTGGCAGTCCAAGCTAGGACAAACACCCACCAAGAAATCTAGCGATCATACTAAATGACAAGTTCAGCATGGCTGCTCAAGTCAATGCAGTGTGCACCTCCTGCTTCTACATCCTACACATGATGCAAAAGATCTTCAAATGGTTGCCTCCGAACACCAGACAGACTGTCATTCAAGCACTCATCACCAGCATTTTGGACTATCAACATTCTTTATGGCGGAATCTCAAAACAACTACACAGACACCAGACCATGCAGCACACCGCTGCTAAACCTGTATTCGACCTCCCATGCTGCACCACCATTACACTGCACCTTAGGTCACTTCACTGGCTCCCCATTCACAACCGTAGCCAATTAGAGCTTCTCACGCAACATATAAAGCCATATGCAACACAGGACCAGAAAACCTGCACAGTAGCATACACTTTCACCAACCCACCAGACACCTATGCTCTACCACACTCTCACTCGCATGCACTCCCTACATCTGAACAAACAAAACTGGAGGTCACTCATTCTACTACATAGCAACCAAGACATAGAATACCCTCCCTTAACACATCATAGCCTTCTCCTCCTGAGTTCTTCAAGACGCTGAGGATCTGACTCTTTGTATAACCATCTTGGGGACCCCACACCTACACAACTGCTCAAGCGCCTGGACCGTCTCAAATGATCAGTGCGCTATACAGATTATAACATAACACATCTGTGAACTGTTTGAATGTTCCTTCCACTGGAGAGGAAATCCTTCAGGTACATTACTTTTCGATTTTTGCATTGTTACAATGCAATCTTGCATGCACTTACATGTGCTTTGAATGACTGCTTACATTTGTTACAGCCCATTTGTGCATGTGACTTTTTTGCATAGGTATAATGTTTGTCTCACATTGTAGTTTCAGATACTTAAATGCAGAGATCCCTGTGAGTGTGTCTTACCATCAATTGTGGATTCTACAGCTCCCTTATTTAAACAGTGTTGCACTTATTAATTTTAGAGACTCACTTGAATGTGGGATGTTGCAGTCTGGCAGCCCAGGAAACAGGATGAGGTGAGAATAAACACATCGATTGGTACAGTCCACTGTCACAAGCTGGCTTTGTTTATATAAGCATATTTTCTTCTGTTGAGGTGAAACAAGGTTGTCTAGCTAGTGTCCTATTTGGAAATAGTATTTGCAATTTTGTTAGTCATTAAACAGTGAGAGAATTAAACAAAACTGCAGCTAGCATGATATCAGATGACAAGATGTAATCCTGGCCGGGGGGGGGTGGAATTGTCTAGTGAAAACCGTTTTCATAGCTATGACTGTGCAAGGTTTGGCCACCAGGAGCACCCACAAATGAGCAAGTGCCATTGCTTGCACCTAGTACAGGGTGCCATTCAGTTCATCAATTCAAATGTGTTTGACATGACACCCTTGGGCGGATGTCATCTATGCTTTTTGCCTGAACCTGTCCTGTTGTATTTGTTGGCTTTAAGAGTGATTGCACTTTACCACAGCTAACCAGTGCTTGTGCTATCTCCCTTAAACATGGTAAAATTGGCCCATACCTACTTGCCACATTTAATTTACTTGGAAGACCCTAGTAGATGGTACTACATGTACCCAAGACCTGTAAAGTAAATGCAACTAGTGGCCCCGCAGAACTCATTGTGCCACCCAATAAAGTAAAACTGTAAAACATGACTCTGGACTGCCACACCAGCCTGTAGGGCAGTTTGAGACTGCAATTTCGACCTGGCAAAATATGTATTTTTCCAGGCCCAAATCTTCCCTTTTAATAATTATAAGTCACCCCTAATGTATGACTTAAAAGCTCCTAGGGGCAGGGTGCATGGTATTTAAAAAGTAGGACATGTGTTTTTAAGTTTTACATGCCCTGGCAGTGAAAAAATCCTAAACTTGTTTTTCACTCTTGTAAGGCTATGTCTCCCATAGGCTAACACTGAATTACCTTATTACATTTAATAAAGTGCTAATTTCTGGCTGGAAGCAGATAGAGAAATACATCTTAGACTGTTTAAAAATGTAATTTAAAATCCTCTTTAATGGTAAAGCTGAATTTTATGTCACAAATCTGAAAATGGCACTTTTAGAAAGTTGGCTTTTTTATCCCAAACCAACTGTGCCTTTCTGCCAGTAGCTAGGGTCACATTACTGTGGCTGTCGCTCCTCTGATGGGTTGTTGATTCCTTGCGACAAAGGGACTTAGGTGCGGACAGTATGGGCCATCGCTGGGGGAGTAGTTGTACCCAGCACTGACTACATTTCAAAGGGATTTGCCTGCAGCACACACACAAAGGAAGCAGACACCAGGCTTGACCTTACTTTTGTCACACCAGACAGTTAGGGGCCAAACACAGTAAGGACAGGGGTACTGGAAATAACTAATTTGGGATGGGGTTAGGGGTGCCCCCCTCCCCACAAAAAATGGCACTGGTACACTCTCAGACCCCAAATCATGGAACTGCTGTACCTGTGGAAGATTCAGAAAAAGGGCTGCCCTTCTGCCCTGCTGCTTGAAAGGTTGCTTTGCTGTCTCAAGAACAAATATTGGACTTGTTTGCCTTGATCCCAGGTACCCAGAGTGACTGTAAAGGTCAGTGGACTGGCATTTTGTTTCAGCTACAGGTACAAAAAGAGCTTTCAGAGGCTGGCCCTGCAGCTGCCCCGCTGACCAGCACCAACTGGACCTGCCTCGACTTGCTGCCGGCCTCTGCTAGAGTGAGTCCTGATCCCCCAGAGGTGTCTTTCAGATCCTGGACTCATGGCTGGAGTCGGAGTGTACTCCTTCCGGCATAACCAAAGCTTTCCCCGGAACAAACTCACTGCGATGCAACTTGGCGCAGAATCTCACATTGCAGTGCCTTGCTGCACCTGACCGGCGGCTTCACCGGAACTGACGCAGCACCGTGCAGTCCAGTGCACTATTTCCCATCTCAAAACCAAAGTCACAAATGTACAACACCCAGTGAGCGATCTCTTTTCCTTAACCCGACCCGTATTCCATCGTGGTTGGGCTGAACTTGTGACTTTGTCCTGGTCCAACTCAACTAGATAACCTTTCTGCTTCTTGGCACTTTTTTCACTGTGAACTTCAAAAATCAGTGTCTGTAGTTCTACTGACTGGATTTCTGTAATTCTGGTATCATTTTATGTATTAAGGATTACTCTACGTATCTAAAATTGGTTTGTGGATTTTTCTTGTATTATGTTTTTACTTGATTAGTGTTTGCGTACTGCATAATTACCTTAACATTGCCTCTAAGTTAAGCCTGACTGTTTTGTGCCAGGCTACCAGAGGATTAAGCACTGGCTAATTTAGTGACTTTTGTGATCATTCTGACAAGGATTGTGGGTGTTACCTGAGTGGGGCTACCCGCCCTCTCAACTAACTACTCACTTTCTTACAAATCAGATTCAAAATGATTATATAGTATGCTCATGTCCCCATTATTTGTTGGATACTGACATATGTTGCTAGATTTGTTGATGCAGGCCCTGTGTGGGACCACTGACGCAAGTTACTAGGCTCATGTATGGAGTCACTGATGTCCCTTACTAGGCTGTCTGATGTAGGCACTATACAGGTCAGTTGACACCTGTTACTAGGTCCACTGATACATGGGCTGTTTGGGGTAGTTCACCTATTTTCCAATTGCCTGGGTCCCTTTCAAATCTATCCTATATCTGTCTTGAGAAATAGTCAGCACTAAGGTCAAACACTAATCTTGTTGAAGTTCATGGAAGAAACATAAGATATCTATGCCTGTCCAGGATTCATCTGCAAATTCTGTGGATACTATTGGTTCCTTGCTGCAAGACAAATTCTTATCTGACACCCTTAAAATTCATACAGTTTAGAAGCTTGCATTCTACTTTCATGTCCATTGACAGCCACCAACTCTTTCCTCTTTCTAATCATTTTGTGGCTACGTGTCATCTCCAAATAAACTACGTAACTTTCAATGAGCTTATTCAATGGGGAACCAGGGTGTTCTTCCTGGTCTCCTGATTAAAATTCCACCTTTTTAGAGACAATTCTGGAGATGCCACTGCATTTGTCTCTGCAAACATAATCCACCCTAAACACAAAGCACTACCGGTCTAAATCCAAATCTTGCTTCTTTGTCTCATCGTATTCATGAAAAAAGATAACTTCAACAATAAGTCTGCCTTTTGCTTTATAGATCCTGCAGTATATTCCTCTATAAAAATGTCCGCTAGCAGTTTGAAATATCAGTTTGGCTAACTTTTCTGTGTACTTGGATGAGTATACACTTGTTCTAATACAAATATCAGTGGCATTTCCTTCCGGCATAGTGGTAGAGGGTGTGATTTGGACCCACATGCAGGCAAGCATTTCTTGATACCTGGTGCTACCTTTTCTGCAGTCCCATTGTAGGTATGACCAAGGGCACAGTGTTTTTCCCTTGTTCTCTGTTTGAGTCCGACCATCTGCTACGCTACGGTCACTGGCATAATCCGTTATTATATGAGCACTTTTGCTCCAAATGACTTTCGGTTGGTCCCTCCTCTGTATTTTGATAACTTACTCTTTATGTTCTTTAGCCAGTTGCATTTTTCTTCCTTTTTCAGCAGATGAGTGAGAGGCTCTGCAAGAGAAGCAAAACTTGAGGTCAACTTTACAGCACATTTGCACAGCCCTAGGAATGTTAGTACGTGTTCTTGGTTGGAAGGCATGGGCGCTTCCTGCATGGCCTTTAGTGAATGTTCTGGCACATGCATCAACGTAGGCTTTTGCGATTCCTTAATTGCGATTATTAAGGAATCACAATTAAGGAATTGCAAAAGCCTATGCATGTAGGAATCGCTATAAAAATAGCGATTCCTACACATTCCTTAATTGCGAGTCGCAAATAGCGAGTCGCAATTAAGGAATGCCGTCCCATTCATGAATTGGAGATTGCATGAGCAATTTGCGAGTACCAGTAGGTACTCGCAATTTGCTCATGCAATTTCAAGGGTGCAAGGGTGTCAAAATGACACCCTTTTGCACCCCTGAAATTGATCTGTGCACATATGTTGCACACACACATGCCCTAAGGGCATGTGTGTGAGCAACATGAAACTTTAAAAAATGCACAAAAGTGCATTTTTCAAAGTTTTTGCAAATTACCATGAAGTTCAACTTCATGGTAATTTGCTCCCCCTATTAGCGAAATCGCAATATTTTTTATAACTTTAATGCATTGCATTTAAGGAATCTCAATTTGGGATTCCTTAAATGCAATCGCATTTTAAGTAATCGCAATTTAGAGATTCCTTAATTTGCGATTTTTGCATTTGGGATGATGCATCCCAAATGCAAAAATACTGGTCGCAAAGGGGCAGATTCTGAGAATCTGCCCGTTTGCGACCGGTTTTTCCTTTGATGCATGTGCCTGATTGTCTTTCTTGAAAATTCTTTACTCCAGTTCCGTGCCCCAAAGATTCAACCTCAAGAGTCACAGATGTCCCATTTATCTTTAACCCCTTTTGTGAATCCACTTCCAATGCACTATCCAATCTATAAATATGCTCCTTCCTGCTCTCCACAAACACCAAAATGTATGAAATGCTAATGTCATATTTACCCTTGAAAAATCCATGCATCAAATGCTGAACCACAACTGCTGCTTATTCCAACCTGAATGATATCCTCAAGAATTGGTAGCCACAATTTTGGATAATGCAGGCTATGAGATGACTGGCTGCCTTAGCCAACAGCACCTTGTGGTAGGCCGCTTTAAACCCAATCCCTAATCATGGCTATCAATTTTCAAGAGACAGTGCCCATCCATACATATGGTACCAATCAACCTCCAGGAATCGATTCAAACATGAAGCTCTTTTTTAATTCTGTGTCACCACATTGGGGGAAAGTCATAAATGGCTATAAAAATCAGCCATTTTTCGCATTTTTTTCAATTCCAGTCAGTTTTTTTATCAGACATAGCCACATTCAATTGTTTGTGCCTGTTGGGACTGGTACTTTCTGGTTGGCTGAGGCGTTACCCTACCCAGGCAGAACACACCACTCCCATCAGGGGTGCGTGATTACACTGACTGTATAACCTGCACTCAACCTTGGGTTGCTTGGCACTGAGCAGTCAGGCTTATCACGGGGGCAATGTGTAAAGCATTGACACAGCACTCCCACACAATAAATATATTGCGTGTCACAAAAGAGACTTCACACTTGGTGTACATAAATAAAGTTTATATTTAACACACACATTAATACAACATGAACATCATGTATTTCTGGGCATAAATCACACTTGTAAATATTACTAGCAGTACTAGGCCCAACTGTGTCATAATGACATCGAAAGATCCTACTTAACCCTCCAGCACCCTTATGCGGTGTAAAAAGTTGTCAAACCTAGGCCCACCCTGGTAATCATTATAATTCAATACCACACTATTGGTAGTGTGCACTACAGATCACAACAATGTTAAAAATATATACATACAAAGAATTACAACACACTGTGGATAGAGGCCGCATGGGTAAAACCAATGTCAAACATAGTATTCTGTTAGCAAGGAATCAACATGTAAAGCCACACCGCTGTGCAGTATAATGAATCCCGGCCAGTTGCAGACACACACAAACTCACACTCGCACTCAGCACCGATATATGGTGTAGCGGATACCAGAGAGTTTCGTATGGAACACACTTGTACACATACACACAAAGCACTTTAATGTTGTACAAACGATATCCGGCAGGTTGGATAGCACACTGCGGACCCCCTGGCCCAAGCCTCCCTCCAGGTCACCCTGACTTCCCTCCACTCATGGGTTGGAGATAACCAGCCTACCCCCCCACCGGATACTAGGCAGATCGTGGCCGAAGTCACACTTAGTCAGAGTCCCCGGGGAGAAGTTGGGGGGTAGGTAGCAGGACTAATTAGGAGGCAGTTGTCAAATTGGGGTTTTGCCACCACTCTGGAAGTTCACCCACAGAATGTGGAGTAGAAGTAGGCTGAGGGTGAGAGTCACTCAAAAGGGTCCCACAATATGTCTTCCATCACCAGCCCAGTTCTGCAAAGCAAAGAGTCCCCGTAAAGAAGGTGAGGGGTAGGTAGCAGAACTAATTAGGAGGCAGTCGTCAAATGGGTGTATGGCCAGCACTCGGGAAGTTCACCTGCAGGATGTGGAGTAGAAGCAGGCTGAGGGCGATAGTCGGTCACTCAAAAGGGTTCCACAATGTACCTTCTGGCAGCAGCCCAATTTTGCAAAGCATGGGGGGAGGGTCACGCAGTCTTTTGACCCGCTTCCGATCACTCTCAGAAGTGTTCCTTCAGCCCAGTCAATCACTCTAACTACCCAGGCTCGATCCGGGCAATGCTGTCTGGAAGCACAATGTTGTCAGGGGCTGAGGAGAGGGCAGTTGGGCCGCCGCACTGAGGGCCCAAAAGGAACAATCGATGAATGGGTAATGAAGCAGGGGATCGTCTCAGAGGAAAGAGGCACCCTGTCAGGCAGAATGCGAGTCGCACCAGACAATTCCAGTCTCACACAACAAGGAGTCGCAAAGTCCGTACCTCCTTTGAAATGAGGCACAATGCCTGGTGCATGTTAATACTGATTACACAAGGTAATTGCGGTCACACACAGGTGCAAGTTTAGCAATGCCACACGCGGTAGAATGAGGCTCTACTACGGTTACACCCTCACCTCTGAGGGTCGCAACCTGCAAATCAGACACTGCACGCAATGAGCATGCAGTCGGCGTGTCACAAGAGAGATGTACGATGGACGAAGTAGGCCACGCTGGATCCTGCAACCTGTGAATCTGCTCACCACCAGCAAGATGCTAATGCGTGTTGAGGTCCCTACAATGCAGTGGCCCCATTCCTTAGATGCAGAGACAAGGGTATCCGGTCTCCAGGCACTATTCTTAGTTCTATGCTCATGCCGCGCTACAGTTGGGATTCAGCAGACGATGTGGGCACTTAAGAGGGCACCGCTCACTAAATGTCACAGTTAGATTGTGTGCGTCCCTCGCGGGAGGTCTTTGTTGTCCCTGAGACCTCCACAAGAGGACAGGGGGGAAAGTCAACAAGCCCTTGGAGAGCACACTTCAGTCTGCCAGACAGCAGCAGGCAGTCAGCCCAGGCCAGCCACTATTCAGGAAGGGTGCATGATCCCTTCCAATGGCAGTTATTCTCCTTGTGCACAACAGATCCCTCTGGCAGTGTGCACCACGCAGTTACAGGTTCTCCAGTCCCTTGTCCCCACAGGTGTATCTCTACCCTGCTGAAGTAGGGCACCAGTAGTTAAGCTGTAGTGTGCCTTTGAAGTTGGGGGTGGTACAGAGGGTTTCCCTTTGAACCACAGATGTCTCCCCTAAATTTCAGGCCTGTCTGCCATGGGACCTTGGAATGCTAATCTTAATCTTTAGGGAGGCCATGATCTGGCTCGCAGAGGCCAAGTGTCAAAACCTCTTCCTCCAACCTATCCAGCGAGGTCTTTAAATGGCAGAGGTCTGTTGTTCCAGTTTCATGCCCAATGTTTAAAGCTGTGTGCGGGGAATGCACAGATGTTCTCCCCTAGCCTCCAGTGTGGGCTGGAGTAGAACTAAAAGGCACACAGAGAGTTTTAGAGCAGAGAAATGCCCACTTTCTAGAAGTGGCTCTTCTAAGCTCGTAATTAAAAATCCTTCTTTACCGAAGGAGAGCGTTTGTCATTGGGAATCCAATGATAGGAAACATTATGAGGCTGCGCCAGTGTAAGCCACTATTGCGGCTTGAAGTAATTTCAACCATTCCCCCATGTTAACCTATGGGAAGAGCAAACCTCAGGTAGTGAAAACACACATGGGTATTCTTCACTACTTGGGCAGGGAACACATGTGAATACCTGCCCTGCCTTTCTCCTGCCTAGGGCGCCCCCCCCCCCCGTTAGACTTACCTTAGGGGTGCTCTTGTGGTAGTGAAAGGTACCCTCAGGAAGGGCCACTGATTTTAAAAAGCCAACCTGAGCATAAGTGCAATGGCACACACACAGGCCTGGCAGGCTGGACACATGTTTAAAATACCATAGGTGCAAGAGCACACGCTCAGGCCTGCAATGGTAGGCATGAGACATATGTTTGAAACATCATGTAAGCACCACTTCCTAACATATGTAGGAAGGGCGCAGACACTTTCACACTGCATTTACAGTGGGATAGTGCTCAGAGCCCTAAGGCCACAAATAGTGAATCAGCAACACCCTGGTCGTGTCCCCTGGGAAGAGTCGACCTTCTGGTGGGGAAAACCCCACATGGGGGTTCTTCACTTACCTGGGCATGGAACACCCATGTGTACCTGGCCTGTCTTTCACCTACTACCTGCTCCGCCCCTCAGGGCTTACTCTAGGAGTGCTCTAGTGGTTGCGGAAGGGCCACTCAGGATTTGATAATAAGTGAGAAATGCCAACCAGAACACAAGTGCAACTGCGCATCCACAGGCGTGCAATGGCAGGCCTGCTACATATTTGACAGGCTATTCTGGTGGGTGGCGCAATCAGTGCTGCACCCCTGAATCATCAAACCATTCCATCTACTACTATTTCTTCAATGGGATCCTTGAATTCCTTGTGCCCACCAGCATTTCCGCTCACTCACTGCCACTTTCTGTTTTATATTTGTCAGTGTTCCCATACAGAGTACAGTAATTTTTAGGAGTGGAGCAAAATGTACAATTCATCACATGCCTCATTCACGCTAGTAGAGACGGCTTGCATGAAATGTCCTTTTTTGAAACAACCCTGCCCCCAAATGCCTCCTCATTGTGGATCCCACAAACAGAATCTATTCATGTTTTGGTCAGTTCCTTGCCTTTCCCTCGGATTTGCAATGGTGTTGTCAATCTCAAAAATCTCTAGAAGGGAAGAGTTTTTGTTAGTCAGTAGTACCTATTAAATCTTCTTATTGAAAAATCTAACTATCTGTTGATATTGCAATAGTCCTTTATTTTGCACAACGCTGCCAGTAGTTTGAGTGCTGCTGTGTACAACTCTGGTATCTTCCACTACAGACTGTTCCCTTAAAAAAGCTGTCATGACCTGCGTTGCACAACAATATCAACCCCAGACCACATACTACATATCCCAGAACACACTTCCCGGTCGTTTCGGAGCACCAGGACCAGCTAGCCTCCTGATTGGAAGGCTATATAGCCCCGCCCTTGCCGAGAAACGGGGCTTGACAATCATTCCTGTATTCAAGTCTCCCGTTCACGCCAGGCGGACGGTATTCCCCGCCGAAGGTCGGGCGTGCTTCTCTCATCGCTGATCCTGAGCTTTTGACTCGAATCCCGGAAACTGCAGTGCCGTTTGAAGGTAAGACGCCAGGCGGAAGGTGTGTCCCCGCCGGAGGTCGGGTGTCTTCAACGAAACCATATCCACGTTTCCTGAACGACTCTTGTAGGGCTTTTCGCTCGTGCGAGTCCCTCTTCCTTTCCTTTCCCTACCTCGTCAGAGTGTCTCAGTTTTGCTAGGTACTTAGGCCAGTGCGTAGGGAACGAACCCGCCTTCTCGTGCTCCCCACGGAGCTTCTCAGAGAGGAAAATCCTTAAGCAGTGAACTTGGGCGGCACGTTATCGCTGTGAAGAAACAGCGAGAGAGACAGCGCTTGCTCTAAACAGATTGAACCGTGCGTTCCAAGGGGCCCACCATTAAGGAGCTTACATACTACCGTTAAGGTACAAAAAGGGGAGTTTTCTGTTCGCTGCCATACGGGTGGGTGTTCTGCATGAGAGACTCTGTGAAGCCTACTCACCATTTGTTTTGTTCTTTGCAGTTGGTGCAAAAAACGCCCGTGCGACGTGCCAGCCGATACCCGACTCATTTCTACATCGTCACTACCCCACCGGATCCCGTGTTCCTCCCTCCTTTCCCGGGGGGACGTCTGCTCCTAGGGTAGTGCGAATCTCTCTGGGGCACGACGCGCTCTCGGGAAGTAGGGAATCCGCGTCAGCCACCGTTCCTGCTGCCTTCAAGCCAGGTTAGTGGCACCACACCGTGTGCTCCTCAACACGGGTACGACAAAAGCCTTCTGATAACTACACTCTTTTGTGCTGTGAAGCGCTTTTCAGTCCCTTCACCACTTCAGCATGCTCCTCATACTTTTCTTCTTCCAGTGGTGCAGAAATGGGTGAGTGTTCAAAATGCTTTGACCCTCCATATCTAAACATGACTAATGTACACCTTTTCCTTGTGGTCTGAATTGGTCACTTGCCGTAAGGTATGCATCCAGTTGTTCCATTGGTGTTTCCTCCGGTGTTTGTAAAAGGACTAGTGTGGCATCATTGTTTTCATGTTGAGTGAAATAACAGTTTCCAACATTATGTGTAAGTATGAGTGTAAAACAAGAAAATAGTTATTAGTTGGATGAATAACACTGATGTACTGACAGAAGATTCTGTGATAAATTTACCACTGATGTGTTCTCTAATTCCCCGCTTTCACTCCACTCCATCTCAATTCTGTCTTCCTTCATTGTCACTTAACACGTCGTTGGTTAAAAAAAGCACTACTCTAGTTTTCTATGACGTAAATATCTCAGTGAATCAATTCTTTTATTTATGTTGGATTCAGTTATTTGTGAGAATGGATCACACACATAGTTCACTCATTGCAAGATATTGAAATTAAATTCACAAAACAACAAAAGGGGGAGAGAACAGTTTTATGACCTTGTAACGTGTTCTTCCATGTAGTTCTATCCAAACACAGAATGTACTCATCTTGGTGAATTTCTTCGGGACAGAGATTAGTCACCATCATTGATCCTGCAAGTTCTAGGGTGGATCTATTCTTGGTCTGAGAAAACCATCAAAACTTGAACTTGTGAAATGCATTGTTTTACCAAGATACATAGAAGTATTTTTCTGGTTTTGAACACCACACTCATGATGAATGCTAGAGGAGTCATCTGGTATTCTGCTTTTACTTGGGTATATTGTCATGGGGTTACTTACATAGCAGTTAATTCAGGGCTTGACAAATCCACTCACTATGGCAAGCCAGATTTAATCAGGATGAGCTATTTTTAGGGCCTACTCGCCCGTTCTGCTTGGTCACAAAGTGAATGAGCAATAAAGATGCCTTTAAATCTTGCTATCTTGTCACCTTTGCTTGGCTTTCAGAGACAGAGGGCAAAAGACAGTTTGGCTTTCTACGTTTAGCATTTTAAATGAAAGGCTGTAAGATTTCAGGATTTGCATCTAACAACACTAAAATAGCGAATAATGAATTGTTCAAACATTTTAAATATATTTCACTAGTTATGAAGACACATTTTTGTAATTCTATGATGAAAAAAAGATTTTATAAAATCAAAGCAAATCAGAACATTTTACTTGGTGATGTGCACATTTTAAATATTTTTGTTGAAACCCAATTTACAAACATTGTTTATTGCACTATATAGTTTTAGCAGTAACATTATATGTTAGTGGGAACGTTTTGTGGCCATTTCAATGCAAAATGTGTTATCTGTAAATGACAGTGCACTACCACATAATGCTTTAGTAATATTATTATGAAAAGCGAGTTTTTAAACATGAACTGGGAAATATTCCTGCTCCTGCCCAGATAACAATGATATTAGTGAACTAAGAGTCAAGCCAGGGATCATGTGTACCCTATATGTGGGTTCGATTCTTTTTTTAAAAAAAAGAAATTTTATTGTCCTCATATGCCATTAAGTCTTTACAGAGCAAAGTCGATTTACTCAGCTGTCACCTTTATATTGACAACAGCAAGAGAACTCTGATGTTAATGGTTTGCACTTTACACAGAACCCCTCATGATTGGTCCGTTCCATTCTTCTATCTATACGGCCCAAGAACTGACCCGAGTGGTAAAGTAATTCCATGTAGAGGCATAATCATAGGACAAACATACCCCTGAATTTAAAGACTATCTAACCAACCTATGCATGGTGTCCAAAAGGCCCTCTTTTTTCTTTTTTTGTGGCAATATCCAATTTCATTACATATTTGATAGAATTTAGCCAGTCTTGAAAGGTCGGAGGGGTACATTTGATCCAACATTTACAAATTTCTCTACGTGCTAACAAAATAAGATAGAAACAGAGCTTATTATTAACCAAGGGTAACAATTCATTATTCAGGAGAATACCAAAGAATATTAAAGAAGTGCTCACCTGAATATCGAACCCAAGTATGTCTTCCATACCTTTTATTACAGAACCCCAGAATTGCTGTAATCTAGGGCAACTTATAAACATATGCTCATCGTTAGCTTTATCCTTCCGACATTTTGGGCAGCATGGAGTAATACCCTTTGCAAACTTCGACAATTTAAAAGGATACCAATACACTCTGTGAAGAGAAAAGAGGTGATTTCTCCTTAAATTGGCAGCTTGGACTGTAGAGTATAGTAAGTCAAAAGATACTTGCCATATATCTTCCGTGCTAACGCCCGGCAAGCATTCGCCCCACAGTTGTGATGGAAGAATAAAGTCACCATCTGCCAGATCTATCAGGAGCCAGTAAAGGTTTGCCACTTCTTTCTTGTTCCGTTGTCCAATGCTCAAAGCATTCTCTAGCTCATTTGTAAAGCCCACCGAAACAGCAACCGCCTGGGACCAACTTTTTATTTGTGTATATTTAAATTTAGATAATTGACTGTCCGTTATAGACTTGAGATCTTCCCAAGGCAGCAGACAACCCTCTGGAATAAGTTGGGCCCAGCAATTTACTCTGGCTGATTTTAAAGGTGTTATTAATGAATCTTTAGTCCACTCTGGTGATCCTGGTGTATCCCAAATAGGTGCCATAGTGCTGTAATAGCTCATTTTTAACAGCTTTCTGATTTTACACCAAGTGTTTTCAAAGTCCCTTAAAGATTTCAGTCGAACTTTCTTGAAAAAGAGTGGATCTCCGAATTTGTATAGAAAAGCATGTTGAGCTCCTTTTGGGTCTTGCAGCATTTCCTTAAACATCCTACCTATATCTGAGAAATTAGGCTCGTTCATCAGCATTTTGCCTGTCTTAATTAAAGAAACCCATGCGTAAATAATTATATCAGACGCACTTAGACCTCCCTTGTTCTTCCTTCTCCGAAGTTTCTTCCAGGTTATTCTAATACCCTTAGAAGCCCATATAAATGAATTCATTTTTGACTGGATTTTCCTCAGACTTTCTTCTTTAAAGGCTAGTGGTATATTCTGGAATGCAAAAATCAATTTGGGTAAAAGCATCATTTTTATTAGATTAACCCTTCCTATTAATGTTAAAGGTAAATATGCCCAGCTTTTTTAAGATTCAGAGATTTCTTTATCTATTTTGCGTAGATTTGTCTTCGGTATATCATTGATATCCCGAGTAATTTTTATTCCTAGGTATCTAATTTCTCTTTTTAATTGAGAAGAACTAACTGTGGAGTTCCAAGCCATACACTCCGTCTGTGACTGATTAATCTCATACCCAGAGATGTAACCAAATTGTTGAGCTAGGCTGTATATAATAGGAATGGTTTTGTCAAGATCTGAGGTATATACCATAATGTCGTCTGCTTATAATGAAACTTTTTTTACCCAATTGCCAAATCTGAACGGGAGTATATCCTGATGTCTCCTGATGCTTTCTGCAAAAGACTCTATATATAAATTAAAGAGCATTGGCGAAAGTGGACATCCCTGCCTTGTCCCTCTTTGCACTTGTATAGAAGGGGAGAGATTACCGTTTATCAAAATTCTAACTGTCGGAGCTTGGTAGATTTAAGAAATTACCCTAGAACATTTTTCCCCCAGATTTTATTTTTCCAATACCTTAGTTAAATAAACCCAATTGACCCGATCGAAAGCTTTTGTAGTATCCAACGTAATAATGGCCAATGGTAATTTATATGATGTTGCAAGGTCAATAGCTCCAATTAAATTATAAGTTAGCTTTTGAATACCTCTCCCTCTAACACAACCCTTTTGGTCCTGATGTAGTAAACCACTCATAATACAATTCAACCTCTCTGCCAGAACCTTGACAAAGATTTTATAATCAAGATTAAGCAGAGAAATTGGTCTATACGAGTCACACTGATTTGCAGGCTTAGATGGTCTTAGAATCAAGGCAACCGTGGCCTCATCCCATGAGGGAGGCATATTGCCACCTTTTTCAAAAATATGAGTAAAAAGGAGGAGCCTAGCGCTTGACCAAGATGGCCGCGTGAGCTCTGAGCTCCCGAGACCCTCGCGCCCTCCGTCGACTATCCTGTCTCTAATCCGGTCGGTATGCATGGCATCGTGTGGATGACCTGTCAGGGAGGCGATTGATGCTACCCGCGGTCGGATCGCCCACCGGGAACCGGACTTATGCCTGGCGGAAGATAGCGGCCTATCTCCGAGGGATGCCAGGGGCTAGAGTTGGCAGGATGCCCGACTTCTAGTTGAACAACAACGGCCAGGCGAGGTGTGAACTGTCGGACGGAGGTCCCCGTCCTTTCACTTTCGCTTTCTCTCCCTTTGTCAGCCCTGCCCCTGGAGAGCTCTTGGTGGCTTTATTACCCTATGGACGCTCTGCAGGCTACTCTGGTGGCCCACTGCAGAACTGATCACTTCTGATTCCTTTCATTGAGAGGGACCCGTCTTATCTGAACCGACCTGCTTGGTATCAACCATGTCGGGCAAAGCAGAGGTGGATCGGCTGAAGGCTAAGTCTACCAGGCGGGGAGCCTATACCCAAGTCAATAGTATGGACCGCTATGCTCTGCAGAAGGGATCACCGAGTGGGTCGGGCCAGTCGCCGGATACCCAGAAGGCGGCCTCACCTTTGGCCCCGGAGCTCTCACTACAGGATGTCATGGGCGCGCTCGAAGGGATGCAGACTTCGATTGGGAGACAGTTTGATGCCCTGGCGCATAAGGTGGATGCCATCTTGGTGGATGTTAACCTGATTCGTGCGGACTTGGGCAAAACGAATGAACGGGTTAGGACCCTGGACCTCAAGACCACGGGCCTCACCGATGATGTCACGGAACTGCAGATCGAGGTTCGTAAGCTGAGGACCGAGAGTGATCTCGCCGCCCGCCGGCTGGAGGACTTTGAGAGCCGGGCCAGGCGCAACAACGTGCGCGTTATCGGGGTCCCGGAGTCCTCGGATGAGGCTTCGGTTGACCTGCTTGTCGAGGACTTGGTGCTTAATCATCTGCAGCCTAAGGGTCTTGGAAAGTTCTTTGCGGTTGAAAGGGCCCATAGAGTGCCGGGTGGGAGGCCCAAGGTGGGTGCCCCACCGAGGCCGATCGTCGCTCGGCTCTTTCATTTTCGAGATCGGGACGCTATCCTGCAAGCATCGAGGGTGACGGGCCCGGTCCCCTTCCAGAACGCGTCGGTGAATTTCTATCCGGACTTCACCCAGCAGGTGCAGAGGCAGAGACAGGGCTTTCTGGGGGTGAAGAGGCGGCTCCGGGAGAGGGATCTGAAGTATGCCATGCTCTTCCCTGCCAGACTACGTGTGGTGCACGAAGATCGGACATTCTTCTTTGACTCTCCTGTTATGGCCGATGAATGGCTGGACGCTTTGCCCCGGCGACGGACGGGGGAGGACATTGCCGAGGATGGGGACAGTGGCCGGGATGGGCAGGGCTGATTTTTCGGAGCCGGTCTGACTCGATTTGGCTATATTTGAAGACTTGAATAGAGTGCAGTCAATGCGGAGGGCTGCGGGAGGACGAGGGGTGCTCTTTTCCTCCCTTAGGGTACTTTTTGTGGATTTTGGGTTTTGTAGGGCGACAGGCACACTGCAAGTTGGGGGGGCTTTGTAAGCTGCAGCAGGGGTGCAGGGTGGGGGGGGTTTCTGGGATTTTTAGGTTGTTGTTGGGGGGTTTATTTCTGCAAGGCATGGTGATTATTTCCAGGACTGTTCCATGGTGGCTCTTCGGGTGTGGGGTGGGCCTCTTTACGTTTGAGGATGGGGGGTAGGGGTTTAAGTGTTATAAGCTGGAATGTTAATGGTTTGGGGGATCGCATTAAGCGTGGGATTGTTTTGCAATTCTTGAAACGGTCAATGCCGGATGTTGCCCTGCTGCAGGAGACGCATCTTATAGGTAATACGTGCTACGCTCTGAATAGGAAGGGTTATAAATTTATAGCACATTCGGGATTCTCCTCTGGGTCCAGGGGTGTGGGCATCCTAGTCAGAGCCTCACTACCATTTGAGGTGGACTCCACCATTGTTGATGATAGGGGGAGGTTTGTGGCGGTGGCGGGGCGGTGGGAAGGAAGAACTTTGGTTTTAGTTTCGGTTTATGTCCCGCCGGCCCTGCAGGCCTCCACGTTCACAGATCTGGGTAGGGCCCTGCTAGATCTCCCGGGGGGTATGCTTGTGGTGGGAGGTGATTTCAACGCTGTTGGCTCCGGCCTGCTGGATAGATACCCGCCCAGAGACACAGGGGGGGCTCAGAAGTGGCTTCCAGACTTCCTAGACACGCTTGGCCTGATAGACTGCTGGAGGCTCCGGCACCCCACACAGAGCCAATACACGTTCCACTCCGGGGCCCATGGTAGTCTTTCCAGGATTGATTACCTACTCACTCTGGCTGCGCATGCCTCATTGGTCTCCGAGGCGAGGCACATGGCGCGTGGTATATCTGACCATTCGCCAGTGTGGATCCGGCTGGATCTAGGTCGGGAGGGAGGAGGAAGGGTGGCCCCTATCAACCCGTGGTATTTCCGAGACCCCAAGATGCGCAGCGCGCTGGTAAAGAAAGTAGATAATTTTTTCAAGGACAATCAGGGATCCGTGGACTCGGCAGTGTCGCTGTGGGAAGCATTTAAGACCGTGCTCCGAGGGGAAGCCCTCTCCCTAGTAGTAGCTGCCAAGCGGCGGAGAGATGGCGAGGTTCTGCAGGTTGAGGAGGAGATCGCGGCTCTGGAGGGAGTGCTGGAGGAGGAGGTTACAGAGTCCTCACTGCATGAGCTTTGCTTGAAGCAAGCTGAGTATAAGGACCTGGTGACGAACGCCGCTAAGACCCTCAGTAGGGAACAGCAGGGCCGTTTGTATGATGTTGGTGACAAGGCAGGGAAACTCCTGGCTTGGCTGGACAAAAAAGAACGGGTCAATAGAGTTGTGCCAGAGTTGATGGGAGAGAGGGGAGAGGCGATTGTGGAACCTGAGAGTATTGTAAAATGTTTCTCGGACTATTTCTGTAGGGTTTATGCCTCAGTGTCGGATAGGCCGCCCGAGGACTCGTGTGACCTCCTCCGTGATATCGAGTTGCCCTGTCTCTCCGATATAGATAGGGACGATCTAGATGGTGACATAACGGTTGACGAGGTGGCGGGGGCTATCCGCGCGTTAAACTCGGGCAAGGCCTCGGGACCGAACGGCTTGCCGGTCGACCTGTACAAGCTGTTTCCGGATGGGGTCGCCCCTCACCTGCGCGCCATGTTTGTGGAGGCGCGGGGGAGTGGGACCCTCCCGTTGGACCAGCGACTGGCGACGATAGTGGTTATACACAAAGAGGGCAAACCCCGAGATAAGTGCGCCTCATATAGGCCTATCTCACTTCTTAACGCAGAGCCGAAAATTCTGGCTAAAATCCTGGCGACCCGATTGATTAGGGTACTCGGTGACTTGGTCCACCCGGATCAATCCGGCTTCATCCCGCACCGAAACACAGCGTTAAATCTTCGGCGCCTTCATGGTGTAATCGCCAGGGCGGGCACGCTGCGTGAACCAGCTATTGTGGCGTCTCTTGACGCCACGATGGCCTTTGACACGGTGGAATGGGCATATTTGTGGGCCGTGCTGACCAAGTTCGGCTTTGGCCACGGTTTTGTGAGCTGGGTGAGGTTGCTGTATGAGGGGCCACTTGCGAGTGTGGTGGTGAATGGTCGGGCGTCGACTCCGTTTCAGCTTGAGAGGGGTACTCGGCAGGGTTGTCCCCTGTCGCCTTTGTTGTTCGCCCTCGCCCTTGAGCCGCTGGCTGCGTGGATACGTTGGCACCCGGATATACGGGGCCTTAGATGGTCGCCTGAACACGAGGACCGTATTTCGCTCTATGCCGATGATATCCTGCTGTATCTTGCCTCACCCAAGAAATCACTTATAGTGGTCTGTGACGTACTCACATCTTTTGGTAGGAACTCGGGTCTTGTTATCAACTGGAGTAAATCGTATTTGTATGTTCTTAGTGGCGAGGCTCCACCGATCCCTAGAACATGTTCGATACAGGTCGCTCAGCAGGGCTTCGTGTATTTGGGGATTTTTATCTCCATGGACTCTGCTGTGCGATATGAGAAGAACCTGCTCCCCCCCCTGGCACGCCTGAGGCGGGATGTTGAAAGCTGGCGGAGGCTGCCGCTCTCCCTCGTTGGGCGTGCGGCCCTGTTTAAAATGATGTCTCTTCCCCGCTTCCTCTACGCACTGCAGAATACCTTGGACTGGGTTCCGGCCAAATACTTTCGGGAGGTTGAAGGCCTCCAACGAACGTTGCTTTGGGATGGGCGGCCGCGAATAGCTATTGCAAAGCTGACGCTTCCATGGTACGACGGGGGCATTGCGCTCCCAGACATCCGACGGTACTATTGGGCCTCCCAGCTGAGCGCGATTAATCATGGGTTTTATGGCCCTGCTCTCAGCCCTGGGTATGCCATGGACAGGTGGTTGCTGCGTGGTGGTAACTACTACAGGGCGTTGTACTCGCGGTCCCTAGACTCGTCCCTCACGGGGCCCACTGGTGTGGCAGTGCGTGTGTGGAAGATGGCAACTGACTTGCTGGGCTGGAAGGATAGGCTCACCCTCGCTACCCCGCTGTTTGAATCGGAGAGACTGGGAAGGCTTTGGCACACAAAAGGGTTTGATAAATGGGACCTGATCGGCATCTCCAGGGTGGGAGATGTGCTGAATAAGGGGAAGGTGAAGTCCTTTGAAGAGTTGCAGACGGAGTATGAGCTGGGGCCCTCCGAGTATTTCCGATATATTCAGGTGCGTCACGCCCTCCGATCAGTCCTCTTAGAAGGTGAGAAGGTGCCTGAGTCCTCTCCTTTGGAGGACCGGGTCCTTGATGGCCATATGCCCGAGAGCACGATCTCGCTCATCTATAAGAAACTGATCAACGTCCGGGCGGACATGCTTCTGGGGCTGAGGGACCAGTGGACTAGGGATGGCCTCGAGTTGGATGATGAGGATTGGCAGTCGGCTGTTTCCTCTCCTAAGGAGGTCGCGATCCCGTCGCGTCTGAGGCTGGTGCAGCTTAAAATACTGCATCGAGTGTATGTGACGGGGCCAAGGCTGGTTCACATGGGATTCTCGGAGGACGGCCTATGCAGGAGGGGATGTGGTATGGTGGGTACTTTCCTGCATATCATTTGGGAATGTGGTGTCATTACGGAATTCTGGAGGAGAGTCCATGCAGTGATGGGGGAGGTGACGGGCATTGCTATGCAGCCGGAAGCGCGGTGTTGCCTCCTGAATGTCTGGGGGCCCACTGACCACGATGAGGCACAGACCCAATGGGTGACTCTGGGTAACATGGTCGCTAAGAGAGATATCGCGCGATTGTGGGGCTCCGCGGGGCCCCCCACATTGACCGCGTGGAAAGAAAATATGGACTGGAGTATGTTAAGGGAGAAGACGGTCTATTGCGCTAGAGGCCGCCCCCGGAAGTGGCACGCCATCTGGGGGCGGTGGAATCAATACAGGGGGGGAATATGTCTTGCCCCGGATCTGGATCCTCCCGAGGAACAGCTTTCCTCCTAACCTTCTTTCCAGCTCAGTATGGTTTATGGACTTTTTTGGCCTCTGCTGTCCCCCTTCTTCCTCTTTACACTGTACTGTAACTGGTAGATGAGTGGGGTCCGGCCTCCCCTGGGGGGCTTCACCATGGGCTTTCAGTGTTCTTGCCTTGCTGGGGTTTGTTGTGTGTTGTTGTGTTTACTTAAAATTGAACCTTTGCACTTCTCCTTTCACGGTACTGGGGACGCATCTCTGTTTCTATATATCGATGCTGCCGAACCTCCGGGTTGTCGGCTGAATAGCTGTGTCCTGACTTTTGAAAATAAAGGTTTTTAAAAAAAAAAAAAAAAAAAAAAAAGTTAAGCACAAATATGGCTGGAGCCCTAGGGGCGTACCAGACCATATAAAAAAAAATGGGTTAAGAATGTCGACTTGATGTAATAATGTTTATAACTTGGAGTCCATACCTCTGCTTTCCCCTCACTTCTTTAGCATGTTGTACTGGTTTGCTGATGGGAGTGGGACCTCGCCCCAACTGAGAACTAGCGCATGTTTATTATATGCTCTGCCTTGCTTGTGTTTTTTATTTCAGGTTTAATTTAAAACAAAGCCTTTGTTACTCCTGTTCAATAGCTATGAACATTCTTACGTGCTGTTCTTATTATGCTGCCGGACCTCCGGGATGTCGGCTGAATAGCTGTGCTCCATGTTGACATAAATAAAGGTTTAAAAAAGAAAAAAAAAAATATGAGTAAAAAGTTTATCCAATATTGGAATCAGAACCTCAACCAGGGATTTATATAGTTCGGCCGGAAGCCCATCTGGCCCTAGCGCTTTACCTTTCTTGCCTGATTCTATTGCATTCTTAATCTCAGACTGGGATATAGATTTGTTAAAGTTGCTTAAGGCCTCATCACTAAGTCTTTTAGATGGGAAACACTGGAGCTAAGATTTGATTATATTTTCTTGTGATATGAGTTCTTCTTTCTAAACTTTCTCGAAATATTTTCGGAAAGCTTCTTCGATATCTCCGGGAGTCTAACACACTTTACCGGTAGCATTACATACTACTTCCTTAATATTGCTTCTTGCTAGTTCTTGTTTAGTTTTCCAGGCAAGAAGCTTGCCAGATCCTTCCCCATATTCAAAGTGCGCCATCTTACTAGAATCCCATTTCTTATGCAGCCTCGCATCCAATATCCCTGACAACTCCATTCTGAGAGATAATAGTCTATCAGTGATGTTCTCTTGTGTTCTGTCTCCTTGAACAATGAGATCATGCTCTAACTCCTGAATTTTATCCTCTATTTCCTCTATCTGTGCTTTATGTTTCTCCTGTCTAGCTATTTGGATAGATGTTATCCAGCCTCTTAAGCAGGCTTTATAAGCATCCCATACTATTTCTATAGGTGCACTGTCTGAGTTAGTTGAGAAATAGATCTTGGTTTCTACTACTAATCTTTCTATTATTTCTTCCTCAGACAGGATGGCTCGATCTAGCGTCCATCTTTTATTTGTTGGTTTACTAGGGAGTTTCAACGTTAATATTACAGCCACGTGATCAGATAAATGGCCCGCAAGATGTTTCGTTTCTGTCACCCAACCCCTCAACATTGCAATGATCAAAAAAAAATCTAATCTAGACCTGTGGCCTTGCTTCTTGTTGTGAAACGTATATCCTCTTCTACCGCCCTCTCTTTCTCTCCATATGTCTATCCAGGCTAACTGTTTCATCACATTTTTCAGTAGAGATCTCATTTTGCAATTCTGTAACGTTGTACTACTCAGAGATCTGTCTATCACAGGATCCAGAACTAGATTAAAATTGCCAGCCAATATCAAAGGATCTCGAAATGGCAGTAGCTCAGCACATAGACCCCTTAATGGAGCTGGGTCGTCTAAATGAGGGCCGTAATATCCTGCTACCGTGAATTTATGGGAGTAAAACCTTACATTTGCTACAGCCCATCTTCCCATCTATTCCACTTTAAACCCTTCCACTGATATAGCAGGATGTTTCTTTATAATTATAGCTACCCCTTTAGTTGACAGAAAACACTTTATTCGATTAATTAAAATCATAAAAGTACAAATTTCATACGGTAATTAAAAACAGTCAAAAAACATAAGGTATACCAACAATGTTAAAACATATTCACAAAGTTAAAAATTCCATGCCTAAAACAAACATTAAAAGTCACTCAAGGATTATACAGATTAAAGAGAATTTTTGATTTACAGCGCACAGCTTCTGCCAGAAAATTTACCACACTAAATATAATACGAGTGCTACTCAGCTGCTGAAGAAATAACAGGGCAGGTCTAACTTGTACAAAATCGGCTTCCTTCAGAATTGGGAGCAGATATTTTTTCTGTCTTGCAGAATATAAGTTGCAAAACATAATAAAATGCAATGTGTCTTGAAAAGAAACATTATCACAATGGCATGGCCTACTACATTCAGATTTACCCCAAGATGGATAAAGACCAAGTGAGTGCTGAATCAAATTAAAACGGAATCTCACCAAAAGAAATCTATGATGTGGATTAGATACAATACTTAGATAAGGTTCCAGCGAAGGAGATAAGAGAAGCATAAAATACGCTCTGACACATGGTTTTAAAAGTTCCCTCTCTTCATGATCCAATTTAACCCTATCAATAAAGGACTGCTTGATCCAACCTATATCAGCCGTGACAATGTGTGATGGGGATGAGAAGAGCTCTGGGCGCCCAAGACGGGAGAACGCCGCTCTGACGTACTCCAGCTAGGGTATTCTTTTAACATGGTCCATAGCTAGGATATCGTTGAGAATCAGATGGTTAAGAGTGATTTCCTGATTTAGCCAGGTTTTCACCCAGCACAACAAAGGGGCCATCTTCAGCTTATCCGAAACATAGCCCAAGCCCACCTCCGCATGAATAGAAAAGACAGGGGTCGATTGCGGGACTGAGAGCAAGTGTCTCAAAAATCTATTTTCAACCACTTGGATCATGTCCTGCGCAACATAGCCCCACAGTGCCGCGCCATAAGTGGCGATAGCCAAACATTTTGAGATATAAACTTTTAGTAGGGCCTCCATTGGTCTTGCCCCCAGTCTTTTAGCAAAGCTCAAAAGCGCAGAGGTGGACCTGGCTACAGAATTGCTTTTGAGCTTTATTTGCGGGTCCCAAGTACCTCTCTCATCAAAGAGAACACCCAGGTAGCAGAAAACCTTAACTCTCGTAATCTCCTCCCCATTACAAAAAAAGGATCGAGATTTAAGTTTTTTGCCCAGTTTCCCCACCACCCTAAAATGAGATTTCTTTATGTTCACCTTAAGGTCTAAAGCAGCCATAAAGGCGCCAAAGGCATCCAACAGTCTCTGAAGCCCCACACCAGTGCGTGCCAACAAAACAGCGTCGTCAGCGTATAGGAGAACCGGTATAACTAGATCCCTCGGGATCCCCAGAGACCTTTCCAGACCATTAATATAAATAGTAAAGAGGAGTGGGGCGAGGATACACCCCTGCCTCACCCCTCTCTCTGAACTAAAGTGCTTAGTGCGTTTCCCATCCTGAGTGACCCTCACTGAAGCAGTGCTGCTAAGAAACCTACCAGGGGAGGGTCAATACCCAAATCCAACATAATAGACCATAGCTTTGACCGATTGACTAAATCAAAAGCGGAGGACAGGTCCATAGAATCCATAAAAAGGGACCCATCCTTTGCCACTGTGTATTTACTGATTAAAAGCTGAAGATTTAGACATTGATCCAAGGTCCCCCTATTCGCTCTAAACCCATATTGTAAATTAGACAGAATACCCCGACTGTCTAAAACATCCCTGAGTTTGAGGAGTAAGACCCTGCCCAAGATCTTCACTGCAGAGTCTAACAGGGAGATGGATCTATAGCAGGAAGGGTCTCCCCGTTGGCCCTTTTTAAAAATTGGGATAATTACCGCCGTAGCCCACGAATCCGGGAACCTATGACCAGAAACTGCATTAAAAACGTTTGTTAAAATCCTTGCCCATACGTTAGGGGAGGAGCCATAAAGGTCTGCCGGCACACCGTCAGGGCCCGGCACCTTGTTACTTGCAGAATCCTTTATGGCTTTCTCCACATCCAAAAGGTCAAAAAATAAACAGGGCAACAAATGAGGTTCTAAGCAAGTACTGCTACTTGGAGGACTTGGGCCACCCGCCCCGTACATGTTACTAAAATAGTCAAACCATTGCTCATCCGGGATTACACAATCCAAATCAGTGCCCTCGATACCCGAGAAGAAAGGGTGATTAATTGTTGCCCAGAACTTACCGCTGTCCCGTAGGACATCGATAGATAAAAGATTGTCCCAAGCCTCTAATTTAATTGCCTTTTTCCGTTTGGCAATAGCCTCTTTATAGGCCCCTCTGGCTGCTACAATTGCCCCCTTATCCCTAGGGCAGCTATTTTGCGCCTTGTGCAAAATCCTGTGAGCCCTAGAACAACTTCCGTCAAACCATCTAGAAGGATTACTGCTTCTGCGGTTATTGGTGGAAGTCAGGTCCCTGGAGATCTGGGCACAGATTGCCTCAAAGGCACTAACTACTGTAGTATCCTGGTCTGGTATGGTTAAGATGTGCCAGTGGAATGCTGACAGTGTGATGCTGGATGGAATGTTGGGAGTGGGAATGGACAGTTGGAGAAGGGCTGAGCACCTGGAAGGCTGCTCCTGGTGGGGCTAAACTCTGGCTTACAACTGGCTGTATTTCTGATCTTGTAACCAACCTCAATAAATCTACATGAAACTACTTTCTGGATCCTGGCTTGATTACTACAATTTTATGGCGACGATTTGAACTAAAGAACCTGCGTGTGCTACCAAGTCTACTTCAAGTCTGGAGTACCTACTATCAAGCTAAAGCAACTCAAGCAACTACAGCTGCGATTATTCAACTAACTGGCACACCATAGCCCCACCAGTGACCTCTACAACGGTCGCCCTCAATGCTACAGTGCCAGCTCCTGTCTTATCAGCAGCTCAAGTCTCTGTTTGCTGTCCCTACAGTGTCTGTTCGGTTGCTGCTCAAGCGCTGTGCCCTCAAGAGAGGGTAAGCCTCTGCTGTGCCCTCAAGAGAGGGTAAGCCTCTGCTGTGCCCTCAAGAGAGGGTAAGCCTGTTTTTCCTGTGCTGTGCTTTCAGAGGGTAAGCCTGACTCTCTGCTGTGCCCTCAGGAGAGGGTAAGCCCAACGCCTTTGTTCCTGTGCTGTGCCCTCAGGAGAGGGTAAGCTTGTGTCTCTATAACTTGTTCCTGTGCTGTGCCCTCAGGAGAGGGTAAGCCTGACATTTTACTACGTCTTGTTCCTTCATTTACATTTTCAACTATCTGAAATACATCCACAACGTTTTTTTTGTGCAATCTAAGGCTATCAGTGCTTTTCAATCTCCAGAGCAAAGAGCGCTGTGACTTAAGACTGTCAATGTGGAGTTCATTTTGGTAAAGTGTGACATTTTGTTAGCGCTGCATCTGCGTAATCTCCATTTGAACCTGTGGCATGTTTTCTGATTTGGCAGCAGCGAATGGCAGACAACAGTGAATGGCCTTAAGTGAAAACCGGCACCCCTCGTGAGCGCTGGAGTCTCTGTAAGCCTAGAAGTGTCCCTAAATTTTTATGTGCTGTGTTATACAAGTGTTCAATTGCTTTGTTGACGCTTTTTAGCAGTTTGTGGCATGTTTTGAGGATTGCTTTGGGGGTTTTCGACCTGTTTCGCGGCGGAGGGATAACGTTGGGGTTTGATTTTTGTGTTCTCGGCCATTTGGCTGTTTGTGACTTTAGGGGCAAGTTTGTTTTTGTTTGTTCTGGGCCCCCAGTTGCACCCTTGACATGTGGCAGTTCAACCGTCATTGTTGTGGGTCAAAGCGGGCGCGCACGAGCCATGAGCCATGCAAAGCATGCGCTTACCTGTCCACTTTTCTTGTCGCGCGCTGTTTATTCTGAGTCCCCACGTCACCTCCATCACGGAATCTTCATTATTCAGTGTGTCGGCTTGGTGCACGCTGATGCCGGGAGCCACCCGGTACAACGTGAAAAAACGTGCCGCCATCTTGGAATTTGAGATTGTCTACAAGATTTCCTCCTGCACGGAGTGTCATTTTGCCAACCACGTTTTGCCAACCACGTTTGCCAACCACGTTTTAAATAAAGTTATTTCAATCACAATGTCAGCGGAGCCTTCGTGGGAGCATCATTTTTACGCTGTCTTTGTTTTGTTTCTGCCCATGGATTTTCACTAAACTGCAACACGAAGGTTACGAGCACAGGTGACTTTCATTTGACAACAAGGATCTGTTTGAATTGGAGGTGAAATTCATTCTTTTGGAGCGGTGTACGTTTGTTTAAAAAAAATGGTGAAAACTTATTTTGGTATGGTTTTTCACTATTTTTTTTAAACAACATTAGTCTAAATGCATTTCTGTTAAAATGTTTAGTTTTATTTACGGATTGCAATGTTTTAACCCTATTTCTTATTATGCACAATGTTCGCTGTCCTCTCCGTAAGGTGTGTCTATTGGTTTATTGTGTGCATACACATTGTCCCCCAGTAGAGGTGCAATTTCCTAAGTTTTTTTATAGGGTTCATGATTATATTTGGACTACTGTCCCACTCGCACATGCTGATCTAAGGACCTCTCCGCGAGGTGTGTTAGGGTTATGTCCCTAGTTCATGTGCATATTAGTTGACCTCTAGTAGAGGTGCGTCGCGTGGACGTGTGTCCCGTGTTTTCTATGCACAATCTATTGACCTCTCCGGAGGTGTGTTGTGGGGCTTTTCCCCGTCACTCGGTGCATATCAATTGTTACCTCCAGTCGAGGTGCGTCCGTAGGTGGACGTCAAATTATTTGTCAATTGCCTCCGCGGCAGTGCACACTTTACCTTTCTTAGTTGTCTAAGGTTGGACATGTGTTTTTTTTTCCAAAAGTGCACATATCTATACCTCCACTCGAGGTTGCCCATGCATAAGCTAATGTCTTTACCCTACGTGGGTGTGCGCTTTAAGTTGCCATGGTGCATGGGTTATGTTACTCTGGGCGTTTCAATTGTCTTAGTTTTGTTTTGCACGCTGTAGCCCAGTTGTATTCTATTTATTGTAATTTCTTTTTCTTGCTGTCGTCAGGGAAGAGTGAGCATTCGGTTTCCGCTTTTTCTCTCTCGTCTTGTTTTCTCCTGATGTGAGCTGTTTTCTTGTATTTCTACCTGGCCAGTGGTTATGCAGAGGACAGTCATTAATGGATGTTTCCTTCTTTTATTCTTTGGAATGGATGTTTTCTTCTTTTATTCTTTGGAAGGGAAGATGGGTGTTTTACGTCCTTTCATTTTATCTTATCCTTATCTCTCTCTGGTGTTTTTGTTAGGTTGCTATCCTTGGAAGGGAAGATGGGTTTGGTTTGTGTTATTCTCTCTCTCCTCTATTTTCTCGTGCTTTCCGGTCTTCTTGTTTTTGTGTCTAGCTTCTGTTCTCTTTCTCTCTTGTCATCCTAGATTTTGGCGTTCCTTTTTGTTTTTGTTGGAACAAAGGAGGATATGTAGTATCCTGGTCTGGTATGGTTAAGATGTGCCAGTGGAATGCTGACAGTGTGATGCTGGATGGAATGTTGGGAGTGGGAATGGACAGTTGGAGAAGGGCTGAGCACCTGGAAGGCTGCTCCTGGTGGGGCTAAACTCTGGCTTACAACTGGCTGTATTTCTGATCTTGTAACCAACCTCAATAAATCTACATGAAACTACTTTCTGGATCCTGGCTTGATTACTACAACTACCTCCACCGCAGGTGAGTTATCATTAAGGCAAGTGGGCAAGTGCCCATTAACTTTAGCACAGAGCTCCTCCATAAAAGTTACTGGCACCACCTTAGCCCATTTGACCCTACGACCCTTATCTTTCGTGATCAGGGGAAGGTCACTTTGGCAGACATGGCGCGAGTCGCCCAAACTTTCAGCCATAGCCAGCTCCAAATAAACCGGGTTATGATCACTAAGGGCAGACGGGACAACATTATAAGCTCTTGCCCTTGCTAAAACGCCAGAGGACATAAAAATGTAATCTATCACTGACCCTGAGGTAGTACCTTTGTACGTGGTAGCCCTGCCCCCAACCTCTATAGTATTAGACTCGAAAATATTGATGGTGGCAAGGAGTTCCTCTAGGGCCTCCCCCTGTTTAGTGTGCTCAAAATGCGAGGCTACAGCGCCAAATGGTCCCTCATAAGCTTCATAGGCCCTCGCATGGCACTCGCCCTCACAGGGATGAACATTAAAATCGCCCATAAGGACGATCTCGAAACCAGTGTTTTGTTTCTGACTGTACTCTAAAATAAAACACTGTAAAGCGACCATGTGTTGATTAAGGTCCACACAGTCCCTGGAATTATAAAAATTAATCAATAACATTTTCAGGGAATGGGAGACGGACCATTCGACACAGAGAAAATTATTCGAACCAGAGGCCAGGCAAGTAAATGTACCCTTCAAATAAAGTGCATAAAGAAGTATTAGGCCCCCTTTCGCTCGACCCGCCCCACCCACAACTGCCGGTACCACATAGCTAGAATAGCCATCCAGATAGAAGTTACTTGAAGAGTCCCAGGTTTCCTGCATGGCAATAATATCATGTCTACCTATGAGGTGAAGCCAAGATACATCCGCTCTCTTGGATCTGATCCCAGCAACATTCCAGCTAATTAATTTACAACTACCCCTGATAACAGGGATTCCCTGACAGGGAACAGAAGGGTGCGCTGAGGTTATCAGTCAATCATTTACCGCCAAATTTGACAGTGGGGAATAGTAGTTATTCAAAATCAAATTGGTGGAATGGGGCAAAGAAACATTATTGGGTACCAGACAATCTCTAAGCCTTGACGTCTCCCCCGGACTATGACACCCCGCCCTGGAAGGATGTCTATAAGAAGATTGTGACCTAGGGGGTGGAGGGAGGGAGTTTTTAACAATACGAACTTCATCCAAGTGACTGTGAATGCCACCTGACAGTTTTGTTGTGGGTGGGTAGAAGAACCCTAAGGGGACTGGTCTAATTCCCCTTTGCCCAACCTCGGCCCCATCCCAGAACAGTCTGTCTGCAATGTCCGGGCTATTAAAGTTGACTATAACCCAATCCCCCACAAGCTGCTTCGGCCGCCGCCCAACCCAGCCCACCTTTCTCGCCATGATGATATTGGGGGCAATGTCCAGTCCTCCACAGCTGGAGGCTGTACACCAAGATCTGGTCGCCCTCAGCAGGTCAAAAGTAGATTCCTGCACTCCCTCACGGAGCGGTGGGACCCCTACAAAAACTGCCACCAAAGGGGCCGCTTCTGGGGGAAGGTCAAGGGTAACCAAACTACCCCTTGCCTGCCACACGCTTCGGTCCGGGGGCTGGGGTACCTCATGACTATATAAATACATAGAAGTCCAGGGGTATGAAAAAACAAACAGCAAGAAAAACAAAACCATCATATATGCAGTGAACCTTACAAAACCTGAATGAAGATAAACCTAGAACCTAGTATTGAAGTCCTCATAAAGAGGACATAATCCCATCACCCCCCGTGGTGGCATGCTTCATCATATGGGATCTCCTCTTAACCAAACCTGGTTTGGCTAAGGAGCTACTACTCCCAGGATGTATCTAAGGGAGGAGCTCGCGGATGTTTTGAACTACGCTAATGAAATGCGATCTCCTAAATATCGATGAGGCTAGCCTAAGTTGGGTGAGACCTTTGGTTAAAACGATGCCCACGTTCCTTCAAGATACCAAGGACGTCTTGAACATGCTACCTGGTATCGATTTCAACATTGAGACTGACTATTTAGTCAGTTTCGATGTGGAATCGTTGTATACTTGTATCCCACAAGATGACACACTTGAAGCGATTAGATCGCTTTTGGATAACATCGTTGAACCACTTAGTTCACCTGTTCCTTTCATAATGGAGTGTGCCAGGCTGGTTATGACGGGAAAAAAAATTCAGTTTGAAGACCGGTTTTTCCTTCAGATCTCCGGTACTTCAATGGGCAGCGTTTTTGCCCCCAGCCTGGCCAATCTCTATGTCCATCTCTTCGAGCAGAATCATGTGTTCATGCCAACTAATCCTTTTCTTGATTCCATCAAAGTATGGAAACGTTACATCGATGACGTTTTGGTCATATGGAGAGGAGACGATGTCTCTCTCATGGCTTTTCATTAGTGGCTCAATGACCAAAACGTCTTCCTCAACATTACTGTTGAATTTAGCAAACTGGGATTGGCTTTTTTGGACCTGTGGATTTTTCCTACAGAGTGAGGCCTTGGCAGTGAACTGTACACAAAATCCATGGCAAGAAATTCTCTGTTGAAATTTGATAGTTTCCATCCGAAGGGACTAAGGACAGGTCTGCCATTTGGCCAGTTTCTTCGGTTGAGAAGGAACTGTTCTACTACCGAAGCTTTCACCAAACATGCCAATGTCCTCTCACAGAATCTCAAACTCAGAAACTATCCATCTAAGCTAATTAAACAGTCTTTTAAACGAGCAGCCAATAACATTCGGGATGCTCTTTTGGAAGTCGCTGTTCCCAAAGCACCACATGAGAGATTGACTTTTGTGAACACCTTCAGTACATCCTCCAATCGAATTCAGAAGATCGTGCAGAAACATTGACGAATTCTGAATACTGGCCAAGTAAAACTGACTTTCCCTCTGTTTTCGTACAAAAGGGGTAACAATTAAGGGTGGGCGTAGTTCGCGAAGTAGCACTTCGCGAAGCTACGCAAAGTGAAGTTCGCACTACGCGAGCTACGCGTAGCACTTCGCGAACTGCGAAGTAACATGTTCGCACTGTGCAAGATGTTGTTTTCAATGATTGCACAGTGCGGACAAGCAACCGGCACTGTGCAATCATTGAAAATGGCATCTTGCACAGTGCAAGCTGTAGTTTTCTACTGCTCGAGTAGATTTTTACTCGAGCTGCAGCTTTCTCAACGCGAACTGGTAGTTTCTCATCGCGAGCGGTCGCGAGCATACGCGACCCCTCGCAATGAGAAACCTTACCTTCTCGCGTTGGGAATCTCGCCGGGAGGTTTATTTTCCATGCTCGCGATCGCGAACAAGGAAAAAGTCTCGCCAGGATGTCATTTTGCTTGCTCGCGGTCGCGAGCAAGCAAAAAATGACCGCAGCACTACGCAACACTACGCTACGCGTGTTCGCACTGTGCTACGTGCAGTTCGCGTAGTGCGAAGTAGCGCGAACTTCGCAAACTACGCGAGCGTAGCGTAGTGCTTCGCCCAGGCCTAGTAACAATTTGCGTGATGCCATGGTCCATACCAGACCTCGGAGCGTACCACCAGTTGTTGCCAATCCTTTATGGAATCTTCCACCGGTTAGGGGACATTATCCCTGTGGTGGTTGTGTGGTTTGTGCGCAGACAGCACATACTACTGAGATTAACATTGGTCTTGTTAAACCGTGGAAACAACTGTGTCACACTAATTGCAATAGTGAGAGGGTCGTGTACCTTACATAAGAGCACCATTCAATGCAAGAAGGCATCAACGAGACTGACTAACCATTTTTTGGATTGTAATCACAGTCCTAATCAGATGTCCTGGACGGTACTTGAACAACCCTTTATTCCTGCGCACGTTACTGATGTATCTAAATTTCTTTTCAATAAAGAACAACGTTGGGTGTTTAAGTTACAAAGTGACCGTGTTGGTCTGAATGACTCCATACCATGGTCCTATTTGTAGTGGTTTACCGTTAGTTGGTTGCATTGACGAGATGTACTATGACTTCATCTGTACATTGTGATCTTTCATTAGCTCTCAAGTAGCTTGTAGTTAAGTGGCAGTGATTACATTAGGCAGCCCCGTGGATATTGTGCACAGTCTGCTGTTATATGTTTTCATGTTTGACATCATGCATAATACCATCAGATGCTCCCCTTTATACTAGTGATTTGGTTAGGGGGGTTTTTGGTTTTATCAGCCATGTATGCCCATATCGGGACCAATACTAATTCGTGGGTTCCCTTACACGATATCGGCATGATTGTAGGAGTTCTTTGCCCTTGAAAACTCAGTGTTGTTCTCCTGATTGTTTTCGGGCTTTCTATGAACTGGCCGGAGGGTTACAGACGGGTTAACTACATTTCCCAGACTTCCCGGGCTCTCTTTTACGTCATCAATAGGGGCCTTGTACTTTGCCACATACGCGCTACGTCATTACGGTACGCTGCGCGATTAGGCGCTTTTGGTGCTATTTTACCCTGCTGCCGGCCGACTACTGGTTGCCGCCGCCAGCATCCAGGAAGGAGGTTCAGGGCAGCGACGGAGAGGTGAGATACTCCGTGTATATGCACCTCCTGACTTTTGCCGTTTTGTTCTAATCACTGCTTTTTCCAGCCACTGCCTCTATTTTCTAATTGCGGTGGGTGGGTTGTTCTTAATCTCCCTTTACGATCTTTGGAGATTTGCTCCAATTACTGACGTTTGGTATTGTTGCTGCACTATCGGCAGCGTGTATCTGGCTGCGGGACTGGTCTCGAATCCATGGTGTTTTCTTTTCCTACTACCGCCCGATTCGCTATCAGTGTAGACAGTCCTTGAGGCTGTTTTGATACGTTAGTTACGCACTTCTGAATATGAGTCAAGTACGAACTGCTCTGGATGTATCTATGAAGGTTATGTGTTCTTACCATGCAAGAGAATAATACGCTGACACTTTGGGCTCAGGGTTGTTTTCTTACTATCGCCTTTTTTTGGTTTCAAGGTTGGCAGTTCAATAATATTTATGTGAACGAGAGCCCCGCATTTTCGGGCACCAGCACGAATTATCCTAATTTGATATCTAAAGGGTACCCGCTTATGGCATTTAGTAAGGGTTCACGTTGGCACTATGGTTGAGTTATCCAATGGTCCCTCTATATATACATTCTATTCCTTTCATGTTGAGTGTCTTTACGTGAATCAGTTGAGAGGGCGACAGGCTTCGCTGCCTGTTACACCTCTGGTGCATACATTTTTCATTATACTAGACCCTGTTTTTAATTGTTTCTTTCACAGAGCGTTGCCTCACGCCCTGAGTTGCTACCAGGAGCGGCAGGCTTAGCCCCGATTTAATTACGGGTAAGACCTATATGTGGTTATTTGACATTTTTGATATGTATTGACTATAAACCTGTATGAAGTACATTTCCTAGTTACTAATTGTTTCTTTATGTTTTCTGTTTTGTCAAATTGATACAGGCACTTACCATCTTGACCGGTAGGATTTCAAATTTTTGTAATTGATCCTGTGGTACAAGGTTGGTTGTATCGTTTCACTTGTCTATTTTTAGACACCAATTCACGCCAGTGCTCACTCATGCACTAGCTTACAGTTGCAGTAGTTTTGATAATTTGGTCCTAAAGAAAGCCTTGATCATAATTTCGTGATCTGTTATGGCTGAAACATGTAGACCTTTTTCTGTTTTTTTGTAAAGCTCGCTCGTTAATTTGATCAGACCGCGCCACTACTCTGTTTTTAAGATTGGCACAGGGACATCCTCAATTAAAACTTTTTATGTTCCTGTAGTCAGTTTTATATCACTTAGTTTCACACTGCACTTTAGGGCTTCACCCAACTTAGGCTAGCCTCCTCGATCTTTAGGAGATCTCATTTCATTAGCGTAGTTCAAAACATCCGCGAGCTCCTCCCTTAGATACATCCTGGGAGTAGTAGCTCCTTAGCCAAACCAGGTTTGGTTAAGAGGAGATCCCATATGATGAAGCATGCCACCACGGTGGGTGATGGGATTATGTCCTCTATATGAGGACTTCAATACTAGGTTCTAGGTTTATCTTCATTCAGGTTTTGTAAGGTTCACTGCATATATGATGGTTTTGTTTTTCTTGCTGTTTGGTTTTTCATACCCCTGGACTTCTATGTATTTATATTGTTAGTAGGGGGACTCAGTCCGGGTTGGTTGTGTGTTCCCTCAGACCCTATCGCTTACTTGGTTTTCTAAAGTACCTCATGACTAACCACATGCGGCATATTTACAAAAGTGTGTTTGCCTAATAACGGCTGTACAGTAGAAGGGGGTGGGCCCATACTCCGTGCCCTACCTGGGGTACTGCGAATCCCCTGTGAATGTGATTGAATCATTGGCCCAGAAGATACTCCCGTTCCCCCTTCTGGCCTATGTGGGCTGTGCATGACCTGACTAATCCCCCCTTGTTGTAAACTAAACTCTTTAATGGAGGCTACAATTTTAGAGCATTTGTTAAGCAGGTCAGCAACACAGGTATTTAAAGTCTCAACAATGTCTTTAGCGATGCCCACCAATAATGGTTCTAAACGTGAGGTGATTATGTCTTCTAGTAAGTCTGCCGTGAGAATCCCTAATGACTCCTCGGTAGATTGCGGAGCTTTGGGGGTTTTAGGGCATTTCACGTTCTTTTTCTTACTAGGCGTTACAGTTCCTGCATTACCCTGGGCCAAATGCCCCTGTTGAACATCCACAACCTGAGTTAAATTGACAAGATAACTAACTATGGCGGGATTTGACACAACCACCACCGGTTCCAGAGGTATACTAGGTACTACCACACAATCCGTAGGTTCACAGGGCAATGTAGGGGGTACCAAGCCAAGTTCCTGTTCAGCATTAGCAATTTCTTTAGTTAAAGCCCCAACAGCAGTTGACAGATAGGAAATAATGCAGTCCGATTTTCTAGCAACCTTCGCTTTGTTCCCATCCCCCTCCACAGTCACAGCTTGTTTGCGCTTACCCATAGCAGAAAGTTGGGGGGGTGGCCCGGCCCGACCTCCTCCGGCCTCTGATGGCCGTAGACGGCCCGCCCTTTGCCCAGGCTTAGCCCGGCGCTCGTCCGCGCGAAGCGGGAGGCGCGAGTTGTAGAAATACGTTCCCCGGTATCAGAGGGCGGGACCTCCGCTGCCGGTGCTGCCCCTCAGGCTCCTGGGGCATGTAGTTTCAGCCACGGTACTTTCGCTGAGCCCCCAAGTGCTGGCGCTGCGTCTCCCGCGAAGCGGGAGGCGCGAGGTGTAGAAATACGTTCCCCGGTATCAGAGGGCGGGACCTCCGCTGCCGGTGCTGCCCCTCAGGCTCCTGGTGCATGTAGTTTCAGCCACGGTACTTTCGCTGAGCCCCCAAGTGCTGGCGCTGCATCTCTCGCGAAGCGGGAGGCGCGAGGTGTAGAAATACGTTCCCCCGTATCAGAGGGCGGGACCTCCGCTGCCGGTGCTGCCCCTCAGGCTCCTGGGGCATATAGTTTCAGCCACGGTACTTTCGCTGAGCCCCCAAGTGCTGGCGCTGCGTCTCCCGCGAAGCGGGAGGCGCGAGGTGTAGAAATACGTTCCCCGGTATCAGAGGGCGGGACCTCCGCTGCCGGTGCTGCCCCTCAGGCTCCTGGGGCATGTAGTTTCAGCCATGGTACTTTCGCTGAGCCCCCAAGTGCTGGCGCTGCGTCTCCCGTGAAGCGGGAGGCGCGAGTTGTAGAAATACGTTCCCCGGTTTCAGAGGGCGGGACCTCCGCTGCCGGTGCTGCCCCTCAGGCTCCTGGGGCATGTAGTTTCAGCCACGGTACTTTCGCTGAGCCCCCAAGTGCTGGCGCTGCGTCTCCCCCTTTAGTTGTTATTTGTTGTGTAGTGCAGATAACCTCTTTAATCCAATTCTTAGTTTTGCACAGACTCCTCATCTCTTTTTCAGCTAAATGTGTTTCTTGAAGGATTAGAATTTGTTCCGGGACATCTTTTAAATACTCAAATATCCTTTCCATCCTATGTTTAACCCTCAACCCATTTAGGTTCCATGTCAAGACCCTCAAATATGTATGATCACCTGAGGCCTGTGTCATCACTGACTAAGATAAATGGTGCAATTTTATGAGACTTTATATGGCGAGTTGGACACATTTTTTTTCTTTTTTTCCCCCATGCTTCCCACCTAGTGCAATCCCCATCTCCTCCCTCCTCCCACCCTAGTGCTCCCCTGGAGAACACCCACTATTTCTCATATGGCCCTACCCTGGCCTTTGAGGCTGTCCTTCCTTTAGTCCGGACGGTTATTAGTTTCTTAAGTAACTCATACCGAATGATGATTAAAAGTGAACTACTAAGGTTGTTGATAAAGTTGCGTTCCTTCTCTCAAACCATCAGTTCATTATTCTTGAGCTGTGATATGGTGAAAAAATGTTTCTGCCTCCTCCACCCGTCTGAAAGTATGCATTTTATTTTTAAACATCACTTTTAGTGTTGCTGGGAATTTTAGTTGGGCCGTTGCGCCTGACTGTCTGAGGGGTTCTAGAAGCTTTCCTAGCTCCCACTGTTTAGATGCGGTTATGGATGAGACATCAGAGCGGATTTGGAAAGTGAAATTAGAATCTTTCTAGGTCTGGTCTTATTCGGTCTCAATCTAAAAGGATCTCTATGCACCCTTTGAATGTCTGCCAAAAGGACTTGTTCTGAACATTCAATATTAGTTGTTTGCTTAATCAATTTTACTACAAATTATTTTATATTATCACCTTCGACCCCCTCAGGTACTTTGAGTAAGCGAAGATTCTTCCTTCGTTGGACATTCTCTATAGATTCCAGCTTATCCTGTAGGCTGGCTTCTTGTTCTTTTATTTTTTTTAAGATATTTTATATTTTCATCCACTTTTGTTGTTATCTCGGCCACCGTCGTCTCCAATGCTGCCGCTCTGACTGTTAAAGAATCCAGCTTCTCTTCCATTTTTCTCCAAAAAAGTTTGATTTCAGCTTGGTTTTTTTCTGAGACCTGAATCTATTCCTCATCTCCTCCGTTAGGGCCTGTAGGAGATCTAAGGTTGACCGCTGAGTGCTTGAGCCCCTCACTTTTTCCCCTGTTGTTTCATATCAATCCTTCTCCTTTCCCCTATCTTGAAAATCAGTTAGAGAGGTCCGATCTTTTTCCAGATTTGACAAGTTATTTGACGAATTATTGGCTGTGTCTTGTATCCCAAACCCCCCTACTTTATTTGCTACTGAGAGGTCTGCCAATAGCTGAAACTTATTAGGAGTTAATATGCCCTCAGAATATTGAATCCGCTCAGTAGACTCTACCAAATTACCGGCACTGCTTTCTTTAGACATACTCTCTAGCGGTTTAAGTATCAATGTATTTGGCAGTACCTTAAAATAATCCCTTAATGAGGGGGTAGGGTTTATTGTATTTTTCCTCTGATCCTGAGTTGACTTCTTTTTTGCCTTAAGTTTAAGATTACATTTTCCAAAATTTGTTTGAGTCTTGCAATTGGGGGAAAGATTTGCAGGAAGGGCTTTACAAGTTAAAACTCTAGAATCGTCTGTTTCTGCGACCTCTGGTGACCCAGAGAATAAGTTGTGTCCTGAACTCATTAGCGTGTATCGTGGTGGTAGTTTAGCGGCTAATCCCCTCTTTTTCCCTAAAGAGCTTCTCTTAGACCGGCCCCCCTTGCCCTGTTCAACAGATAAAACACTTACTTGTTGTTGTGGGTGTGTGTCAGAGTCTAATTCCTCCAAGGGGGGTCACTTGTGCCCTGCTACTCTTCAGATTGCTTCTTGAGCTGTCAGATTTGCCGCGTGCAGCTCCTCTCCCTCTACTGCCATGAACGGGAAGCCTTGCCGCTGCCCTCCGTCCCCGACACAGCTCCAGGGCCGCCCGAGACCGGAAGGCAATGCGCTCCTCCCGACGCTCTCTCCCTCGATCCTCCAACAATGATGCCACGTCCGGGGTGGCTGCAGCAAGCCCCGCCACCACTACCACACTCTTGGGGGAATATACCGCAAAGAAACACTGGAGAAGGCAGTGCTTCGCGTCCACTCCCTCAACAGCAGGACTCGGAGGAGATCCGCTCAAAGACCCGCTAACCACCGGATGTTGTGGCTTCAGGGCACGGGAGTCTTCAAATCGCGATCAGCCCTATGTATCCTTCTAATTACTGAAGACACAGCAGTCTTTCGTCCCAAATGAAGAGTGGCATCAGACTTGCGCCATGTTGAAGGGGCAGAACCACGGGAGTCAGGCAGCGAGAAGCCTCCTCACCAGTGCCTACGATCACTATCACAATAGGCTGCCTGTTAGGAAGCGTCTTCCAACCGGGCTACTAGGATCAACACCCAGCGCGCCTCTCTGCCAGCTATGTATTCTCAACTTCTGGCTGCGACTTAGTGTAAGTTTGCCTTCACTAACCTTTAATATTCATCTATACATTTCGGGTTTTGATCGGGGAAGCCAGGCCTGTGTCTCCTCCTGAAAATCTTTGGAGTGGGATAAGGTTTAATATGCATCTCGCACTGCCTTGTATCTTGTATCTTTTAGTTGCTCCTTCTGAACTGGGTGTATATAGTCAGTGCCTACGGCTTTCGCCACCCTTTTGCCACCCTCTTGCCTCCCAGGCAGACTCCAGCGGTCAGGGTTTTGTAGCGTTACTCCCAATCATGCAAGTTAACACCCCAGACAATCCCGCTCGGAGCTGCTCACCCTTCCGGCGCCTCGCTCACCGGAGTTTCTGCGTCACCAGGAGCCGTCGGGATTCAAGGACCAACCTCCGCCGTCCACGATCTGGGGCTCTTTAGGTTTGTGCGTTTCAAAAGTCTTTCAGTCGGTCAAAGACCAATATTCATTATGAGACAAAGCAGCCTTTCGCCCCAGCTGAGGCATGGCGGGACTCGAACTCGGACGAGGTCCGCACGGAAACCCGCCCACAATCCGCTGGTAAGATGATTAACAATAATCCTCGGTTTCCTTTCCAAAATTTGAATTACATCCTAAATTGTATCCTGATTATGCCCACAGCTTCAAGACATATATTTCTCATATCTCACATAAAGTGCCGGTATTGCGCTTCACTACGCAATGCTAAAACCGTCCAGACCTCGGGAGCCTCCGCGACCCGCTAACCGCCGGCTGCCATGTTCTCCCCAAGAACGGGCTTGATTCTTATTATACATGGAGCAAACGTTTAGTCTAGTAAATAAAGAGTTTTTTGTGAACAGCAGAAATTGTGAACTTGCATATTTGAAGGTGATCTCTTATGTGATAATGAAGAAAAAGGCAGCTCCATAAGACAAACGATATTTTGCTAGGATAACACGCTTTTTGAGATCAGTTCACGGGTCAAGTATAGTACAGTTAGGTTGAGTAGATTATTCAAGTTACTAGACCTGCAAGGCTATAAACGTTTTATGATTTTTCGCGCCCTGGTAAATTGTAGCAAGGGGTAGGTGATAAATCTTTCCTATTAAGACGAGATGTAGCTTGATGACCACCCTGGAGGCTGGATTGTAGATGACTAAAATAGGTTTAATTAGAGTAACTATGAGACCAATAGCACACCAGGTTGCGAGCTCCCAACTGTCAACAGCTAAGGAACTCAGAACCAGGAATGCTGTGACTGCACTCTGGAAAAGGAAAAGCAAGCTCTTAATGCAGTGTGAGAAACAATATATGCACAAAGTAAGTCATCAAAGAACAACAAAATTACGACGTAGAGCTTGGAACAATACATGCAGGTAAACGAGGATTAACAAGGGCATACCACATCTTCCCCTTCTAACACAATTAAAACAAATATTGAAAAATTGAATCAAACCAAGATGGAAGACCTTCTGCACCTTTCCAAGGGACACTGAATTTATTCAGAACCCTTTCAAAAACTCTGAACCTTGAGAAACACTCCCACTGCGAGTCCTGAACAACTTCATTATCAGTGGTAAAAGAAGAGGCACTACTACAATTGATTAACTCATCAGATACATTAGTATGCTTTGCTTCATATGAATCCCTAACTGAAAACAGAACAAGTATCATCTATATTCATGCCATCAGGTAAACAATCACGTGAAGTGACATAATTCCCAGTACTATTCCTCAAGTCCATATGACACAGAAAGATGCCAAAGTAGTCCTACAAACTATGAGCGATGATCATGCTCGGATTATCAGAACCAAAATCCAAATTGCGAACCAACCATCATCTACCATCTTCCAAAAGGATGGAACATTGAGCATACCTCTTCACCTTTAAAGGTACATAATATTTGAGGTGAGTTTTATATCCTTTAAAATTAATTTAACAAAACCCATGAGCCAGGTTTGATATCATGTTGCTTAGGCTATGTCAACTATCCTAAAAATCCTTTCTACTATCCTGACCCGCACTTGCTCTTCCTTTGACAAATCATTTACATCAGCCTGAGCAGACACATGGGCATCCATCCATGAAGATGTAAGTTTTGTTCTTGAAGTGCCTCCCCTTACCAAGACTAAAGGGCTGACAGCTATGGTGGAATGAGGAGTGTTATTAGAAGCTCAAAGTTCCTTTTTAAAGGATGCATCACATCCAGATTGTTAGCCAAAGCCATCTGCACTCCATCTTGAAGCACTGTGTAGACCCTTTCCACTAGTCCGATAGTTTGTGGGCTGTGAAGAGGAACTATATAATGTTGAATCTAATTCTTTCTTAGAAACAACTCCATCTTTTCAGATATAAGCTGAACACCGTTATCTGACACTATCTCTACGGGTAAGCCCTCAAAGACAGACATATTGCTTAGGAAATCAATCACTACATCAAAGGTAGTGGCCCTAGTAAAATGTCAGTAAACCCAACATGAGAAACAATCACTTAATACAAACATGTAATGTTATTCAAAGAAAGAGAAAGGAAGACTCTAGACAAATCAACTGCTACCTTTTCTTAAGGGTTCTCAGGCAACTCTACCGTACAGAAAGAGATATTGGAGGTACACCAATACTTACTAGTTTGCAAGCACTTTTTACAATGTGCTACAAAATCATCGATTTGAAAGGCCATCAAAATGTTTACCTTACATTTTTTTTAGTTGCATCAGAACCTATATGTGCACTGGGTGCTCACTTAATCAAATTCAATCTCAAATCAGTAGGGGAAAATATTCTCCTGCCCCCAGCAAATTTCCAGGCTCAATTCACAATTCAGAATAAATATGAACAAAACTATGTAAATGTCCCTTCATCTTATTCGATCAGATCAGACCATACCTCCACAACATACTTCCAGGCCTCAACTAAGAACTTCTAACTCTTCAAAGCCTCCATTCATTCACCATCATTTACATTTCCTTTGGAAACTTCAATACTGTTCTCATCACTCATTATGCACTCATCATAAATAATCTTTTCTCATAAATAATCCGGTAGGGGTAATGTGGACAAACATTATCCACTCATATTCACTCTTACAGAAACAAATCTAACCTCCAATGTGTACTCGTGCAATTTAGCAAAAGTCTTCTCACTGTAGCCGCAGCATTGGCAGACCTGTAGTCCCCAACTTATACATGAGTGACTTATGATCAGTGCAAAGTATAAAATGAGTTTCTTAAACATATGATTTGAACTTTTCGTCCCCCATGAGAATGCCAGGGCCTCTCTCTTGATGGTATTGTACCTCTTCTCCGCGTCCCTCAAAGTTTGAGAAGCAAAATCAGTTATGTTTTTTAGATCCATTGGCATTCTGGCACATCAACATATCAGTTCCTACTCAACTTGGATCAACTGTGATGATGCACGTATGCTATCAAGCAGACACTTTGAGAGCAACATGACACCTTCTCGTAAGGAATCTTTATTGTCTAGCTACCAAGCCACTTAATAACACTTCCATAAGCAGTGCTGTTGCCATCTTTGTCTTGTGCATACTATGTTACTAATTACTATCTTTTACATGGGTTTGTTTTTATCAAAACCACTATTCTTGTTGTTCAAACAGACTCTGACTGCACCAGCTCTGGGGAAGTCAAATTAAAACCATTATAAATGTGTTTCGCACTCGGGGGCAGTGGGAACGGTGGACATACAAAGCTATATTAGAGCAATAAAAGATAATCTAGTACAGGTTCAACACAACCCTTAGGCCCTGATTACAGGTGGGCTAATTTCACCCTCAGCAATAACTGTGGAGTTCCACAAACATCAAAAACAAGTGTTTCAGGACCTAATATTTTCAGGTCCCTGAACTCAGTGACTCCACGACTTGAGACACTGGACCTCACTTTGCTGTTGCAGAGGATGTGGGCATCATCACAGCATGGTCCGACTGGATCCTTGCAGCATCCCAAGGACGCAGATGCCCCCCACACAGGAAGGAGGCTGCTCTTCTGCCTCCCAGTATTCAAAACCCAACCCTTCTCTTCTTGGTAGTCCTCCAAGAGCTCAGAGTAGGTAGAAAATGTCTGCGGTTTTATGCCCATGGTCTTTCCCTGCCTGCTGGATGTTGGGACAGAACTGGACGTAAGTGTGGGCCGAGATGTTTGGGCCTGGATACAGCTAACACCCCTTCTACCTAGGTTCTTTCAGGGTGAGGTCACAACAAAAATAAATCAGGATCCGGCTAAGCTAGACAATGGAGGGTGGCCTGTTATGGACCAAGGGCCTGCAATCAGTAAATCATCTCGGTAATATACACCTCTGGGAAGGGTGAATCCTAATGATTTGTCATAGAAACCACTTGATAAAAGCTGCACTTGTCTTGTTAGTTTCTTGTGAAGGGAACATGGTCTGCAAGTTATAACCGTGGTGAAGCAAGGGAAGAAATAGACCTATCTAGATTTACGTTGGCTGATGTTATCTTGAGAGATCCTAGGTTTTGATGATTGTTGATTGCTATGATTTTGTGCTGGCAGTATAATGGTGCCCGATTACAAAGGTGTCCTTGATAGAGAGAAGTGTATTCTCAAATGTGATGCTTTTTCTGCTGAGTGTATTTATGTTCATGGAATAATATGCTATGGTTGCATCTTTATAAGGTCTGTAATGATGGGGCAGACCACTCTGATAGAATAATCTATTGAGTCAGCTTCTATAACATAAGGCCCATGGAAAAGCTAGTACAACTATTTAGGTCTACTGGTTTTAGAATCCTAAGACTTTACAGCCTTATGTCATTTGGAGGAGACCAATTCTTGAACCGCTTCAGTGTGCTCCAGGTCCATAGCCACATGCTATTCAGCAATTATGTAATACAAAACCCCCACTCTTACCTGATTAAATCCTCACTTTGGGACTCTGGTACATAAACGATGAACACTTGACCTCTTCAACACTTCTGAAATCGACTGACTGTGATCCATATAGGAAAAAGAAAACATAAGGGTGTCATACATATGGCCTTTCAGGAAACTGATCTGAAGCTGTGCAAATATTCAAGTAGAAAACCAGCTTGAATTTTGCACAAGGTGATGGGCATCCCCATGTTCTTATAATCCCCAAAGCGAGTGACAAAAGCTATCATCCACGTATCTTCTAGTTGTCTAAGGACTAAACCTCCTGTTCAAGTTTGTGTACTTTGTATTCTCATGAACTTGGTTAACTGATATGATTAGCCATAGTAGAGGATAGCGATTTCGACTGCTGTAGCATTCATTATTTTTCTGTAGTCGTATTACGATCAAAGGTCCGTCTCAATTTTTTTAATGCAGATTGACGCCCGTACGCTAGCTGTTGAATATAGGATCAGAAACTTCTTGAAGTTGTAAGCAATTTGTTTTTTCTGTTAAGGGTTTTCTTCAGCAGTAATCACACTGGGTGCCCCACTGTGACTGTCAGAAAAGTAATAGGAGCAAAGGGATTTGTTGCGGTTGTTGATTACATTTCATTTTAGCCTTCAAACAAGCAGTGCTCTTAGAATATAAGTTTACAGTTTACAGCCTTTATTTCATTTAGGAGAGAATCCATGAAAGCTGTGCATATAGTGAGATTGTAAAATATAGCCAGAACATGTGTTAAAAATATATGAACATGATCTTTCTTGTCACCAGCCACGAGCCAGCACCATCACCTAGAAAACATGTTTCTACTTAAAATTGGTTATTCATACAATGTAATGGTCAACTGGGTGTTCAAAACACCAATGAATTTGAAAAGGCCCCTTAAGCTGAATATTACAGTCAAAGAAATTGTGAATTTGGAATTGGAATTTCACCCAATTGATCGATGTATCATTGTAAATTATTAAAGTCTTATGTTTTTTTTAATGTGTAGTTTGAAAAACCTGGGAGACGCGATGACTTTGACTACCCTGAAATGGCAAAAGAAGCAGGTAATGACTTTCAGAAAGCTTGTATGCCCAAAATTACTTGTATCATTGTCTTTTTTCATACACATGGCTGTACCACATGCACTGTTTTAAATCATTCATTATAGTGAAATTCGAAGCAACATTTAGAAATACTGAAAGTACACATTTATAGACTGCCCTGATCGAGTCATGTTAATTTTATTGAAGTTGCATAGTGCACCACATGCTCCTGATAGCCATTTGATAGCACATTGTTGGCGGACGGTAAAAGATAACTAAAAGGAGTAGAGTTGATCCAATCTTGGAAAAAGCTGCATTGGAAGCTAGCATTGACCAGGCCATTCAGTCTGGCGTTGGCTTGCCATCCTTTTGTCTTTGGTCCAAAAAAATAGAATAAAAAAAAAAAGACAGAAAGTGTACTCGCCCCTTAAAATTCATTCAGCCGAACAAAATTCATTGAATATTCCATAGAAGTAACTTATACAGTAACATAAAATAGATTGTGCAAGTTGCAGTAGAGTGCCATAACATTATATCATTTAATCTTGATCCACCTCCGCTGACACTCAAATCCACTCAGAGGTAGTAAAAATGTAGTCATTAGTTCCTAGGTTTGCGACAACTTTTTCTATTGCTTGCTAATCTCCAGAATCACCATCTCAGGGCCATAGATATCACAGAACTGATACTACCACTCTAGCAGTTGTGAGGTATTTTTTTCAACCAATAACTTGCTAAGACTATTGCTGCCATCACTAAAACAGCAGTATATGAAAGGGATGTCTGCACAGTATAATGGCAGCGGGTATTTGTTGAATATATGTATCAATTAATGTACTTATTTTCTTTAAAAAACGGTTTCCAAAAGTTCTAAATTGTTCCACAGGTGATAAAGATATGCGCCATGTCTTCTCCTGGATCATATCCGGAAAACCGGTTAGCTCCCGGTCTCCGACCCAATTTATGCAGCCTTTTTGGAGTATAATACATATTTTGAATATGTGTATAATTCTGAACTTCTAACCAGGATATATATACATTTTTTATGACAATTAGAGATGCCAGTAATTAGATCTCACCTCAAGATCGGCATAGACCTCTTGCGTAGCTCAACGGACAATAGAGCAGCAATGTGCTGCTGGTTGTCATCCTGGCCATTAATTAGCAGCTAATCAACACAGTGCATAAATTCCTTCCGTACAGTAGATGAAAATAAGTCAAGAAGCGGATTGGGTGAGACAGACAGCCCTCCATTTTTAATTTCTTGTGATAAAAATGATCACATATGTAAATACTTAAAACCCAGAAGTAGGGGTTTGAAAATTGAGATTGAACAGTAGGTTACCAGCAAATAACTGACCTATACTTTGCACTTTAGTGCAAAACCATTGTTTCACTAAAGTGTCATGCGAGCAAATGGGTGATTGGGATTGTGCCAAAGTGTTGTATAAATTGTGAGCTTTGGTATTAATAATTTCTTTGACATAATATTCCAGATATATGCATGTATGGACAGCATTTTAAATCTGTTTTTTTATTTTTTGTTTTTTAAATAGGATTGATTGAAGAATCCAGTATTGCGTAGCAAAACTCAATAGAAAGGCCTTAGAGGCCAAGGGACATTACTCAATTCCCATACCTTGGGACAATTGTGCTGAAAAGGATGCCCATTAATAGAATTTTAAAGATTAAAGAGCTCCCCCCCTTTAAATTGGACATGTAGCTGGGTCAAAGCATAATGTACTCTGTTATGGCTCCAAACAAACCAGGACAGTTCTATATTCTGAAACAATTAATTAGGTTTCAAAACTGGCAGTGCATGAAAGAAAAATAAGAATTTAGGGATGATTGTCACTTTAATCACAATACCGTCCCTGAATGCTTAAGGAAAGTCTGTTCCATTTGGCCAGATTGTTTAACATTTTTTGAATGAGCCGGTCGTAGTTCAAATGCAATGTATCCGCCTAGTTTGTTTAGACTCTGAAAGGTAGTCAACTTCTATGTAACAGTTTTTTTTTTGTCAATAGTTTTTTTCTCTGTGGTTTTTACAAGGCATTGCAGTGGGAGCTGCCGGGCCCCTGCCATTTTCTGTTGCCAAATACCACACACTGCCAAAGGCTTAACTGGCAATGGAAGCAATTCCTTTATCTGTGGATGTGTACCTTGTGAAAGTGCTGAATGCTATTACTCATAGTGAAGTTAGACAGTGGCTGCAGTGAGCAGACCGACTGCCCCACTCTGTATGCTGTAGTGGGTGTAAGGAAATTGTGATTGGCACAATAACAATCCCGTTGATGAAGAGGGATGGCTGAAAGCCCCTCTGGTATATAAGTGTACTAAAATCAAAAGGTCTTGGCTAACACCAGATTTAAAAACAAACACAAGACTGAAAAGAAGGGAGCACATTGACCCTGTAGATCTCGACTCATTCCGTACCTTCACAGTTTCAAACTGTGCCTTGTTTGTGTCCTGCACACTATCCACTTCCCCTGGCCATGTGCCCATTCAGGATGACACTCTATATCTAGACTGCACTTTTGTACTGGAGCTCTATTGTCCTCCATGTTAGAAATCCGCTTACCTTTAAATGTTAACCGAAGTCTGAATTGGAGGATTTATTCTGTAACCTACATAATATTTTAACTGTTGTGCAGTTCTTTACGTTTAGCATATAAATTACTGTGCACTTGTCCGTGGTAGCAAACTGTCTTTTTCTCCAGGGTACAGGAATTAACACCTATGGACTATTTCGTTTGCAGCACGTTCTACGTGAGTTCACTCACTCCCTTTCTTCACTTGTTTACCCTATGTACCACAGAAGAACCTGAATGCTAATCAGTCATTTATAATTGTGTGAAGTATGCCCCGTCTTATTTCAACAGAGCTTTAGAAATGATATCTGCAGAATATCGCTTGGGGTGAGAGGCATTGGTGAGTCCAGGATCAATGAGAAGGCAGTTGGTGTTAACAAGCCTTCCTGGCAATGTTGTTCTCCACTCTACCTGGGGAATAAAGATACATTTGTTTATCCACCTGCCTATTGTTTACTTCTTCTGCTGTGGTAGTGGCAACAAGTTACTTTGGACTAATCTCCTGCCTCCAGCCATGTACAGAGAGCAACTGGAGGTGGTGAGCCCAGGAAGAATCTTTCTCCTCACTGTACCTTCAGAATGAATTGACACCTGATTGTCTGTCCTGAGAGTGCAGTGAGTGTAGTCTTTGCTGACACCACCGTGCTGTAGACCCTGCCATGTTACAGGACTGTTTGTGATCTGGTGAATGTGACAGCATGAGGTTATCTGTCTGGTCTGACACAATGATGCCGCCACCCCAGTAACTGAGCCGAGGGGCACTTGAGCAAGAGGATTGGAAAGCATTATAGAAGATAATTGAGCACGTGATTCTGGAGAAGAAAAAGCTGTGTGGAGCAGCCCCTGTATAGTAACTCAGGAAGATCTACGGCACAGGTGCGCTCCTGGGACGTAGCAGTAGATGTCAATATTGAGTAAGAAGGATATTTGAAAGAGGGTCATAAGCAGAGAGCAAAAGATGGGTGCCTCAAACTCAAAGGTGGTTGCACCAATGACTATTCAGTGCTCAGATGAACACTGGACCACATCTTCTGGGACTGTGGGTGGTGTACATTACAGAGGATAAAACGTGAACACCCACTTGTCACAGAAGAATTTGTTAGGAGGTGACTGTGTGCAAAATGGTGAAGCTAATGGCAGTAGGGCAAGCAGCTGCCATCATGATGTCAGTATGTCCATTACCAGTAGAATATACAGCCTAATTTGCTCAAAGTTAGTGCATTCATTTGTTGCCACACTGAAGAAGAGAAATGTAAACCTGAAGTATCTTCTGCTTAGATGTGCTAGGACTATCTTGCTGAGGTGACTCCTTATGCTAACGTATGACCAGAGATTGAGTATTGGACAGGCTAACATGTGGGCGCTTAGCCTTTTGATCTGACCGCCTTTTTTCGTTTCACTTATTCCCTTCAGCCCTCTCAGTGGTGTGCTCCTGCTCTGAGTGTATGTGCCTCATTGCAATGATCATTGATGAGAGTCCATGGCAGCAAGTTACTAGAAAGATGATGTGTTCTTTTTTGCACCCACTTACTAGTATGGCCTGAGGTTTGGTATTGTTTAACCTGCTAACAATTCTTGATCCCACATCCGGTTTTCTTTTGAGACTTGGGGAACCTTCTTTCAGTGGAAAGACTACAGATGATAATTCTTAACATACTAAAAAGTGATTTGGGGGGTGGGGGCCTTCCTACTGACCTTACCTGGGTTTAGGAAAAACAAAATACGTGGTACTTACCTTCACCTGTACTTGATGAATGGTGAATGGACAATGCTAATGGCTATGAGGATGCAGAAAAGAGTTTGGCGGTATAATTCTTGACAAAGCTGAAGTGTAATGCCAGAAAAACACACATTTTAAACCAAATATCGGAGATGGGTACACCTTAGGCAAGTAAGTGCCCACTGTATATGGTTTACCAGCCATGTGAGATGTTGTATCCTTAGTTAGTTCTTTAGTGATCCTCTTATGATTAGAATGGGTAATCAGAAAATTCAGTAATGCCTTCAGCTCTCGTGGAATCCAGTTCTAGAGAAGAATGTAAGGTGCCAAAATCCCAGTATGAGGAATGTGTCAACATTCCACGAAAATAGCATTTTCCTTCACTACGACCCTTTTCTTTGCATCTGTAGCACTCATTGTCAAGACTACCACCATATACACTCCTTCAACTTGAGGATTCCGATCCTACTGTGCGATAACCAAATTTTTAGCATATTTCCTTCCTCTCACTCTTCCATAAATTCTACCATGTCCTACATTTACCTTAACCCATGATGTAGACTGCTCTACACTTAGAGCAGATTATGTGGAATGAACAGAAATGTACAGCAATTTGATGAAGAGCAAAATTAATGGCCATGATTAAATTTATGTTATGTTGTATTTTATGTTGATTTATATAGAACGCTAATTTCACGAGGGTATCCAGGCGTGGGAGAAGGGTTTTAAAAATTGTGCAAGGCGCTGCAGTGATGAGGATGAAATCCCTTACAGACTTAATGTGTTTGAGAGGTTTAAGAGTTTACAATATGCTTGTGGATTCATGGTCCACACTCACCTTAACTGTTGAGGTTTCGCGCACAAGGAACTTTGAATGCTAGACTACAACATTTTTTTTCCAGTGGTTGATGGGGGGCTAAAGTTGGATGGAAGGTTTAGTGCTAGACCATCAACGAGTTTAGGGTCAACTGTAAGCAGTGAAGGCATGGAATGTGATAGAAATGGATGAGAGTTTAAATGTTGGGTTTACACCATTAATGTACCTTAAAAGTAAATCTCAAATCTTAAGGTAATAAACAAAAGGTTATGTTGTTGGAGGAACAAACTCTGATGAGTATCCTCAGTATCTGGAGGGACACACTCTGATGAGTATCTTTAGAATTAGGAGGCATGGACAGTGAAAGAATGGAGTACAAAAGTACATGCTATGTGCTTGTGATAAATACGTGAAGGGTTGTGTAGAGGAAGCCAGGGATATGGGAAAGTGCTAGAGGAAAAGTCCTGGTGTAAAAGACAAGATTAAGACTTCAGGTGTTTATATGGTAATAGGATTAATGACAAGTCAGATTTGAAAGGAGAGATGATCTGGTGGGGGTGCATTTTCAAAACAGTCAATTTTGGGCGCTTATGGTGAGGGATCTGGAACACACAATCAGCTCCTAATTTCTGCCAGCTTGTAATCAATGAAGCTTTAAGATCTTTTTTGTTTCCCTAACTTTTCTTCTCCTCTTTTTGTACCTGTGTTTCACTTTTCTTTATTTTTAAGTACGATTGAGGGGGGGGGGGGTCAGCAGGTTAGAGTGTGAGGGATCGAAGGTTGTGGCTTCATAGAGATGGCTGCTGGAGCTACTAGTCTGCCTGAGGAACTTGTATTTTATCCGTCTGCAGGCGGTGAATAAAGACGCTCCTTCAAACAACCTAGTTTGTCTGTACTACTTCCATTGTGGCCTTTACACTTTTTGTTAAGGTGGGTAATACAGGTTTACTGAAAAATGATGATAAATAAGTTGAATGTAAGACCACATTTTGAAATTGAGATACAAAATGTTCAAAACTTGTCTAGATATTCTGTTTAATTATATGGGCTCCACATTCCTCTAATTTTTGTGATTTTCAGGTTTCCTTACATTTTACTTTTGTCTACAGGGCAGAAGGCTTTAGCAGATGCTGGAATTTCATATTCTGAGGTGGAACAGGCCTGTGTGGGCTATGTATATGGTATGACTTACTTACTCTTTCCTTATGTCCCACTTGTGTGTCCATGCTTACATATGAATGCTAGCATTTATACTGCTTGCTTCTTACTGTTGCTTTTTAACTATGTCATAAAAGTGTAGGTGAGAGTTCATTTCTGGCCAACGAGCACTTGTTGGGATTGCAGTAGGCGGCATGGCCACATTTAAAACTAAACTTGTATGGTCTCTGTTTGGGGTATGTAAAGGTCAAAGTTAATAAAAGTTTTAAAAAAGTAATGTTTCTTGCTATGAGTACCCCATGCAAGATCCATGGCTTGTCCATCCCTGACCTAAGGCCAGCTGCACAATCACCAGAACTTTCTTAGTCTGCCTTGCTCTTTCACAGCACCCGTGCACCTTGTGCGATTCCCAGATACATCCCCAGGCACCTCTGACCAGATGATGGAGATGTTGAGACAGTGTTGCAGGCATCCACACGTTCTTGTAACAAAATGCCTTTCTGGGACATAGCGGAGTAGGAAAACACCATGGGGGTTGGTGGTCAGCTTTCACATTCACCCCAGCAAATCAGCCAATGTCTTGATACTGCACCCACCTTTGAAGTTTCTTCACTTTGCTGGACTGCACCAGACTTGTAAAAAGCGTTGCCCATCCATAGAAAGGAATATAATAGATTAATTTATGACTTCATTCCAATATTTGTATTCACTAGTCCTTTAAAACTGAACATGCCATTACCAGAAGTGCAGTCCCACCCTTCCTTCTTTGCAGTAAATTCAATTTCCATCAAATAATAGATAATGAGCATTGTGTACAAATGATTAGTTTGTATTACTGAATATGTTACATTTTCATATATTCGCAATCATGCAGATCCAAATTTCTAATGCCACTTTCTTTCACATTTCTCTCCAGTCTGACTAATATTTATCTAGTTTTCACTTGCTGTCTACATCATTATTCAAAAAGGCATACAATTATGTTGGACTTAATTCTTTGGTTTCCCTTCCAGCTGCATGGTCTGCTCTCACAGGTTATACAGCATTGTCTCTTCCTTAATATATATATATATATACCAAAACATGACTGTAACTGAGCGTGTTTCCGTAATGATATTTGAAACTATAGTGTATTTGTATGAAAAAAACTGAGCATCCTTAGCTAGCTGACTTTGTATACTAAATTCCTCTCGGCAGCTCCATTCAGTGTTAGTTTTATCATTTATATGTCTAAGTCAGTGATTTTTCTATTTTCTATTTTCCAAAAGTTAGCTGTCCTTTATAAACATAAAATACGCAATCCCATAAACTAGGCAGTCCTATCAGGTTTGTGCATCCATAGGAATTGTATAATTTTTGATTTCAGCTTCTTAAAATTATTTACTTGATAAGTCAGTCATAGTTGACTACTTAAGAGACCATATTGGGAAAGAACTGAAACCTTGATGTAATTTATTCTGCCTATAAGTGATATTTGAAGGTTACTAATCCTCTTGCGATTCCTTTATAGTTAATATATCTTGTCAAAATTTAAGACAAATGCTAATTCTGTTTACTCAGCTCTCCATAGCACCAATCAAAGAATTGCCTTAACTCGCTTTTTAATGGGGCCCCTAATCTGTGTGTGAGACTACAGACACTAGGAGAATAGGTCTCCTAGTCTCTGTGGGATGGTTTATAAGAAGTATTTGTGTCTTATCTTTAATAGCTGAATACCCAAACCAATTTTCATTCTTATTTTCTAACATCATAACAATCGTTCAAGAACACTGAAGCCTTTTACAGTAGACAAGAAAATGATAAAATGTTAGGAAAGCTACCATACATCTGACATAAGTCTTTTTACATCTGTATTTATCAGTAGCTTTACGTCCAGATGCTCTTTATTATGGTATATGCAAACACAACAGTTGATGGACAGAATGCAGAACAATGTTATACATTCACCCCAGTACAGAGATCTGGGCCTAAATCCATCGTTTTTTTTGCTCACCATGCCACCCCAGTTTAGACCTGGCCATATGCAAATCAGTCTTGACCCTGTGCCTCATGGGAACAGTCCAGCCCGAACTGCCAAGCCAGGTCCTCCCTGGACCGGAAACAAGCATCCAAGGACCGGTTTCGGGGTTTCACCCCTCTTCAGCCAGGATAGCTTGATTCCAGTGGCATGGAGAGCACGGGACTCACGTCTGAGCATACCCGTCCCACTCGGGGTGACAAATGCAAAAACAACAGTTGATGGACAGAATGCAGAACAATGTCATACATTCACCCCGGTACAGAGATCTGGGCCTAAATCCATCGTTTTTTTGCTCACTACGCCACTGGAGTCAAGCTATCCTGGCTGAAGAGGGGTGAAACCCCGAAACCGGTCCTAGGGTGCTTGATTCCGGTCCAGGGAAAACATGGCTTGGCAATTCGGGCTGGACTGTTCCCATGAGGCAAAGGGTCAAGACTGATTTGCATATGGCCATGTCTGAACTGGGGTGGCGTGGTGAGCAAAATAACGATGGATTAAACCCAGATCTGTGACTGGGGGTGAATGTTTTGCCAATGTGCAACATTCCGTCCATCATCTTGTATGTTTTGCTTTATTATGGTATAACATAAGGGACTTAGCAGTAAACATTTGAACAGACACTGTTCTGACTGCTCCCATTCACTAATAAAGTTGTCCTAGTTGTTTTATATGGTTTTATAATAACCTTCCGCTATCCTAGTGAGAAAGTTCATTCTCTGCTTGAAGACCCTTTTTTCATTCAGTTTAGTCCGTGAGTTAATTTCTTCTTTACCAGTGACCTGATAAGTCACTCTAGAAATCTTGTAAGCTCATATTGTTGCATACATTTTATAGTTTTTAAGGAATATTGTGCAGGATGCTACACCAACTATTGTTTCTCCCAGGTTTGTGAAATATGCAAATATTTGCTAGTCACCAAGAGCCTGGTACCTCCCGATCTTTGTGTACCAATTATTTTTACCCTTTTAACCCCTATTTCTAACCTTCTGTCTTCATATGACATGTCTTCTGTTAACCATTGAATATGTATTTCTTCTAAAGCAGATATCCCCTTTCCCATGTCCACTTTCTGCTGAGTCCTCTTTCTACCATACACCAATATATATTGTATTACCTCCTCTCTAACTACCTATTTCAGTGTGTGACTCCAAAAGTAACGTCAACAGATTCCTTATAATATCTGTTCGAAATACTCCTGAGTGATCTGCTGAACACCTCGCCTCAATCTGACTCCTGCAAGAGATGATCAGTTCTTGACCAAGAAGAACCTGATGTATGACTGTGTCTGTCTGGCCCTCATAACTTCATTCTGTCATAAATGTACCAAGCCAAAAACTGCTGTTAAATCTTGCAATATTCTCTGCACATTTATCATATATTGCTTGGTATCCTCTTTAGATAACTTATCCTTATGATATTGAAGAGGCATAATAAATTCACATTCTAAATGGGCCTTGTTCCTTATGAATGGTAAGGAATATGCTACTTACCAGTATGCATCTGTTCTTGGCATGTAGAGCTGCAGATCTATACACTGTGCATAGATCGCCATCTGGTGTTGGGCCCGGATGTTTGCAGTTTGTTTTTCTTCTTGGACAGTCTTTGGAAGTCACGAGTTCGGTGACTCCTCCTTCGGTCCGTACTGCGCATGGGCTTCTGCTCCATCCTCAGATTGTTTTTCGCCAGCAGGGAAAAGATGGAGCGTAGTGATAATAGTGAAGAAACCCATGTGTGTTGTATCTAAATAAGATAGGCTGGAACGGATACAGGTAGCCGGGGAGGCGGGTGGGCGTGTATAGATCTGCACCTCTACATGCCAAGAACAGATGCATACTGGTAAGTAGCATATTCCGTTTGAGGCATATGAGCTGCAGATTATACACTGTGCATAGATTATATAGCAGTACCCAACCCTAGCGGGGACCACCGGTATCCGTTGCAGTGGTTTGAAACAGTGTCTTTAGTACAGCCTGGCCCGCACTAGCTTGTTGTTTGGAGTGCACATCTACACAGTAATGTTTTGTGAAGGTGTGCGGTGTTGACCATGTGGCTGCTTTGCAGATGTCATCTAAGGGTATGTTCCCTAGAAAAGCCATAGAAGCCCCTATCTTTCTTGTAGAGTGGGCTTTAGGTGGAACAGATAATGTTCTTTTTGCTTTGTGATAGCAAATTTGTATGCACTTTACAATCCACCTAGCTATCCCTGATTTTGAAATGGGGTTGCCTTTATGCGGTGGAGAGAAGGAGACAAACAACTGTTTAGTCTTTCTGAAAGGTTGCGTTCTCTGTATGTAGTACAGTAAAGCCCTTTTAACGTCAAGTGTATGTAGAGCCCTTTCCGCAACAGATTGAGGTTGCGAGAAAAAAAACGGTAATTCCACCGATTGATCAAGATGGAAGGGGGAAATGACCTTGGGCAGAAATTTTAGATGTGTGAGAAGTATCACCTTGCTGTGATGTATCTGTAAAAAGGGTTCTTGTATAGTGAACGCTTGTATCTCCTGTGAACCCACGAGTCTCCTTAGGCGGAAGCCGGGAGTGAGCTTAGAACTTTTAAAATTTGATTGTTGTGTGATACTCTGTAATTTTTTACTTACTCACCTCCTGTTCACGAACAGCGGATCTAGCGCTGCAACGATTCCTTGACATCGCCATTACCGAGGGTGAGGCGCGTCATCTGACACGCCCACCTCAGCTGGCCACGCCCCTCACCTCGACTATAAAGAGTGCGCGCAGCTGGAAAGCGCGACACCTGTGAACCCACGAGTCTCCTGAGGCGGAAGCCGGGAGTGAGCTTAGAACTTTTAAAATTTGATTGTTGTGTGATACTCTGTAATTTTTTACTTACTCACCTCCTGTTCACGAACAGCGGATCTAGCGCTGCAACGATTCCTTGACATCGCCATTACCGAGGGCGAGGCGCGTCATCTGACACGCCCACCTCAGCTGGCCACGCCCCTCACCTCGACTATAAAGAGTGCGCGCAGCTGGAAAGCTCGATACCTGTGAACCCACGAGTCTCCTGAGGCGGAAGCCGGGAGTGAGCTTAGAACTTTTAAAATTTGATTGTTGTGTGATACTCTGTAATTTTTTACTTACTCACCTCCTGTTCACGAACAGCGGATATAGCGCTGCAACGATTCCTTGACATCGCCATTACCGAGGGTGAGGCGCGTCATCTGACACGCCCACCTCAGCTGGCCACGCCCCTCACCTCGACTATAAAGAGTGCGCGCAGCTGGAAAGCGCGACACCTGTGAACCCACGAGTCTCCTGAGGCGGAAGCCGGGAGTGAGCTTAGAACTTTTAAAATTTGATTGTTGTGTGATACTCTGTAATTTTTTACTTACTCACCTCCTGTTCACGAACAGCGGATCTAGCGCTGCAACGATTCCTTGACATCGCCATTACCGAGGGCGAGGCGCGTCATCTGACACGCCCACCTCAGCTGGCCACGCCCCTCACCTCGACTATAAAGAGTGCGCGCAGCTGGAAAGCGCGACACCTGTGAACCCACGAGTCTCCTGAGGCGGAAGCCGGGAGTGAGCTTAGAACTTTTAAAATTTGATTGTTGTGTGATACTCTGTAATTTTTTACTTACTCACCTCCTGTTCACGAACAGCGGATATAGCGCTGCAACGATTCCTTGACATCGCCATTACCGAGGGTGAGGCGCGTCATCTGACACACCCACCTCAGCTGGCCACGCCCCTCACCTCGACTATAAAGAGTGCGCGCAGCTGGAAAGCGCGACACCTGTGAACCCACGAGTCTCCTGAGGCGGAAGCCGGGAGTGAGCTTAGAACTTTTAAAATTTGATTGTTGTGTGATACTCTGTAATTTTTTACTTACTCACCTCCTGTTCACGAACAGCGGATCTAGCGCTGCAACGATTCCTTGACATCGCCATTACCGAGGGCGAGGCGCGTCATCTGACACGCCCACCTCAGCTGGCCACACCCCTGTGACACCCTTCCCCACAGTCATAAATTATGTGTCTCGCTAGGAAGCGCAGCGGACGGGCGCAGCGGGCGCGCCGTCAGCGCGCCGAAGGCGCGCCAAAGGCAAGCCCGTCTGGGCCCGTCCGGGCCCGGACCGAGCCCAGGGCCAGCCCCCCTGCCGGTTCCACCGATTCCACCCGCACGTGTTGGACCAACTCCCAACTTCACCTACTTAATTCCTCCCACTGCTCGGCCACTACCCCCTGCAACCCATACCATTTAGAATCTGTTCCTTTCTATTGCCCTCAATGCAACTTTACTCTCCCGTCCTATCTATCTCGTTCGCCGTTTCATCCCACACCGCAGCTCCCCGCTTCTAACCACCGGACGCTGAAAGCAGGCTTGGTCAACTGCCGGTCCCTCCCCCGCCATGCCAACGACATCTGGATGTCTATTTCCTCTGACGAGTGGGATATTCTATTTCTCACTGAGTCCTGGATCACTGATTCCTCCTCTCCGGACATCCATCTGGCTATTCCACCAGGCTACGACATAAAATGCATTAACCGGGCTGGGGGCAAATCTGGAGGCGGACTAGCCGTCATCCTCAAATCTCATCTTCAGATGACCACTACCAAACTCACCAACATTGGTATAATCGAAGCTTTGTACTTCTCTGTATCTGATTCCGCGGCAGTTATACTGGCTGGCTCCTTAGTGTATAACCCACCAACCGCCGCCTCCCTTTCCCTTACTGCTCTTACCCACCAGCTGGCTGATCTATCCCTTAAACACCAATGTTTTCTAGTCTTAGGTGACTTTAACCTCCACGCAGACAACCCTCTCTGCGTGAAGGCGAACAATCTGTTGGAAATCATGGATAGTCTGAACCTCACGCAATTAGTCACCGGTCCTACTCATGTGGCTGGTCACACCTTAGACCTTATTTTCGCCAATTTTTCCACTATCACTGTCTTCCCTCCCCTTCCCCTTACGTGGTCTGACCACTATCTTATCCCCTTCTCTCTGGCCTTAGACCGGAAATCTATCCCTCTGGCCCCTAGGAAGGAGCTGGGAAGGAAGTGGCACAAAGTTACATGCGCCACCTTGGACCCGGTATTCCACTTCCAGACGGATCATCTATCCTCTGATATTGACGGAAATATCTCTAGGCTTAATACTGCCCTCATCAATGCTATTGACTACATTGCTCCCCAGAAAATCATTGCCTCCACTAGATCTCGCCCCTCCGCCCCTTGGTTCTCCACCTCCCTCCGTGAGGAAAAAAGCAGATGCAAAGCACTCGAACGGAAGTGGAGACTAAACTATGGCCCTGAAGCTAAACTTACCTACAAAGCTGCCTTGAAAAAATTTCTCAAACATAAAAAAATCACTATGAAAGATCATTTTTCCCTTCAAATTGCCAATGCCAAAAACTCGTCAAAAACCCTCTTCACTATAGTCAAAGACTTTATTAATCCTCCGGCTAGGGCCACTCAGAATTCTGCAAGTCAGATCCTATGCGAGGGACTTTCAGATTACTTCCTTGAAAAAATTAACAAGCTATGTATCTCCTTCCCTAAAGGGCTAGTCTCCCTGCCTCCTTCCACAAGTCCCCCTGCTTCTCCGTCCTTCCTCGCCTTCAATAAACTCACCCAGGAGGATGCTATCAGGTTACTCATCCATTGCAAATCTGGTGCTCCCTCTGACCCCGTCCCTGCCAAACTCATGGGAGAGCTGGCCCCCTCGTTAGCCTGCTCTTTCCTCTCCATCTGGAATGCCTCTCTTCACCACGGCTTTTTTCCTACCACTTGGAAGGAGGCCTTGGTGATCCCCATCCTAAAAAAGGCAGATGCTGATCCCACTGTTTTCGCCAACTACCGCCCCATTTCCCTTCTCCCCAAACCCGCAAAGGTCCTGGAAAAAGCCGTGCAGTTGCAACTCACGGAGTATTTGGAAAGCAACTCCCTACTACACGATTCACAATCTGGATTTCGGGCGGGATTCAGCACAGAGACGGCTTTGCTAGAAGTATCGGAAACAATTCGGGAATGCATGGACAGGGGCGAGGAGGCCATGCTAGTCCTCCTCGACCTGTCCGCTGCATTTGATACGGTCTCCCACCTCATCCTCCTTGACCGACTCAAACAGATTGGCATTGGCGGCACTGCCTTTAGCTGGATTGAGTCCTTCCTTTCAGGAAGAAGTCAGAGGGTATTGTTGCGGCCTTTTAAATCGCAGGAAAAACCCTTGTCATGCGGTGTGCCACAGGGCTCTGCCCTCAGCCCTCTGTTTTTCAACATCTATCTTGCCCCACTGGCTGGCGTTGTGGAGTCCTACGGAGTCAGGGTGGTCTCCTATGCTGATGATACCCAGCTAGTGTTCTCCTTCAGAGACCACTCGGACTCCGCGTTCACCAACTTCCGCCAGTGCCTCAACAACATCAGTGGCTGGATGTCTGAAAACCACCTTAGACTCAATGCAGACAAGACAGAGGTGCTGTTCTTCAACCAGAAAAATTCCATTCCTTCTTCCTGGTGGTGGCCCACGGCACTTGATCCCGCTCCCTCTCCCGTCCACTCTGCTCGTAACCTGGGTTTCCAGTTTGACGATTCCCTTTCATGCAAAACTCAGGTCAATAAAGTGACCTCTGCCTGCTCCCTGAAGTTGCGCATGATCAAAAAGATACTCCCCTATCTCCCTCTGGATTCCCGCCGTACAGTTACCCATGCCCTCATCACGTCCCACCTGGACTATGCTAATAGCCTTTATGCTGGTGCCCCCCAATATTTGATTGACCGGCTTCAGATTGTCCAGAATGCGGCGGCCAGACTGATTGGCAATATTCCCTACCGTCAATCAGTATCCGCATATCGTAAGGAACTTCACTGGCTACCTGTGGCCAGACGTATCCAGTTCAAGACCCTTACCCTGACCTACCGAGCCATCAATGACCTCGGACCCAACTACCTGAAAAAACGTGTCTCAATATCCCGTTCCATCAGATCTTTGAGATCCAATGACCTCCGCCTTCTGATCTCTCCCCGTTTCAGACTCTCCAGAATGGGTGGCAGAGGGTTTAGTGTTATTGCGGCAAAACTGTGGAACGCTATGCCAATCGACCTCAGATTCTGTCCCTCCGAATCCATCTTCCGGGCCAGACTCAAAACTTGGCTCTTCTCTGGACCCTGATCTTCTCCGCTGTTTTCCCTCCTTGCTCCTCTCCTCTCCTTTGGAGGTTCAGGTTCTAGCGCCGGGACACCCCTTCGGGGGTAGCTGTGCGCTCTACAAACTACATAAATAAAATAAATAAATAAATAAATATCTCGCTAACCCTTCTAAGGGAAGTGATAGCTACGCGGAAAGCTGTTTTCCAAGTGAGGAACTGTAGTTCGCATTTATGCATTGGTTCGAAAGGCAGACCCATTAGCCTTGTAAGAACTACGTTTAGATTCCATACAGGTGAGGGTGGTGCCCTGGGCGGAATTACTCTTTTAAGGCCTTCCATGAAGGCTTTAATAGCTGGCACTCTGAACAGTGATAAATGCTGTTTGTTTTGTAGGTAAGCAGCAATCGCTGCTAGGTGTGGACGGATGGATGAGTACGCCAGGTTACACCTTTGAAGATGGAGCAGATAGCATATGATGTGCTGTATGGATACATCTAAAGGGTTGATTGTATTGTTACGGCAGTAAACAACAAATCTCTTCCACTTTGCGGCATAGCATGCTCGAGTGGTAGGACGTCTGGCTTCCTTGATAATGTTCATGCAATCAGGGGGAAGGTTAAGGTATCCAAATTCTAAGATTTCAGTAGCCAGATCGCAAGGTTGAGCTGAGCTGGGTCCGGGTGCCTGATTTCTCCATGGTTCTGGGTTAGAAAGCATGGGGTCAGGTGCAGTTTTGATGTGGTACCATCGAGAGCTGTAGTAGTGTGGTGTACCACGGCTGCCTGGCCCATGTTGGAGCTACCAGAATGAGTGTGAGGGAGTGCTGTTGTAGCTTCCTTACCACTAATGGAATTAGCGGGAGAGGTGGAAAGGCGTATGCAAATCTTCCTGACCAGTTCATCCATATCGCATTGCCTTTGGACAATGGGTGTGGGTATCTGGCGGCGAAGCTTGGGCATTTTTTGTTTTCGTGGGTGGCGAAGAGGTCTATTTGAGGATGCCCCCACTTGTGAAAGAATGGGTGAAGAACTTGTGGATGCAGTTCCCATTCGTGCATTTGCCTGCTGAGCAGATCTGCCATGGTGTTTTGTATGCCTGGGACGTGTTGTGCCAGGAGAAAGATTTTTTGTGGGATTGCCCATCTCCATATGCTCTGTGCTAAGCGCGAGAGCTGGGGAGAGTGTGTCCCCCCCTGTTTTTGAATATAATACAATGCAGTCATATTGTCTGTGCGAATGAGGACTGTCTTGGCTGAGATTTGTTTCTGAAACGATTTCAGGGCTAGAAAGATCGCCAACAACTCCAGATGGTTGATGTGGAGTAACTTCTGTTGTGGCGTCCATACACCTGTCACTGTGAGGTGTTATAGGTGCACTCCCCAGCCGGAGAGCGATGCTTCTGTTGTTAGAATCACCTGAGGAACCGGGTCCAGGAACGGGTGCCCTTTGGAAAGGTTTGTGGTGTTCCACCACTGCAGAGATCGATGGGTGCGGCCGTCCACCAACACCAGATCCGTCAGCTGTCCCTGGGCCTGGTTCCACTGGCGTGCTAGGCACTCTTGGAGTGGACGCATGTGAAGTCTTGCATGGGGAACTATGAAGATGCAAGACGCCATCATCCCTATTAGTTTCATGAACACTCTCGCTGGGAGAGAGTGCTGAAGAAGGAATTTTTGGCGCAAGGCTTGTATGCTTGCGATTCTGGCTGAGTTGGGATAGGCTATAGCTTTTGAGGTGTCTATAGTGGCACCGAGGTATTGCTTTGTGTGAGACGGTATCAAGTGGGACTTTTGGTGGTTCACTGTAAAGCCTAGCTGGTGGAGTAGTTGGATGGTAGTGTTTGTATGCTGCACACACTGGTGGTAGGACGCGGCTTTTATGAGCCAGTCGTCCAGGTAGGGGAAGACGTGAATGTTTTGTCTTCTGAGGTGTGCCGCCACTACTGCCAGGCATTTGGTAAACACCCGTGGTGCGGTTGTGACCCCGAAGGGGAGAACCTTGAACTGATAATGTTGGCCGTCCACCACAAATCGGAGGTACTTTCTGTGAGCAGGGTGTATTGGAATATGAAAGTATGCGTCTTTCAAGTCCAGTGTAGTGAGAAAGTCGCCCTGACAGAGGAGTGGGAGAACTTGTTGAAGAGTTACCATGTGAAAATGGTCTGAATGGATATATGCATTTAGAGGCCGGAGGTCTAGAATGGGCTGTAGGGTCTCGTCTTTCTTTGGTATCAGAAAGTACAGAGAGTAGACCCCTAAATTTTGCTGATTGACGGGGACCTGCTCTATAGCTTGTTTTTGCAGGAGGGAGAGTACCTCTTGTTTCAAAAGTGTGGTATGTTCTTGTGACATCGCACGGTGTCTGGGTGGAATATTTGGGGGGGTAGAAGTTAGTTCGAGACAGTACCCTGACCGAATAATTTGGGTCACCCATTTGTTTGATGTTATGGTCTCCCAGGTTTGAAGGAAGTCTTATAGTCTGCCCCCGACCGGAGTCGAATGGTCTGGAGGGTGCGGGGAAAAGTCATTGTGTGGGCGGTGTGGCAGAACGGGCGGTGTTGGTTTTGCCCCTGCCTTTATTATTGTTTCCTCGATATCCACCTCTTTGATAGCCCTTTGTGAAGGTATTCTGAGGAGGGGACTTATAGGACGTGGAGGCGTTATCGGAAGAGTAACCTCTGCCAGAGCCTCGAAAGGAGGAACGGCGAAAGGAGCGTCTAGGGGTGTGTGATTGTAGTGCTCCCATAGACTTCGCCGTATCCGTATCCTTTTTCATTTTTTCCAGGGCTTTGTCTACTTTTGGGCCAAATAGGTGTTGTTGGTCAAAAGGGTGGTTCAATATGGATGCTTGGACCTCCGGCTTAAAGCCTGAGATTCTGAGCTAAGCGTGGCAGCGAAGCAGAACACTGGTGTTTATAGCCCTGGAAGCTGTGTCTGCTGCGTCAACTGCACATTTAATAGAGGTGTTGGTAATAATCTTTCCCTCTTGTATCAGTTCATGAGCCTTATTTTTATATTTCTCTGGGAGATGTTGCATAAGAGCCTCCAGCTCATCATAGTGCGCTCTGTCGTACCGCGCCAGCAGCGCTTGCGTGTTGGCAATGCGCCACATATTAGCAGCTTGCGAGGCAGTGCGTTTGCCTGACGCGTCTAAGAGCTTGGACTCCTTATCGGGTGGCGGAGCCTCACCAGATGACTGAGAATTAGAGCGCTTCCTAGCTGTGGATACCACTAATGAGTCTAGGAGCGCAGGTCCTTTAATATAGACAGAATCTGTGGGGGCTGCCTTGTATTTCTTTTCTATTCTGGGATTTAAGACTCTAGCTCTGACGGGGTCTTTGAAAACCTCTGTCGCATGTTTGGTCACCCCTTTAAGCATGGGTAATATAGCGGTGGATTTATCTGCTATGTCAAACGTGTCAAGTAGGAAGTCTTCCTCAACTGGATCACTGTGTAACTCCACCCCAAGGTAATGTGCCGCCTGCTGTAAAAGGTGGTGGAACCCCAGGGAGTCCTCTGGTGGAGATGGCCTGGATGGATAAAGATCATCCTGAGGCACATCGGGGACATCTGGATTGTGATAATCCTCCCATGGGTAAGGTGTTTCCGGAGGAGTGGGGTCCTGCGGGGCATCTGTTGGATCATAGAATGGATCTCCTTGGTCATCTGGGTCTGGAGACGGGGTTGGAGAGCGATGAGGCAAGGGTGGAGAAGGTGGGGGCGGAGATGGGGGGAGTGGAGGAGGTGGAGGAGGTGGGGAGGGTACTCTGAATGGGGATGTAGCAGAGTCCTTCCGTTTTGGCGGTGGAGGAGGAGTTGGCTTGTCTAAATGTCTTTTCTTGGAAGACAAAGTTAAATGTCCAGTCTTTGGATCCTTTGTTAAGGTCTTTTGAAGAGGATCTGGCATGAAAAGCTCCTCCGGCACCGATTCCTCTATCGGTGCCGACGTTTTCGGAACCGAGGGCTTCGTTGGTTTATCCGCGCCATGCTTTCTCGGGGCCTCCGATTTTTTGTTCGGCGCCGAGGCAGGCTCCGACACAGGAGCGTCGGTGCTGAGGGATTTATGTTTGGTCGGCACCGAGAGGCTCAGTTTGGACACCAATGGCTTCGGAACGGAGCTTGTTTTCTTCGGTGCCGAGGGGTGTTTTTCGGCGCCGCTAGGAGGCTGGCTCAAGCCCGAGCCGCCAGGAGCCTTGTGATGCTTTTTCACCGGGTCCGAAGGTGGGGTGATGGAAGCGATATGCTTGGTTTTCCCTAGGCCGGGAGGCGAAGGGGTAACCGGAGTCTCTTTCGGTGTGGTCGCGGGAGTGAGAGGGGGTAGAGTACTCACGACCCTCTGCGTCGGTGTGATCTCCTCTACGTCGGAGTCGTCGGCCTCGGAAGCGCTGACGACATCGTCCTCCTGTTCGGTGTGCTGCTGTCCCGAAGCTCCGGTGTCTTCTCCGAAGATGTCAGGTGGAGCAGAGGTCGATGAGTGCGCCATAGTGCGTCGAGCTCTTCGATCCCGAATAGTCTTTTTCGATCGAAAAGACTTGCAGGCGGGGCAGTCGCGGGCCTCGTGTTCGGGAGAGAGGCAGAGGTTGCACACCTGATGGAGATCGGTGTGGGGAAATTTAGACCCACATTTTGGGCACTTCTTGAAAGGAGTCCTTTCCATCGGCCGAGACCGGAGTCGAGATAGGCCCGAAGGCCGCTGCCTGGAATCGAGGAAGTGCCGAAGAGAGAGATGAAGAAACGGATTTCGTCTGAAGAATCTCGATGGACGAGGATTTTTCGTCGAAGGTCGAACTGGAAAGGTTTGAAGCCGGAGCACGAAGTATTACATCCGAGCCCGATGGCGGAAAAAAACAATCTGAGGATGGAGCCGAAGCCCATGCGCAGTACGGACCGAAGGAGGAGTCACCGAACTCGTGACTTCCAAAGACTGTCCAAGAAGAAAAACAAACTGCAAACATCCGGGCCCAACACCAGATGGCGATCTATGCACAGTGTATAATCTGCAGCTCATATGCCTTGAACATAAGTTATTGTGGGAATTGGATTCTGCTTATAAGCTGAACATTTCCTGACAATTACCAAACTCCTCTGATTTCGGGGCGTGTTCCCCTTCCTGTGCAAATTTTGATTCAGGTGCAAACTGATATTTGTGCCTGAATCGGAATTATAACTCAGCTACAAACTATACACCTGAAAATGTTTTTCCAGATGATATGCAAGAGGTAACACGTTCTAGATTCTTACTGGGACACATCCTTTAACACAAAAAACATGGCTTGACGTTCTCTGAGAGGTCCAACTTCTAAAATTGCCAGTCTCATTTATCATGCTGCTTTGTCTTTCACAGTCGGTTAGCTTTTAATGTAATGTATGCCTTGCAGAGTCATCTCTGAAAAATGTCTCTACATCTTCCAGTATAATTAGTAGGTAGCATACTATTGTTGGATTACCCAAAACCAATTTTTAGAAAGTTGCCAAGGTCTGCCTTTCCCACCTTCCCTGTATAGTAATGCAGTTCATATGCCTATTGTCACCCGAACCCCCTTAAAGTGCCTTGGGCTGTAAAATCCAAAATTAGACAGGATAGCCCTGAAGAGGGTGAGCGCTTCTGTCCCGTGCAATACAACTGATTGCCACTCGTCCCTGCTCCCACAATGTACAGGGATTCCAGCCCATCCATCTATCACTCTCTGAGAAATTGTTGCTGGCAGTGGGATACATTGGTTCCATATTTTCCACAATCTTTGAAATGAGCTGACCGCACTTCCCTCTTCCTGGCTATTGTTAGTACTCCCTTTAAAAGAACAGCAATAGCTTTCCTTCCAGGAAAACTGTCAAAATATGGGGTCTTGAAAGGGCTCTGTAGCATAATTGCAAACTGGGTCCGAGTTAAAGCATGTCTCTCCTTAGGTCCCTGTACATAAATTAGGCACACAATATGTCAGTCTCAGTGGTCATAAAATGAAAATATCCAACCCAATTATGACTAATATTTTAACTTATCGAGGCAGTTTGTTTGAGATTTGATTTTCACATTGATTTTACTTTCCACTGTGTTAGCCACCCCCTTCCCTGCCCAAAGCCATGTTCTCTGCTCTCACATTTGCAACGGATAGAGCCAGCACATGCTAACAGTGGCTTTGTGCGACACGCTTGTGATGACAAGCAAGTGTGGTTGTTGCTGCAGGCAATGTGCAGCCCTCAGTCTCCTGCCAGCCTTGATTTTACGAAGACCCAGAGAAGATGGGCGAGCCCGCCTACTGCTATTGCTTTGCCTCTCTTGGGTTATTGCAGACCCGGATGAGGTGGCAGAACACAGAGGAGGAGCACTTCCCCTGGTGACATCACAACAGTGGTATACAACTTTTATTTCTCACTGTCGTAGCTCACAACAATGAATATCCCGATTTCAATCCGGTCATTCATGCTAATGCTTCTAGTGGAAACCATGTAAAATACATAATCCCTAATAAAGGGAAGAACTGGTGGTTTTGTTCATGGAAAATTGTAGAAAGTGTCAAGTACAGATGTGGAAAAGCAGTGTGGGTTGCATTAAACCTTAGTAAACCTTAGGATGAAATATTCTGCCAGAAGCCTCAGACACAGCAATAGTAGTCTGTGTGAGTGCAGTATAGTATGGAGGAAAGATGTACCATGATTAGAGATAGCAGTGGGAGGCTCCTCCATTATGTCCGAGGAACGTCACCCCCTTGCCAGCAGATGCAAACCTGCAAAAAATAAAATGATAATAAAAAAGGTTTATTTTCATTTTCTTTTTTCTTCACGAAGCCATCTTGGGGGTGAGGCCATCCATCATGACGACTCATGGAGGAGGAGTGGTGGGCACTGCTACAATCGTGCATGTCGGTTTGGCCGGCTGTCTTAGGACGGCCAAACCGACAGGCGCACCGAGATGTCTCCAATCCGAGCTGTGTTGTGGGTTGGAGACAGCAGGCACAGGCTCCCAGTGTATTTGGAAGTGCAAATCCAGGGCGCCCAGGCCAATCCCAGCACTTCTCTCATGCTGCCAGCAGCATGAGAGCAACTTCTGGATTGGCCATAAGGAGTCTGGGAGCCTTTGCGGCAGTGGAGCGAGAAGAGCGGTGAGGCGACAGGTTTGTTCTTTTTTATGGGGGGGATTATTATCGATTGTCCACCCCCCCATGCTCTGCTCCCCATCCTGCGCTGCCCCCAGGCCGCTGCTGCACCACTTTTACCTGACACCGGCCACTACTGGTGAAGTGTGTGCACTTTTCAAAGGTTAACTCGATAGCAAGCTGCATGTTTAGGGGTGAAGTGTTTATGAAGATCGAAAATAGGTGTTTATAATGAGGAGATAAAGAAGTAGTAAGAGTAAAGAGTTTAGAAGTATAGTGCTTTGGTGTGAAGAGCTTAGAGGTGAGCATTCTCTGTCAGAGAGTGGTTTTTGAGCCAAAGAGTGTGTTTTGACCCAGAGAAACTCAGACTAGTGGGCCCTATTCCTAAATATTTTGCTGTGATTTACTATTATGGTACAGGAATTCTGGAGATCAGACTAACCGTGACATTCAAGTGATAGAAAAGATGTTCTGAGGCCTTTTTGGGCCCACTTTGGTTTTCCATGTTAGTTTTATATTTGACCTGTTTTAGCACACTATGTTTTAGCAATATTATTTTGACGTTTGTTTGCACAATATTATTCTGAGAAGACGTTGTATATGTTTGTTTTAGAAAACTGTTCTCGTTATGTAATCAGTACATGCCGTTCAAGGTTAGGAACACAGAACAAGATATCCTAATGATTGCGTTGCCTGTTGGGAGACCGCTTCTAACATCTAGAAAGATCATTGCATCAAAGCTGTACCCTTAACACAGTGGTTTTTATTATATAAACTTTACACTGGCCTTCAGAGCTCAGAGGAGCACTCCAATTATGATTGTCTTGGAACAAACGCTGTGTTCCACATGCAGCTCTGCTGACACTTATCTGTCATTCTGTAGAGAAGGACGGCCAATTCCGCTTCAGGCTGATTTCCCTGGCCAAGTTATCCAGGTATGGGGGCTCATGCTAACCTAAGAGATTGGGAACAGGGTGCACCCACTATACTCTCATAGTAGGGGTAGTGATAGGTAGAAATATATACAAATCAGACTGCCATGGTTGGACTGTTTATTCTTTTCACCATGTTCGTAATGCTGGGCACATTGCTTTGTTTTATCTGGCTTATAATCGCAGCTCATTCTTTCTACGATTGTTTCCATAAATCTATTGAAAACGTTTTTTGTATCATTCTTGTGCAGTTACCATGGGCATGCATAAGTTAATAACGAAAGCGGCAGGATCTTTTTTCACAATTCCCTTGCGGATCAGAGTGTCATGTTCAAGGTTGCCAAAATCACCTGCCTCACCAGAAAGGTCAGAGGTTCAGGTGAGGGACTATGAACTAGCTAGGAATCAGGCCAACAGTCTCTGATGGTGTAGATAGACTCAGTCTCTTGTAAAAATAAATTTCCCATCTGTGTCGATCAATATCTCAATTAGTTTGCACTGAACCAAAAATATCACTCACACATTATAGCCTTATAGCCCGCCGTAGCGGGCTATACCGGCTGTTAAAGGCCCGCTGCAGCGTTAAAGGCCCGAGCCGAAAGCGAGGGACTTTAACAAAGCAGAGGGACTTTAAAAGCTGGTATAGCCCTGCTACGAAGGACTATAAGGCTATTAGAACATTCTGCCACTAGAGGGCAGAATGTTCTAACAAATTAAACAAAGCCTTAAGGGAGCGCGATGGGATTGAAATCCCCTCAGGCTCCCTGAAGCCTATGTTCACAGCCACAGCTGTGAACAAAGATACATTGGAATGTTGGCGCTCCGGGCTTATACCAGCCATTATAAGCCCGGAGCACTCCATTGTTTTCAATGGAGCTCCAAACATTCCAATGTTCTAATAAATATTATAACACATTTTGATTAAATTGAAATTCTTTATTCCACACAATGTGAACTAAAAAACCTAATTGAGGTTGCATTTGATAAAATCATAGTTAAAAACATTTTACTTATATTATGGACATTACATCAAATTACTTATATTGCCAGGTAGCTAGAAGTAAACCTATCTGTGATTACATCCTGATGCTGTTTTTCGGAGCGCCATCTTGCAATAAAAAAAATGTGCGGATTTTGGCCTCGAAAATACTCATAATTTCATTCTAAGCATATTGTTTTCCACAACATTTGCACATTTATTAAGACTATGCGGTGTTTCATTTCTATACTGTATCTTTTTCTTCTATCAGATGTAATATTTTCCTATTATTGGGGCTCTTTAGGAAGTATAGAAATATTTAAATGTTATCCAAGACATCCAAGCCATATCAAGACCGCTAAAAGATGCCGCTGATCATTGGTTCCCTACCCCGGGGAGCACGTCCTGCTATTCACAATGTCTATTGCCTTGTTTGTGTGTAATGTTTCTTAATTTTAAATTGAAAATTGAAACCGTATCTAATATTGTCACTCAACTGTTGCTTCTGCCTTCATTGGGTGCGATGCTGGACTGACGGGCTCCCCGGACTGACCAATCTGTATAACGGTGAATGATACGTCTCATGCTACTTAGCGGCCGGCCCAAAGGGTTGTAGGCCCATGTTTGTAACCCCTTGAAGTCCAATAAAGGTTTCTTTAAAAAAAAAAAAGAAGACCGCTAAAAGATATAGAAGATAATAGCTAATTTACCATAGGTTTCATTTATATTCTCTAGTTTATAATATTTTTGCAGGTAGAGGTTTCCAAATGTTCTAGTCTATTTTCATTGCTCATCTAATCAGTCTCTCCCACTCTTCTCTATTGTTCAGGCCTTGACTGTATGTCTTACATTTTTACATAAAGAATTGTTCTCTTTGTATCCTTTTTTTGTCAATATCACCTCCTCTAGCAGATCCTTTTATTTTTTTTCAAGAATTAACCACTTTAGAGATTGCTCTTTATGGTTCATCTCTACCCAATGGTCTACTAATAGGGCATTCGTTTTCCTAGTTTTCAGGGCCGATCTATGTTCACATTGTATGGAATAAAGAATTTCATTTTAATCAAAATGTGTTATAGCATTTAATGTGTGAGTGATATTTTTGGTTCAGTGCAAACCAATTGAGATATTGATCTTTGAAGTGTATTCGACAAAGAAAGGGAAATTTCATTTTACAAGTGTAAAACTACCCGGTCCCTTTTGGTCCTACTGGGGTAACTCTCTCACTTTGTGGGTGATGGACTCAGTCTCTACATTCTGAAGTTCTGTCGTCTTAATACGCAGTACTGCCTTTTTTTAGTGGGAACAAGGAGTAGTACTAGAATAAATCACACTCACTGTAAAAATAGCAATGTATCTCCCTCAATACCTTTTAGTCATGCACTTCCAATAATTAAGGACGAAAAGTATTTGATGGGAACTCGACTTTCTTTAAAAGTGATGGATTTAGTGTATGGGTGTTAAGATTTCTTGTCAGGCAGGTAATCTGTTGGTGAGAGTTATTACAATCTGTTGGGTATTAGAGTAAATACACCACGGAAAAGGGGAGGAATTCGAAAGTAGGACATAGTTATCTATTTTCACAGAAGGCATTAAAGGATGCGGGGAAAGGTAATTGATCAGTTGTGATCCCCTGTAAGTAGAGCGAGTTCAGATTTGCGAGTTCAGCAAAAATGTGGTGGGTTGTGTTTGTAATGGTGGGGGTAAGAACTGTGAGCTGTAGGAAGGTTGTAGGGGTTGAAAGGATGCTGAACGATTGCCAGATGTATTTATCAATAGTCAGCCATCACTTCTGTTGATGCCTGGATTGTGGATGAGTGCCTTTAAGTCATAATGTAGTTTATAGATCTAGAACTCAAACTGATGTCCCACTTTTTTCAAATGAAGGTTGTTCTCTCTGTATATATGTCCCACTTTTTTCAAATGAAAGTTGTTCTCTCTGTATATAGGTGACTCAACATGTGGCCAACGTGCAGTGTACCACAGCCTAGGAACAACTGGGATTCCCATTGTTAATGTCAACAACAACTGCTCTACTGGATCCACTGCCTTGTTTATGTCCAGGCAGCTCATTTCCGGAGGTAAGGCATTTTTACATACACTGTGTTTCATATTTATTTTATGAAATTTGCCTTTCAGATACTTACTCTGTGGAAATAACTAGTCAGTGCTAATTAATCCACAGACGTGACCTATGGTGTTCTAGTTAGTAGACAGAGAATGATGTGTAAAGTACAATCCATGTATTATTTAATACGCATCGACAAAGTCAATAGGCATGGTCATTTTCAAAGTGACAGTGCTTCTTCGATACTTGTTGATGTTGTGTGGCTAGGTAAGTGGGTGAATGTGAGAATAAGTCTCTAGTTGGAGGGATGAGTGCTCACATGAATGGATGAGTGAGTGAGTGAATGAATGTGAGTACATGGCAGTGTGCCTGCACGTCTGAAAGGTTGAATAATGGGCCCATAGCTAGATGAGTGAATGAAAACTGCCACAAATTGTATGCCAATTATAGAATCACACCGGAGATGGGCACGGTCACAAAGCAAAACATTTACTGTTTAACATGGATATATACCGTGCTAAGAAGGGGCCTTTATTTAAGCACCTAAACTAGATGACGTGTTAAAGAAGTTACTGGGATGTAAAGTGTTGTTATTATTTAATGTAATGCAATATTCACACACCCTTCCATAAGCTGAAAGAACTAACAAAATAAATATAGACCAGCGTCTGAGATAAACTTCAGGAACAGCTGTTTTGAATAGCAATTTTGAGGAATGCATATAACAAACTGGTTAACTCACTGAAACTGAAAACACCTGAGATAATAGACTGTGTTCTTTAAGCCTCTGTCACACCAGAATTAATCGGAAATAGAAGAGGACCTGTTAATGTTACTATAATAAGGGCTTGATTGCTTGTTGCACTTGAGTAAGTAGTGTAGTCAGCATTTCATTATTTAGAAACATGCCGTGTTGGACTGTTAATGCTACAATTTCATAAAATACCAATGTACCAAACAATTATATCGAAGAAGAGTGATCCCATTTTTAATCAGGGAATCAATCTACACAATAAAGACTTGAAGGTAATATAAGAGTGAAACAGTGAATTAGTGACGTCTGCTTTTGCAGTAGTGTGTAAGTACCTTTTAGATATGACAATGGTCAAGACAGTAAGTGGATATCCTGAAATACATAGAGGTCACCTATTAAAATCACTGGTATTGCATGCTTCAAACCACATTTTTTCCTTAGAGTACCAATCAGAGAGTCCTTTAAATTTCCCAATAGTGAGAACTTGACATTTCCACCATCTTGGCAGCCCGAGCAGGGGTAAATAGTATTGGAAATTGAATTACTGTAAATGGAGCCCTTCACTCTTCAAGGATGCCTGTTGTCCAACAAGTAGAGCTGAAACATACTTTTGTGCAGATAGGCGGCATGTCAGATTTCCAGAAGTGGCAAAATCAGTATAACTAAAATACACCATTTACAGTCTAACCTCGTCTGGTGCATTTCAGTCCTTGGCAGCTGTGTGCATCGTGCACCAAAAACTATCTTACCAGAGTTAGAAATTTGGTAACTGGTTTAGAGTGTGTGAAACCCTGCTCAAGCAGCAACCACAGTCCTTGTCAGGGTGAGGCACAAGCAAACCCCAAATTAATCTATGCTGAATCCTCTGGTAGCTCGGCACAGAGTAGTCCGACTTAACTCAGAGGCAATGTGTAAGGTATTTATGCAGCACTTCAAGCAGAAAAAAAGTGAAAACACCACACCAGAAACACATTTTACTGAATACAAGACCAAAACTACACATATACACGCAGTAGAACCATAGATATACAAGTTTAAATATTTCAGTGAAAATAGCACCAAGAAGCACAAAGTCCCAGCTGTGGGTATCTGGTTGCGCCGGACAGGGGCAAAATCATACGTTCTCGCCGACTGCGATGGAGCATAGGCCAGCTACAGGGATCCAGTTAGGGAAGCTGATCTAGAGTACGTTAATTGTTGGTTGCGGAGCATTGTGAAGTCCCACGTTGTGGATGTGTTGTGCAGCTGAGGTGATGAGTCTGTTCCAAGGAGCTACCGAGCTGTGGTGCGGGGTCCTGCATCGTTGTTGAGCATCCCGTCCACAAGGGCTTGCGATGCAAAGTCCTGTGTAGGATGCTTTGCGCAATTGAGGCGATGGGGTGTGAGGCAGTCTTAGTGATAGCATTGAGCCCCTGATAGACCATGCAGAACCTAAGTTCTAGGGTGGTACCTGAAAGAGCAACTTTGGCAACCAACATCATTGGGTCTCAATAAGCCCTAGCTCCAGCATTATGGAGACTTCCTCCTTTATGCAGACTCTCACCTTATCAGATAGACTGTAGATTTTACTCTTCCCAGACATACTATCCCCGGTATCAATATCATGGATACACCATGTAGTGAGTCCTGCAGTAAAGGAGAAAAGAGTGGCAAACTGCCCCTGTAACTGGCAGCAGTCCCTGTGTTGCACTAGGGTCAGGGTAGGGAAGAGGCTTATACCCTCCACTGACCCCGTCCTGCTCCTTGGATGAAAGGAGGTCGGTAGAGGTTCATTCTCTTCCTTCACTCTACCGTCCATGACCTGGAGCATGGTTACTTTGGACCGCTCAAGGTTTGAGGCAATTGCCTTCCAAATCCCTTTAAGGGGTCCCGGGAATCTTGAAGTCTACCAGGTAGAAGATCTCACACTTTCATTCCTTCACCTCATAGACCCCAGACCAGCAGTCTTGTAGGGCCCTGGGTGGGCTCCACAGGCTCCATCGCCCACACTTTTTGGCTAGGCTGAAACTCGACCAGAGTGGCCTTCTGATCATACCACCATTTCATGACCTCCAGTCTGGCTTCTTTATTTTCTTGGACTTCTTCCAGAAATACTTGAACTAGATTCGGAGTTCCAGCATGTAGCTGAACACATCCTTGGGGATTTTCCTGGGAGCTTCCTCCCAACCCTCCTTCACCAGACTGAGTGGTCCTGGAACAGGGTGCCTATACAGAAGCTCAATAGGGCTGAATCCATTCCCTTTCAGTTGTACCTCCATATACGCAAACAACAAGCATGGCAAGAGGACATCTAACTTCTGCATGAGAGGCCCATGATCATGCCCTTTAGGGTCTTTTTGAACCTCTTAATAACCCCATTAGTTTGGGTATGGTAGAGTGTGAAGAATTTGTAGGTTACCCCACACTGCTTCCACATGGACTTCTTGTACACAGACATGAAGTTGTTATCACGGTCATATACCACCTCCTTGTGGAACTCCACATGGGTTAATCTCCCCATCAGTGCCCTTGCTCCCACGGGCACTGTTGCAGTCCTCAGAGGTTTAGCTTCTGAGTACCGGGTGGCATCTTCCACCAAGTTCACGATGAGCCTGTTGCCAAGAGCTGTTTTGATGTCCAGAGGCCCAACAATGTTGATTCTCACCCATTTAGAGGGACTGACAATGATAGGGGATGGCTGCAAGGGAGCCTTGCGCTTCCCTCCTAACTTGCCTCTGTCCTGAAAGGTAGAGCATGACCTGCAGAATGCATCTGAAGCAATCTTCATCAAGGGCCAATAAAAGAGGGTGACGAGCCTCTCAAAGGTCTTGTCCTGCCCCAGATGACCTTCCAGGGGAACATCATGAGCTAGCTCCAGTAGGAAGGCCCTGTAGCACTGGGGGATCACCAATACACTAGTTGCACCAATCGGACCATTCTCCCAGAAGATCAGGTAGACCAGAGCTGTCGCCAGATGTCTGGGCCTCGGCCTGCTGCATTCGGCCCTCAAGAGTAGGGCACTAAATCTGTGTCTTGCAGAACTCCTCCCTAGAGGGACCCCTTACTTTTTATTTTGACAGGTACCATGGCCATTCTTCCTGGCTCCAGGTCCCCATGACTTCTCTGTTGGGCGGCTATGGACTGTGTGGTCAGGCACACACACTTAGGCAACCCTAACATTTCCAGGTGTGACCTGAAATCTTTTTTCCTACCAGATGGTGTGCTGTAGCAGACAATCCACAGGCATGGATGGACTCACTGCTACTGTCGAGGAACCTGAGACCTCCCTTCCTCCCCACTCAAAGGGAACCAGTTTTACTGAATAGTGACTCCTATGATTGTCAGCCAAAATAACCTGGTGGAATGCATTAAGGACTACCTGCTCTGAGGTCACCAGATGACATGTGACAGATGTCATGTTGGCTCCAGTGTCTCTCAGAGCCTCCACCCTCTGCCCATTTATGGGGGTCCTCTACCTATATTTCTTAGTATTACTAGGCATGTGAGCTCTTTGGACCATCTCTTCATCACCCAAGGGCACATCGGTAACCTCTACACTATTCCCCATACATACTATCCTGGGCAATCTCCTCTCTAAGTGCCACACTGGCCAGGCCCGGTCTCTGCCCACCAGTGGAGGGCTGTACCCGCTTGGGACACATGACATCCCCCTTGTAGTGCCCAAACTTTTGGCACTCATGGCACTTGGAGGGCACCTGCCCTGAGTACTTCATCACAAGGAACCACATCTTCTTCCGTTCAGGTGGGATTGGGCGTCCTGACCCTTGCAACTAGTTTGGGGTTCTTTTAGAGAACTCCTTGTTTTCATGTGTGTTGCCCTCTCCTTCTTATGTTGGGGACCCCGCCCACCATTATGGGGATCCCCTTCAAGTACCTTCTTGTGGACCATGGTGCTGAGCCACTGGTACGCCTTTTTTAGCAGGCTCCCTGAGGGTCAGAGCGCTTACTATCAATAAGGTATTGGCGCAGATCTGTAAATACAAAGACTGAACATGTGCTCTCTTGCCATAAAGTTATACAGCCTTTGGTTATCCTCCACTTCATTGTCCTTCACCCCACCATACAGTGCCTGTCAAAAGGAATCCACACACTCCACCCAGGACTGATGGGTCAGCTTCTGGCTGTCCCTAAACTTCCCGTGCTTTTCAGGGGTGAGGTCATATTTTCTGACAGGACTTTCCTTCATAGGAGGATACCTCATCCAGTCTTCCTACTGTAAGGCCAGTAGGGAGATGCTTCCCCACAATCCTCCCCAGGGTTCTTATGCATCCATAAAGCTACCTCTTAAGCTTCAAACCACTTGTCAATGTCATCCCCCACAACAAAGACAGGCACCAGACCTTTAGGTATATGGGCCCTCTTGTCTCCAGAGGGCCCTGTAGGTATGCTACTACCATCACAGCTGGACTATGCCTGTCTGGCTTTGATGCCCAGCTCCTAAAGTCTTCTCTCATGAGCCAAACACTCCAATGTAATTCTTTCCTCCATGGCAAGTTTCTTTTCCTTCATGGCCAATTTATTTGCTGTGCCTTCCATGACAAGTCTTTTTTCCTCCACTTTAAACTGGGTCATCTGCAGTCTACGCTTCCTCTCCGCCTTCCTATCTGCCAGCTCTTCCGAGGACAGGCCTCGAGAAGACACACTCTGGCATGGAGTTCCAACTCGGAAGTCAAGTCATCCCACTCTGCTGAATGCTGCATCTCAGGACTAGTATCCAGGCTCTGCTCTGGCTCCTCTACATTACCCTCCCCATTCTGGTCCTCTGTTGTGACTGACAATTGGGGGGCCTTCACGCATGTCCTCAGAGTTTTTTTAGAGTGCTGCCTTCCTGGTGCTCCTTTTGGCGGGCAGCCCCCTCTCCCTGCAAAATCCCTTGTGCTCAGCCACAGTGTAGCTCGCAAGATTGAGGAGCTCAAATACCATCTTTGCAGGTGAAGTCACAAGCACAGACAGTCAGGTAGAGTAAGGGTGAATTTGGGGAAAAACTAAAAAGCCAATCAAGGAGAATTAGAAAATCGATTGGTCTCTTCAGGGATTGATACTAACATGGAGTAGGCCTTATATAATGTGAGATGGTATTCATAGTGTAGGTTTGCAGTGCTTAATGAAAGTCTGTAGTACCCACTTTGTGTTGCACATTATTGGCAAAAACGTCTCTATCATAGAGCTTTGCGCTATTTGGGCCTAAAGGGTCTAGCAAGGTACCAATCTATTGGTACACATGCACCCAGAGTGTAGATTTACAGTCCCTAACATCATATCTAGACCAACCTTTGTCACTTTAAGAATTGTCCTATTTACCTGGCTCAGCTCATCATAATTCCAGGCCTTTGACCACCCTCCAGGGCTAAGCTAATTAGTCTACTGTCCAGCAAGAGGATCAAAGGCCTCCGCACACAATAGACCTATTAACAGTGCTTGACCCAGTTCCTGGGAAAGAAAGGGGTGGGGAGGAGATTTGCATTTGTTAATTAGCTTGTTCTACTGCCCCTGGGCTTGGAAAGCCCAGGCCCACTGAAACGAAGATGGAGTACCAGACCTTTTGGATCCGACACAGGAGGGACTCTTTTGAAGATTTGGTGACAAGGGATCAGACATCGGTTTCAGCTAGGGGCGGAGCTGTGGCTCTTAAGAAAGCTCTTTGCGGAGGCAACTTGAAGTTGTATATTAGATTGACCCAGAATGCTGTGCAGGAAGGTTGGAACAAGGTTGTAGTGATGAATTGTTACCCGAGGATTAGCCAGGGGTGCCTTGCCTCTTGAACTTTCCACCTCCACTTATAAAGCCCTGCACAAAGGAGCAATGAAAAGACACTGTGCTTGAGATCGAAGGCAGTGAAAGTATGCCCATGTGGTAGGAGAAGCCACCTGATGCCCCTGCAAAGATGGATTTTGACTCTAGCAGACTTCCAGTAATGAGATAGATCTCTTCCTGGACAGTGGCTCTGACCCCCATATACCCCCTGAGGAAGAGTTGAGGGAATGGACCTGCTGGGGGACCCTGGATAGTCCCCCCCCCCTCAAGCTAATGTGGACTGGCCTTAAAACAGCTGCTGACACATGTGGGCATGGGCAGTGTGGCAGGGAGGGTGTATTGCTTGCAGGCTTTGTAGGGGCTCGTGAAGATGCCTTACAAGTAGAAGAGAGCCTCAGGAGTGCAGGTAGAAGACTGGTTTGGTGAAGGGTGCCATAAAACCAAGTCCCCTGCTTAAAGTACCGTTTAGAGGCCAAGAGGTCTGAAAAGAATGCTCATAGTGGCACAAACTGGCCACCTGGCCCTGCATTATTTAATGGGCCCACTGTCCCTGTTTGCGCCATGGCTCATATTTAAGCAGGTGCGCCATGCGCAAACTGGGACAGTGCGCCCTACTACCATCAATGCACTGCCTCCATGGCAGCTACGAACTTGGCGCTACCATGAGCGCAGCTTATTCAGAGAAAGACAGAGCAGCTGTTTGCAAACTGATACGTGTTTCATAATGTAGACGGCAGGCGCTCGCCCTTTAATGTCCACTCACCTAGACCTCCTGCTCAATACTCCTCTATCCACCTTAGTCCCCCCTTCATTGAGGCTCCCCGTCCTCTCTCTTGCATGCTCCTCAACTGCAGATCAGCAGTACAACACGCCACAGACATTGCTGAAACTCTACTCGCTGAAGAAATTGACATCGCTTTCCTCACTGAATCCTGGCTCAATGTCCACTCCACCCCCATTCTTGATATGCTCACCCCTCCAGGGTACTCCATCATCAGACAAGACAGACCGATCAAAACGGGGGGAGGACTAGCCATCATCCACAAGGCAGGAATACAGATTACCAAACTTAAACCTGCAGAATACCTATTGTTTGAATACCTGGGTGTCGAACTCACTGCCAAGGGCACCTCACCCATCAAATGCCACACCATCTACCATCCTCCTGGAGAGCGTACCCTTTTTCCTGAAGAACTAACAGACCTAATATCACGGTTCTCCATCACAGACACTAAAGACGTGTTCCTGGGTGACCTCAATATCCACTGGAACGACCCCGAAGACTCCACTACCCGGAACCTATCCAACCTACTTAAAATATATAACCTCAAACAACTCTGCAATAAACCAACTCACATCAAAGGTGCAACACTGGATGCGATCATTACCAACAATTATCTGGTCTCTCTGAGAGCGATTTCTCCCATTGACTGGTCCAACCACCACCTCATTCTGTTCAAGATTGATGCACTTGTCTTCCACCAACCTATTCGTGATGACAAACTCAAACACTGGACCAGAAAAATCAAAGCAATCCCTTTATCCTAACTTGAATCCAGGATTCATGCCCATCTTCAACTCCAACCCTCATCATCGACGGCCGAAGACCTCACTACACACTTTAACTAAAAAATGACAGAGGTTCTAGACCAAGTAGCTCCTCTCAAACTCAAACAATTGAGGCAAACCAAATCTAAATCCTGGTTTAACGTGGATCTGAATGAGGAAAGGCGTCAACTCAGACAAACGGAAAGGTCTTGGAGACTAAACCCCTCGACCGTACACCTAGCGCAACTTAGATCTGCTCGGCAAGCATACAATAACCATTTTCAATGAAAAGGCGTCTTTCTTCCGCAGCCAAATAGATCTGGCGAAAAACAGACCAAGAGAACTCTTCAACATTGTCAAAAGCCAAACTAACTGCACTCCCTCTCAAGAAATCAAAGCCACCAATGAGCGTTGTGAAGAAATTGCCACCTTCTTCACTAATAAAGTCTTGAAAATTGATCAATCCTTCATCCAAACCTCTAACCCTCCTTCCCTCTTAACCTGCCCCACTCTAACCACCCCTGATCATTCAGAAAGAATTCTTACAAAGGACAATCAGGTCTGCCTCCAGCTAAAAAACAATGCGCATTGGTCCGACTTTGAGCTAATGTCGGAAAATGAGGTTTTCAGTATAATTTCTAACCTAAAACCTTCTTCCCACACTATGGACCCCCATCCCATCCACAATCATAAAAGAATTTAACCACACCATTTCCCCTTTCTGCACAAAAATCATCAACGCCTCTCTCTCCTCAGGTTGTGTCCCAGACTCCCTTCAACTTGGACAAATCACACCCATTCTCAAAAAACCAGGGGCTGACCCTAATGATCTCAACAACCTCAGACCTATCTCCAACCTCCCATTCCTTGCAAAAACATTGGAGAAATGCGTTCTCCACCAACTCAACAAACACATTGATGAGTTCAACCTCCTCGACACCTTTCAATCAGGATTCAGGAAAGGCTGTAGCACGGAAACAGCTATGCTCATCGTCTCTGACGATATTCACAAGGCTTTAGATGATGGTGATGCCTGCCTACTCACCCTTATTGACCTTGTCGAAGCGCTCCGGCATCAATGGCACAGTACTAAAATGGTTCACCTCCTTCCTTCAACACCGCTCGCAACAAATTAAAATCAACTCCTGTCTCTCGAAGCCAACAAAAGTCACACTTGGGGTCCTGCAAGGCTCGATCCTCTCACCGGCCCTCTTCAATCTTTTTATGGAGCCCCTCACAATCATCCTGAAAAAAGCTGGAGTGAATTACGACCTTTACGCTGATGATACTCAAATCTGTTTCACAAATCAAGTCTCCCAGCGACATCCAACACCTCAATGCCACTCTAACCGAGATCCAAACTAGGTTCAACGCTAACCACTTAAAGCTCAACCCAGATAAAACAGAACTAATCCTATTCTCTCCAAAAAGCAATCATCGTCCAATCCAAGAGTGGCTAAAGAATCTGGTCACCCTAAACTGCCCCATCGTCCTATTGACTCAGTTAAGTCTCTAGGCATCACCCTTGACAAGAACTTATTTTTGGAGGCCCACATCAAAAACTCTGCAAAAAGCGCTCTTTTCTCTCTAAAACACCTCAAGAAATTAAAACCTTTTCTTCCCCATGATGACCTCAAGACAGTATTCCAATCCCTAGTTCTCTCTAAAATCGACTACGGGAACGCCATCCTAACAGGTACTCCAAAAGCTCACCTAACTCCTCTAAGGACAGTGTTGAACATGGCCGCTCGAATCGTATCTGGAGTAAAAAGATTTGATCACATCACTCCAGCTCTCAACTCCCTCAACTGGCTTCCCATGGAAGGGAGGTGTATTTACAAACTCGCCTGCATCACACACAAAACCCTTCACTCTCCGGCCCCTAACTACCTGTAAACAAACTGGTAAGGGCAGGTCAATCCAGAACGCTGAGAAGCTCCAACTCACTCCTTCTTATTCCTCCCAAACTGAAAAAGAAAACCACACAATACAGATCGTTCTCTGGCAACGCTCCCAGGATATGGAACGCTCTTCCTAGAGCCCTCAGATGCAACCCCTCCTTCTCCTGTTTCAAAAGGGGCCTGAAAATCCATCTCCTTAACAAACACTCTCCTGACCAACGTCAAAAAACCTAGACTTCAATATCTGAGTTTACTCCTATCTCTTGACATTCATGGATAGTTGGTGACCGGACTGTGTTAACCACCTTATCTTCCATGCTGTATTTGTTTTATCCCTGGTTTTGCTTCCTTACTGCCTGCCTACTTATGTAATGCAATCTCCGTCTGTTTTTCTTGACAGTATGTATGTAAAGCGCTCTGATACCTACGGGTCAAGCTAGCGCTATATAAAACTTTTAAAATAAATAAATAAAATAAAATGAAGTGACCGATTTCCTTTGTAGACAGGTGCAATGAGTGACTACATCTGCCTGCAGGGGGATGATGGTTGGGGTGCCCATGGGCCCCCTTTTCCCCCCCCTATAGAGCAGCCTTCAGGGAGCTCACTGATCAGTGCGCCTCCTCCAACATGTTTTTTTCTCTGCGCCAGCATCTGTAATAGGGCATGGGCATTGACGCAAAGTTATTTCCTCATTTGCTTGGACCCACACTCCCATGCAAATAATTGTATGCCATCGCTACCTAGAGCTAGCGCTACATGTGTGCCAGTGCTATCAGTATTACATAATAGACTTCACAAGTGTCTGCTGCCCCTTCCATATTACCATAGTGTCCCTGGTGCTCACAAAAAGGACCCCACACCTGTTGCACCCCTGGGGCGCCATGTTGGATGCTGAACCAGGAGCGAAATGAGTCCATGATTGTTGAAATTGGCCCTATGGCCTGAGATATGACCTGGTCTTCTTTGGCGACCAGGTAGAGAACAAACCTCTTGGCCCTTCACACCAATAGATTCAGTTTCCCTCAGGAAGGGCTAAGTCCACAGGGTTGCTCAGTAGGCTTTGGACTACTCTGCTTTGCTATCCTGAAAGAGTTAAGTGTTACCTTGGGGTACTTGGTTCCCAGCAAAAAAAACGGTTGACTTAATGCTTGCGAAGGACTCCCATCCTTCACAACTAATAACCCAATTTCGTACAGTAGTCTTCAAGGCTATGGTGCTACTTTCTGTCTGAGGCCTTTGCTAAATGCAGTGATTACAAACCAATAAGGCGACTATCTTCAAAAAGTGTTGACATAAAGTGAATGTAGTGGCAACGAACACAACAAAAAAACTATTGCTCTTTAGTTGTAATAAAAGCATATCTTTTAAAAAGCAATATTAGAAGATTAATCTATTTTTTAGTAAAGACATAACTGACATAATGCTCACTTTTTTATATGTCAGAGGATACAATTAAGGAAGAGGCCGGTAAGAAAGCCTTGCATGGCGTCACTTACAGCCCGTTGGAATGTGCAGACAAGAAGCAGCAAGAATCAGAGTATTGCTGCCTACATTCTGCCCGAAGGACACGCACAGCACTGAAAGCAACATTGCTTTATGGGTCCCCAATATCACAGAGTCTTGGTCTTGCAACCCTAAGGTGGCCATCTTTGACTGCGCAATTTGATGTTTGACTAAATTTTCTGTTACAGTGCTGTTTGGTACTCCCAAGGCATAGAACACAACAGAGTATGTTTAAAAAAAAAAAAAATGACAATGCTTTCTTACCACTGCACGCGCTGCCACAACACCACATCATTTGAGAACCAGTGTGGGATGCACTGTAGCAGTGGGCAGTATGGGTCCTTTTGCATCTTGATGTTTGCCTTTGACAGTGCAGAATAAAACAGTAACTGGGCAAAATGCTGCCACTCACTCATAAATGGCTGCAGTGGGCGGACCCCATGCTAAATTCTGTATGGTGTGGTGGATGGAAGCAAATGTGAATAACACTGTAACAGACCAATGGATGAATAGGGCTGACAGAAGGCCCATATTTTTAAGTCTGTAAATACGTAAGTATTGTTTTAAAGATTTATTTTGAGAGACAACGTTTCTTAGCTAACACCAGAACTGAAAAGGAATGAAGGAAGTTAGACAAAAGAAATGGGATCGCTTACCAATCACATAGGATTAACATGTTGGAGCATTCTTCTCTCAGTACATTGCATTGCTTTTAGATCTGCTCCGTGTTTACTAAAGCGAACCACCCAGATGCAAAGAGATGACATATACATCAGAAGGGGCTGTCCAACCTGAATGGCTAAATATGCAAAGTGTGTAATACTAATAAACAACCTCAGGTCTGTTTCTGCTGAGTTGGGTTTCATTATCAAAGTAAAGCACAAGTCTCTAGCTTTCAATTGGTCCACATCTTAAGACACTTCTCCCACAAAGGATGACGAAACTAAGTACTGAAAATGTGATGCAAATGATTAAGCCTTGTCTCTAAACAACTTTGAATGCATCTCAAAATGTTATCTTGTCTGCTATTAAAAGAGGACTAACTTTCTGGAAATCAGTCTGACCTTGTCTGAAACAAATCTTTGCAGCCCACACTGCTAGACCATGTACTTCTTGCAAGATAGCAACCAAACTGTTTCGTCCATGTGAGCATCATCAGTGAGGTGACAGGAGAAAGAAACTCAAAAATATAATGTGAAGAATCTCTGTAGTAAGGCTCCAATTTTTCAACAGTGTGCAGAAAGATACGGTTTTGTAATTTTAAAGCGAAACATGAATCACCAGGAGAAAAGACACTTCTCTATTAAGGGATCATCCTTACTATTCATAAACATGAGAAAATTTCCAGGTGCTGGATCGCCGAACCCTTTTTCAACTAGGAAACTTAAATCTCTTGAATATTATGTAGTAGCAACCACAGTTTGTACTCTGATTCCAAAATGGTTTGCGCTGTTAAGCATTAGCTCCTCAGGTAAAGTTTTGGTACATATAGTGGCTGGCATGAATATATATTTTGTAGGGAAGGGGACCTGAGCATCTCTGGGATGGATTTGATAATGTTTGTATGTTTAGCTGATTTAATGTCCAATTTTATTTGCACTAAAACCATTGTCTTTGTTTTAAGGGTTGGTTGACTGTGCTTTGGCTCTTGGCTTTGAGAAGATGGACAGAGGCTCTCTAGGTGTTAAAGTAAGGATACGATGAAAGAGGGCTTTTTGTTACTATGGGTTGCTTTTATAAAGTATCACCACCAATACCATCACTAGCCACCCAAAAAAGTAAAAAAGGAAGATTTTAAATTTTTTGACAGAACTGAACATTTAAAAAATAAACACACATCTTGATCTGTCAGTGAAAAAAAGTCTGTAGTGCTTTGTTATTATTACCATTACTACTTTTTGGTTCTGCTTCTTAATATATACTTTTTGCCAGGGCTGTTTTCTTAAACATGACATTAGATTGCCATGACTTGAGCACCTTATCCAAAAAGGTAATCCTTTCCTATTTAATCATTCTGCATGAAGCTGAGACTTCGAGGAACAGTGCTTCAATGGAGATGCAGGACCGCATCGATCTTGGTCCCCTTTAAGCCATAGCTGCTTGAAATTATTAGTGGTGGCGGCAGTGAGAGCGGCTCCTTCCAGTACGTGGACTCCTCGTGACTGTTATGGGTACACCAAGGACCATGACTAGAATGTTGTTCTGTGGCAGTGGTGGAGCCTGTTTATCTTTTTAATAAAGAGATACTAGCTTGCTGCAGTCTCAGTGTGACAACTGAGCTGCCATCTTGCATTGTCCTCACAGTACAAGCTATCCTCCATCTTGTCACCTTCCACCCAGCCAAATCTAAAAGAAGGGGCATATGATGTAATCAATCATTGGCAAACAACCTTGTTTTCTCATCCATGTTTCCTAAGTCACCTTCAGAGAAATGGGACTAACACATGATTTCCTAACCTGAATATAAAACTCATTATGATGAAAAACTTGACCTATTGCAGTCCATATTCTGATGCATATCAAACTCTACCCTGATTTTCTTGATTGCTTTTCAAAACTACCTGTGTCAGAAGGTATTTGATTGTGTTTATTCTGTTTATTGCCTGGTAAATTTACTGACATACTTTATTAGCTCCAGCATGATTAGTCTCTTGCAAACCTGCCTCTACTAGTTGTTTTACTTTATCTATACATAGTCTTCTCTGTTTGTAATTCCCTTTTACATTGAAATTTAACTGCATTAACTATTTGATAAACCTGAAAAGAGTCTTTTCCTCAGGTGTAGTTATCTCTAATTTGCCTTCCTCATTTGAACAGCATATTCCTTGCACCAGGTTGTAACTGAGCCATTTGTCTTGTGTACATTTAGTTTTGGGTACGTACAATTGCACATGCACCCCATCTTCCTGTTATACAGGAGGATTCTTTGCCATTCCACCTCACCATCTGACTTCTGTTTGGTTTATGCATGTGCATTTGTTTATGTCCAGATTTTCATTATCCTGCTACTCTTAACTTGAATTCTGTGCAGGTCCTTGTGTTGCAACATGGTGGCATACAGACTAGTTACTGTCACTCTGTCAAAGAGTAAATCACCCACTGTTCTTGTTGCTTGGCAACTCACTTACCCATCACATTATTTTTAAATCATGACTTTGACCAAAATCCTGAGCTGCTCACTTAAACCTGGTCCTAACTCTCATAATATGCTTTGCCTATTGAATATCTCCTAAAATGCCGAAAGTAATGTAAACAGACTTATAAAAGAACATCCTAAAACCTTGATTATTGATCAATACCATAGTGCACTGAACTGTAGAGAAACAATTTGACTGTCTGGTTCCTGGTACGTAGACCAGCTAAAAGCCCCTGCCATTCCTGCACTCCTACATGGGCAGGTAAAGGTAATGATGCACCCACTGGAGGAATTTAGGGGCGTGGAAGAGCAAAAGGGTGTGAAAGGGAAACACTAACTTGAGTTAGCTCTCCCGGCGGATTTGTCACAGGCTGGACAATGGTCCAGGATAGCCTCATCAGTGGAGAAATGGTGAGTAAGGTAAGTAGGAAACCACAGGTAAATGCTGCGAAGTACAGACTGGATTGGGACAACATAGTGCAAGATAGACTTAGGCTTACTTTTCTGGGCACCGAAAGTTGCTGTGAAGAGGACCCGGCAAACCTCGATACCAACCCAGGATGCCATCTGGAATGGAGCTGAGGAAGTAAGGGGAAGATAGGATTCCTGAAGGTATCAAGTACAATGGCAAACGTAGCAATGGGGGGAAGCCAAGGAAAATCCTTAAAGTGGGGAACAGGGAGGGGAAAGCACAACAGATGTGAGGAATGCAGAAAAAGATATGAACTAGTATGGCTTGGAAAACCGCAACACCTAACCACACATTTACCAGAGGTCTACTTCATGTTCGATTGACTTTTTACACAGGCTGCATCCATTATGCTTCTAAAGTGCACCAATAACAAGAAAGTGAGTGAGCAAGTGGAAACGTCTGTTGAGCCAATTAGTGTTCAAGGCCTTTCAATTTCTATCGTCCATGTCACCAACATTTTCTGCCCCGTCCAGCCCTACATCTGATAGCTTTTATGTGCTGAGAGTGGGAGATTGACCTTATGTTCTTCACACATCCTATTGGCATAAGCACAATTCTCTCTCACAGCTCAGCTAGTTCACACAGCTGTCGCATTCCTCTCATTGAAACACACAAAAGGTGATGGGAGGATGCTTGCAATTTGTCTAACCACTGGTAGTTGCTAGGTGTAGCATCCCAACCCATCATTCTTTAGCTCACCTGCCACCTCAGTTTGGACCCAGACATCAGCAAATCCGCCTTCACCCAGCTCCTCGTGGGAACAGTCCTATCCAAACGTCCAAGCCAGGTCTTCCCTGAACTGGAACCCGAGCAACCCAGGATTGGTTTCGCCCATGCCACTTAGTGCGTTAGTCATTGTAAAAGTGAAATACAAACAGAGAACACTGGGAGTTATGTACACAAAAGTAAAACCGCTAGTACAGGCAGGTTTGCAAGAGCCTCTAATCATGCTGGAGCTTAAAGTATGTCGGTACATTTACCAGGCAAGTATAAACAAGCTCCAATGCAGAATTTACAAAAACAAATACCATGTGACATATGCAGTTTTGAAAAGCAACCAAGAAAACCAGGTTAGAGTTTGATATGCAGCAGAATATGGACTGCAATATGCATGAAACACACAAAAGGTGATGGGAGGAATGCTTGCAATTGGTCTAGCCACTGGCAATCGCTCAGGAGAGCATCCCAACCCATTAGTCTTTTACTTTGACCCACCTATTGGGAAATCAGCCTAGGCCCTGCTCCTCATAGAGTTGTTCGGGCTGGACTGTTCTCATGAGGAGCAGGATCAAGACTGATTCCAAAGTGATATGGCATGGTGAGCAAAAGAATGATGGGTTGGAGGGGTACCCCCCAGCTGTTGTCAGTGGTGAGACTTATTGCAAGTGGCCTTCCATCACCTTTTGTGTGTTTCATGTACCGCCCTAAGTGGCATGGGTATGCCTAGACATGGGTCCCGTGCTCACTTTGTCACTGGAACCAAGCTGTACCAAGCTGATGTTCCCATAACTAGGGTGAAACCGGTCCTGGGTTGCTTGTGTTCCATTTCAGAGACAACCTAGCTTGACTGTTCCCATAAAGAGCAGAGTCAAGACTGATTTGCATATGGCTGGGACCAAACTGAGGTGGCATGGTCAGCAAACGAAACAATGAGTTGTAGTGCTACCCCAAGCTATTGACAGTGGTTAGACTTATGGCAAAAAACCTCCCATCACCTTTTGTGTGTTTCACATTCCTCTCATTAACAACATTTTTCCATCAAACCCTACTCTAGGTCACGCTCCACTAACCCTAATTCAGGATTACTCAATAACTCCAATACTTTTACTAACACCATTTCTAAGTGCAATTCTTGCTCTTCTCCTAGTTTGGTCTAATTTGATTACTTCCATTCTTCTTCTCAGATCTGAGATCCTTCTAATCTTCATCCTAACAGCCACTACTCTCAGCTTCTGTCATGTCCATAATCCAATATTTTCCACAGGAAAATGGAATTGTTAGGCCTCAAAGTTAATTTCTTATGTTAAAAATATCTAACTCCGGAAGATCTGATTTTAAGGGTCTCATGATTTCACCAGAAAATTTAAAACCAGTTAAACACAACCCAGTTGGGTGTACTTTTCAACCTGTAGAAATAACAGGCACTTTCTTTCTTGCACTCCTTTGTGGAGAAATACATGTCCTACTAGAGGATTATGTCTCTGAAGCTTTTGGGATCACATTGATAAAGATGCACTTGTAGAACCAAGCCATTCAAGTCTACATACTTAAAGCTACCAAAGCCTAATTGGTTGAGACCCTCAACAAGGCCCGGTAGATTCCAGTCCTCATTTCGACTGGCCTGTAAATGTATCTCTAACAGAAGAGTGGACCCAAAAAATTGCATTTGAACTAACACTACCTTAAAGACAAATGCATTCAAGTGCCACACTAGACTTTGCCAAAAAGGTCTCTACTCAGTTGACACTCCCATCTTTGCTGTCTGGTCTGAAAATCACCAGGTTTCCCCTCACCAAGCTGTCTCCAGCTACCATAACCTGTTGCTGTTCTTTCGCAGAGTATCATTTTCTGCATGATCACATTTTTCTGAAACTTGTTTTTACTGGTATTGTAACTCTGTACTCTGAAACCCTCTATTCAAGAGCATGTGCCTTGGCCCAAAAATGGTATTTTCAAAATTGGGTTCAGCAATTTGTCCTATTTAACTTTCCTGTAATGTCATTGCTGATGACGAAGAAACTGCACAAATAGCTTGGAAATTAAATGTCATATATATGCTTCATTGTATATTTACACATCTTAGATATATGGCAAAAATACATGGGTGCCAGCAGCACCACTATGCTATGGTTGGGCTGTAGTTTAAAAGCATGGCAGTGACACATGGAAAGGAAAATAGCTTTTTCCATCTAGGAAAAACTATGTTATATATTAATACGTCACCCCAAATATGCGCCTTGTAAGCCATAAGGCTGCATGCCTAATATGTAGAAATGTGTCACTCTACATGTTTGGCAAAGAGTACCCTCATAGAGACTAAATATCTAAAGTAAGTTAGCTAGATTCTCCTTTAACAGGCCTATGTATACTTGATCTTAATTTCTATGAGGGCCTAGGAAAATACTAGCAAGATGATTCAAAGTTATGTTGCCCTCTAGTTTAAAAATCAAATGTGATAGTGAAAGCTGAGTGTTAACATCAGTGGAATGTGTACTCTATAAAAATTTACTTTTTGCTGCCTGGGCGAAAACTGGGGTAGAAATGGTTTTGCCACTTAGCTCCCCTTCAAATGCTTAATACATATTCCTGGCTGGAATTAACAACCCTCCTGGAAAGGCAGGGATGTTTCAACATATAGCTACCTACCTAACGATGATTAGCCATCTAGGAGGGGTGCAGGAACTGTTGGCATAACAAAGCATATCTTTTATACTATCTCTTTTGAGATGGAGATGCTAAATTGTGCTAACAGGATCAGCTTCGATTAATTTCTAAGGCCCTTTATACTCTTGAGTCCCAGTAGTAGGAAACAGTTCTTGGCCCTAACAGAGACAGGGGATCTCATCTAAATATGGGAATGGGACTGGTTTAGAGCGAGCCTGGGACCCTTCTGGTAGAGGAAGGGGTTAGCCAGTTTTAATTTAGGAATTCTAAGAATCTTTACTGTAAAGCAAAGTGCTGCAAAAGGAGATGGGTATAGGGAGTAAAAATAGGCGAGATTGGTTAAGAAAAATAGTCCAATCTCTGGCTAGTGCACCTGAAGAGACTGACACCTAGTCACCACCACCACCTCCTCAGAAAATTCTTGAGCCTGCTAAGCCCACATCTGAAGACAAAGGACTTGCAAGGACTCCTGTCTTCTGCTTGTTCCCATGAATTTCAGGTGGGTGACCTCCTGTTTGCCTGCTCAAGTGACACTAAAAGCAGAAAGACGTCTTACTCCAGGAAGGCCCAGCTGACCGCTAAGAGAGAACCCTGCAGGAGCAAGAACATGTGTCTAGAAGCTGATCTTAAAGACCTTTGGACAGCAACAGTAACCAGAATGAATTTTCACAGTAGTTGGAGAAAAATATCCTTTTTTTCACCTCCAGAGGGCTGGGCAAATTGCTAAAACTTACAGAGGGTGTATCCAAAGTGGGCCAGAAGGCCAGGCAATCTGGCCTCCTGGAATCCCCCAGCTACAGCTTCCAATCTGGTCCTTCTGGACAATTTTGATGATCAAAGTGACCTAGTTCAAAGGTAAAAACCTTGGAGTGGGGTGCAGTGACAATCTGTCCCAGCTGTAAAGTATCCTAGCCTGGAACGAAATCCATCTTTGCCAATCAACCAATCAGTCAGGGGAATTGTAAGCGCACTACTCTCCCATGAGGGTCTCAAGCTGCTGGGGGGCTGTGTCCTGCTTGGAGATTTTTATGCCAGAAGCAGCGTCTTCAGCTGGAGCTCCATGATGAGTATCTGATTTGGAGGGACCCTCGCCAGCTTAAGTATTCGAAAAGTGTCCCTATGGAAAATTTTGACTTCCAGAAAGACACCAAGTCAAAAGATAAAAACTTTAACAGGAATGACCTGCCTGGTGTATCTGACCTCCGCTACATCATGGTCCACTTGAACTCACACTATTTTCGGCACTTCTTGCTGTAAAACTTTAAACATTCAAATCTGTGGTTCTCCTTATTTGGTTTTATATATTTTAGTGTTCCTTTCCTTAATTATGCTTTCTATATTTTTCTAAATTGGTGTGGAAATTAGTTTTCTTTTTTTGACTTTAAACTTGTTGTAATTGCTTGTACTTGATACGCATTTCTCCATTGAGTGTCTGTTGTTTGTGCCAAGGCTACCAGATTTAGCAGAGTTTCCCTGAGACATTTATTGAGACCTAAGCAGGGTGTGATTATGAAAAAGTGTGTTAAATTAAGTTGGTTAGCGTCTCCAATCCCCAAATTATTTACCACTTTCTGACAAAATCCAAAAGGACAAAAACCTGGGGGTAGGCAGAAAAGGAACATATCCCTTAATGACCACTTGGCTCTTCTCTCTTCCAATCCCTCCCTCTTCTCTGAAGCCCTAGACACAAATGTTCCTACAACTTCCTTTAATCTTACCATGACGGAAGTTATCAATGGTCTTGCCATGCTCAAGGAGAAAAGGACTAGAAGAAAAATATTTGCCACTTGAAACACCAGTCTCAATGAAGAAAGAAAACCCATGGAATATCTGATTGCTCATGGTGACAAAACCCTCCAAAACTAATCTGGGGTACCTTAGCGCTTCTATAGGATCCTACAAAAATACGTCTTTAGAAGCAAAATAATTTTACAGAAAATCCCACATCAGCCTTGGCCCCTAAGCTCTATGAGATTGTCAGAACCGCCTCAAACTCCCTTCTACATTTCTCTTAGAAGAACCAGTAAAGAATGCAAAAAATGTGCCACCTACTTAAACACCAAAATTAAAAATATATATATATTTTTTTAAAATATTTTTATTTGCATTTTCAACCAAACAACCAACGTGTTACAGATGGTCACACTCGCACCCAAATCCCCTCTCCCTCCCCCACCCGCCTTCCATGGCATCTTTTCCATGACATAAATCCACCAAAAAATCAGCTCTAGAACCAGCGACATATTTGGTAGTCTACCCTCCTCTCCGCCTGTCCTCCCCCATAGACTGCTACACATGTCCCATCGCACTCCTTCCCCAACCGCAGTAAAATTCGAAGATGCCCACCCTTCGCTATTCAGGGTCCAACCCCCCATCCAGGCCATGATATCTCCTCCATTTCCCCCATACCTTACGGAACTTCCGGGGACACCCTCTTGCTGTATTTGTAACCCTTTCTGCCTCCATGTAGAGGTCCATTCCCCGTCTCCATTCATCCAACTGTGGGGGTAGCGCCGCCCCCCATGCGCAAGCCACATCCCTTTTCGCACCACTAACGCCAATAATGCAAAAATACGTTGTGGGCGACTCAAATCAACATCGTGGGATATTCCCAGCAGCACAAATTTAGGTTCTAGGGGAAGTGTACCCTCAAGCACCTTACTCAACTCTTCCATTATTTGTGACCAGTATGTGTGGATGACGGGGCAGTCCCAGATGGTATGGTAAAAGTCCCCCTGTGGAAGGTCGCATCGCATACATTTGGGATCACTTGCCCGGCCCATTCGGTGGAGTCGAGCCCTGTCGAAGTATACCCTGTGTAGTATTTTGTATTGGATGAGTTGGAGGCGTGATTTGATCGCAACCTCCCTGTGATGCATCAGGGCAGCCTCCCAATCCACCGTGTCCATCTCGCTCAAATTACGCTCCCATGTTTCTCGTAATTTTCCTAATTTGTCTGGCATATTATTGTTCAGGGTTCTATATGTCAAAGATACTGTCTTGTGGGTATCCGTTCTTGTAGTAAGCGCCCCCCCAGCGGGGCATATTCCGGCAGGGGGTCAGAGAGCACAGTCACTGCCCTCCAAGCATTCCGTAGTTGGGTATATTTGAAAATGTGGGTGGGGTGTAGCCCGAACTCCCGCGCCAGAGCCCCAAAGGCTTTAAGCTTCCCCTTTGCCACCACGTCCCCTAGAGTGGAGATTCCAATGTCATCCCAGCCCCTAAAACCCTTAAGTTTGTGAAGTTCCCTCAACCCGGTGAATTCCATATCTGTGTTTGTTTAGTCGGTTTACGCGTCCATCCTATGGCCTTAGTCGCCCTGTCCCAAATCTCAATGGTTATTTGCGTGGCCGGCAGGAGGCGTCTCCTACCCGGACCCCCATATAAGTAAAACAGACAGGAGCGACGTGCCATGGTGTCCCTTTCTAATCTGTAGGTGGGGTGATCCGGCGGGGCATGGAGCCAATCGTTCACCGGCGCTAGATGCTCCGCCCAATAGTAGGCCTCGATGTCTGGTAGGGATATCCCCCCCATTATAATGGTTTCACTGCAGTGTACTTAATGCAATCCTCGGTTGTTTCCCCAGCCATAGCAGCGAACGAAGTTCTGCTGCTATCGTCTGAAACGTCTGTCAAGGGAGAGGGAAATACTCGTTTTGGAGCGCGTACAGGAAGCGAGGCAGCGTTATCATTTTAAACATGGCGGCTCGGCCAAGTATCGTAAGGGGGAGCGTTTTCCAACATAGAGCATCTATTGTAAAATTCGTTATGACTCGCTGGATTTTTTTTGGTATGAGAGATTTCTGTCTGTGGGTATATAGATCCCCAGGTACGTGAACCCCATCTGCGTAACCAGAAGAGCCCCTGGGAGAGGGGGCCATATTACCTCAGGTGGCGGGCCAATTAATCGTATACCCCGAGAAGGTGCCATATTTGCCCAGGAGCCTGAATAGTGTGGGGATACGGTCGAGTAACATACAATAGGATGGCGTCCGCATATAGCGAAATCTTTTCTTCCGCTAAGGCTGTCTGCGCGATTTGGAACCCGCGTATTTCCTGTGTCTGTCTGATCTCACAGGCCACAATTTCAATGGTGAGGGCGAATAGTAGGGGGGACAAAGGACACCCTGTCTGGTTCCCCTTCTAATTGGGAAGTCCTCGGACAATAGCCCATTCACTTTCATTCGAGCGCGTGGGTCCGCATATAGAAGTCTCACCCAATGTCTGAACTTGGGGCCGATACCAAATTTAGCCAGGACCGCCTCTAGGAAGGGCCAGTGGACCGCGTCAAATGCTTTTTCCGCGTCTAGAGAGAGTAACATATGTGGGTCCTCCCGATCGTGTATCGCCATAAGCCAGTTGTGGGTCTGCCGTAGGTTCTGTCGGGTCGCCCGATCTGGCAAGAAACCCGTTTGATCTTGGTGCACCAGGCCCAAAATCACTTGGCGTAAGCGGAGGGCCAGTATCGTCACCAGGAGTTTAACCTCTATGTTGAGGAGGGATATTGGGCGATAGGACGTGCACTCCTCGGGGAGTTTCCCCGTTTTATGAATGGGGATAATTGTGGCCAGTTTGAGGTCCAGTGGAAAGGCCCCCTCTTGGGCCGCATCCCTGAACATAGCAAACAGGTGAACCGCCAGGAGGTCTGCCCCTTTCTTATAGAATTCCGCTGGTAGTCCGTTCGGGCCCGGGGACTTCCCAGGGCGCAATTTAGAAATTGCTTCTTTAAGTTCGGTCACCGATATGTCAGCTTCTAAACCAGCTATATCTTCTGCCTCCAGGATCGGAGTCTGAACAGTGGCTAGGTATGCTTGTATCTCCTCCTGGGTAGCTAGGTCTCTGGCCGCATATAAATCCCTATAGAAGGAGGCAAAAGCTTGCACTATTTATGCATCTCCCCTATGCATCAATCCCTGGGAGTCCACTATACATTAAATCCAGCGGGCGTCAAGTTCCTTGCGGCTAAGCCAGGCAAGTAATTTGCCAGATTTATCCCCAACATCATACAGCCTATGGAGGATCGCCCGCGCCTGCGTCCTAGCTTCCTCTGTCACGTGGGCTCTATATCTTTGTTGGTTATCAGTCATGAGCCGAAGTACCTGCGGGTCGTGCCCTGTCAAATACCGTCGTTCCAGCGTCAGGATTTGGGCTTCCATGGAAGCTAGCTCCTCTCACTCTTTCCGCTTCTCCCAGGCTATCTGATTTTGTGCCCTATCACGGAGTACAGTCTTATATGCCTCCCAGACTATCAAGCCCGACTACACTGAACCTACATTTTCCGCAAAATACACTTTCGTGTCGGCCCGCAAGCCCTTTAAAATCTCGGTGTTCTGGAGGTGCCAGGCCGTCAGCCTCCAAATACCTCCGTTTGCCCTGGTCCTCCTCCCATCCTAACCATCAGTGGGGTGTGGTCAGAGATGCCATGTACTCCGCCTCACAGCTGTTGCCCAGTGCCCGCCATGGGAGGAAGACATAGTCCAGCCGGTAGTACGTCTTGTGTGTGCCAGAGTAGTATGAGTAACTGCGAGTGTCTGGGTGTAGATACCTCCATCCGTCTGTCAATCCCAGCGTGTTCTTCACCGCAGCCAAGTGCGTAGTAGTGGGGTGGTTGGTACGGCTCCCTGAACGGTCCAGAGGGATGGACATGACATCGTTGAAGTCACCCCCTATAATATGAAGTGTGTCCGGGGTGGCGAGCAGGATATCAGTCAGTCCGCGAAGGGTCCTGTCCTGTAGCTTCGGAGGGGCATAAACCGATACTATGGTAACTTTCCGTCTACCCCATGACCCTGTCACACCCACATATGTGCCTTGGGGGTCTGCCCATGTTCGAACTATCTTGAAAGGGGGGGATTTCCTAAGTATGATTGCCACCCCCCAGGAACCGGCAGTGAAACCCTCGTGTGCCAATACAGTGTAAGCTCCTCTCGCCAGGAACCCACACTTCGTGCCCTTAAGGTGGGTCTCCTGCAGTAGGACCACATCCGGGTGAGCCCGCTTTATATATGTGGATACCAACCCCCTCTTGATTTTACCCCCCAGCCCGTTCACATTCCATGTGACTATCTTGTAACTATCGGGCTCCATCCAAGCAGCAGGGGGGCTACACTCAGTCACGGGGGCCATAGTAGCGGGTGCTCAAAGTATAACCCGGGTGGAAAGAGTAGGTAAGCGCTCGAGTCCGAGTGACCATGCAACTGCCTGTACACAACAAACATAAAAAAAAGAAAAAAAAAACAACTGTAAAGCTCTTATACCCCCCCACCCCTTCCCCACCTCCCCCGTCCCAAGGTCGCATCCCCTGCCAGTCGCCGGGGAGTGAACACTAGAATGGTGGAGGTCTGTTGCCCTCCCCGTCCCACTTACGCCTCAAACTCCAACTCCCTTAACCAACCCACAAACCTACCAAAGGAACAAATAAGTGGAGAAGAAGCAAAGACCAGATAAAACCAAGAAAGGACACTCCAGCTAAGACAGGCGAGCCGCTATGGGTCCAAGTCTGCAGCCACACAGGACTGTCGCCTATGGCTCTGCGGGTGTCTTGTATGTCTCTGCCTACTCCGAGAGAAATGAAGAGAAAGAAGAAGGAAAGAGAGATCAAGAAAATAAAAGGGGGGGGGTGTGCAATGTCCAGCTTGTTGGCTCCGGACTATCCATCTGTTCCACAGTCAACTCTGCAGACCATTCTTCATGAGTGGGAATCCGGCAGTTCTCCCTGTGACACTGTACCCTTCTCCGCTACGTCCTGTTCCATCACGAGGACCTCAGCCGCCAGTGGGTGCATGGAGGGATCCGCCTCCTCTTCCTCGTCTGAGGAAGAATCTCTAGTGTCTTTCTCAGTGTCCGGTTGGAGATGGTTAGGAAGGTGGAGCGTGTGTACGCCTGCTGAGAGCCGTGAGTCCAAGGAGCATCCACTGCGTTGTCTGGTTCGACCTGTGTCTTTGGGAACATATGGAGTCGCCTCCAAGAGTCTTCCCCTACGTGATTGTCCCAGTCGGAGTGAGCGCCGTGGGCCCGGTGATCGTCTTGCTCCCCTTCCCGAGGGCCCCTGGTCGTGCATCTGCTCTGCCTCCTGCCCCAGTGCGGGGCGTTCTTCCAGCCAATGCCAAGTCTCCTCTGGAGTCTGGAAGAAGTGGGATTTTCCCATGAACAGGACTTTCAGTTTCGCAGGCAAGAGTAGCATGTACTGAATCTTATGGTCCCGCAATTTGGCTTTGACTGAATCAAATGTGCGGCGCTGCTTCTGCACCTCCCTGGTATAGTCTGGGAAGATCATTATGCATGTGTTCTCGTGTCAGATCTCCCCGATCTTTCTGGCTTCCCTCAAAAACATATCTCTGACGAGAAAGCAGGGGGCCGGGCTATCTGTGCCCTATGGGCCCTTTCTATGACAAAGCAAGTTGAGAATTTGTCTTTCGGAAGGTGCGTTGAAGTCACATAAGTAGGAACTCGGGCATGTTTGTTCCTTCAATTCCTTCTCTAAAGCCCACAAAATGTAGGTTATTGCGGCGTGCTCTATTTTCAGCATCGTCCACCCGCCATAATAGATCTTTGTGGGAAGATTGCAGGTCTACCACTCCTTTGCGTAGGTCTTGCAGTGTGTCCTCTGCTACACCCAGCCGGATCTCACTCTCTGTGACTCTATCTGCCAGGTGCCTAAGATCTTGTCGCAGGAGTGACACCTCCGCGCCCACTGCACCTATCTCGCCCCTTAGTACCTCTCTGGATGTGTTGATCGCCTGAAGGAGGGTATCCGAGCGAGGGGTCGGGCGGTCGTCTGGAGGCGGGGTAATAACTTTCGCGAATTGATCCATCTTGCCTTGCGGAGGCGGCCTTGGTTCCCTGTCCTTGCCCATGGTAGTTGGTGCTGAGCCTGGTCGTGGAAAGGGTTCTCGTTCTGGGCAATACTGGTCCAGGCCAGTGCGCAGCTGTGGCTCACAGTTTCCCCTGACGGGTGTCACGCAATTCTCGTTAGGGCCCTTCTGCTGTAGGTGTGCCTCCTCCACTGTAGCTCGCCAACTCACATTCAGTGTCTCACCAAGCAGCGTATATCTGCCAGTGGCTGCTATGTTGCTGTGGGCTGCCTAGGTTCCTACCCCTGCTAGAGGGCTCTTTTCCCGTCTCTAACCCCGTGTGGGGCTAGCGCACCTCTAGGAACCAGAGGCCTCACTGGGGGCAGTCTCCGACCAGCGGGTGCACCAGTCCGCCCGGGTGCTGTTGATCTGTCTCCGCTCCTGCGTGCTCCCATAGGCAAGGGGCAGAGGGAAGCAGGTGGCACACGGCGGGGGGGGGGGAGAGGAGCGAGATCCCCCACCCCCACAGTTTCTCTCCGGCCTCACCTGCCCTTCACATTCACTCGTACCCCAGCCTCTCCTCACCGGTACTTGTTGCTCGCCCTGGGGCCCACGGCTCCCAGCCTCTCACTCACGATCGTCTGCTGCCACACCTTGCCCCACCGGGGGCGATCACTCCCATCAGATGCTCCCAATGCCGCTATGTCCAGATCGCCCTGTCACTGCTCTTGGCGCCTTTTCCAGGTAGTTTTATAGTGACCACACCGTCATCCGCTTCAGTCAACACGCATACACAGACATCACCCAAAGATTACACTGACACCTTATTTGTGGGTGAAGAACTGCTGCAGGTTTATTTCATACAACACAGTATGATAATAAAATTGGGTTATCTTACGGGCGATCCAGGGCAGGCAGCCCCTTGCTGCCCGCCCGCCTGGTGAGCCAGCACACACGGTGGGTCGATGCCCGGCAGTGTGGCACATAAATATTTGCAGATCATCCACTGGGTCACGTGATCTGCCTCCTACTCCCGCCCCCTTCTGACAGGGGCGGAGCGTGTTGTGGCCACCCCCGGTTGGTCAGGCCCCCCAACCGCCCGAAGGACTAACGGGGCGCCGTCGCGGTCTTCCCAGAACCCCCTTCGGCTCCTGGACCTTGGCTCGGGCACCCTTACTGTGCCGGACAGGGGTACCCTTACTGTACCGCCTGTCGCAGGGGTACCCTTACTGTACCAGTCTGCATCCAGATCGCCCTGTAACTCCGCCTGCAACGCAAAAAAGAAAATTAAACATTCCAATAACGCGGTGAGCCTGACATGCGGGTAAGAGGAAAGGGTGGGTGAACGCGTGTCCAGGCTGGTGCGGCGCGCAGGAGACAGAGGAGGAACTGGGCGAGAGAGCCCCCTAAGAATGGTGGTAAGCCGCGCCCCCCGCCCCCCCGGCCCGCCTCCCGCTCCTCGCGATAGGGGGGTTTCTCCCAAGTGGGCGTAGGCCTCGCGCGCAAGGCGGCAAAGGGGGGAAGGCTCCGACGGGCGGCCACTAGAATGCTGCCCTGCTGATGTCCCCTTGCTTGGGACGCGGGCAGCGGCATAGTGACCACACCGTCATCCGCTTCAGTCAACACGCATACACAGACATCACCCAAAGATTACACTGACACCTTATTTGTGGGTGAAGAACTGCTGCAGGTTTATTTCATACAACACAGTATGATAATAAAATTGGGTTATCTTACGGGCGATCCAGGGCAGGCAGCCCCTTGCTGCCCGCCCGCCTGGTGAGCCAGCACACACGGTGGGTCGATGCCCGGCAGTGTGGCACATAAATATTTGCAGATCATCCACTGGGTCACGTGATCTGCCTCCTACTCCCGCCCCCTTCTGACAGGGGCGGAGCGTGTTGTGGCCACCCCCGGTTGGTCAGGCCCCCCAACCGCCCGAAGGACTAACGGGGCGCCGTCGCGGTCTTCCCAGAACCCCCTTCGGCTCCTGGACCTTGGCTCGGGCACCCTTACTGTGCCGGACAGGGGTACCCTTACTGTACCGCCTGTCGCAGGGGTACCCTTACTGTACCAGTCTGCATCCAGATCGCCCTGTAACTCCGCCACAGCTCTGGGGAGGCTACCGTCGCTGCCAGAGCCCCCCTCTCCTACCAAGTGCTACTGATGTCCCTTGCCAGCCAATGCCTCTTGTACGTCCAGGAGGAACATGTCCATGCCTACCCTGGACAGGTGCACCCCGTCAGCCTCATAATACCCCTCAACCCTTTCTTGAATCAAAGCATGTCTGATGAAGCCCATGCCCCTGCGCTCCAAGAATTTCTGCATGGACCTATTAAGCCTCCTACGGGACCGCTCTACCGCAGCCGGGGACCTGGCCCCTCTCCAAACCCTGCGGGGGACGATTTCAGACCACCAAACCTCACATGACCCCACGGCTTGGCTGATGGCCTGTAAGTCAGATTGCATTGACAGTAGCAGGGCCCTCCTCCCCCTGGCAACCAGGTCATTACCCCCCAAGTGCAAGATGATAACATTGGGCTGGACCCCTGTAACTGCCAGGCGCTGCTCAATCATGCCGCGGGCTTCACTCCATTTCATGCCCGGGGAACCCAACCACACAAGCTGTGTAGTGGCAAAGTTCTGCGACCAGTTCCTGTGGGCTGCCCAGCGTTCCATCCTCGAGATGTAGGAATGGCCTACCAACCATACCCGGGAACCTGCCAATAAAGCGATGAAACGGCTTTTAGGTAAGCTTATCTTTATTGCACACACAAAACGATGCTTCATGACAATGGACAGAACAAAAATTTGGAGCGGGAACAACGCTCCGGGTTGTGCCACAGCATTACGGACGGACATACTTCTTGAAACAGTCCGATTCCCAGCGGCCTACCCCTTTTACTCCCTCAGGGCCCAAGCCGGCCTTGGCCGCGGAAGTAGCAGCACCAATCCTAAAGGAGTGCGAGGAAAACCTGCGCCCGCACCCCGCTAGACCGGCTCTTGCCAGAGAAGCTCCCAGCAGACGCTCAAACTGAAATTTAGTGAGGGGGGACCCGTCCGCGTGAATCAGAAAGGGACCAGGGGATTCTGGACGCAAAGCAAGGTATTCCCTGACCCAGTGAACTGGGCAATACCTGTTATCCCCCAAGGTCTGCAACACCACTGTCTTCCCCTTCCCCAACTGGTCTGTTTTGGATCTGCGGATACGTAGCTCCAGTGCTGTGTTGAGGGTCACATCCGCAATCCCCAGGGCGCAATTAGACCGGTCTTCCTTAGATTTGGCCACCAGCTCGCTGACCCTGAAAGCGCCAAAGAATGCCAAGCAAAAAGCTGTGGAAAACAAGCTGGCCTCAAACGGTGAGAAAGTCACCAGGGGCAACACATCTAAGAGGAGTTGGAGGTCGCTGTATTCAATGGGTGCCCTAGTGTCTGGTTGTCTGACCTCCTCCCTGGCCCAGCCCTTCAAGGCCGCCCTGATCTTGGATGATCCCGCGGGGTCGCCCCTACCATCTAGCTTAGCTTCGTGGCGCACCGCCGCCAAGTGCCCGCTGACCCAAGAGTGCGATCTGCCGGTCTCCCTGGCCCATACCACAAAGGCCTCCACCTGATCTTCCGCCCCTAAGGCTGAGGCACCCAGCGCCTCTCTCACAGCCCTGAAAGTTGCTAGCTGCGCGTCGTATTTCCGCCGTGTCGCCGGCGCCAGGGACCTCTCCCCCATCTTCCTCAGTCTTTCTCCCACTGAAGCAAGCGCCAGAGGTGGTCCGGGAATGGTGTCATCTCCGCCCTCGCCCGCGGCCAGGCCTCCCGGAACCGGAGCCACTGAAAGCGAGAAAGAGCATCAGCTGCCACATTCCGCACCCCCGCGATGTGCCGTGCCCTACACTCGACATTGCTGCGCAGGCCCTCCCTGACTAATTCCCTCAGTAGGCTCAGGACCAGTGGGCAAGAGGCAGTCGAGCCGTTGATGGCGTGGACAACCGCCATGTTATCCGACCAGAAGACAACCTTCCTATTGCTCAGAGCCGCCCGCCAGAGGTGCAGTGCTACCACAATTGGGAAGAGCTCCAACACTGCCACATTCTGCGTCACCTTCTTCTTACGCCAAGCATTGGGCCATCGCATCGCGCACCATTCGTCCCCCAGAATCACACCAAAACCTTCCCTTCCCGACGCATCCGAAAACAAGCAGAGCTCCTGACTGGCTATCCAAGGGGCCCTCCAGATCACCGTCCCGTTAAAGTCCCTAAGAAATTCCGCCCACATGGCGAGATCAGCCTTCAAACCTGCGCTCAATCTTACAAAGTGGTGCTTCCTGGTGACCTTAGCCGTGGCCCCTGCCAGTCTCCTTGAAAACACTCTGCCAGCTGGAATCACTCTCGCTGCAAAATTCAACTTGCCAATCAAGCTCTGGACAGCCCCAAGGGTCGCTTTGTCCTTGCCCTGCAGCGCCTGGATGTCCTGTAACAAGCCCAGTACCTTCTCAGCGGGGAGCCTCGATTCGCCCTTTACCGTGTCCAGCTCCACTCCGAGGAAGGTCAGTACCTGCGCCGGGCCCTCGGTCTTACCTGGGGCAAGGGGAACACCCAGGAAATCTGCCAGCTCCTCAAACCGACTCAGACCCACTGCACACTCATCCGACCCACTCGCGCCAAAAAATAGGAAGTCATCCAGATAGTGGGTAACCTGCGTGATCCCGTGTAGTTCCCCCAAGGCCCACTGAAGGAACGAGCTGAAGGCTTCGAAGTAGGCGCAGGATACGGCACAGCCCATCGGCATGCAGCGATCATAAAAGAACTGCCCTGCCCACTTGAAGCCTAGCAGATGTTGACTAGCTGGATGAACCGGCAGCAAGCGGAATGCGGATTCAATGTCCGCCTTCGCCAGCCACGCCCCCCGCCCCACTCTCCTGACCATGTCAATGGCCATGTCCAGGGAGCAGTACACTACAGAACAAAGACCCTCGTCCAGCCAGTGGTTCACCGAATTTCCTTCAGGGTAGGACAAGTGGTGGATCAAACGGTATGTGCCCGGTTGTTTTTTCGGCACCACCCCCAGGGGGGACACTAAAAAGTTGTCCAGGGGCGGGCTGCTGAAAGGACCCGCTATCCTACCCGCTAGCAACTCCTTCCCCACCTTTTGGTCCACCACTCCGGGCAAATCCCTAGCTGATTTAAGGTTCCTAGCATCCCTAGACTCCATCGGCCCATTGTAGGGAATCCTGAAACCATCGATAAACCCCCCCGCCAGGAGCGGTCTGTCCCTAAGCAGTGGATACCTCCTAATGAGTGGAAGGATATTTTCCAGGATGATGGGTGAAGGACCTTTGACAGGGGCCATGTCGCTCTGTGGTGAGCCTTGGAAAGCGGGGTGCATGACTGGTGTGGGAGGGCGGGGTGCTGTCGGGGAGGGGGAGGGCCCGGGTGTGGTCTCAGATGCGGGCGTCATTCCTGGGTGCTGCTGTGGGCTGTGGGGCGCTCTGGCTGGAGGAGCAGGAAGAAGCGGGGTGCTGCGCGCCGCACTTGCTGCAGCTGTGTGTGAACTTACATGACCTCCCCCAGGTGCAATTGCCCCCATTGTAAAGGCGGCACGTCCCAGAATTGAATCTCTTGCCCTGCCGCTGGCCCCGCCCCCTGCCACCCCGAAAAGGCTGCCTAAAGGAGCGCTTGGGGGAGTAGTCTTTCCTTTTGTCAGCTGCCTCACCCTGCCCTTTATATCCCTGGTCCTTCTTCTCCCTGGTGGGGCGGCACATGTGTTCTACCCAAAGCTGAATTTCTTTCTGGTCCCACCCCAAGTCTGGGCATAAGGCCATTCTTTTCCTGAAATCTTGGTCATAGTAGAACCACCCTAACCCCCCCGAGAGCCTCGCCTCCTCTTGTATGGTGCTGGCGTACTGCATTAGGGCCTCACTCTGCTCGGGGAATTTCTGTACTATAACCGCTGCCAATATATTGAATGCAGATGTCCAGTTTTCGATGGTCTTGTCCGGCCACCGCTGGTACCTGACCCTCTCCTCCTCCTTGCGGCCCATCTTCCTCGTGTCCGCCCCAGCTGACCCATGCATAAGTAATGTCAGTATGTCTACATATTCCCTCCTCCAGATCCCTTCTTTTGCGGCCTGCGGCACCAACCACGCCAGGGAGCAGCGGCCTGATGCCAGCGGTGCCTGTGTAACTAGGGGCTTCGGACCTGGGTTACACCCTCCCCTCCGGACGCCGCTACACCTGTAGGTGCAACTGGCGCAGGCTCCGCGGCAGCGGGGGTGGAAGGTATGGTACCCGCCTGTGCGGGCGGGGGGGTGGGGGGGGGTGCCGCAGCGGCGGCAGGGGGGGTGCTTGCAGCCATGTTTGTGGAAGGGCCGGCCTCCCCTGGTGTTAACAACCCCAACACTCCCCCACGCTCACCAATGCTTCGTTCAGTGGTTGAGCCCTGGCCAGCCCAAACTTGTAGTACGGGCGCCTGGGCCGGTGGGGGGGCCGGTGCTGGTGGTGCGGCCAGCGCGTCGAGGCGGCTCTGAAAGACAGCCATGAGGCCAAGCATCTGGTCCATGGTTTTACCCATCTGGGCCAAGTCAGTTAGTCCTGTGGCCGAATCGTGTAGTGGTGTCGGTGCGACCACCGGGGGGCCGGAGCGTGGTGCGGTTGCCTGCCGTTTCCTGGCCGGCTGGGCCTCCGGCATGTCTTTTGATGTGGGCTTGCGCACCCGGGTGGACCTCCAGGGCTCAGGCCCGGATAGGCCGGGGGCGCCCTCGGGGGAAGAGGGGGTTACGACAACGCCAGAATCCTCCGCCCTGCGACCCTCCAAAAAACCTTGGGCCCACGCCGTGCCCTTCTCCCGGGCGAAAGCCATAAAGTCCGCCCAGACCCCTTCCTGAGGTGCGCTCGACTGAGTCTCCTCAACCGACGTGTCCTGGGAGAACAGTGGACCCGGTGTCCCGATGTTCTCCATGGCGATGCTCCGACAGTACAGCTACGTGCGTCCCTTTAGCGCCTTTTCCTCGATCCTAGCCCTACACGCGCGGGCGTTCCCTCACCGACCTGCAATTGGAAAAGGAACGGTGATTAGTACAATGGCAAGCATCAGGCGTAAACACAGCACGTGGCAGCTACCAGCCTTGGAAGGCGGAGAAGTAATCAACCCTGAACCCCTTTCGCATACACTCAGTGCGCCGGCTTTGCCCTGGCGGGAGCCGCCCTGCATGTGCATCCCGCCGCCCTGTGGCCACCTCTGCCAGCCAACCTGCCTCCCCGGCCTGCACCGCGTGTGACCCTGCTAGCCCGCCCCCCCCGCTAAAAGCCAATCCCCACAATCTGTCAGTTTTGGGCTGGCGGGAGGACTCGAACCCTTGAACTGGAGGGGACTGCCGCACTAAAGACACTTGACTCTGCCTCAGAGCTACAGCTTCTGGCACAACAGTGTCTGACCTTGGAACCCTCGCGTGCGCCGCGTTACCGGAAGCAGGAGACACGAGGGCAACCCTGTTTCTGAAAATAGCCCCGCTGCCCGGAAGTGCTGCTGAGTGGCTGGACGCGGTACCCGGCCCAGCACCATGCCATGTCGCAGCGCGCTTTGCACAGCACTAGTCGCGTTATTTAGCCGCTAATGGTCTTAGGCAGTGCTGCGCAGTCGCGTCAGCATTCAAAACAACTAGAGCGTGGACCCCGGAAATGGCGGCCCGTTCTGGCTTGCGGGACCGTCAAGTGACAACACAACTTCAGCCTCAGTGAATATTTCAGGCTTCATTAAACATGCTCGAGTTAGCAGGAAAAAGAAGGCCACGGGAACGACGCAACCAACCATCAATGAAGCCCTCAAAAAAAGATGCGTGCCCCCACAGTGGAGACTTGCTGATATCGTAGTCTTCCTTAAACCAGGACTCCCGCTTGAATCATGTACATCATACCAGCCAATCTCTCTTTTAAATATCAAAGCCAAGCTACTGGCGAATAGACTGGTCCCACACCTCAAAGACCTGATTCATCCAGACCAAGCTGGTTTCATGCCGCAAAGAGTGACCCGGCATAACGTATGCAGAGTTCACAATGCGATTGCCACTATAGATCGACTAGACAGACCAGCAGCCCTTCTGCTAGTAGACATGGACAAGGCATTTGACCGTATCAGCTGGTCATACATGTTCATACTGTTGAGGAATTTAAACATGGGCCCCTAATTTATAGCACTGGTGAGACTATTATATTCAGCCCTTACTGCCTCCATTCCGATGGCAGGTGTCCCATCGACCCAATTCCAAAACCAGTGGGGAACGAGACAAGGTTGACCCCTCTCCCTACTGTTATTTGTCCTCGTCATTGAGCCTCTTGCATCTTTGGTGAGACGGGATGCTCTTTACCGCGACTTCGAATAGACTCTGGAAATTTCTGACTGTATAGCATTGTATCCAGATGATATCCTATTCTTACTTACCGACTCCCCCTGGTCAGGTCCCAGAGTACTTCAGATAATGCTCATATTTATCAAAAGAGGGGGACTCTAGGTGCTATTCAAAAGGTCTGCTGACCCCTGCTCCCGAAGTTAAACTGATACCAAATGGGAGTCACCGTTCCTAAGTAGAGAGAGAAAAAAGTAGGGAAATAAGAGGTACTCTCGTCATGTGCTACTCTAATTGTGGGGGGCAGTGTGTCATCTTGATGCTCTCACACACCCCAAAGGATGTCATGCTTCATCATTGGGCCCAATGAGGAGCAAAAGGCCCTCTTACTTCCCTTCTTTTTTTCCTCTCTCTACTTAGGAACGGTGACTCCCTTTTGGTATAAATACTTCAGATAATGTGCATCTTCAGCAAGACTTCTGGCCTCCACATGAATAATACTTAATCGCTGATCTGGCCGATAAGAGGGACCCTGGGGAATGGCTGTTGGGCAGAGGGACTTACACTGGTCACACATGGCTTCACTTACCTTGGCGTCCGTGTCAGATAGCCAAGCTGTCTCATGGAAATGTAACCTAGAAGTAACGACAGAAAAGGTTAAAATTGAAGTGAAGAATTGGTCTACACATCCCTTGTCCCTTTATGGAAGATCAGCTATCTTCAAGATGGTTTCTCTGCCTAGATTACTATATCAACTACAGTCACACCCCTATCCAATCACCTTGTCCTGGTTTCGTCAAATTAATGCAATTCTGGGACACTTCCTATTGGGGGTTTGCACAGCCCGGGTAGACGTACACACCTGCTCACAATCCACATACTGCGATGGTATAGCTGCCGCCTATATACAATCCTACCATGCAGCTACACATCTGCAGATCCTGAACGGATGGTGGTATGGTCCCAGAGATGACCCCGCATACAAAGTTGAACAGTGGATTATGGGAGAATCCTCCTTACATTCCCTCCTCTACAGCAGGATCAGCCCCAAAGACCTTCCCCCAGCCACACGTGGAGATAATGACCTGGCGACGGACCCTTCGCCGAACTGGTTAGTGGGGTCGTGTTACAGGATAAACCCTGTTGTAGCATAATCGCCTACTTCCGCAAGTAGTGGACCATCAGGGATTCCGCGGCTGGCATCGAATCAGATTCTCAACTCTGGGCGACGTCATGAAGGGGCCTATCCTTAAACCCTTCCAAGACCTCCAAAAAGAATTCTATGTGCCCCATACCCAGTTCTATAAATACTTACAATTGAGGCCTTCCCCTAATATCTATATTAAGGTCCTTATCAATCTTCCAGAATTCAGCCCACTAGAAGGCAAGCTCCTGATGAGGGACATAGGTGATCACAAAATATTGAAAATCTACCAAACCCTGGTTACGAATAACCCCACAACTTTGGCAACCCTAAGAGCAATGTGGGATACCGATATGGGACCGATTGATGATGACAACTGGACTGAGGCACTTCAATCACCATGAGAAGCAGCAACCTATGCCCGACTCCGTCTCATACAATTCAAGTATCTACACGGGGTACATTACACTAGACATAGATTATGGACAGCCGGGTTAATCCTTCTCCGCATTGCCTACGGTGTCAATCTGAAGAGGGCACCTTCTTACACACTATTTGGACATGTCCTGTCCTAGTGTGCTTCTGGCGCGGCGTGCTAAATTGCCTGACAGCGGTGCTGGCATGGGACTTACCTAGATCCCCGAAACTTGCACTCCTACATTACGCAGAAGTAAAAGGAGGCAATAGATATAAAAGGCACCAATTATTTTTAGGCCTCACACTAGCATAACGGGACATGGCCACCCACCTCGTATAATGTTTTGAAAGAAAGGCATGGACTTTATTATGGAATCGGAACTCCCTGTCTTTATCGCTCTAGGTTGCCCACACAAACACACCAAAATATGCAAGCGGTGGGCCACCTACAGAAATATTGTCCTGGAGACACACAATACAGCAGATTGTCAAATAGAAAAAGAAATAATAACATAAGAGCATGAATAGCGAGATACCAGCTTTATCAAATCGCCTATACTTGGGAGGCGAGAGACCAAGACAATAATGTATGATGATATGGCGCATAGTTAGATATCGGCTGCTACCTCTGTTATTGTATTATGTTTTCAGCCCAGAATATTCATGTGGTGATGGGGACTACGGTTATTATCTGATTTATGGTACAGATGAAGTGTATGTCTCGTCGCTCAGATATTCTGCTCCTCTATTATAAAAGTCAATAAAATGTGTTAAAAAAAATGCTATCTGCTCTGATTCATGCAAGAAATGAAGCATTTTCTATTAGAACAGGACCTCAAAGAAATAGTCCAGGGTCTACTACTTGCTAGACATGAAAAAAATGGTATACTCTGCGGCATTCCAAAACTTCAACTTGCTCCGCTTGAAGCCATCTTTTTGTGCCGTTGCTTTGCTGATTACGGGGGTGGACTGCTGTAAGAAATTGTAGTTTTTTAGGGGTGGGAGATTACCCACCTCAAGAAATAATCACAAATCTTGTCAGGATGAACCCTCAAAGTCACTACATTAACCTTGTAGCTATTCACAGAGGAGACAGGCTTAACATAGGGCAATGTGTAAAGTAGTATGCAGTACCAAAACAGTAATAAAATAAAAATGGCAAACAATAATAATTGGCATCATGTTCTTTCCCTTTCAAGCGCTCCTCAAGTGTTGGATGTGGCTCAACAGGCTGGTCAAGCAGGATTTTACACTGTGCTGTCAAAAGGAGCCTCACAGCCCCCACCCTACATATTCTGTTGAGCTGAGAGGAGTAATTTCTGACCATTCAGGTCAGCCTATTATGTGCTCCTAGGAGGCATTTCACACCTATTTAAGTCTGAGCACAGGCTGAAAGCTGCTGGCAATAGTCTTTAAATATTTTTCTAGCTGGGCCCATTCCCAAGAGTATTAGTATTTGTACTCTGGTTTTCTACATAGCACAGCTAGGCTCGCCACAGTGAAAATAACGAGAATGGGAAAGAATGTAGCCAAACGGCTAGGGCAGTCGACCTTGGAGCTGGGGAACCGAGTTCGAGTCTCAACAGGGACGGTCAACAGTCTGTGATTTTGGGCAAATCATTTAATCTCCCCGTGCCTAACTAAAATGAATGTGTCTGTCTGTAATGTAACTGGTGCTCATGTAAACCGCTGTGATAACTTTGAGTCTACTTCGCGCTATATAAAACACCACAAAACAAAAATTGGGCCTTCTTACTGTAGGGACATGGTATTATTAATTTTCTAAATGCCCCACTTTTAAATACCATTCACTCTATCTTGTGGGCTGCCGAAAAGGATTTCTTTGACAGTGTTTACTCTTCAGTAGTCAGGTTACACAGGGTGGCCTGAAGTTATGTTTGCCCTGACACATGGCATCAAGTGCTACTGTCTACTAGTGGCATTTAACTTCCAGGCCCTGGGTGCACTTTCTACACCGTATCTTATAAGAGGGAAGTAAAAGCAAGTTAAATGTGCCAGTGAGGAATAAGGCCATTCAACCATGTTTAAAAGGCGAGAACAGGTGCTCTTCTCCTGGCTAGCCAGTTGTGAGAAGTTGGCCTGGTATATGCTGGTCACTAGTTAAAGTGGCCACCTTGCGCCAGTACAATTCGACTCTTATGGTAGATAGGTTTAAGACAACCTTTTAAAGAAAGCTATCCTAGTGGTAGCTGTGGAGAGCAGCCTTCAGGCTAAGTCTCAGAGGAATGTAAAGCAGCTTGTTTTACCTTATAATCTCTTGAATCACTAAATGAAAGGACACTACACAGGTATATATATATAAAATATATATGTATTTATTACTAGACACACTCTACTAATCTCTTTATGAGATTAAAAGTCAGGAACATATGCAAAAATCAACAGTTCACAACAAATTAAGCACTTATATGGCTGGGGCCCTAGGGGCGTACCAGACCATATACTAAAAAAGGAGGTATAAGAAGAACGACTTGAGAAGGGAGAAGGCCTAAGGTCTTCAGAAGCGCTGGGGCCACACTAATCCACCCAAGGCAGGTAAGTAAAGGACCCATGCGAGACGCATGCAGTGTGAGAACACAGCCGCGGATCCCAATAGACTTCAATGGAGCAAGTCGCGGTTTGAATTTTAAAGTTTTAGGATACTTCGGGAGAGTCTACAAGCAAGTCACTTACAGGGTAAGTAGTTCTAGAGCTAACACACACAGGAGCACCGGAGTACTCGAGTTACCTCACCCAGGGAAGACGGGTGCATAGGTGTCTTTTGGTGTCGGGTCGCGGCGTCGTTTTCAATGGGAGCCAAAGAAGACTTGCTGCTTGTGAAGACAGGAGAAGTGTCCGGTGGAATCCAAGGCTGGATTCTGAAGAAAGAAGACCTGAAAGCAGAGGAGACAATGTTCAAAGTCACTTGCCAGTGACCCGGGGCCAGGAAGCTGGATGCCCACAGTAGTCGGGTGATTTCAGGTGATCACGGGTGTCTTGACTCTTCAGCCACGAGGTCCAGGAGGCGTCGACGCCAACCAGGAGCTGGATTCGGCGTGCCCCACGAAGTCTGCAGCTTACTGAGGTGTCGGCAACCGGATTGGAGCCAACAAGCCTTGGCAACAGCAAGTCTCGTGGAAAGTGAAGAAAGTCAGCGGTGCAGACCAGCAAGGTCTGAGGGACTCACCCAGCAAAGGTAAGTCAGGGCAGGCCTGGAGCAACCAGTGGAGCCCTTTTGTTCTGTAGAAAAGTCTTCTGGGGACCCACAGGCCAACCGGCAAGGGATCGCAAAGATGCCTCGGGAGGATTCACTCACCAGAAGCCCACGGTCACTCGGGACGAGGTAGGCCTCTGATCTTCGGAGGAAATCCTGTTGGAGACTTTGGCCACACGTGGTCCAAAGCACAAGTTCGTAGAACGTCTTGAAGGGGTTGCACTCAACAATAGTGCACGGTACCCGGGTATTGCTGTTCCTCGTCACTCGTGGGGTCCACTTGCCTCAGCTTTGCTGGGGACTCACGATGGCCGTTGAGAAGTCAGGAAATCCACTTCCGGGGCCGCAGGGACTTCGGACTCTGGTGGGAGCGGGAACGTTTGCAACCGTTGATGCAAAATTTTGGTGCCTGCCAAGCAGGGGAGTCACTCCTTGATTCCAAGGGAGATTCTTCAGTCTTCCAAAGGTAGTGGAACGTCGAAGGTCCAGGATTCTTCTTCAGAGCGTCGTCCAGGGATATCTAGTATGCAATGGCAAGGGTTCCCTAACTTATACTAGAAGGAAGGGAGGGACTAGCTCTATGACCACTCCTATGGGAGGGTCAGGGGAGTGGGTGGCTACACCCACTTCCCTTTGTCCAGTTTTGCGCCAAAGCAGGGGCTGGTAACCCCTGAACCGGTTTGAGCTGGCATATGCACAGAGGAGCCTACTGCTCCCCCAGTGCAGGACTTCAAAGTAGTCAAGGAGTGCACCCACCCAGCCCCAATACACTAAATCCTGTCTGGAAGGTAGTTACACCTCCCTGTAACAGGATGCCTATTGTTGGGCCTCCTCCACTTCGAGTTTCGGTCAGCAGCAGGAGGGCAGCCCAGTGTCTGTGCTGGTGGCATCCATTTTGTGATGCCAGGGCTCTTCAGGATTCTACTGTGTTTCCACAGTGGGTACATGTCTATCCCTCTAGAAGGGTGGGATGATACTCCCACACCAATTACTGGTTTGGGGGTATGATTCCAAAGCGTTTGACACCAAACACGACATGTTTTGATGCAGCCATCGCAAAGTTAGCATTTACCGCTAGGTTTTAATGCACTTAAGAGTATATGGTTTAACCACATCCACAAACAGCTACAGAGAATAGACTCTGAGAGCTGCAGAGGGGCCCTGCTAAGGCAGAGGCACCCCCTCACATGGAAACCAAGCACCCTGCCCTCAGGATTGTTAGGGCCTGCCTTAGGGGTGACGGATAGGTTTATATGTGTGTGTAAGGTGAGATATAGGGAACCTATACCTCAGTGAGGAGTGCTAACACTACCTCACCCAGGCTGCAGTAGCAGGCCTGTGGTGTCAGATTTAGTCTGCTTCCCAGGGGTGGCATAATACATGCTTTAGCCCCTGGTAGGCCTGTCAAGTACCTATGCCCTTGGTACCTAAGGTACCATATACTAGGGGCTCATAAGGTACCACAGTATCCAATCACTAGTGCATCTAATATGCACTCCAAGTTGCTTAGAGAGAACAGAGAGGCTGGGGCCCTGATTAGCAGGGTCCCAGCCAGACTATAGCCAGAAGCCAGTGTAAACATCAGAAAAAAAGTGGGGGCAACATAAGTGCAGATCCTACTCTCCTACACAACCCCCCCGCCCCAAACGCAGGGACACTAAACTAACCTTGACCAGTTGAGTCTTCGTGTTCTAAGTGGAAATACCTTGAGAGTCCATCTGCATTGGCATGTTGGGTCCCAGGTCTATGTTCCACTGTATAGTCCATCCCCTGTAGGGAAATGGACCACCTTTAAAAGTTTTGGGTTTTCACCTTTCATCTGTTTAAGCCATAGGAGGGGCTTGTGGTCAGTCTGAACTATGAAGGGAGTGCCAAACAAGTATGGCCTCAGCTTCTTCAGGGCCCACACCACAGCAAAGGCCTCCCTCTCTATAGCTGACTGTTGGACTTGGCCCTTCTGGCAAGTTCACCCCTAGAACTTTTTGCATTATCCTAGCCTTTTTCCTATGTTGTTCTAGATGTTTTAGGCCTCTAGGCGCTTTCACACTGTGTCCCAGTGGAAAGTGCGTGCGCTCTGTGTATGTTTTAGTGAGACTGACCTGGCCTCCCATAGGAATGCATGGGGGATCTGAGTGACCGTGTTAAGTCCTGATGTGAGAGGAGTGCAGGGTCGAGTTTGGTATGTGCGAACTCGTGAGAGTGAATGCTGCGCAATGATGTGTGCGGCGTTACGGTGTCTCGTGTAGAAGCTGGCCTATCTGTATAATAAATGTGCAGTGACTGTCTGGCTTGCGATTGGCTGGTGTGTCTGGCTCCAGGAGTCAGGAAGGGTCTGCCCCGGTGGTGAATGGAGAGAGCTGCATGTTGATGGCAGAGAGGAGTACACCTGCGACCTGAATAGGGCTGGGCTTTCCCCACACAATGCTGGCTCCACCCCCTGTGGTGCGTCTAATGTCCCTGGCCTGTCCTGTGAATAGGGAGAGGGGCTGAGCAAAACAAAGTGCTCAGGAACCAGTTGCATCTGGTTCGCCCCTTCCCTGCACCTTTGGAGACAAAGGATTCTGTGTATAAAAGAGGGGCTGTGACCCCATGAAAATGTTCTTGTTCTTGGACTGGAATCTGCCAGGGGCGTGCTGCTGCTGGGGCTCAGGGGAAGGCTTGCCTCCCTGGCCCCTGCCCAGCCCCTGGATACCTGGAGGACTTCTTGGACCTTTTTGCTACCTTTTACTAGCCTTATGGATTTTAGGCTGCCCTAGCGCCCTGTGAGCGCTTTGCTTTATTTCTTGATTTTCCCCAGGAGAGAGAGAGCCTAGGGGCTGCGCAGCACCGAGCTGCAGCCCCTTTAAGAGGGAATCCCCATCGTAGGGATTCCCCCGTGATGTCGGCCGAAGCGGGTGCCCACCCCGCCTTATACTTTTAATTGAGAGGGAGCCTACCCCTCATTGCCGTTTTCGTTATCTCTGTTGCGGGTGCCCACCCCGCATTCTTTGGGAGCCTTTGTGGGAGCCCACCCCGCTTATACTTTTTAATGCGGGTGCCCACCCCGCTTTGGCGTAATTCCTTCACGGGAGCCTACCCCGTATTGCCCGCAGAGAAATCACCGCCGCGGTCGGGCCGCAATGGAACCTCTTCCGGGCCGATGCCCAGCGCGACCCGGAAGGAAGGCAAGACTGTTCCTGTGGGCGGGGCTTCCTCGCAGGAGGAGGGAAGCCCCACAAGTGAGAGGAGAACGATGCTGAGCAGGGCACCCGTGACCGAGGGGAAGCCCCGCTTCCAGCTACTGAGGAGCAGAAGTCCCGGGTCCCCGGAGGTGGCCCGGGTGAAGGAAGGCTGCCAGAGAGCCCCGCGCGCCGCCCCAGCCGTCCGGAGCCTCGCCGGCTCCAGGTGAAGTCCCGGTGAGTGGGGCTGAATTAGTGAGGCGGGAGGCACAGTGTTGGTGCCTGAGCGGTCCCGCCGTTGCGGGCCGCTCCAACGAGGGGGCCAGTTTTGCCAGTGGCGCCACCGTAGCGGGCCACTTTAGCACTTGGGGGCAAGTTACTTTCAGGGCATACCTGGTTAGGAGAGCCCGTGTGCTCCACCGAGGGGGGCCAGTTCTTTCTCTGAATTAGGGCAGAATCATTTCAGGAGCGGGTGCGCTCCATGGGGGCATGTGCATTTTTGCATATTGGTTACAAGGGCCAGAGGGGCCCGTGTTTGCTCCGCCATGTATACAGATGTTCACAGCGCCAGTGCGCTCCACAGTATTGGGGGCACCTTCCAGTTTAAAAGCACCAGTGCGCTCCACAGTACTGGGGGACATGTTGTGTTTAGAGCCTAGGTGGCTCCAACGTTTTGACATTATTTCAAGGGCCATTGAGAGCCCAGGCCTCATTTGACTTCCACAGCTGCGCAGCACTTAGTGCCAGCTGCAGCGTTTAGGCCCTGTTCTTGTCCCCAGCTGCCCAGCAAGTAGTGGGCAGCTGCTACGTTTAGGTTCTGGCGCAACCTAGACCCTAATGTGATTTAGGTGTTATCGTGATTTAGATATCTAATGCGTTGGGTGTTTGTACTGTGTGTAGTATGTTTTGCGCACCCTGTGTTTTATGCCTCTAGATATGATTTCTGCATAGGAGGTTGTTTTACCTGTTTAGGTTGATGTTAGGGAGATTATACTTCCCTGTGTGATATACGCCCCTAGTGTAATTATACTTAGGAGGTAAGGTCTAATGCGTTAGACTTGTGAGAGATTGCATAATGTGTTTATGCCCCTGTGATGTATATAGGATAGGTTTTATACCTGATTCTATTGTGATGATGCTGAGGTCATTATTGCGCCAGTAGTTACTGGTTGTGCTCTACAGTTATAATTTGTGTTACAGTTGGTATATGTTCTACATTTACAATTGGTGATTTGAGCTAATTCTGACAGTGGTCCATGTGGCCCTGTCTTGTGTAAATAGTCCCCTGTAAAATTATGCCCAGTGGCAGTTGGCACAGTGTAAAATATGTGATTATCATCTAATGTGTTTATTATAATACAAAGGCTATTTTTTATATATAACCTTGTGTGGAGTTTCCTTTGTGGTGGGCCTTGGGTGTTGTTGCTGTGTGCGCTCGCAAACGCTTTACTCATTGCCTCCCGGACAAGCCTGACTGCTCGTGCCAAGGTACCAAGGGGGTGAGCAGGGGTTATCTTTGGCGTGTAACTCCCTAGCCCTGACTTAGAGTGGTGGTTTCTGCCTGGCTTTGGCGCAAGCCCTAGCCAACCAGAAATCCCATTTCTAACACTGACCAACGTTTCTCTCTAGGGGTCAGCCTTACAGCTCCCACACCCAGCTCAGAAGCATCTGTTTGGACAAAGAACTTTTTGGTGTAGTCTGGACTCTGTAAGATGGGGGCAGTGCACATGGCCTGCTTTAGGTCTTCAAATGCCTTCTGACAGCTAGCTGTCCACTGAACCTTTTTTGGCATTTTCTTTGAGGTAAGATCATTTAAGGGGGTCACTATAGATCCATATCCCTTAACAAACCTCCTATAGTACACAGTCAGGCCTAAGAAGGCTCTCATCTGTGTCTGGGTGAATGGAGCAACCCATTCCATGATGGTTTGGATTTTGCTCTGTAAAGGCTGAACCTGGCCTTCACCTACAAGGTGGCCCAGGTACACAACCTGACTCTGCCCTATCTGGCACTTAGTGGCCTTGATAGTGAGGCCTGCTTTTTGCAGAGCCTCCAAAACATTACTGAGGTGGACCAGGTGATCCTGCCAGGAGGAACTAAAGACCGCAATATCATCTAGATAAGCTGAGCAATAAGTTTCCATTCCGGTCAGAACTTTGTTCACCGACCTCTGAAAAGTGGCAGGTGCATTTTTCAATCCAAAGGGCATCACCACAAAGTGGTAGTTCCCACCAGGGGTTGAGAATGCTGTTTTGGCTTTTGCATCATCAGCTAACCTGATCTGCCAGTAGCCAGCTGTTAGGTCAAATGTACTAAGATACTTGGCTGAGGCCAAAGTATCAATCAGTTCATCTGCCCTGGGAATTGGATAGGCATCAGTCCTGTGACTGCGTTGAGGCCTCTGTAGTCTACACAAAACCTAATTTCTTTCTTACCACCGTGGGTATGAGGTTTGGGGACTAGGACTACTGGACGAGCCCAAGTGCTATTTGAAGGCTCAATCACACCTAACTCCAACATTTTCTGAACTTCAGTCCTGATACAGTCCCTGACATGTTCAGGTTGCCTGTAGATTTTACTCTTGACAGACAGACTGTCTCCAGTGTCCACCTCATGGGTGCACCAGGAAGTCTGACTAGGGGTCAGGCTAAACATATGTCTAAACTGTTGCAAAACTTGTCTGCACTCAGTTTGCTGATGATCAGTGAGGCTGCTTGCAAAAAAACCCACCATCTACTGACCCATCAACAGGGTTCTGTGAAAGCAGGTCAGGGAGAGGGTCACTCTCCTCCTGTTCCTCATCAGTTGCCATTAGCAAGCCCATGTCAGCCCTGTCAACATATGGTTTCTATCTGTTGACATGGAGCACCCTAAGGGGGCTCCTGGGAGTTCCAAGATTCACCAGGTAGGTGACTTCTCCCTTTTGTTTCAACAATTGTATGGGGGCCACTCCACTTGTCTTGGAGAGCTGCTGGGGCCACAGGCTCCAACACCCACACTTTCTGTCCTGGCTGGTACACAGTCAGCACAGCTTTTTGGTCATGCCAAGTTTTTTGTAGTTCTTGGCTGGCCTCCAGGTTTTTAGTTGCCTTCTTCATGTATTCGGCCATCCTGGAGCGCAGACCAAGTACATAGTCCATCACATCCTGTTTGGGAGGTTTGAAAGGTAACTCCCAGCCCTCCTTCTGGGCTGATTTGATGTAGCCGGACTAGGATACAGTACCAGTATGTGGTTCTTAACTGTGGTCGACGTACTAGAGGTGTTTGGGGTCGTATGTCGTGCCCTATAATATATGTCGAGCCATTTTTTCTGTGTGAGGTGGTGCCCCCATTCTCTTTCCCATCTCTGTTGGGCGGGGGACTTTGTGACAGGTTCTGGGCCTAGCAAAAATGTATACAAGTCGGAAACTATCCGTTTATCGGTATCCCTGCCGAGGAGCCATCTGTCAAACTTGGTCAGATGTTGTTGTGCTGCCTCCCTCACCCCAGTGTCGAGGAACCAGTGTCTGATTTGCATGTAGCGGAACCTCTCCTCTTCGGGGATTGCCTGATCCGCTTTCAATGTTTGAAATGCTATGGGCCCTTCCAGATTGAATAGGTGTCCCACTAATCGGCACCTGAGTCTCTGCCAAGCCTCAAATGCTTTACGGTCCATCCCTGGTGTAAAATCTGGATTCTCTGCTATTGGAGTCAAGGGCGAAGGGAAGGAGGTAAGGCCTTATGTGGTTCCCACTGCATCCCATGTCCTAAGTAGCGGCTCCATGACTGCTGATATACATAGGCTAGGGGGGCGGCCTACCTTTCTTATGAAAGGAATCTTCCAGAGGGATGTTCCTGCTAATGCCCCATACATAAACAGCCATGTTTTTTCAGACTCTGCCCGGGTCCACTCCACCATGTATCTTAGCTGGGCAGCTTGAAAGTAACTTCATAGGGAGGGGATGCCTAATCCCCCCCTCCCCGGGGCAGTGCCAGCTCAAGTTCTGTCTCATACGTGGTTGCCCGGTTTTCCCAAACAAAATTCTGAAACGCTTTCTGCAAAGTTTGGATTGCCCTGTGGGGGGGCCAAAGAGGCAAGGTCAAGAAAAGTACAATATTCTAGGGAGGAATGTCATTTTCAAGGCCGCTACTTGCCCCAACCAGGATAAAGGGTAGTGCTGTCAACGGAGAAGGTCTGACTTAACCCTTTCCGTTAATTGTTTTTAGTTATGGGCTACCCTCTCTTGAATCGTCGGGAAGAGCTGGATGCCCAGTTAGTGGATGCTTGGACTCCAATTGATGGAGAGAGTCTGTGAGAGGTGTTCCCACGTGGCACGGGACACGTTAAGACTTAAAGCTTTTGATTTAGAGATGTTAATTTGGAGGCCCGAAACTGCACCAAAACTCTCTACCTCTTAAAGAAAGCTCGAAAGGGAGGAACAAGCGTCAACCAGGGAAACAATGATGTCTGTGTAAATGGTGATCAGGTGTTCATCACCACCGAAGTACACTCCCTTTACCTTCCTTGCCTCACGCACTCTCTGCGCAAAAAAGGCTGCATGTAGAGCACAAACAAAAGGGGCGAGAGGGGGCAGCCCTACCTGGTGCCACGGCGAATTGGGAAGCTCTCCGATTTCCAGCTGTTCACCCTCACCAACGCCCTGGGCCTCTCGTAACCACTTGAGATCCAAGATTGACATCTCCCTCCCATCCCAAAGCGGTCTAAAACCTGCTTTAGATAGGGCCAATACACCCTATCGAATGCTTTCTCAGCATCTATGGAAAAGAGCATGATCTCCAGCTGTGACTGCGACGCCTTGTCTATGAGGAGGAGTAGCCGCTTGGTGTTATTGGGGCATTGTCTTGTGGGTATGAAGCTGGATACGTCAGGCTCCACCAACCCAGCCATCAATGGGTTCAGTCGCGCAGCTAATATCCCTGTGAATAACTTTGCGTCAACATTTAAAAGGGAGATTGGTCTACAAGACCCACATAGCTTCTTATCTTTGCCTGGCTTCGCAATTATTGTAATGGAGGCCCCAGCATTGATGGAGGGAGCATGAAGAAATCCGTGATTGCGTTAAACACCCTCATAAGGAGGGGAGCCAACGAGTTACAAAATGTTTTATAAAAGATAGCTGAAAAGACGTCGGGCCCAGAGACTTGTTAGTTTGTAGCCTGGTAATCGCCGATATCACTTCTTTTATTATGATGGGCGCATCTAATTCTGTTGCTTGGTCTGCCAAGAGTTTAGTAACATTAGTCCCCTCCAAGTACTCCCCAATGGGCCCTGTCAGTAGGTTTTGTGCCTTGTATAAGGTCATGTAAAATGCGCCAAATCGTTCCGCCACTGCTCTGTCCCCAACTATCTCATCCCCTGTCTCTGAGATCAGAGCCTCTACTGTATTTGCCTGTCGTTGTCCCTTCAATTTATTTGCGTGCATCTTCCCACACTTATTACCCCCGGAGTAAAATGTGTGCTTGAGGCATAGGAGTGCATATTCTGCGCGTTCGAGTTCTTGAGTTGCCAACTGCATTTGGAACGCCTCTAACTGTCTCCACACTCTAGGGGCCCCGGTGCGATGGTGAATGCACTCCGGAAGCTTTCCCCTGGTAGCACATCTGGTCCTGTTGTCTGCCGCTGAAATGGCGATCAGCTCGCTCCTCATAACCGCCTTCAAGGCGTCTTGTACCATCGCAGGGGAGGATTCTGGGATGTCATTTATTGCTAGGTGATTACTTATTGCTTTCCCCACTTGCTCAACTGTTTTTGGGCGGCATAGCATAGTCTCCCTGAGTCTCCAAGTTCTAGACGTCCGGCTCTGGGATGGAGGCCCCAGATCTAGTACAACAGCGGAATGGTCTGACAGGGTCCGAAGTTCGATCTCTACCGAAATCAACGCCTCCTGAACCTCCCTAGAACCTAGGAAGTAGTCCAGTCTAGCGTACGTTCTATGGGCATAAGAGTAGGATGTGTAATCTCTCGAGGCCGGGTGGTGGTCTCTCCATAGGTCTCTCAACCCCATCTCTCGCACCCAGCCAAGCCCCCTGGCGCTAAGAGCCCCCGCTGCCCCCTGATGGTGGGTAGGTCAGTCTCGGTCATTATGGAAGAGTACGTTTAAATCACCTCCCAAAACCACCCACCTGTCCGAGGTCGCCATCAAGTCCCCAACTGCCACATGGATAAACTGTTCCTGCCTCTTGTTTTGGGCATATATGGAACCCAGAATTAAGGATTGTGAACCCATGTGTATTCTATATCCCAAGAGAAGGCCCTTAATATCTGCTACCTTCATACCCACTATACCCTGAAAGGTACGTGAAAACAGGATGTCCACCCCAGCAGCCTTGGTCGTTGCGGAGGAAAATAATTGTTGTAGGAAGGATCGGGACTTTAGTCTGTTACAGTCCCTGCAAAGGAGTTGTGTTTCTTGTATTAGACACACATCTGCCCATGTATGTTCAAGATATGACAATATTGCTTTCCTCTTGACTGGGTTATTAAGACTCTTAACGTTAAGGGTCACCACCCTCAGGTTCCCAGGACCTGCAGTCATTCCCAGAACCTAAGGTGCGTCCCAGTGCTCTGATCTGTCCACCGCCTCCGGCCCATCCCTAAGCCCCCATGTGTCTGAGGTCGCAAATAGAAGACAAGTGGACATTAGGCACCCTTAAAACATCCCCTGAACAGCAACAAAGAAAGAATAAAGTCCCTGGTGAGAACATGGGGCGAGGCCAGCCATCTCTTTTCCCGTGGAAAGAAGTCCAATGTGGGGTCTGTGCCGCTGCCTGATTAGGTTACGCTCTCTCGTAGTGCCTCATTCCCCTCCACCCCTGCCGCCGCCTGCATTGCTAAGTTGACGAAGTCCTCATTCTGGTGTGCCAGTCGTACGGCCCTCCGACAGGTTATCCAGCACAGCTTTCCTCTCAGCTGCCATGCGCCCCCGAGAATTCTCTGCCATCTTCTCTCGCCCTCATGTTTCTATCTAGTGGCCTGTAGACAAAATCGTGGTGTCTCACTGTTCAAGCTGCAGCAGTTCACAAGCTTCAGAGAGAGAGCGCAGTTGCCGAAGTTGACCCTACCACCAGAACACCAAGCAAAAGGGGTGGCCCCAAGAGTAGGCTACTTTCTTGTCCTGCAGCAACGTGGTGACTTGCCTGAATTCTTGTCGTTTTTGAAGCATAGAAGCAGCAAGATCCTGAAACAGATGAACCGTCTGGCCTTGGAACTCTGTGCACTGTGCCTCTTGTGCCTTTTTAAGAATGAGCGCTTTAAGGGGGAAGCTGTGGATGCATATTAGAATGTCCAGTGGGCGTGACTTCCCAGGCCCCCAAGTGCCCACACTGTGGGTCTGGTCTAGGCGAATTTCATCAGGTGTTGCGTCGACCAAGAAATATTTAAACCGGTCCAGTAAGTAGGCTTCGATGTTGCCTCCCTCTGCGTCCCGTGGAACCCCGCGTGTTTGGATATTGTCCTTCCTGGAATGATTCTCCAAATCTTCCGTGTGGGCCTGCTAGTCCAGTTGCTGCTCTGACAGGCGAATGATCTCCTGCTGCATAAGTTCAATTTCTTCATCTCGGGACGTATCCCTTGCTTCCAACACGTCTACCCTGTCGCCAGTGTCTCCGCGGCCTCAACTAGCTGTGTCCAGTGACCCTCCACCACCGCCTTGGGCCCAGCAGCTGCCTCCAAGCGCAGGCCGCACTCTCAGAGTTTCTAGGCCTCGAATCGGGGGCAGCTCCATCGCCTCTCCAGTCCAAGGGGACCGCTTCGCTATGCAGCCGCCACAGGTCAGTGCGATGTTCTTGTTATCTGGCCCGACTTTTCCCCGGATCTTCCAGGGTCTAAGTCCGCTTTAAGTAGCTTTCAGGCCGGTGGCGAGCGGGAGAGACGGAGAGAACCATCCTACTCTGCCGCCATCTTGGCCACGCCCCTTTGATGGCGTTTTTATCAATCTTATGTTTGTACTTGCAGTGGAGCATAGCCGCTTTACCATTTCTTTAATTGGCTGGCTTCTTTGAATGCTTTCTCTGCTCTCATTTAGCGAACGACTTTTTCCACCTGTCCTCCTCATTTGCTTTCCTATCCCGCTTGCTGTCTCTGCCAAATAGCTGTCCACCCCACCCACACTTGTGTTGCTCTCTCTTCTCTGTGTGCTTCTGCCCCATACCCTTTGTTCTCTTTCGCTTGTGTTCTTTCCCTCTTGCTGTTTCTCCCTGTCAGCCTGCTGCTTGCTTCTTCCCATGGCTACTGTGTTGCTTCACCTCCTTATCCTGTTACTCCATTAAAAAAAATAACAACAAAAAACACGTTTGCCCTACGCTTCAAAACAGACATTTCATACTACTTATTTCATTTACTGATCAATTTTGGTTCTGTATATTAAAAAAAAAATAGGCGTCCTTGGGTAGGTTGGCGCCTGCCCTCAGGCGCGCGCCTACAAGATGACATCATGTCTTTTGTTTTTTTCCAGCCATGCTGCGGAGCAGCCATGATGCTGTACAGGGTAGTGAAAAACACAGCAATTGTAAAAACCCTTTTAGCTGAGAATATGGACTTCGCCAATGCTTGTTTAATTCCCAGAGCCGCCGCTGGAGGCTCTGTCACTTTTTTGCAGCAGGGTCGGAGGGGGCGTATGCAATGAGACTGAGGGGAGAGGACGAAAGAGCATGGAGCGAAATCGCAGAGAGAAGGAGAAAATAGAGAGGATAGAAAGAGAGGGACTGAAAGGAGTGAATAGAGAAGAAGCAAGGGTTCTGGTTTGAGCTTTTTTGCCAGTGGCGGTGTGTCCTAGCCACTTGGACAGCAGCACACAACTGTGATCAGAAACCTGACAGCGAAGGGAGGCTTTCTGAGGCGACATATGCTGATAGCTATTGCCAGGAAGCATTCTGATTGATGGTACAGCTCTCAACATTCAATACCAGTTTCTTTAATTTTTCAATAACTACATACTTGTAGTTCCAAATAGATTATACATTTCCAACATAGAGCTAGGGAAAATTATTTTCTTTGACCCACCCGTGCAATTGCAAGATAACTTGCATTTGTGTGCACTTTTAAAATTCATTGAACTGTTTCTTTAATCTGGTTGCTAAAGTTTTCTTTCTGTTTCTTCTAGTTTACAGACCGTACCAATCCAATAGATAAACATCTGGAAGTAATGATGAACAAGTATGGAATTACTGGAGCTCCCATTGCACCTCAGTTGTTTGGAAATGCAGGGAAGGAGCACATGGAAAAATACGGTACGTTTTAATGCACATGATCTAGAAACAGGAGTTTGTGAAATAAAAAGAGAATATAGTTATTGTGTCCTGGAATTCTATTCCAGATACAGATTTGCACCAACTCGACAAATATTTCCAGGCTTTCCTCTTGGTGGCTGATCTATCATGTGTAGATATTCTCAGAGGAGCTTGATTGTGTGAGCTCATCCATTTTTTACAGTTTTATATAGCACCGAACTCGACCTGAAGGTATTGGAGCGCTGTACATGAGCACCAGTTACATTACCGAAGGACAGATTAAGTGATTTGCCCAGAATCCCAAGATGTTGAGCCGACACCGAGACTCAAACCTGGTTCCCCATCTCCAAAGTCGGCAGCTCTGCCTGTTACCCTACATCATCTCCTTACCCTCAGGGTCTCATTCACAAAGGTCCTCTGCACTCGTGGCGGGGGCCTCACAATCATGCGATTCCGCCCCGAGAGCGGAGACTCCCCAACGACTGCAGGGCCTCCACACTGGTGGCGGGCCTTTTTGGAATCAGTCCCTCAGTGATGATTTTCCTAGCCATCTGTCATCAGCAGTGCAGGGTAATTCAAGGACACGCCATATAATGGGATTCCGACTGACGCAACAGGAAGGAGTCCAACGGTTTCTTTCAAGTTCCCTCAGATTGTTAAAAGCAGGCAGGGCACAAGGTTCCTATCAGTGAAGATGGAGGACCTCTGTCGTGACCTGCTTTAAGGCTTTTGTCTGATTCTTGCAGTTGCAGGAACAGCTTAGCAAGGTCAAGGGTGTGAGTGCAGGGTGTGTCTACAACCAGGTCAGATGTTACTCTGTCTGTCGCAGGCATTTGGCCTCCTTTGACTCTTCAGAGCAGTTTGGTTGAGTAGCGAAGGCTAGCTCAAAGGAGAGGTTATGAAGGTCGAGTCTCCGTACAGTGTATACAGTGTAATACAACTATTGCATATAAAATAGGGATTGACTATCCCACCAGAATTGTTCTTTTTGTATACAAGAGAACACATTAATAATGATACAAATATATAAGTAAATGTACTGTGAAGATTTTTACCAATCAAGGACTATTACAGGTTGAATGACGCAACAAAATAATACAAGGAAATGCATTTGCAACGTTGGGCACAAACTATATACTATTTGTGAATTGTAAATGATTGTGAATATTGCGATGTTCATGATTTAAACAGAAAGCAGTGAATTATAATCCTCGCACCAAATCGGCTGTCTTTAATACATTGTATGCAATCGTTAATTTGCACACACCAGACTTCTTTCAACAACATTGTATACAAATGGTGCTTCTTATATTCAGAAAAATAAGATTCTCATATATATTAATGAAGTGTCTCAGTGCTCATAGCAACACATGGAACGATTCCTGGTGGCCATCAGACCTAGGACCCACACCCACTCCCTCTGACCATGCCAGAAACCTCACAATCATCATTGTCAAGCTCACCATGAAATCACAGATCAACGCCTTCTCATCTGCATGCTTCCTCACTCTGTGCATGCTACATAATATCTTAGGTGGCTACCCCTACACACGAGACGCACCATGACACAGGACCTCATCACCAGCCAACTGGACGATGGCCACGACCTCTACGTTGGAAACGCCGCACACTCCCTTCAGACCCTTCAGGCCATACAGAAAGCCGCAGCCATACTTCTCCTTCTCCGACTACTAACGTGTGTGTCTCTCTCGTCCAGATTCCTTTTTCACCTAAGCTCTGGGTTTCCATTGCAAATCTGGAGACTGGTCATAGGCCGTGAGTTTACTCATAAGAGGAGTTGGTGGGATTGGAGTCACAATTCAGTTTCTGGTTATATCATATCTGAACACACATTTCCACCAGTTTTTGATTGATGTTTATTCAGATAATTCAAAAACAGAGTTATAAAGGAAAAGTATAGTCACATTTACATTTGTGTCAAATCTCACCCTAAAAATAGTATAGTTATACAGTTCTCTTAATATTATTCATGGACTAATCCATAATATCCGCTTTTACAGATATCCGATTTGGCCTGTTTCAAATCAATAGGTTATGCAAAAATAGATTGCTTGTAGTTCTACCTATTTAGTTATAATAACATGTAGTGTCAATTGTTCCAATTCCTCTACTTTTTTAATAATAATGTATTAAGTGAAGAAGCAAGTTAGGTACACAAAAATACTTTATGTATGAAGTACAATTAGAGGGAAAAATACCAGCTCTTCATGGACCATAAGAAACATTGAAGAACATCATAATGAAGAAATTCAAAGAAAAATCTAGAATCTTTAAAAAGAAAAACACCTTGGTGTACTAATGTGTTTCTAAGCCTGTGATAACATATAACAAAAGGTATTGTTGCAGCCCACATAAACATTGCAACATAAAACAGAGCAAGAGACAAAGAGAAATTACATTTGTAAACTCTTATCATATATATAAAACATTATACTAGATCCCTTCATTTTCCTTTTCTGTATCAAGTCTCTTAAAATACAGTTTCTCTAATTTGAAAGCAGAGATGTTTCTAGGATCCAACGTTCAACAATGGGCATTACATCTGATGTCCTCACTCTCAGCCTTTTCCTCTTAACCATCCTTGGGGCACTTATTAGCCACAAGATCAGACCATCAGTAAACTTGCATTTAGTCATAAAGTAATGTAATTAAAGGAGCACCTGGAATTATCCAGCTTTAAACCAAGAACCAACTCAATACCTCATTTAAAAAAAGTAACAACTTTCGAAAAATGCAACAACATATGTGGTATTTCCGTGCAACGTAGAGTCAACAATAGGAACAGGGTTTGCACTCTAGCTCCCTTTCCCCTTCAGAACTCTGTCATGGAAATATCAACTTTATATTCTTGCAGCCATTGCTCAATAATGGTGAGCAAAATCTTACTAACAAGCTTAACTGTGCAATAATGGAGGAAAATCAGTTGGTAATTACCCGAGTTAGATATATTAAAGTGTTTTGGCTCTTAATTATCGGTTACTTTCCAAGATTGTAGGAAAGTTACTTTATAGAATAGAGTTCAAAAACCTAAGTGTTTGTATAGTATTTCATCCTGCTTTTAGAGATCAATAGCTGATAAATTCAGAGCACACACCTTGTCCGTCTAGGCCTCTTGAGCATATATTCATGCAAATAAAAAGATATTTGTGTTTACAGTTAATACCAAAGATATGAGGAGGTCTTCTAAAATCGCCAAATTGTCAAACTGAAATTATTTAAGATCTTTTAAATGTTTGATTGGCGGAAAAACCATTTACACAATGTTTTTTTTTATCTTGATCTAAAGCGTTATCTTATTATTTTTCTTTTTTTTATTGAAGGATACCAAGAGTATTTAGAAAGGAAATATTGTACGTTGCAACAGGTTTCATTGGCTATAGCACAAAGCTGAACTGTTTGGTGGATAACATGAACAGGATAGTGTGGCTAGTAGCCAAAGCTAAGTGATGATGCAAGATAATGTACATTATGAGACATTACATGAAGTAATATATCTTACGATATGTAGATTTACATAGACACCTTCTTGAGAATGATATGTTGTGATAAAGATTACTTAATAGTTCTTTTTTGTTTGAGTAGCTCAATTTTTTGCACAACTTTAACAATAGAGAGTAAATGGAGCTCAGGTCATAGGAAAGTGAGTTCCAGTGATGTGGTCCAAGTCAACTGTAATATCAAAATGTAGAAGTCACACGGAGAAGTTTGGGTCTAGTTCGAAGATTTTGGTTATCTGAGTAAAGGCTAAGAAAGGAGGTGGGTGTATGGATACTAACAAGATTTTCAGCTAGTTAAGATATTCTGTATTCAAGGTTCTGAATACTTGAATGTGACAGTTTATAAAGGACACAATTTTAGGCAGATAATCAGCCACCTTGTGGCTGCATTGTTAGATAGTGGTACATCTAGGTAGATTACAAAGTGTAATGGTAGCACATTTTATTACCTGATCCAATTAGGACAATTAATGCTGTGGAGATCTTCTAATAACGTGTTGCAGTAGTCCTGCTTGCTGAATACTATTGCAAAGATCAAAGATATGACAGTATTTAAGGATGTTAGGGTGGAATTTGTAGGTGTTCAACAGTTGGCATTTAGCAGCAGAAACTCAGGATGTAATCAAGAATGGCATGTTCACAGTATGAGTGAAAATTACACCAATGATTCTTGATGTTGTTGAGATAAGTGGCAGGTGGAAATGTTATGCATTGTGTTAGAGATGTGGGTTCTGTTTTAGAAGGTCAATACGTAATTTCTGGAATTTGGCATAGGAAAATGTTAGGCTATACGTTTATAAGTGTCTGTAAACCTTTGAGTAATATTTGTAAAGCTGGGGCAAGAGTTGGAGAAGAAGATCTGGTGATGATCTGAGATACCAAAGAAAGTAATAAGTTGATGTAAGTCACCAAAGGAAATGATAATGCTACCTGGAGAGGTAGAGAAAAGCAGATGGAAAGGGATACAACTGCAAGAACCACAGACTAATAAGGAGTTTGAAGGGAGAGTTGGAGAGTTATGACCTGTATAAAACAGAGAAGGTTCTGTAAGAGAAGTAGGAGGAGAATCAACTGAGTTCTTTGTCAGTGGTGCCTATAGTAGATGAGATTGACATGAGGGTGAAGTGATCAGCACGTGAGCAGACTGGGAGCCCAAGGATAGACAATAGGTTGTTAATGTGGGCCGAGGTTAAGACAGTAGCCACATAAAAGAGGCTGATTTCTGTAGAATGAAGGGCTTTGAATCCCGATTTTAGGATAAATAGGTTTTTGGAGATGAAGAGTGAGATCAGAGGGTTAAAGACAAGACTTTTCAATACTTCGGAAAAGAAGGGAGGTTAGAATACCAGATGATAGATTGATGGGGTTGATTAGTAAAAGTGTGGCCCAGCTGACTTAAAACATAAAGGATTGAAACCAGCGCTGAGACAGTAGTTGAAGAGTGGTTAAATATGGCCGAACTCAAGATCTGAGAGACAAAAATAACTGAAAGAGTCAATTGGTGCCTGTAAGGGATTGGCGGATTTTAGTATGGAAATCAATTTGGTGGCAGAAGTGGGCTGAGTGTAGATAGTTTTGTAACATTGGTTAATAAAGGAGTGCAAGGTAGGAAGTGCTGGAGGTAAATTGTGTAGGGAAGGTATTGATGTTATAACAGAGAGAGAATATTAAATCAAGAAAGTAATTCGATATGGCTGTGTTCAGTGCCACTTTGAGGTTGTTGAGAGCATATTTGTAATAATACAAATGTTCTGTGACTGAGCCTGCATTTTTTTGTTTCTGTAGTGGGAATCTTGATGGTAATACAGGGCTGTGGATGGGGAGTAACTCGGGTGAAGGTACATGTAGAGTTGAATACTCTTTGCAGTGGGTCAATAAAATGATAAAAAAAGAGGTTGGTGGAGCAGGAGTTCATTGCCCTTATGAATTTGGTTTAATAATGAAACATGATTAGGGAGATTTTTACATTTGGTAATAGGTGTGTTTTTTGTCTGCAAATGATTAGAAGGGATGGTGGTATATAAGTGAATGATAGTCTGGACAGGGTGATTATTTTCCATACCTGGGAGTGATGTTTGGTGCTGCCCTTACTTCGTTGCCTTTGTTAATGTCTGAAAGACCCTTAGAAGCTATGCGAAAGATTGATAAGGGCAAATGCATTTTTGTTGCAGCTTATGGTAGCGCCATCTAGGAATACGCATATTTCTCAACATTTCAAGTAGCTGAAAGTAACTTTTTTGATCCACATGCTATTGCTCCCTCAGGGCACAACTTCTTTTATCACCCAGAAGGAAACTGAGCTAGGGTATCTATCTGATATCCTGTGGTTGTGACCACTCTTTTTATGACACTCAGTCTGGTCAAGATCTGAAAGTGGTCTCAACCATCTTATTATTAATGATTGTAGAGCCTTGATCATGCCTCAAGAAAACCTTCGCTAAGCTAAGTTGAATCTTGTTTTAAAAAAATCCTTAGTCTATTGCTAAGGTGGACATAGCCAGGACTAAAATGGCTTTTTTGTGCTGGAAAAAGGATGAAAGAGACTTGCATGCACTAGTAAAAGTGAATGTTAGAGCATATATGCTTATTAGAACTACACCATCGATTGAGCCTCAAATATTGTTAAATATGTCAAATCATCACTGGTTTTTATTAACCAGCTTTAGGTTTAATCTGTTTCATTATTTTTAATCGTTCCTGAAGGCTGCACAAAATACCTGAACCATGTTCCTATAAATGTGATTCAGTCTCCAAACAGGACACTTTGCACTTTATTATGCTCTGCACATTTTATAATCAATTAAGGTTGACTTTATTATATAGTCTGTTGACTGGGCGGGATTTTAAACAGGTTAGACCGGCATCGTTATACTTACAGATGTTATCTGATGCTCACATGTGCTTCCATGTTGCTTGTTTTTTATTTGCCGCTGTTAGTCTGAGGAAACCTCTGGCTTTGACATGATGTATTGATTTAATTGTTTTGTGGTCTTTTATAGTTTTACTTTATTGAAAACCGAATAAACAAGCATTGAAAATGCAATAGGTCGCGCCTTTGATTAAGTTAAAGCCATTTGCTTTGCTAATGGTATTGTATAGCAAAGCAAATGGCTTTAAGTTAATCAAAAGCGAGACCTATTGCATGTTCAATGCTTGTTATTTTAGAGCGCTCTCTGTTCAGATGCTCTGCCTCTGGGCCGTTAACATGCCATCTTTCTTCGTCAGTATTGCTTAAGAGCTCTGGGAGCCCTTCCTTGACCCTCGGTGTGAGGATAGGCTTGCTGCTCTGACTACAACATCCAGAATGCATCTGGCATACTAATCTAGACAGCCAGCTGTTAAGGGGGTAAAAATAATTGCTCCAGAGATAGGAAGTAGTCTAAAGTGGAAGATGATAGGACGGACAAACACGGAGGGTGTGGAGAAAGAGGGGTGGAAGTATAGGGAAGAGATAAAGTTAGAGAGGAGAGGTTGGAGGGGAGTGGGGGAGGGATGGAGAGGACAGGGCAAGAGGGAATTGGGCGGGGATGGGATAGGAAGAGAAGAGGGGAGGGGAGGGGGGAGGCGGGAGGAGAGTGGAGGCTAGTTAAACTTTAAGAGGGAGAGAAAGAGAAAGGTGTGAGAGATTGGGAAAGAAGGAAACAGGAGAGTGAAGAGAGATGTCAAAGAAGATTGGGGTTAGGGTTAAAAACGGATGGGGAGAGTGGTCAAAAAAGAGTAGAGAAGAAAATAAAAGAGGGCGTCACAGAGTGGGCAGAGGGTGCACGGGTGTGAGTCAGGGGCAAGAGGTGAGAGGGCAGTCGAAGGCGGGAGGGGAAGAGGGGTCTGGAAGGAGAGGTTCCGAGTAACACGAGAAGGGGGTCTGGGGAAAGTCGCCGGCTGTTGGGGGAGAAGTGGCCGTCTGAGGGCAGGACTGATGGAGGGAGAGAACAGCTGCTTCAGAAAGAGTGAAGGGGGGACCCTGGGGCAGAGAAGCCGAAAGTGTTTGAACGGGGCAGAGAGATGGGGCTGAGAGGGAGGGAGGTGTCTGAGGCCTGGACTGCAGGGAGGGAGGAGCCTCTTGGGACAGGTGGAAGGGGCCCCGGGGCAAGAAGGAGACGGGCTAGAGAGGGGAGGAGAGGGAGAGAGGGCAATTATAACAATAACACCTGGTAGGGGAGCAAAGGACAGCACGGACACCATAATGGATTAAATAAACATTTTAACATCTCTGGACCTCATTCCGCTTAGAGACTTTTGGTTTTTAACATAGTGTGCATATGTACAAGAAGAGAGGCTGAAATGAGTAACGCTAAATTGTTACAGTAAGTACTTGAGCCATAAGACCACGAGATAGAAAAACTAAAATAAAACAATAGATGGCATTCACACAAAATCCCCCCTCCCCCCCACACACACACAATGCCCGGTCGCCCCTGCAATCCAGTGCCGTGGGGCACATACATATGGGTGCCTGGGAGGAGTGTCTGCCCACAAAGCCTGTTTGCTCCAAGCCCCTTGCTGTGTATCTCAAAGCTTCCAGGACCCCCTTCGGGCCTCCCAGAGGGGCACAGATTCCGCCCAGTGGGGAGGGTGGGGGGTGATGGGGAAATGCCTAACTGGTGCAATCAGGCCTCTGCTCCCAGAGCCCAAGGATGTGTGAGGGGGGTGTAACGCCGCCCACTTTAATTCACTTATTACTTTGGGGTTGTCCTGCTGGGCAGGGGATTTAGATAAACAGTGTTAAAGAACGTTTGTGTGTGTGCGTGCGTGCGTGCACCTAATCTCGCAGGACGCTTGTTTATTGTGTGCACTTTCAGAGATTGTCTGCTAATTACTAGCAGCCCCCACCCCCCCAGGTACCCGCCCTGGTGATGCTCCAACAGACTCCTTGGAGCTGAACTCAGAGCTCCGGCCCTCAAAGAAGCAACGGAGAGTGTTTACAGCGCACACCTCACACAATGGATGTGTGCGTCACCAGGCGCTTCATTCCCGGAACGCATCAGAATACTCCCCAAATTCCAAGCATGCCATCAAAACTCAACAACAGCCCCCCCCGCCCCCTCCAGAATAGATAACAGTAGTCGAGGACAAGAAAGTCTGGGGTGAATGAATTATACACAGCGGGTAACAACTCCACCCACTACGACGTTCTACGGAAGATCTCTCTCTTTACACCCTGCGTGCCTACATCTCCGCATTATTTCCTTACCCACCATGGCAAACAAGCGCTCGCCATGACGTTTTCGTCGCCTTTTTCTGCCGTCCCACTTGGACAGCCTCGCCTGCTAAAAGGTTTCTTGTCTTTATGGGGCCATGTGTTTGGCCCCATAAAGATAAGAAACCTTTTGCAGCAGAAGGAAGGCAGGCGAGCCCATCCAAATGGGACGGCTCAGAAAGCAGAGCAAATATGTCATCAACAACTCTATTCCAATGGCTGGCCACCGTTTAGCATAAACGGTGACGCCAGCCAATGGAAAAGAGGGGCGGGGCTTAATGCCCTTTAGTAAAAATCCCCATATCATTAAGTCTCGCCAGCGAGACTGCGCATGCGCGCAGCCTACGCCAGCCGAGACCTAAAAAGGACTGAAATTAAATGATTGCATGGTCAGAGAAAGAAGTGGAAAATGGTGAGAGTTATGTACGCTCTGGTTTTGGACTTGGGAATTAAGTAAAGAGGTTTATCGTGTTTGTGAGTAGGTACTGGTTGTTTGTTCAGTGGTGAGGTGTCTGAGAGGTATGACCAAAGAAAGATTATTGCTTAAGTCCAGATTGAAATTCCCCAAAACGATCAGGGGGTAGTTTGGAGAAAATAATTCTATAATGGTTTCCAGGTCTTCAAAGAAGGAGCCAGTAGCTCCTGGAGGGCAGTAGATGGTGATGACATGAATGTTTTATGGGGGCAGTAGTTGTAATGCAGTGGTGCTAAAATGTTGAGGGAGGGATGTTTGATAATGGGGCAGCTTCTCTGCCTCTTAGGCTTCTGGGAGCTATGTGAGGAAAACGTGTCATGGGGGAATGGGAACCAAAGTGGTCTGTGATAGACTTAGTTGCATCGAATATTTAATGGACATTAAGTAGAAAGAAGATGAGTAATGGTTCTTTCTGTAATCACATCTTGGTATTTGTTTAGCCGTGTCAGATAAATGACTTGTTTGGTTGTGGGTTAATTCAGTCTGCAGTTGTTCATAATTGTAGGAGTGAATGAATGAGGTGGCATAGGTGTGGTGCTGATGATTGTCTTCACTTAACACATTTTAAAACCTGATTTTAGTATATGTGCTTTAGAAATTTGTAAGTGGAATTTGATATGTTATTTATTTGTGATAAATTGGGTGTGTTTTGACTGTGTAAATATTGAATGCCATTTGAATCTGTAGAAATTGTAATTTTGTATATGGTAGTTGAATGTGCACTTAAACAGTAATGTTAGAAACTGTCAGAGTGTATGTGTATTTAGTCTGCTACATTGTTCACTGGTTCTTTTCTTTACATCAACTTTAGGTACAAAGCTAGAACATTTTGCCAAAATTGCATGGAAGAATCACAAGCATTCCACTAACAATCCGTGAGTACCAGCACCATTTAATATGATATCGACTGATTGTCTTTAGAGTTTGCCTGCAAACCTCAATATGTCTGAGAAGCCTGGGTTTTGAGTGCTGTTAAATCTGGTTTTCTGACCAGGAAAATCCTCAACTTTTAATATTTTAATTCGAATGTTTCAAGTTACAACAATGTTAAATATTTTAAATTATAGCTATCTTCACTATACTAAGCTCACAAAGTGCAGCTCCTGTCACTATTACTCGCTTTGTTTATTGACCGATCACTCCTTAGATCTATAAAATATACAAAGTACATGAATTCCTCCCAAAATTGCTGGCACTGCATCCTCTGACCCTATGGCGCATGGGAGCATGGCTGAGTATTTGATAGGGAACAAGAGGGAGCAACAGCTATAAGTATTATCACATCATTCACTGCCACTCAACAAGCTACCTCTAAACTTAGTACGTAACCCCGCATTCAATCATATGGACACACACATGTGCAAACATCAGGTACTATACTAATGCTCCAGGCCGTCTCTGCCCAATCCCACAAAATTTGGAACTGCTTCCATGCTGGTGAATAAGTGCACTTCCACATCCTGGTGGACCCTCAGTAACTGTTTCCTGGATGTGCAACACCAGCCGTCTTTGCTTTTAAACGATTCCAAATTGAGGGTAAGAAATCTCACAATTGTGTTTACTTTGTATGAAGGGACTTACTTTGTGGCCTCCACTCTCGGGCATGATTTTTGCATTCGTGGTCACTCAATGAGGACATTATGATCACGCCTACATCCTGTGGAGGCCACTGCCCTTTTAGTGGCAGCCGAAAGATTCTGTTCCCACTCCTGCTGCTTGAAGACTCAGTTACAACCTCTTTACTTTCAAATGATTCAATGATGATCATCAGGCTGTCCGCTCCTACCTTTTCTGATTTTCAGAAACTCTAGGAAGCTTTGGCGATAACTATAGCAACTAATAAAATCTTGTTTATTAGGTGCGATAATTATCACCTATTAGACATTTGGTGATTCAAACTGAACGTATGATTGTGGTGGTCTGGACTTTCATACCTGGTATTTATGGGTACAGTATACTCCTAACTCCTAATTTCGAACACTGAGCTAACAACCTAGCGCTGTGGCTGGAATTATTCATCCCTCTCTTCATCAAGGACATTATGCCTCTGCTCAACTCATTTCCTTTCAGAGAGACGCTGTGTGAGAGGTGTAACATTCTAAAAACTTCACTCCATGAGAGCAAGGGTCAAACCTGTTCACCCAAGGGGTTATGAGACCAAGCAAGATGCCTTGAAATCCTTTGTCAGCTTGTGGGCTGGGATCTAAAAAGGCAACTTTCTTGTATATAATTATCCTAGTAAAACATCCTGTTCACTTTATTATCTACTTGATTTTTACACTAATACTACTTAGAACTTATATAGAGTTCCTCTTTTGTATAATGTCATGCAGTTCCATTGTGCTCTTCTGGATTCCTTTTTCAAACACTAATTGCCTGAATTAGAGTTTGACAGATGGGTACTCCATTTTAAACATGGCCGATATCCCATGTACATTCTTGCTAGCACCGGAGGATAGAACACAGTGGTATAAGGCAGACCGTATATCCAGCTTGTTTGTCACGGACTAATCTGCCAGGCCCTCGCATTCTTAGTCCTTGCAGTTGCTGCTAGTGGTGGAGAACTAGTGGTTATATTCTCCAGATACAAACAATTTTTGTACCTGACCAGGATCTCATTCAAATGTGTCATTTATTTCTATTTGTCACCTTTCTTGCTGCTTGTTATTAATTTGTGATTGTTTGAGACCACAGGTTGTGTGCATAAGTGCTGCTAGTTTGATGTCCAGAAGCGGTAAGAACTGCTGCGGTTGCTGTTCCTGCATGCTATTTTAATTATTATTGTATAGTTGGCAGCTTTTAGATTGTTTTAACATGTGTTTCAAATATCTTGTGTTTTAAAGTATGTTCACGATACACCGCACTGCATATTGCTTAGCCTTTTGATGATACAAAACCATCGCTATTAGGGGCTCGTGTGGTCTCTCACCTAGCTGTTACCTGGGACTTGGCCAGGTTCTCCCGTCCTGGTAATTGGCAGCCTTGTTTCCCCGATTCCTCGTTTACCGCCCCGGTCCAACACGGCAAGTGCTGTTTGAGCGGAGGGCATTTCCCTAGGCTCCTGACCTTCTCTCACTTCCGGGCGATCAGACACTTCCGGGCAGTGAGCGGGCCAGTCTTTCCCGCCGCACACTCTACAAAACCTGATGCTAGAGCAGACGCACGCAGTGGGCGCACCGCCGGTGCGCCAAAAGCAAGCCCGTCTGCGCCTGTCCAGCCCTGGACTGTGCCTATAGTCATAACTCCTGCTCGTTTTCCCCACAAAGCAAAGAGTATAATTTAAACCAGAGAGGAAATATTCAGGCTGAATACAAACTATATTAAGACTTGTTGCCATCGGCTAGATCTTCAGAATGGTCCTAAGCAGTGCCAGCACTGTAAACTACAGTTCAGTTTCACTAACGTTAAGGCTCTAACACCACAACAAAATCCATCTCACAAAAAATCAACCAAAGTCTTTCAGGCTATGTTGATCAACACAATGTCATTGCCGAAACAAAACACAGAGGTTGTGGAATTGATAGGCGCACACAAGCTTGACTTGGCATTCATTACAGAAACTTGAGCAGATGAGTCGTCAGACCCTGATCTTGCATTATCACGACCAGCAGGATACACCATTATCAGAGCAGATAGAGCTAACAAACGGGGGGAGGATTAGCTATCATCCTTAGAGAAGACATGCATGTGACTGGATCCTCCGCTGGAAGCTCCCAAGACTGATAAACTTTAACATTCCAAATCGCACTTAGTATTAATTACACACTAAAAGGCCTTCTCTTATACAGGCCCCAAAGAGCACAGACCTCTTTTTTTATGTTATTAGCCCCTCCCTTGAATCCAGTGTAGAGGCATCTGATTTCACGAGCCAAGGAGACTTTAACTATCACCTAGAAAAGCTAGCAGATCATGATACAGCCTTAGTAGTCGATTGAATGGCTTGTTTTTCATTAACACAGATTGTCATGTAAGACACCCATGCTGCTGGACACACCCTAGATGGGATCTTCACTTGAAATCTTTCACTTAAACTATCCGAAGTAATTCCTGTCCCCTGGGCAGATCATAAAGTTATAATATTTTCCCTTAGTGCAGATCAGCACTCTCCGATATTCATAAACGCACCTGCCTCTGTCACCCGCCGACACTGGGCCAACATTAACCCTTCTACCCTACAAGCTTTATTATTAAGCACTAAACCAGACCTTTTGATAGACATCAATGCTTCTGTCCATCGGCTATCCTCATGGATCAAAACAGCGTTAGACATCCTAGCCCCCACAAAGAGCTGCCTCTCCCGGCGGAAAAGTCCTTCTGAACTGTTGTTTACGGATCAACTTAGAGTGAAAAAACAAGCGTGTAGAAGGTCAGAAAGAAAGTAAACTATGATTTGGATGAAAAAACAAAGTATGCACAAGCACTGGCAGCTTACAAGAAAATGATTGTAGAGGAAAAAAGTAAATACTTCACGGCAAAGATTCGTGAGGCAAGGAACTCTTGCAGGGAGCTTTGCTCAACAGTTAAAATATTAGCTAAACTACCAGTAATGGCTTGGATGGAAGGCAGTTCAGAATTCTGCAATTTACTGGGTCAGTCGTTCATAGATAAAGTTGAGACGGTGTATAACTCCTTCAGGGATAGTGTTAGCTCCGACAGCCTCAGATCCCACTAACGCCATTTCAGCTTTCACATCTCTCCCCCCACACTAGAACAAATCATTCAGGTGGTGAAAACATCCAAATTAGGAGCCCCAACAGACCCCTACCCTCCTAAAGTACTACATCTGTTTCCTGAAATATTAAGTGAACTCCTAAGTGTGGTGTTCAATAAGGTAATTCAGTCAGGCTTCTTCCCAGATCCTTGGAAGATAGCCTCACTTCTTCCTCTTTTAAAGAAACCGAACCTGACCCTAAGGACCCCAGCAGCTATCGTCCTATCTCCAGAATTCCATTTCCGGCAAAAGAACTTGAGAAACTACTTAATGCACAGCTTACTGCATATATTTCTTCCAGGAACCTCCTGGATCACTCACAATACGGGTTTCTGGAAGGACATGGAACGAAGACAGCTTTGGTCATGCCGGCTGAGGAACTTAGGGAAATACTAGATTCAGGGGGTAAGCAGGGGGTAAGGCCGCCTAGATTACAGTCAACCACGAAATACTAGCTAGTAGGCTAGGGAAGCTGGGGATCCGAGACACCGCCCTCTCACTCTTATTATCCTACCTAGCCGATAGAACCTTCTCCATCGAACTGGGAGCCTTCTCATCCAAATTTCTCAAACTGCCTTGTGGGGCGCCTCAGGGCTCTTCTCTGAGCCCCACATTATTTAATGTATATGTGGCTCCTTTGGCCTCGATCATAAGGCATTTTGGGTTTTTCAGCTGTCTCCTATGCAGACGACACCCAGCTGGTGGTGTCAGTCTCAAGCAACGTGGAGGAGACCGCCGACCGTTTCAATGGCTGTATGTCCCAGGTCACCCAATGGATGCAGCCGAACTGCCTCAAATTGAACGGTGGAAAGACTGAAGTCTTGCTGTTGGGCTCTGACTCAACTTTCTGTCCCAGATGGTGGCATGCCAATCTGGGTGATTGCCCAACCCCGGTGCCCAACGTCAAAAATCTTGGAATCATCTTTGATTATAAACTAACATTCAACAGTCGAATCAATAGGCTCTCCTCTATCATCTGGTTCATTCTAAAAGTGATCAGAAAAATACATACATTCATCTCTCCCGATGCACTCAAAACTCTGGTTACAGCGTTGGCCCTTTCCATATTGGATTATGGGAATGCCCTATACATGGAGATCCAATCCCAGCATCCTCAGAACGCTGCAGCCAGACTAGTCCCAGATATTCCGAGGTTCAAGTCTGCGTCCCACGGTCTAAGAGCCCTCCGCTGGCTCCCGGTGGAAAAAAGGATTACGTTTAAATCCCAATGCCTGGCCTTTAAAGCTCTACATGGCACAGGGCCACCATTTTTGAGGACGTGCCTGAAATGGTATGCGCCAGCCAGAAGCCTAAGATCTGCCAATATGAACCTTCTGCAGACACCTACGTTTAAGAAGGCCCATTGGGGTGGAATAAGCTTCCTGTTAGGGACTGTTAAGACCTGGAACCTACTTCAAATCTCCATAAAGAGCAGCTCATCCCTTTTGTCCTTTAGAAAGGTGCTAAAAACCTGGCTCTTTAACAACTGATCCAGCCTGTATACCCCACCAGCACCGCTCAGATCTACCGACTCTAGCATCAAGACACACTCGGGCATTCGTTGCACTCTACAGATATACCAATCAAATCAAATCAGGTGCAAGACCTATTGACCTAGCTGGAAATTACAAAAGTACTCTGTCTCTCTAACCCCAAATGCCATCTTGCAGTTCTTAAAGGAGTGTAATTGATGGCCCGTTTAAGGGTCTGAGCTCATATAGCAAAATCGACCATTTAATTTTTGAAAAAGGTTATCCTTGTGCCATTTTGAAATCTTAATCTTTGGATTTCCAACCCATAATCTCTAGGAAGGGGAGAATCCCGCTTCGAAGCATCATGTCAATAAGCCTTCCTTTATAGGACAGGCCGAGCATTAAATAGGAATGGGTCACACTGTCCACAATTCCGAGAGCCTACAAGCTAAATTGCTATTCAGTGTGTGTACTGCAACTTTGAAGGTTTGTTCTGTGTTTATATTTTAAATGGTAGTTTTAATGCTTATTTATATAACTGTTTAGTTACTATAAACTGCAGCCAAGCTTGAATAGTAAAGATTAATTGAAATGTATCATACATAAGTTGGAAAATACCCAGTCCAGCTCAAATAAGTGTTTATGGAGGTTAGCGTTAGCTGCACACATGTGAGGTACATCCCCATTGTCACAAATTCAGTTGAACCAACTCTAGACACAGCTGGTACAATATAGAGTGCCATGAAGGGATACACACAGGGTTATACCTGGTGCTCTACAAAGATAGGGGGGTCAGTGTAAAGGTACACTGTAGCCACAAATCCCTATTTACCACTGTTCAGCAGTGCGGCTCATTAATTCTTCTTCATTCACCCTGTTGGCATTAATGTTCTATACTAATATTTTTCATTTTTCACTCATGATTAGTGGAACCATTAGTGTGCAAAAAATAACATCCATTCCCAACTTATCCTGATAAATGCCATGCACTACATCCTACATAAATTAATTTACTGTGGTGGTAATGCTCATCTGCTTCACCTGCATGCTCATACATTGATAGGTCTTATACTCCCCTCTAGTTTATATTTTTGCACTGCTTACTATTACAATTGATATTTTTTTGCAGCTATTCCCAGTTCCAAGATGAATACAGTATGGAACAAGTACTGAATTCACGAAAAATATTTGAGTACCTGACCACGTTACAGTGCTGGTAAGAAACATTGGATCTACAAATCCTAGTTACTTTTGTGTCAAGAGGAAGTATTCATATTCTGAATGTACCAGCAAGAAGCACAACAGAACAAGTCTTATTTGTGATGCTTAATCGAAATGTATTCTCTGGTGCTGATTCTTTATTTTTTGCATTTGTTTGAAGTAGTTAAAAGTGAGATGGCAAAATGGTTTTAAATAATATGTGTGCATATTACTGTGATTGTTTTAGATTTGTGGGTTGCCAACATAGATGTGTAGTAGTCTCTTTATGCATGAAGCTCTTCTATTTGAAAGTTTAAAATAGCTTTAAACCATAGTACAACCATCAGTGTTTCAATGTCTGCCCAGAATTTCAGAGGGAATTAATACTATAACTTTGGGCCTATATCAGAAAGATTCTTCCAACCCTAGTTGCCTTTCGGCACAAACTATGCATACATGTTTATCAACTGTTTATCAACTTCCTATCTGCTGAACATTTCATAAAGTATAAATCTTTTAATAAACCAGCTGCGAGGACGCCAATAGGTCTGGCACCTTTATTGTGTGCGTTAAGAATTAAGCTGTTTTATATACACTCATAGGAAGAAAGATTGAATGGTGATGTGGGATGGCAATACAATGTTTTGGGGGAGAAGAGCAGTGCAGAGCCTGATAGTGCATGCAAGAAGATAGCTGAAGGGCAGGGCTTGAGGAAGTTAATGCACTAATGTTAGTTTAGTGGCATATGGATGGCACTGGAGCAGCAATGGTGTCAGGGGAGTGGTTGCACTCCGGTGGGGGTTTTAGTGTAGCACTGTGGGAGGAAGTCTGCTGGTGTTGGGCAGTAGAGCAGTGATACATTGTGTGGCAGTAGGTGGTGCTATTGTGGATGATTTCTTGTGGTAATGGGCATGGTGGTGGAGATGGATGGTAATTGCACGCAGTGATGTGATTTTCAAGTGGTGGGGTGGACGGGATGGTTATGTGGTCGAGAAGAGGTAGTAGAGTGATGTCGGGCTTGCTCCAATAGTATAATTGATGGGAGTGCCGTGTTTGGGGACAGAATATTTCAATCAATCAATCAGGGGAATTGTAAGTGCACTACTCACCCGTGAAGATTCCAAGGCACTGGAGGGGGCGGAGGGGGGGGGGGGGGGGAATGGGTAAAGCAGCTCGGTTCAGTTGAAGAGCCAGGTCTTGAGTTTCTTCCTGAAGATGTTCAGGGAGGATGTGCGTCTGATGTCGATCAGGAGCTCGTTCCAGGTCTTGGCCGCGATGTAGGAGAAGGCTCTTCCACCTGTTCTTGCTCTGCGAATGAGCGGAGTTTCGGTGAGGTTGGCGGATCAGAGGTTTCTCTTGGGTACGTGGAAGGAGATTCTCTCATTGAGGTATTGGGGTTCAGTGTTGCGGAGGAATTTGTAGGCATGGGTGAGTATCTTGAAAGTAACTCTCTTCTCAATGGGGAGCCAGTGGAGTTTACACAGGTGGTGGGTGATGTGTTCGTGTTGAGGAATGTCGAGGACGAGTCTGGCTGCAGTGTTCTGTATGGTCTGGAGTTTGTGGAGCAGAGACTTGTTGATCCCGGTGTAGAGGGCGTTTCCGTAGTCCAGTCTGCTGGTTATGAGTGCGTGGGTGACAGTCTTCCTTGATTCGGGGGGATTAATTGGAAGGTCTTTTGGAGGATGCGAAGGGTGTTGAAGCAGCTGGAGGCGATGACGTTGACCTGTCGGGTCATGGAAAGGAAGGAGTCTAGTACGATGCTGAGGTTTCGGGCATGGTCTGTGGGGGGTGGGATGGCTGCCGAGGGTGGTGGGCCACCAGGTGTTGTCCCATGCTGAGGGGGAGGGGGAGGGTCCGAGGACGAGGACCTCTGTCTTCTCCGAGTTGAGCTTCAGGCAGTTGCTACTCATCCAGAATGTGACGTCCTTCATTCCTGGAAGTTGAGTCTGGTGGTGACTGGGTCCTTGGTGAGGAAAAGGATGAGCTGGGTGTTGTCTGCGTAGGATACTATGCTGAGTTTGTGCCTTCTGATGATGGCAGCGAGGGGGGCCATGAAGATGTTGAAGAGCGTGGGGCTGAGGGATGATCCTTGGGGTACTCCGCAGTTGATTTCCATGGGTTCGGAGAGGAAGGGTGGCAGTCTGATCCTTGGTCGAGGAGGGCGCAAATATCGTCTCTGGCGGCGAGTAGAGCGGTCTCGGTGCTGTGGTTGCTGCGGAATCCGCATTAGGAGGGGTCGAGGATGGATTTTTCTTCGATTAATCTTGTTAGCTGGGCATTGACGATCTTCTCTGTGACTTTGGCCACGAAGGGGAGGAGGGAGATGGGTCGTTAGCTCTTGAGGTCCGTGGGGTCTTCAGCAGGTCTGACTTCTGCCTGTTTCCAGTCATAGGGAAAGGTGCGGGTCTTGAAGGTGGTGTTGATGGTGCGTCATATTCTGGAACCATGGCAGTGGCGGCTCTGTGGTAGATGTGTGGTAGGCAGGGGTCCATGGGGGCTCCTGAGTGGATGCCTTTCATGGTGGAAGTGGTGTCTTCAGTGGTGACTGAGGTCCCGGAGGAGATGGTAGGCTGGCTGGTGTTGCTGAAGAGGGAGGTGGTTTCGGAGTCAGGTGTCTGGTCGTTGAAGTGGTCATAGAGGTCCTTGATTTTCAGATAGAAGTAGGATCCAAGATTGTCGCAGAGGTCCTGGGAGGCGGTGATGTCCATGGTTTCGCTGGGGGGATTGGAATTGGGATTCCTGGAAGATGCTGAAGAGTTCCTTGGAGTTGCTGGAGTTGGCGAGGATCTTGTTTTGGATGAAGGTCCTTTTGGTGGATCTGATGTGTTGGTGGTATTCCGTCATGGCGTTCTTGTAGGTGGTGCAATCTTCTGGCATTTTGCTGTTTCTCCAGTTCTTCTCGAGACGTCTGTGGGTGCGTCTGGATTCCTGGAGTTCGGTGGTGAACCAGGTGGCCTTCCTGGGGCGTTGTCTGTTGGAGTTGCGTAGGGGTGCAAGCTCCTCTGCGCAGTTGGAGATCCATCTGTGGAGTTCTTTGACTGAAAGGTTGGCGTCGGTTGAGAGGCTGGGGGCATCGCGGTTGAGGGTGGAGTTGAGCTGCTTCTTAGTGATTTTGCTCCAGCTCCTTCGTGGAGGGTGCGGTGCAGGTTTTGGTGTGGTTGGTTTGTCGACGTTGAAGTGTATGCAGTGGTGGTCCGTCCAGGGGGGTTGCGTGGTGTTGCTGAAGTGGATGCTATTGCCTCCTAGAAAGATGGGGTCGACGGTGTGTCCTGCCTTGTGGGTGGGCATGGCGACGAGCTGTTTCAGGCAGATGTTGGCGAGATTGTCCAGGAGGGTGGTGAAGTTGGGGTCGCTGAGGTTGTGGAGGTAGAATTTCAGGTCTCCAAAGAGTATGTAGTCCATGGAGGCAATGGCATGGGGCGCTATGAGGTCAGCGATGGTCGTGGCGAACGATGCGCAAGGCCCGGGTGGTCTGTAAGCGAGGGTGCTGCGAAGTGTGGTTCACGGGCTTGTCTGGTTCTGGAAGTGAAGGTGTTCAGTGGTGGAGAGGGAGTCATTTGTGGTGGAGGTGAAGAGTTGGAGAGAGCTCTAGTGTGCGATGGCGAGTCCTCCTCCTGGGCGGTTGGAGAGTCTTTCCTCTGGATCTTGTACCCATCGGGGATGCCGATGGTGATGTCAGGGGTGGAGGAGGCATTGGTCCAGGTTTCTGTAAAGAAGGCGACGTCTGGTGAGAGGGTGTTGAGGAGGTCCCAGATCTCAAGGCGTGTTTGTGCAGGGAGATCATCTTGAGGAGGACGCACCTCGGGGTTTCGGAGGTGTTGGCATTTGGTGCGGGGGTGATGGCCGTGGGGGTGCTGATGGTGTTGAAGGTCTGGTGGCAGTGACGGCAGGAGAACTGTCTGTGGGTGGTGCTTGATGTGGACAGCTGACAGTTGTTGTTCCTCCCCGAGTTGAGTGCAAGGAGGGTAGCTGAGTCATAGCGGTGGATGGTTGGAGATTCACGGTCCCTGGCGCGGGTCGCGTTTGGGTTGCGGACGGGCAAAGACGGGCTTGCCTTAGGCGCACCCGCTACCCACGGCAGCCATTAACTGTGGTGAATGGGGTAGTAGTGCGTGGTCTGTTATAAATTAATTGTTGTGAGTGGTTGGGCTTTGAGATGGGAGTATTATGATGTAGGGTATGGTGTTGAGATGATTTATGTTGCTGTGGGATATTGGTGGAGTACTATTAAGGTAAATGGCGCTCTGGTTGGTTGTGTACAGGTGACGGTTTTGTTTTCTGTTTGTAGTTACATGAGTTGGTTGCCAGGTGGTGTGTTATGTGGTGTTTGTGTGCTGCTTGAGGTGAGGGTAGTTCTGAAGTGGCAGTATGGCGGAATGGGGTGGAATTATTTCTGTGTGGTGTAGAAGATAATTGGTGTTTCTTCAGTTCGGTTATAGCGCACTGTTGTTGGAAAGAGTAGTGCTGAGAATAGTAGTGTGATAAAGTGTAGAAAGGCAGTAGTTTGGAGCTGGTTGTGCGTAGGTTAGATTGTCACTGTTATGGTGAGGGTTGGTAGTGCAGTAGAGGGAGAGTACGTTGGGTCAGTGACAAATAGGTTGTTATGAAGTGGACAGCAAAGTGTGGTGCTGGGATCCTGTGATTGTTAATGGGATGCAGGCTGATGGCTGGGCTAGGGTGGTGGTTTTGTGTTGGACGTGGTGGCACAGTACTACATGGGGTGTTCTACTTTATTGTTGAAGTGATGGTATAGCTTGTATGGTGGAGTGCAATGTTGTGGGTGGTGGTAATATGGCATTGATATGTAGTAGTAAAGGTGCTCAGGTGGGTGTGGAAGTGTCTCTGGACAGGGCATAGTTCAAGGTTTGTTCAAGCATGTGGACTAATTATAAAGGGACAGCCCATAGCTAGTAGTCTCGTTGTATGGCCCAAACATGACTGGTGTCCTGGAAGAAACTTAGTCTGTTTGATCGAGACCTACATAGTGCAACCTCCAGTTTTGCTAATCTGAAAGCCATGATGAAATGACAACAGTTAAAGGCCTAATACCTTTACTGAGAAACAGTTCTTGTATGTGCATCTTTCTGGTCAAACCGGCAATAGGGAGTATTACCTGAATTGTATATCTGAACAAATTAATGAAATACATTTATAAAGCACAACTATGGGCGGAAGGAATACTGGTGCTAGTCCCATTTATCCATAAAAATGTTAAACTGAGCAGTCGACCACTAAGCTGGGAAGAGTCAGGTCTTCAACCCTTTCTTGAAGGATATCGTGTCCTCACATACTATTAATGAGAGCTATATGAGCACATAACTTGTGGATCACGAAGAGAATCTTGGAACTGTAATCTCTTGGGTCAAAGGAAACCATTTCAGTGCAACTAAAGACTGGAGAGATATTGTATCATTAGTAGGAGGGCAGCTTCATTCTGAACTAATTGTAAAGGTATAGCTTTTGTCTGTTTAAAATGTCTCTTTAAAATTATTTTGCAACGGTATCACAACAGTATTATGAATGAGACGTATAGAAAATGACTGCCCTGGCCCTCACCTCAAACAAACTAACCACTGTATATAATTGATTTATTGACATGGAGACACTTTTCTTATGGTGGCACACATTCACTCTCTGTAGTGGCATAACTCCTTATTGTAGTATATGGCTAGTGGTGCCTATGTAAGACAGAACTGCAACCTATAATGTACAGCATCTTACTCCTATGTACCCTGTAGTAGAAGTATGATTTAAGAGTTTGTTAAGAGTCAAATAGAAGAGAGTGTACGTTTGCACTGACTTTCATATCTCATTGGTTTGAATTACACGACCATCCTGCACTGCAGTGATGTATCAGTATGTGTTGGGTGTGTTACACCAACCTTAGATAGGATCTATTTTCTGGACATAACACCTTCTGTGGTAGAAGGCCCTGTCCTCCAAGAGTAAACTTAGCTAAATAATTGCCTTCTGTCCAGGAGTGCTCAATTGTTGATGGTTATGTTCACCAATAATACGCAGATAAGTCTCCGCTGTATTTATGGTACCATTGGACACATAACCTTAGCTGAGTGTGTGTTTGTAGTGATGCTGAAGGCCATTGATTTATCATGGTGATTTTTTTACCAACATTACTGTATGTGACCATCAAATACAGTATGCACAAGAGATTAACATTCAAAATCTTTAAGACAGTAGGCTGTCTTCCTTCTGATGCGAAGGGGACTATTTTCAAACAACAGTAAGCATTGCTTTGATTATTTCTGTACAAACTCACAAATTTATATTTAGGTGACCATTTAATTATTAATTGTTATTTTTCAGGCCTCGACCATGGTTTTATGGCATCTTTTTCTCTGAATATATTGCCAGTAATACTCCGATAGACTTTAAGGAATTCTTTTTACCTTTTCGCCATAAATCACACATTATATGTTCTCGCTTGGAGGGCGGAGCAGCATACTGTTGATTAAGAACTAGTTAGAGAAGACACTTATTACCTCACAAACTTCATGAATTAAGAATTCACTGGCTGAAAGATTATGATCAGGTATGTTTATCTTAATCCCTTTAGCAAATTTCATAGACCACTTACACTGGCTTCCTGTAGAACAGCATTCAATCTTCAAGGCAGGCTGTCGCATTTTTAAGTCACTTCAGATGGGCAGCCCCGCTTTTGTCTCTGCCCCCATTCAAAGACATACTCCCATGCACAATTTAAGGTCTCACTATCCCCATCTTTAAACGGAAGACAATTGGTGGCTCCATGTTTGCTCTCCAGGTTTACTTCCTGCTACACTGCATTTAGGAAGCTCCTACAGACAACGCTCTTTAGGAGTAATGGCCTGTTGCAAGCTATGTCTCAGTTACCTCAGCGCCATAAAACCACTTGTTGAATGTGCACTTTAGAAATTGTTTTAACGTAGCATAAGATATCATGTTTGTGCTGCCTCGCCCAAGTGATGCTTTAATCACAACACTATGGAGAACAATACCTACCTTTATGGCCATGGTGCTTGTGGGTTCTCTTGGCAATTAGGCGTGCCATGACACCGAAGTGCTTGTATCATACATTGAGTGACCAAGAGGAAGCGCTTTTCACATCTGAAATTAAAACAACAGAATCACAAGCAAAGACACACAAGCACAGAAACTATTGTAGAGAAACGCCACTGTCTTGCAGTCAAGGCAATGTTAAGTTGCCCTAGCATCAATGCAGGAAGATGAAAATGCACTCGTAGGTAGAAATATTTCACGAGCATCTACCAGGTGTACAGACATCTTTTGAAAATTCGGTGTGACCACCCTTAAAACGAGAGACTATGCAGGTAAAGTCTGACTCGGCGATCCCCTACATCAACCATTACCTTGTAGCCCAAAGAAAAACAGTGAAAAGTCCTAATCACAGACTTTCATGGCAGCGCACAGCAGGATAGCACTAAAAAGCTGTTCTTTTCACAACAACAATGGTAAATAAACTTTGCAGCAGTACCTGTCCTCGCTCAAAGGCCTCCATCTACCAACTGACTGACACCCAAGGCGAATTTGGTGCGCAAACACAGAAAATGGGCTGAAATAACTAGATATCTTGTCAGAAAGATCAATGGCTATGGACTGATTGATGTGTCCTAGATTACAGTTCCTTTATGCAACGGAACTGCAACTTCTGTCATTGATACCACCTGCTTAGAAGTCAGAAACATTTTGTTCTATGCTCTGTAGCTTACACTAATTAATTTATATCAAAATCACATCTCCTTATAATGACAATCACCTCACTGCTGTTTTGGCACAGTCTTTAAGAGCATCCAAGCTTTGAATTTCTTTTCTTCTCTCCTTCCTGTGGACTGTCTTATTTTGATTGCACTGGTGGTATGTTGAACTTTTCTTTACTGTGTTTTCTGTTGCAAATTATTTCCTTTTCTGTACCCTGAGAAGCCACTTATGTACTTGTCGCCAACCGATTGTACTTTAGGATGTGGTGGACAGGGAAAGAAGTCGCAAACCAACAGTTTCCTGCCTGTCAAACCCTCGGTCCGCTCACCTCATTTAGAGACTGGTGGACTATAAGGTTTCTGTCGACACAGGTCTAATTTTTTCAGTCGATGGAATACTTCCTCTGGCGGCCCAATGGACTAGAGGGTTTTACATGAAAAGCATTACACTTTCTGTCCAATTTAGGGTGGACGGTGTTGTGTAGTTCCTACTAATCCGCAGGATCTGCATGTTTGTTGGACAACATAAACTAGGGGTTTTCGTGACTAGACTGATTCTGGACACCCTTGTAGGATATGTTGGCCTTAAGACCAGCTAGCTCACAGTCAATCAATCAATCACGGGTTTATATAGCGCACTACTCACCTCTGAGGGTCTCAAGGCGCTAGGGGAGGGGGGGGGCAGCTCCGGATCAGTCAAAGAGCCAGGTCTTGAGGTCCTTCCTGAAAGTGTGCAGGGGTGGGGAGCATCTGATGTTCACGGGAAGCTTGTTCCAGGTCTCGGCTGCGATGTAGGAGAAGGCTCTCCCGCCTGTTCTGTTTCTGCGGATGCGGGGGATCTCTGCCAGGGCGAGGTTGGCGGAGCGGAGGTTCCTCTTGGGTACGTGGAAGGATACTTTCTCGGTGAGGTATTTGGGTCCGATGTTGTTGAGGGATTTGTAAGCGTGGATGAGGAGTTTGAAGGTGACCATCTTCTCGACGGGGAGCCAGTGGAGGTCACGTAGGTGTTGGGTCATGTGTTCGTGATACGGAGTCCCAAGGACGAGTCTGGCAGCGGCGTTCTGGATGGTCTGGAGTCTGTGTAGTAGAGTTCTGTTGATTCCGGCGTATAGGGCGTTGCCGTAGTCCAGTCTACTGGTTATGAGCATGTGGGTGATAGTCTTTCTGCAGTCGGGGGGTATCCATTTGAAGGTCTTGTGGAGAATGCACAGGCAGTTGAAGCTACTGGAGGCAACAGCGTTGATCTGGCGGTTCATGGTGAAGGAAGAGTCGAGGATGATGCCGAGGTTTCGTGCGTGGTCAGTAGGAGTGGGTGGATTCCCAGGCGAAGTTGTAGGGTCCAAGGATGAGGACCTCGATCTTCTCTGAGTTGAGCTTCAAACAGCTGTCTTTCATCTAGGCTGCCACGTTCTTCATTCCTTCCTGGAAGCAGAGTCTGGTGTCTTCGGGGTTCTTCGTGAGTGAGAGGATAAGCTGGGTGTCGTCGGCGTAGGGTGCAATGCTGAGCCCATGCTGTCTGACGATGGCGGCGAGGGGGGCCATGTAGATGTTGAAGAGCGTGGGGCTGAGTGATGAACAGTTGATATTGGTTGGTTTGGAGAGGAAGGGAGGGAGTCTGATCCTCTGGGTTCTGCCGGAGAGAAAGGATCAGATCCAGTCGAGTGCGGGTCCTTGTATTCCGGCGTCATGAAGTCTGGCTGCCAGAGTGCAATGAGAGACGGTGTTGAAGGCTGCGGAGAGGTATAGAAGGATGAGGGCCGCGGTGTGTCCCTGGTCGAGTAGCATGCGGATGTCGTCGGTGGCGACAAGGAGAGCGGTCTCGGTGCTGTGGTTGCTGGGGAATCCAGATTAAGAGGCGTCTAGGATGGAGTTTTCTTCGATAAAAGTGGTCATCTGGGCGTTCACGAGCCTCTTGGTGACTTTGGCCGTGAAGGGGAGGAGAGAGTTGGGCCGGTAGTTTTCAGGTCCTTTGGGTTGTCCGTGGGTTTCTTGAGGAGGGGTTTAACCTCCGCCCACTTCCAGTCGTCTGGGAAGATGCCGGACATGAGGGAGGCGTGGATGGTCAGTCCAAGTTTGGGTGTGATGGCGGCGGCGGCCCTGTGGAATATGTGCAGTGGGTAGAGGTCTGTTGGGGCTCCTGAGTGGGTTTTCTGCATGGTAGCGGTGATGAGATTGATGGTAGCGGGATTCCAGGTCATGATGGTTGCCTTATCGGCAGCGTTGGGGGGGGGTGATGTCCTGTGTCGGTTCGCTGAAATTGTCGTAGAGGGACTTGATCTTCAGGTGGACGTATGAGCTAAGCTTGTCGCAGAGTTGCTGGGAAGGTGTGACGTCCGTGGTTTCGCTGGGCGGTTTTGTGAATTGCTGTATGACGTTGAACAGTTCCTTGGCGTTGGTCGCGTTGGTCTGGACTTTGATTCTTATGAAGGTCCGTTTGGTGTCCCTTATGCCCTGGTGGTATTCCTTCAGGGCCACCAAAATAACCCCCTAACCTCATTGATCGTGGAAACTGTACAGAACCTTTCGCTCAATAACTTGTGCTCACTTATTCTCAGAGAGGTATTCTTAGAATATACAGTGGGACGTTTTCAATATATTTATTCAACCAATGTTATTCTTTTATAAAATACTTGTGTGATGCAATGATTAATAGACAGAAGCAGATAAAAGTGATTACAAGCACCAAAAGAGTAAATAGTAGATATAGTTCCACCATGGCGCTAAACAGTGTATATATGCAGGCATATAAAACAAGGCCGTAATGGAGCGTACTCCTACTATGCAAACTGTACTCTAAGTGTAGCAAGAGGGTATGTAGGTGTGGAGCCAAGAATCCCCCCAAGGGATGATCCAACCCTATTACCTGTTGGGAGAGAGTGATGGACCCCATCTTGGTCAGGAACTGGACTCCCCTCGCAAGATTTCAGACCGCTGCATGGTGAAGTCTCAGTATGCAGGGACCCTCAGTGTTAGCTGAAGGACCTCCTCTCCTAATCTATTGGGATGCTCAACTTTCATATTAAAAAGCAGCTTGCGATGTGCGTATAGATAAGTAATGTTATGGATATGTAGATAGCCCTGTCGCCTCATGAATGAAGATATAGATGATATTTGTACATAGTGCGAGAAGAAACTTTGTGAATGATGTTCAGGGCATTATGATAATGTTGTGTGAAGCTAGATATGTAAACAAGTTTAGTTTCAGGTAACCTAATCCAACATTGTTGCACATGCAAATATGTGCAAAAGGTCACTGCTGAAAAATAGGGCAATGTAAGAAATAAGCTGCTTCGCTACATGGGCCCATCCCGGAAATGTAACAACAGTATAATGCCTTTTTTTCATGTCCATCACTGCCAAAAAAACCTGGTGGTGAGGCACAGGAAAATATCCAAAATGACTCCCACTCTCTGGGGGGGAATCTCCCGGGCATGGGGGCCATTCGTTTTTTTTTTTTTTTAAATCAACTATGGGATCTTGTTTGTAAACAACAAATGGCTGACACTACCATCCAACATATTTTTTCTACATGAACACTAACCGCTGTAACAGTCGATCATGTCAATGTAGAGTGAGGTAATGTCCTTCATCATCCCAATGGTGCAAATTCCGTCTGCCAACTCTAAATCGGCCCTTTAGTCTGGATCGCCTCCATGAGGTGTATTAGGTGATTAGTTAATAGCTAAGTAACATCAAGAATGGCTTTGACAATGCTGTGCGAGTGACGCTAGTAGCTGTACCAATTCCAGAGCCTTTTAAAATGTGTTGGTATTTAGCAAAAGCAACAGTGTGGACCACCCATGTCACAAATATCGAAAACATTGTTTTCTATGCTTAAATTATGGCTCTCTACAGCAGAGGCAGCACATCCTAAACTAGAATTTATGTCAGCCTCAAGATGGCCCTTGATTTCTTATGTGCTTTTCTCTATAATCTTCGGTCTTGTTGCATGAAGGTCTTTAAGAAATCCAGAGGACCTTGCACTAGAGCTTGCCTTGTATTCGATGGAAACATTTGCAACAGGGGATCTAACCATGGAGATCCATTCTTGGCTCAGTTGAATAAATCGGTACCTTCTGCTTTTATCCTGAATTGGCCTTCAGAATACATACATGAAAGGTACTCGTGCTGAAAGCACCATCTACACAAAATTCACCAATATGGTGTTCTAATTTAAAGTACCTCTGATTGATTTTTAGGCTCTCATGCTGATGCTCTCACCACAAGGCTCTATGAAAATCAAAAGCAACTACAGTAGAACACTGTGAGAGCGATTCATGCTTAGTGTTGCTTGATAGATTTTCAGACCCATCTCAGACTGCGAAAGGTTATCTGAAACTTTAGAAAGTTCATTGATCACATGAATTATCAATATTTTCTCTTTGCTGCTGGAAGTGAAAGATCTCTCTGGGTGCAAACTACTAATTTAATGTGAATCATTTTCTAGCCCAACATCGGATGGTGCAGCGGCTGCTATTTTGGCAAGTGAAGAGTTTGTGAGGAAACACAGACTTGAGCACCAAGCTGTTGAAATTGTTGCACAAGAGATGGTTACTGATCTGTCCAGCTCGTTCGATGGATCTAGTGTTATTACAGCGGTATGTGATTTCTTTTTTCGTTTCTTCATTGAGCTTTTATCGGAATAAATGAATTAGATCACAGAAGAATTTTAGATTACTGTGAAAAAATAAGATTATATTTTTTAAACTAATGCCATATTATGACCAACCATGATATAATACTGTTTTAGTTGTTACTATAGTTCCACTTGTTCGGCTTTATTTGTATAACATAATGATGCAAATTAAAGATTCACCTGCATTGCAATGAGAAATGGGTCTTGTGTCAAGTTTGACAAGTGTGCATACGTGGTTATGCCAAAAAAAGCAATTGGTTTAGACAACTTTTATCTTCAGCTATATTATTATGCAGTAGACAAGTAGTCCTTTTTTCTGCATGACATGTTTCCCACTCTTTGAGATGCTAGATTTGTTTGATTGTTTTTTCTGTTCTATAGGTTGGTTTTGATATGAGCAAAGAAGCTGCTGACAAATGCTATGCAAAAAGCGGCATCAGACCTGAAGATGTGGATGTGATTGAACTTCATGACTGTTTCTCTGTCAATGAACTCATTACCTATGAAGCCTTGGGGCTTTGTCCAATAGGTAATTTTAACAATAGGCAGACTTTTTCAATAACCTGTATTGTTTGTTTTTTATTTGTTTCTATTCCTCTAGGACTCATCCTAACTGGCTTTGTTCTCTCTTATCTGCGAATAGGCAGTGTCTAACAAATTACTTTATAGCCTTGTAAAAGGGTAAATAATGTAAATGACTACTGTGTACACATTACTACAGAATGTATAATCTCCAGGTTTCGAAATCTCAAACCGCCTTATTATTTTGAATTCTGGTACTATCTTTTGTTTGTATGCCAAATTATACTTTTCCAGTGTTGCCCGATTGTTCCAGTGTGATCCAGTGAATTATATCACCGAAACTAAATGCTATACATTTACTGCATTTGCAGGAAATGCATGGTTTTATTTGCCAATGAGCATAGAATTTGGCATCTAGAGAATTAAGCCTCTTTTGCAGGTGCACACTAATATTTCCCTTCTCTCACCCCTCCACTCTCAGCAAATTAAGGGGGAGGGGGTGGTTTTCCTTCCCACCCTGTGTGGGGTGTTACCATCTCCAACCATTTTCATGGTGGAAGGAGGTGTGATATCGGTTTGTGAAAGCCCCCAAATTGTGGGTGTTCACAATCTTACAAGACAAACCACACCTCGCTACCCCGACTAGTTCAACTTGCTACTGCAAATTTCTCTGCATTCGTCACAGAGAAATGCTAAGTAGTACATTATTTTTTGAATTCATGGCAGATTTAAATGAGGTATTTTTCTATCTAAATTTAAGTTAATAGCCCTACATTTTGAACATTAGTAAAAACCACCTTCACAAAAAATGGTAAGAGACCAAAAGAAGTTCTACAGTCAAAAGATAAAGGACCTGTATCTTTAAAACTACAAGCTCCCTCATTTTTTTTGTTTAAATATCTTTATTGGTCTTTTCAAAAAAATTCCCATTTCCTCATGGTACATAACATAACTAAGTGTCAGAAAAAATAAATAAATCAGTGTTTCCAAGTATATATTGCATTTTTGCGTCAATACTGTTGCGGGTAAACTACTCAGACTACAGGAGATCATATTGCGATGCATTACAACACACAAACGTTTCATCAAGTGGCTATCTCTCTTAACGTCTTCTCGATCATCAGACCTAAATATCTCCCCACATTGCTTAGTCGCCCGTGGAGAGAGAGGAGTGCAACCAAATGAAAAGAGAGGGAGAGAAAAGGGTGCCAGTACTACATAATAACATTGCCTATAGCATTAAGGTCACCCTTATCTGATCGTCTTGGGAGTGACAAATGTTGAAAACAGTCTTCCGTGGCCAATACAACAGGCCGACGAGGGACTTGTGCCAGAGGGAAAGGGAGAGGATATAAGCAGATACCCCAGCAAATTAAACCTTTTCAATACAAAAACTATAAACAACATAATTAAAAGGCTGCCTTCTAAAAACCATTATGGAAGTCATTACATTATAGAGAATGGGGACTATTAAATGTGGGAGGTATGACAAGATAGCGCACTGGGGCGGAGGTCAAACTCGTGCCAATGTTATGAGCTCGTCCTAGGAGCGCAGGCGCTGGGACAAAAGGGGGGCAGAGGACTACGCTACGCCAGGCACATGCTACAAAGCGGCATCCGGTGAAATGTGAGTGTAGGTCTCCATGTTCCCGTCTCCCGCCTCCCAGGACTTTCGCCATGTGGCTTATGGAACGACTGACTAGGTGTGATGACCCTCCCCGGTATTCGCAGTGTTAAAAGCTGTCAGTAGGACGTCCCATTGCAGCGCTATGGGATATTTACGGAGCCCCGCTGTCTCTTCCCTGTGAAGTGCTGTACTTTTTGCCGGTGCCCATATCTGAAGTGAGTGCGTCCAGCTGATCGTCTCTGGGGGGTTCGCCTGCTTCCACCTTTTCGTAATTGAGCGCTTGGCCGTTATTAGTCCTAAATCTCTGAATCGTGATGTAACCCTATTCTTCTTGGACCTGTCATAAGCTCCCAGTATGCAGAGCTCCCACGTGGGTGGCAGGGAGGTGCCAGTGCAGAGCGCCAATGCTGCAGCAACACTCTGCCAATAAAGTTGAAGGGAGGGGCAGGCCCATAACATATGGAGTAGATCCGCGTCAAGCTGATGACAGCGTGGGCACTCAGAGGTGGCAATGTTAAAATATCTGTTAATGTTGTCGGGAGAGAGATACACCCTCTGTATGATATATGTTTGTATTAACTTGTATTTAGAACTCCGTGGTATGTATGTAGCACCAGCTAGGATAGTGATCCATTCCTTGTCCGTCCAGGGTCGACCCCTGTCAGCCTCCCAGTGGGCACGAAGCGTCCGCATCGGCTTCAGTGTGTGTGTGTGAGTAGAGCCGTCACCAGCCAGTGCACAATGTGAGAACCTGCCCCCATGACGTGTAGATATTGCAACAACAGGTGTATCGGCGGCTTGGACGTTAAATCCCCCAATAGGGCCGAAAGGGCTCGTATGAGAGAAGTGTGGAGAAGAAACTGTCCAGCAGGTAAATCCGTATCCTCTGCTAGCTCCTCAAATATTAAGAGTGTGCCGTCCCTGTAAAGATCACCCAGAGTGTCTATTCCTGCTGTGTGCCAATGCAGGAGGGCGGTTTCAGAAGTGGTCATTTCTCCTCTGGGAGTCCCTAAGAGCGGTATGATCGGGGCATACGGGAGCGTCGCACGAGTGAGGTACAAGCCCCTTTTATAGCATTGATGGGCAAGGCCTAGATGAAGCTGGTGCGGACGTGGGGTCCGGGCAGCCGGGTGGAATAAATTATATATTTGGGCGTGAGTCCACGACTGCTGCAAAGTCGCCATGTCTTCAAGGTTAGTGTCATTAAGACATTTCGTTTCCCACTTCAGTTGAGCTGCTATGTAATACAACTCCAGGTTGGGAACGGCCAGCCCTCCCTGAGAAGTGGGAGCATATAACTTCCACAGTGCGACTCTGGGTCTGCTCTTGTTCCATATGAGGTCTCGGGATAGACGCTCCATGTCACGGAAAGTCTTAGTGGGGACATAAACCGGTAGGTTAGAAAAATAGTACAATAGTTTGGGAAGGACTATCATTTTCAGCAAGGTGACACGGCTCATGACGTTCAACGGGAGCGACTTCCAGAAGTGTACCTGTGCGCGTACCGCCAAAATTGCCCTCATGGGATTACCCTCCAATAAATCATCTGGGGTTCGGTATATCTGAATCCCTAAGTATCGAAAGGTGGTGGGATACCACGGGAGCAGCGAACCGTTGGTGACTACATCTGTTTCTGTCGTAGCCGCACTAAAGGGATACACTCCAGACTTGGCCCAATTTACCCGGAGTCCCGACAGTTCCACAAACACCCTCAGCACATTTGCTATGGACCCGGGTATGTCAGTAACATCACGTACATATAGTAAGAGGTCGTCAGCATACAGAGACACAGCATGCATCCCGTCCCCGAGGCGTATGCCCCATTCCTCCCCTCCTCTGCAGAGTAGCATTGCCAGTGGCTCCATGGCGAGAGAGAAAAGTAGCGGGGACAACGGGCATCCCTGTCGCGTCCCCCTCCTCACTCTAATAGGAGCAGACACAATCCTACCAGTGCGGACACGAACAGTGGGGCGCTGATATAGTAGGCTTACCATGGTGAGAAAGAGGTCGCCTAGTTCGTATTTGCGTAGCACCGCCACCAGATAGGGCCATTCCAAGGAGTCGAATGCCTTCTCCAGATCTAATACCAGGTATTCAAGCTCCCTCATTATACAATCCAATATGCGGCATTCCACTTAAGCATGCTGCACAATAATAAGGATGGGAAGGCAGTTGTGAATATGAGAAACAAACCTTTAGGGAAGAATTCAGGCTTATAGCAAGCTGATTTGACAAAATTGGATATAGTTTTTTGGACAAGTACTACCAAACAACACAAAACATAAAGAGCAGAATGTTGAGAATTATCTACAGGCCAATGAAAACTATTTTAAGAGAGTTTTCCCTCATTCTCAGTTTAGCTCAAGTATAGGAATTTGGATAATATCTAGGGTAAATAAAAATTCTTTCCACTTCCAAGCCCCACAAGTGTCTGCCCAAGTAATACTGTCCAAATGCATTGCTGTTCCTTACCTTCATTTCACAAAACGAATCCCAGGGTCTCCCAGAATTTGTTCTGTGCCTTTTTATCTGTATTTATTATTAAATAGCAGATTGCATGATTTGATATCTTTAGTATAACTAAGGGTAAACAGCTTGAAGTAGAAGTGCTGGCAGGGAAGCATTTTTTTCTTTTAGTTTAATCAGTTCAAAGCTTGACTTACAATATAGGGTCTCCAGCTCCACCCCAAATTCTTCTTCTCTGTATTGGATCTTTGCCACCATTTTACAAAGACATCTCAATAAACATCATCATTTTAGTCATTTAGTTCAGTCAATAATGAGATTTTTGGATCTCTTCAAAAACCTTTATTTTTTTATTCAGATTAGTAAAATCAGATAACTCTGGTTACAGAAATATCAAGACAATCATGGTTAGAGTCGAAAAAGAAATTACAGCACGTTCCATAAAATAATAAATCCCTATTCTTTTCTAAGCAGTTCCTAACCTATCAGAACCCATAAAGAGTCCTTTTGGAAAAGAGCAAGATTCAAAGGAGCATTTATAGAGTAGAGTAAAATTAAGTTGAACTCTCCATTAAGAGTAGTTCTAGAAACTCTCCGAGTCTTTTCTCTCCAGTCAGCATCATCAAACAGTCGCAGTAACAACTGTTCAAAGTTTTTTTTAAACTAAGAAAAAGGTCACAGCATTAGCCATAATAGTTAAGGGAATAGTCACCCACAAAGCGGTAGGCAGTAGAAATCACCATCAGCAGTGACTTCACAGCGAATAAGGCACAAGGAGTACTTTAGTGCTAAAGGAAAGGGATGTTTGCAGAAGAATGGTCTGGACTGCATTACATCTAACTAGGAACATGTATAATTATAAATCACAGAAACATATGTAACAATCCATGCTGGTGTTAGGTCATCTTGAGCCAATGACGAAGAATCGCCTGATGGTCTGCAGCGTCTTCCTTCGTTCCATGGCAAACATACTGAGCCTTTAGGCTCATTTCAGTTTCACTTTCTATGTGCTCAGGGGGCTATCTCAACCCCCCGAGCACGAAGAAAGACGGTAGAGGTATCATTGGAAAGGGGAGAATCTCCCTAGTGGATCCCTGCTTGGGGATCGCTCCAGGAGGGTGATCCTCAAGCAGGTATTCACCCACTAGACACCAGGGAGGGGGGAGCGGCCCCTTGGGCAAGGGCCTTCGCTCCCCCCAAATATGTTTGGGAAATACAGTCCTTCTGCCCCCCCCGGGGAGCAGATGGGGGCATTAGCCCCCAATCTCCCCCCCCCCCTTCGGGGGGCAGATAGCCCACCAGAAACCAGGGATTATTTTTGTATTGATGTAGAGAAATTACATTCTTTCTGCTGGAAAGTAGCCCTGGTGGCAGAGAGCCCACTAGAAGCTAGGGATTTTTTTTTATTTGATTTAGGTGTGGGGGCTGCCAAAGATGGGCAGACCAGTGCCCCCACACACCCAAAAAAGCAACTGTCTTTCTTCCCCCCAGGGCCAGATGGGGTGGGTGCAGAAAGCCAAATAGGCACCATGGATTATTTTTTTGTACGTAGGGGCTGCCTAGAATGGGCATGATAATGCCCCCACCACGAAAACAATTGCCACAGTCTTTCTGCCCCCCCCTCCCCCGGAAGGCATCAGGGGGTAATAGCCCCTTATAGCCTCTCTCCGGGGGGGGGGGCAAAAAGCCCACTATGCATCAGAAAATATATATCTTTTAAATTCAGGGGTGAGGTCAGCCCCCAAATGCTGCAGTCTTTCTGCCCCCCAGGGGGGGAGATGGGGGCAGTGGCCCATGATCTGCCCCCCAGGGGGAGGAGCAGAAAGCCCACTACACACCAGGGATTATCATTTTTTTATACGTAGGGGTGGGTGACTGCCCAGAATGGGCATGGCAATGCCCCACCCCACAAAAGTTGTCAGTTTTTCGGCCCCTCCCCTCCCCCCGAGTGGCAGATAGGGGCAAAAGGCTCTTATCTGACTCCCGGGGAAGAGGGGGGCAAAAGACCAATAGAGGATGGGGTGACTTGTGTGCCTCTCACCAGGTTCTATTACCCAGAATCGCTTGCAAACTTTGGAATGGAAAGTTCTGGAATCTGCGTGAATCCACAAAATTCCACTCACCCCCCATTCCCCAAAGTCTTCTGAAAAAAATGGTACCTCACTCTCGTGAGTAGGCCTAGTGCCCGCGACAGGAAACGGCCCAAAACGCAACATGGACACACCACATTTTTACAGTGAAAACTGACCCCTTTTTTGCTAAGTGCCTAGCTGTGGATTTTGAACCCTAGCTCTGCCGGCACCTAAAGCAATCTAGCAAACCTATACATTTTAAAAAACTAGACACCCAGGGGAATCCAGGATGGGGTGACTTCACCAGGTTCTGTTACCCAGAATCCCTTGCAAACCTCAAACTTAGTTTGAAAAACACACATTTTCCTTATATTTCTGTGATCGAAAGTTCTGGAATCTGTGTGGATCAACAAAGTTCCTCGCATTCCCCAAAGTTTTCCGAGGAAAATGGTACCTCACTTGTGTGGATAGGCCTAGTGCTCGCGACAGGCAAGGCCCCTAAACGTATTGTGGAGACTTCAAAATTACCTATCACAAAACGACCTGGTTTTGCAAGTGGGGCACCTGGGTTTTTGGCCCCTGGTTCAGCAACCATCTAGGGAAACCTACCAAATCCACACATTTATGAAAGCTAGAAACCCGGGGGAGTCCGGGGAGGTATGGCTTGCGTGGATCCCCCAACCTTTCCCCACCCAGAATCCCCTGCAAACCTCAACTTTTGCTGAAATAAATCTGACTTTTCTCAAATTTCTGTGTGAGAATGTTGTGGGATTACCAGGCTGACACAAATTTCCTACCACCTAGTGTTCCTCCAGGTCTCCTGATAAAAATGGTTCCTCGCTTGCGTGGGTAGGCATAGTGGCTGCAACAGGAAATGGCCCCAATCGTACTGTGGAGTCATCAAAATCATAAAACTACCTGGTTTTGCGGGGGTGACCTGTGTTTTTTGACCCGGTGTTTGCGGCCATCTTGGGAAACCTACCAAACCCACACATTTCTGAAAACACCCTGGGGAGTCTTGTGAGGTATTGCTTGCTTGGATCCCCCAACGTTTTCCTACCCAGAATCTCCTGCAAACCTCAAATTTAGCTGGAAAACCCCCACTTTTTCACTCTTTTTTTGTGTGGGAGCACTGTGCCGGCACAAATGTCCTACCAGGTAGTGTTCCCCTTGGTCTACCGAGTAAAATGATACCTCACTTGTGTAGCTGTCCAATGCAGGATCCACTAAAAACGTATTGTTTGAAAAATGTAGCGCTTAGAATTTGCAGTGCTATATCTTTAATCCCCATGTTTTTGGCTCTTCCCAGTCACAGGCCTTTGGCCTACCCACCAAGTGAGGTATTGTTTTTCTCGGGAGAACAAGGGGAATGCTAGGTGGTAGGACATTTGTGCCGGCACGGTGATCCCACTCAAAAATGTACGGAAAAAGTGATTTTTTTTTCCAGCTCAATTTGAGGTTTGCAAAGGATTCTGGAAGGGAATCTTTGGGGGATCCTCACAAGCCGTACCTCACTGGATTCCCCAAGGTGTCTAGTTTTCAGAAATGTGTGGGTTTGGTAGGTTTCCCTGTACGGCTGCGAGCCCAGGGCCCAAAACCCAGGTGCCCCCCCCCTGCAACACCCGGTCGTTTTATGAATTTTCAAGACTCCACAATACGTTTTGGGCCCTTGCCTGTCGCGGGTACTTGACCCACCCACACGAGTGAGGTACCATTTTTTTGGGAGACCTGGGGGAACGCTGAGTGGTAGGAAATTTGTGTCAACCAGGTAATCCTACAACTTTCCCACACAGAAATTTGAGAAAATTTGATTTTTTTCCTCAAAATTTGAAGTTTGCAGGCGATTCTAGGTAGAGAAATGTTGGGGGATCCACGCAAGCCATACAACCCCAGACTCCCCTGAGTCTCTAGTTTTCAGAAATGTGTTGGTTTGGTAGGCTAATCTAGATGGCCGCCAAGCCTGAGACCAAAAACTCAAGAGACCCCCCCCCCCACCCACTTGCAAAAGCAGATCGTTTTGTGATAGGTAATTTTGATGTCTCCACAATACGTTTTGGGCCCTTGCCTGTCACGGGTACTTGACCCATCCACACGAGTGAGGTACCATTTTTATCGGGAGACCTGGTGGAATGCTGAATGATAGGACATTTGTGTCAGTTCTGTGATCCCATTATTTTCCCACACAGAAATTTGAGAAAAATTTGATTTTTTTCAGCAAAATTTGAGGTTTGCAAGGGATTCTGGGTAGGGAAAATCCACGCAGGCCATACCTCCCTGGACTCCCCCGGGTCTCTAGTTTTCAGAAATGTGTGGACTTGGTAGGTTTCCCAAGTTGACAGCCAAGCCCGGGACCAAATACTCATGTGCCCCCCCTCCACCCCCCCCTTGCAACACCAGGTTGTTTTCGGATACATAGGGTGTATCTGCGTTTTCGGTCCTGGGGTTGGCAGCCATCTAGGGAAACCTACCAAACCCGCACATTACTGAAAATCCACAGTACGATTTGGGCCATTTCCTGTTGCAGCCACTATACCTACACACACAAGTGAGGTAGAAGACTTTGGGGAATGCAGGGTGGGTGAAATTTTGCTGGATTCACGAAGATTCCAGAACTTTCCATCACAGAAATGTGAGGAACATTAGTATTTTTTGACAAAGTTTGAGGTTTGCAAGGGTTTCTGGGTAAGCGAGCCTGCGAGAGCCACACAAGTCACCTAATCCTGGATTCCTCTGGGTGTCTAGTTTTCAAAAATGTATAGGTTTGCTTTGTTGCTCTAGGTGCCAGCAGAGCTAGGGTTACAAATCTACAGCTAGGCACTTTGCCAAAAGAGGGTCCGTTTTCACAGTAAAAATGTGATGTGTCCACGTTGTGTTTTAGGTTGTTTCCTGTCACGGGCACTTGGCCTACTCACACAAGTGATGTATTATTTTTATTGGAAGACTTTGGAGAATGCGGGGTGGGTGGAATTTTGTGGATCCACGCAGATTCCAGAACTTTCCATCACAGAAATGTGAGGAAAATGTTTTTTTTTTATACAAAGATTGAGGTTTGCAAGGGATTCTGGGTAACAGAACCTAGAGAGAGCCACACAAGCCACCCCATCCTAGATTCCCCTGGGTGTCTAGTTTTTAAAAAGGTATAGGTTTGCTAGGTTTCTCTAGGTGCCGTCAGAGCTAGGGTTCAAAATCTACAGCTAGGCACTTTGCAAAAAAAGGGTCAATTTTCACTGTAAAAATGTGGTGTGTCCATGTTGCGTTTTGCACCGTTTCCTGTCGCGGGCACTAAGCCTACCCACACAAGTAGGGTATCCTTTTTATGGGAAGAATTACGGGAACACAGAATTGTAGAGCAACTGTCATTACCTATTGACCTCCGATGCATTTTTGCCTTCCAAATGTAAGACGATGTGTAAAAAAGTAATCACTTTGAAAAATGTCCTATAATTCACATTCTAGTATGGGTACCCACAACTTCGGAGATGTGCAAATAGCTACTGTTTTTCAACTCTATATTTGGTTCTCATTTCAGAAATACATGGGTGCCTTTCATACCGATTTTTCACTGTTTATATTTTCCCAAATTTATTGTTACATACCCGGTACACAATAAAGAAAATTGCAAGACGCTGCTCAGTTATTGGCTCTGGGTTCATCGGGTTCTTGGTCAACCTATAAGTCCTATATATCGCTACCACCAGAAGGGTCCAGCGGATGTAAAACATGTGTCATACTTAGAAGAAATTACAGGTGAAAAAGTTGCCACAAATTTTCAACTCATTTTCAATTTTTCAACTGTTAGTTTCTATAAATAAAACTTTGAAGGATCTACACAAATGACCCCTTTCTGAATTCAGAATTTTGTCTACTTTACTTAAATGTATAGCTTTCCAGTATCCATTAGTACTTTCATACCCGTTTCTACCATTAACTGGAAGGAGGTTGAAAGCACAAAAATTGCAAAAATAGGCTATGTCCTAGTAAAATGCCAAAACTGTGCAAAAAATGTTGGTTTTCTAACAAAAGTCAGTCTGTCCCTGAAAGCTGGGAGGATGGTGATTTCAGTGCCACAAACCCTTTGTTGATCCCATTTGCAGGGAAAAAACAAGACGCTTTCATTTTCAGCACTTTATAAACGCAACAGTTTTGAGCTACTACTTCATTTCAGAAATCGAGGATAAACAACAAGCTACAAGTGCAAGCCTTTACCTTGAAAACAACTAATGTATGAACATAGTCCAGACTTGAATACACATGAGACTTTAAATATCTCATGAACCAGTTTTGCAGGCCAGGGATGGACGGTTGCGAAAAAGGACAGCACCCTGCATTCTAAACAATAAATATGAAAGTACAATTTCTGGTTGCTCCACTCAAGGAGTGTAGCCCTCTGGACGTCAACTCATCCAAAATGCCTGGGGTAGCATAAGTGACTAAGTGACATCACACACCCTTTAACCTTCACTTTCACTCACACCTACATGCTTACACATGCACACACATTCTCACTTACTCACACGTAAAAACACACTCACCTACAAGCATGCACACAAAATACATTTAAAAGTACTTTTGACTTACCTTAGCCGTCAGGAAAGGTCATATTCCAGCTAACAGTACTTAATGTTTTATTACACTAATAACTTGGCTAGGGCGGTCGACCTTGAATCTGGGGAACTGGGTTAGAGTCTTGGAAACGATGCTGAACACCCTGTGATTCTGGGCCAATCACCTAATCTCCCCGTGCATAACAAAAAAATTAATGTGTCGCCATGTCACCGCAACTGGTGCTATGTAAAGTGCTCTGATACCCGATACTGACGTGTCAAGTTCGCACTATATAAAACTCTGTAAAATAAAAAATACTTTAAAAAAAATAAAAAGTGAACAATATAATAGTATTCACTATTCGTGCAATGAAAAGAATTGGCAGAAATCAGAGTGGAGTCCCAACTGACATCTGTAAAGACGAGCTGCCTTTGTGTTCCTGGCACAGATTTCACCACCTATGAAACCAGGGGTCGCAAAAGCAGTTCCAGGGGTCACTAGGGTCAAGCCAGGAGTTGCAGCTGCGACGCCTACATGATGTCAGTATGTAAGCCCCTTACTGTCTTTCTTCATCTCTTAATAATTGTTATATCCTACGGCACAGCAATACCGTTCCCGAACTGCAGGGTACAGGTCCAACAAGATATAGAAGTTTGTTGAAGGTCAATTGTTTCGAGCTTGTCAAATTTTAACAACTTATACATTTGACTGCTATCGACTAATTTGCATACATCATATAAAAAATTACGCTGTTTTAGAGGGAGAGCCTGTTTCACGTGTGATTCCGCCGTGAGGGGAACGGCTACACTTTCTCTATCTGCCGTAAAAGGGACGGCCAACTGCAATCCCCAGCAGCCCCATGTAGCGGCAGTAACTGCCGTGACGTCTCTTCCCGTGCCTGGAGGCACGTAAAGGACCGGCCAGCCTCCCGTAGCGCAGGACGCTGTTTTAGAGGGAGAGCCTGTTTCACGTGTGATTCTGCCGTGAGGGGAACGGCTACACTTTCTCTATCTGCCGTAAAGGGGACGGCCAACTACAATTCCCAGCAGCCCCTGTAGCGGCGGCGACTGCTGTGACGTCTCTTCCCGCGCCGGGAGGTGTGTAAAGGACTGGCCAGCCTCCGGCAGCGTGGGACGCGCGTGGGCGAAGCTCGGGCGGGCCTTTCTGCGCCCGTCAGAGCCCGTCGGAGCCGAGAAGAGGCTGGGCTGGGCCAGCCCTCTGACACCGCAGGTGTGGAGTCCTTAGTTCCAAGGTACTGTTGCGGTGTGGAAATCCACTGTTTGCTACGCTCAGCATTTTTTTTTTCTTTTCTTTTCTTTTCTATTTTTTTTTTCTTTTTAAATTTGCCTGCCTTGTTGCACAACCCAGACTTTCTGCATTCAGCACTATGCCACTTTATTGCCTGATTGACTTTTAAGTTGTCTGCTTCCTTGCACAGCCTAGCCCTTTTGCACTTAGTATTATGCCATTTTACTGTTTGAGCGGAGTCATCAACAGCGTGGGGTATAGGACTATTACAGCACTCAGTCCCTGGAAGGAGCACTGGAAGGAGCACCTATTCCGGCCATGGTACTGCTTTCTACTCGCCTGTCTCTTTGCATAGCCCAGACCATATGACTTGAGCTGACTTTGCACTCACTCCGTATTAAGTAACTTTATTGCCGGTTTGTGTCCCTTAAATTGTTTGCCCTTTTGTACTTAGTACCACACCACATTACTACCTGAGTGGAGATATCAATAGAGTGGGGAGCGCGTGGGGAGCGCGTTAACACCCAGCGCAAGGGAAACATCGATTTGGGCTCCGTTTTGTTCATGAGTAGTGGTTTCTACTCTCCTATTTCTTTTCTGATTGTGTGATGAGTAAGGGTAAGTCACTAATTGGGAAGGGGGTGGCGGGAATGCTTGATGCCTCCCTGACAAGAGCAGAATCAGCACTAATGCACGAAATAGCGTTAACTGAATGGCGACTTTACCTTGAACCCATGGCAAGGTCATCGCAAGCTAATTCAGACGTATATGACCTAACTGGCACTAATGTCCAGAACAAGGAAACTGCTCCAACTTTGGTACTTCTGGACTCACAGCCCACTGAAGTAAATCTACCAGACTGCAGTCAAGGACAACAGGCACCAATTGAGCATAATCCAATAACTACTAGGTCCCGGGGACAAAAATCTTAAATTAACCAAACAAGACCTCATCAACCACCTGCCAAAAAAAGAAAAGGTCAGGGGGTAGCCAGACAGGTTTCTGCAAGGGGGAAAAATCAAACTCCTAATTCGAAAGTGACCACGGGTCAGTTAAACGCCTTTTTGCCAGAGTCTATCCCCGTAACTAATACTATACAAGACGCCAACACCGGAGAATTCTGGAATAAAATTAGAGAGATCTTTACAGATTCATTAAAACCTGTTTTAAATATGTTGGGTGATATGGAGGGTCGATTGTCAGCATAGAGAAGCGAATAAATACCCAGATTGTTACAATGACTGCTAAAAGTAATACCCTTGTAAACGTTGACCCTGCCCAGTGCGTAGGTGAGCAAACCCCTATATCTCATTTGAGTAGTTTTATTGATAAGAACTATCAAAATTGCTCAGTCAGGTCTGCACTCACAAACTATAAATGCTAGATTAGTAGGACTACCCCAAACTGGAATAGGGAGTGAAAGGGCGACAGAGAATCAGAGAGGGGGTACTGACCACCCACAGTCAGGGCCCCCTGGACAAGGCCCTCTAGGTCGACAAACAGCTAGAGTGAATCAGGGAGATAAAGCAATTTCTCTTCCAATTCTGCAAAAGGCTTTACAGCCTTTTGCAGTTGCCCCAAAGTCTTTATATCTCCCACCAGACGCAACTCCGCTAACGGTGGTCTTGGTTAATGTTCCTTCGCTCTCTCCCGGGGAAAAGGAACACTGGTCGGCTTTGAGAAATAAAGCCTTGTACTTTCTATCTGGGAGAACGGGAATTAAAAATGGGCTTTTCTCGGAATTTAAAATAGCCAGGCGAATTGAATGGGTGGGCAATCTGGAGAAAAGCCTGCCCGGAGACTTTATTATGTTCTCTTTTTCCTCACAACAATTAGTGCAAACGGTTATGGAGAGGATCGGTAATTGGCCAGTAAGGCACAAAGGGATAAGTGTGGTCCAGTTGGACTTTTTCTATCACCCCCCAAGACTGGTTTGGAATCGCAGAGAATAAGGACCATTCATTGGGCCTCCTTCTCACATTTATTTTGTACCCACTTTTAACCATTTTGATGCTCTGAACAACCTGAAGGAGATAGATTGACTGTGTATCCCCTCCGTCTATAGGAGGTGCAGTTTCGGGTGACTTTCAACCTATGGGGCAGGTGACTATAAGGAGTCCGTCACTTAAAGATGGCCCCAACAACCCTTTTACTCCAGGTTTACTAGAGGTCTCAAGGGAAAATGCAGTTTCCGTAAGCCCAACAACTGCGCAGGTGGAGACTTTTGACTCTAGCACCAAAATTAGGGGTTTAGGTGATGTAAATATTTAACTGTTCATTTCACCCCTGTTTGAGAAATATCTTATCTCCCCCTCCCGCTACAAACTGGAACATCTGTTTCTGGAACGTAGCTGGGTTGCGTTTGAAGATAGACAATACAGAGTGGATTGAGTTTATCCATGGCAAGGATATTTTAACCTTACAAGAAACATGGTGTATAGACTCGATACATATTAATGGGTATAAAACATTTAACATGCAAGCTGTAAAGAGTAGGGGGGTAGACCAAAAGGAGGACTCTGCACTTTTATCTCAAATTGTTTGATTGTGGATAAATTAGTATTTCATCAAGGTGATTGTTATTATCACATTTTTGAAATGGCATGTAGTGCAACTCAATCTGTGATTGTGGTTAATTTTTATAACAACGTCCCAGAGGGAGAACTTGGTACGATGGTTAGAGCACAGACTGGGGCTTTGAATGCTATTTATAAAGAGGGTAGAAAAGACTGTATGTTAATTGTTCAGGGAGATTTAAACTGTGCTAACAAATCCAGTTGGCCGCACACTGCTCGTCACACCAGCAAGTTGCCCCAAGGAATTCTGGTAGATGTAGTGGCGACGGCGAGTACGCCTATGCCACAGTGTTTGAAAAAAAGTATGGGTCGCATTAGCCATCCCTGGACACGTGTTTCGAGGTAGTTGCCTCTCGTCAGCAGGGAGTAGGTAAGTGTAAAAGGGTGCCGCGTGGACTGCCAATAACGTAAAAACAGGTAGAGTACCTCTCATGGCGCGCAGGTGCTGGTCCAGAGCTCGTCAGCCCAAATGGCTCAAGGGAGCCTTTATATAACAAATCCAGTTGGCCGCACACTGCTCGTCACACCAGCAAGTTGCCCCAAGGAATTCTGCTAGATGTAGTGGCGACGGCGAGTACGCCTATGCCACAGTGTTTGAAAAAATGTATGTGTCGCATTAGCCATCCCTGGACACGTGTTTCGAGGTAGTTGCCTCTCGTCAGCAGGGAATAGGTAAGTGTAAAAGGGTGCCGCGTGGACTGCCAATAACGTAAATACAGGTAGAGTACCTCTCATGGCGCGCAGGTGCTGGTCCAGAGCTCGTCAGCCCAAATGGCTCAAGGGAGCCTTTATATAACAAATCCAGTTGGCCGCACACTGCTCGTCACACCAGCAAGTTGCCCCAAGGAATTCTGGTAGATGTAGTGGCGACGGCGAGTACGCCTATGCCACAGTGTTTGAAAAAAAGTATGTGTCGCATTAGCCATCCCTGGACACGTGTTTCGAGGTAGTTGCCTCTCGTCAGCAGGGAGTAGGTAAGTGTAAAAGGGTGCCGCGTGGACTGCCAATAACGTAAAAACAGGTATAGTACCTCTCATGGCGCGCAGGTGCTGGTCCAGAGCTCGTCAGCCCAAATGGCTCAAGGGAGCCCTTATATAACAAATCCAGTTGGCCGCACACTGCTCGTCACACCAGCAAGTTGCCCCAAGGAATTCTGGTAGATGTAGTGGCGACGGCGAGTACGCCTATGCCACAGTGTTTGAAAAAAAGTATGTGTCGCATTAGCCATCCCTGGACACGTGTTTCGAGGTAGTTGCCTCTCGTCAGCAGGGAGTAGGTAAGTGTAAAAGGGTGCCGCGTGGACTGCCAATAACGTAAAAACAGGTAGAGTACCTCTCATGGCACGCAGGTGCTGGTCCAGAGCTCGTCAGCCCAAATGGCTCAAGGGAGCCTTTATATACCAATCCAGTTGGCCGCACACTGCTCGTCACACCAGCAAGTTGCCCCAAGGAATTCTGGTAGATGTAGTGGCGACGGCGAGTACGCCTATGCCACAGTGTTTGAAAAAAAGTATGTGTCGCATTAGCCATCCCTGGACACGTGTTTCGAGGTAGTTGCCTCTCGTCAGCAGGGAGTAGGTAAGTGTAAAAGGGTGCCGCGTGGACTGCCAATAACGTAAAAACAGGTAGAGTACCTCTCATGGCGCGCAGGTGCTGGTCCAGAGCTCGTCAGCCCAAATGGCTCAAGGGAGCCTTTATATAACAAATCCAGTTGGCCGCACACTGCTCGTCACACCAGCAAGTTGCCCCAAGGAATTCTGGTAGATGTAGTGGCGACGGCGAGTACGCCTATGCCACAGTGTTTGAAAAAAAGTATGTGTCGCATTAGCCATCCCTGGACACGTGTTTCGAGGTAGTTGCCTCTCGTCAGCAGGGAGTAGGTAAGTGTAAAAGGGTGCCGCGTGGACTGCCAATAACGTAAAAACAGGTAGAGTACCTCTTATGGCGCGCTGGTGCTGTTCCAGAGCTCGTCAGCCCAAATGGCTCAAGGGAGCCTTTATATAACAAATCCAGTTGGCCGCACACTGCTCGTCACACCAGCAAGTTGCCCCAAGGAATTCTGGTAGATGTAGTGGCGACGGCGAGTACGCCTATGCCACAGTGTTTGAAAAAAAGTATGTGTCGCATTAGCCATCCCTGGACACGTGTTTCGAGGTAGTTGCCTCTCGTCAGCAGGGAGTAGGTAAGTGTAAAACGGTGCCGCGTGGACTGCCAATAACGTAAAAACAGGTAGAGTACCTCTCATGGCGCGCAGGTCCTGGTCCAGAGCTCGTCAGCCCAAATGGCTCAAGGGAGCCCTTATATAACAAATCCAGTTGGCCGCACACTGCTCGTCACACCAGCAAGTTGCCCCAAGGAATTCTGGTAGATGTAGTGGCGAAGGCGAGTACGCCTATGCCACAGTGTTTGAAAAAAAGTATGTGTCGCATTAGCCATCCCTGGACACGTGTTTCGAGGTAGTTGCCTCTCGTCAGCAGGGAGTAGGTAAGTGTAAAAGGGTGCCGCGTGGACTGCCAATAACGTAAAAACAGGTAGAGTACCTCTCATGGCGCGCAGGTGCTGGTCCAGAACTGCATTTTCCCTTGGACTTTTGTTAATATTCAGGCTCCTTGAGCCGGTGGAGCTGACGAGCTCATGGTTACGCACCTGCGCGCTACGAGAGGTACTTTACCTGAGAACACTTATTTTAGCAGCCTACACAGCAACCCTACACACTCACCTACTCCCTGCTGACGAGTGGCAACTACCTCGAAACACGTGTCCAGGGATGGCTAACGCTACACTTACTTGCACTCATGACTCGGGCATAGGCGTACCCGCCGACGCTGACTTCAGGGACCACAATTCTTTGGGGCAACACGCTGGTAGGTGGAGCAGTGTGCGACCAATTGGACTTTTGTTAATATTCAGGCTCCTTGAGCCGGTGGAGCTGACGAGCTCATGGTTACGCACCTGCGTGCTACAAGAGGTACTTTACCTGAGAACACTTATTTTAGCAGCCTACACAGCAACCCTACACACTCACCTACTCCCTGCTGACGAGAGGGAACTACCTCGAAACACGTGTCCAGGGATGGCTAACGCTACACTTACTTGCACTCATGACTCGGGCATAGGCGTACCCGCCGACGCTGACTTCAGGGACCACAATTCTTTGGGGCAACACGCTGGTAGGTGGAGCAGTGTGCGACCAATTGGACTTTTGTTAATATTCAGGCTCCTTGAGCCGGTGGAGCTGACGAGCTCATGGTTACGCACCTGCACGCTACGAGAGGTACTTTACCTGAGAACACTTATTTTAGCAGCCTACACAGCAACCCTACACACTCACCTACTCCCTGCTGACGAGAGGCAACTACCTCGAAACACGTGTCCAGGGATGGCTAACGCTACACTTACTTGCACTCATAACTCGGGCATAGGCGTACCCGCCGACGCTGACTTCAGGGACCACAATTCTTTGGGGCAACACGCTGGTAGGTGGAGCAGTGTGTGACCAATTGGACTTTTGTTAATATTCAGGCTCCTTGAGCCGGTGGAGCTGACGAGCTCATGGTTACGCACCTGCGCGCTACGATAGGTACTTTACCTGAGAACACTTATTTTAGCAGCCTACACAGCAACCCTACACACTCACCTACTCCCTGCTGACGAGAGACAACTACCTCGAAACACGTGTCCAGGGATGGCTAACGCTACACTTACTTGCACTCATGACTCGGGCATAGGCGTACCCGCCGACGCTGACTTCAGGGACCACAATTCTTTGGGGCAACACGCTGGTAGGTGGAGCAGTGTGCGACCAATTGGACTTTTGTTAATATTCAGGCTCCTTGAGTCGGTGGAGCTGACGAGCTCATGGTTACGCACCTGCGCGCTACGAGAGGTACTTTACCTGAGAACACTTATTTTAGCAGCCTACACAGCAACCCTACACACTCACCTACTCCCTGCTGACGAGAGGCAACTACCTCGAAACACGTGTCCAGGGATGGCTAACGCTACACTTACTTGCACTCATGACTCGGGCATAGGCGTACCCGCCGACGCTGACTTCAGGGACCACAATTCTTTGGGGCAACACGCTGGTAGGTGGAGCAGTGTGCGACCAATTGGACTTTTGTTAATATTCAGGCTCCTTGAGCCGGTGGAACTGACGAGCTCATGGTTACGCACCTGCGCGCTACGAGAGGTACTTTACTTGAGAACACTTATTTTAGCAGCCTACACAGCAACCCTACACACTCACCTACTCCCTGCTGACGAGAGGCAACTACCTCGAAACACGTGTCCAGGGATGGCTAACGCTACACTTACTTGCACTCATGACTCGGGCATAGGCGTACCCGCCGACGCTGACTTCAGGGACCACAATTCTTTGGGGCAACACGCTGGTAGGTGGAGCAGTGTGCGACCAATTGGACTTTTGTTAATATTCAGGCTCCTTGATCCGGTGGAGCTGACGAGCTCATGGTTACGCACCTGCGTGCTACGAGAGGTACTTTACCTGAGAACACTTATTTTAGCAGCCTACACAGCAACCCTACACACTCACCTACTCCCTGCTGACGAGAGGCAACTACCTCGAAACACGTGTCCAGGGATGGCTAACGCTACACTTACTTGCACTCATGACTCGTGCATAGGCGTACCCGCCGACGCTGACTTCAGGGACCACAATTCTTTGGGGCAACACGCTGGTAGGTGGAGCAGTGTGCGACCTATTGGACTTTTGTTAATATTCAGGCTCCTTGAGCCGGTGGAGCTGAAGAGCTCATGGTTACGCACCTGCGCGCTACGAGAGGTACTTTACCTGAGAATACTTATTTTAGCAGCCTACACAGCAACCCTACACACTCACCTACTCCCTGCTGACGAGAGGCAACTACCTCGAAACACGTGTCCAGGGATGGCTAACGCTACACTTACTTGCACTCATGACTCGGGCATAGGCGTACCCGCCGACGCTGACTTCAGGGACCACAATTCTTTGGGGCAACACGCTGGTAGGTGGAGCAGTGTGCGACCAATTGGACTTTTGTTAATATTCAGGCTCCTTGAGCCGGTGGAGCTGACGAGCTCATGGTTACGCACCTGCGCGCTACGAGAGGTACTTTACCTGAGAACACTTATTTTAGCAGCCTACACAGCAACCCTACACACTCACCTACTCCCTGCTGACGAGAGGCAACTACCTCGAAACACGTGTCCAGGGATGGCTAACGCTACACTTACTTGCACTCATGACTCGGGCATAGGCGTACCCGCCGACGCTGACTTCAGGGACCACAATTCTTTGGGGCAACACGCTGGTAGGTGGAGCAGTGTGCGACCAATTGGACTTTTGTTAATATTCAGGCTCCTTGAGCCGGTGGAACTGACGAGCTCATGGTTACGCACCTGCGCGCTACGAGAGGTACTTTACTTGAGAACACTTATTTTAGCAGCCTACACAGCAACCCTACACACTCACCTACTCCCTGCTGACGAGAGGCAACTACCTCGAAACACGTGTCCAGGGATGGCTAACGCTACACTTACTTGCACTCATGACTCGGGCATATGCGTACCCGCCGACGCTGACTTCAGGGACCACAATTCTTTGGGGCAACACGCTGGTAGGTGGAGCAGTGTGCGACCAATTGGACTTTTGTTAATATTCAGGCTCCTTGATCCGGTGGAGCTGACGAGCTCATGGTTACGCACCTGCGTGCTACGAGAGGTACTTTACCTGAGAACACTTATTTTAGCAGCCTACACAGCAACCCTACACACTCACCTACTCCCTGCTGACGAGAGGCAACTACCTCGAAACACGTGTCCAGGGATGGCTAACGCTACACTTACTTGCACTCATGACTCGTGCATAGGCGTACCCGCCGACGCTGACTTCAGGGACCACAATTCTTTGGGGCAACACGCTGGTAGGTGGAGCAGTGTGCGACCAATTGGACTTTTGTTAATATTCAGGCTCCTTGAGCCGGTGGAGCTGAAGAGCTCATGGTTACGCACCTGCGCGCTACGAGAGGTACTTTACCTGAGAACACTTATTTTAGCAGCCTACACAGCAACCCTACACACTCACCTACTCCCTGCTGACGAGAGGCAACTACCTCGAAACACGTGTCCAGGGATGGCTAACGCTACACTTACTTGCACTCATGACTCGGGCATAGGCGTACCCGCCGACGCTGACTTCAGGGACCACAATTCTTTGGGGCAACACGCTGGTAGGTGGAGCAGTGTGCGACCAATTGGACTTTTGTTAATATTCAGGCTCCTTGAGCCGGTGGAGCTGACGAGCTCATGGTTATGCACCTGCGCGCTACGAGGGGTACTTTACCTGAGAACACTTATTTTAGCAGCCTACACAGCAACCCTACACACTCACCTACTCCCTGCTGACGAGAGGCAACTACCTCGAAACACGTGTCCAGGGATGGCTAACGCTACACTTACTTGCACTCATGACTCGGGCATAGGCGTACCCGCCGACGCTGACTTCAGGGACCACAATTCTTTGGGGCAACACGCTGGTAGGTGGAGCAGTGTGCGACCAATTGGACTTTTGTTAATATTCAGGCTCCTTGAGCCGGTGGAGCTGACGAGCTCATGGTTACGCACCTGCGCGCTACGAGAGGTACTTTACCTGAGAACTCTTATTTTAGCAGCCTACACAGCAACCCTACACACTCACCTACTCCCTGCTGACGAGAGGCAACTACCTCGAAACACGTGTCCAGGGATGGCTAACGCTACACTTACTTGCACTCATGACTCGGGGATAGGCGTACCCGCCGACGCTGACTTCAGGGACCACAATTCTTTGGGGCAACACGCTGGTAGGTGGAGCAGTGTGCGACCAATTGGACTTTTGTTAATATTCAGGCTCCTTGGTCCGGTGGAGCTGACGAGCTCATGGTTACGCACCTGCGTGCTACGAGAGGTACTTTACCTGAGAACACTTATTTTAGCAGCCTACACAGCAACCCTACACACTCACCTACTCCCTGCTGACGAGAGGCAACTACCTCGAAACACGTGTCCAGGGATGGCTAACGCTACACTTACTTACACTCATGACTCGTGCATAGGCGTACCCGCCGACGCTGACTTCAGGGACCACAATTCTTTGGGGCAACACGCTGGTAGGTGGAGCAGTGTGCGACCAATTGGACTTTTGTTAATATTCAGGCTCCTTGAGCCGGTGGAGCTGACGAGCTCATGGTTACGCACCTGCGCGCTACGAGAGGTACTTTACCTGAGAATACTTATTTTAGCAGCCTACACAGCAACCCTACACACTCACCTACTCCCTGCTGACGAGAGGCAACTACCTCGAAACACGTGTCCAGGGATGGCTAACGCTACACTTACTTGCACTCATGACTCGGGCATAGGCGTACCCGCCGACGCTGACTTCAGGGACCACAATTCTTTGGGGCAACACGCTGGTAGGTGGAGCAGTGTGCGACCAATTGGACTTTTGTTACTATTCAGGCTCCTTGAGCCGGTGGAGCTGACGAGCTCATGGTTACGCACCTGCGCGCTACGAGGGGTACTTTACCTGAGAACACTTATTTTAGCAGCCTACACAGCAACCCTACACACTCACCTACTCCCTGCTGACGAGAGGCAACTACCTCGAAACACGTGTCCAGGGATGGCTAACGCTACACTTACTTGCACTCATGACTCGGGCATAGGCGTACCCGCCGACGCTGACTTCAGGGACCACAATTCTTTGGGGCAACACGCTGGTAGGTGGAGCAGTGTGCGACCAATTGGACTTTTGTTAATATTCAGGCTCCTTGAGCCGGTGGAGCTGACGAGCTCATGGTTACGCACCTGCGCGCTACGAGAGGTACTTTACCTGAGAACTCTTATTTTAGCAGCCTACACAGCAACCCTACACACTCACCTACTCCCTGCTGACGAGAGGCAACTACCTCGAAACACGTGTCCAGGGATGGCTAACGCTACACTTACTTGCACTCATGACTCGGGCATAGGCGTACCCGCCGACGCTGACTTCAGGGACCACAATTCTTTGGGGCAACACGCTGGTAGGTGGAGCAGTGTGCGACCAATTGGACTTTTGTTAATATTCAGGCTCCTTGAGCCGGTGGAGCTGATGAGCTCATGGTTACGCACCTGCGCGCTACGAGAGGTACTTTACCTGAGAACACTTATTTTAGCAGCCTACACAGCAACCCTACACACTCACCTAATCCCTGCTGACGAGAGGCAACTACCTCGAAACACGTGTCCAGGGATGGCTAACGCTACACTTACTTGCACTCATGACTCGGGCATAGGCGTACACGCCGACGCTGACTTCAGGGACCACAATTCTTTGGGGCAACACGCTGGTAGGTGGAGCAGTGTGCGACCAATTGGACTTTTGTTAATATTCAGGCTCCTTGAGCCGGTGGAGCTGACGAGCTCATGGTTACGCACCTGCGCGCTACGAGAGGTACTTTACCTGAGAACACTTATTTTAGCAGCCTACACAGCAACCCTACACACTCACCTACTCCCTGCTGACGAGAGGCAACTACCTCGAAACACGTGTCCAGGGATGGGTAACGCTACACTTACTTGCACTCATGACTCGGGCATAGGCGTACCCGCCGACGCTGACTTCAGGGACCACAATTCTTTGGGGCAACACGCTGGTAGGTGGAGCAGTGTGCGACTAATTGGACTTTTGTTAATATTCAGGCTCCTTGAGCCGGTGGAGCTGACGAGCTCATGGTTACGCACCTGCGCGCTACGAGAGGTACTTTACCTGAGAACACTTATTTTAGCAGCCTACACAGCAACCCTACACACTCACCTACTCCCTGCTGACGAGAGGCAACTACCTCGAAACACGTGTCCAGGGATGGCTAACGCTACACTTACTTGCACTCATGACTCGGGCATAGGCGTACCCGCCGACGCTGACTTCAGGGACCACAATTCTTTGGGGCAACACGCTGGTAGGAGGAGCAGTGTGCGACCAATTGGACTTAGATTTAAACTGTGCTCCCTGTAGTAATACTGATCCTAGGTTGTGTGGTTTGGCCGAGAAGGAAGAACAACACTGTACGCATTTTTGTCATTCAAGGACCGGGGAGTGTTTTAATGAACTTCTGCATATGTTTGATCCGAGTATTGTAAATTATCTTTTACTTCCTTTTGTACCTTTGTCCTACACTTTTAGTGGCCGAGGGTTTGCATCAATAATTGATTATATGCTAGTCTCCCAGATCCATGCATCAAGGGTCCACACCTTTAAGGTAGAGGATATTGCGCTGAGTGATCACTACCCGCTTTGCTTAGCAATCACACCGCCCCTGATTATTCCCCACAACTGCAAATACAAAAGAGGTGATACTTTACCAGGAGAACTAGTCTTACATCATACAAATGGGTACTCGTTGCGGTGGCCAAAGGTGGACCCAGTGGGGTTGACAGAACAACTGATTACCAATTGTAAACGTGACATGGATATTTGTCTAGATGAGCACTCACCTTGCGAAGAGATAGTTCAATCCTTTATAGAGATTACAAAAGAGATGAAGAATCTTTCAAGGTTTCAATCTCAAACAAAACAGAAAAAGGGAGGTTGGTTCGATAAAAACTGCACATTAGCCCACTCGTATCTAAAGAGGGTGTTACGTATGAAGCAGAGATCTATCCCTGGGGTAAGAAAAGCAAGGATAGAATATCAGAGAGCATTAAAGGTAAGGAAATGTGGCCTAAGGGATGAGGCCTGGGAAGCCCTCCACACTGCCGCTATGCAGAAAAATAATGTGGCTTTCTGGAAAGCAGTTAGAGTACCTTTTCTGACTGTGGACCAGGGTCCGTCAATTGAGATTGCGATCTCGGAATAGGAGTGGGTTAACTTCTTCTCTAAAGTTTATAATGATAATTTGCATGTGGCTCTTGGGAGGGGCCATATCATTACTCCTCAAGTTCTAAACCCGGCGATTCCTATGCAGGTAACGCTGGAGGAAGTGGAAAAGGCCCTGGTACGGAGCCAAGGTGGCAAGGCCCCAGGACCCGATGGCGTCCCAGTTGCCTTGTTTAAACATAATGTGCAATTGTGGGGCCCTTTAATTACTCAATGATCTTTATTTCGATTTAAAAAACCCATAAAAGATTACATTCAGTTCCTATTAAAAAAAACATCATATTGTAACATTTCAAAGGGCACCCCGCCAGACAAATGCGCAGGTATTGAGAATCAACGTCCCAATACAAGACCTTTCTTAGACATTAAAAAGACAAATAAATATAAGTAAAATCCCGTCATTAGATACATTTAGTGATAAGATGGCATTTGAGCAGTAATTAAATTCATACATTCATAAAACTAGTAGATCTTTTATAATTTAACAATTCTAATCTATTATGGATCTATCAAAAATATACGAAATTTCATAGCATGCACCTAATATGATACGTAATAGGGCATGATCCCTCTGGTGCAAAACCAGCAAGGCATAAGCCTGAATATAAATTCAAGTAAAACACACACAAGTTCCTATAAATGTGTAAAATTTCAGTCCTTTTCTCTTTCTTATTAAATCTACACCAAAGAAATATCTACTAACACTAAAAACTACTGCTTGTGTTGTATCTGATCGCAATATTCTTGCCGCCTCATAACAGGATCTAATGCCCAAAAGTTGACAAATGGGTTTAATCCATTTCCTCCTGCAATATGTGTAAGCTGGGCAGAAGAATAATAGATGCAATTCGTTCTCTTTTGCACCTGTATGACATATAGCACAACAACCATCGCTTACATCCCCAACGCTACGGGCCCATTTTACTGTATTTGCATTTATCTGCAGAACACTGTAGCGGAATTTCAAATAGAGAGATTTAGCCAGCTGTGGTTGTATTTCGTCCAAAAAGGACTTACATTTTTCATTTGATTTTATTGAGAGGAACCTTGTGGATAAAGTGCCTAGTTGTGAGCACTGGGACAAGGTGTCTTGATTAAAAGCCCAGAAAGTTAGTTTCAGCAATTTTTTTGAACCCGTAGACAATCCACAAGGGTCGTCCCAAAACTGCTTGAGTCCTAATTTATAAAACCAATCACGAACATGATTTAACCATGGCAACCTGGTGCCATTTTTGATTCTAAACATTCCCTCTAGGCCTTCTCTGTAATGAACAAGTTTGTCTGTTGGCCACAGGCGGACCCAAAAGAGTAATGGCCGTAGAACTGCCTGCTGATCAGTGCGACGAATATTTAAATCCATCAGTACTGGCATTAACGGTGTACGCATAGGTAAGCTTAATCGTTTTCTAAAAAATGTATTCTCGACCACCATAAAAGTATTCTTTGTTACGTGGCCCCACAGTTCAGCCCCATATAGTCATGCAGATTGCACCCTATATTTATATAACTCAAGGGCAGGGAATGCGGCTTTTTAGACAAACTATTCTCGTGCTTCCTTATTATTGGCACTGAGTTTTGGAGTAATATGGTTTTACTTTTTTCCAACTGTGGTCTCCAATTCATTTTAGAGTCCAGTGTAATGCCTAGATAATTTAAGTTTAGCACATATTCTATCTTCTCATTTTTGACAGTCAGGTTTTTTTTAAAGGGTTTGTGTGGATTAACTGCCATATATTTTGTTTTGGTAGAATTTATTTCCAGGCCCTTCTTTTCACAATAAATTTTGAAAGTATTTAATAAGCTTTGCAGACCTTTGGGGGTTTGTGATATTAAGATTGTATCATCAGCAAATAAAAGTGCCGGTACTGGCACCCGCCCTAACTTTGGAGAATCATGTTCGCAGCCCAAGAGGTATTCAGGGATGTCATTGACATACAGCGAAAATAAAGTAGGGGCCAACACGCATCCCTGCCTTACCCCCCTTTTTACTTGTATACGATCAGTAAGTTCACCATTTGGACCTCATCTAACCCTTGCAAAATTATCCTTGTGTAGTCTTATAATATGCACAACGATTTCCCCTGGAACAGCCTGATCTTTTAGTGATTTCTACAGGAGATTTCTGGGGATGAGGTCCAAGGCTGCCTTAAGGTCTACAAAGGCAATATACAAATGAGCTTTCTTAATTGTAATATACTTCCAAATTATGCAAAGAAATCTAAAAACCTGGTCAATTGTGCTAGTTTTGGCTCTAAAACCTGCCTGGTACTTAGATAAAATACCGTACTCCCCAATCCAGTCACTCAATTTATTTAAAATCTGACGTGCATATATCTTTTGTAAAACATCAATTAAACTAATTGGTCGATAATGCGACGGGTCATGGCGATTGCCCTTTTTTAAAAATGCTTGCAATCTCTGCCCCCTTCCACCTGTTGCAACCGAATTACATAAAAGATTAATGTAGGGAGCCCAAACCTCCTTTTCATGTCTCCATAGATCACCTGGTATCTTATCCGGTCCAGGTGCCTTCCCTGCTTTTACTGCGTTTATTGCTACTATTGTTTCCTCCATACTAAAATGTAATGGGGCACGATTTGAAAGAATGTCATAATCTTCTAGACTATAGTCAATATCATTAATGGAGGATGAATAGAGTTGGGAAAAATGGGTTACCCAAGTGTTTGCATTGAGGAAAAGGTCCTTATTACATTTCCCCTTTTTGTTACCCTTAGATATCAAACGCCAAAGGGTTGATTGGTCATTTGTTTTGCCTGCAATAATTAGCTCAGTCCAAATGTTATCTTCCAGTTTTTTCTTGCCTGGGTTAGTATCCTCTTTTAATGGATCCTTTTTAGGTCTCGCTGGCTATCGCGTAGGCTATCGCGTAAGCGATCGCTCAGCGAGACTCCAGTAAAGGGGCTCCTAAAAGTGCTCCCAAAAGCGGATTGCATGGCGAGCACGCGCACAATCACGTGCATCATGCCGCCATGCAATCCGTTTGGCATCCTACTTGAAAGGGTCCGCTCCCTCGCCTGGAATGCGCTCCCCCGCCCCCGCCAAGCGCGCGCGCCACGCTCCGCCGGGCTTGTCTTGTTTAGCATTACGATAAGTTTTGAGGGGACTTGTAGGTCTGCCATTGTTCCGTGTATTTGACTGTTGTGTTGTGATAGATACTGGTGAATCTTTTCGAATTGCGTCTTTAATAGAGAAACCCGAATGTGAACTGCTCGCTTAGCTTACAGAAATACGATGCCTTTTCCTATTCAGCGCACAGAGAAGATTTAATGTGAGAGACAGCGCAATGATCGAGTGCACTTTTCAGATGTAAAATAATACAGGATAAAGCTTTCACGAAGGCGGAATGATACTTCAGTAGCATGTGGTGCGAGAGCCAAAGCTCATTCAATTTATAGTTAGTAACAATAATGATGTCAAAAAGCCAGATCTAAACTTCGGGTCAAATGTTTAGGGGGCTGGTGGTAATGAAAAGGTCATGCCGGAGCCTTATTTGGGGGTCGGGTGGTAACTGGCTTACCAGCAGACCCTATCTCCCCTCACGCAGCGACCACAGGTGCGTTTGCCCCCGCAGAGTGTAAGCTGCCGCGCTTAATGAGATAATTAACCTCTTTGAAAGGGCCCTGGCTGACACTCGAGCACTCGCAGCCCCGGGTACGACACGCGATTTGTTGTCACGGTCCCTGCTTGCAAACACATGTGCCTAATGACCACTTGTGTGTAACAAGCTCCACTGGTTTTGTCCAGTCTTAACTGGCTCTACGTCCACTTACTTTCCCTAAGGATAATTGCCAGGCTGCAAACATCAGTCACACTGGCCCGTTTGTATGTGGTGACCGCGACCCTTCACAGCGCGCTGAAGCCACAGGCAGCGCTATAAGTTCATAGTCAGTCAGGAGGGTCTCGAACAGAAATACTTTATCAAGCTAGTAGGTTTGGAAAAGGGCGATTTGCATTCCGTAGGAGCGAAGAGGATATCCAGCCATGCTGTCTCTCAGTATAGGCTCTCACAGCAGCCTTGAACGGTGGGAGAGAACGAAGAAACAAATAGAAAACTCATTTTTCGGCGGCTCACTTGTTGGTTTCGCCAAACTGCCTAAATGCCTACGTTTTGCTCAGACCCAGAGATGAAGCATAAACAAGGCCCCGGTGTCCTGAAAGATTCCAACTAAATTGCACCTTGTTCCAATCCCTTTTTTTTCTCCAATACCTTACAGAAAGAAATGCTTCTTTTCTCGAGTTCAGAGCTCAAATCTAGAGGGCGGCCGTCTGCCTTGAGCAAGTCCATTTCCTGGGGACCCTCCCTTAACAAGACATCGTTAAATAATGCCCTGCGCCTCCGTGGCGATAATCACACTGTTGGTGACATCATATAAAGTTAGCGGGCTGGTCAAGGGCACCCCACGCATGCAGACTCCGGATTGGCTTTTTTTCTGAAAGCAAATGGCCATGAATTGCCGAATGCAACGACGCGGTTAGTTTCGAGAGAGATAACACACTAACATGCTTGTTTGACTTGTTTATATTAATGAAAACCAAGAAATGCCTTTACCTCGTTCTCTGGTTTCCCAGAGAAGACCCAATGCCAATCCCGCATTTATCACATAATGAACCGGCATGGCAACGCCAATAGTCCTGCCTGTCTTCCCATGTACTAGAAAATTAACTCCTAAGGTGGTGGGGGTTTTCCAACCCCTGCTGAGCCCTTGTATTGATGTTTGGACTCTTCACACTTAGTCCTGCCTAACTGTTTTTCCACAGAAGACCTCCATGGGGTTCCTTTTCCCACATTTTGGGGATTCTAAAGGTACCCAGGGTTTGTGGATTCCCCTGGAGGAAATCTAGAAAATAGCCAAAATATCGCCAACTGTAATTTTTAATTGAAAAAATGTAGCAAACCGTTATAGTGTGAGAAAGTGTATGTTTTTTTCTTCCTAAAATGGCAGGAAGAGAGAATATGCCGTGCTAAAATCACCATCTTCCCACCATTAAGGAGCAAGCAGAATTATAAGAGAGAACCAATATTTGTTCAAATAAAAAAATAAGTAGAAATTAGTGACCATGTTTTCATCTGTAATTTTTTTTGCCCAGATTGACAATTTAGAAAAGGAAAAATCCAGAGCCAACAGCTGAGTTGTATCTTTTAATGATTTTTCATTCTGTACAGACCATGCTGTAATTTATATGGTAAAATGTAATAAATGAAACATGGGTATGTATCTCATTCATAATTACAAATGTTACAAAATTCTGTGTTCCCACACTTCTGATAACAAGCATTGGCATAGCCAATAGGTTTCGCCTTTGGGACCTTATAAGTATTTAGTTATGCAACAACATTAACTGTTGCATGGCTAAACACTTATAAGGTCCCAAAAGCGAGACCTCTTGGCTATGCCAATGCTTGTTTCCCTTAGGGTTACTATATCTTTGACCTTTGTTGCCTGGATCAAATCTTTTTTTTGCATCGCAGCATTCTTTATTGTACCATGGATTCTCTAGTATGGCTACCTCTGATATCCCCTTTTTATATTCTTTAGGAACCTTACTTAGTATTGGTCTTAATTCTTTTACCAATCTATCATGCATTCCCATAATTGGAATCTCTGTTATGGGTAGGTTTATGTGTGGGGAAACTATTTCAACATAAATGTCATAAAACATTTTAATAGTCATTTCATTTCCCATTATCGAGGGCCATCTAAGCGCTCTACGATTGTTCGTTAATAATGGCTCAATTGGACTACAACTAGAATCGCTTTTCCTTAGGGAACTTAACTGAAAGAGGGAGGCTGCGAGTGTCAGACATAAGGGGTAGTAATCACTCTCTGTTCTATCCTCAATTACTAAATCATATACAATGGGCCACAAAGGAATAGATGCCAATATATAATCTATACAGCTTTTAGAACTACCCCTGGTAAATGTTGGTGAATTTGGGCTGTCAGAAGGCAATCGTCCGTTACATGCACGTAGACCATGGCCTGAAACCAGCCTTAATAGCTGTGCAACAGCACATGTGTACGGTACTACTGGGCTGCTGTCCAATGATGGAATATTATTGGCCGTATCCTCATCCTCAAAAATATTTTCAAATCCAACCACAGGTTCAAATTTGCGGTTGAAGTCACCCCCCACAATTATCAAAGCACTTTGGTTAACTATGGTTAAAAGTTGATCCAGATGTTCAATAACTTCCGATTCCCTACTTGCTAGGTTCGGTCTACTATATATGTTAAAAATGTAGACTTCCCTTTTATCAGGCTCTAAAAACTTTATTCCCAAAATATCCTGGCAAGGGGAGTCAATTTGCTTAATATCAACACCTAGAGTCGTTTTTATCCAAATGGCAAGACCTCCCGAGGGCCTTCCTCTAACTGAGGGAATAGCAGCAGTACTAAAAGTTTTAAAGCCTACCTTATAAGGGCTTTCCAAGGCCCAAGTTTCTTGAAATAATACTATTTCACTTTGTCCAATGTATTCCTGCGATACTACATCCCTTTGGTTTCTCTTAACCCCTGCAATATTCCATGAAGTCAATTTTATCTCTGTTTTGCATTCTTCCATATTTTGTTCATAGTCTATTCCTTCAACTTCATTTTCTGATCTTGGAACTTCCTCACAGTCATTAGCAAATTTACAGATAAAGTTATCATTTATAATATCCCCCTCGCTACTCTGAACTAATACATCTATCAACATCCACACTATTTGTATCTACCATACATTTTAATAGTTCTTCAGAATTCCTACAAACTATATCATTCTGGCTATTATTAAGGTTGCCTATCTGATCCCTTTGACAGGTATTCATACTTAGTTCTCCTAGCTCCATTTTTGAAGTACTAGAGGGAATTCCTGCAGCTATCTTGTCAGTGATTATAGGTTCCAAAGCATTAGGAGCAGTTACCAGTATCCTTCCCTGTTGAACTTTGTGTAATTGTCAGTCTGGAAGATCCAAGTCTGACAATGCTTGAAACCTATTAGATGTCATGACTGGTGGAAATCTGTTAGCTTTGTTCCCAGCTTGTGGTTCATAAAAATATCCTAAAGGGAGTGCACTGATCCCAGCATTAGGGGCAGAGGTTGCGTCACGGTGGTGTAAAAGGTAATGGACCACCTTTGGCCTGCAAAAGTTAACCACAATGCAACCACCCCTTATACTCTTGGTAGATTGCCCTATCCACCCTACTCTGCGAACCATTAAAATCTCATCAATATGCGAAGGATGAAAATTCTTGTGTTTCGTCAACCAGTCTACAATTTTATTCCTTAGATCATTCCAATTTTCTTTCTGCCCAACCCTTAGTGCGGGGACCCCAGCCAAAATTAAAACATAAGGGCACGAAGCCGGAGGAAGACGTAGTACCTCCATATTAGGAATCGAAGAGCCGTTAATTACCTTGTCTCTCAGGCTCCTAGTAGGGGCACTCACACCGTCTCCCTTGACTAAGTATGTCATATGTCTACTTTGTGGACCCTGCGAACCTATCACATTCAACCCATCGGGTAACGCCTCCAAGCTTCTTATCCCATTGCTAAGAGTAAGGCTATTCACATGATTTCTATTGATTTTTCCACCATGCACAAGTGATAAGCGACTACCCACCATTGGCCTGGAGTCATCCCTTTCCATTCTAGTTAGCTGCGGACCCACATTATTACAACTTAAAGTTTTAATTGCAGACTCTAGAAGGCTAATTTTATACCACAGTACAGCAAAGTTTTTTTGCAACCAAATCCCGGATACCGGTTAGAGCTACTCCCAACCCTGGGTCATTCAATCCCACATCAAACTCAGTCATAACTCCCTTGGTGTTAACAACACTCGACACTGGTAAGTGCGAAATCATCTCGGTTTGTGTTCCAACTGAAATGGTTTTCAGGGGGAAAGAGGTGCCATTATGGTAACTGTTAGCACAGGCATTAGCTTGAGTGACCGTACCGCCATTACCACCCTTTGTTTTTCTTGTCCCAATCCCCTGCTTTCTTTTGTCTGGCAGGACCTCAGTCTTTCGAGCTGCCACATTCTTTAAGGCCCTAGTCCTAGTGACTCCACTCCCCACTACTGGGGAGTTTAGGGGCGTTTCAAAAGGAGTAGGGGAAGGGGTAAGTGGGACACTTGTAATAGTGCTGGGCAAACTTTCTCGGGCACTGTCCCCCAATGGAGGTGAAGAAATACCGGTTGTTAAATGTCTCTGCAGTATAGGTGGGTCCAGGGAAAGGCGTCGCTCAGTCAGTTGAATTTCATGGGTTAGGAGTGACTCTGCCCTAACCAAAAAAGCGTCTAGCGTACCCGCAACCCCCTTGCGTTTTTCCATTCTAAGATGACTTTATGGGTTTGACAGCTCAAGAGTTCTCTGTATCGTTTTACAGTACCTTTATTCTTCGATGGGTTGCAGAGTTCGTAGGGTCAGTGATTGCGATCCAAGCTTTCAGGGGGATGGCCCAGCCCAGCCTCTTCCTGCCTCGGATGAGCCCGCCCTTGGCCCGGGCGCGGCCCGGCACGCCCACGCGCGTCCCGCCCTGTGGGAGCCCTGGCCACCTTTTGAACGCCTCCTGGCGCTCAAAGCGCTGTGCGCGGCGTGCGCGCCGCAAAGGATGATGGGGATGTAGTCCCCTGGCAGGGCGATGATCAGGCGTTAGTGCGGCCCAGCAGCTGTCTCGTGTGCCCCAAACAGCGGCAGTCTCGTGTGCCCCAATGACGGCAGCAGGTAAGGATTACGGGCTCAGGTAATCAACGCAAGTTTAAGTTCCACATTTCCAGGGTCCAGAATCTACAATAATTCCAATTTTCAAGAAGGGGGAAAGATCTAATCCTGGGTGTTATAGACCCATCTCCCCTCTTGATTCAATGGTGAAAGTCATAGGGCGGATTCTTTTAGAACGGCTCGAAACGTGGGCAGAAGATGCCGGCACCCTCTCGGATTTACAATATGGCTTTAGAGAGGGGTTAGGCACTGTCGAGCAAAGCTTAAGTCTGTCTATGTTAATGGGGAAGTATATAAGGGCAAAGAAGGACCGCCTGTTTATGGCCTTTGTTGATTTAACGGCGGTGTTCGACTCGGTGAGACATTGTAAATTATGGGAGATTTTTGTCTCGCTGGGTGTGGACCCTAATATTGTAGCCTTTTTACAACAATTGTATAGTGAGGCGGCTGCTAGGGTCCGATATGGTATGGGAGGCGAGTGCACTAGAGCTTTTCCCGTCAGGCGAGGGGTCAGGCAGGGATGTGTCCTGGCCCCCCTCCTTTTTAATTTATATATAAATGCACTAGGAGATGAGCTAGGAGATGAGCTGCTTAAGAGCGGTCAAGACTTCCCACGAGTAGGAGGCCGTCCGATACCTACTTTACTGTATGCGGATGACACAGTTCTGATGGCACTCACGCAAAATGGTCTACAAAGGGTTTTAGGCAGTTTTAATGTTTTAATGAAGGATCTGGGCTTAGCTATTAATGTTTCTAAAACTTTTATCATGAACTGTGAAAATAAGAAATATAGCGGCTGGGGAAGGGAAATTTTTTTGGAAGGCAATAAGGTATCCCAAACGACAAGTTTTTCATACTTGGGTATCTTATTTAATGACGATGACACCTGGACAAAAACCATAACTGCGAAAAAACTCACATTTATGAGAACCGCCTCTTTTTGTAGGAAACTGGGTCGTAAGCCACCTGGAGAGGTTATACAAATTTATAAGGCAAAATGTCTCTCAGTGGCTATGTATGGAGCAGGGGTATGGGGGTTCATGAACACATTTCCGATACAATTGGTGGAAAACGCTTTTTTGCGCTTTATTTTGTCGGTACCACAAAGTACGTCTACCTTTTGCCTGCCATGAGGAATTGGGTCTTGCTTATGTATCAGATTTAATTAAATTAGAACCCATACTCCTCTGGCATAGGATATGGACAAAGGAACAGACGGAACTGAACAGAACTAGTATGTAGGATGTAATGAGACTTGAAGGGGTTCGTATGATCCCCTGGATGAAGTATGTCGAGTCTTTTTTAATCACTATTAGGCAACCCAGAGATTTACTCAAACCCCAGCTCAATGATTGGTATCTCTAGAAAGGTGTTAAAATCTAGGGGCCTTTTGTACCTAGCTGAAGAGAGAGCATTAGGCGAGTTATCGAAACCCTGTGTTTTGAAACATTGGTTAACACTTACTGGAGGGATGGAGCCATATCTCTCCTTTGTATCTAGTGGGTTTGACAGAATGTTGCTCTTTAGATTCAGGTTATGATCCATTCATAGACTATTGTCATTTCCTACAATGATTGACTGGTCGCATAATTTATCAGTTTGCCCGTGTGATTCCCAATCAACTCAGACAACATTACACGTGATGTTCTTCTGTAAATTTTATGTGACACAAAGAAAAGTATTACTTGTACCCGTTTTAAAAGCGTATGGTTTAAGACAGTGGCACATAGCGCTAATTTGCTTGCAATGCCTAGAAAATGCACATATTGCCTGGAGGATTGCTTTATACATTAAAAGAGTTTTCTGAATCAGGAAAACAATGTGTTGGGATAGTAAGGAGCAGAGGGGGGTGGATGGTGACCGGAGATATGGGTATTAATTCTTTGAAAGCGCAATCGTTTTTTTAATGTATTTTATAACTGATTTGAATCTGTTTTAGCTTGTATTTTTTGGCAAAAGGGGGTTCTGTCAGTTTTAGCAAAGTTTTATCTTATGGAAATTTTATTAATTCCGAGTAAAGGAACTCCTATGAACTCGTTTTAAATATGAATTGCTCCTGAAATTGCATTTTATTGTGCTTTTATGATTGTTTTCTTACAATCGAATAAAGCTTACTTTGATTGATCATATAAAAAATGTGTTGTTGCCAGCCTTTTTGATCGATCAGATGGTTGCTAATGAGGATTTTGATCTCTGCTTATTCTGTATTCATTAGGGAAGCATAGAGGAATGTATCTCGTGTTTTACCCTTCTCTTAATCTCTACACATGTTTACTTAATGTGTTCTGAATTTGGAATATACCAATGTTTTGTTGTGCTTTGTTGAAGGGTTATCTTTTGCTGAGAGATAAACGTATGAGACCATCTGTAGAATGGGGAGAGACAGACATATTTGGGATGCATAAAGAGGTTCTGGGAGGACCATAGCCATTTCAAATGTTCGGGTACGTAGTCAGATGGCAAAGTAGGAGAACTCTTGAATATTATCCACAAATGCCTGGAGTATGGCACCTTGGCTGTGGACTTGCCCAGGGAATACCTGTAACAGCTCTGACATCCGCCTGGAATATCCCACTGCAGCTTTGCGCTGAAGTTCTCAATTCGGTGCTCCATTTATCAATGTTCACCTTAAGAACCTGTATTTACTAATTCACTTGTCTGATATGTATGATATCGCCTAAGTTTTTCACCGATTATTATTATTAATCTTATTATTATGGAGAAAGAGGGATAAGTGCTGTCTGCAACTAAATACAAGCTATTCACCTTAATGATTTGTGTGCTCCTAGCCCTTTCTTGTTTATTACAAAGCACATCACCCATTTACTTTATGTAGGTAAAGGGAGGTTCAGGGAAGCCCTGGCCTAGCAGTTTGGGCTGGAATGTTCACAAACTAAGGTGGCATAGTGTGCAAAATAAATATGGATCGGGATGTGGTGTGAGTAATTACCAGTGCCGAGAATAATTCAAGCATACCACCCATCCCTTTTTAGTATACTTAAGTGCGATTGATAAAGTACATGAAGGGTGTAGTGCTGTGCAGTGTGTGTATGCTATATGCTTGTGCTGGGTGTATATGTGCTTGTGAAGTCTCTGGGTTCTGTTTTAAGAGATCCAGGGTTGAATGGAGAAACATGAGGAGAGTAGGTGGGGAAATCCCCCCACACAGATGTGTATTGCTGCATTCATGTAAGCTGGGTGGGACACACTGGAGGAATGGAGAGGCAGGCTCTCCAGTACACTTCAAAGGGTGCTCTTTGTTTCAAAGAGAGGTCACAAGCAGGAGCCTGAGTATTCAGCAAGGTGATGTAGCTGATAAGATAATCATAAAGAGTAGGGCTGAGGCCCCTACGGTAACCTTTGATACATATATCACTGTGGCTAACATCCAGATGGAAACCTCTAGTCACTCCCATGGCCGGTATTGTGGCACAATCTGATTTGGAGTTGTTCCTGCTGTGACAGTCTGCTTTTTAGAGAAAGAGAGAAGAGAGGAGTGGGCACTTCAAAAGGAAACAAAACCCAACGTAATCTTCAAAGACTCAGACTCTAAATCACATTTGGTGTTTGGAAATGGAGTATAAGAAGGGGAGCTTGAGACCCCCAAAATTGTCCACTATCAAGCATCTAGTTAAGTTGTGCGAGGAGGATAAGCTCTGCAAGACTTTTGCTTGTGACCAGGACTGGGACCAAGGCCTGCTAGTCTCCCAGCTGGGTGAGGGGACATCACCCAGGGAATCCAAGACCGCCTTCCCGGAAGCCTGGAGCAACGGTGCCTTCCTGCTTGCTAAGACCTCTGTGCCCAGTGAAGAAGAGGAAATCGTTGGAGGGAGCGAGGTCCAGAGGGGAATCCTGGGGATGGATTCCCTTAAAAAGGTGTGAGTAGACGCCTGCTGCTCCAATCACATCGTTGCCTGTGTGCAAGGAAAGTACGGAACCTCCTCATTCCAGAGGAGAGGCAGCGTGAAGTGGGCTGTGATCGTTTTTGCACCGAAAGGGTCATCGCTCATGGGAGTGTTAAGATGGCAACCCTGAACGCCATGTGGGGTGCCATGAAGATTACTGCTGTGCCGAGTGGGCTGTAGCCAATGTGAGGTTGAGGAACAGTGACCCCGTATGCCAGAGGTGCAACCGGGACCAAGCAAGAAGTGTGTGTTGGTCAGTATTGTCATCGGAGAAGAGAGGCCACCGTGTTGACCCTAGCAGGCCTGAGCCATAACTGCGGACCACCTCCAGGATGGTCGCACCCCCCACTACCGATGGGAAGAACTTGGAGGAGCTACGAGAACCTCCGGCCATTTTAGGACTGCATGTGGGGGGAACTCTTGGACATCCGAGCACTGACTGGCTGGGCCACCTTAGAGCGACTTACCAGAGACAGCCCACTGCAGTTCCAGCACCCACCGAGGGAGCACACTCAGGGACTCCCATTGCTCGGATCTTGCTTGTGCGGATAAGATTTATTTTGGACCAGACTGCCCCAGTGGAACCTGCTTGCTGGTTAGTGCTGTGGCACTAGCAATTTTTTACTTGAATTCTGATTTGAAATGGGACTCCTGAGACTCAGACTGCTAATGGGGATTAACCTGAATGTCAACATAATCATCAACCAACTTTATTTCGGTTCACAGAACCATAAAAGTAGACAGAAAAAGACCTATTAAAATTACATAGAAGCATAATGAATTTAGTTAACAGTTCATAGCAATACAAATAAGTAATTTAAAATCATGACATATCCATTGGAAAAAAAGAATCCAATGGGATACCTCAATTCTAAAACAATTACCAGAGAGCCAAAAACTTTAGAGAAAGTCTAGAAGGTGGGCTCAAAAAGTATTTGCTGTGCCATCAGGAAAGTCTAATCTATTGGCAACTTGAAGGTAACTCAGAAGCACTAGCTAACGCAAGTAAGCTTAAAGTGCATAGTGCAATAAAGGACATGATAAAACATAAATAAGTGATCTTTAGATGGTAGATTTTTTCCAACAGTCCTTACTCTGATATGCCAAATTGAGCGTAAATAATGGAGATCGAATATACTATGCTACTCCTGTTGTCTGACTGGCAGACTCTTAGTGCATTGTGCTGGTCTACAAGCCCAAGGGGCTAGCAGAGGGGGGCTGTCCAGCGAGCACGTTGTTTTGCATAAGCGCTGCAAAAAAACAATAAATGTTCCTCCTTTTCTACAGCATGGCAGCCCATGGGACATAAGTTGGTAGATTTCTCATTTTTGTTCCGTGTATTAAGTGAAGGATGAAATTGGCTGAATACCTAACCTCAATTCGATAAAAAGGGTTCTTGAAAGTGGGATATATATTGTGAGCCACATTTGAAAGATGGGTAAGAATCTGTAAGACTGCCCGAGGATACTGCAGAGATTTTTGTGCTAACAACAACATCCCAATAGTAAACTTTGAAAGTTTCTTTTTTTTTTTTTTTTTTAATTTTTTTTATTGTTTGCAGTTTGAATACATCAATAGAAAAGGCATCAGCATATATACATGAAAAAATACATGAAACAAAATCAGCACAGAGTACAAAAGGATAAAATACCATCCGATAAGACTTATAAAAGCAGATTTTTTAAGATTTATGAGTCTAATTCGGAGGGCTACCCGTCATCTCCCTCCATGTTGTAATCGGGGCCCACAATTTCCTACCAAAATCTCTCTTTCTCTTGCCTTTCTGCTCATATAAACGACTCTCTATATTATGGATACTCAGCAGTCTTGCGAGCCACATTTGGAAAGAGGGGGCCAAAGTATCTTTCCAGCCTGACGAGATTAAAATCCGTAAAACCGCCACCGAAATAAAAACCAGCGCTACCTCACTTTGAACCAGTTTCTGCTTGTGATCACAGCCCAATAACATCAAGGTAGGAGATAGATCGATCTTATGACCTAGCAGCCCCTCTCAAAACTTACAGATTTCTCTCTGTATTAGAGACAATGAGCTGCAATAGAAAAACATATGCAGAAGGTCAGCTTGCCCAGCATTACATCTGGGGCATCTGTCGTCCCCCCTGACCCCTCAAGCAAATAGTTTCGCAGGGGAATAATAAAGATTGAATACTGTTTTATAATGTTGGGCCCTCAAATTGGTAGATCTAAAAACTTCTTTATTCAGGGATATGGCTAGGTCTAGATCAACATCCGGATCTCCCAGTTTCCGAGCTAAGATTACCTCCATTTTTTCTAGATCGTCTTGTAATTCCAATACGAGTTGCTTATAAACCCCTTTAATTTTTTTACACCCGGCCAATAACAGTTCTAATAATGGGGCCTCCTCCATTAACAACGGCTTTGGTCTCAATGCCTTTAAGCACCGAGCGACTTGACCATACAAAAACCAATGCGTGACCGGAATGCCAAACCTTTGTCGAATGGCTTCAAAACTCAATGGTTCATAAACACCCCATAAATCCCCGAGGGTCCTAATGCCATAATTCTTCCAAATCGATAAATTCCTGTCGGCTCCGATATACGGGAGTAATCTTGAGTTATACAGGTGGAGATAACAGTTGACTTTTGGGATTTTGCAAAATTTGGAGGCAGCCTTCCAAACCTCCCAGACCCCTTCCAGAATCTTCAAGCGGGGCCTTTTATAATACCTACGGTCCACTTCCCGCAACATCAACCCCCTTGCCTTTTCCCCGATTAACACCTCAAAAATGGACGGTAAATCCTGAGCTGATAAAGTGATGACACCAGAATCACTCTCTTGTTGAAACAAAATAGACATTTGTGTCATGAGACATGACCAATGATATAATCTCAAATTAGGGAGAGCCAAACCTCCCCTTTCCCTAGGCAGTGACATAAGGTTAGTAGATCGTCTAATCCTACCATATTGCCAGATAAATTTTATAAAAATAGATTCCAATCTTTTAATTGTAGATTCATCCAAAAATAATGGTATAGCTCTAAACAGGTAAAGGACTCGAGGAAAAAAAGACATTTTTAAAACATTTACCCTCCCAATCAAGGAGAGGTGCAAAACATCTATCCTTTTTAACTCTTTCACTATAGATTTCATAAGAGGAGGGTAATTTTCGGCTATTATTTCCTTAACTGATGCGTTGATCTTAATCCCCAGATAAATTGCGGAGTCCACATATCTCGAATCACTTTTAGCTATATTCCTAGTACAGATTATTTGAGTTTTGGACTCATTTAAAAGATAGCCCGACCGCTTACCAAACTCTTCTGCTATTTCGACCAGGACCATGAGCGCCTGCTGGGGATTAACTGTAATAATTGCCAAATCATCGGCGTAGGCCAAGATTTTGCTGGTGTGGCCATTACATACCACTGGACTGATCCTGGGAGACCCCAAAATTTTCTGGATTAGAGGGTCAATGTAAGGCAAAGAGAATCGGGGAGCAGGGGCAGCCTTGCCGGGTACCTCTCCTGATATCTATCCTCTCCGAGCTCTCACCCATAACTACCACCCTTGCAACCGGATTCACATACATAGCTTTGAGAGCTCTAATAACTATCTCCCCAAATCCTCTACCTTCCAATAGACCCCAAAGGAAGTTCCATACAACCCTATCAAAGGCTTTTTCCGCATCTAGCAGGATCATGGCCATCTCCCCTCCCCCTGCAACCTGAGCGTCAAATAAGGCTATAGCTCTTCTAATATGATCGGTAGTGCTACGACCCGGGATAAATCCATGTTGCCAAGGGGAGACGAGACCGCCAATGATCCTGCCGAGCCTCTTAGCCCAAACCTTTGAATAAAGCTTGGCGTCCGCGTTAATAAGCGAGATTGGGCGATAGGAGCCAAGTTTCTCCAGGGGTTTCCCCTTCTTATGAAAAACCACAATATTGGTTTCCTGCCAAGAGGCTGGGACCACTCCAGTAAACATGATTCCATTGAATAAATCAACTAATAATGGTGTAACCACTGATTCAAGACATTTATAGACCTCCAGGGGAATCCCATCAGGGCCGGCGGCTTTACCGGAGGCTAGCTCATGCAAAGCCTCTATAATCTCTCCCCGCTGATATCTCTGTCCAGTTCCTCCTTTTCTAGGGAATTAAGACGGGGGCCAATATCCACAACCTCACCCCCCTGATTACCATCCCGTGTTTCCTCGTCATACAGGTGTTGGTAAAAGTTTTTAAAAGCCTGTAAGATCTCCTCCGTCTGCGTGAGTTCCTGACCATTTACTTCAATCCTAGAGATGATATTCCTAGCCCTCCCCTGCCTTATTTGTAAGGCTAGAACTCTGCCAGCTAGCTCACCTGTCTCATAGCGCTTGGCCTTGGTAGTCAAGTACTCTCCTGAGGCTTTCTGGGAGATCAACTTGTGTATTTCTGCTCTATTTTTTAACAGTTCACACTGGCTCTTCCTACTGTCCCCTCCACCAGCTATCTCTCTCATATGCTGTTCTTCTGTGTCAGACAAAATACCCACTAATCTTTCTTCTTCCTTCTTATCCTCCTTCCTTATCCTTGCACCAAAACTTATAGTTTCCCCCCTTAGGGCCGCTTTAAATGACTCCCAGACGATATTCCTGGATGCGCTAAATCTATTGGCAGCGAAAAACCCATCTGCCCAATTCAAAATGTGCCCTGTATATCTCGAGTCTCCCAGTAATTGTCTCTCAAAGGTCCATCTGGTCCTGACCCGTTCAAAACCAGGCATTTCATATGACAATATCAGCGGGTTATGATCTGACAATATTTTCGGTAATTTTGTTATTCCAACCCTGCTAATTTCACTAGCTGAAATGAAGAAATAGTCTAACTTAGTGTACTTCTGATAAGGATTTGAAAAGTAAGTGTAGCCCGGTTTTAGAGGTTCCTTTGTATCCCAGACATCTATCAAGCCATGAGAATTAATAAGGGCTTTTATTGCCCTATAAACTTTTGGTTTTCGACCCTGGTACAACCCCGAATCACTCCAGTCAGCTGAAATATTAAAATCACCACACATGATTATGGGGGTAGGCCAGGAAGCTAGTTCAAATTCCATTGAGTCAAAGAGATCCGGATCGTCTTCATTTGACCCATAGACTACACAGAGGGTTGGACCACTTACTAATTCGACCAAAACCCATCTACCACCGCCATCCAACTTGGTCCTTCTAACCCCTCCCAAATGTCTCTTGGTTAAGATCGCGACCCCCCTATTAATTGAAGTTTGAGTAGAACAGGCTGCTAACTCGAATCCACTGAGAAACAGCAAATTCCTCTTTGACCATGGAAGGTGGGTCTCCTGGAGACAGAGGATATCAATTCTATTACTCTTTATAAAATGAGCCAACCTTGTGCGCTTCCTCCAGTCATTCAGCCCACCTATATTTAGAGAGCAAACTCTAACGCAAACCATCTTGACCCAATATTAGAACAACATAATTATCCTGCCTTTCGGACTGCTTGTGCTTCTGTATCATTGATGCCAGAATCTTACCACAAAAAAAAACAAGATGAAACAAACTGTATTTTAAACCCTTATTCTCCCCCTCATTAACCGCCAGACCCCCAACACCCTTCAACCCTCCCAAATCTCCCTCCCTTCCAAAGAGGATCCCGCCCCTTCTGCCGACCCTCCCCCGAACCCTCCTAAGTGAAGCGCTCAGAATAAGTCTGAGCATGTGATGGTGCTGCAGTATGGGTATGTGATGATTCGGGGGGGCTGAGGTGGCCTCCAGAGACGCAGATGCCTCGAGAATAACTTCGATATCAAGAGGTGGTTTGCTTAAAGTGTTTACTTCCGGTGGACCAATAGAGATGGTGGGGATAGAATGCTCCTCTGAGATAGGGCCTGAAAGAGTGTCAGCCAATGGGCTTACACTTGCCCCCGCCACTTTAGAACCCCTCTCCTTTTCCTTCCCCACCTTAGGAAAAATATCTGCAATTGATGCTGCTGCAAGCCGGGTCCTTCCTGCCACTTGTTGTTTTTTTTTCCCCTGACCGGCAGAAACTTGGGGTCCTTGTAAATCATCGACCACCTCTGGCTCCTCTCTTTGTGATTTCTTCCTTTGAGGAGCTGATTTAGCACCCGCCGCTTTAGGCATGATCCTGCTGTGTGCGTCCCGCCACTGACTCGCCTGACAGCTGCCGTGAGATCTCTCCGGCCAGAAGCTGCGCGCCGTCTCTCCTCGGAGCCTCAGCAACTTCGGCAGCCGACTCCGCCCCCTCACGACTCCGCGGAACTCGCAGATCCCGCAGGCGGAGGAGAAAGCAGCAAACGCGGCCAGAGCAAAACGAAGGACTCGCCCAGAGAGCCGACACCCGGTGAGCGCTGTCGGCATTACAGAAATCAGCGGGTACTGCGCTGATGAGGCCGGGCCACCGCCACCACCGCTGCGCTACAGGTTTGAACTCCTCAGGGCTAGAACATCGCCCTCACTACCCTGCTGCGTCGGCCTCCGTTACGGGGCCGCCATCTTGCCTCCTGCAAGATGAAACTTTGAAAGTTTCTGTGGCGCTTTCTGGAATTTCTGCAGGATGCAGCCAATATTAAATCAATCCTAGCCTGGTGAGCCAGGTTTTTACATGGGATACCCAGGAGATCGTAAGTGCCAGATGGTTAGCCAGTATCTTGTTGAGGCAATATTTATATGGGTAAACTTCCTTTGTCATCCAGAGCCTCACCCAATAAAGGGTAGGTTTTAGACAAGCTATAATTAAAATAAATGTGAGATATTTAAGTCAAGCTTTAGTAGGAGCAATTGGTCACTTTTCCGAAGTCTCAGCAAGGATTTAATAAAATAATTTTCACTTCTAACTAGTGAGTCAAGGTTACAACGGCCCCACAAATCAGCCCTGCATACGGCTGCCCCACACGCTTCAGCCTTATATAGCTCCAAAGCTGGTGAGATGGGATAAGTAGAGGCCCTGTTGGCGAACTAGAGTGTCACCTGCAGTGAATGGGGAATAACCACTACCGCTAACTTGAGGGAGTGGGACTCAGGGGCGCGCCTATGAAACACTAGAGAGCTGACTTTGGCAGACTGTGTGTATTGTTTGTGAATGTCATTTTTTATTTTGTGTTCGTATATAAATACTCCTTTTTATTAATAAAAGCAAGTAATTGACTGGATAATTATTTATTGATGCTGCTTGTGCGTATTTTGAATTGTGAGCCTGTGTTCACCCCATGTCTTCCTCTCCCTCAAGAAGCCTTGGACTGCTCGACCCGCGTTAGCACTGAGAGTTAAGTGCTGAGGTGGTACCAGTAGCTCAAGACCCATAGTAGGTCTGCCCCTGGACCCAGGAGTAAAGGACCCACAGCCCCCATGGTTGGGCCCAGTAAACCCTGCTTGCCCCATGGCCCTCTGAAAAGGGTTCTGACACTCCCAATATTTTTCATAATTGCTGCATTGTTTTAATTCCTATACAGGAAATCTGCTTCCAGTATTACCTTGCCCAAATGACCAACTGCTCGAACACTAAGCTTGGTAATGAACACCATAGCATTACAGTGTTTTCTCCGTAGAGTAGTGTTATTGTAAGGTGTGTCATGTTTAGCCTGTATTGTTGTATGGTGCATTTGTTCCTTTGCCTGTGCACTGGTCCATGTATCTTAATAGCCATTCACATGTTTTATAGGAAAGGCAGGAGAGCTTATCGATAGAGGAGACACCACATATGGTGGGAGATGGGTCATCAATCCCAGCGGCGGCCTGATTTCAAGAGGGCATCCGCTAGGTGCCACGGGTAAGGACTCATGCAGTTTCTAACATATTTAGCTGATCTTTCTGACCTTCATAGGCAGAATATTGGTTTATTTTGAGCATGTTAAAATGCTTTTTATCTGCTGAAATGCCTGTAATTGTAGTGTGACCCAATTTGCATCAAAACACTTTCTGTCCCATTGACGCTGTCTCTGTCAAAAGAATCAACCAGCAAAATTATGTGGTGTCTGAAATTACATTATTTTATTTCTTGTAGTATAGTCACTCCCTGTGGATGTGATTTTGGGTTTGAAATTCATGTTGATCATGAATTATGCTGGACCATAACTTCTCGATAGTGTTGGTTACTTTCAGTACTGAGTTCCTTATAGAAAAATAAATTATGACTTACTGTGCGAGAAACAGACTGCAGTGTGGAAAAACTGTCAGAGAAATACACTATGTTGTTAGTCATCAAACTTCAAAGTAGTCTGTGTGATATCACGGATGGTTGAAATGGAATATGCACTCTGTAGTTCTGTCATTCATCTCAAACTGCTGGTAGTATTTGTTCACAAATAAGTACAACTCGGCTACAATTCCTTGTCCTTTAGAGTACTCAATCCACTACACTGTATTGATTGCTATGTCTATTTTTAAGAAGCTCTAGCACTATTTATTTTACATGGTCCTATATAATTTTATAATATTGATTATGTGTTTAGCTCAATGTCGTAGGTCACCTTCACAACCTATAAACAGGCCTCTTGTGTTTGTCTAGTAGTAGTCACAATACGAGGGGGACAAGGAGCAGTTCAAGCTCCAGCACCCATGCTTCTTAATAGAGATATGAACATAAACAAAAGAGGGTGGCAAAGGTCAATAGTACCTAAGAGTTGATCACCCTATTGCGATCTCATAAATCAAATCGACAGGACTTCGAGTGCCTAAGATCAAGGCAGAGGACCGCGTAGTTACTGCGATATCGATTCAGTCCGACGCGGGGGATCGCGTTCGACCTACCCCTTTCCCTGCCTTCCTGGAAGTACTTACAGTTGTCGATTTGGGTAGAATTATGAGATCGCGATAGGGTGATCACCTCTATGTACTATTCACCTTTTGTCTCAGCACTATAGATTGCTATATGTAACCTAGTTTTAACATTGCACACCCCAACCTAAGTAAGGGTAGGGGATCTAATTTCTTTGGTCCTGAAGAACCGCCACGGTTCCCTGCTGGACCAATAAGGCATAAACAATGTTGACCTAAGCTTCCACACACCAGACTGTCACGCTTCATGACCTTGCTCTGACAATCTACTCTTAACTGATTTTAATCCTGCCAAGGGGACCCCGATTAAATGTGCACCTGTGTGCCCCTTAGGTAGTTTTAAGACCACTCTTTTTCTCACTATATTCATATCCATAATTCACACACATCTGCCTGCATCATTATGGCTAAAACAAATACATCTTGACCAAAGAGCCCTCTTGTGGGGCCCGTAGGGCATTGCTGTTCCTGCCCAACGAGGAGTAAAAGCCCGATGATGAAGCATGACACCCACATGGGTGTGTGAGGGCAACACTTCCTAATAGGAAGATCCCCTCACTTTACATACCCCAACGTTTCACCTTCCATTTAGGAACAGCCCCCTTTTTTTAGGTCGAGCCTATAGCGGCAGCGGGCATGCGCTGCTCACTTTGCGAGGCATGCAGTATTCAGTATGGAGTGGAAACTCCGTAGAAGGTCACCCAACAAGTTTTTAATTGACTTGTATCATTGTCTTTCGTAAATGCTGGCGCCTGATTGATGATGAGGCTTGTTAGTCCCTCCTTCTTATGGCCATGTCGTCATTTGTACCCTCCCATGGCTACTGGCCCCTTTACTTTGAGTGTTACACAGTAAGGTACGTGTTATTTAGACTGTGAGCACTACTTTGTCCATGCCTTCTCATTCCCCCCCCCGTTGTCCGTAATGCAATGCGATAGCTCTCTCGTAAATGCAAGTCCTATTGCATTGCAAATGCTTGTTTAAAGAAATAATCAATTTCTACAATTGTGATACCTGGCGTGGTGTCCGATAGTGTATAGAAGGCAGTAACTACAAGGCTCGTGTTTTAATGGAGCTATTTCCGGCCAGCTTCTTGTTGCAGCCCCTTCCCCTGTACCAAGCACGCTCAAGGCTCATGCATTTTCAAACACTGAGCCCGTGAATGACAGCCACCACCGCGCGCAATTATAGGAGCGCAGTCCGTCCACCTGGCCCAAGGATTTTTAAAAACCAAACCCTCGATAGACTGCGGCTACCACAGCGCCTATGATTGGGCCCTCGTCCGGTGGTCATTCACGAAGGAGCGATATTCGATTGTTATTTTCCTCCAAATTTGCTAAATGTAACCATTGCCTAAAAACCAAGAAGTGACTAATGGGCCGAGGCCTCACTACTCTGACCGTTGTCAGATACCGTAATCATGCATTGTGTTTCTCTTGTGGGACTGGGTAAAGGTTTACGACTTTCGTCACCATACGTCTCTGGCCGAGGGCTCTCGCGGGCTCCGTTTGCGGCAGTCAGTTGAATCGTAATGAAGCCGTCCTTTGTTATTGAGCAGTTGTAGCGGTGGGGGCTATTTGGAGAGGTGAACTAACATGACCTGGACGATAACCTTCTGTGGGGTAGCAGTACCGTTATACAATTGCCAATACAATGAGGTTGAATGAAAGGAAAAATGTAATGTGTGTTTGCAAAGAACATACATAATTAATGATTTGATTGTTCGTATCACGTTCTAAAGGCTGTGAAAGCATGCCATCAATATTTAAACAACGTTACTATATTCAAAAAATGACCAGAATAATCTTTACAGATAAGAGACTAAGATGTATTTAATACTTCACGAAGCTCACTTTACATTCTGCTAAAGAAGAAGGCCAGGATGCAGAAACCTAAGGGGCGCAAAGCAAACTAAAGTATGCTATTACCGTTTGTATAATTTGTTGCCTACATAGAGCATGTGCTGAAGAAAGCAGTTTGGACATTTTTCTTCAGTATTGCATGTGTTTATATTTTTAGGTCTGGCCTACGTGATATCTCACAGACTATTGTGTCTTCAAAAATCTTATATAACGTACATTGTTATAAGAAGGGTCTTTTCGTCGTTGGTGTTAATCCATTGGTCTTTTAAATTGTTCGAAACACTTTTCTTCTGACCATCACAGCATATAGCATGATGAAATGGGTCAGTCCACTTACAACACTGGCTCCCTCTGGGCTCATTATTTACTTGCATTTTTTATGCAGAATGTGGTTATCCACACAAAAAATATACCTTTTCAGTGTCAGGGCTTGTGGGGCAGAATTTAAAAATGTTGTCATTATTATTACGACAAATCCATATGTGCTATCCCTAAGTACATTTTTATTTTCATTGCCAGTAATGATAAAATCCAAGCATGGTGAAGCAAGCACACAGGCAGAATACCGATAAAGAAGCTGCAGTGTCTGTCTCAATTCGCCGCAAGTGATTTTCTAGCTTTGGCAGTGACAACTGTTTATACCAGAGTGAATATCAAGGGGAGTCGTTATCTGAAGTTCACCTGTCAAATACAAAGTCATGCTTCTCTGCATGAGAAGCAATGCTTAAACTAGCTTCTCAGCCCGCTCGCGTTCGCTGCAGCAGGAAAAGGAGCTCTCTCTGCTCTGAGTCCTCACACTGTCTTTTCCCCTTAACACTGTGTGGGAGGGCAGGTCGGATAATCAGAAGAGGAGGCTGTATATAGTGGGATACTCGGCGGGGTTTATTTGAAATAACAGGATTTGGGCCACTCAAAGTTTTTATAGGGTTGTTGACTGTCCCCTCGGGCTCTTCTGTTTTGTCTGGTCCTCCTGCTGATGGTTCTTCCCTTCGGGCTACTCCTGGTTCGTCTTCGGGCGTCCCGTCCCCTGGTTGTTCTCCTGGACCAACGGTTGTCCCACGGAGGCTCATAGGAGAGAGGAAAATAAGGAACCGTCAGATACTCATAATAGATATGCCACGGTTTTTTAGACCACCGCACCACCGTGTTTGAAGGTGAATTCCACTAAAAGTCAGGGGGGGGGGGGGGGCCAAAGGAAAAAGTGATCACGAGTGAGGTACAGGAAGGGGAATCAGGGTTGGAGGGTTGGTTGGGGTGTGCAAACGTGACTGGAAGTGCCCGCTACTCCTCTGGAGCCCCCGGTCTTCCTCCTCCCTACAACCACTGCTTTCCCAAGTCAATTTTCAAAGGGTGAATACCTGGCGAGTGCAGACCTACTTAAATAATTCTCAGTGTCGGCATACAATCCCTCCCTTCATACCACGTCCCTCCCGCCACCCGCTCTCCGTTCACCCTCGCTTGGGGTTACTCACAGGCTTCGCCGCAACTCTCCTGAGTTGCGGCCGCTCTCCAGCCTCCTCCGGTGGGGACCACCACTCCTCGGACCACTTCTCGTCCTCTTCGGGATATTCGTTGCCTTCGGTCTTCGTCCCGACTCGTTCTCCGTCCTCGCGTCCTACGTCTTCTTCTCTTCCGCTTCTCGATTCCTTCCATCTTCCGTCCGCTCTCTCCTCGATCTGGCGTCTCTCGTCCCTTTTCTCTTCCGGGTCCTCAGTGCTTCCGGGGTTAGTCCCTCCCCTTACCATGCCCTCAATGTCGACGGTCTGTTCCTGCAAGTGTAGAGGACAAGGGGGGGAGGTTATCCTTTCCGTCGCCGTTGCGACGGACCTTTGGGGTCGGTTGGCGACTCTCCCGGCTCCCCCGGACCTGTATATATGGCAGACCCCAGAAGGTGAGTGGCGCTGGGGACCCGGTCCCTTCTCACACACTGTTTACTGCCTTGTTCGTTCATGGCTATAGATAGCTTTAGCTGTTTCTTGGCAGACCTATTGGTCCAATACATAATATATCATTAGAGTGGGCTTTGTGTCAGTCCCTTGCTCATGACTGAAATATTTTGTTTTTTTCTCTAAGTTGTTGTCTCTTGATTCATTGGTTTTCCTACCCATTCTTCTGTTTGTTCCACCCAGGAGCATTTCAGTCTTGCAGTGTTCTTATTGGATGACTTGTATGATTCACCTGCTGACTAGAGGGGATTCCTTTTAGGTCTGGGCTAGAGACGGGGTTGGATTGGTCTAAAGGGCAATCAGGTAGTGCCCGATGGGCTGGTCTGATAGATCATTGTATGGGCCGTTTTTAGGTTGAGACTGAGCCAGCGTGCATGCGCTGCTCTGGCTATCTACTGTAGTAGAGTATGGAAGAGAAGCGCCGCCCACTCCACGCCCATATTTTTCATTGGCTTGAGTCTTTGTCCTTCGTAAATGCTGGCTTCTGATTCTGTAATTAGCTTGTTAATCCCTCCTTAGTATGGCCATATCTTCATTTGTAACCTCCCATGGCTACTGGCCCCTTTACTTCGGTTGTTACACATTACGTTATTTTAAGTCTCTAAGCACTACTTTTTTTCATGACATTTTACTACTGCAGTCACAAGATGCTTTCCTGCAACATTTAGCACGTGCTGCGCACTTTCCTTTTACAAGCAAGGGCACCACGCAGGACAGAGGCTGAATGGACAGCGGAGGAGAGGGGAGCCAGGCAGACACCATGGGGAGTGAGTATCCGCAGCTCAATGGGAGACCAGCCAGCCGAGCACAGTGACGGAGACTATGTAACCAATAATTCTTGCTGCCTTAGTGTTAGGTGACCCCCAATAACCCTACACAAGGGAAAATACACAGGCTATGGGTTTTTATCTATCATGACATTGGTTACAGGCCTAATTTACAAATCACCTAATCCTCGTGGCAAAAAAACGTGCGTGACGCCTGGTTCTTTGTAAAGTGCTCTAATGCCCTCTGGCCTCGCTCGTGCTATAAAACACATGCTAAAAAAAGAAACGTTCCTGTAATGGGAATTGACCTCACTAATGCATTTAGCACCAGTGTTAATGTTATGGCTGTTAGGGTACTCTGGAGTGACTTTTATGTCCGGGCAAAAGATTTTTCCTTTAAAAATTTTTTTAAAAAGTGTTGAACACCATCATTGTCATTCCTAGCGCTCTTTACATATAGAGGCATTATTCTGTTAGTGCGCTTAAGTATATTGCCCTCCGTTTTCCAATTTGGCCTCCATTTCGATTTTAACTACTCCATCAAATATGCGATTGCGCCTTCACTTTCTTTGTTTATTTTCACTTAAGTGTATTTAACACATGTGCTGCTTTTATCCATATATCAGACATCAGACAGGGCAGGCACAGCTTGTCATGCACAAACCCCCCCCCCCCCTCCACAATGCGCCCCTCCAGTAACCCACCGAGTTAATGAAGGTCAGTGGAGTGACGTTTATGCTGTGTCTCATGACTACATTGTAAAGTTGTGTTCAGCCTCATTGAAACCGGGGCTTCTACAGTACAGTGTGAAAACCAATATACTGACTGACAAAAAAAGACAAAGGATGTTAGGTGAGAAGTTGGGATCACCGAAGATGGGGGTTTCTCCTCCAGCACACAGGGTCAGCTGACAGAAGGGAACAAAGGACATTGACGTTGCACTATGCTAAATATGGTGGAGATAAAACAAAGAAGGAAAGCGTGGTGGATTGAGATACTTAAATTATTACCTGATCAGGGGGTTAAACTTGGTCAGTAAGATTGAGGTGGTGTGAGCTTCAGGTTTGCCAACAATCGCGCAGGCATATAATGTTAAGATACATTATGGGACAAGCATGGTGCATGAGAGGGGCTTAAGTGGCAGTGGAAAGGGAAAAGAAAATATTTTGTAAACTAGCCGACATTTTTTAAGACTTTCAAATCGGGGAGAGGGAGAGATTGTGTGTGTGTGTTTTGTCTGTGTGTTCGTGAAATCCGACAGCCACATCACCATACCTGACCGAAAGCACCTGCAACCATATATTTACCTGAAAATACATTTATTGGGGGTGGGTGAAACACCCCCCTGAATCTACGCCCCTGAACCTTGTTACATTAGACTGACTTGAGTACTCCATGTTTTTTTTTTAGATCGAGCCTGAACCAGCGCGCATGCGCTGCCCTGGCGATCTGCTGTAGTAGAGTATGGAAGAGAAGCCCAGCCCACTCTCCGCCCATATTTTTCATTGGCTTGTGTCTTTGTCCTTCGTAAATTTTGGCTTCTGATTCTTTAATTAGCTTGTTAGTCCCTCCGTAGTACTGCCATCTCTTAATTTGTAACCTCCCATGGCTACTGGCCCCCTTACTTCGGTTGTTACACGGTGCGTCATTTTAAATCTATGAGCACTACTTTATTTCGTGAGTTTTTACTACTGCAGTCACAACGTGCTTTCCTGCAGCATTCAGCACGCGATTACAAGCAAGGGCGCCGCGCATGACAGCGGCTGAATGGGCAACGGAAGAGCGGGGAGCCAGGCAGACACCATAGGGAATGAGTATCCGCAGCACACTGATAGAGCATGCAGCCGAGCTAGGGACGCAGCCCGCCCTAGAATTCAAATAAAATAACGCCAAAATCCACCATTTTATTACTATGAGCGGATGGTTTGCATTGCAAATGCTTGTTTAAAGTGGCAGCAAGGCGTAGAAAATCCATAAAGGGGGGACATTCAGGCCGAAGTTACGTCTATAGCTTTAAAGATCTTGTGATATGCTATGGTTGTCTGACCTTTCTTTCTAGCCATGGTACATACCTATAAAGGTAAAGACACCTATCAGGCTGAAGGTCTACTGTGATTTTGAAGGCCTATTGATGCTTACACGGATGCAACGCGGTTGGATATCCTACATATGTATTAATCTGCAGATTAGTATTCACTCACCACTTAGCCTCGTAGATTTGACCCTGCTGCCTATTATTATCATTATTGTTGGATTCAACTTTTGTATTTCGCTTTAGAAATGCGTTTTTGTGGTTCTTTCATTTTTGAGCCGCAAGCCTTGTTGCACTGCCATCTGCCAAACACCAAGCCTTTTACTTCATAAATTTTACAACTGATTATTCTGGCAGCGTTATTGTTGGATTCCTTGTAGGCATTTTGTTTTAAAAATGTGTGTTAGGGATCTTGGATTGTTGATTAAGAAGCCTCGCTGCTCTGTTACCTGCCTGGGCAGCATGTACATCACTTCACTTCCAAAATGTTTATGATGTTATAGATATTGTTTTTAAGTTGCTGTTGTAGGAGATGTACTGTAGTTTTATGTTTAATTTTTTTTTAATAAAGATACAACAATGATGTCTAAGTTTTGTTCATAGGTGGTGCTATTAAGAGGCATGCACAGTAAAATATAGCATAATAGATACTTTTGCTCGAATTACTATTACGTACGGAGATAATGTGTTTCAATTTGTATACCAGAGAACGATGTTTTTATGCATTTGCGACGCATCTCAAGCAGGGCTGGGTGCTTGCTGTTGATGTGAACCAAATAAGATATTGCAGAGGATAGCGAATGAAACTTTAAGAGACGGGTCACAGGAGCGGCAGTAGACCTCATGTATTAGAGCAAGGGTTTAGCAGCCTTTCAAGCAGCTTTATGACATTAGCTTTAGTAGTAGTACACAGAAGGAAACATTGTGTCCCTTTAGTACTCCCTCTTGATAGGTGTAATGCAGGAAACATTTACCAAAGGATTTTATTGCTGGGTTTTAATGTTTTGTGTTGATTGATGTGTGCTAGTAGTCTTCGATTTGCTGCTTGCTAATGCATTTCTTCGTGAGGGAGTTCAGACGCAGATCACTTGTTCTCTGCTGTTAGAAATGGGATTTCTGGTTGGCTAGGGCATGCGCCTAAGCCAGGCAGAAGCCACCACTCTAGTCAGGACAAGGGAGTTACACGCTGAAGATAACCCTTGCTCACCCCCATGGTAGCTTGGCACGAGCTGTCATGCTTATCCCAGAGGCAATGTGTAAAGCGTTTGCACAACACACACACAGCAGCGACACACTAGGTACACCATAAAAGAAACTCCACACAAGGTTATATAAAAAATAATCTTTGTATTATCCAAAACACATTAGAATCATAATCAAAAATGTACAATGTGCCACTGGGCAGTAGGCAATATTTCCCAGGGGACTATATACACGACAGGGCCAATCGGGCCACTGTCAGAACCATTAGAACAGGTAATAACACAACAAGTAACTACTCGCAAAATACTGTACTCCCCATCATCACAAGCAGCATAAACGTATTATGTCTGCATCACATTAGGCATAAACATCATAGCATGACATTTGGCATAAACACATTATGCAACACCTTAGGGCCTTGCTCTGCAGAACCACAAAATGATACCTGGCCAACTGGCCCTCCTTGGGGGCCCATCTGGGCTATCCCAAATGCCCTTTGTCCCAAAAGTCAGGGCACTAAATCATAGGACCTTCCAACTGGCCCTCTGGCTGCCAATGCAACCACCACAAATGTGCGCAATGCACTGGGGGCGAGGGCGCGTCTCACCCCTTCCTCGTTATGAAGAGAAATGCCCTCGTCATTGCAGCTGCCCGAGCTCTCGCGGTGCAGCTGGAGAAAATGAGCCTTGGCACTACAGTGCCTTGAGAGCCCCACTCCGGGACTCTTGCAACAAAATTGCCCTCACGTTGCAGCTGCCCGTAGTCATGGTGGTGCACCTGTGGAAAGAAACAAGCACTGGCACCAACCATGCCCTGGGAGCACCAACAATGCTCCAAGCTCAGCCCCATTCAACGGGGCTTCTTCTTCGGGGCAGATGCCGGTTGCCGCATCAGGCCCCGCTAACGGGACCTCTCCCCACTTTTCCGGGTCTCCTCTGGATATGGCCACGTGGAGTGGGCTCCCGCCGGAATGCAAGCTCTCCGGCCTCCTCCGCTTGCGCTCACAGAGGCGGGGTAGGCTCCCACCCTCCTTCCGGCACTTTCTCTTCCTGGTGCCGCCTACAACCAGGCAGCTTGCCTGGATTCCAGGTCGCCGCTTGTGGTGCGGCAGACAATTTCAGCAACGCAAAGACGTGGCGTGGGCTGCCGCTCTGTTTTTAGAGACCACGGGGGAATCCCCACGCCAGGATTCCCTTCATGATATTGCGCAGACCAGCGCTGCCGGGCACCAGCACTCCTCCTGTCCTGGAATGCACTAAAATGCAGCTTAGGCTCCTGCTCTGCTTCTAAGGACCAAGGGCGAGTCCCCACGCCGGGATTCCCTTCAGGATGCCTCGTAGCCCAGCGCTGCAGGGCACAAGCACTCCTCCTGTCCTGGCAAGGTTGGAGTCCCCCTCTCTGGGGAACCAGCAATAAAGATATAGTGCTCATGAGGCGCTTGGACCAGAGTCCAGAATGCAAGGCTGGGCCCAGGCAGGCCACCACACAGGGCCCTCCAGCACAGGGGCAGTCCCTTGTGGCAATTCCTCCTGGGGCCCAGCAGGTCCAAACAGCACCCAAGAACAGCACACCTTACATGGGCTCAACAGCCCCAATATTTATACTACATTTCCCTTTGTCCTGCCCTGACACATTGCTTGGGGAACCAGTCTCAACTGGTTCTGGGGGGTACTGGAGCACTCTGTTTACAGTGCTTCTACTCCCCTTTGTCAGGTGGGGGCTCTGTAATCAGACACACCACAGGGGGGCGGAGCCAGCATTCACCCAGGCAGGCACAGACCTATTCAGGGTAAGGGAACAACTCCTCCCACTACTCCAAATGAAGATCTCCTATTCAGCCTAGCGCTGACTCACCCTGCCCCTCTGGAGCCACACACCTCACCAGCCCCTGTCACTCCAGAGCTAGACATGCAATACACATCAGTCAGGCAGAGACACATAGCACACAGAAATGCCAACTTCTAAAAGTGGCATTTCTAAAATAGTAATAATAAATCTGCGCACACCATTACGCAGCATTTATTTGCACTATTCCAAACATACCAAACTTGACCACGCTGCTCCTCTTATATCCGGAATTACCACTGAAACACTTATCAGGGAATCCCCAATGCATTCCTATGACAGGGCAGCCTCACAGCAGCGAAAAACCAAAATGGCTGTTTGTCACTACCAGGACATGTCACGCACTAAAGGTACATGTCCTACCTTCTACCTGCAATGCACCCTGCCCATAGGGCTAGCTAGGACCTACCTTAGAGGTGACTGACATGCAGTAAAAGGGGGGTCACAGATGTGGCACACACTTTAGGTGTCACGTCACAGCGGCAGTAACACTGCGCGCACAGGCCCTGCAATGGCAGAGGCCTGAGACAGATTTGAAAGGGTTCTTTGGTGGGTGGCGCAATCAGCGCTGTAAGCCCACCAGTAGCATTTAATTTACTGGCCCTGGGTATCTGAGATACCACTTTACAAAGGACTGACTGGTAAATTAAATATGCCAATCAGGTGTAGACCAATCTTTCCATGTTTAGCACAGAGAGCACAGGCACTTTACACTGGACAGCAGTGCTAAAGTGCATAGAGTCCTAAATCACAAACAACGGGTCAGAAAAAAGACTAGGAGGAAGGCAAAAGGTTCAGGGATGACCCTGCAAGAAGGGCCATGTCCAACATCTTCCAATAGAGACTCAAGCTGCTCCTTGTTGGTTTGACACCCATTCCCAACCAGGCATTAGGATTTGGGGTTGTTTGCTTATCCACTTCAGAGAGTACGTGGCCCAGAAGTGTACTTTACCCTGCGACGTTAGGTATGGTGAAACCAGTTGGCATATAGCTATTATTATTAAGGGAATTTTGTAAAGCGCTTGGTTACGCTCAGAAGCGTGTCCCCGCGCTGAAACTGAAAGACTCAGAGACAGAAATGAGGAGAGGGCACGGATTATCTAGAAAAAAGATGTATTTTGAGTTTCTTCCGAAAACTAGATTCAGATGGATCCATGCGAAGGTTAAGAGGAAGAGCATTCCAGCTCTTCGCCACCAAATAGCGAAAGGATCTTCCTCCCATGCGGGCCCTTCTCACCCTAGGGACCTTTAATAGGCCTCCACATGAGGAGCGCAAAGCGCGTGATGGTACATGCCTGGTGACTAGGTTCTGGAGTGGTGTAGGCGCCTTCCCATTGAGGATGCGATAACAAGTACAGAGGGCTTTAAATTCAACTCTGCTCCTTACTGGCAGCCAATGGAGGGTCTGAAGGGCCGCCTTGGAGGCCGATCTTTTGGGGAATTTTAAAATGAGGCGGGCTGCCGCATTCTGTAACACCTGAAGGCGATTTATTGCCTTACAGGTTGCTCCCTAATATAGTAGGTTGCCGTAGTCTAGACGCGATGTGACAAGGGCGTGCACCAGCGTTCTGCGGGCGGACGTAGGAAGGAGAACTAGGATCTTCCGTAGACCTTTTAAAACGCTAAAACAGACACCCGCAGCCCGGTCTATCTGGGGTCCAAAAGACAGGTCGGCATCAAGCCAGACCCCAAGGTTTCTGATTTCCTGACGGGTGTAGGGACTTCACCCAGGCATGGGGGCCACCATGCCGACGACCAAACAGATGGGCTTCTCCCCACCACGAGCACCTCGGTCTTGTTGCCATTTAATTTAAGGCAATTAGTGGACATCCAGGTTGCAAGATCTTGCATGCAAGCCCTGAAACTGTCCATGGCAAAGCCGGGCGCACGTGAGAGGGAGATAACCAGCTGCGTGTCGTCTGCGTAGGACACAATTTGCAGCCCTTGGCCCATAGCAATCGGAGCCACTGGGGAAACATAAAGATTAAAAAGGGTGGGGCTCAGGGACGATCCCTGGCCCAATCCTATGTCCCTGGAGTAGTAGTCAGCCTGGCGGACCTGGAAGCTTCTCCCAGTCAGGAACGATTGGATCCATTGAAGTGCAGCTCCAGATATTCCTCCACTGTTCAGACACTGTAGCAAGGTGGCATGAGCTACAGTGTCGAATGCTGCACTCAGATCCAATAGGATGAGGGCCATAGTATGACCCTCATCCACCCCCTGGCGTAGGGTCTCCACAGCCATCAGGAGCGCGGATTCCGTTGAATGACGGGGACGGAAGCCAAATTGGGTATCGTGTAATAAGGCAGCCTTTTCCACAAAATCCATCAATTGCAGATTGACCGTTTTTTCGGCCACTTTGGCCAGGTAGGGTAGGAGGGAAATTGGCCGGAGCTTCTCTAGTTTATCAAAACTGATATTGGGTTTCTTACTAAGGGGTAGAACCACCGCCTTTTTCCAGTCTTTGGGCACGGTCTTGGTGCTGAAGGACACGTCTAATAGATGCCTAATGTAGGGTTCCAATACCACTAGGCTGTCCGCTAGACGTTTTGGTGTAGTAGGGTCCCGCGGAGATCCCGACTTCACAGATCGGCAGATTTTTAAGAGATCTTCTGGAGGCGGGGTGACAAAGTTGGTCAGTCTGTGACTATCCCCCCATTCCCTAGGACTTTCCGCAAATTCTGTCCCCTTAATGGGTTGAATCGGAAATGCCGAATAAATTTTAGATATTTTTTCAGCAAAAAAATCTGCGATCTTATCGCAGGATTCAGGCGAGCAATCATCTGGGGCGATAGCTGGTTTTCCACTCGAGAGAGTTTTATAGAGCGAAAAAAGCTCCTTCATCGAGTTACCGGCTTCGCTAATTCTAGTCGTGTAGTATACTGTTTTAGACTTTCTAATTAGCCCATGGTAAAGTCGCCTCTCAATCAAGTAGGCATCTCTAGTTTCTTTGGAAAAAGCTCCGCGCCATTGTCTTTCGACTCTCTTCAATGCGGCTTTCATGACTCGTAGTTCATCGTTGAACCATGGGGCAGTTTTTTTAACACGGCCACCTGATTTAGCTTTTGAGAGAGGAGCTATGTAATCTAGCGCCTCATTGATGCGCTTACAAAGATTAGTGTTGGCCGTGTCTGCGTCATTCTCCCCAGGGCTCCCCCCTTTGGTCAACGCCTCACCGAATTTAGACTGGGAGAAGGTGGCCCATCTCCGCCTGAGGTGATACAGTGTCGTTGGCTGCGGGGATCTTCCTCCAAGAATTCGTATAGAGAAAGGTACTATATAATGATCCGACCAGGGGATGGGGATAGGGGTCATGGCTTCTACTTCCCCCCAATTAACAAATATAGGATCAAGCAAGTGTCCTAACTGATGAGTGGGACCATTTACAATTTGTTTCAATTGGAGAGCTCCTAATGCCTGACAAAAATTCTTGCTAACATTGTCTAAGGGGTTGTTAAGGTGTAAATTGAGATCTCCAAGCACCAGAAATTTATGTTTACATAACGCAGTCTCCATAATGCCCTCAACCAGACTCTCCTCAAACCTGGCTATAGGGCCTGGGGGTCTGTAGATTAACATGCCCTTCAGCATGCAGCCGTTATTCACTTTAATAGTGAAACTTCCTGCCTCGCTGTCCAGGATAGGGGAATAGTCTAGTTGGCATCGTAGACTGTCCTGGACTACAATTGCAATACCCCCTCCTCTACCTGTGGGTCTATCCAGTCGATATATTGTGTATCCTTCTGGGAACGCCTCCAGGGCGTCAGGTGTAGATCCGTCATCTAGCCATGTCTCAGTTAGAAACACAAGATCCCACTGTTTCTCAGTGAGTAGATCATGTAAGTCCAACCTGTGCTTCCGTAGCGAACGTACATTAAGCAGTCCACAATGCATGATGTAGTCCGTAGTGGCCATGTTCCTACCAGGATCATAGGAGAAGTGACAGTATTCGCAGCCTGTGTTATCCTCCACCTGCAAGGTATGCTTACAAGACTCAGCAATGTTGCAGCGGAAGGTAAGTAGTTCTTGCTTGCTCCAGCGTATGGAGTCCTCCCCAGGGGCATAGGGTATGGCCCTGGACCGCGTACGATCGTGGACGGGCGCAGACGGGCTTGCCTTAGGCGTGCCTTCGGCGCGCTGACGGCGCGCCCGCTGCGCTCGTCCGCTGCGCTTACGTGAGAGGCACATTTTGTAGGTGGTATTGATTAGGCATGGCCTCAATGGTGGGCGTGTCCCAGCGTTCGAGCTGCGAAGGCGGCAGTGTAATCCTTCCCTGTAACAGCGCTCAAATCCGCTGTAACAGGGTTAAAGCTGGCGTTTTATCCAGGGGAAAGGTGCTCAGGGTAAGTGGACACAAAGGAATTAAAAGCACAGAATACACATCAAGTTTAAAAAAATATCAGCAATTCCTCCCGGCTTCCGCCTCAGGAGTCGAACAGTAACATGTTTTGGCGCGCTAACAGATCAGCGGTTTTAAAGGAGGTTAAGGAGAGTGGGCGTGGCCTCAATGGTGGGCGTGTCCCAGCGTTCGAGCCGCGAAGGCGGCAGTGTAATCCTTCCCTGTAACAGCTATTCCCATGCACCTCTTAAATGTCACTACCTGAAAATGATGGACTTGTGTACTCCCGGGACATAAAAGTAGTGACATCTCGTGTAGTTTATTTGCATGTCGGTCTGTGCGTCTTTCATTACACGTCTCTGTGTGTTTACTTGTGTTTCATCCTTTTAAGCATTCTCTATCCCACCACTATCCTTCTTAATCCAAATAATCTGACTAATATATCCACCACTCAAATTACTTTCATGTTTTTCGCTATACTAATTCACCACTAATGTCTTATGAGTTCCAAAGTAGCGCGCAACTCACCGGGAAAAAAACCTAAAAAAAACCTTCAACCTTCCCAATCAGGGGTAGCAAGCACTATGGGGCACATGCATCAAAGGTTTTTGCGATCGCAAACAGTGCGTTTTGCAAAAATCAGCCGTTTGCAATCGCAAAATGGCCTTTTGCGATACATGAACGTGTTTGGGACACGCAATTTAGGTAATTGCAACTTCTTGCGATTTCCTAAATTGCGATTGCATTTAAGGAATCTTAAATAGAATGCAAGAAGCACTTTGAAATTTCGCTATTTGGGGCTGCAAATTACCGAGAAATTAAACTGATCGGTAATTTGCAAAAAACTTTGAAAAACGCACTATAGTGCATTTTTCAAAGTTTTATGTTACACACACACATGCCCTTGTGGCATGTGTGTGCGCAACATGGGTGCACACCACAATTTCAGGGGTGCAACAGGGTGTCCTTTTGACACCCTTGCACCCTTTAAATTGCATGCACAATTTCCCATTCATTCCTATGGGCCTGTAGGCCCATAGGAATGAATGAGAAGCCATTCCTTAATTGCGACTCGCAATTTACGAGTCGCAATTAAGGAATGTTTAGAAATCACTATTTTTATAGCGATTCCTACATGCATAGGCTTTTGCGAGTTCTTAATTGCAATTCCTTAATAACCGCAATTAAGGACTCGCAAAAGCCTACCTTGATGCATGTGCCCCTATATACCTAATGTACAGCACAGCTAAATTCTTATAAGGTCCCAAAAGTGAGACCGTTTGCATTGTAAAAGCTTGTTTATCTAGTAGGCTCACTCAGAAATGATCTCAATCCATGCATTCTATATTGAAAAAGAGCTAGAGACTTGCTGTTCTTTGGAGGAAAAGGCCTGCACTATGGGTCAATGCTTTTATGGCTGCGCACCTAAACAGCTACAGAACAAAATCAAGAAATGCACACAGTCAAGGCCACTACACTTCAACAACTTCAACCTCCTCTCTGTCCCTAAAATGAGTTTCATGTCCAGAGTACATAGTTGCTTCTCAGTGTCTGTACCTTGCTCATGGAACAAACTGCCTCTACACTTAACTCCAACAACCCCCTGGCATTCAGGAAGCAACTAGAAGCCTTTCCCTTTCAAACAACAGTATTTAAAGATCCAAAAGGAACAACATTGACCACAAGAATACAGTTCAAGTTTACATTGTCAACCAGAGGCGCAGCCAGAGAGAATTCCAAGACAGATCACAACTTAGAAGTGGTGAAGAGCATTAAAAGAATGAGTCTGGGGTGGGGCTCAGGCATCATTGTTATCTCGGGGAAGAGTTTCCATTCCCATTGTTGTTTATTCCAGACATGTACTACATAAGGGCATTTGGGAAGGATGTGGAGTACAGAGGATTTAATGCCAGAATCATCATGGATATTTGTTACACAAATTAGCTGTTTTAAAGGGGCCCGTATAATTTCAAAGTGTTGAAATCTATAGCCATCTGTCACCAACAACACCTTCATGGCATAGAGGCGCCAGACATTTGACAACCGCAGACCCTTATTCAGGAGGTCAGAATTCTACCATTTCTGGGTGATTGTCACTTGTGCTGCCAATAGAAAATGAGAATTCAATTTGCAGGTGTTTGACAAGAGAGGGTACAAGCACTCAGGCGTTTACCCCATTTTAACGGATTCTTACCCAATAAAATGGTTAGGCTGTCCTGTTTTCAGTGTTTACTTTTTGTGTGGATTTCAGTGGTGTTTTTTAGTGTTTTCAAAACCTTTTAACATGAGTGTTTATCAGCTGCATATCCCCCAAAATAAACAAAGAATATGTTTTTCCAGTGTTCGCAGACCTTTTTTTTTTGCATTGATTTTTATAAAGCACATATTTAATTTAAATGAGAAGTAATGAAGGGAATGTAGCATCTGCTCATTGGCAGTGTATCCATTGGGTTTATGTTTGACTGTTTTATTATTTGAAAGCCTATATATTGCACTTTTCCATTCACTCTCCAATCTAATTACCCTGTCTCACATTTCATTACCTCTCACACTTTTTACAGGACTATTAATGGATTACAAAAGTATGAATGAGTGCTGTAAGAAATTGGGTTGATGGGTGGGGAGGAAGGTGAAAACCCTACTTAAGCAACAACCACAGTACTTTCCAGGGTGAACCCCAAAAATCACAAAATTAACCTATGCTTAACCTTCTGGTAGCTATCCAGAAAAGTAGTAGGCTTAACTTAGAGGCAGTCTGTAAAGTATGTATACAGCACACAAACAGTAATAAAGTAAAAACACAACACAAGAAAAATCCAATCAGTAGAACTGGGGTTATGCACTTTTAACATTTTTAGTGAAATCTAGCACTTAAAAGAGCAAAGTATCAAATGCAGGTATCTGGTCGCTCGATACCGTGAGGGCAGAGTCAAAAGGTAAGGCCGAGTGCGATAGTGCACGGGTTGAATACACAAGGTGGAGTAGGCCTGGTCTCGGCTTACCCTTGAACTTAGAATACATTCTGAAGAAGAGTTCCGGAGGCGGTAGAGTTCTTCGGGTCAAGACAGCAGTCTGTGTTGTCGCTGTGGAGACAACTTGGAGTCACTCTGGTAGTTTTGGTTTCATGCAGCAAGTCAGGTCTCTAACATCGGGGCAGTCCTCTGGGGAGAAAGACAACCTTCTGGTAACAGTAGGGCTATCCTCTGGTAGCAGTCCTCTGCAGAACAAGGTGGGGCTCAAGCAGCAGGGCAGTCCTCTGGGGATCCAGGCAGTCCTTCTGATGTCTTCCAAAGGTCCAGGAGTGTACTAAAGCGTCCGTAAGAGGGTCCAAATCTATATCTGGTGCCAGCCTCTGAAGTGGGAGAATCTTCTAGGCTATCCCACCATATGTTTCTGGAAAGTTCTTCCCTCCCCCTGCCCAGGCTCCAAAAAGTTTGGAGTGACAAGACTAGTATCAGGTTCCTTTGTGTGTGTGTGTGTGTGTGCTGGAGGCAACCCTTTGAAATTTAATTGGGGTAGAGAACAGCTTCACCTCAACCATCCTGTCAGAATGGCCCATCCTGCCAACACATAGTCCCCCTTTGTCTCACTGTCTGGGAGGAATACACAAAGGCCAAGCTAAGCTATTCACAGTCATGTGACACTACACCCTGGCCGCAGCCACCATATGGTTAGGGTAGCAATATGCCATCTTTCATAAAGTGTAATTTTCAGAATTGTGATGTAAATTCCGATTTTACCATTAAAGTGGTTTTTAATTAAAATTCATTTAGGTCCAAACGTGACATTCCTACCTGCTCTCAATCAAACGTTAGCACTTATTAAATATTATCCAAAGGGAGAAAAAGGCCTTACAGTAGTTAAAAACGAATGTAGTTGTTTTTCACTACCGGGACATGTAAAGCTTAACAGTACAAGTCCCATGTTTTAAATACAATGCAACCTGCACTATGGGCTTTTTAGGGCCTACTTTATGGGTGACTTATTTGTATTAAAAAGGAATGTTTAGGTCTGCCAAAAGGTTTATTTTACCAGGTGGAATTGGAAGGTTTAATACTGCACATACAGGCTGCAATGTCAGGTCTGAGACATGTTTTAAAATGCTACAGAAAACAAAAGGAGGGAGTGAAGAGGTAGCGTCCTTAACGGGCACTGAAGGTGGATACGTCCTCCCCTGGAAATCTATTACAAAACACAAGGATCCACCTGTAGATGGGTTTCTTTCAGTGGAAATTCTCTCTTTGTGAAAGGTGTGTCTCCTACATTGGTTGGAAGCACACAGTGTTTAAATAATGCTACCTAAGTGGTTGACCCAATAAGTGCTGCAAGCTCACTCGTAGCATTTAATTTACAGTCCATGGGTACATATAGTACCATATACCAGACACTTACAAGTACATTAAATATGCCAATCAGGTGCAAGCCAGTTTTACCAGCTATAGGGAGTGAGCACTTTAGCACTGGTTAGCAGTAGTAAAGTGCCCAGATTCCTAATGCCAACTAAAACGAAATTCTAAAAACAAGACAGGTGAATGCAAAAATGTTTGTGGTAAGACCGTACCAAGGATGACAGATCTGACAAGGAATATATTCAAATGTTTTAATAAACAAATTCATAGATACAGTTGTGGGTCATTCCCCTACTCTTTACTGAATATTATGACACTGTAGAGGAGGTAAATGTTGCCAGCAGCATAGTACCGTTATAAATTTTAAATCATGCCAGATTAATTTGTAGCCATGCATTCTAAGGTACCTGAAACTTGATGCTTTAAGCATGCTCACCACTGCTTTTCTGCTCTCTTATTTGACATTCAGATGATGCTGCTGTATTGAGTACATTCTTAAATGCCAAGTGTTCCCATGCCAAATGCCTTACTTAAGGTCTGTCTTGACCTTTTAACATACAAAATGTATTCTGGGACTTGAAATTTATTTTGCTGTAAACATTTCAACCGTGGACTCAAAACACCCTGCTGTAAAGTGCAGATGGGTAACAAGCTAGGATTAGCTGAAGGTTTTACACCTAACAATGGGACATCTTGCAGCTATGACTTTTGTTGGCATATGAGAAGACTTGTGTCAAGTTTTCACCACTATCCCATGTTCATTGTGATAGCACTCTTTTCACAGGTGCCTGTCCCTAAACATTTCAGGCTTAAAACCTGGGGTGTTTGGCATATAATCTGCTATCAATACTGACTTGTAAAACAAGGGTACTGATGTAACAAAGGGTTTTGTCCAGTCTGTGTCTGTAGGTAAAGGCAATAGTACAATCAATCAATCCATTTATAGAGCGCGCTACTCACCTGTGAGGGTCTCAAGGCGCTGTGGGGGGGAGGGGGAAGTGCTGCTACTGCTCGAATAGCCAGGTCTTGAGGTGTTTCCTGAAGGTGAGATGGTCCTCGGTCAGTCGTAGGTGTGCAGGGAGGGAGTTCCATGTTTTGGCTGCCAGGTAGGAGAACGATCTTCCTCCGGTGGTGGTTCTGCGAATCCGTGGGACGGTGGCGAGGGCGAGGCTGGCAGAGCGGAGCTGACGGGTGTGAGTGTAGAACGAGAGGTGGTTGTTTAGGTATTCGGGGCCCATGTTGTGGAGTGCCTTGTGTGCGTGGGTGAGGAGCCTGAAAGTGATCCTCTCGCCGACGGGGAGCCAGCGCAGGTTTCTCAGGTGGGCGGATATGTGGTTGTAGCGAGGGATGTCGAGGATGAGTCGTGCGGAGGCGTTCTGTATGCGTTGTAGTCGTTTCTGGAGTTTGGCAGTGGTTCCAGCGTATAGGACAAGATTCTTATGAGCCAACCGTTTCACCAATCAGTGAAAGAATTAATCCCTGCCAAAAGATCAAATGAGACTTTAATATTTCCTGATTCTCTACAGTGTATAAAATATTTAGATACAACCCAAAACATGCTTCCAAACCCTGCGTCTTCAATACAAACATACAAAACTGGAGGGAACAAAAAGGAAAAAGAAACAATAGTTTAGTGACATCACTAAACAGCAAATCTTAAGCAGAATAACCTTAGGCTGGTCTTTCTGGATTCCACTTTGTATGATAAAGTTACATTATGTTGGGTCCTTAGGAAAAAAATAAAAAATATCTAATTCTCTCTCACTTTTCTTTCCTTGAATGACATTTTAGTTTGTGGTTGTGCAGGTGTTTATCAGTGTTTATATGTTTACTCTGATGAGTGGTGTTCCCTTTCAGTGGGGTTTTATCAGTTATTATAGGTTTAAATCTAAAGCAAAATAGAGCAAAATGGTTAACATGTTAATTGATAACCCAACAATTGTAATATCATTAATGCTCGATAGGCTCTTCTTCCAAATCACAGTGGCAAGTCCAGCACAAATGATAATAAATACATATACCTCTCCCTCAAACCCTCCAGCATAGGCTGATAACCTTTCTATCTATAACCTACCCCTTGCAACATAGGGAACATATGTAGGAAGTCAGAGCTGGTAAAGAAAACTAAACTAGTAAACTAAACTGACAAGCAGAGCAATGGGTTTGTATACCATTCTTTCTTCTCCACTGTTTTAGGACCTTCTTCATTTGTTTTAGGAGTGAGCTTGTTATATGGTTCTTACAAATTAAGTTGGACTGTGTAGCTGGACAACATAAATGTGAGGATATGGAAACTCAGTTTGCGCATATCATCAGGAAATGTTGGCCTAATTCCTAGCTAGCTCACAGTGCCTCATCTGAACCCCTAAACATACCAGGGTACCAAATGGTATCAGCAACATCAAACATGACACTCTTTACTCCCCAAGGAAATTGTGAAAACAGATCTATTCTTGTGTTGTCACTTATGTATGCCCAAGGTAAACACAAGAAAGATACAAATATGGCTTTTCAAACATTTGTTGAAACAATCGTATTCATGTATAGAAAGAGTGTGCTGCAATTATTAGGCAGAAGAAACAAAGCATTGAAACCGGCATTACAAGAATGGTGAAAAACATAAACAGTTTTACTAATATAGCATTACTACATGACTATACTTATACTCCTATCAAATACTACCTACACTATAAAGAGCATAGTGGGAGCACCCTCTGCCAGATCCATTTGGGGCAGCCTAACCCCCTATCCCTGGGTATGTTTTGCCTGGAAGCTGATCTGATGTAGAGCAGATTATTTATCGTCCTTGGCAGTATAAATGTCAGAGTCAGCAGGGCTGAATCTCAGTCACAGTGCATCCCGTTCCAGGACAATCTGAGCAGAAGTGCTCATCTGCCGAATGTAATGCACTGGCCGCTTATATAATAAAAGCACTGTTCCAATCGCACTGTGTCAAAGGTGCAGAAGTGATTCGATAGTCTGTCTGGAGTGTTGAAGCTGTCTCCAACCGGACAACCAAATACAAGGGCATCACGTTCCATGTGCCTAGCCTTGGAGAGAGTGTACAAACAACATGATAATAAGGCTTACTAAGAAATATTAGAGGAGCATCCTAGCACATTATCGTGTGAGTATAAAACATGTAAAAGTCACCATAAGAAAAAGATGTCACGCTAAAAACGTGTAACTAAAGGAAAGACTCACAGCGGGTCCTGTTGCACATCACAACAAGCTTACACCCCAATTATGTAACTACTGTTTTGTAAACTTTTTATTAAACCTCAATCAAAAACAGCATTGTACAATTTAAACTCTAGTTAGCAACGTTTAATCGCAATGCTCAATGTCAAAATCAATGAGAAAAAGTAAATGGTTATCATTAAGTCAACAGGAATACTTGCACAACAACTAAACCACCTTATCATCTATCTTGCAACCACAGCCCCTGCACATCCCAGGAGGGTAGAGAGATGGTCTGCATAAAGTCAACAATAGGACAATGTCAGTTCTTGGCAGGAAAACTGCTCAAATGTAACATGCTGTAATGACCCACTACACTTTGTAATATAGGCATAAAACTGTACAAAGCCAGACCTATTTACCAGGAAATCTCACATAGATCCTAGCCAATCATCAAAATAATAGAGGAGCTCATTTTGTCCGTCGACTTTTCAGTCAGTTTGATTGGGGTTTCCAGTAAAAGCAGAGATGTCAAAGAGCTCAAAGAAGAATGAATTGTATGATGTGTTTTGCACAAGGGAACCCAGCAGAAACACCTATGAGTCCACAGGAAGGAAAACACTGTGATATGTTTAACATAGGACAGAGCCTCTTTCCAGAGCACCTATGTAACTGTGCACATGTCCTGCAAATATGCGCCATATCCCCAATCCGTCTGTGGTCTCTCTAACAACTAAAATTCAGCTCGAACAAGACAGAATTCCTCTTGTTTGCCAACAACAAATGATAAGTTCAAGCCTGACTATCTGAAACAAACCTAAACCCTCTCCCCAGCTGACATCCAAAGCAAATTGTTAGTTTTTTTTTAATACAAATTTTATTGGGTGTTCCAAAATGCACAGTACTGTGTGATAAAGTATATATACAATACAAGGAAGCATATTTGGCAGTATTTGTATACATAACTAGCACATTAGGAAAGTTTTGTGTCTAATACAAAGTAAGGACACTTTCATAGACATTAGGAGCTCTGCTTGGGCAATGTCCCCCAAACATTGGAAGGTTACATAGGTACTGAACTTATCATTACGTGGGATGGGAGACATCGAGAAGATATTACTGTAACCGGTCAGATACGAAACGTCATGCAAGTTAGCAAATTCAAATGAGAGGAGCAAAAAGGGCAGGCGTACCAGAGTGACTAAACCACATTCCATTGTGTGCAAGTGCTATACAGGAATAATAATAAGAGGTCACAGGGTGGAAAAGATGTCTGAAGGACTCCAGTAAGAGGTCTCAGTTCATTGCTCTGGGTCTTTTCTGTAATCCATCTCGCTCTTCCCTGCGGAGAGCACCACTCTCTGCTAGGCCCCAGTGCTCTACCTCCTCTTTCCATGTCAAAACCTAGGTGGGGCAGCCGATTTCCACCTCCTGGTGATGCTACGTCTGGCCAGAATAAGTGCCAGATCTGATAATTTAGCCTGGACTCATTGACCCTTTTTCCAGGGGTAAAGGCCTAGAAGGCAACTCTCAGCCATGTACCCATGTTCTATCTCCAAGTACCTCCTTCAGGGCTGCTTTGACCTGGCTCCAGTAATTAAGCAGGGCAGGGCAGGCCCAGAGCATATGTAGTAAATCGGCATCTTGTTCGGGGCACCATGGACATGCCGCTGTGGTGTTGGGGAAATGTGGTGTTAGGCAAGTACGATGTGTTAGCATGCAAAGCAAATTGCTAGTTATCACCTTGAATACCAAACTCTCCTTCAAAGAACGCATTGCACCCTGAGCAGCTCGGTAACAGCTCTCCTTCCTGAAGAAAGTGAATCCTTTCGTCCTTGATAATAGACATTAGAAAAAGCATTGGCTAGCTTACAACTAGGAAGAGTTTCTTCCCTTCTCCACTGCCCCCTTACACCACATTAGTCCATTACATGATAAATCATGTTTCTTGAAAGGTCTAAAGAAGCTACAATGTCTCCCTGTCCAAGCTACATCATTTTCAAGAAGAGCTGCATTATGTACATCATCAGAAATGTCACCTCTGCCTACCTTTGCTGCAATAATAACATCAGAAAGTCACCGCTACACTAGTAGCCAAACTATTGCCAGGCTAGACCAAAAACTGTGAAAAAGAGAAGGCTAGACTACTCAGTTACTCAGTTTATGCTCTGAGGATCTGGAATAATATCCATGTCAATGTCCCCAACCTTCCCAAAGTTCTGGAAAAATCTGAAGCTTCCCATCTAAATGATAGAAACCGCCATCCTGGAATACTATAATCCATTATAAACAATCACTAATTTTATCACTGAGGTCAAGCCCATACAGAGCAATGGTTTGCTCTGTAACTAGATTTGCTTCAGATAAGTACTTCCCATACATATGCTCTCACCTAATGCATGCAGAAACCTGCTCTTGCAAGCACAGGCCTTCATATTGTAAGTCAATAATCAGTGTAAGACAGTGTATAAATTGACTGCCACCGCGTATCATTCCACATCCCGATCACCAAGCACTTCCCCCATTTGTGACAACTTAAGCTTCTAACTAATAAGCATTGTTTCATATTAGTTTGTGTCAGGAACAAAAAAGTCAGATGTCTGAATGTGAATACGAATTAAAATAGAGATTTTCTATCCAGTCAGTCAATGCACAAAGAGATTTTCTGAATTAAGTGCCTTGATTTACTAGGGCACATAGTTAGGGTGAGCAACTAAAGATATTGAGGATCTGTGTATGTTTGTGTCACTGGGATTTAGTGTGGCACTAGACTCTTATAATCATGCTTTGTTGTTACAAAGACATGTATTGTACACTTCCACCTAGTAAAAGAAAACTTCAAAACAGCAAGCTGAACACAACTACATACTGCTTGCCTAAAAACCTTAATGGAAGTTAAGGCGCTGTTGTTCCAGTGCGTAGAGGGGTGAGAGGGAACCTTCTAAGACCATGAGGCATAACATTGCTTCTGAAAAAGTATGTTATTTGTGTTATATGTTATTGTATCTATTGTTTGTCAGTTTCACGGCACAGTCACGAGGTGCATTTATTTATTCATTTTAAATAACACGCACTGGAAAAACAGCGCCTTAAGTTCCATTAAGGTTTTTAGGCAATCGGTATGTAGTTGTCTTTTTCTTTCGCAGCTCAGCATGGCGAAACACACGATTGCAGCATCTAGGCACACACCGTGAGGAGCATCATGGAATTGCAGTGTATTCTTACCTACCTCACCCTGGGGAGGCTGTTATTCCTAACAAATGTTTTTTCTTTATTACAGGTACAACATGACTAACATGTGTCGGGGGGCGTGGCTTGGAGGTTGATGGAGATGGACGCGTGAGCCGAGAGCTCCGCACCCAGCCTGGCCATTATCCTGTTCATTGACGCCCCGGACCTGCTGCGAATATCCCGGGGGCCGGACCTGGCCGCCCCCGACTCCCTCCAGTGTGTTGCGGCCGGCCGGGGGCCGCTGGGGCTGGACTGACGCCGAGGAACAGCGGCGGAGCGGGTTGCCGCCGGCCATTTTGGGAGGCCTGTACCCGCAGACGGAGCATCGGAGCGGCGTATCAGAGGCGCCGACCGGAAGTGCGGGATCGCCGGCGGAGAACACCGGAAGTGCAGGGTCGACGTCGGAGGCCCGTAGGCTACGCTGCGATGGTGGCACCTGAGGCAAGACGGCAGAGTGTGGGCACCGGGACTGCAGATCAGTAAGCAGCCCCGGAGCCCTTGCGGCGGACCCTGTGGTCGTGGACGGCCCCCGGACCGAGGGACAAAGAGTGCGGCCCCACTGCAGGGCGCTGGTTGGTGGAACGGCTGGGCCAGAGCGGCGGGAGCTGCGCGGTGACGCCCGGTGCGGAACAGAAACGACCAGTCTGGTGGCCGGCCCGGGGTGGTGGCGGTGGCGCCCTCCTGGAGAGCTGTGGACCTGTGGCTAGGGCAGACTGGCGAACCTGCCTGTGTGAGGTGCGTAGGGTGGACTGGCCTCCCCCTGCCCCCTGTGCTGGGTCGGTGGGGGTCCCCTGGCGGCTGAACGGGCCACTCGGGCCGGCGGCGAGCTCAACCGGGCCGCAGAGCGGGTTCGAAGTGCTGCCGTCCGCAGGCCGCCACGGAGTTGAGGCCCTATCCGGCGTAGCGCGAGCAACAGGAGGTTGGGGTAGCGGAGCTCCGGACGAGCCGCCCCCGAGCGGTGCGATGGGAAAGACACGCCCGAGGCAGGGAGTCGCCGCTGCGACCGGGGACGCGCCTGGCGAGCGCGATGGCGACGAGACGGGGGACCCGTCGGTGGGCCTACAGCAAAAACAGATGGACCAGATCCTACAAGCCATCTCGGACACGAGGATTGCGCTGCAGAACGACATAGCGCAAGTCTCCACGGACCTGGGGTTGCTGCGGGAGGATCACCGGAAGCTGGCCGACCGAGTCAAGCAGACGGAGGTCACGCTGGAACAGCTGGCGCCAACCCAGAAAGCCTCGGAGGCTGCCGTGGATGGTCTGAAATGGAGAGCGCAGCTATTGGAGAAGAGGGCTGAGGATGCGGAGGGACGTAATCGCCGCAATAAAATACGGGTGGTGGGGCTGCCCGAAAAAATCGAAGGGACCGACATGCTTGCCTACCTAGAGACTTGGCTGCGAGAAGTGGTTGCGCCAGAGGGTCTACACGCTGGAGCGGGCGCACAGGGTCCCGGCCCGCCCCCTGGACCCGGGGTGACCGCCGCGTCCGGTGGTTGCGCGTCTACTGCACTTCAAAGACCGGGACATTATACTCCAGAAGGCCAGGAATCAGGGTCCCTACCGGGTGGAAAACGCGTCGGTCTCTATCTACCCAGACTACCCCTTCGAAGTCCAGCGACATCGGTCATCGTTCCTGGCGATCAAAAAGGCACTCAGGGACGAAGGTATCCAATATGCGCTGTTGTTTCCTGCGCGTCTGCGGATCATACTGGGCGGCAAGACATTCTTTTTCACCGACCCTGCCGCCGCGTGGGGCTGGTTGGAGCTGCACAGAACCGGGACAGGGGCACACTCCGCTGGACGGGAATCACGGAGGGCTTCGCCGAAACCTCGCCGAAGCCGGCGCGCCAGGACTCGGCTGACTGGAAGGGGCTCCCCCCTGGCGTCACAGACGGAGCTGGAGCGGAAAGCGGCATTGCAGGCGGTATCTGCCATCTCCGGCGCACTTGTAATCGCCCCTGCTGGGGAGCCGGGCTCCCACAAGGGGTCTGACACTCAACGTATTGATGAGGCAGAGGAAGAGGACGAGGTGACAGAGCTGCCACATGTCACGCCTGGGACAGCGGACGGCATACTGGACACTTGAACTGTTCCTGAAGTGCCGCTGACAGTAAGGAGGCTAGCAGGGGGCTGGAGGTGCAATCTGCTGCACTGTTGACTCTGCGCTGGGGATGGGACTGCCGTGGATCTTTGGGGGACTGCCAGACTCTCCTTGATTGCGGGGTCGGGGGTGGGCTAGGGCGGGGGCACCGGGGACGGGATAGGTCTGGGGAGGCGCTGTGGAGACTGGGCTAGGACTTCTGTTGAGAACACTTTCTGCACCCGTTCGGCCCCGGCCTACCTCCCCTTACTCACACTAGTTGTGAGGCTCTGGTGGCTATCAGAGAAGTTGGTTAATTGTATTGTATTTGGATGGGTAACTACTGTTGGGAACCTGTTCTGGGGGCGGGAGGGATTGGGGGTTGTTGGGGAATTGAGAAGGGTTGGGGTGATGTCAGTGTGCCTAGGATGGGGAGTGGTTGGATAGTACGTACTGCACGGTGTGATGGCTTCCCCCCCTGAGTTGAAGTGTATAACCTGGAATGTGAGGGGGCTCACCTCCATGACGAAACGTTGCAAAGTCCACGCTTATTTAGTGCGCAGAGGAGTGCAGGTGGCCTTTCTGCAGGAGACCCATTTGGACCGGGTGGAGGGGCGGGCACTCCACAGGCGCTGGCGGGGTCAGTTGTTTTACACGACCTATTCCAAATTTGCAAGGGGCACCCTTATCTGGGTTAGAGCGGGTCTTCCTTTTCAGCCCCTCGCCTCGCAGGTGGACCCGGAGGGACGGTTTGTGGCAGTGCAGGGCCGGCTGGATGGGAGAGACGTGACGTTATGCAGCCTTTATGCCCCAAATATAGAGCAAGCGGCCTTCTTTACGCGTGTTTCGGGCGCCTTAGCGGAGTATTTAAAGGGGCCGACCATACTTGGGGGTGACTTTAATTCCATCACTGATGTCCACTTAGATCGTTCTCACCCGCCCCTGACTCAATCTGCAATACATCGGATGGCCAGAAGTAGGCGGGACTGGCAGACTGCGTGGGGGTTGGTGGACACATGGAGGGAGCACCACCCACTGGAGAGGGACTATTCTTTCTATTCTGCCAAGCATGAGCTGCATGTGCGTCTGGATGGCATATTATGCTCTCCGGGCATACAGGCTCTGACTCGCCATAGCGAATACTTGGCCAGAACCATATCGGACCACAACCCATGTCTGGTTATAGTGCACTGGAGTAGGCAGCGTCACCTGGCGCCTGAACCCGCGGATGCTGGAGGACTCGGTCTTCCATGCGGAAGTCCGGGATGGCCTCACAAATTATTTTACAGAGAACTCGGGGACAGCGTCCAAGAGGGCGTGGGAATGGGACTCGTTCAAGGCGGTCATCAGAGGGATATGTATCTCCTCCACGGCCGGGGTCCGGAAAACGTTATTAGGAGACATAGAGAAGGCGGAGGCTGCGCTGCGCACCACGGAGAGAGCACAGCACTTGGGGGAGCAATCCCAAGATGAGGTGGTTGCGGCGCGAGAACAGGTGGCAGTGCAGGTAGAGCGGCTCCGCTGTTTTGACTATAAGGCATACCTCGCCAGGGCGCATGCAGAGAGGGACAAAGTCGGGTCGTTTTTGGCCTGGTTGGCGAATCCGAATGCGCGCGGCTCTCCCATACTTTCGCTGATCACCGGGGAGGGGGTGACAGTGCACTCTCAGAGGGAGATTAATGGTCAGTTCTTGGCGTATTATGCCGCCCTTTATACTAATACCATACAAGACGCTCCTGGGGAACTGGAGGACTTTCTGACGACGGCCCACTTACCAAAACTGGACCCCACTCTCAAGAAGGCGCTGGGGGGGATATCTCGCTAGGCGAGATTCGTATGGCGATCAAACACATGGCGCACAAGAAAACCCCGGGCACGGATGGGCTCCCTGTGGAGTTTTATGCGGCCTATACGGACCTACTTGCCCCACAGTTACAGTCGGTCTACCGGGAGGCCTGGAAGGAGGGTCAGTTGCCTGCCTCAACACGTGAGGCGCTGATTATACCGCTCCTGAAGAAGGGAGGGGACCCGAGTGCCAGGACAGCGTATTGTCCACTCTCCATGCTCACCGTGGACTATAAGATCCTGAGCAAAATCTTGGCCACGCGATTGTTGGCGCATATGCCCTCCTTGATACACCCTGATCAGGCTGGGTTCATCCCCCGACGGAACACGTCGACGTGTATCCGGAGACTATTGCGGGTTATGGAAGTGGATTGTCTAGATTACCCGGCCGCTCTGACGCTGTCAGTTGACATGGAGAAAGCCTTCGATAGCGTGGAGTGGACTTACCTGTTTAGGGTCTTGCAGGAGTTCTGCTTGGGGGATGGGTTCGTGCGCTGGACGAGGTTGCTTTACGCTAACTCGGTGGCCAGGGTGCGAACGGGGACCACGATATCGGCCTCCTACCCAGTGAGAAGGGGAACGAGGCAGGGTTGCTCGTTATCACCTTTGCTGTTCGCCCTGGCGGTTGAGCCCCTGGCGGCCCATGCCCGACTGGGACGCGCATACGCTGGGCTGTTACTGCGGGGGGAAACCCATTATATTTCCCTCTATGCCGATGATCTACTGCTTTTCCTGGCTGACGCGGAGGGGGCCTTACAGGGTGCCAAGGCGCTACTGAGGGACTTCGGACACTTGTCGGGCTTGAAGGTCAACTGGGGCAAGACTTGTGTATACCCTGTTACACAGTGGGAGGAGACCCCCCCCGCCCTCGGGGCTATCCGCTGTGAAGCTAGCTGTCTGCCGTACCTGGGAGTGCATATCTACCGCACCCAGCAAGATCTGTTGGAGGGGAATGTAGGGAGGGCGATTAGAGGTCTAGCGGGCAGTATTAGATTCTGGAGCACCCTGCCTCTTTCGGTAGCTGGGAGGGTAGCGGTACTGAAGATGGTGGCGCTCCCGCGACTGTTGTATTTTTTCCGTACGCTCCCTATTTGGGTGCCGGTGTCGTTCTTCCGCAGGCTCACAGCCATGATCACGGGCTTTATCTGGGGATCTGGCAGACGACGGGTGGCGCTGGCCACACTGCGACGGCCCAGAGCAGAGGGAGGGCTTGCTGTGCCCGACTTCGAGTGGTATTATTTGGCGGCCCAGCTGCAATGGCTAACGCAGGTGGTGGCAAGGGAGTTTAGAGGTCCCGAAGACCCGCAGGGCAGGGTGATCCTGCGGCATGTCCTTTCTTTTATTGTCTTCCAGCAGAGACTCGAGCTGTCGCAACTGACGCTTGAGGAGCGAACGCTCCGGTTGTGTTGGAACCGCAGCTTGCGGAGGGTCGGCACTGTTCACCCCTACGCCCCGGAGATCCCATTGGGTATGTGCACGGCCCTCCCCCACGGCGGGGACTGGTCGGGGCTGGCTCAGTGGGAAGACCTAGGTATACAGATGGTGGGGGACCTGTACCTCAATGGAGCGCTCCAGCCATTCCAGGGACTGCAGGATTCCTTTGGGATCCCGAGGGGAGACTATCTACTCCACGCGGCCCTGGTGGCAGCCCTACAAAAGCACTGGAATACGGAACTCTCTGAACCGCAGACGGCTGCCGGCTGTCAGTATGTGGTCATGGCGGCGGGCACAGTCAAGGCCATTACATGCCTCTATCAGAGAATGGCGATGGAACACCTAGCCCCTTTGAGTGCGCTGAAGGATAAATGGGAATTGGACATCGGGAAGCCCATCCCGGACTTGACGTGGCCCAGGTTACAGAGACGGGCCTGGAAGAGCACACGTAATGCCAGGTTTCAATTGGTGCAGTACTTTATCTTGCATAGGGCTTATTTGACGCCAGCTAAATTATTTCAATATTTTGGGGGTCCCGCTCCGCAGTGCCCTCGCTGTGGGGAGGAGGGGGCCGACTTTAAGCACATGTTTTGGTCCTGTGGCGTCCTCAGCGGTTATTGGGCGGAGGTCATTGATTGCTTGACCCAAGTAACGGGGCGGGAATTGGGGGTGGAAATGGGAGTTTGCCTGCTGCTGTGGTTTCCCCACACACCGCGCACGAAAGTCACGAGCAAGATTTGCGACCTAGGGCTGGTGGTGGCTAAAAGAGAAATTACCCTGCACTGGAAATCGAGAACTGGCCCCAGCTTTACGAGGTGGAGAACTACCTTCACAAAATGGGCGGGTAGCGAGAGTGCACTTAGGCTGCAGCTAGCGCTGCGGGGAAATGATGAAAAGGCATTAGCCATGGCACATGCATGGGAAGCGCTAGTGGTAGACCTCCGGGTGTGGGGCGCAGAAGCGGAGGAGGGTTTTGAAGCACAGGAACAGCATGCAGCAGAGTAGCGGTGGAGAGGCAGCTGACGGGTCACACGTGGGGGCGGGAGGGCTTCTCTTCTCCTTGCTGCGTGGCGCCTGATCATGGGGGTGGAGAGTGGCCAGCGGCCGTTCCCACGGCCAATCACGAGACAGACATATCCCGGTACCTGCGACTATGGCACACTGACATGCGGGTGGGGGGAGGGAGTATTTGTATTTGGGGAGTGTTGGGGGGCAGTGCGTTGGTAGTTGGAAGTGGTCTGCACTGTACTATGCAATGGAGTATATTACTAGGAGAAGACCAAGGATATGCTGGTCATTGCAGATGGCTATTGTAATTGAATTATGCAATAAAAATTGTTTTTGCAATAAAAAAAAACATGACTAACATGTGTCGTATGTATTATTAACGCTTGCTTATTTTGCAGCGTTTTTTGTATTTCACTTTACCTCACTATAGGTCACCTTGGAGTGGTACACACAGGGCTGGACCCTGTGCAGTCCTGAAGAAGAGCATTGGGGAAGCTTGAAACATGTTGACGTCTACTAGGGACTCCTAACTCATCTTGGCCCACTAGAAACTCACCCCTTTTTTAATATACCAACTAGGAGCCAGAATAAAGTTTTTTTCCCCCTACTAGTTAGGTACTTTCATCTCACTCCACTCCACTCCACTGCACTGCACTACACATAGCTCCTAGCCATATAGTGCTCCTACGTCTCATCGCAAGTCGCAGCAAGCCTCAATCCGCAGCGGGTTGAGATGGCCCCAATGATGAAGCATGTCACCGTGGGGAAACCCTGGTGAGTGAGGGGACTCAAGAAAGGAAAGCTTTCCTTTCTGACTGATTTCCCTACTCAAATTGAGTGAAAATCCTCTTTCCCAACTAGGTCCTTATCCGATAACTCGGATTTTGTAGGTCTACTATCGAATCAGGAGGGTGGACCTAGCTTTTCCCTCTTCCTCCCCTTGTTTTGAAACTGTATTTTGTGTCAGATTTTGCACTTTTTGAGATTCATCACTGACCTTAATGAGCGTTTGTTAAAGATATATAGGTGTTAAAGATTATTTGAAAGCAGCTCTGTAGCTACAGCATTTAGTGCTCAACAGAATTACAGTAAATGTGGCACGGAATAGATCTTTACTCAGATAGGTTCTTTCTTTGGCTTGGTGTAAATTGCTCAGCAGGTAACTAGAACTTTTTTGCACTGCTTACGAGCCCAGAAGTGTTCATGAACACTTCCTGAAGTACTTGCTGGCAAAGGAACTAGGGGCAAACAATTTGAGAAGACCAAGTTTTGCTACCAGTGTACTTGGTTGAAGGTTGTATGCAGAATTTGGCACTTGGCCAAAGGCCATTTGCTGTCAAGGGCTAGATGTTAGATCGTTCTTTCTTCCTTAGTTTGGTTTGTCTGGGAAATGGCAACCGTCTCAAGTAGCCATGGAGCTCCACTGTGGCCAAAGACTAAGAGCAAAGTGTCTGTAGAAAGGAGCCCTAACTGCCAGAAAAAACTTCCAATACGAATCATGACACCAGGTCAAAATCTGATAGTAGACTCTTGAGTAGGCAGGTGTAAGGTGGCTAGTGATACTGACAGGACTGTACTGACGGTATGAACAAAAGTTAAATATAAAAAGTAAGACTTGAAGATAAGAAAACATGGAAATACTGCATCAACAGAGAGGACTACTGTGGTTGGGGTGCCTCGCCCACTGACTAGAGACACCATGTTCCACTGCCCTAGAACCTGCATTACTGGCACGAAGATGCATTCCTGCGGACCGTACATAGCTAAACCCCAACAGCGACTAGACCTTAAAAGGAAACCTGAAAAAGCCGTAGCCCCCTCTTCCGCGGACCATGAGAGAGACTCTCTGCCTACCCCGCCTGCTCCTGTGTGAATGGCACGACCATCTTCCAGTGCGAATGTATGACATATGAAGTGGTGTCTGTGGACAGAGTCTGATGAGAGGGTATGACTGAAGGTAACGTTCTGTACTCCCTCGTGCATAGGCAAAATCGGTCTACAGTTGGTTCTGGCGAACACCTGCAAGGTATGACCGTTGGTCACACCCTAGATGAAAGCAGACACAAATGTCACAAAAGTGGCCAAAATGTTTTAATCTCTCCACGTGTTAATTTCTAAAGCACCCTTCACCTACAATGACTAGATTTCTTACACTGTGCCACAACCAAAAACATGTTGTATACCATCTTTTTCTCTGATCACTAGATTATTGCCCAAGAAAATAGAGGACTGTGATCTTCCTAGAGCGCTTCTAAAGTTACATGAGAAGCCATCATTTAGGTGGCTGTGGAGGTCGCAACACATATGTGCCCCAGTGCGTGTCAAGCTGCCCTGCTCCCCCAGAACTCAGAAGTAGTATTTAGGACAGGGGTCTTCAACCGTTTTGACAATAAAAGCTTCTTAAGTTCATTGAAAATCATCCCGAGCTACTAATATATTAGTGTTGTAATAGTGAGAATGTTGGACAATATTACATTAGTGGCCACCCCATGCAAGATTACCAGCAGTAATTGATACAGATCAGGGTGCATAAAATATCCCTACTTCCACGGATAGAGTAATTTCACAGTTACACGCACATACACTCATCATACACTAGGGCCCATTTCACTAACATACGCTCAAATACTCTACCAGCACTGAACCTGTGGAAAGAAAACTCCTAAACACCCTGCATCTACATCGAGGTCGATAAGACCTGGTTATTGTAACTGTCCTGAAACATGATCTAAACAATCTATACAACAATAATCAAAATAGAGTACTCAATAATTGACAAGAAATAATAACCAACACCGTATTCAAAATTATAATGCTTTATCTAAAATTAGTCAAAGAAAATCAATCAGAATAAATCATTTTTCTCATAATTACCTATTCTAGCTAAAATGTCAGAATGGGTCAGGACAGGTCTCTCAGTAGAAGTCTCCCAAGTCGCCGTCCTCACAACGTAGATCCTCACCAACGCAGATTTGGGAAGAAAATGGCAAAGTGGCAAAGACCCTCTCTAAGCTAACAATATTTATAGTATTTTAAACAAAAGAAAGCAACATAAAGTGTTCTTCGCGTGCGCTGAACCTCTGAGCAAAGCGAGAAGGAAAGGATGTAGCATCGCTACATTTGGAAAATCTCCGCTCAGGAAAATCACAAAAATAAAAAGACAGAACAGGAACCAAAAATAAAAAAGTATCTTTTAGCATCCACATTTCCTCGGCGATGACACAATGAGCTCAGAGTTCATTCTTTATGGCTCCTTTGTCTTCCAAGGCTGTTCAGATACATCTGGAGACTTGCCCAGAACTGCTGCTGTCCTCACGGAAAGTTTTAACCAGGCAAGGACTGTGGTCAGATGTCTCGACCATATTCAGCAAGGCCCTCTCATCACAAATCACTCACTCGAGGCCAGGCTGCAAACGGCGGCCATTTTACGTTAGGCCAAAATAGACCATCTTAATTAAAAGAGACAAAAACAATGTTACCACAGCATAGTGATTAAACAGTGTTAACCCCACTAATACCCTTATGTGTATGTAATTATCTAGCCTTTGCAACACAGAAAAGCATTAATTCAAAAGCGTTTTGTGCTTTAAAATAAACACCACTCAGCAACATTTAAACGTGCACATTATTATTAATAGGCAACACATACGCGTTCCCACGTGTAGTTCTCTCTTGTTAATACGTACATGTTGATAAGTAAAAAAACACTTACACAAAACAAATAATTAATAATTAATGATTACTAATGTTAATTATGACAAATAGACAAACCGGAGCTTAAAAACCCAATAGATTTTCAACAGAAAATTCTGCTCCAGCAATCCCCCCTTTGGTGATTTTATCACCAAATAACCCCAAAAAAAAAAAATGTTGTGAAATTTAGTCCCATTTTAGGAGAAATTGGAAATGTCTTTTTCTCCTTACACAATACTACACACCAGACACTCTTTCATCATCCCTCTTTGTTTCTAAGTAGACACTCTCCCTCAATTCTTCTAATTCAATTTCTTGTGGTTCTCTTTTCAACCTTTTATTTCTCTTCTCATTATTTCTTTTAATTAATTTCTTTTTTCCTCCCCTGTTTTTACAACATAAACACACCAATCTAAGTATCAATAAAGCAACAAATATACAAGTTAAAGGAAACAATATCTTACCTATAATAGTATTACCTATCTTTGCAATAAAACTCTTAACAGCTATCACCTTATTAGCTAATTTAGTCCAGATACTTTCAGCTTCAAGTGGTACTAATTCTTCATGCAAATCAGTAATATTTTTGATATAGACCTTCAGGTCTTTGCTTTCGTCAGGAATGTAAGTGCAACAATGTTGAACTTTCAGCATTCCACAGACTCCACCCTCCTTGGCCAATAGAATATCAAGGGCAAGTCGATTTTGCATAGACATGGCACGTACGGCAATCAATTCCGTATTCACCAAAAGAAACCCTCCAGCGGTATTTGTCGATAAGCGATCCACCACTGTTGACAGTTTCCGAATTCCATAAGCATTCAAAGAAATTCCCACTGCTGGAATTAAAGCTCCAAAGATGTCACCTACTATTTCAGACCAAGTTTCTCTCTTGAAACGCATTAGTAAATTAATATGTTCTACATCTTCTATTCTATCTATATGAAAGATCTTTGGAAAGACCAGGCCCACATAACACGTGCCATACCAATGGTCAGGCAACTTGTAATAAGCCTTGTTCCCACAAACATAGTACACTCCTGGAAAAATTGTATCTTCTCCTCCTCTGAAACCCCATCCTGTGGCAATGAAGTATGTATCATGACATTCACTAGTCCCAACAAAATATGTATCATATTGAGATTTCCTTCTTGTAATGCACAGCTTACCCTTCTGTGGTGCATCTAGAGCTAAAGTTGGACTAGCCCCATTTCTCAATTCTTTTCCCATCTCAATGTCCCAAATTGTCTCACTCACTTTATATTTCCCTGCTTTCTCATGCATGCTCAATCTCCTTTCCTCCACCATATTTAGGAAAGCTTTCTCCTCTTCTTTCAGACTGCAAGTTAAATTATTCTTAAAAATGTAATCTAATGTTAATTCTTCTTTCTCAATAAAAATCTCACCAAAAATGTTAGCTTCTTTAGCTGGATTCAGCTCTTTGTTCATTGGCAAGTGCCCAAAAATACTATCTCTGTTAGACATCTTATAATCTATTTTCCCTAACAAATAAAAAACACTACTTAATACACTACAAGAAATTCCATACGTAGCTGGTAAATGGTGATAAGTAACACCCTCTGAAACGGATGCAGGTAATTGCATACATACGTAGCAATCCCTAACTTCCATTGTTTTCACATATTCGTACAACAGCTTTGAAAAAACATTACTAGAAAAATCATTAATTGACCTATCTTTATGTATGTAAGTATTACTAATTCTAGTCGGAACTACTTTTTGTGAACTCTTCTCTGTATTTGTCACATTCTCTGTATGCATCTCAAATGTACCTATTGTAACTCTAAAAGTAACTAATAAAGCTAAAACACCCCATAGTAGCAGCCGCACATTTTACACCATCTTCTTAAGAAGGCACATCTACTTTGATTATTCTCTATGTTAGCCATTTTACTACTTTGACCGTGTCTTTTGACTTAGCCTCTACTACTCCACTACTTGAGACTTTAAAATTCTGGATTACTTCAAACAATCAATTTCAGTTTCTTTTTCTTTTCACTTTTTCCAAGTGATTTCTCCTGTTTACTCAATTTGGATATTCATCATTCTTTACTTCATTTTCTTCAACATCAAATTGTATTAGATCTTCAACGATATCCTCAGTATCCGACTTTTCATCAATGTCAGTCAAGATTACTTTCAGGATTTCACCAGTATCTTCCTCAACCACTTCTCGTACGGTCTCCTCTGGATTTCCTTGACTTTCTGCCTCTTCACCTTCAGACAGTGCCACGTACGTCCATTCCGGCGACCTATACTTCTGGTTAGGTTTTCTTATCCTCTTGATCTCTTCTGGTTCTTTTGACACTTTTCTCTTTTCACCTCTTGCTGGATTTTGACTCGACACCTCATTCACTTGTTCAGCTTTCGAAGTATTTGCTCTTATCAGTCTGTATCTCAGCCTCTTTATTCTGTTGTTAGGCCAAAGATCTCCTCTTACAACCTTTTTCGGTCTTGTTTCTGTATTATTTCTCTCTCCAATCCAAGTTCTCTTTCTCAGAACTAGACCCTCTGATTTCTCATTTTCACTTTCATCCGATTCTGTTTCAAATGCCTCTGGTTCTTCAGCAGTTTTCTTTTGCTCCACAGTCTTTCTCACCACTGTTTGAGACTTCCCTATTTCTGTCCCTCCTCGGGTCTCCGACACGCAATCTTCTTGCTGTCTACTTGTCCCTTCACCTAGCTTGTCAAGAGTGTTCCCTACACCTCCTCGGGGATTTTCCGCAATCTGTCCCTCTCTATCTTCTTCTAACCCTGCTTCTTCAGGTACAATCTCAAGTGGTTCTTCAATCTCCTCCTCTTCTGATTCAGGAGTAGTCTCTGTGGAATTGCTCTTTTCTCTTCTTTTTCCTTCACTGCTATTCGGAACTTCAGGCTCTCTTACAGAATCTGATCTCCTTTCTGAGACTCTCAATGGTTCTCTTGAAGCCTTTTCTGCTTCTTTTCTCACTGGTTCTGTATCTTCATCATCACTGGAATCTGACTCTTCAAAATACTCCTTACCAGTCCCATCCTTTGGGTTTGGAACTCTCAGAGTATGACTCGCATGTACCCAGTTTTTCACACCAGCACACTTTACTGCAGTCGTCGTAGTTAAAATGACTTGTCTCGGCCTTCCCCACCTTGGAACCAAGCAATTTCTTCTTCTGTGCACCTTAATCCTCACCCAGTCCCCTGGACTCAGATCATGAGCTTGCTTCTTCTCAAGTGTGGTAGCTTCTTCTCCAACCTGGTGAAACACAGAATGAACTGCGTCAGCCAGGCCTTTACAGTAATCCAAAATCATGTCATCAGTTATTGTCATCAACTTATTGACAGGTACATATGCATGTCGCATTGCACGTCCCATTATGATTTCGTGCGGACTTAAACCAGTAGTTCTATCTGGAGTAGATCTAATAGTCATTAGCACTAGAGGCAAGACATCTGGCCATTTCATGCCAGTGGCTAAACACATCTTACCAATCCTGTTTTTGATTGTGCCGTTTATCTGCTCAACCACACCAGAAGCCTCTGGTCTGTATGCAGAATGTAGCTTCTGCTGTATGCTCAATGCTTCACAAATCAAACTCATGAGTTCATTATAGAAGTGTCCACCTCTATCAGACTCAATCGTTACTGGAAACCCGTACCTAGGAATCAACTCTCTTAACAGTAACTTTGCCACTGTTATTCCATCATTTCTCCTAGTCGGATAGGCCTCCACCCATCTTGAAAACAAACAGACTACCACTAGAACATACCTCAGTCTGTTCACTTGGGGCATTTCAATGAAATCAATCTGCATTCTTGTAAAAGGACCTCCTTCTCTGCCTATTGTTCCCAGGCTCACCACTGTCTTTTTCCCAGTGTTAAACTGCTGGCAAATCAAACATCTTTGACAGATGCTTTCTGCAATTGTCCTGAACTTTGCATTGTACCAGGTCTGCTTAAACGACCTGATCATTGCATCCCTTCCCAAATGTCCCTGGCCATGATACATTCTTGCCATTGTCGACAGTATGGAGTTCGGCATTACTGGTCTGCCATCTCTATAGACCCAAACATGGTCTGTTTCTCTTGGGGCACAACCTGCCTTAATCCAGTCTTTCTTCTCTTCCTTTCCTGCCTCATCCTGCAACTGTTTCACTTCATCCCATGTCTCTAAGACATTAGTAAACATCACAGAACAAAAAGACATTTCACCCTCTCGTTCCCGATTAATGGACTGATTGTTTTTGGCGCAATATTGAGCAATGTCATTGGCATATCGATTGCCAACTGTCACAAAATCATCTCCTTGTCCATGAGCAGCACACTTCACAACTGCTAACTCTTTAGGCAACTGTATCGCTTCAAGTAATTTTCCAATCACTTCAGCATTCTTTATTGGAATCCCACTCGACGTCAAGAAACCTCTTTGTAGCCAAAGTTGGCCAAAATCATGCACAACTCCAAATCCATACTGACTATCAGTCATCACAGTCGTTCTCAAATCTTTCCCAATTTCACAAGCTTTTGTTAATGCCACTAATTCAGCAACTTGCGCAGATTTCACTCCTTTCAATGGTGATGCTTCCATAACCTCTGAAACTTTGCACACCGCATATGCTGCACATGGCACACCCTCATCATTCCTCAGGCATGATCCATCCACAAACAACACATGATCACTCTCATGCAAGGGAAGATCCCTTATGTCTGGTCTCGGTTTTGTACAGTAATCAAGCACATCCAAACAATTGTGATCATCTTCTGTTTTCACGCCCACATTTTCAATATCTGGCAACAATGTCGCTGGATTCACATTCACACATCTCTCAAGAGTCACATTTGATGCTCCCAGAATGACTTTCTCATATTTAGTCAGCCGACTATGTGACATGTACTGGGTTCTGCTTCTTGTCAAAAGAATTGCCACATTATGAGGTACGAATACCCTTACAGGATATCCCATTATGATTCCCTCACTCTGTTCCAGGCTTCTGCATGTTGCAGCCACAGATTTCAAACAACCTGGTAAACCTACAGCTACAGGGTCAAGTGTCGATGAGAAGTACGCAATAGGCCTCCTCAGCTGTCCGTGTTTCTGAATTAACACTGAAAGTGCACATCCATTTCTCTCACTACAGTACAACTCAAACTCCTTTTCATAGTCAGGCATACCCAAAGCTGGGGCTTCACACATTCTGCTTTTCAGCTCCTCAAATGCTGCCATTTGTTCTCCATCTAGTTCCAATGGGTCTGTCATCTCACTTTTTGTCAGTTTAATCAGTGGCTTTGCTATCAGAGAAAAATTAATTATCCACTGACGACAATAACCCACCATACCCAGAAACATTCTCACTTCCCTCTGGGTCTTTGGGGCCTTCATTCCCCTGATGATTTTGATTCTGTCATCAGTCACCTTTCTCAGACCTTTTTCAATATTGTGTCCAAGATAGTGCACCTCTTTCTTACAGAATTGCAATTTGGCTGGAGATACTTTTAACCCTCCATCTGCCAGATGATTCAGTAAAGCTATAGTATCTACTTCACAAGCTTCACGTGTCTTTGATGCCACAAGTAGGTCATCAATATATTGCACTAGTACTGAGTTTTCGGGCATGATTAAGCTCTCCAATGATTTTTTCAATAACTGATTGAATATCGAAGGACTCTCTGTATACCCCTGTGGGATACGACACCATGCTAAAATATGCTGGCCAAACCTAAATGCAAAAATCGGCTGGCTGTCATGATGCAATGGAATTGAAAAGAAAGCATGACACAAATCAATCACTGTATACCACTCAGCATCATGTGGAATCTGATACAAAATCACTGACGGATTTGGCACAATAGGACAACATGCCACCACAATTTGATTAACTTTTCTCAAATCTTGTACAATCCTGAAATTCCCATTATGCTTCTTTAGCCCCATTATCGGTGAATTACACGGGCTACTCAGTAGTTCTCTCAGAACTCCCTGCTGAATCATTTTCTCAATTATAGGAGTTATTCCTTCAATTATTTCTGGTGTCATTTTGTACTGAGGAATGTTAGGATACGTAATTCCCTCTTTCACTGAAATTTTCACAGGATCTACATTATTCATCAATCCCACATCCTCTCCAGTAAAATCCCAAACTGTCCTTTTCACTGTGTCTCTCAGCTCTCGAGGCAAATCCTCCGGATCAAACACAGCAAATGCACCAACCATTTCACTCTCTCTATTTCCTAGAGTCATTCGGTACAAAACATCCTCATCTGGTGTCTCAAAAGCTATTCCATCCGGTGTACAAAAAATTGTGCAGTTCATCTTGCACAATAGATCCCTACCTAACAGGTTCACTGGACTAGTGTCACAGACAATAAATCTGTGCATGTCTGAAAATTTCCCTATTTGTACTCTTACTGGTTCAGTAAGACGTGTCCTTATTTGTGTATTGGCTACACCAACTACTTGGATTGCTTCATCCGAGAGAGGAAGATTTCTGATATCTGTTGACCTGACAGTTGATCTTGTCGCACCTGTGTCTACCAAAAAAGTAACACTTTCTTCATTTATTTTCCCATCTACAAATGGTCCTGCCTGGTCTATTTCTAGAGTTGCACCAAGTATGCACTCTTCCTCCTCTCTTCGGCACCGTCAATAATCACCCTCAGACTCACTCCCTTCATTCTTTAACAAGTACTGTTGTACCTGGTTAGAACGCCTTGGTTTGTTTACCTGTTCATCATTGTAGAATCCTGAATCCTGATTATACTTTTGTGACCCTCTATTCTGTGGCAAGGGCGGTTTTGGCTCTTGACTCTGCTGTCTCACAACTTTCTGTTGTTGCTGCTGTTGATTATTTCCTTCGTTCTGCACCTGTTGATTTAAGGGTTTACCCTCATTATTCACTAATGGTAGATTGGTACACTCAGATCTCCAATGTCCCAGTTGGCCACAGTTGTGACATGGGAACTTCTTTTTAGCTTCCTCAAGATTCCCCTTTCCTTTCCCTACATATCTAGGTCTATTCCCTGCATTATTTCCTGCATTATTCGCCTGTTCCACCAACTGTGCTTCCTGTCTTTCCGCAACCTTCACTTGTGCCCACATTGCTTTTTCTTTCAGCTTTCTCTGTTTTGCTTCAATTTCATCACTGAAGTATTTTGCATGTCTCAGAATCTCATCTATTTTCTTACTCTGCCAATCCACTGTGTGCTCACGAATTCTCTCACTAATCTCAGGTCTCAGGCCATATACAAATCTGTATACAAAATGACTCAAATCTTTGTCACCCAGGTGTTCATCTCCACTGAATTGTTTAAATGCCAGTATCAGCCTCTCGTAAAAAGCATGTACTGATTCTTTTGCCTCCTGTTGTGTTCGATCTATTTTTACCCAGTCTGTCTCTTTTGCAGGTACTTTACTCTTCAGGTATACCATCACCTGATCATACTTTCTCATTACCTCTGGATCTGGTGCTCCTGTTCTCTGATCTCTTGGATATTCCTCAGTAGGCCAACTCACAACTATTTTACACTCAGTCCACAAGTCTGCTGGAACAATTATATCAAACAGACTATTCAGGTCAATCCACAGCACTTTTGACAATTTCACAAACCTATCTACCTGCCTATACCACTCGACGGGCTTTTCTCTCAATCGAGGGAAATCATTCGTGAATGATAAAATATCCTGTCTGGTCCATGGAACATGTACATATCCTCCTCCATGTATTTCTCTCATAGGATAATTATCCACTGGTTTCTCCTTTTCTCTCACAGGAAATGCTGAATAAGTCCTATCTCCTGATTCTTCTCTTTTCTTGTACCACCTATCCTTCCACTTCTCTACATCACCCCATCTTCGCAATAATGCGACCATTTCTTTAATCTGTCCTGTTCTACCAGTACCATTCAGATTTTCAATATCTTTGTCTGTGAAATCCATTCTGTAAGACTTCTGCAAAGCTTTCACCTTATCAATGTCAACTCCCTGTTCATTCGCTATTGCTCTTAACCTGTCATGTGTATTTCTCGCTCTCCAGGTGATATTTTTACACATAAACAACAGTTCACCATCATGATGGTTTTTAAGAATTTCTGTTGGAACTGTCCCTGCAACAAGCTCTTCTAGTTCTACACGTAACCTAGCCACATCAATTGCTTGTGAATCTTTATCCCTCTTTTGAAGAACTTTCATCCAATCATTCAAATCTTCAAGCTGTTATTTCAGTAGTTTTTCTCACTGGAACCACTTTCTTTTGCGGTTCTAAAATCGGCATCCCTGAACAACTAGCTTCACTAGCATCCAGTCCTTCACTACATGTGTCATGTATGGATTGTCTCAGATCACTACCTTCTGTCCTTCTTCCTGAATCTCCTGAGGGACCAGCTGAACTTGTTATCTTATTCCCAACATATGGAATCACCAAACCATTTTCACCTGTCCTCTGCTTGTCAAACACAGGCATAACCGGACCTATGGTTACAGGCACCGTAACAGCTTCCAGATTCTTTGTTAACTCCCTAATCTTTTCAGTCAGCTCTGTTGTAGTTCTGGCTAGTTCTCTTGTATTTTCGTCACCACCTCGATTCTCTCTCTCCCTGAAAGGATTACCACTTCTTAACTCAGGTGTCACATTTTCTGTCTCAATGATACGCACTGTATCTCTTATCGGAGAAACAACTGGTGTACTCTCGTCTGGTTCTGGTCTATATGGAGGTGGTCTCTTGTAAATCATGTCATTCAAGACCTCATCCTCATACTCATTAACTCCATATCTTCTCACTTCTGCCTCAGGAACCCTTTCTGCTCCCTCTTCAACTGTTCTCATAGGATATAATCCCTCTGACATGCTAGCATCTCGCCATCTTTTCATTCGATCATGATGAGTTTCACGATCATGTCTCCTCCCGAACATGTACCTGTAATGTCCTCCAGACCTCTGCTTTTCTCGCTCATGTACTTCCTCTTCCCATTCCACTAAAGCCTCAAACTGTGACGGCCTTGGTTTTGGGTCAAGACATAACATCTTTTCCCGTAAATTTCTCAACACGGCCAGATTAAATGAACCATGTTCTGGAAATGCTAGAACACCATCCTCTTTGGTATACCTAACCCAATTCTCCAACCATATACAGGTATGATACCCATATCTCGCAGCCATGAAGGATGCAGGTGTTTTCGCTGGAGGTAACAATTCACCCTCTCTCGTCTTAACATCTTTATCCTTGTCGAATCACCTTTTGATTTTTCCGAACAATGTTTTTTTCTTTTTCTCTTCTTGGTAATACATTTTAGCGTTTACCAAAACTTTCTAATTCCTTCCGTATTATAAATATACAATACGATTTTTCAACCAATAACAGCGCGACTCACACTAACGCATCAATCCTGGAGCGCCTACGTCACTAAAATAGCTCTTCCAATCCTTGCGCGGCTCACACCAACGCACCAATCCCAGCGCGAACACTATTCTGATCCAATATCCAATCAGAGCGCGGTCTGTTTGACGTCAGCAGTCACTGCAGTCGCCTGTCTCCTGTCTCCTGTCACTCGTCTACCCCTCCTTTACAAAATCTCTTCAGTAGACTTCGTGTCAAATTTCTACAAAATCTATTAGTTACAACATATAAACATCTCCATTGTCTGCTTCGCTAACCACAGAATAGTAAAGAAAATCTATTTCACAAGAATCCCGTTGACACAGTAGCACATCTACTCTACTCTGCCCTTCTAACATGCATTCATTAACTGTTTCCTCTAGGACTTGTCCAAAGAGTCTTACAATCAACTAAATGCCCATACATACATTCACGCACATTCATACAAGAAAATATAGTACATACACACAGAATCCTGCTTCCCGAGAACAGCGAACAATCTGTCCCACTACAGAATTATAACACAAGTCAACCAAGCAGCTTACCTCTGCCCAGTTCCTCAAACAAGCTCAGAGAATACCTATTACTTCTCCCGCGATAAGCTTTAACGGTGAACCTTACGGATCCCTGGGACTTAAGACCAGAGTTTCACAGATAACCTTCGCTACCATACACACTCCTTATATACCAGAAATATATTCTAATAGTAACATACGACAATGTCACTAATTCCGAACCCAGACAATGTGACGCGCAACTTCAATTGTCACACGTTTTTTCCTACAATCCCGTCTTTCCCGAGAGCAGCATATACTTCCCTCTGCCCTACTACGGAACTGCTACTAGCTCCCAAGTTCCAGAAGCACTACATATAACTCAACATGACGACTCCAACATATAGTATTAGTACATATACCAACATCAATCAATAATCAATAAGCTAATGTACAAGCAATCTAATCAGATCAAGACAATCATCAATAACCATCCTAACTCTGCTACCAGGAAATTGATACAGATCAGGGTGCATAAAATATCCCTACTTCCACGGATAGAGTAATTTCACAGTTACACGCACATACACTCATCATACACTAGGGCCCATTTCACTAACATACGCTCAAATACTCTACCAGCACTGAACCTGTGGAAAGAAAACTCCTAAACACCCTGCATCTACATCGAGGTCGATAAGACCTGGTTATTGTAACTGTCCTGAAACATGATCTAAACAATCTATACAACAATAATCAAAATAGAGTACTCAATAATTGACAAGAAATAATAACCAACACCGTATTCAAAATTATAATGCTTTATCTAAAATTAGTCAAAGAAAATCAATCAGAATAAATCATTTTTCTCATAATTACCTATTCTAGCTAAAATGTCAGAATGGGTCAGGACAGGTCTCTCAGTAGAAGTCTCCCAAGTCGCCGTCCTCACAACGTAGATCCTCACCAACGCAGATTTGGGAAGAAAATGGCAAAGTGGCAAAGACCCTCTCTAAGCTAACAATATTTATAGTATTTTAAACAAAAGAAAGCAACATAAAGTGTTCTTCGCGTCCGCTGAACCTCTGAGCAAAGCGAGAAGGAAAGGATGTAGCATCGCTACATTTGGAAAATCTCCGCTCAGGAAAATCACAAAAATAAAAAGACAGAACAGGAACCAAAAATAAAAAAGTATCTTTTAGCATCCACATTTCCTCGGCGATGACACAATGAGCTCAGAGTTCATTCTTTATGGCTCCTTTGTCTTCCAAGGCTGTTCAGATACATCTGGAGACTTGCCCAGAACTGCTGCTGTCCTCACGGAAAGTTTTAACCAGGCAAGGACTGTGGTCAGATGTCTCGACCATATTCAGCAAGGCCCTCTCATCACAAATCACTCACTCGAGGCCAGGCTGCAAACGGCGGCCATTTTACGTTAGGCCAAAATAGACCATCTTAATTAAAAGAGACAAAAACAATGTTACCACAGCATAGTGATTAAACAGTGTTAACCCCACTAATACCCTTATGTGTATGTAATTATCTAGCCTTTGCAACACAGAAAAGCATTAATTCAAAAGCGTTTTGTGCTTTAAAATAAACAGCACTCAGCAACATTTAAACGTGCACATTATTATTAATAGGCAACACATACGCGTTCCCACGTGTAGTTCTCTCTTGTTAATACGTACATGTTGATAAGTAAAAAAACACTTACACAAAACAAATAATTAATAATTAATGATTACTAATGTTAATTATGACAAATAGACAAACCGGAGCTTAAAAACCCAATAGATTTTCAACAGAAAATTCTGCTCCAGCATAATCACCTCTGTGTATCAGGCAGGGTTGCAAGCAGTCATGTAAAAAGGCTTAACCAGTTTGGACTGCCTGTACATGAGTAATGCATGTCAGCCAAAGCTGCAATGCCCCTGTCACCAAGATATTAATATTAGTATTAAGTCGCAACTTGATTTATCACTCAGATATCACCTTTGAATATATTTTGGACAATCAGACATTTTCTCCAAACAGCAGTATTTGGTGTGCTTATTTTGCCAGCCAATAGGTAACAGCAAGGCCTGCTAGTACCTCAATATTCTAAAGGCCAGGCAAAATCAAATAATACCTACGTTTGCTTTGTATTCATACAGGCTTAATACTTGGATTCAAAGGAGCGACTGGACCCTATTTACGGCCTAATTACAAAATTAAGGAATGGCTTGCATGTGTAAATTTTATTTGCCTGATTTTTTGTGGTTAGGTTTTGTCGCTTCTGGATTTACCGGGTGTGAAAGAACCTGTCCAGATTTTTTTTCGGCCCGAAAAATCACATGAGACTGACTGAAGACGCAGCAGCAGCAAAACCTAATGCTGCCTGTTTTCCTTCCAAGAGGGGTAAGAATACAATGCTTTCCCCATTGAGATAAAAAAAAATCTTCCCCTTCTGCCCTGCACCTCCTCATCTTCAACCCCATTCCCGCGCACCAGCCCCTGCATACTTTTACCATCTGTTCTCACTCCATGTGGCTTCATGGCCGAACGAATTGGCACCGCAATGTAATTTCTCATTTTGTTTGTAATTGCACACTACCATGGTCATAGTATGTTTCCAGAGGAATATTAGCAGTAGCCATTTATGATGTACTGGTGAAGGCCACAAGCCCTATGTACACTTACTCATTTCAAATATTTCTTCGCTAAGACTATCGAGGGGAACATGTATCTGGGCTTTCCTGCCTCCCTAACATTTACCTGTTTGAGGAGTCCTACAGAATGGTTGCACTGAATTCCAAGAAATGACAAAAAAACTGCATTTTGATGTGTGCTCCATACCAATTAAACAGGAGCAACAAGGCCCACTCCCAACTACATTATCCCATAAGCTGAGCAAACTTAGGGAGTTCTAAAGAACCATGTTTTTTGGGCCATAGGATTCTGCACACTTTATTCCTGCTAAGCAGCAGTAAAGTGCTTGTGCTCTCCCTTCAAACATTGTAAAATTGACATAATCCTAATTGGACATTTAATGCATCTAGAAGTCCCTATTTTACTACATGTACCCAGTGTCTGTAAATTAAATGCTACTAGTAGGTTTCAGCAATCATTGTGCCTCCTTTATAGTATCTCTATAAAACATCTCTCCAGGTCAGCCTCTGCAGCCTGATCATGCAGTTTTAAACTTCTATTTCAACCTGGACAAAAATAAATCTTTTGCTGGGCCCAAACTATCCTTTTTAATAATCGTAAGTACCCCCTCAAGAAGGCCCCAAATGTTCATAGGGCAGGGTGCATGGTACTTAAGATGAAGGACATAGACATGCATTTTCAATATTTTTCATGTCCATGCAGGGAAAATCCTTCACAGTCGTTTTGCACTATGGAAAGGCCGGCAGCTGCTTCCCAGGCTAACCCCACCCTCAAATAATTGAAGGAGGGCATCTGAGGGGAAGGAGAATCTTTTCCCGTGCCATCCAGATACTTGGCTAATGTCCTCTTGATGTTAGCCACGTATCTACGAGGTGATGTGAAGGTTCCATCTGGCCATCTCTGGAAATGGCTGTGTGCATTCATCTAGGCTAAGAAAATATATTGTGCAGCCTGTTACATCTACCCTTAAGCTTGCACCCCTGGGGCGTGGCCTGGTTGAGCACCAAGATGGTGGCTTGATCGTGAAGCTCCCGAGCAGCCAAGCTGATAAAGCTCCATGCCCGCGTGCTAGTGGGAAGTGCACAGTTCAAAACAGCGGCATCGGAGAGCGGAGAACGACGGGCATGTAGAGAAAGCTGCAGGACGGTGAGAGGGTCCCGGGGCACCCGCAGCAACTTCTCCACGACTGCGGCCTGACGCGGCTCTCGGAGGCCCCACGGGGCTGCGGCCATCTGGAGCCACTACGAGACCTGATTTAGCCTGGGAAGCTGCGGCCTACAACAGCATGGCCGAGAGGGAACTGCACCTGCCGGATTCAGCATTGGATGGTGCGGTGAGCTCTGTGTTGGGATACGGGGCCCCTCCCTCACCCACAAAGATTAAATAAGCGCCTCGAATCAGAGTGGGGGGCTGCAGAGATCATGGCCCATCTCGCATTGGGGGTGGCGCCGGGCACCTGTGGAGAGTATAGTTGAAGAGCTGCACTGATATGACCATCCGTGCTTCCTATGGTTGCTCAAATCAACACCTATGGCTGAGGTGACCTGTGTGGCGAGGTGGTGGAGGTATTTGCGGCCTGCGCCCTGGGGTTTGGTCTGAGGCATGAAACAAGTGCTGTAGCCTTCCTTCTGCCCTGTGCTCTATGCCACACAACATTGCCTGGATTGAATAACTGGCTCCCTACCTTGCCACCACCAATAATCAAACAATATGGGTCGGAGTGACCCCAAACTGATGCAGCTCCCCTTTGTGGCCTACAAGACCCCAAGGAAGGATGGGGGGGGGGGCGTACCGCAGGGGGACCCTCCTGAGCACGCAGATCACCTGGTAGCTGGTGGTGCTATGGCGGAGGGAAGCGCTGCCATTATGGCTCAACTGCGTGCTGGCTTTAAGGCCACAGATGTGCGTTTTGATGAGCTGGGCGCACAGATGGATGGCATGCATGGCCGCCTGGAGCAACCTGAGGTCTGTATAGAAGCTGCAGAGAAGTGTATTTCTGATACCGAAGATACCCACGCCGCAATGAATAAAGACCTAGAATGCGTAGAGGCCCTTCAGAAAATGACAGCGGACAAGGCGGAGGACTTCGAAGCGCGACCGTGCCGCAATAAATTGCAAATTGCAGGGATTGCGGAGTCCACCAATACTGGCTCCATGGAAACATTTGTGGAGCGGGTTCTGACTGATCTCTTCGGCAGGGATAGCTTCTCAACCACATTTGCGGTGGAGTGTGCCCACAGTTCCCTTGCTCCCAGATCTGCTCCTGGGAAGATTCCCCGTCTTGTCATTGCGCGACTGTTGAATTATCATGACAGTGATGTTACGTTAAGGAGGACCCGGGAGATGGACGGTCTACAGTTCCAGGGAATGTCTCTCTCGTTTTACCCGGACTTCACGCCTATGGTGTAGGAGGCCAGGCGCAAGTTTCAAGACATCAAGCAAACTTTTGAGAAACGAGAATATTCGCAACGCCATGTTGTATCCGACATGCCTGCATGTACAGTTTGGCGGTAAAACCTTTGTTTTCAACACACAGGCGGAGGCAGCAGAACCTTGGACGTTCCAGTTAACCCTTTATTTATTTTTGTGCACAGGTCATGGACAGTACTGATAACTTGCTATCCAAACATAAACATACTGTTACATTGATATGCATAGAATTACGCCTGTAGTGGTGGGGGCGGCCTGGAGGGTTTGAATTGCGGTGCATGACATGGAATGTCAGAGGACTATCAAACCCACGTAAGGGTCGACAGGTACTTGCATATCTAACTAGGCATGACATACACGTTGCATTGTTGCAGGAGACTTATTACACCTCAAAACTCGAATAGGTTTGCGGACCACTCGCCTGTTCTCTTGTCACTTGTCCTGCCCGCTATTGTACGTCCATCTGTGGCTTGGCACTTCCCTGCTGATGCACTTCTGGACACCGTTTTTAGAGGTTAAATGCAAGACGCAACTGTGGAATACTTTCAGATAAATACTGGTTTGGTGCCTCGCCACGCCATCCTGTTGGAGCCCTTTAAGGTGTGCATGAGCTATGGGAATTGGACGCCCGGTCATTGACTGGCACGAATCCCACTCCGTTGAATCAGTGCACCAAAATGCTGGGAGAATTCCAGGAACTGGCGCAGCGGGAGACAACTTACTTGGGGAAGTATGCTCGCGCCTAGGTGTATGGAGAGGGAGAGAGGCCAGGGCGCACTGGCACGCTTACTTACTCCCAGACACCATGCCACTTACATTACACGGCTCCTAGATACAAACGGTGCCCACGTTACGGATGGTGCTGGCATCCAGTCTTGCTGCTTGTCCTGCTACACTTGCCTGTACACTACCTGCTTGCCACCGATTGGTGAATCGTTGACAGAATACCTAAACGAAATAGCGATGGTGTGGCTTGAAAGGGGGAAAAAAGAGTTCCTTGCCTCGCCTATTGGTGCAGACGAAATTACTGAGGCCATAGATAGCCTGGAGGGCTCACAGGCCCCTGGCAAGGATGGCCTCACTGGGGCGTTTTATAAGGCTTACAAGGAGCAACTTGTCCCGCAGTTATTAGAGGTTTATGCAGAAGCGCTGGACTCAGATGAACTTTTTTTATTTTATAGAATTTTATATAGCGCGAACTAGACCTGAAGCTATCTAGTATCAGAGTGCTTTACATGAGCTCCAGTTTCGTTACAGATTCATTTTTGTTAGGCACGGGGAGATTAAGTGATTTGCCCAGAATCGCAGTAGGTTGAGCGCTGATGCAGACTCAAAACCGGTTCCCAAGCTTCAAGGTCGACCGCTCTAGCTGTAAGGCTACATCCTCTGTTAGCGGGGCAATTGTTTGAAACCTTTTGACAAGGAACCTGAAAAGCCAAATATATGTGGGTGAGTAGGACTAACAATGCTTGATATGCCTCCTGGTCTGGTGCACCCCGCAGTCAACAAAGGGGCGCTATTAGTCACTCATCATGAAGAGGAAGTCTTGTACTAGAATACGGTCTCCAGAATATCTTCTGACATAAATATTGTCCTAAATATTCTTTACAAAAATATTGCCGCTTTGGAGTCAATAATAGAAAATCTACACTCATTGGGATAATATTTTTGTAAGCGATATTTCTGTATCCAATACTGTGACACAACTTCAGCACATCTCTCTTCCTGCATTTTCTTGTTAATGGTGGTGTGGGGGGGACTGGGTTCACATGACATCATTGTCCAGCATCCAACAAGAGGATTCAAAATCAAGGCGGACCTGGGGAACTTCCTCAAAGGTGAACCTCTTTGCAGCCTGATGGCGGTGGTTGAGCTGCACCAACACCCATCAACCCAGACTCCCCAATACTTTGACAGCGGTGGTAATGAGACAAAAAGATAAGATAATCTAGGCCTCTTTTTCCTGTTATATATGTTATTCTCTGCATTGAACAGTAGTAGATGGGCACGGGGCAGGCTGATAGGGGGACTGACTGAGCTATTTGTATTCAGTGCTTTATGCTTTCAAGAAGTTTGGGGGGGGGAATTAAGTGTGGCTTGTCAACTTTATACCAAGGGTAATTTTGAAAAAGAGATTGTACTTCAACTTTAAAACAGAAAAACGCAGAGAATGCAAAAAGGGAGCACAAACCTTTGTGGAAAGATTGAAAACGATACAAAAACAACTATAACAAATATAGATACAGTAAATATCATTCAGCTATTCACTTTTGTATGCAGTAACCGGTCTGTGCTGTGTGAGTTTTAATTCTTTGGTTAAACGATTTAAAAAGGGGAATATAGTACACAAGTTCTACCTCTGTTGTTGTGTTTGGTTTTATTATTTTCGGGATACGGTGCCCCAGACTGGTATGGTTCATCATTTGGTTCCCTGAAGACTGGGTGTCAGACTTCAGTAAATATGCTTTTCGGCTGCTCGCACTGCTCGATACATCATAGCGCTGAGAGCTAAATAGGTGTTTATGCATATTCTTTGTTGGCGTTCTGTGCCTGCCACAGAGGAGGGTGGTGCAAATAGGAACTTGTTGAAGTGCTTTATGCTGTGTTGTGCTTATAGTGAATTTCTTTGTGCAATTTACAAGTGGTGTCAATGATTAATGGCTTTGCATTTGTTTTAATTATACTCAAGCTACGTTCTGTTGAGCCTCCTTACAATGTGTCTCTGTCTTTCCTTTCTTGCTGCTCTTTAAAAGATGTTACCTACTTTTTTGGTCAAAGATAAAACATGTGTAAGCGATATCCTGCATGTCTGTGTATGTGATCTTATATACACTTATGATTTTGATACATGACCCTGGAAACATTCACATTTCCGTGATGACAAAATGCCCCACGTGAGGAATAAATATTTAGCATTACCATGTTTCTCACTTGTTGTTTACCACTTATAGATTTTGCTTTCCCAGCTGTAAAGACAGGGGTATTAAAAAAGTAAATTTAAGTTTGAAAAAGGACTACTTGTTATCTTTTACATTTGCTCCAAAATAACACTTGAAAGCGCTCTATGTCAACAGCTAAGCAGTAAACCTGTGAAAGCACTCTCACAATGTGTGAGGTGATTGTAACGTTACTATTAAAAGCCAGTTAAACCGGTTGACAACTGCACCTCGTATAGGCCGTTATCCCTCCGAAACCAGGATTACAAAATATTAGCTAAAGTACGGGCCACGTGCATTTCGCTTATAATCGGGCAGATTATATCCCTCTTTCAGTCCGGTTTTATGCCGAACAGGTCCACATCAGTAAATCTACGCATGTTATTTGTAATTATTAACCAGATTAACCCTGAACTCCCTGCCGCGGCGATTTTATTAGATGCTGAAAAAGCATTTGATTCCTTAGAGTCGGATTTCTTGCATGCGGTGTTGAGTAAACTTGGCTTCCGTTACAATCAAAGAGGGGTGGGGGCTAGAAGAAGCTGTAATCCATTCAATAACTCATAATCAATAGGGAATGGATCACTTGTACCTGCAACTAGGGTCCAGATCGTTCTGTCCGTCAGTACTCAAAGTTGGTACTCAGAGAACCCTCAATCACGTAAAGTAGGTCGCAGGGCGGTTTATCTTGATTCTCTGCCTTTCTTTTAGTACGTGTCAGCATTATCATTGGGTCTCTTTCTGAATGGTTCCTCCACCCGGAGGGAACCACTGGATTCACAGTAGTGATCAGAAATTGATAGTGCAAAGTGCTTTGGTGAAAAGTGATGTTAAAAATATTTTCTCATACTACCTTAGAAGTAATATTTTTATTCTATCTGGTGTATGGGAAAACTCTTAAAAAAGTGATGTGTGCAGATGGGTCTAACTATGAAACCACTGCACTGTTTGTGTCCAGATCTAAGGTCGACATGTTTCAGCCCTGCGGACGCCCTTGACGGGTCGATGGGCTTTCTTCAGGACCTAAAAAGTGTGAGAACAGGTAGTGTCCGGTTCTAAAAGAATTCAGAGTAAATACTCTGCAATATTAGGTCAATAGTACCTAAGGGTTGGTGATACCTAAATGAAAAGAAAAAGACTAACAACAATGCGAGTACTCATTATTTTGTTGAGTAAAGCTAGACAGTTTTAGCAGACTAAAATAAATGGCAAATCTTTGTGTGTCAACTGTAGTTTTTGTACTGCTTGTAAATAGTGTGATGGTGGTTGTGTCATCGATGCTTCAAGCTGGGTGTTGTGCTTATACATCAATAAAGCGTTAGGAAAAACTAGAGAAACAACTAAACAAATTCCAGCACCCCTTCACGCAATAAATTGTAATTAAAAAGGGCACATTGCTAGCTTGCTCGTGTTTTGCTTGTTAATGCCCTTTTAAGTCAGCTGGGTGTTGTGCTTATACAACCGTAAAGTGCTAGGAGAAGCTGAAGAAACTAAACAACTAAACAAGTTCCAGCACCCCTTCACGCAATGAAATGTAATTAAAAAGGTACATTGTTAACGAGCTCGTATTTTGCCCGAAACTAAACATGTTCCAGGGCCTCTTCATATATCAATTGTGAAATGGAGAGAAGTTTCACTAATGAGCTCGTGTGGGCCCCGAAGGGAAGAGAGGAACGGCCTAATGGCTCATAAGCTCGTTAAAGTAACAATCAGGTGTTAAGATTGTACATCTATGAGGCGCTAGTGAAAATTAAAGAGGTTAAATAAGTTTAAGCACCCCTTCATGCAATGAGTTGTGAATGAAACAAAGCATACAAACATCGCTAACGAACTTGTGTCTTGCCAGTATTATGTATGAATATCCTTCGGGAAGGATGGTGTCTTTTACAGTTCATTAAAAAAAGTAATAGATAATGAGAGGTACCTCTTCGCAGTCCCGATTTGGGATTCTGCGGGGCCGCCGAGAGCGCGAAGCCTAATGTGGTTTCAAATGATAACAAGCATTGGCATAGCCAATAGGTCTCGCTTTTGGGACCTTATAAGTGTTTACCCATGCAACAGTTGATGTTGTTGCACCATGGATATTGTGCTGCATAACTAAATACTTATAAGGTCCCAAAAGCGAGACCTATTGGCTATGCATGGCAAGACCTATTGGGTTTGCAACAGCAAAGCAGTGTCTCAATCACCGCAAATCTGAGGAAAGACAGCAAGCAACCTGAAGCAAACAGTACTTGATCCATGCTCCAGCTGAAAGAAAAGGAAGTGAATTCAGCATGCGCTGACCAATTAGAAAGCAGGAAATGAGTGATAATGAAGCTAACAAATGCTAAGCAATGGGTGAGCTATAGGCTGCTTGTACGTAATATCCCTTGCAAGCGAGAGCGCATGCAAATATATGAGCTGTCACAAGCAAGACTTAAAAAGGGAAAGGTCAGAAACACCATCCCAGGAGAGCCTGTGAGAAGTCATCTGACGGAGGTACAAGTTAGGCAGGACTCAAGAAGTTCATTTTGAGTCTTTACGTTTTGGCATTTAATGGTTTGCAGTTTATATTATAAACAACAAGTGTCGGAATGGAAAGAAAAACAGAGATTGATAAGCTTCATATATCCATTTGAAATCTCGCAGGGAACGGGGAAAGGAGTTAGAGGCAGGAGAAAGCGGAGAATGGTGGGTGAAAAGAATACAGAGAAAAAATTAATCACCAATTAATGAATACAAAATAAAAAGAGAGGAAAGGAGAGACGGGAAAGAAGTGAGGAATAAGGAGACAGAAGGGTGGTTTGGTATTGGAAAAATGGGAGAGAGAAACGCGAAAAGCGAGAGACGGCGAGGAAGGGGGGTAAATGACATGTCACCTACAGACTGAATCCCCCCACACTCCCACTGTACCACATCCCCTGAAAGACAAAGAGCTTGCTACCCCAACGTTTTCCCTTAAGCTGGTACTGGCTGGTACTGGCTCAGGGTCTCTTCTGTGGTACCAGCTCAATGTATGGCGAGGAACAAGGAAGGGTTATCTCTGCCCCCACCATAACGAGGGTCAAAGAAGAGTCAGTCCCGAGGCCACGGCATGGTATAATAAAAAGAAAAGGTTGGAAAAAATCTTTGAAGGCCAGGAGTACTGCGGGGAATCGTAGGAGGACTGGGGCGCAGGGCCATCCGTTAATCGTGGGACAAGAGTGCAGAGAGGGTGGCAGGTTAGGAGGCAGAGAGACCGTACCCATGAAAGCTCGGGTAACACGAGTCATAGGTAGCGAACGCAAAAGGTTATAGCACAAATGGCAGGCAAGTGAGGTGGGGGGGTTGGGGCCATCGATTAGGCAGTCACGCCCCCGCCCCCCTCCTGGCCGGCAATATGCTGCAAACCCAAGTGCTGGAGAGGCTGCACAGCAGCATGAGGACGAGACAGCAAGAAAGGCAGAAACAAGAGACCAGACTGAGGTTAATGCTGTTTTGACAAACGAAATGTGCGCACATCACTGCAGTACACTACACCAGTCAGAGAACAGGCTGGCACACGCGCGCTACAGCAGCGCCTGGCACCGGGTGCCACTTACCTTCTGCCCAAAACGGCTCCCCGTTGCCAGGATCTCTGCAACCCCATCTCCTGCAATGGGTAGCCCCTCCTGTGCCTCCCTCAATCCAAAGCATCACTTTCTGCCGCACACTGGATCGCGCTGGACACTAAAGAAGGACTACAATACGATTCAATAATGCTTTATTGGGATGAATAAATAAACAAGTATGCCCATAACATGGTCCTGACTCCTGAGAATTCTTTAAACAACACATTTTAGAAGGGAGTACAGTTTTCTTCTTGTTTAGGCTTAGTTATAGCCATTGTTCAAATTTAGTTTAGTCTGGGCAGAGGTTTAGGTCTTTTCGAATATTGTCTCTGGAGTCTTGGTACTAATTAAGAGCGCGCATGGAGCGCTGCAATTAACAAGGAAGACAAAAGTAGCGTGTGTCTTCCCGTGGGCGGGAACGCGGGCTTTGAAGCGGCAAGGGGCGGGGGAGCGCATTCCAGGCGGGGGAGCGGACCCTTTGAAGTAGGTGCACGCGCCAGTGGGCTGAACCGCTTCCCAAAAGTGGATTCCATGGCGGCACGATGCACGTGATTGTGCGCGTGCTCGCCATGCAATCCAGTTTTGGGAGCACTTTTGGGAGCCCCTTACTAGAGTCTCGCATAGCGATTACTACGCAATAGCTAGGCGAGACCTAAAAAGGAGAAGAATAAGATGCAGTCAAAAATTGCTCTTCGTCTGTAATACTTTACGTGTCTTCCAGAGGACGGGTGCAGTCCTGCGTAGTCCATACCTCCTCTGTGGGCTAGGCACGACTTGTGCTGACGCTGATCTCTGGAACCCGGTTGGGGCGGGATCCCGTGTGAGCTCAGAATATTGCATTGTGGAGTATGGAAATAGAAAAGAGACTCTGAGGGGTCTAATGAGTATTGGTGCTTTCTAATTTTCGCTGTAGTGATGTTAAAAATAAAAATAGAATCCTGTCTATCTAGTGACCAAAGGAAAATAAAAGCTGTTTAAAGGTCACTACAGGGTGATAACTTTTCTGTATTAGAAGCGATGGGTGCATACATTAAAGGATCTGTTAAGGAAGGTTATTCTACTTCCGGAGCGAACAGATTGTCATTATGTGGCCCATTGATGGTAGGTGTTTGGCGTGTCGTAAGGAAGATTATATTCCTGAGAGTGAGGCAGTGGACAAATGTTTTTTCGATAAACTTGGCTTCCCTCAAAATTTTCGGTCGCTGGTCCGTCTTCTTTACACTAGCCCAGTCTCACAACTATGTGTAAATGGGGTACTGTCTAGTAGATTTGCACTGTAGAGGGGCACGGGGCAGGGATGTTCGTTATCACCATTACTTTTTATTATCTCAATGGATCCGCTGGTGTGGCATCTGCAGGACACATATCCAGAACGTCAACAATCCATTCCACACCAGGATCACCTTCTGGAAGAGATATATTGACGACATCATCATGTTCTGGGAAGGAACAGAAGAAGATCTAAGAGATTTTCACAATTGGCTAAACACACGAGACGAATGTCTAAAGTTTACCATCAACACAAACAAGGACCACCTGGATTTTCTTGATCTATATATTTATGTAATCGATAATACCATCAAAACAAAAACCTTTTTTAAACCCACGACTAAGAACAGCCTTCTCTCTTTCAACAGCTTCCATCCCCGCCCACTCAGAGAAAATTTACCCTACAGTCAGTTCCTGCGCCTAAAAAGGAACTGCAGTGAGCTGAGTGAATACAAAGAACAAGCTGAAGACTTGCGCATAAAACTACTCAAACGCGATTACCCTACGAAAATTGTAAACAAATGTCAAAAGAGAGCAAGAAATCAACATAGAGAGAGCCTGCTAGAAGTAATACCTAAAACACAACCATCTGATCAAGTAACATGTGTTACAACATATAACACAGCCAGTAACATAATCAAGAAAATAATCAACAAAAACTGGCGCATTCTGACCTCGGGTGATCTAAATTGGCCAAAACCACGCTTCGCAAACAGGAGAACTCAGAATTTTAAGGACATGCTAGTACACACTCGTCCTTTCGAAAAAAAGACACTTACAACTACAAGTACTTTATGGAACCTGCCACCAGTGGTAGGCCATTTCCCGTGTGGACACTGCTCCGTCTGTCATTTAACAGAAACAACAAAATCCATTGAATTGACACCTGACTTGATGTGGAAGATGAGACAACATACCAACTGTAACACCACCCATGTTATCTACATGATTACCTGCCCGTGTAATCTGAGATACATTGGAATGACGTGTCTCAAGATAAAACAGCGAATCTGCGAACATAGAAGCAACGTCAGATGTAAACGTCACACCACCAAAATGAGCAGTCACTTTATCAACCACCCACATACGCTTGATGACCTCAAATGGATAGTCATAGAGTCTATGGTGGCTGGGTCACAAAATGTCGAGAAACGTCTCTTTACACAAGAACAAAGATGGGTACACCGTCTAAAAACAAATATAACAGGTTTGAACGATGATATCCCCTGGTTAAGTGTATCGTGAACATGTCAAAAACTAATTTACTTTATGGCCAGAAACGATGCTCCGTATAATGATACCAAAACGATTTTCAAACAAACTTTATTGGCACTCTAATGATTAACAATCTCTTAAAAAACCCAAGCCAACACAATCCTCATGAATTTGGTAATATTACCATTAATCACGCCTTGCCTGAGAATTTGTCTTCTTTTCAAAACAGGTGCAGTGGTAATTTATAATTTATCATTTCCAAATTTCAATAGTCATATACACCATTTCCAACACTGGCGACACTTTTAACACTGTTTTTAGTGGCCTATACAGATAAAGACTGTGAAAACCGACAGCCCTGTATACTGCTGCCCTAATCAATAGTCTTTTTTCACTCCTAACTGCATAAAAACGTTCGAGTTCGGGCAATCTCCATCAAGCAGGAAGACAGCGTCAGCACAAGTCGTGCAGAGCGGAACTCCCGGTATGGAGAAAACCCTGGAGACGGAGACACGTAACGTTAATTCAAGACTTCTTTGGTTATTTTTTTAAATCTCACTTTGTTCTCCCCCCTCTCCTCCGACCTCCCCTCACAGCCTGACTACGCTGCCATTCTTCCTAAGAAGCCCGAAATCGGAGCTTTTAAGGTACGAAGGCCACCCAAGCATTGACTGTTTATATAACTTGCGCGTGCTGTATGTCGCCCCTCTCTGTGTTCTTAATTGAGCCTCGAAGTACTGCCTAAACAACAATCATGCAATATAACAGAAGCACTGTTTGGGTCTCAGAAGCCCTACAACGGGTGCTTTTTATATCGAGAGAAACGTGTGTTTACAGATCGATTGAATGTATGAATGAGCACGCTCGAATATGCCGCCATATTTTCTGTTAAAAATCGACGTGAGTGGTACATTATCAGTGGTCATGGAGTTTACAATATTTATGGACAATAGACCCTTCCCAGTGATTATCATCTGTACACATGACAAATCATAGTCATCACTGCTGTTTTGTAACCACCAGAGTATTTCTCCGTAACACAGCACTCCATACAGCCCGTAATTTGCAACACATTGTACAATGACCCTCAACACAAAGATCACATGGATATTTATGCTTTACGTTTAGGACTCAAAATGAATCTCTGAGATAACCTTACGTATAACTTTCCGTAGAAAAGTATATTCCTCTATTAACCAGAATAACTCCTCTGAAATGCCCTCAGCTGAACCATTAGACATCACATACAGATATCATTGCAAAGATTTGCCATCTATACTTGCTATGTAACCAGTGGCGTGTTCGAACTCAACTTGCAGCTCTTACTGTATATAAAGAATTGCCATGTTGCTTGTTTCTCGTCATGTACTCTGGGTAGAAACCCCCTTTTTTTAAAGAATCTCTAAGAAAGAATCAGTTGTTAAAGAAATTATATTTTTACCAACAGATCATTTGTTATTCGTCCTCTTTTTCACCATAGGTACTAAACCTTTTACTAGGAGATCAGTGATAAATATTCCGAACTCCTCACCCTTAAAGTGGACAACATCCTTCTTTAAGACAACACCCCCTGGTCCTGATGAAAGCTCACCTGACCCTTCTGGGCACGTAAAGAGCTGAAACATGTCGACCCACCTATTGGACTGACTGTACAGCGGACACATTAACTGCCCTTGCTGTACAATCTCCCCTATCTTTTATTCTTTTTCCACGCACCAGACAACAATAAAGACTAAAGTCCAGGTAGCATGAGAAAACATCCCTTTTTAACTTCCACTGTTTCACGACACATGAGCACTCTGTCCATTTTTGATCTCTGATCGCTACTGTAATATCCAGTGGTTTTCCTCCAGGTGGAGGTAGCACAACACTAAACCTGATGATGATGCAATCACGTTATCGAGGCGGAGAACCAAGATATACCGCCAGACAATCCACCTAAAAACGTGAATGAGGATTTTTTAAGGAACGGCCGGATAACCACCAAACCCTGGACAACAGGTTCAAGTGATCCACTCTTTTTTTATATAAAACTATTAATTGGAAGGCGACTGGATCACGTATCCTTCTTATTCCCTACCAACTGATTAGCCATACATATAGCAGCGTGCAGCTGTGGGAATTATATCCCCTTCGAAGACGCCCCGAAAAGTTCGTTGAGGATTATTCGAACAGAACACATTGAACACTAACGTGACCCCTTTTGACCCAGTACAGCAAAATGGCAGAGAACTTAGGACTAAGTTACTCTACTGACGAGATCAACGCAATTCTTTCCCTTCCATCCCTTCTGCAAGATGGTGAAATCACACAAACCCTGGCTCAGAATGAGGACTGGGAACAACTATCCGAGGACAAAAAGGAACAAGTGAGAACAGCCATTCATGGCATTATTATGACTGAATATTTACGTGGAAACGCTGCACCTAGAGGATTATGGGTCCATAATGCACCTAGAATCTTTCTGAGAGACCTTGCATTTAGGAAAGACTGGTCCGCCATATCCTGGAAATGTACTAGAGACTACTTAGTCTTAATAATTAAAACTGCAACCAGACTAACAGAGGCACTCACAATTAAGATCCAATTGAGTGAAGCAAAATTAAAAAACATGGTATCTATCACTGTCTTCAAGAAAAAACTGGAAGAAATCAACCATGATATGAATGAGACAAGAGAATATCTAACACAGAGTAAAATCCAGAAACTAAGTAAGGATTTAAAAAAATTCTCCATGGAAAAAATGCACCCCTACAGGATGATTATGAGGTATCAGATCCCCAAACTGACAATGACTCCAGTGGTAACTCGTCTAACAACTCAGACTGGAGTGGGGATGACAACATGCAACGACGAAAATTCAGAGGGCAAAACAGACGCCAACAACGACGAAGACCTAACACTTGGCGCAACCCTAATTACGGGGAACAACCTCCTCCACTCTTCCATCCCTTCACTCCAAACTATCAAGGTTGGATGAATCCCTACCAGACAGCACCGCCACAACTAGGTCCCTACATGGGACAATATGTACAACAACCGACTTTTTTAGGGAGAGGCCGCACAAACCAACGAGGGAGGCGAAGGAATGTCACCTGGACAGATCAGGAGAGACAGATACTGACAAGGAGTATGGCCAACGCCACAAAAGAAAAACCCAGTACCAGCACGACCCACTAATTTTCAACCTGTCGAAAATTATTCTTTCAAAAGATCAGGAAGACGTCCTTAACAAAGGACTGGGCTTTGTACCAACACCACCACTGGACCTCTTCAAGACACAATGTGAAGTTGCCCAATTCTGTAGGACACTGAAATTAAAAGCATTTTTTCAGGGTACAGAGAATAACCCCGATCTTGGAGACACTGCCCTGAGACCCAAATCTACATTCTGCCCTCTGAACCATCAGGTACCAATAGAAATCCAGACCTTTGAACAGGCAGTCATGAGAGAGATAAATGAAATCAACAAGAAGACGACTAAATCCTTCATAAACATCTCCAACAAAGAAAAGAAAGCCCTGGAAGAACTAAGAACACATGACGACATCATCATAAAGCCAGCCGATAAAGGTGGAGGCATAGTTATCATGGACAAAGACCACTATAACGACCAGTGCCTGAGATTACTATCTGACGAAAAATTCTATAAAGTCATCAGTGAAGACCCAACTCCGAGGTTAAAAAGAACTATCAACCTAATGGTAGAGGAAGCAGAGACAAACAACTGGATCACTAAGAATGAGGCTTCATTCTTAAGAACTGACTCCCCACGCATACCATATTTTTATTCCTTACCTAAGGTACACAAAAACCAACGCCCACCACCTGGACGTCCAATTGTTTCCGGAATAGGCTCTCTCCTAGAACCTCTCTCTCAATTTGCAGACCAATATCTTAGACCTATGGTACAACAGACTCCAACTTATTTAAAAGACACACGAGATTTACTCAACCTTTTACAAGACCAACCGTTCCTAAGTGAAACCATGATCTTAGTCTCACTAGATGTGGAAAGCCTCTATACCAGCCTGCCTCAACAAGAAACTTTGAACACCCTGGAAGACTTACTCTTCGCACACGACTGGCAATACCACACCCCCAGACACTTCATCCTAGAATTATGTAGAATGGCCCTGACTGAGAATTATTTTGAATATAACAACACTCTTTACCAGCAGTGCCATGGTACTTCCATGGGAAGTACCTTTGCGCCGAGCGTGGCAGGTCTATATGTAAGTAATTTTGAAAAGACACATATCCAGAACGTCAACAATCCATTCCACACCAGGATCACCTTCTGGAAGAGATATATTGACGACATCATCATGTTCTGGGAAGGAACAGAAGAAGATCTAAGAGATTTTCACAATTGGCTAAACACACGAGTCGAATGTCTAAAGTTTACCATCAACACAAACAAGGACCACCTGGATTTTCTTGATCTATATATTTATGTAATCGATAATACCATCAAAACAAAAACCTTTTTTAAACCCACGACTAAGAACAGCCTTCTCTCTTTCAACAGCTTCCATCCCCGCCCACTCAGAGAAAATTTACCCTACAGTCAGTTCCTGCGCCTAAAAAGGAACTGCAGTGAGCTGAGTGAATACAAAGAACAAGCTGAAGACTTGCGCATAAAACTACTCAAACGCGATTACCCTACGAAAATTGTAAACAAATGTCAAAAGAGAGCAAGAAATCAACATAGAGAGAGCCTGCTAGAAGTAATACCTAAAACACAACCATCTGATCAAGTAACATGTGTTACAACATATAACACAGCCAGTAACATAATCAAGAAAATAATCAACAAAAACTGGCGCATTCTGACCTCGGGTGATCTAAATTGGCCAAAACCACGCTTCGCAAACAGGAGAACTCAGAATTTTAAGGACATGCTAGTACACACTCGTCCTTTCGAAAAAAAGACACTTACAACTACAAGTACTTTATGGAACCTGCCACCAGTGGTAGGCCATTTCCCGTGTGGACACTGCTCCGTCTGTCATTTAACAGAAACAACAAAATCCATTGAATTGACACCTGACTTGATGTGGAAGATGAGACAACATACCAACTGTAACACCACCCATGTTATCTACATGATTACCTGCCCGTGTAATCTGAGATACATTGGAATGACGTGTCGCAAGATAAAACAGCGAATCTGCGAACATAGAAGCAACGTCAGATGTAAACGTCACACCACCAAAATGAGCAGTCACTTTATCAACCACCCACATACGCTTGATGACCTCAAATGGATAGTCATAGAGTCTATGGTGGCTGGGTCACAAAATGTCGAGAAACGTCTCTTTACACAAGAACAAAGATGGGTACACCGTCTAAAAACAAATATAATAGGTTTGAACGATGATATCCCCTGGTTAAGTGTATCGTGAACATGTCAAAAACTAATTTACTTTATGGCCAGAAACGATGCTCTGTATAATGATACCAAAACGATTTTCAAACAAACTTTATTGGCACTCTAATGATTAACAATCTCTTAAAAAACCCAAGCCAACACAATCCTCATTATGAATTTGGTAATATTACCATTAATCACGCCTTGCCTGAGAATTTGTCTTCTTTTCAAAACAGGTGCAGTGGTAATTTATAATTTATCATTTCCAAATTTCAATAGTCATATACACCATTTCCAACACTGGCGACACTTTTAACACTGTTTTTAGTGGCCTATACAGATAAAGACTGTGAAAACCGACAGCCCTGTATACTGCTGCCCTAATCAATAGTCTTTTTTCACTCCTAACTGCATAAAAACGTTCGAGTTCGGGCAATCTCCATCAAGAAGGAAGACAGCGTCAGCACAAGTCGTGCAGAGCGGAACTCCCGGTATGGAGAAAACCCTGGAGACGAAGACACGTAACGTTAATTCAAGACTTCTTTGGTTATTTTTTTAAATCTCACTTTGTTCTCCCCCCTCTCCTCCGACCTCCCCTCACAGCCTGACTACGCTGCCATTCTTCCTAAGAAGCCCGAAATCGGAGCTTTTAAGGTACGAAGGCCACCCAAGCATTGACTGTTTATATAACTTGCGCGTGCTGTATGTCGCCCCTCTCTGTGTTCTTAATTGAGCCTCGAAGTACTGCCTAAACAACAATCATGCAATATAACAGAAGCACTGTTTGGGTCTCAGAAGCCCTACAACGGGTGCTTTTTATATCGAGAGAAACGTGTGTTTACAGATCGATTGAATGTATGAATGAGCACGCTCGAATATGCCGCCATATTTTCTGTTAAAAATCGACGTGAGTGGTACATTATCAGTGGTCATGGAGTTTACAATATTTATGGACAATAGACCCTTCCCAGTGATTATCATCTGTACACATGACAAATCATAGTCATCACTGCTGTTTTGTAACCACCAGAGTATTTCTCCATAACACAGCACTCCATACAGCCCGTAATTTGCAACACATTGTACAATGACCCTCAACACAAAGATCACATGGATATTTATGCTTTACGTTTAGGACTCAAAATGAATCTCTGAGATAACCTTACGTATAACTTTCCGTAGAAAAGTATATTCCTCTATTAACCAGAATAACTCCTCTGAAATGCCCTCAGCTGAACCATTAGACATCACATACAGATATCATTGCAAAGATTTGCCATCTATACTTGCTATGTAACCAGTGGCGTGTTCGAACTCAACTTGCAGCTCTTACTGTATATAAAGAATTGCCATGTTGCTTGTTTCTCGTCATGTACTCTGGGTAGAAACCCCCTTTTTTTAAAGAATCTCTAAGAAAGAATCAGTTGTTAAAGAAATTATATTTTTACCAACAGATCATTTGTTATTCGTCCTCTTTTTCACCATAGGTACTAAACCTTTTACTAGGAGATCAGTGATAAATATTCCGAACTCCTCACCCTTAAAGTGGACAACATCCTTCTTTAAGACAACACCCCCTGGTCCTGATGAAAGCTCACCTGACCCTTCTGGGCACGTAAAGAGCTGAAACATGTCGACCCACCTATTGGACTGACTGTACAGCGGACACATTAACTGCCCTTGCTGTACAATCTCCCCTATTTTTTATTCTTTTTCCACGCACCAGACAACAATAAAGACTAAAGTCCAGGTAGCATGAGAAAACATCCCTTTTTAACTTCCACTGTTTCACGACACATGAGCACTCTGTCCATTTTTGATCTCTGATCGCTACTGTAATATCCAGTGGTTTTCCTCCAGGTGGAGGTAGCACAACACTAAACCTGATGATGATGCAATCACATTATCGAGGCGGAGAACCAAGATATACCGCCAGACAATCCACCTAAAAACGTGAATGAGGATTTTTTAAGGAACGGCCGGATAACCACCAAACCCTGGACAACAGGTTCAAGTGATCCACTCTTTTTTGATATAAAACTATTAATTGGAAGGCGACTGGATCACGTATCCTTCTTATTCCCTACCAACTGATTAGCCATACATATAGCAGCGTGCAGCTGTGGGAATTATATCCCCTTCGAAGACGCCCCGAAAAGTTCGTTGAGGATTATTCGAACAGAACACATTGAACACTAACGTGACCCCTTTTGACCCAGTACAGCAAAATGGCAGAGAACTTAGGACTAAGTTACTCTACTGACGAGATCAACGCAATTCTTTCCCTTCCTTCCCTTCTGCAAGATGGTGAAATCACACAAACCCTGGCTCAGAATGAGGACTGGGAACAACTATCCGAGGACAAAAAGGAACAAGTGAGAACAGCCATTCATGGCATTATTATGACTGAATATTTACGTGGAAACGCTGCACCTAGAGGATTATGGGTCCATAATGCACCTAGAATCTTTCTGAGAGACCTTGCATTTAGGAAAGACTGGTCAGCCATATCCTGGAAATGTACTAGAGACTACTTAGTCTTAATAATTAAAACTGCAACCAGACTAACAAAGGCACTCACAATTAAGATCCAATTGAGTGAAGCAAAATTAAAAAACATGGTATCTATCACTGTCTTCAAGAAAAAACTGGAAGAAATCAACCATGATATGAATGAGACAAGAGAATATCTAACACAGAGTAAAATCCAGAAACTAAGTAAGGATTTAAAAAAATTCTCCATGGAAAAAATGCACCCCTACAGTAAGGATGATTATGAGGTATCAGATCCCCAAACTGACAATGACTCCAGTGGTAACTCGTCTAACAACTCAGACTGGAGTGGGGATGACAACATGCAACGACGAAAATTCAGAGGGCAAAACAGACGCCAACAACGACGAAGACCTAACGCTTGGCGCAACCCTAATTACGGGGAACAACCTCCTCCACTCTTCCATCCCTTCACTCCAAACTATCAAGGTTGGATGAATCCCTACCAGACAGCACCGCCACAACTAGGTCCCTACATGGGACAATATGTACAACAACCGACTTTTTTAGGGAGAGGCCGCACAAACCAACGAGGGAGGCGAAGGAATGTCACCTGGACAGATCAGGAGAGACAGATACTGACAAGGAGTATGGCCAACGCCACAAAAGAAAAACCCAGTACCAGCACGACCCACTAATTTTCAACCTGTCGAAAATTATTCTTTCAAAAGATCAGGAAGACGTCCTTAACAAAGGACTGGGCTTTGTACCAACACCACCACTGGACCTCTTCAAGACACAATGTGAAGTTGCCCAATTCTGTAGGACACTGAAATTAAAAGCATTTTTTCAGGGTACAGAGAATAACCCCGATCTTGGAGACACTGCCCTGAGACCCAAATCTACATTCTGCCCTCTGAACCATCAGGTACCAATAGAAATCCAGACCTTTGAACAGGCAGTCATGAGAGAGATAAATTAAATCAACAAGAAGACGACTAAATCCTTCATAAACATCTCCAACAAAGAAAAGAAAGCCCTGGAAGAACTAAGAACACATGACGACATCATCATAAAGCCAGCCGATAAAGGTGGAGGCATAGTTATCATGGACAAAGACCACTATAACGACCAGTGCCTGAGATTACTATCTGACGAAAAATTCTATAAAGTCATCAGTGAAGACCCAACTCCGAGGTTAAAAAGAACTATCAACCTAATGGTAGAGGAAGCAGAGACAAACAACTGGATCACTAAGAATGAGGCTTCATTCTTAAGAACTGACTCCCCACGCATACCATATTTTTATTCCTTACCTAAGGTACACAAAAACCAACGCCCACCACCTGGACGTCCAATTGTTTCCGGAATAGGCTCTCTCCTAGAACCACTCTCTCAATTTGCAGACCAATATCTTAGACCTATGGTACAACAGACTCCAACTTATTTAAAAGACACACGAGATTTACTCAACCTTTTACAAGACCAACCGTTCCTAAGTGAAACCATGATCTTAGTCTCACTAGATGTGGAAAGCCTCTATACCAGCCTGCCTCAACAAGAAACTTTGAACACCCTGGAAGACTTACTCTTCGCACACGACTGGCAATACCACACCCCCAGACACTTCATCCTAGAATTATGTAGAATGGCCCTGACTGAGAATTATTTTGAATATAACAACACTCTTTACCAGCAGTGCCATGGTACTTCCATGGGAAGTACCTTTGCGCCGAGCGTGGCAGGTCTATATGTAAGTAATTTTGAAAAGACACATATCCAGAACGTCAACAATCCATTCCACACCAGGATCACCTTCTGGAAGAGATATATTGATGACATCATCATGTTCTGGGAAGGAACAGAAGAAGATCTAAGAGATTTTCACAATTGGCTAAACACACGAGTCGAATGTCTAAAGTTTACCATCAACACAAACAAGGACCACCTGGATTTTCTTGATCTATATATTTATGTAATCGATAATACCATCAAAACAAAAACCTTTTTTAAACCCACGACTAAGAACAGCCTTCTCTCTTTCAACAGCTTCCATCCCCGCCCACTCAGAGAAAATTTACCCTACAGTCAGTTCCTGCGCCTAAAAAGGAACTGCAGTGAGCTGAGTGAATACAAAGAACAAGCTGAAGACTTGCGCATAAAACTACTCAAACGCGATTACCCTACGAAAATTGTAAACAAATGTCAAAAGAGAGCAAGAAATCAACATAGAGAGAGCCTGCTAGAAGTAATACCTAAAACACAACCATCTGATCAAGTAACATGTGTTACAACATATAACACAGCCAGTAACATAATCAAGAAAATAATCAACAAAAACTGGCGCATTCTGACCTCGGGTGATCTAAATTGGCCAAAACCACGCTTCGCAAACAGGAGAACTCAGAATTTTAAGGACATGCTAGTACACACTCGTCCCTTCGAAAAAAAGACACTTACAACTACAAGTACTTTATGGAACCTGCCACCAGTGGTAGGCCATTTCCCGTGTGGACACTGCTCCGTCTGTCATTTAACAGAAACAACAAAATCCATTGAATTGACACCTGACTTGATGTGGAAGATGAGACAACATACCAACTATAACACCACCCATGTTATCTACATGATTACCTGCCCGTGTAATCTGAGATACATTGGAATGACGTGTCGCAAGATAAAACAGCGAATCTGCGAACATAGAAGCAACGTCAGATGTAAACGTCACACCACCAAAATGAGCAGTCACTTTATCAACCACCCACATACGCTTGATGACCTCAAATGGATAGTCATAGAGTCTATGGTGGCTGGGTCACAAAATGTCGAGAAACGTCTCTTTACACAAGAACAAAGATGGGTACACCGTCTAAAAACAAATATAACAGGTTTGAACGATGATATCCCCTGGTTAAGTGTATCGTGAACATGTCAAAAACTAATTTACTTTATGGCCAGAAACGATGCTCCGTATAATGATACCAAAACGATTTTCAAACAAACTTTATTGGCACTCTAATGATTAACAATCTCTTAAAAAACCCAAGCCAACACAATCCTCATTATGAATTTGGTAATATTACCATTAATCACGCCTTGCCTGAGAATTTGTCTTCTTTTCAAAACAGGTGCAGTGGTAATTTATAATTTATCATTTCCAAATTTCAATAGTCATATACACCATTTCCAACACTGGCGACACTTTTAACACTGTTTTTAGTGGCCTATACAGATAAAGACTGTGAAAACCGACAGCCCTGTATACTGCTGCCCTAATCAATAGTCTTTTTTCACTCCTAACTGCATAAAAACGTTCGAGTTCGGGCAATCTCCATCAAGCAGGAAGACAGCGTCAGCACAAGTCGTGCAGAGCGGAACTCCCGGTATGGAGAAAACCCTGGAGACGAAGACACGTAACGTTAATTCAGGACTTCTTTGGTTATTTTTTTAAATCTCACTTTGTTCTCCCCCCTCTCCTCCGACCTCCCCTCACAGCCTGACTACGCTGCCATTCTTCCTAAGAAGCCCGAAATCGGAGCTTTTAAGGTACGAAGGCCACCCAAGCATTGACTGTTTATATAACTTGCGCGTGCTGTATGTCGCCCCTCTCTGTGTTCTTAATTGAGCCTCGAAGTACTGCCTAAACAATAATCATGCAATATAACAGAAGCACTGTTTGGGTCTCAGAAGCCCTACAACGGGTGTTTTTTATATCGAGAGAAACGTGTGTTTACAGATCGATTGAATGTATGAATGAGCACGCTCGAATATGCCGCCATATTTTCTGTTAAAAATCGACGTGAGTGGTACATTATCAGTGGTCATGGAGTTTACAATATTTATGGACAATAGACCCTTCCCAGTGATTATCATCTGTACACATGACAAATCATAGTCATCACTGCTGTTTTGTAACCACCAGAGTATTTCTCCGTAACACAGCACTCCATACAGCCCGTAATTTGCAACACATTGTACAATGACCCTCAACACAAAGATCACATGGATATTTATGCTTTACGTTTAGGACTCAAAATGAATCTCTGAGATAACCTTACGTATAACTTTCTGTAGAAAAGTATATTCCTCTATTAACCAGAATAACTCCTCTGAAATGCCCTCAGCTGAACCATTAGACATCACATACAGATATCATTGCAAAGATTTGCCATCTATACTTGCTATGTAACCAGTGGCCTGTTCGAACTCAACTTGCAGCTCTTACTGTATATAAAGAATTGCCATGTTGCTTGTTTCTCGTCATGTACTCTGGGTAGAAACCCCCTTTTTTTAAAGAATCTCTAAGAAAGAATCAGTTGTTAAAGAAATTATATTTTTACCAACAGATCATTTGTTATTCGTCCTCTTTTTCACCATAGGTACTAAACCTTTTACTAGGAGATCAGTGATAAATTTTCCGAACTCCTCACCCTTAAAGTGGACAACATCCTTCTTTAAGACAACACCCCCTGGTCCTGATGAAAGCTCACCTGACCCTTCTGGGCACGTAAAGAGCTGAAACATGTCGACCCACCTATTGGACTGACTGTACAGCGGACACATTAACTGCCCTTGCTGTACAATCTCCCCTATTTTTTATTCTTTTTCCACGCACCAGACAACAATAAAGACTGAAGTCCAGGTAGCATGAGAAAACATCCCTTTTTAACTTCCACTGTTTCACGACACATGAGCACTCTGTCCATTTTTGATCTCTGATCGCTACTGTAATATCCAGTGGTTTTCCTCCAGGTGGAGGTAGCACAACACTAAACCCGATGATGATGCAATCACGTTATCGAGGCGGAGAACCAAGATATACCGCCAGACAATCCACCTAAAAACGTGAATGAGGGTTTTTTAAGGAACGGCCGGATAACCACCAAACCCTGGACAACAGGTTCAAGTGATCCACTCTTTTTTGATATAAAACTATTAATTGGAAGGCGACTGGATCACGTATCCTTCTTATTCCCTACCAACTGATTAGCCATGCATCTGCAGGAACGTCACTTGCAGCAGAGGATTGGGTTTCATCAGGGCCCCGTACTAGCGTCACTATATGCGGACGACATCCCTTTGTTCGTCCGCGAGCCAACTCTGAATCTTCCTCCTATCATGAGAGAGGTGGTGCGGTTTGGCGTCTTCTCTGGGCTGGTCATCAATTGGAAGAAATCGGAAATATTTCCTTTGACGGACGCCACAACCTCTTTCATGCTGGAGTTCCCATTTCGATGGTGCGATGAACCCCCCAAATACCTCGGGGTAACTTTACATCGCATGACTTCGGAAGTAGTGCGGCTAAATAATTGTCAGGCCATAGATAAACTTTCCGGACAGATAGATCGCTGGATTGCATTGCTTTTTTCGATGGCGGGGCGCATTGTAATAATTAAGATGGTTGTGCTGCCTAGGTTTTTGTATCTTTTTTTTTAACATTCCCATCCCCCTCATAGTAACCTTTTTTTTAAACCCTTAGAGGGATGCTGACTCGATTGATATGGGCAGGAAGACAGGCGCGAATAGGCTGGAAGACACTCATTCAACCCTTCGAGAGTGGTGGATTTGGGGTACCTGATTTTTACCTGTACTATTTAGTAACACAGGCACATTACGCCTACTTTTTGTATCACCCAGACGCGCGCCTTCAATTTCTGAAACCTGAGAAAATGCAAGTCTGTCCTTACATACTTTCCACTATCCTTCCACGCGGGCTGAGGACAACCCCTGCAGAAATCCATACCTTACAAACCACGAGTTGGGCCTGGGAGCGCTTACGCAGGTACCTGGGGGCTGACCACCTGTATTCTCCACTCTTATCGATTTTAAATAATCCCTGGATAGCACCCACAACTGAAGTATTGACACAGCGGGTACTTAGCCACTGTCAAGTGCACAATATAGGCGGCATGTTCAAGAATGGTCAATTACGAACGGTGGCTGATATAACGGTGGATCGAGATGTCAGTATGCTTGATCGCTTTCTAGTGCACAGAACGCGGACTGCGCTGGCTACTGCGCTTTGTCCCGAGACTGGTGAACCCGTGGACCTCCCCCATTAACTACGACTATTGCGGCGGCAAGACGGCGCACATTTAGTCTCGAGACTTTACCGACAGGTACAAGCGCTGCGACCGATGATGGGTGGTGGAGCTCGTGTAGCCTAAGAGAGGGATTTAGCTCTCCCTATGACTTATAAGATGTGGGCATATTGTTATGAACAGACACGTCTAGTGTCCAATAATTATAAACATAAACTCCTGCATTTTAAGTACTTACGTAGAATTTATGTTACCCCATTGTTACTCGCAAGGGTGGACCGTTCGAATCCAGACCAATATCAGAGTTGCGCGTCGGCGCAGGCTGATTTTCTCCATTTGGCATGGAACTTCCCTGCGGTGCTGGCCTACTGGGAAGCGGTGTTTGGTCATATTGAACAGATGGTTGAGACTGAGCTTTCACACACACACACACACCCTTGCTTGCCCTACTAGGATATGTGCTTCCGTTGAGTCGGGGGATAAGGCGCTTTACTGCCATTGCGTTAGTAATGGCTAAATGACAAGTCTCGCTGAATTGGGGTGGCACTGCACCACCCTTGGTGAGGGCATGGCTCAGAGATATGATCTATTGTGATATGACTAGTGATGTATATTCGTCCCTGCTTCCGCTCGCCTCCGCCTCAAAAACGTCTGGCAGCCACTCCGCTCCTATCCGTTATGACATCCGGAACTCACTGATTGAAGTATTACATAGAATGAAGTGATTATTGGATCGGCCAACCGGTCCTGTGGATCGGGATTGTTGCAATGCCTGTATTACATGTACCTGTGTTTTTGTTGTTATATTTATTGATAATGGAACTATTAACGCTCTGTGCGGATAACTATTTCTTGATACCTTTTAATTTGTGCTTCATGTAATCAACATTATGAGAACGAAAGCGCATCTTTCTTCTTTTTTTCTGTATAATTTGTCAAAAAATGCTATAAGAACACTTTTTTTGTTATTTTTTTAAAAAACTTGTACCCTGTCACTTTTCCCCTTAACCTTCCACCCACTTTCTGTTTGTCCTCCATATGGAAGACTTTTATTTTATTTTATATTTTTATTTCAGCCCCTGTCACCTGCTAAATACTAGTTAATGTGCTAGTAGCACAGGCACTTCTCAGACTTAAATTATGGCATACTAGTACTACAAAGCAGTTTAAAGTGTTAAAGCAAAGTTCCTAACGTGTAGGCATTGGATGTGAGGTTATCTCTCTTGCTGACCAATCAAGGATTCTAAAGCACAGAGACTGTCACATGTCAAAGCTGGGCCTGAATATCGCTGTCTGTAGGTAACCTTCAATGCGTTTCTCAGTCCTGGGAATAAGAGCTGCTGTAGCCCTCCTTGCAGAAAAGAATGGCTTGGACACCTATGGACATATAGACCCAAAAGACAACAGCTTCAAGTAGCCCTACTGAGCAAAACTGGACTTCAGACTACTAATTAGGTTTTACTGTTGTAAAGACACTTCTAAAAATAAGACTAAAACGATCATTCTTTTTTTGTTTGAATCGCTCGGGAAAAATTAAGGTGTATGCAGTACAACCATAACAGAAATCCATTACCAGTGGATTATAAAGAATCTAGCATTACATCATTACATACATTTCAACCTCAGGGCTCTTACAACATAAGCAAATTAAGGGCGTGTTAAGGACCAGGATCATGCCAGACATTACAGGTATATGCCAGGTGCCATAAATGAAAATAAAAAAAGAAGGGAAAATGAGAGGGAAAAGAAGAAACAAAAATGAACAAACAGTCAGTAGAACTACAACATAGTTTTCTACAAACAGAGTACCGTCCTGTGTGGATATCATGCCATAACCGTGTGTAGGTCTGTGATGTGACGTGTGGCGGGTGTATCCCAAGGCTCTGGTGGGGAGCCGGTGCGGCGTTGAATTCTCAAACACCGGTTAAGATTCAAGGAATCTGCTGCAGTGCCCTAAGACTGGTAGGGTTAAAACATGTGAACTCTATGCAGGTGAGGTATTGAAGGGGGACACCATACAACTTGGAATTTGGTGTCAGTTCTAGTTATGCAGGATTTGCTCCATGGCTAGAATATGCCATAGTTGGGTGAGCCACTGTGCTCGGGCGGGCGGAGTTGACTGCTTCCAGGACACTGCAATCAACTGTCGAGTCGCATGTAGCTAATAAGCATCCGTTCGGACTAAGCCATCGCTTTAAGGGTTGAAGGACATATCCTTCGGACTACCGTATGATAAGAATTGGGGGGGGGGGGATATCCCACTGTGGCTTTAAAATGGCTACGTACCTCCTTCTAGAAAGTAGTAATCGAAGTGCATGACCACCCAGTATGATAAAAATCTCCCCAAGCATTGCGACATCTCCAACAAAGGTCGGAGGACCCAGCATAGATGATGGACAGGCGGCATGGTGTGTAATACCACTGAATCATGAGTTTCCACCTCCGTTGTTGCAGGGATTCTGCTCATGCACAGAACTATGCACAGGAAACCAGGACCTCAGTGAATTGCGGTGTACCAAAAACCAAAAACGCCAAAAACTCACCTCAGTACCCAGACCCCTTATCCGACTAGCATCAGTGTCTCATTCGCTCTTCGTACCCTCTCGAAGCTACCAATGATTAGACAACCCAGAACATGCGATTTAGAGTACTCTCAGGAATGGTGGGAATCAGAAATACATTTGTTATTATTCTCATATCAGTCCACAGCAAGAGTAATCAGAGACACAGTAAAGTTTAAAACTTTTATTTTATCAACTACGTGTCCTAAGATGCAGTACTTTGGCTAACATAAGCAGACAAATGATTAAAATTAAAACCATCAGCATTGTTACAATACCATAGAAAATGAAGGGAGAAATCATATTACAAGTGATAGTGGAACACAACCACCCTCCCTTCGCTAGTAAGCTAGTATTATTATTTTTTTTTTTTTGAAACCGTTTATTACATGTTAAAAAGGTTACAAGTATGGGCCTACAACCATCCGGCCGGCCGGCCGCTAGAGTAACAGAAGCATATGACATACCTACAGTAAGAGTCTCTTGGCGGTGCAGAGCGGTAAATCAGGAGATATCAATAGCGCAGGCCCCATAACTCCAAGCCCACAATACGGTTTCCTTTTTCCAAACAGAACAACACAAAAAACCACACCCGCAAGGCAACCCGCCATCCAAAGTGACAGCACGTGCTCCTTAAGTGGGGGATCCCAACCAGCAGCCAAACTCTGAAGAGGGGAATGGGAATAGATCAGGGACAGGGGAACCACATGCCCGCGGCTGGGGGAGGGGGTCGGCTAAGGGGACGGAGCCGGTGAGGCGGCCGGTAGCAGTGGCGGCTCACAAATATCCCCGCGATAGGCGTTCCAGGGGCCCCAGATTTTCACCCACGCCCCAGGCTTACCCCTCGCAACATACACCACCTTTTCACGAAACATACACCAATCCATGTGTTCTTTCCAGGCCGACACCGCCGGGGGTCTCTGGGATCCCCACAATTGAGCAATGTCACGCTTAGCTATCATGTATCCCAGAGTCACCCACCGCGTCTGCGGGACCGAATAGTCATTTGGTTCCCACACATTCAGCAAGCATCTCCTCGCTTCAGGCAACAGCGCAACACGCGTCACCACACGCAGGACCTCATGCACACCACGCCAGAATCGCTCCACCTGTGGGCATTCCCACAGAATATGCATGAAAGTTGCCAAGGCACCACAGCCACGCTTACACAATCCGTCACCAACAAAGCCCATACGTAGAAGCCTTGGCCCCGTCACGTAAACCCGGTGGAGGATCTTAAGCTGGACGAAGCGAAGGCGAGCCGGGATGGCCACCTCCTTCGGAGAGGCCACCGCGGAAATCCAGTCCTCGTCGTCCAGTTCCAGCCCGTCGGCAACCCAGGCCTCGCGGAGACTAGTCAGCAGGCACGATCTGTCGTTGATCAGTTTTTTATATATAAGGGAGATCGTGCTGTCTGGGACATGGCCATCCAGCACTCTGTCCTCCAGGGGGGAAGACTCCGGAATGGACGCGACATCAGGGAAGACGGAGCCCAGCGCGTGGCGAACTTGTAAGTACCGAAAGTACTCACTGCCTTGCAGCTGAAATTCCGTCCGCAGCGTCTCAAAAGTTTTAAATCCACCCCTTGTCCAGAGGTCTCCCACTGTGCTGATTCCGATCGTGTCCCACTTCTCGAAGCCCTTAGATGTCCACAGGGAGCCCAACCTCTCAGACGCATATAGCGGTGTCGCCCGGGTCAAACGGTCCTTCCACCCCATCGCTGCATTAGCCGCGTGCCAGACACGCACCATGACACGCGTCGGTCCCGTCAGACGGGAGTCGGGCGCGCCAGAGTAGAGCGCTCGATTGTAGTCGCCACCGGGCAGGAGCATCTTGTCCATTTCAAATGCCGGGCTCAGGGCGGGCCCGTAAAGGCCATGATTAATCGCAGCTAGCTGGGAGGCCCAGTAATACCGTTTAATGTCCGGGAGGGCAACCCCCCCATCGTACCACGGGAGCGTCAATTTAGCCAGAGCAATACGCGGCCTCCCGTCCCAGAACAGGCGCCGCTGCAGGCTCTCCACCTCACGGAAGTAGCGCGCCGGAACCAAGTCCATAGTGTTCTGAAGCGCATACAGGAAGCGCGGTAAGGACATCATCTTAAACAAGGCCGCTCGGCCAAGCGGCGAAAGCGGAAGACGCCGCCAGCGCGCAACGTCCTCCCGCAAGCGCTGGAGGGGGGGCAGCAAGTTCCGCTAAGCTAGTATTATTAAACTAAGAGAAGGTCTCTAGGTTTAAATGGGGAACCCCATAACGTAAATATCAGCTTAGGTGAATCACATCACAGGATCAGCTTTGCTCTGTGCCTGGAAAAGTTCTTCTCCAGAATGTGTGTCTAATGCATGCACACTGCAATATTAAAGGCGCTCGAGTTTCAGATATTTGCAGCTGTGTGCGTGTTATGGCTAGAGCGTGGGCCAATCAACCTGAATTCAAAAGCATACATTGTTTGTTGGCCCTGACTGTTTCTGCACACAATGTTCAGACCAAGGTCGCGGTGCACGTCTAGGGATGTGAACGACAGACAGTTCTCATGTGAAGAAAAGGCAGGCAATCAGTTTTCATATAATAACATCTATCTGCAGTGTTGTGTGCAAAAGTAGCAAAAGTGGCAAGATGGCGTTTCTAACTTCTAAGACGCTTATACTAACATAGCAATGTGTGCATCTAAAACTCCGTCTCCACTACACCCTCCCTTGATCGGACCATGAACAAATAGGGATACAATTGAGGAACGCAGAGTTCAAGTTCGACAGAGACAGAACCAAGTGCATGTATTGTAAATCCATATAAATGGGAGTGAAAGTTCAAAGAGAAAAAAAAAATGCGCAGAAAATGAAGGGGAAAAAAGAAAAAAGGAAAAATACGTAACATCTTGCACAGGCTCAGCCGAGCCTAAATGTTGAATCAAATTTTTTTTTAAAAATCTGTCGTTCGTACAAGGAAAGTTGGATGACATCCAAGTTAATCCATCAACGTGTAAGCACAATAAGTAGCGACAGCCTCTAAGAGGAAGCCATTAGAACGTTCTGTAAAAGTTTCCGCCATCCAGTCTAACAAGGTAAACGAACATACATGTTCCTCGATAACTGGAGCCTCTAGCACAATCAGAGGACAACTGGTGTGTTCTTCAAGATAACTTCTCGCCAAGAAGTCGTACGCTGCCATACCAATGTCCCAATTCCCTAGGACTCCATGTGCCGCTCCACAGGCCATAATCCTGATACCAGAACAGTCCAACTCATGAGCCACTAAGGGACTCATCAGTCGATCATAATCCGGGGCAGGAGACACCGAGTTCGACAAGCACATATCCAGAGCCCATTCGAAAGGACATATCCAGAGCCCATTCGAAAGGAGCGACCACTGTGTCCTCGGCCTGGTTGCCCCCACGCCCACTGCCTGCTGCCTGCCTCCTACCAGCTGCCTACCTGCTACCTGCTGACGCCTCCAATCCGGCGCCCCAGCCGCAGCAGGGCCGCCCGCCTCGATCGCCGTTCCTGCCCGGCGCCCCAGCCGCCGCAGGGCCGACCGACCCGATTTTCGCGCCGGTTTTGCCGCGACCCCGCCCCCACACCTGCTGATAGGACCACGCGCTCCCCGCCTCCCAGCTGACCCGCCCTCCCGGCTCCCTTCTTATGACGCCCCCACAGCGACCGCGCAGCGGACGCGCGCAGCGGGAGCACCGATTGAGCGCCGAAGGTGCGCCAAAGGTAAGCCCGTCTGCGCCCATCCGTGCCTGGACCGCGCCCAGTGCCAGGGCCCCTGGCCCCCGCAGACCCCAGCCCACCCGCCGGACCTACGACGCCGCCACCCTCATCGCACTCAACGACGGACGAGTCCCGGGATGCTACCGTGCCACCCCGAGACGCACCCACGAACCCTTCAGCTGCCGCACCTGCAAGTTCACCTGCATCCGGACCCGCCCCACACCAGCACCCGCCAAGCCGAACACCAGCAGCAACCACCTCAAGTGCATCCTGCTCAACACCCGCTCAGTCCACAGACACGCCATCGAACTCTGGAACCTCATCGACACCACTGCTCCTGACGTTGCCTTCCTCACGGAGACCTGGATGAACGCCTCTTCAGCGCCCGACATCGCCATCGCCATCCCAGAGGGCTACAAGATCACCCGGAGATCCACACCGACCCGAAGACCACCCTCAGAGGCACCCTGATCTACCGACCCCCGGGACCACGCACCCAATTCAGCGAGGACATCGCCGACTTCGTCAGCCCGCATGCCCTCCCCTCCGCTGACTACATCCTCCTGGGGGACCTCAACTTCCACCTGGAGAACAACAACGACCACAACACCACCACCATGCTCGACAACCTCGCCAACCTCGGACTCAAGCAACTGGTGACCGCCCCCACCCACCTCGCCGGACACACACTCGACGCCGTCTTCTCCTCCAGCAAAGACATCGCCTTCAGCCACGCCACAGGACTCCACTGGACGGACCACAGCTGCGTCCACTTCACCTTCAAAAGAACGACGACCCACCACCACCAGCAACAGGTCGTCCGCAGAAGCTGGAGCAAGATCACAGCCGACCAGCTCGCCGCTTCCCTGAGCCAGCACCCTCCCGCCAGCTCAGCGAACCCCAGCCAGGCCGCCGACAACCTCACGAAGTGGATCAGCAACTGCGCGGACGAACTCGCCCCACTGAGGACCCCGCCCAGCAGACCCGGCAGCAAGAAGGCCCCATGGTTCACCGACGAACTCCAGAGCTCCAAGAAGAACTGCCGAGCCCTCGAGAAAGCCTGGAGAAGGGAGCCAACACCAGACAACATGACCACCCTCAAGCTTGCCACCCGGAAGCACCACCAACTGATCCGCGACACCAAGAAAACTGCATTCAAGAACCGGTTGGATAACAACGCACACAACAGCAAGGAACTCTTCAACATCCTGAAAGAGCTCTCCAACCCCAACGCCGGAAACAACGACATCACCCCATCGCAAGAACTCTGCAACTCCCTCGCCTCCTACTTCCACAACAAGATCGCGGACATACACAACAGCTTCAACACCCAACCGACGAACGCCACGTCCAACTCGACCAAACCACCGCCCCCCACCACCACCCTCCGCGCCTGGACCCCGATCTGCACCGAAGAAACCGTCCGCATGATGAACTCCATCCACTCCGGATCTCCGACCGACCCCTGCCCTCACCACGTCTTCAACAAAGCCGACGCCGTCATCGCGCCCCACCTGCGGGACATCTTCAACACCTCCTTCACCACCGCCACCTTCCCTGAGAGCTGGAAGCACGCCGAACTCAGCGCTCTACTCAAGAAACCAACAGCGAGCCCCACCGAACTCAAGAATTACCGCCCCATCTCGCTGCTCCCGTTCCCAGCCAAAGTCATCGAGAAGACCGTCAACAAGCAACTGGCCGCCTTCCTCGAGACGAACGGATCCCTCGACCCCTCACAGTCTGGCTTCCGAGCCAACCACAGCACCGAGACCGCCCACATCGCTGCCACCGATGACATCCGAACCCTGATGGACAATGGAGAAACAGCGGCCCTCATCCTACTAGACCTCTCCGCGGCCTTCGACACCGTCTGCCACCGCACCCTAGTGCAGCGCCTCAGCAACGTCGGTATCCAGGAGAAGGCACTGGAATGGATCATCTCCTTCCTCGACGGAAGAACACAGAGAGTCCGTCTACCACCGTACAAGTCAGAGGCCACCAAAGTCATCTGCGGCGTCCCTCAAGGATCCTCGCTGAGCCCAACCCTCTTCAACGTCTACATGAGCCCCCTCGCGGCCATCGCACGCCAACACAACCTCAACATCATCTCCTACGCCGACGATACCCAGCTGATCCTCTCCCTGACCAACGACCCCGCCGCCGCCAGAGCCAACCTTCACGAAGGAATGAAAGAGGTAGCCGAGTGGATGTCGACCAGCCGCCTGAAGCTGAACTCGGACAAGACGGAAGTCCTCATCCTGGGATCCTCGCCCTCCACCTGGGATGACTCCTGGTGGCCCCCCGCCCTGGGCACCGCACCCAAACCGACAGACCACGCACGCAACCTGGGCTTCATCCTGGACTCCTCCCTCTCCATGACCAAGCAAGTCAACGCCATCTCCTCGTCATGCTTCAACACCCTGCGCATGCTACGGAAGATCTTCCGGTGGATCCCCACCGAGACCAGGAAGACTGTCACCCAGGCACTCGTCACCAGCCGACTGGACTACGGCAACGCCCTCTACGCCGGAACCACCGCCAAGCTCCAGAAGAGACTCCAACGGATCCAGAACGCCTCAGCCAGACTCATCCTCGACATCCCACGACACAGCCACATCTCCGGACACCTAAGAGACCTGCACTGGCTCCCGGTCAACAAGAGAATCACCTTCCGTCTCCTCACCCACGCACACAAAGCTCTTCACGACCAAGGCCCGAGCTACCTCAACAACCGCATCAACTTCTACGCTCCCAAACGACACCTCCGATCAGCCAGTCACGCCCTCGCCGCCGTCCCCCGCATCCGAAGAACGACAACAGGAGGAAGGTCCTTCTCCTACCAGGCCGCCAAGACCTGGAACTCCCTCCCGACCGACCTGCGCCTGACCCAGGACCACCTCGCCTTCAGGAAGAAGCTCAAGACCTGGCTGTTCGGGTAGTGGCAGCACCCCCCCCCCCCCCCCCCAGCGCCTTGAGACCCTCCGGGTGAGTAGAGCGCTCTATAAATGCCTATGATTGATTGATTGATTGATTGAATCTAGGCAATGAAAAACAGGTTGTACGCAAGTAAAGTAGGAAACCCGGAAGGACAACCAATAGGCAAAGCTTAAAGTGGCCAGTGGTAATGTTCCATAATATTCAAGCATCCGGTTACGAAGATGGTGCAGCTATGACAGGCTGTCGTGTGACACAAATTGTGCAGCCATTGCGCAGTAAGCAGACCAACAGCAGCACACCAGCTGTGAGGGCGAGAATCAACGGGAGCCCGCCAAAGACGCTGGAAAAAATATAATGAAAAAATGCCGGTATCACACCAAAAATAGTTTGGAAGGAGGTCACGAGGCCGGAGCCCACAATTTTGAAAAAATGCGCCAAGCCTGTTGTTGACGAGGCATTAAATATAGTGTGAATCAGAGCACCGAAATGAAGGGGGAGATCAGTATTTAAAGTGCATGCACCTTGGTGCTACGTGAAGGACAAATGTTTCACGGGAGGAAGTCAGAGTGACCTCTTTTTGAGACAATAGAGCCCTTATTCTGCTCATCTTGTTGAACTCTGCTTTCAAGGTTGGGATGGAAGGCCAGATGGAGACATCCAGCCGCCCATGCGGGGGCGGGAAAAGGACATTATTACAGCAGACTACTCATTGCGATACAGTCACAATGTAGGGAAATCCCACTAGCATCCCGCAGCAAGCCTCATTATTTAAAAGCAAATAACTACCGTTAGTTTACAACGTAAAAGAGGGCGTAATAGCTGGCACTGGAACGCCTTTCAGGACGCAGTCTAAATTCGGTGCGTGAACGTTGCATGCGCCATGCAATTGGATGTGCCTACAGACTACTGAGTGATCAGGTGTGGAAGTGCATTCCTCACCTTTCAAATAAACTTCTTTACCTTCTCTCATGCACCGGAATGTAAATGGGAGCGACCAAACTTCATGCAGTAAAGCAGTACCCAATGGTTCATATCTGCCTAGGGCATAATGTTTCATGCACGACCTGAACTTAAACAAAGAAAATGGCAATGTGATTAACCCGTGGATAAGCCACACAGCGGAGTTCAATTCGGCCACAGAGAAAGGCAAAGGTTCTAACTTTTCAATATGCAGTAATGAATATGTTGCATCTTTCATGGACATGAACTGTTGTTTTGCAGTCAGATTAAATGGAAGGAATGAAGACGATGTATTCATATAGTCCCAAGGAACTTTCCCAGCCTTCAATGTTTGCAAAGTCCATGCAAACTGCATTATAGAACGCAATTGATTTTGACCATGATACAACACAGACAGATCGTCCTGCACAATATCCACAGCAGATGAAACAATATTATCTAATGTGTAAATTCTGGTAGAAAGGGTGTTAATGCTATTATCGATAACAGCCAGTACTTTTTCCAAATTGGCTTGATCTATGGCTCTCAATCTGGAAGCAGCCTAAATTTGCGATAATTTCCAAACCTCGTTATAAATAGCATACACCCACCTTTTGGACCTGCCACCCACAGGACCCTTAACAAAATCATTCAAATCTATCTTGTCATGTAACTTTGATAAATGAAGTTTAACAGATGCCAAGGTGGAATTATTGCAGCCAGTTCTGACACAGCTTCCCTACAGAGTATGTAGTAACCGAATGGGAAGATTCAAAGCGGGGGTCCACTCGAACCTGCGTATATCCACGTTGTAGACCCAGAAAACGATGTTGACAGGAATCTGAGCTCTTCTGCCATATCAACCATCCTTCATGATCTAATTCTGAAATGTTGAAGGATGTATTAGTAATATATGACTGCAATGTATCTCGGGACAGATCTGTGTGAGTGTCCCATTTAGGATAAGCCCCCAGATCAAGAATAGAGGGGGAATTAAGCTTTTTAGAAGTAGCCAATCCAAAGTAGGTGGTTTGAAAAATAGTAGAATTAAAAAATAACATGTGGTTTGGGATGAGTCAGGCACGATGCAGAGCCTCTGTTCCTTGAACCTGCCATGTTTTAGAACCCCAAACAGATTTAAGATCAATAGTATCTTTCCACAGCTCATAGCCCCCAACAGCCAAGTCATCCATAAAGGACTTGGAATACAATAATTTAGTGTGGGTCAGCCTAACTTTTGAAGCTGACTCCGCCGCCATTTTAAAATAAAATGCCTCAGGTTCAGACACACTGAAATCAGTAAAATATTTAAATTTGTTCACTAAAGCTCTGGAGCTGCCTTCCATTGGCGCCGGACAATGTTCCCATTGCGTATAATTCACAAAATTTCTAAACGTATTGGCTTTATGTAAGAAATGATTGCCATAGTGTTGGTAGCAAAATAGTTCCCCATAATTAGCAGTGTCTAAATACAAATCTTCAGCATCAAAGGCAGCATAATATTTTAAATCAGAAAATAGTGCCTCTATGGCCTGAACGTCCCAATCATCAGAGCAGATATTTTGTTTCACGACATCACCCATAGAAACACGAAGTACATTGGGGACATTAATAACCTCTGTGGGTCCATGAATCTGAAATTTTACAGCATCACACACAATCCCATCCAACACAGCCCAGGCAGTAATATTCACAAAAGTCTGGTCCCTTTTTATGATGTGTGATGAGGAGTGGGGGGCCAAAGTTCCATCAATTAGTCTAATTGTAGATCTTTCGTTGATATAGTGTCCATTTACAAGACGGAAAAATACCACCACAAACCCAATGGACATAAACAAAAAAATACTTATGAGCATCAGCCAAATATAAGTCCAAGGGGGAATTAAAAAATGTATTTTAAACCAAACAGCAAAAATAGAAATCTTCGATGGGGCATTCAAAGTTATAGTGAGTGTCAAATAAAAAACGTGGCTGGTCAATTGCAGTTGATTGTAAACCAGGCAACGACACATCTGTGGGATAAGTATACTCAGTATCTTCAGGTGGACCACCAGCCGGTGGTGGCAACAAAGCATTAGTAACTGTATGCATCTCGATGGCAATATCAGGTCTGGTGGTAGAAGCCGGAGCCAAAACAGAATTTCTCAGCATCGCAGGGCAAGAGACCGCTGGAGTCATACTAAGAAGAATCGGCCACTCGCTGTAGTTTGACATTGTCAATGGAGATGTACCTGTTATCCTTGCGACCAGGAAGTGGATGTAAAATGACTGTTCTTGTACCCTGCACGCCAAGCACTGATACTGGAGCACGATAAGAGGGGCCGAACTCCTTCTTGTTCTCCACCTTCTCACGGACCAGGTCACCAACTCGAGGTAGCCAGCCGACTACCGGAATCTGAAGCGCAGCATCAGTTGTGGAGGGCAAGTGTTCCTTTGCAAGACTGTCTCTTGTCTCTTGTAGATTCTGTAATACAGCACAGTGATCATCTACGTCAAAGGGTGCGGCCGACGCCGCCATGTCTAGACCATCAAGGTCCAGGACAAACATTTTTATGCCAAAGAGCATTTTGTATGGGGTCCGCCCACCCAGAGACCTTCTAGGGAGATTATTAAGTACACGTTGTACGTTATACAGATGGGGTAACCAGTTCCTGCCAGTGCCTAAAACTCTAGCTGTCAGGGATTGCTTTAAGTCACGGTTCATTCGCTCCAGAACACTATTGCCCTCAGGCCGGTACGGAGCCGAAAATTTGACTTGGACCCCCAAAGATCTCATGGCTTCTTTGTACGCCTTAGAGTCGAACGCAGGACCTTGGTCAGAATGAAGGGTACCACATGCGAAAACTCCCACAAAGACACGCAAATCCCTGATGACAGTTCGGGCATCAGCACTCCTTTGTGGCCACACCCAAAGAAAACGTGTGCACGAATCCACTGCAACTAAGATGTACTTGTACGCAGTATCGGAGGAGAAAGGACCGCAGTGATCTAGATAAACACAACCAAGTGGCTTATTAGATATGTACAACTGAGTTTGTGGTGGGTGCGCAGCAATCGAAGGTTTAATCTGCTGGCAAGTGTCACAATCAAGAACATAAGTACGAGCCTGCTTATACAACCTGCGCCACCAGTAACGTTGTTGTAAGAGAGTAACAGTCACAAACACAACATCAACATCATCTCCTACGCCGATGACACCCAACTGATACTCTCCCTCACCAAAGACCCATCCACTGCCAAAATCAACCTCCAATACGGAATGAAAGATGTCGCAGAATGGATGAAGCACAGCCGTCTGAAGCTCAACTCGGACAAGACGGAGGTCCTCATCCTCGGACAGTCCCCATCCGCCTGGGACGACTCCTGGTGGCCCACGGCGCTGGGCACCGCACCGACACCCACGGACCACGCACGCAACCTGGGATTCATCCTGGACTCCTCCCTCACGATGACCAAGCAAGTCAACGCAATCTCGTCCTCATGTTTCAACACCCAGCGCATGCTCCGAAAGATCTTCCGGTGGATCCCCACCGAAACCAGAAAGATGGTCACCCAGGCCCTTGTCACCAGCCGACTGGACTATGGGAATGCCCTATATGCAGGAACCACGGCCAAACTTCAGAAACGTCTTCAGCGCATACAGAATGCCTCTGCACGACTCATCCTCGACATCCCTCGCCACAGCCACATATCCACCCACCTGAGAAACCTGCACTGGCTCCCCGTCAGCAAGAGGATCACATTCAGGCTGCTCACCCATGCACACAAAGCGCTCCACAACACAGGCCCCGAATACCTCAACAACCGCCTCTCCTTCTACACCCCCACCCGCAAGCTCCGCTCCACCAGCCTCGCCCTCGCCACCGTCCCACGGATTCGCAGAACCACCACAGGAGGAAGAACGTTCTCCTACCTGGCAGCCAAGACATGGAACTCCCTCCCCGCACACCTACGACTGACCCAGGACCACCTCACCTTCAGGAAACACCTCAAGACCTGGTTATTCGAGCAATAACGGCACCCCCCCCACCCTTCAGCGCCTTGAGACCCTCACGGGTGAGTAGCGCGCTCTACAAATGTATTGATTGATTGATTAACAGTCGCTGAAACGCCGGCATGGGCAGAGGCCATACCTTAGTGAGCCGCTGTTATCATGGAAGGTCTGCAGTCCACGTTGGGAATCAATCTGTCACCAATGTCGTTAATTCTCACATAGGGGACTTTATCAGGACTTAAATGATAAGAGTACCGAGAAGGGAAACCTCTAGGGTAATTACCTCCCTTCTCTGTTGCAGCAATAGCTGCCAAGATGTCATCATCAATCTTACTTTTGGATCTTGTAACCGCTGCTGATATGTTGCCACTGAGGTTTTCGCTGCCTCGTCAGCTAAGCTGTTCCCAACAGTGTGGACACCAACTCGCTGGTGCCCAAGAGTGTGAATTACATTCACGAGAGGCAGATTCTGTTTAAGTTCTGCCACTCGAACCCAAAGCATTTTATGCTTGATTGTGCTACCTTTGGAATCACGATATTCATTCTGAGACCAAAAGAATAAATTGTCGTTAAAAGACTGAACACAGTAAAGCAAATCACTCACTATAAGAGTAGTAACACGAGGATCAGCAAACTCTAGTGCAAGCACTAGAGCACGTAGCTCTGCCAGCTGTGCGTTTCAATCACCCAATGACTGCGTATGCACGATATCATACTTGAATTCACCATTCACGAAAGTACCTGCTACAATTGCGCAGGCGGCTGAATAAGCATGCTTCTATTCCGTCGCCGGTTGCGCCGAACCGTCAGTATAAATGACACAATGCGGACGCAAAGACAGAGGAGCTGGATGAACGAATTCATACTGCAAGTACTCCTGAGTTTGTAATGAGGCATCAAAGATATAAGTGACATCTGATGATGTCAAGGAAGTGGCCCATTGTATCCAACGTGGATGCAAAGCTTTAGAATTAGGTACACTGGCTTTCGTCACGGCCTCTAGAGCAGGATACGGTGTAACAACCAACATGCGTTTCCCTTGCGACAGTGCTCGCTCTTTAAGAATCGCCATCTGCACAGCAGTCAAAACTTTTTCGACCGCGGAAAAGCGAATTTCAGCCGAAGTGTACAGGTGTGACTTATAAGCAATGGGGACTGTGTCCCCCTCATTGAATGTGAAGTACGTGAAACCCACTGCGCCAGGCACAATTCTTATCACCAGGTTAGTGTGGTTATCACGTGTCAGTAAGTATTTCGAAGCAAGAAGATCAGCCTGCAGAGATTGCAAGACAGCTGAATGCTCTGGCAGCCAGCTCGATTTGGAAAAAATAGGTTGTACCAAGGCATATAGCGGCTTGATACGCTGGGCATAATTGGGAATGTAAGTATGCCCGAAATTCCGAAAACCCAGCAAAGACTGTAATTTTTTCAGTATGTCGGAGCACCCAAACACGCGCACTTCTCCAAGAAGTGAGGGGCTAAACCTCGACCTTCATTGTTGAGCTCGTAGCCCAAAAATAACACTGTATACTCTGCAATGTGTGACTTCGCAAAGTTGAATATGTAACAGAAGTCCGCAAACATAACAATGATGCGATCAACGCGACACAGATGCGGCCACAATTCGTTGTCTGTGAGATAGATATCGCCAACATACAAGTACGCATCAGGGTCAATGCTCTCTAACAGAGAGACTGCACATGTGGCAAAGATGCCAGGGCTGTTTTTATAGCTCATGGCCAATCTCTTAAACTGTTTTTGTTTGCCCCCAGAAGTAAACGCTGTCCACTGACTACTAATAGAGGACAGGTTATGGCTATAAAAGCCATTGGATATGTCAAGTGTGGTCTTAAACCTTTTTCTCACGAGACTATCAACGAGGGCTGAACTGTGGGTATTCTGTACAGCACAAGACCGACAATGAGAGTTTAAATGCCGGTAATCTAAAACTAGGCGGTACGACCCATCAGGTTTAGTTACAGTGAATAAAGGATTATTCATCGGTGACACACAGGTTTCAATAACACCTTGATATTCCAATTGTTCAAGGATTTCCGCGACGTGAGATCTAGCTTCGCGGCGCATGGGATATTGGGGTTGCAGCTGGGGCATAGACCGTAAAGGAATCTCATGGCTTGGCGACAATTTATCCCACCCATCCTGAGTACGGTACAAAGCCGGAGCAAGCACCTGGGCCCACTCTTCCGCAAATCTTTGAGCGTGATCCTTTGGCACCATGTGCGCGAAGGACGGGAGGATTACCTCCTCCTCTCTAGGAGCTGCCAAAATGAAAGCCGGGGGCCAGTCCGCCTCTGCTAATAGAATATCATATGTAGAGGTCAGATTATCCCCAAAAATCCCTTGTATTGTACGTTGTATGTCACCTTCAATCAAAAGGACTATGTCATATAGCCTATCAGGCGAGCCACTCTAGTATCCGCAGTTTCTACAGTAATGAACGTGTCAGGTGCTATCGCCTCCTGATATGGACGCAGTGCTTGCCGCACTACTGTAACCTCTGCTGCGCTGTCGAGCAGCGTTAGTGCCCATGTCAGGTTCTGAAGCTGCGTTCTCACTATCTGTGGCATACCTCGCTGTTAGTGCAGCAACCTTCTTCTTCTGAAACGGCGGACGTTGACGTGCAAACTCGTCCTGCTTGCCTTTACCGTCAGGCTGATGGGGTTGCTCACGTCCTTGTTGGGCACCCCGATCTTTGCCACATTCTCCGCCACCGGACGGTGAGGCCTGTGAAGAACAAGGAGAATGTTGTTCAGTAACCTGAAATCTGTCAGGAGACTTTCTCGTGCGATTGTGCAAATCATATGAGCATTCACTAGTTGCCTGTACCGGGAACGCAGGACGAGACCCCTGTTTCTGTTGCTGCTTTCCCTGCTTCTTAGTTCTCCAATTCTGTTTAGGAAAAGTTGGACGATCATCTTTGGAAGACGATGTCACCTTAGTTCGCTGTTGTATATCTGGTATTACAATAGTAGGCTTAATCCCCAAACTACTGCGGCCAATAGTTCTATAAGCTTCAACAATAATTTTTGGCAACTCTCGGAGTTTATCGAGTTATCGGTTAATGCTTGTTTCTAGTCCACGGAGGACCTGGCCTGGCAGTTCGGGCTGGACTGTTCCCATTGGGCACAGGGTCAAGACTGATTTGCATATGGCTGGGTCCAAACTGGAATGGCATGGTGAGCAAAAAAACTATGGATTTAGGCCCAGATCTCTGTACTGGAGTGAATGTATGACATTGTTCTGCATTCTGTCCATCAATAGTTCTTTTTGCATTGGTCACCCAGCTCAGACAGAAAAAATCTTTAGAAACTATCCGGTATGCCATCCGGCACAGGATTGTCTTGTGAAGCTGTAGCACTCGAAGCGCCAGGTGTAACTCTTTCATTGAGATAGGGGCGCCCAAAAGCTCTTCATGTTGGGACTGTGTGGGCTTCCAGTCACACTGTGCCATATATGCCACTGTCAGCACAGCAAGATCTCCTCGCTGTCATACAGCGCTTGATAATAGTTATAGAATTCTCTCCTCTTATAACGCTCTGCGGTTGCCTATCCCTTTGTCTACGTCTTGAGTTTGGCGATATGTTCTTTTGCATGTGCTTGGCGCAGCCTAAGTGCCACGAGTGTACCTACTTTGTTGCCCTCCTCGTAATATCATTGTTTTAGTGTCTTGTTTGTCCGGTGTGCTCGCAGATGTCCCCGTAGCACTACCAACTGTCGTTTGTAGCGTCGAGTGGGTGTCACCTTTTCTTGGGTCTCTAATGTCTTTATCTCTGCGGACAGTTTATCTTCAACTAAGCACGCCTCCCTGTTTCAAGCGATGGCTACTGACAATGTGACCCCCGAATGGTGGACTTAAACCCATCCCACCGCACAGGCAAGGAGACGTCCCACTCAGTGTTATGGGTAAAGTAGTCCACAATGCCCTTGCGTATACCTCCTCTACATGGACCGGGCCACGGAGCAGACTTGGTTGCAGACGCCACCATGGGGCGGCCCTGGTACGTAGAGGTGTGGTGAGTCACGCCAGTCCTACATGTGCTTAGTCAGAGAGGGAGATATCACATATTTCAGCAGTGTGAAGAGTGTGAAGAACGATGTGTTACAAAAAGGTAATCAATCCAAAAGTAAGAGGTATGTACGTGAGAATAAAAGGAGGGTTGTATGGTAGAAGCATGCTTGGTAAAATCATACATGCCTCTACCACGCAGCCCAAACCACGAATGCGTCTTAACCACGCATTCCTTTACCACGCATGTCTTTACCACGCAATTTTGTGGTATAGGCATGAATGGTAAAGGGGTATGTGTGGCTAAGGTCGCCAATACCCCAAACCCCCACCACCCCTTGACTACCCTCCCACCCCCATCCTGTTCCTAAAACCCTGCCCCTTTACTAACACTACCCCAATCCCCCCACCCCCTTTGTACCCACGCCTCCCGCTGCCCTTTACTTAAATTACCTCAACCCCTTCCACTGCCCTGAAACCTACCCCGCCCCCCAGCCCTAAAAAGTACCCCGACTAACCATCCCCCTCCCTCTGCCCTAAAACCTTGCCACTTTACTTGCACTACCCTAACCCCCACAACCCACCTTCATGGTCTCTTAAACTACCCTAACCCCTTCCACTGCCATGAAACCTACCCGACCTCCAGCCCTAAAAACTACCCCGACTACCTATTCCCCTCCCACTGCCCTAAAGCCTAATATCCGGCCCCTTTACTTCCACTGTCCCAACCCCCCGCACTGTCCCTTAAACTACCCCAACCACTTCCGCTGCCCTGAAACCTACCCCGACCCTCCCCCGCCCCACTCACCTATCCATGGAGTCTTCCTGCTTCCATCTAGCCAGCAACTACACCTTGCACTGCCTTAACCACGCATATGCGTGGTTTAGGCTTATGCATGGTTAAGGCAAGCGTGGTTGCACTTGCGTAGTCGAAACTCCCCTGGTTAAGACCACAGTGTTGCTACTGTTCCCCTAAAAGGAGTAATCCCTAGCCTCTGGATGAACACAACACCTGGCATCAACAAGGCCCAGGCTTGTTATCTCTCTTTTTAGTCGCGCGGACATGGTCCCTATGCCCTGGTATGAGACAAAGCTTCTATCCATCACAGGGTCCCAGACTAGATTGAGGTTCTCTCCGCTGTAATATCCCCTGCAGCTCTTTGCAGTTGTTCCCGGATGACACGGCGAAGGTAGGAGTCTTGTGACACATTGGGGACATATATTTTATGTAATGTGAGATGGTGTTGCCCTTTGGTCAAGTGCAGGGTCAGGAACCGGCCCTCCTTACCTCTGTGATGGTGGGACCGAGACAGGAGTTGCAGAGTATCTCCAACCCCCAGTGTTTTAGAGTCCATGTAGGCCCAGTGGCGTATAGGGTATTGTGGGTGTGCCCTCCTATGTCTGTCTATGCCGGACGATGTGGGGGTCGTAGAGGAGGATGTAATCCCAAACTTGGTTACACTTGTTAGGGGCTATGGATCTTCAGGGAAAGCAATGTAAAACCCTCTGCCATGAAAGGGAGGTTGGGTGGCAGCAGTCAACCCAAGTATGGCTACGAATGGCCCCTGAAGTGGACTCACCCCACCAGAGTAGTGCTCCAGGGAGTGAGAGTGAAATATCCAGGGTACCCACCCACAATCATCACAGTTTACACAGTAGCACTGATACTTGTAGAGGAAGAACATCATAACAAACCAAATAACAATTGCAGACCAACAGGGCCCAAATTTTACATCCACTTCCTGCTGAGACTGGGACCGAGGTGCCTGCATCTCACCAAAAGAGTCACCCTGATGGGGTGCGTGATGCATGGGGGTGCCACCAATGAAGAGGTAGTTTCAGGGCAGGAGTCCATCAAGGAACCTCCCCGGCCCCCCATTCACCACCGCCATCCCAAGTTCCTGATATCGACCAGATGTCTGTTTAGTTCTCGAGGGTGATCCCAGCCATTGCAAGGACGATCTCGCTAACCAGATCCAGTAGTGGAAAGGGTGCGGGTGACGCATCCTTGTCCATGCTCCAGAGGTGATGGATAATATCCCGCTTAGCCTCCAGGGCAAGTGGTTCCGCTGGATATTTGTCGGGGCGGCGGGAGCCCATCGTGGACCAGATAGGTTTCAAAGTGTCCCTGGGTGCATGCCGGGCTGGAGAAGAAGGCCCGTCTCTGTCAGGATAAGCCATTCCCAGTAGCCGCCTCACCTCTGCCAGAGAGCGTATAGATCGCTGCTTGCCTTACCATGTGACCAGCAGAGTGAAAGGGTGTCCATGCTGCGCAGTTTGACTATGATCGGTTTGAAGTCCTGTATGCGTCACAAGGTCGTTGGTGAGAGGTCCTGTAATAATTGGATAGTGTGACCCCTAAAGACCAGACCTGCTTTCTTCCTGCCGGCATGTAGGATTGTCTCCTTGTCTGTGAAGTATGAGACACGTGCAAAGATGTCTGGCGTCATGTCTGGTCGGTTCAGAGCAGAGGCTACCCCGTGTGCTCTATCCAAGACAGGGGTGCATTGGCGTTTCCCCGAATCGCCTGGAGGAGGGCCATCGTGAAATCCATGATGTTGGTGCCTTCCTGCCCTTTCGGCACCCCCTGAATACGGATAATGTTCCATCGACATTTTCCAGGTCTTCTTACTTGGCCTGGAGGCCCTTGTGTTGCTCATTCAGGGCTGTGATGCGCTGCCAAAGCTGCTCCTGGTCCCCTGACGGGGCGTCAACCGTGTTCTCTAAATCATCCACTAACTCCCCTATGTCTGATATTTCCTTCTTGATGACTCTAATGCATGCCTTAAAGTCTGCTCTGAGCAATCGAATCTTTGACTTAATTTCTTGTAGGAAGTGGTTCATATAGTCCTGTGTTTTGAGACCCATGGTAGAGGTCTCTCCAGGCTTATATTTGGCTACAGGGGGCTTGTCCAATTCTGCAGGCACTGCTTTACCCCAGAAGTACTTGTTGGTGTATGGCATCTCTGCGAGAGGTCGTCAGCCACCTGTTCGGGGAAATGCCCAAGAAAGCTCCAGCAATGGCGTGTCCCCTGTGTCTGGTCACGATTGTGCCCCCTACTATAGAGTCACTGGCGAGGCTGCTCCACAGTTGGGGCCCGGCAATCTAGGGGGAGAGCGAGTGCCTCCAGGCTGGGGCCAACAAAGATAAGCAAGAGTAGTTATCCTGATCACTAAGCGTGTGGAGTTAGACACACTCCCCAGCGGCACATGTACCAGCTCCCCCACATGTAGTGCTGCGCTCCAGCCAGGAGCACGATACGAGGACTGCGCAGGGAGTCCTGTGAAGGGGATGAAGCCCTCTTGTGTGTGAAGCGCAGACAGTTGTTCAAGACGCACCCATGGAGAACCCAGCGCTCACTGCTACAATCCTCCAGTCTTATGCGGTAGGGGGATGCAGAGAGAGACCTCAAGAGCTCCAATAGGTCACATCGCAGGGGCACCCGCTCATTCCATCGCACAGTCTCAGCGCGCCACCACACCTTTGGTGATCATGTGGGCGAGACGCAGCCCCTTGTGCTCCAGACCAGGGCACTAGGTCCAGTTCCCCAGCCAGGCCGCTGGACTCCCAACAGGTAGACACCCTCAGGCAGCGCATCACCCAGGGGGGCTACAACTAAGTAAGGGAAAAACTCACAGCCCCCGGACACAGCCAGGCTATAGGGGCCAGTGATGCAAGGTGTCTCTGCACTGCGGGTTGCCTGTGCCAGTATCGCAAGCTCTCGTGCCCAGTCCCCACCCTCTTGTGCGGGCCCAGGAGGCATCTGCAGGGCAAATCCCCCTGGCCGATTGCCAGTACCCTATCTAGCACTTCCCCCGCTGTTCCGCTGCAGCAACATGCCTCTCCACGCAGCAGCTTCATAAGGGCCAAACCGCTCCCTGGCAGTGCCATGTCCACCTCCACTCACCCGCTTCAGCTCGACAGGCAGCCCGCAGAGTAATCGCTGGGGTAGTCAGCCCACTCTAGTCATTGCTGCAGAAGCGCCCGCCACTCTGGCTCATGCACCCCCTCACAGTATGCCTTCGCTGGGTCTGCACTTCCGGACTTAATGACATTGCAGGAATGCCAACAGTACACCCCCAGCTCTCAAGTTGGCAGCATCAGCAAGGCTAGTCCGCGACTAAGGGCCTGCACTTTCTGGTCGGGCTGGTTAGCTATGACTCTTCAAACCGCTTTCATCATGTGGGGAGAGTAGTACCAATTACTCCCCCTTACTGTTCAGTGGTCAGGCCAATTCCGGTGCGTTGTATGTTGATTGAATTAACAGGAAGGAGGTTCTATATGTACAATTCCATTAAATATACACACAGGCAAAATTGACTAAAGAACAGTAAAATCACAAAAAACTAAATGTATTCACCTGACCTTAGATGCATGCATGCAAGTTAAAGTCTCCTGGCTCCGAGAGGGTGCTGCTCTAGACAGAAGATACATTGAAACGTGTCTTTTTGCCACTGTGGCAATGGTAAATAGGCAATCTAGTGTTCAGAGTCCTGGAATTCTGTATGATATTTCCAAACAATGAAATATCTCTGTGTCTGCTAAAGATCCCGGAACACATTTCTAGATATAAACACTGAAAGATTATGAAACCTTGCTCATCAGGAAACAAGGCTGCGGGCACAATCTTTTTCTGCATTTATTTATATTTTGTTAGTCCCAGTCAGTCAAATAAGCTTGTACTGTACTTTGGACTATTTTACTGAGACAGGACATGGATAGTCAAAAAAGGGGTTCACCTCAGTGTGGGCACTACTGGGAGAGACTGACACACCTATTTCTTCTCCTCCTACTAGGACCTTTTTGTTTCAAGAGGTGCTCTCCCATTCCTTCTCCTTGGCTCCTAAAAGATCCAGGTCATATCTCTTCCACCTTTCTGTTTGACCGCTCTTTGGAAGTGGGGCTACCAATCTTGTTTGAAGACACCATCTGTTTATTCACCAACACATGTTCTTAGGGGCTCAACGTTTTTCAGAGCATTCTGGTTCGATGTCAGAGTATTCTTCAATGACTATCTTAACATCGAGAGTTTCTCAGTCTTCCAAACTGTTTACTTTTAGATCCTTGCCTTTGAGGCCACATTCCACTTTGTCGAGCTGCAAAACATGGTACAGACTCAGACTGCCTTGGCATCTCCAGAGCCACAAGAACCTTCGGCTGAGAGAATAGCACCCTTCCTAGCATCGGAGGATGACCCACAAGTAACCCATCTATCACATGCGACTCAGTTCACCCCAGAAGCATCACAGTCTACATCAGAGAAGCTTCTCACTCAGTTCAAAAAGTAGGCTCCATTGCGTTGGGTAGCTCCTATGGGTGAAAAACCAACATTCTGAGGAAGAAAAGCAATAAAAGACCAGGGTCACACCAGTGCATGGACCATCACTTAAGATAAAAAGATGAGGAAAGATCCAGGAAAGTTCTCCCTGGGAAAGAGCACCCACAGGATATTTTTCCCAGAACTTACAGGTCTAGAAAATAACAAACAAAAAGACGTCAGAAATAAATTCCTCTGCTCTGAATTGTTAGACGTGTTCTTAATGGCTGTGTATATGGTTTTGGACTCTGATTGGAGTGATTGTTCTCCCTAGTCATCAGGTTTTTTTCTACGCGTCTCCTCTGCTTATGACTTCAAAGATTTTCCTAACAGGAGTAGGGGTGGGATGGAGTAGAAAATTGAATATCAAAATCAAAACTCTGGCTATTCAGGCATGGTATTTTGTGACTCTTGTCAAAATAATATCCATGGCCTATTGTACTTTTTTCTGGACATCCTGCACTCCTGGTGGCAGCCCTGCCAAGTTTTCCATGTGCTGCTCCAGGCCAGGTTTTTTCTTTGAATTCTGGGACTTGTAGTCTTGTGTATTGCATTTTAAAGCAGGGCTACAAGTCCCATAATTAATAGGAAAACCCTGACCTGGAAAAACACATCACACACGGACCTGGGAAACTTGGAAAGTATGTGATACCTTCGTAACAGCCATTTAGGTTAATGAGATGTCACAAAAAGTCTTAAGGCAAAATCCTACAGCAGATTCTTCAAGAGTGCCAGCTGCGAGAGTAAAATGTCATTCATGTCTGTCTCTCCACTTCCACACCTCTCTTGCTAAAAAGGAGAGTGTAGACGAGTGGTTAGCCTTCGTATTTATTTATTTATGCGTTTTTATATAGCGCAGACTTTACCCGAAGGTGTCAGAGCGCTTCACAATAGGAACAGTAACGTTACATGAGGAGAAAATTACAAGTGTGCATAGTACAAGAGCAAACATTATGTTACATGAGGAAAAAGTGACAATTGTGCAAGTAACAACAGTAAACAAGATACAAGATGAGGTAGCAAACTATACGTTACAAGAGGAAAGAGTGACAAGTGTGCATGTTACATAAGCATACTGGATACAAATAGAGGTATAATACTGCCATAAGTGGCCGTCACTCCAAACACAAGAACACACTGGGAAGGCACTTCGATAGGCATGGAGTACAGAATTTCCTATATTTGAAGAACTTCCTTGAGGGAATAGATGTGGCACGAATTCGGTAAATGACATAAGCATACTAGATACAAGTAGAGATATAATACTGCAATAAGTGGCAGTCACTCAAAACACAAGCACACACTGGGACAAACTTCGTAAAGAAGTTATGCCACTAGTCATCTGTAATCATAAGGTCAATCAGTCTCTTCACAAAGGTAAAAGAGAGGGATTTTTGAAGGTTACGAATACCACGTTATAACCATGTCAGACAATGTGATCAGTGCGGCAAAGGATACACCTGACTTTTCCTCGGTGAATGATGTTGAACACTAGTTAATAAATGCCCTTTAGTCAAAGCACAATATAAGCAACCATTTATTACTGTACGTTATTCGACGCTGCATTATACATTTCAAAGAAACGGGTTGACTTTCATTTGTTTCTCTTGTGCAATCCCTTATCTTCCTGCTATATAGACTAGTCAATTTGTTGCGTAACCTAGAACTAATTGCAATACAATTTCTGTGAGTGGATTGTTATTGAAATTTTTCCGTAGAAAACGATGGTGAAAAGTCTACCGCTCTATCATGACGCGTTAATCCAATATGGCGGATTTTTCAAAATGGCTGCCCATTATTTGAGATATAGGGTATAACTGTTTATATGCCCATGTGTGGTATCATTTTATATGTTTTTAGGGACGGGAAAGTCAAAAATAACATCAAAAATTGTTTCTGATGACCATAATATCAAATAATCGCGGAATATGTCAGATAGACAAAGTTTGTATAATTTTCCGTTGACTTGTATGACAAAGTGTGAAGGAACGTAGATATTACAATTAACTTTTGAAATAAAAAGTTTGATATTGTTTGTGTTTTGTTTTGTAACTTTGTTGTTATTGTTTGTTTTTTTTGTTAATCAAAAATGTTTCATTTATGGGTTACAGGTTCTTGCGAGTTGCTGTGAGATACAGTGAAAATGGACGTAGAAAAGTGTTTCATTTGTGATGTGGTGTTTCAAGAAGATGACGATGTATCTGTACTCACTAAAAGAGGAGTGACTAGAATTCAAAAAACATGCAAGGAGAGAAAAATATCTAAGTTTCACGTTTGTGTTGGGCAGAAAGTTCACAAGAAATGTAGAGCGCGTTTTGTTAACTTGAAAACTCCGTCCCAGGAGAAAGAATCAGATCCCACAACTTCTCGTGTTATACAGTCGTGTGAAACCCAGTTTGATTTTAGAAAAAGTTTATACTTCAGGGAGAGGAAAATAAATGCGTGGTTTAATGCACGAACAGTTGAATTCAAATCATCAGTTTAACAAAAATGCAACAAACGCAATGATGAATGGGCAGACAAAGTTAAGAGACGTATCCAAAATGTGTCTGATTTACATGCTGTAGATGCATGCTACCACAAACAGTGTTACGTCAATTTTTATACTGGGAAATTAATTCCCGGGCAGTTCACTGATAACCCTCCGATATCTTCAGGTCGACCAGAGGACTTAGTTCACCAGGAAACTTTTCTTCAAGTAGTTAAATACATGGAGGCAAATGATGAAGAACAAACTACAGTTAAAGAACTTTTTAATAAAATGCGAGAAATACTGCCAGAAGATAGCGAACCATACAGTTCGAAGTATTATGAAACAAAAAATCAAAGAGCATTTTGAAGATGAAATCTTCATAGGAACAGTTGCAGGGACTGCTGATGTCGTTACTTTTAAAAGTACAGCTGCTCATGTATTGCAAGAGTACCACAGTCATAGCCATGAAGATGTTGAAGAGGATCGAAACAATCTCCTTATGGCAGCTGCTGAAATAATAAGAAATGATATTAAAGAGATCCCTGTAGAACCAGAAACATATCCACCCATTGAAAATATGAGTAGTGTTGACTATAATGTGAGCTATATTCCTGATTCGTTAAGGCTCTTATTATCAGTTTTTGTTACTCATAAAACCAACAGAGAGAGAAAAGTAGCTTCTATAGGACAGGCAATTATGCAAGCAGTGCGCCCACGAGTCTTAGTTGCACCGTTGCCGTTACGGCTGGCAGTTCAATTACATGACAACACAAGCTTGAGATTTGTAGTTGAAGCAGTAAATCATATGGGATTCTGCAGCTCCTATTCAGAAGTTCTTCGTTTTGAACGTTCAGCTGCCGCAGAAAGAGGAAATACAATACCTGTCCTCAGGGGTGTGGAATTTTCAAAATAATCTACTTGTCCAAGGGACAAAATGCCACTGAAATCTACATGTCCTGTAAAATCCACTTGTCCCACCTACTCCCGTCCACACATCAAACATAAGGGCTGACAAAGAAACGTAATATATTTTTGTTTTATTAATATTGGTAAACCATTAAATGCTTTGCAATAATAATGCTAAGAAAAACTTGACAAGCAATACTATCCCATTTATCCAAACCATGAAATAGCATCAGTCTACTTCAAACAGAATTTACAACAGCGTTGTAAGAAGATAGGAACTGATAAAACTGAAATATGCCATGGGCTCACGTCAAATGTGTCCTACGATCACATCGGGCAACATTGGTACTAAGGGAACTCCTTGTGTGCAGATCTGGGCACCTTGTGAAAGAGAAAAATGCACTGCAGCCACACAAAGCGACTTTAACCAGAGGCTTTAATTATGCCAATCTATTGCCCCGTGGTATATGCTGTTGTGTCCGGAAGCAAAATGGGAATGACAACAACAGACCAATGGGTGAAAAGAGGCGGCCGAAAGCCCTTTAAGTAATATTATACATATTATTTTAGTAAAATCAAAAGGTCTTGGCTAAAGCCACACCTAAAAAGCAGTGATGACGCAATCGCATGTCACTCACACCACTTACACATGCATGCGTGATGATCATGTTCATGCATCAGAATGCATACGAGCAGAATGACTCCAGTGCCATGTATTTTTTAATTTACTGATCCGAGAAAGATCTTGCTTTTCTGACCTATTGGTTTTGCCAGTGCTTTTGCCCATGCAGCGCATCATGCGCAAAAAGCTTTGGGCTGATGCCATGTAGCATCGTGAAAATAAGAGGAAAAGCAAACGGCCATAATGATGACTGGACCTGAGGTAATTCATTTTCCGATCCCGTTCGTATTTAGCCACCATTTCGTGTCTTTCTGCCATTTTGTGTTGCCCTCACTCAGGCGGCACGGTGAGCAAAGTGTTGTTTTCCCTCATCCTACTGCAACGTGTCAAATAACCTCCTGCCTCTGTTTATAGCTGGTGTCAGGGTCCGGCCGACTCCACTAATCCTCGTCTGGTCGGACTGATCCCTGTTTCAACTATCTGTTGGTTCGCACCATTCTTTCCTGACTTTATCTTCTCCTCTGGCCTTCGCTATTCTTTACTCGTATTCTCTCATTTCACAACTGTCCTCTGGGCCATACAAATGTGTCCTGCCACCTGCAAGTCGACTTATAAACACTACCACTGATTAACTTGTGGGGAAGGGTGACAAACACAGTTGGGAGAGAGGCTTATTTGAGTTACTTAATATCTTGTTTTCACATTCTTCTCATTGGTTGACCCTGTATGCATTGGGAGTGTTCTTTGTGAATATGTATGTTATAAAAGATTGTGCTCCACGAAGTAATGTGACAGTCTCCTAAGAACATACCGAGTGTACTTCTGGGACAACTGTACTTAGCTGCAGCTAATAAACCCTATCTTCTACGCCTAACGGAGTGTCCCGTGTCTCTGTTCGACAAAGCAGGTGAACTCAGGAGATTAAGGAGTACCCTGCGCCGCCAGGCCCCTAAGGTTCTGGTTCTTCAATTGGCGCCCGAACGTGGGCCGGCTTCAGAGGTAGCAGTTCTTGCCCGAGGATCGTGAGGAGCCCCGCAGAAAAATTCTGGAGGAATCGCGAACCACGTCAAGCGACCCCTGTATGTCGAAGTGGTCCGAAGGTCTTTTGCAGCGCGGTTTCTCCTTTCTGACGGCTGCTGACGACTGCTGCCCTGACTGCCACCCTGCTTAGGTCCCTTTGATGATGTTTGGTATCGCAAGACATTAGACGGGCCTCTGTTGGCGTAAGAAGACACTTAGTTAAGTATTGGTGGGTAGCTCCCACTATTTTGTTTTGATTTGGGTCTTTGATTCGGCTATTGCAAAAGCCGAAGCCGAGGGGAGGGGTGAGTACGTTTGTGCTATATTATTTGATTTAACCCCTTGATGTTTGTGAACAGTCAAGTGAAATAACGATGCCTGGTCTGAATAAGTTTAGGAAGTTCTGTTGCTTTGGTTGTAATAGGGATTCCCGGCTGGAGGACTCTTGTCCGATTCCTCCGGTTGGAACTCCCACCTATGAGCTTTATTCAAAACATGGTGTCGGCCCCATCGCCTTTAATAAGGCATGGATCCGATACACGAAGAACGATGGCGTTCTACAGTGGCCACAAAATGGTAGTTTTGAGCCTGACATATTAGACAATTTGGAAGCGATATTGTTCAAAAGCCCGGCCGGCAATGTTTGACTCTTTCCGCCTCTGGCGTAAGGAAGCCAAACTGAAAGAAATTAAGCAGGCAACACGAGATAAGAAAGCACAAAATATGACGATTATACAGGCTGCACAGCAGTTTAAAGATAATGAGATTGATAATGCAATGGAAAGTTCAGAGACAGCATCGTATGGCAATAGATAGTTGCTATCCGGTGTTGCCTAATTCCCCTTCTGATAAAAGTAAGGATCTGGAGGAAGACCCTTTGATGTCTCACCTATTGAGATTGCCTCCACCCTATGTACAAGGTGCTAATGCACCCCCGTTGTTACAACCTGTTCAGTTACCTGTTGTCCCCCCACCTGTTCCGGTTCTTCCACATTTGCATCTTCCGGTATTGCCACTCCCACCTCTCGTGCCACCGATTCCTTTGTCTCCATCTCCTGAACCTCAATCTTCTTTGCCTTCGGCTCCCCTTATAACTGCCAGTTCCTCTCCTGTATCGCCTAATACCTTGTCCCCTGTCCTTATGTCTAATTCTCCTACTGTGCGCAAACGAATAACAGATACTGTCTCTGGCTTTTTGGCCCCTTTCTTTGGGACTCTCAACATGTCTCCGGCTTTTTCTCGAAGAGAGTCTCGTAGTCAACTTCCAGGTTCCGACGAACGGGTGGTATTGGACTCTCTCGCTCGCAAATGGATCGAGAAGGGTCCCCAGTATAGTATGAAAGATATCATGATCACCTTTCATCAGTGGGATGCGCCCACGCAGAGATATGTATTTCATGTTATGTGTGACACTCTCGCTAAAGAATGGGAGGATATGGATTTGGGTTTACTTCCCCAGGGTTTGTTGGATGTTCAGGCTAATTTCGATAAAGGACTCATTGTGGGTTCTAAGGTTGAGGACGCCGTTGTTAAATGGTAGCGGCAATTTCAGTCGATAACCCTTCAAGTATTGCCCGGCGGTAATCGCCTCTCATACCATTCGATAATTTACCAATGAAAGAGGCAGGCGCCGGAGACTGGAAGGCAGGAAACAAAGTTTTTATTCCGTCGGAGCAGAACACATCAGATCAGACAGCAAGGTATCGTCATGAGGTGCTCTAACTGCATCTCTGAGGCCTGGCCTCTTATACACAGGTTTATGACTTTATTGCAGGTTTATCATACATGGCACATTCTTGAGATTGCTTTGGAACATGAAAGAACATCCTCGGAATCCCCACTTCGAGCTCGTTCCCACACATATCTACAGTGGAAGTCCCCACCCCATCCACAGTAGGAGATGGCTATCACACAGCTGGACATTCCGCCAATTCCCGGGGGTGTGTGCGACCGGCCGGGTCTCAGGGAGTAGGGGCTTTGATCTACTGTAATCCCTTTGATGTGGGGTGTTTCCCTTACAGTAGGGGCAATAAACTGCATCCGCAGGGCTAGGTGATGGCCTGGGATCGATTCGGACAATGGGGCGCAGAGGAAGGGGGTTATCAAAAGAGATGCATGACCATGTATGGGATGTCGGTCAGGCGTAGGATGTGGTTCCATGGCAGGGTCGCGCAGAAGGAGAGGGTTTATGGCCCGCGTATGAGAGAGCGGGGGTGGCCGGCGCGCGGGGGATGCTTGCAGCGCCAGGGGAACGCGCTGGCGATCGACAATGAGCGGGGGAGAGAGTGGGGTGCCTAAAATGGCGGCCGTGCATTCGCTGTGCGTGGCGCTGGGGAGAGGCAAGATGGCGCAGATAATGTTCAGTTACAAGCTAAATTTCCACAGTCCTCCCCTTTAACATATCTCGCCAGCTTGCCTGGCCGACATTCACCTTCGTTAACCCTTCAGCTATAATATCGTTAATGTTTTTCATACATTCCTTAAAGATACAGAGTTTTTGGGGCAAGCGGGAGTAATCTGTCACATTTGTACATAGTTACATACAGTTGATAAAGTAGGCGAGGAGGTAGTACATACAAAATTACATCAGCTGCGCCGCATGTCAGGCCCAGGGATAGGAGGAGGGGAGCTTGTTTGAGCACAAATAGGATACTGTAAAGCAAAAAAAAGAATGTTTCTGGCAAAACAAGAGATATTTCGTACATTACTTAAGGCCCAGACTTCGTGTGGATCGAAAATAGTCAGTATAGTCGTGTGCATGGCTGGTGTTGTATGAACGTCATTATACAAAGTTAGATTTTCTTAACTTCTCAGTGCACAGTCGGAAGTGATTGATGCAACATCATGAAAACTCGATAGGAAGATAGTTAATATAAAAAGGTGGTTGGGAGAGGATTTTCAACTTAACATGGGTTCTTCTTTCCAGTGTCCTTTTATAAAGAGCCATCACTGGTAAGCTCTTATTGCTGTTCTTCTTTCGTTGGCACTGTTGAGCACCGGCAGTGGAGCTAAGGTCCAGCTCAAATCCAATTTCTCACGTGGCAGGGTGTGGCCATTCGCTGTTCTCTGATCACAGTCCTGTTCCTTAACACAGTTCATCATAGGTACTTTGAGACAGGGTACCTGCGTTTTGTTCTTCTGTAGTTAAGTCAAACTCACAATCCATATAAAAGAGGGAGAGAGAGAGAGAAGGGTGTGACGTGCTTCGGGATGCCGAGGGAAGAGGGGGTGGAGTGGGACCGGATCAAAATGCGGACCAAGGAGAGCAGAATCTTCCAGCACTGGGCCCATCAATCGGGCCCGACGGGTTGGGACTTCAGGCACGCTGGTCAGTGAGCAGGGGGCCTTGATATAGCCCTTCGTTCTATCGCTTATCATCCTGATAATGGTGCCTCGTCTCACGCCCTTTTTGCTTCGATGCTTCCCCCTTGGTCGATGCCATAGATGTTCCATGGTCCGCAGCCAGGCTGTGCGTCACGTCCGACCCCTCTCTTCCGATGGCCGCAGGTTATCTTTGAATGGGTACAAGAAACAAAAATCTTAGAGAGTTGGCAGGGAAGACATTTACATACTTCATCCTCTCTCCCAACCACCGGGTAGTTGCGGAAATGCTTTTATCGGTTGCTGTATGATTGGTGTCTATTAACTCTGATGTTAGTGTGCGTGTTACTAATCTATTAGTCATTGCTGTGGTGCAGGTTTCTGTGGGTGCCCCTGTCCATCGTCTGGCCTTCTAGGTGTCGGTTCCTGCGCCCTATAATCGTTGCAGGAAGCCTGACATGTGTCAACCTTCTGGTCTATTAAAAAAAATTCGAACCGGCTTCTCCAGTAGAGGCTCGTTCATCTCAACACAAGTTTTGTTAATACACATTTTCCTCCGAGGACTGCTAAGTTTATGAAAAAGTGCGAGGTGCTACTGTCATGCGTTCACGAGTATCCATTTCGGGGAGGAACATAAGCTAAGCATTATTTTTGCTGGAGACAATAGGTAACCCTTTATCAGTTTAGGCGATGCATTATTAGAGAATAAGGTCATCAGCTGTTTCGTTCGAAATACTCTGAGACGGCTAGTATAGGGCTGGGGTTATTTTTGGGAGAACGGGGTGCTTCAGACATTCGATTTCGGGGTAATTGGGCGGGGGTAATTCTGGGCGGTGGAGATGGTGTCTTCTAAAAACAAAAACCACTGACATATAGTCCCCGTGATGAGGGCCAGATTGGGAGACATCAGTCGTCTTACCTGTCCTTTCTTTCTCAGCCAATTAAGCTCAACATTTGCAGAAAGGAGAGGTAGTAACGTGGTAAAGTATGGTCGTTTTGTTTCTGTTAATTTGTTCGAACACCACCGTGTTTCAGGCCAATTATACACTTACCGAAGAGGTATGTGTCGTTAATTTATTCAAAAAGAAGGAGGGCAAGAAAGCCTTTAGTGAGGGAGGGGGAGAGAGAGAGAGAGAGAGAGAGAGAGAGAGAGAGAGAGAGAGAGAGAGAGAGTGTGAGAGAGTGAGAGTGAGAGAGAGAGAGAGAGTGAGGGTGAGGGTGAGGGTGAGGGTGGGAGAGAGAGAGAGACGTGTGCATCAAGTAGGCTATTTGGCATACATACGACACAAAACGAGAGAGAGAGAGAGAGGGAGAGACATGGGTATGATAATAGGCCACATGGTGCACACACAACATGGAGTAGCATGGGTCTGTTCTATGTAAGAAAACACAAGCGGGAAAAAGACATAAATTCGGTGATCACGTACACACAAATGGGTGTGACAGTACATGCATCAAGCGCAGAAACTTAAGACGGAGACTCAGGGCTACGTTGAGTATGGAGACCTCTCCTTTCCTGTCCTCATTCCTATGCATGCTGCGTATTTTCAGTATTTTGTAGTTTATCTTGGGGGGGGGGGGGTGTCGGACCTTTTACTCTCCTCCCTTTGATCGATGGACGAGCACTTCAATCATACGGTGACGCTCTCTTCAAGAGACCCAAGCACGTAATGCATACACATTCATACCGTATAATCGTAGCACACACGCACAATCATACCATACAGTTTTTCATGTTCCCAATGGTGGTCTGCACTTTACGCACTATCCCACAACGTTCGTCTATGTTTTTCCTGATATTGAACACGGTGCGGTCCATGTCCACTCCATTCTTCAGTCGGAACTTCGTCGTGACCTATAGAGGGGAAAAAGAGGGGAGGGGATGCGCAATTTTCAAAAGTACCTTAGCGTGTGTAGACACGAAAAAGTTCTACTTACCATGTACCAGGCTATCCGCAGGAGTGGGTAATACCACAGACCTATTATTCCTTCTGTCCGAGACAAAGATGCTCTATTTCATTCATCTCCTAAATTCGGGTTCCCTGGTCGTACATGCATTTCTCAATCGGTCGTGTATTACGGTGCAAGATACCATACCTTGCGTTCGGCATATGCCTTAAGCTATAGTTGACCATCGATTTGACAACTCTTGGAAAAGGACAGGTGTGATGGGTACAAATTCCGTTAATCAAAAAGATTCAGGCAAATGGAGTCTGCATTATCGGTATTCTTTTGCTTGGGAGTAACAATCATTTATTCAAAAGAAAAAACCTTTACCAACCTAGATGATTTGTCATGACACTGATTCCGTAATTCCTTTTAAGAAGCCCTTTATTTAAAACAATGTCAGTACGCAAATACGGGCCTACAATCGCTATAGGCCGGCCACAGCGTGAGAGGCGTCGAGTATCATGAGCAACACTACTTTAGCATAAAATCGGTTCCCTCCCCACCCCCCCCGACCATCATGGGTGGAAACATCGCATACATATCTCTTTTTAACACAAATGCCACTTGACTGGAACGCCACAAGGAGTTGCAGGCCTCTCCTACATCGAAGCCATTTTGGGGCGAGGTCGGGCCAGTGTACAGTCTAAGTCTTTCCATGAATTAACTGTTGGACCAGAATTCCTTTCGGTAGTTCGAGAACTTTCGTTAGCGTCAGCTTGCGTCAGCATGGCGTCACCGCGATCTAGTAGCAATGCCGTGGTCCGTTCTTGGGGCGGGGCAGCAGGCGGGTTCTTCCGCCGACGCCTTGAATCAGTCTTTCTCACTGCACCAAGCGGAGGCAAGGTGGCTGCCGCCCGGGGCAAAGAACAATGGCGGCGGTTTGTCCTTACCGGAAGTACGCGGGAGTCGAGTGCCAATGACTCCAGCAGATTCTGCAAAGCTGAGGGGAGCGTTTTGTCAAGGGTGGGGCCCATGCCCAAGCAGACAAGCTTTCGAGTCCAGAATTGTCTCACGGTGGGCTAGGCCTGGATCCGGAGGAACCGACCGCCGGAGTCCAAGGGCAGCAGTAGCAGCATCTCTTCGGTACAGCCACCGGAGAGGGGCCAGCAGCAGCAACGACAGCAGTTTGGATGGTATCGCCACCGGGGTGGGTCCCTGATTACTCGGCTGCGGGGGCCCACTCCTCGCGTCGGGCGCTAGCGGCAACCCTGGTGAACCCGTGCTTGGGTGGTTGTCCAGCGGTCGAGTGCAGGGGCGCCAGCTCAGCCGAACGGCGAATGAAGTGGCAGGGCGCAACTCGGCTGGCTGGTGAAAGAGACGGTTGGGGTGCCCTCATCTGCTGGCGAGCCTCCACCTGGGGAGGTGGGGGAGGCCCGTCCGCGTCGCCTCCCCCCGCCAGGGCACCCTCCGTTATTGAAGAAAGAAGAAGAGAATGGGGAGATCCGCACGTCGTGGCAGACCCACCTCGGCGTTGTCAGGGTCTTGGTACCGTGTGTGGCTTCCGGACTATTCGCACAGTTGTCCGCCACTGATGTCGATGGATTTTTGCATGGCTTTTATAGCCCAAAACCGACTAAAAGGACCGCCCAAAACAGGCCAATGTTGCAACTTTGAGGAAGGAGAGGCGAGGACGGTGTCACGTGGACGTAAATGCTTTGGGATGCAGGTCGCAGCAGACTGTCATGTAAATAGTTGTTTAAAACGTGTTTTAATCTGTTCATCTTGTCGGAATGTTATTATACCTATAAGTTATTAAAAATGTTTAACCATACTACTTTGTTGGAGTGTTGCACATATTTGCAATCCAGTTAGTGTAATCGGAAAAATGGCATTGTCCAATTGCGCGTGATCTTAGTCAAGTTCGGTGACGTTGATGGTGGGTATCAACAAACTTCCGGTTGTGACTACTGGGCGGGGTGGGTGGTAGGGCGGACATGTTTAGGCAGCGAGAGCGACGGAGCCGGGCTACCTCGTGGCCGTCTTGACCGTGAGCTTGGTTCCTTCCCCTAGTTCCATATATCCCACAAAGGGCTATTTCCTAGCGTTTCTTTAGTTTTGTAGGGTCAAAAAGGATCCTACCAGTGGCCACTGACTCTCGGGGTCCCCCTTTGTATATTTTATGCCATAGCTTGCTATAAACTACGGCGATTAGTCCATATTTAGTGAACATGTCCTTATTAGGGGTGCCTTCCAGAGGAGCCGGATGGTCCACCTCTAATAAGCGGTCCGGGCAGAACCAACTACCAATCAGTGGGGAGAAGATAGGCATGACGGGTTTCAACGGGGACAAAAGTCAGCACTACCTATCTTTTCACTGCTTGCAAAGACTAGACAGAATATCTCTATTCCTCGTTATTTGTAAGCAGAGAATACCTACAAAGAACCAATATCGAACAACTAGTGTTCGGACAATCAATCAATCAATCAATGGGGAGATAAAGATAGGCACGACGGGTTACAACGGGGACAAAAGTCTGCGTTACCTACCCTTCACTATTTGCAAAGACTAGACAGAATATTTCTATTCTACGTTATTTGCAAACAGAGAATATCTCAAAGAGCACTATTCTTCAAAACAATCAATGTTCGGACAATCAATCAGTGGGGAGATAAAGATAGGCACGACGGGTTTCAACGGGGACAAAAGTCTGCGTTACCTACCCTTCACTATCTGCAAAGGGAGAGAGAGAGAGTATTTCTACTCCTCCCCGTTTGTAGACAGCGAATATCTCAAAGAGAACAATCAATGAGCAATACTAGTATTTCAAAATTTCAAACAATCAATCAATTATTTCGCAATTTGTCGTGTTTCACGACCTTACCCGGACCGCGTGGACAGTTTCTCGTCTTCCGCCTCCAGCGCCCGATCGTCCTCTACTCTCCGTATTTGCCGCGGCACTCCTGATGGTTCCCAGTCAGGACCGTAGATCACTCGAGAGAGGTCTGCTCGGAACCAGTGAAGTTCGGATGATCGGCTGCCAGACGAGGGTCTATCGGGCAGGAGCTCTCCCGATCGTTGCAGTCGTTCACTCTGTCGTCAGGACCTCTCCCACTGGATCCACGTGTCGCTGATGGGCCCCACGCTTGGGACGCCAATTGTTAAATGGTAGCGGCAATTTCAGTCGATAACCCTTCAAGTATTGCCCGGCGGTAATCGCCTCTCATACCATTCGATAATTTACCAATGAAAGAGGCAGGCGCCGGAGACTGGAAGGCAGGAAACAAAGTTTTTATTCCGTCGGAGCAGAACACATCAGAACAGACAGCAAGGTATCGTCACGAGGTGCTCTAACTGCATCTCTGAGGCCTGGCCTCTTATACACAGGTTTATGACTTTATTGCAGGTTTATCATACATGGCACATTCTTGAGATTGCTTTGGAACATGAAAGAACATCCTCGGAATCCCCACTTCGAGCTCGTTCCCACACATATCTACAGTGGAAGTCCCCACCCCATCCACAGTAGGAGATGGCTATCACACAGCTGGACATTCCGCCAATTCCCGGGGGTGTGTGCGACCGGCCGGGTCTCAGGGAGTAGGGGCTTTGATCTACTGTAATCCCTTTGATGTGGGGTGTTTCCCTTACAGTAGGGGCAATAAACTGCATCCGCAGGGCTAGGTGATGGCCTGGGATCGATTCGGACAATGGGGCGCAGAGGAAGGGGGTTATCAAAAGAGATGCATGACCATGTATGGGATGTCGGTCAGGCGTAGGATGTGGTTCCATGGCAGGGTCGCGCAGAAGGAGAGGGTTTATGGCCCGCGTATGAGAGAGCGGGGGTGGCCGGCGCGCGGGGGATGCTTGCAGCGCCAGGGGAACGCGCTGGCGATCGACAATGAGCGGGGGAGAGAGTGGGGTGCCTAAAATGGCGGCCGTGCGTTCGCTGTGCGTGGCGCTGGGGAGAGGCAAGATGGCGCAGATAATGTTCAGTTACAAGCTAAATTTCCACACCGTAAGGACACTTGTTACTTTTAGGTCCTTATTTTCTTCACAAACTTTTTTTGATTCTGATTCTGCTGTTCGGCAGACATTGAAACATTACTCAATGAGAGAGGTTCCCGCTCACTTCCAGCGTATATGGGTACATGTGCCCTGGAAGAGATCTGATGTTTTGGCCCTCAAACAATCTTTACCGGATCCCCGTAAAAACCCTGCTGGTTACTATAAAGAATTGTCTCAGACTGTTGATGCCTGTATTATGAACTTAGTGGATATTGACATGCTGATGGGAAATGTAGTCCCACAAGCGTTATGGGCTCGGATTCGTAGAGAGGATCACGTTCAAGAATTGGGTGGTACATGGGATGCTATAACTGCCTCGGATAGAGCACAAGTGGGTGGTGCTAAGCCTGATGTTTTGATCACAGAACTCCCTGGTAGGATTATTACTTTAATGAAAACAATGATGCCCGCCTTACGAGTTAATTGGGATAAATTAGCCGCGTGTAAACAGAAGAAAGATGAGAGTGTCTCCGATTTCTTCACTCGTTTTGAAGAGACGTTTATTGATCACAGTGGTCAGGATATGACTACGGAGGGTGGACAGCGATTATTTGTAGATAAATTCGTATTCACTTTGCTCCCCTAGTTGTCACATAAGTTAAAAGACTCTGAAAGTTCATGGGCTGTTTCTTCTTCGGCTCAGATATTGGCTACTGCTCAATATTACGAAAACAGGGACAAAGAGGAAAAAGACAAGCAAGAGAAAAAGACTAAATAATTAAAAACAAAGGTTCTTCTGCAACAAGCTTATCCCTCTCGCTCTGCTCAGCGCCAGTTTCAACAGCCTCCCCAGTTTCAGAGGGTGTTTCAAAAGCCTGATCCCTATATTCCGCGGCCTTTGTTAGGTCCTAACCAATGCGCCTATTGTAGGGAGGAAGGTCATTTTAAGAATAGCTGCCCGGCTTTATTACAGCGTAATGGAGGACTATCTACTCCACGAGGTCGTGGTGGTTTCCAGTTAGCGCCCAGGGGTAGAGGTCGAGGTATGTCGCCCCAGACACAGCGTTCCCCTCCACCTCCACATTCTATGGACTACTTTGATCAGCAAAATACTCAGTCTACACAGTATTACAATGATGATTACTATGTTGAAGGTGAGAATGACGGTCTTCACGCTAACTAGGACAGCCATAGACAAAGTGAGGGAGTTGTATCGATTCCAGTAGATCAGAATGGGCCTTATGTTAATGTCACTACAATGGGTGTTTCAGAGCCATTTCTTTTAGATACTGGTGCGATGAGAAGTTCTATTATTCACTCCAAACTCCCTGGGGCACCTTTGTCTGGCTTAACAAACATATCCGTAGGATTTTCTGGTGCCCCAGTTCATAGCCCGGTCTCTTGTCCTCTGCCTATTTCAATTGGTTCTTATGATTTGGAAGCTCCGCTTCTTTTAACGACTGGTTGCGGCGAAAATCTGTTGGATTTGTATTTATTGAAAAGACTGCATGCAACAATATATTGTTCTCCTTCTGGTGTACATCTCGTTTTAGGGCAGAAACTGACTTCTCCAATGTATTTGTCTAAAGATCAATATCCACCTGAATTGCTCTCTATCCCTGCAACACTTTGGGCTACGGGTCCAAATGATGTTGGTTGTCTTGAGATCCCACCCTATGTTGTTACCCTCAAGCCCAATGCTAAATTGCCACGCATCCCTCAATACAAAATTCCCAATGATGGTGAAAGAGCACTTTTTGCTATTATTTATGATTTGGTTCAGAAGGGTGTGGTCGAGGAGATGAGGGGAAATGTATGCAATAGTCCTGTTCTCTCGGTTCTTAAATGCACTGATCCTTCTCAGCCTCCTGTTTATCGCTTTGTTATTGATCTCCGGGAGGTTAATAAAATTGTTGTACCACAGTTTCCTGTTGTTCCAGATATCACTGCCCTGTTAACTATGATACCTGCCTCGGCAGCTTGGTTTTCTGTTATCGATCTGAAAAATGCTTTCTTCAGCATCCCCATTGCTGAAGAGAGTAGGGATATTTTTGGCTTCTCTTTAGGAGGCCGAAGTTTCCGGTTCAAGCGCGCACCCCAAGGCTATTGTGAAAGTCCCTCCATCAATAGCCAAGCTCTGAAATGCCAGCTTGATGCTTTTCCTTTGCCGCCAGGTGCTACCCTTATTCAGTATGTGGATGATTTATTGATTGCTGCTGATTCAGAGGATATTTGTAAAAATGTGACTATTGCACTATTGCGTCACTTGTCTGACCTTCACCATAAGGTTTCACCTTCTAAATTACAATATGCCCGCCAAGAGGTTACCTATCTAGGTCATCTCTTGTCGAAGGAGGGAAGGCGACTGACCTCAGAACGTATCCAAGCAATTGCACAAATGTCTGTGCCATCCACACAAAGAGAAGTGCGTGCCTTTCTGGGCATTACCTCTTATTGTAGACAGTGGATTCCAAATTTTTCTTTGTTGGCTAAACCTTTGTTGGCACTCACTTTGAAAGACACACCCCAACCCCTTCCTTGGACAGATGAATGTCAGAAGAGTTTTTCTGATTTACGTGCTGCTCTGTGCTCTGCTCCTGTGTTGGGTACTCCGGATTACAGTAAGCCCTTCACGCTCTATGTCCACGAAAGAGAGGGTTGTGCGTTGTCAGTCTTAACACAACGATTTGGAGACAAGCAGCGGCCATGTGCCTACTTTTCGGCTACATTAGATCCAGTAGCCAAGGCATTGCCTAGTTGTCTTAAAGCTACAGCAGCAGCAGCAATTTCTATTCGTCAATCTGATGGAGTGGTGCGTGATAACACTCTTATTGTCATGGTACCACATGCAGTGGATACCTTGCTAATTAGGACAAAAATGCAGCATCTTACAAGCGCTTGCTTGTCTGGGTATGAACTGACGCTCTTGGCTAGTCATGTGCACATCAAACGATGTAACACTTTAAATCCAGCCACATTGTTACCTCTTCCAGAAGAGAAAGGTATTCAGGAACAACATGATTGTTTTCTCCGTACTGAGGAGGAGACAAAAGGTAGGATTGATTTGAAGGATACACCACTAATGGACCCGGATGGGATCCTATGGGTGGATGGTTCTTGTTTTAAACTCCCTAATGGTGAAACAACTTCAGCTTACGCTGTTACCACCTTGCATACAATCGTGGAGACAGCACGCATCAGACATAAATCAGCTCAGACGGTTGAACTGATAGCTTTGACCAGAGCATGTGTGTTATCTAAGGGGAAGAGAGTGAATGTATATACCGACAGCCAGTATGCGTTTGGTGTGGCACATAGCTTTGGTCGTTTGTGGAAGAAAAGAGGATTCTTTACCTCCCACGGTACTAAAATACAGCATGGTCAGTTGGTAGCTGACCTTCTTGAGTCACTTGCTTTGCCTACCCAGATCGCAATCATAAAGTGTAGTGCGCATAAGAGGATTACTGATGATGTTGGTCGTGGGAATGCTTTTGCGGATGAGGTAGCGAAAGAAACAGCCAGAGATGCTATGAGTCGCATGTATGTTGCGGGCCCTGCAAATTGGGTCAAGGAAAAAGGAATGTGTGAGGATACAATAGAAAGTGTGAGATCGATTCAAGGAGAGGCTACAGAGAAAGAGTTGAGTAAGTGGAAAGAGAGTACAGGAATGTTAGATACGATGGGATGTTGGATAGAATTGTCAGAACATCAGCGTTGGCTGTTACCAGATGCCTATGTACTGCCTGTAGTTGCTATGGCACATGGTCCAGCCCACATCAGTGCGAAAGGAATATGTAAGCTTCTGGCTCCAGTGTGGCTGAACGAAGGGATTCCAAAATGTGCAGATAATTTAGTGAAGCATTGTATCGTTTGCTTGATGCATAATCCAGGAAAGGGAACCCCAACTCCAGCAGGTCATTTTGCTCCCCCAACATATCCTTTTGAGGTGTTGCAAATTGATTATATTCACATGGAATGATGCAACAATCTCAAATATGTTTTGGTGGTGGTGTGTGCCTTCTCCAGATGGATAGAGGCCTACCCCCTGAAAGACAACACTGCTTTGTCCACTGCCAAAGTTCTTCTGAAAGAGTTCTTCCCTAGGTTTGGTTTGCCACGCATTGTCTGGAGTGACAATGGAAGTGAATTTGTGGGCCAAATTATGAAAAAGGTGTGTGCAGGTCTTGGTATCGTCCAAAAATTCCATGCGGCGAACCATCCCCAATCAGCGGGTTTGGTAGAGTGCTATAACGGCACTCTCAAACTTAAGCTTGCAAAGGTACAGGCTAGCACGGGACTTGCCTGGCCCGATGCTTTACCTTTGGCTCTCCTATCCACTAGAACAGCTGTACATTCTCGTTTGGGACTCAGCCCATACGAGGTTGTTTTTGGGCGCCCGGCTAATGTTTGGGGAGTCCCTCGCCCTAAAAAGTATTCTGACATACAGTATCCAATGCTGATTGATTACTTGCATGACCTCACCACTAAATTACGTGTTCTCCACCAACAGGTTCGAGACGCTTTACCAGAGGCCTCCACAGACCCAGGTCATTCTATCCAACCGGGAGACTGGGTCTGTGTGAAAAATTTTCAGAGGACAAGGAGTTTGGAGCCTCGTTGGAGGGCACCTCGACAGGTTCTTCTAGTAACACGTACAGAAGTGAAGGTCGAAGGGAAAAAGAACTGGATCCATGGCGTGCACTGCAAAAAGGTGCCCTTGCCTTTTGACCAGTGGGTCCGTAAGGGTGTAGGTGATTTTGAAGGTGAAAAGGTCCCTCGGTTTGTACCTTTCAGTAGTGCACACCTAGATGGAGCTCGGTCTGAAAAAGAAGATGACGACGTTTTACAAGAAGCAGTACCGCCACATCTCTGATTGAACACTACAGATCCAAAGACACTATTTGAGGACCAAACTGTACTGAACAGAACTCGATATAATTTAAGGCCTAGACTGGTCAAGGACACATGAAATTTTCATCTCTTTCGTGACATGTATCATCTGTCCAGGTTGCAGGGTCACGGTAGGAGTCTTGGTTCGTGACCTGTATAGTGGCTAGACCCCCAGGACTTGCAGTGTCATAGGACGGCTAATAATCACAGCCAAGTGAGTAAGGAAGATTGTCGTGAGCAACAATTTTAGAGGATGGATGTCAAATTGCAGAAGAATAATAAGAAGGAAGAGATGAAAAAGAAATATTGTAAATTAGTGTACAGTCAATGTGGCATAACATTGTGTGTTCTTATGTTTTCTAGTATCTTATTGGCTTGTATAGGTTGGATTGTTCATGTTATGCAGCACAAATCTGTTCCTACTTCTATTTCTTTGCCTTTTCATTCTACTATCTCCCCACACCAATTATATACGCTTCCCCAACATGAACTAATCAGTTGAACAGAATATTTAAACAATTCATTTGTCCAGTTATTACATCAACACCAATTGGTAGTCAACACAACCGACTGTTGGGTGTGTGGACTTATGCCTCATACCACCGAAAAAGGGATGCCATATTTAGCCCTTCCATTTTCTTATGAAGGTTCCGCTTGGGCCTATTTTGTGATGTTTTCAAATGCATATCAGAACCGATTTAGACGTCCAGCTGGTTCATATGGTAGTGGACAAGATTTTAGTCATAGTTCTCTGATAAAAAGGAATAGTGGCTATGGCTAGAATTGTGGAGAATAGAAAGGTTCCTGTTGATGAGAAACGGGCATATGATGCTTGGAACGTGACTCGTTACGCCACTTGCCTTACAGATAGGATTAAACAGGGAAAATCTCCACCAATTTGGACTGTGCCTCAGCAAGGTAACTTTTGTTTACAAATAAATGGCCAGACTACTGACACTGGACAAGGAAAGAGTGTTTGTTCCCATACATACATTCACACATCTCAGAATTCACCACCGTTAGTGCCATCCCAGGGCACGTATTTTGTCTGCCACGATTGAGCGTACACGTGGCTACCAACGGATTTTTCAGGAACATGCTATATAGCCTTTCTTCTCCCCCCTACATACACTGCTCCTTCGGGACATCACATAAACGGATATGGCAGAGGGATTATTGGTTCTAAAGACACGACAGGACAAGAGGGAGGTGATTTCCTTAATGGATTTCTTCCTTTTTGGGGCCCAATGGCCAACAGTAGAAACAGGAAACAATTGGTTTGTGTTGTTGAGACTACCATAGATGTCACTGTGGGAGCCTTGAGCAATCTCACAGCTGAACTTCAGGCGGATCGTCTCATGACATTGCAGAACCGGATTGCTCTGGATGTTATTCTTGCGGATCGTGGTGGAGTCTGTAAATTGATCGGATCTAGCTGTTGCATTTATATACCTGACGACCCCCCTACGGTATACCAAGCCATCTCCAAATTACATGTGATCTCCGAGTCGATTCATCAGGACGAAGGAGATTGGTCTTTGTTGGAATGGTTTTGGGGATTACTGTTCAAATGGGGATGGAAGGTATTAACATTCCTTGGAGTGGTTTTGGCGATCATTTTTTCCTGTTGTCTCTTTATGCAGTGTGGCCCGCCATCTGTGGTCTTTGTGCCACCATGTGTGTCCCAAGGCCTGTGCCACGGAAGACGGAGAGCATTAAAATGATGTTGTGGCAACAGCTTGATGACCTCATGGCCATTGACGTCGACTCAGATTAAAATGAGTCTGTGTGTCTTGCCTGAGTAATGGCAAAAGGAGGGTCTGAGGTAATTCAGTTTCCGATCCCGTTCGTATTTAGCCACCATTTTGTGTCTTTCTGCCATTTTGTGTTGCCCTCACTCAGGCGGCACGGTGAACGAAGTGTTGTTTTCCCTCATCCTACTGCAACGTGTCAAATAACCTCCTGCCTCTGTTTATAGCTGGTGTCAGGGTCCGGCCGAATCCACTAATCCTCGTCTGGTCTGACTGATCCCTGTTTCAACTATCTGTTGGTTCGCACCATTCTTTCCTGACTTTATCTAATCCTCTGGCCTTCGCTATTCTTTACTCGTATTCTCTCATTTCACAACTGTCCTCTGGGCCATACAAATGTGTCCTGCCACCTGCAAGTCAACTTATAAACACTACCACTGATTAACTTGTGGGGAAGGGTGACAAACACAGTTGGGAGAGAGGCTTATTTGAGTTACTTAATATCTTGTTTTCACATTCTTCTCATTGGTTGACCCTGTATGCATTGGGAGTGTTCTTTGTGAATATGTATGTTATAAAAGATTGTGCGCCACGAAGTAAAGTGGCAGTCTCCTAAGAACATACCGAGTGTACTTCTGGGACAACTGTACTTAGTTGCAGCTAATAAACCCTATCTTCTACGCCTAACGGAGTGTCCCGTGTCTCTGTTCGACAAAGCAGGTGAACTCAGGAGATTAAGGCGTACCCTGCGCCGCCAGGCCCCTAAGGTTCTGGTTCTTCAGACCCATTTCCTAGGCTCACACAGTGTATGAGGATGTGTGTAAGTGTATGCATCGCCATTATTGCATGCACCTATGGAATGAGGGGGTACTTGTTTTGAAAATATTTATTTACTGATTAAAAATAAACACCCTTTGGCTTGCCTACAGACAGACAGACAAGCATGTTTCATGCCCTGCCAAGGATCTAGAATCTCACTAGGGGGCATATGTATCAACATCACCATTTGCGATTCTCAAATAGCGATTGTTAAGGAATCGCTATTTGAGAATTGCAAAACGGGATGTATTTAAAAATTCGCAAACATTTTGCGATTTCTTAAAATTCCTTAATTGCGATTAGCAAATTGCGAAATCGCAATTAAGGAATACCTGGCCATTCATTTCTATGGGCCAGGAGACCCATAGGAATGAATGGGAAGTAATTCTCAAATAGCGAATTCGCAATTTGCTAATCGCTATTTGAGAATAATTTCAAAGGTGCAAGGGTGTCATGATGACACCCTGATGCACCCCTGAAATGAGCATGTGTGTGCATATGGCGCACATACATGCCCTAAGGGCATGTATGAGCGTCACGTGGCACTTTGCAAAATTAAAAATAGTGCATTTTGATAGGAAATCGCAAATTACCACCAACTGGAAGTTGGTGGTAATTTGCGATTTCTTAAGGATAATTCGCACAACTTGGGTGCTTTTTACATATCATTTAAGAAATCGCAATGTGCGATTTCTTAAATGATTACGCAAAATTAAGAAATCGCTAAATTAGCAATTCCTTAATTTTGCGATGGGATTTTGCCTAATACATCCCGTTTTGCGAATTTTTACTCGCAAACGCTGTATTTTGCGATTCGCAGCGTTTGCGAGTAAAAATTAGCTTGATACATATGCCCCTTGAGTATGTATCTGCCTGTAGAAGGAGAAAACGGAACCCTCATGATCGATTTGCCCATGCCATCAGTCTTGACCTTCTTGAAGAATGGACGATTTACCGCACTGATGACAGTGCCATTAGTGAACCAAGAGGCACGGCAGATGTGAACACTATATGTGAACAGAATATAGAGCAATATTGTAGTCTATATTAATTCAAAAACAGGTTTTTGTACAGCTCGTATTCTGAACGCATGCATTTGAAAGTGCTTCTCTTGATTATGAAAAGAAATTTAAAGTTTTGGTGAAATAAAATATTTGCCTAAGATCACACAATTTAAGCATGGAAGCCAATTTTTAACTAGCCAGGTTCCCTTTCACAAACTATGAGTATTAAATGGAGGCCCCCCTGTTTCACACAAGCACAGTCAGAGTGATCTAGTTGTGTTCATTGGCAGAGCTCTGCATATGTGTATAAACTAGCACACCATACCAACTGAACAAACCACCAGATTGTTGTACTGCTGCTAAGTGAAATCAGCATTTTCTCTTCTTCTTTAATGGCACCCTTCATATCTTCCTCACCACCATTTCACTAGTCAAGTCATTTTAAGACTAGACTAGTCTACTGGACAGGGATACTTTATTCTGAATAAGGCAGCTTTAATAATAATTTTTAATTAAACACAAGTTAAAGTTGTCTGAACAATGAGAATGCCTCAAGGCAGCAAGTCAGGTCTCGGCTAGAGTGAGAAGTTGCAAACAGGTAGCAGTGAGTTCCTGCTCCACTATGTACTTCTACTCTACCCTTAGAAGCTAACTTGGGGCCTCGCTAACATTTCAGTTATTTGGGGCACACAAGCACTTCACTCCACTTCACACACTGTAGAATTCATTGCTTTTTATTTTGAGGTTGACAGGCTAAGTGGGGCCCAGTAGCAGCCCTCACTCCCTCTTCCAGCTGACAGAGCGAGGGGAGTGGGGGAAGGTTAACCACACTACTGAGTTACAGATAAGAAGGTGAGGAAAAAACAGCTTCAACCTTTTGAAATGGAAATAGAGCCATTGCGCTGCCTGTTCTCGCCCAGGTCAAGTTTCGCCTTTTCTGCTGCTGTGTGCAGATATTGTGGAAATACCCGTGGGTGGTGAGGTTTGCAGAAATGTCCCTCATGCAGACCCCCTGTGCGGTTCTCTCACCTTGGGGCACAATAAAGGAGGGAAAGAATGTCTTGCTTCTCAAAGGGTATCCATGCTCCGAGCAGATGGCCTGTGCCACTTGCACTGTAGGTCGTTTCTTCACCCTATGGATCAATGTGAATTTTAATATGGCCGCAATACGCTTGCATAAGACCTTGAGTGCTAATAAAAGAATGGCAATTTTTTGCGGTTTGATATAGCGAGAACTCGACCTGAAGGTATTGGAGCGCTTTACATGAGCACCAGTTACATTTACATAAGGACTGTCACATTCATTTATTTTTCTTAAGTAGCACTATTAAATTGGCGCAGCTGCACTGTAAATCAAATGTGTTATGCAGAGGGGACATTTGGTTGTAGAGTCCCAAAATGCGCCTTTTAATCCAAGCTCACGTCCCCGCTTTACCAACATGGTATAATCTGGACAACCTCTTTACCTATTAATTATCCAGTGTCCTTTTACAGTTGAAGTTAGCAATTAAGCAAGCCTGGCAGCTCAAGAAAGAAACTGCAGTGCCGCGGCAGCTTAAAAGAAATGCGTACAACGGGCTTAATTATACACACTAAAATACTAGGCACCGGCCAATTGAGCATTTTCTCACACAAATGGGAAAGATATCGCCCATTTGTGAGGGAAATTCCCCAGTATGGCATTTCTGTGTCACACAGCTGGTGTGAAAGGGAGTTCTAATCAGCTCTCTGCATCGTAAAGTCAAACGTGCCCAGTTGGCACGACTTACAGCACGGCTACAATAGCAGCGGTTGGTCACATCTGTTGGTACTTCAGGTGTGGAATTAACTGAATTCTGGGGCTCGCGGAGCTAGGGCACTGACGCCGAACAGCATGGGCGACAAAGAAACTCGTTCCTGATATGTTGTCAACAGCACAAAACAGGGGGGTGGACAGGGGCACAGTGAAGTTGAAATGCAAGGCCGAAAGTGCTGCTAACAGCTATATATTAATATTCAAAACCCTACAAACAGAGGCAGCGTAGTGCTGGGAGGATTTGGTAAAAGGTCACAAGCCGTAGTAAACAGACAGTGACTGGGCCCCAATAATAGGCACTCTGTGGGTTCATGGTCAGGCCAGGCTTGAAACCCGATAATCTTTGAAGTGCAATATCAACACTGCTACCTCGCCCTCCTCCCTTACATTAACCAAACGCATCAGGTTCATTTAGCTTCAAGCTAGACACACTCCTCCCCCCCGCTTCCTTTTGGGTGTTGCTCTATTCCAGTGACTTGCTCTTTAGAATATAGGTGACGGTCCCACCTCACCCCCTGGCGTGCACACAACCATGGAGGCGTTAGCTAGCTGCAGTCAACATGTAGTTTTCGGACAGGCTTGTGCGCCCCATCATCATCATCTTACAGGTCAGTAACGGGAAGGTAGGTGGAAGAGGGGGTTGGGGGGACAGGGGTAGGGCAGCAGCCTCAAAGCACACTGATGGAACCGTCCTACCTGAACCAACAAGACAGGGGCAGCAGCGTAAAGAGCTGTTGGCTGGTAAGGCCAATCCGACTCCCCACCTTACCGTGGTTGATGCAAATGCAGCGTTATCCGGATCCTTTGGCGGGCTTCTCTGGAAGGGGAAACCAGTGATGTTTATAGTGGTATACTAGCGCCTCGGTCACAGCCCCTCCAAAACCCCACAGTCTGCTCTTGCTCACTCAACCCCGAAGCAACGAGGATAGGAAGCCGGCGGCACCAGTGATCTTCGGGTGCCCATGGGACAGGAGGACTAGGTAGAGGCGGCGTCAGGGTCCTGCGGTTAACGGGGGCCTTCTGTAAACAAGAGGGGGCAGAATGTCATCTTATTTGCTGATCCCTTGGATGGTTAGAGGCGCTTGATAGTGCCACGGTGTGCGGAGTAAGTTGAAGTTAGCGTGGCTGTGGTAAAGGGACAGTGACTTCTCTTGGACAGTGAGATACGGCCTCCCAGCTAATTCGGTCTGCAGCTTGTTTCCAATACTCTGTTGTCTCCGGCCAGATCAATCGGCAGTCTCTCCCAGGCCCACAGGTCCTTGGTCAGGCCGGGTCGAGTTACTTCTTTTTTCGGATCCCCCGGTACTGCGGCGCCGCTTTACTGTGCCCTCTGCCCACGTTTTATGCTCAGTCTCAAGCTCCAGTAGCAGGGATGAGAGCCCGCGCTTTCTGGAACCACAAGGTTACACACTGTCTCTCACAGCAGGCGCACCAGTTCTGTTCTAATTACGGAGCGATCTGCAAACTGAGCAAAATATAACCCTTTTGAACACTCTACAAGTGCTATGTCGGGCATTATGGTAGTCCTTATTTTACCTTAATGTATTGCCTCGCGGCGGCCTTGAACTCCTGCTTGCTGAGACTGAGTGACGTTTCACTCCCTCAGCCAATCACTGTCTAGAGCCTAGTTATGGGCTGCTAGCCAATCAGAAGCCTCCAAAGGGTCCTGGCATGCTTCTCTGATTGGCTGTGAGCCCCAGAGTGCCCACAGCCTGTTTCATTTGCGTGATTTAATGTCTACTTGTCCGTCGGACAAAATAGACATTAAATCTTCTTGCCCACCGATAAAAACAACTTGGTTCGGGCGTCGGGCGATATGATTCCCCCACCCCTGTGTCCTTGTGGAACCTTCTGATAGTCCTCCGAAATTCGTTCAATATGCAGCTGATAATATTGATCACAATATTATTACAATAGGTGGCCATGGTACTTTTCATAGGATGGGCATTATCGCCACTGTGATTTCAACTGGAAAATTTTCAACGGTCATTAAGAAACGTCAAGTTTCATTTGAAGAACTGAGGAGGTTTGGGCAAATCCCAATAAAAACATATCATTCACAGGCCAGTGGGATGCGTTTCTTAAAGTATAATACCATTAAGGAAATTGCGTACAGTGACCCATCTGCAAACCTGGATATTTTATTGAACATCTCACATCTACTCAGCAACAGTGTTCCAGGATGGCAAGGAGTATGCCAACTACTACATAAAGGTAACCATCCCGGTGTATCATCTGTCATCTTTCTGCCAATGATTAACATGGATCCAACAAATGAGACGTGTATTCTCTCAACACTGTTTTTTGTTTCTGACCATGCCAAGAGATACAGCCAGACCCCTATTATAACATTCGACCAGCCTCTTTTCCACAAAGCACTTAGCATCATAGCCAATGAATCACAGGATAGTCCTTTGAAGAAGGTCATTCTGAGACTAGGAGGCCTGCACACAATCATGAGTTTTCTTGGATGCATCGGTTTTTTGATAAGTGGAGCAGGCTTGGTTGATATACTTGCGATCATATATGCAGGAAATGCTGTAAAGCACATGCTTTCTGGTAAAGCTATTGCAAGAGCGATTTGTGGTCATCTTATTGTTTCATCAGTTTCCAACACGATTTTAGCAACGCAAGCCCTAGATGATAATGACGATTTACAGGTAGCTAGATCATTGTTTAATAATCTTCTTAATGGGGAGCTTTCTGTTGAGGTTGTTACACATAATGCTGTTGTCGAAATTGCAACCAAACTGCTGAAGGCCAAAGATGAACTTACATTTTACAGGACTCCTCGACTTTGGTTGCAATATTTGCAAATGGTCAACATCCTGAAACAATTCTTAAAAGCTGAAAGAACAGGAAATTGGCTGATTACCACTGATTTGGTAATTGAACAAGTTCTAATGAAGAATATAAAAGGATTTGGCGGAATGACCCATGGAAAAGTTATGACAGAACAGCAGCAACTTGTCTGGGTTGTCACGCCCTATTTGCGCCCATTTGAATGAATGCATGCAGGACTTTGCTTCAGTGAAGCATGCAGCAAGTGAGCAACATGTTACTATGACCAGTTCAAGAATTGAACGCGATAAATGAGATACACCGAAAGTACTGGTATATGTAGAACAGCTCAATGTTTTTGAGCGAGACAGCAACCTGCGTAACATTGTCACAGGTGTTACTTATGGCAGTGATGTTAATCCTGAACTTGCAGAAGAAATTGGAAATAGAATTCTTATTGAGATGATGGACAAAAGAGTCTCTGAGTTCTCTTTCAGAAAAAGCAACCAGATGAAGGTAATGAAATCAGTTCAATCTGTTAAATTGAAAGAAGAAACCTTTGTTATGGATCCTGAACTATTGTTTCAGCGCTTGTTGCTTTGTGCTTAGACTAGTGGCGTGGATTTGCAGGAGGTGTTTCCTTATGAGCTTTGCTCATACCCAGCTAGTTTATTCAATAAGCATGGACTTATGAGGAAATCTGGGAAGTCGCAGCTTGCCAATTATATTAAAGAGCAAGTACCAGCCGTTGCTAACATGCCCGAAAATATGCAGTTCGTCATTGATGGTGGGTGGTTACTACATCGCCTTCCTTGGAGTCCGAATCAGACATTCCATGAGCTGCTTTGTGCCTGTGAGAGGGGGAACAACCTTTACAACGCAACTTTTACAACGCACTACACTTACAACGCATTTTTTACAACGCAAAATCCATTACAACGCACTACACTTACAACGCATGACACTACAACGCATTTTTAAAAACTACCTTTACAACGCATTCCATTACAACGCCTACCATTACAACGCATAATATTACACTACACTATCCAACACTTACCCTACTGTTGCACCCCCTGGAGATAGAATAGTAATTTTTACCCCTATACTATCCAACACTTACCCTACTGTTGCACCCCCTGGGGATAGAATAGTAATTTTTACCCCTATACTATCCAACACTTACCCTACTGTTGCACCCCCTGGAGTTAGAATAGTAATTTTTACCCCTATACTATCCAACACTTACCCTACTGTTGCACCCCCTGGAGTTAGAATAGTAATTTTTACCCCTATACTATCCAACACTTACCCTACTGTTGCACCCCCTGGAGTTAGAATAGTAATTTTTACCCCTATACTATCCAACACTTACCCTACTGTTGCACCCCCTGGAGTTAGAATAGTAATTTTTACCCCTATACTATCCAACACTTACCCTACTGTTGCACCCCCTGGAGATAGAATAGTAATTTTTACCCCTATACTATCCAACACTTACCCTACTGTTGCACCCCCTGGAGTTAGAATAGTAATTTTTACCCCTATACTATCCAACACTTACCCTACTGTTGCACCCCCTGGAGTTAGAATAGTAATTTTTACCCCTATACTATCCAACACTTACCCTACTGTTGCACCCCCTGGAGATAGAATAGTAATTTTTACCCCTATACTATCCAACACTTACCCTACTGTTGCACCCCCTGGAGATAGAATAGTAATTTTTACCCCTATACTATCCAACACTTTCCCTACTGTTGCACCCCCTGGAGTTAGAATAGTAATTTTTACCCCTATACTATCCAACACTTACCCTACTGTTGCACCCCCTGGGGATAGAATAGTAATTTTTACCCCTATACTATCCAACACTTACCCTACTGTTGCACCCCCTGGAGTTAGAATAGTAATTTTTACCCCTATACTATCCAACACTTACCCTACTGTTGCACCCCCTGGAGTTAGAATAGTAATTTTTACCCCTATACTATCCAACACTTACCCTACTGTTGCACCCCCTGGAGTTAGAATAGTAATTTTTACCCCTATACTATCCAACACTTACCCTACTGTTGCACCCCCTGGAGTTAGAATAGTAATTTTTACCCCTATACTATCCAACACTTACCCTACTGTTGCACCCCCTGGAGATAGAATAGTAATTTTTACCCCTATACTATCCAACACTTACCCTACTGTTGCACCCCCTGGAGTTAGAATAGTAATTTTTACCCCTATACTATCTAATACTTACCTTAAATGCAATTTTATATTATGCGTTGTAATGGTATGCGTTGTAAAGGTAGTTTTTAAAAATGCGTTGTAGTGTCATGCGTTGTAAGTGTAGTGCGTTGTAATGGATTTTGCGTTGTAAAAAATGCGTTGTAAGTGCATGCGTTGTAAAAGTGTGCGTTGTGACGTCATACATCCCTGTGAGAGATATGTGCTAACAAAGTATGGCCAGGCAATAATAGTATTAGACGGATATGGAGATACCTTTTCTACAAAATCAGAAGCCCCTCTAAAAAGAAACAGAGGTATTGTAGCACCTAATGTAAATTTCATAACTTCTACCTCCATCGCCATCCAGAAACAATTATTTTTGAGTAATAATGAGAATAAACAAGCCTTCATTGATCAATTATCGCAAAAGTTACAAGAAGCTGGGTGTAAAACAAAGCAAGCTCATAGTGATGCAGACTTCATGGTTGTTTTGGAGGCTATTGAGTCGGCCAAAACTCATCCTACAGCCATTGTTGGCGAGGACACCAATCTTCTCATACTACTCCATCATTTTCAAGAAAACCAATTTGATATTTTCCTTTGCCCAGAACCTAAGAAATCTTCCAAAAACATAACTGTGTATGATATTAGGAAATTAGCAAAAGCTTTAGGTAATGACGTCTGCTCTCACATCTTACTTGCTCACGCCGTAATAGGATGTGATACCACCTCCAAACCATTTAGATTAGGAAAACGTGACTCCATAAAGTTGCTAAGAAAATCAGGCAGCTTCAAAGAAAGTGCTGCTGTATTCCAAACTTCACAAAAATCAACAGAAGAAATTGAAAATGCTGGTCTTAATGCTATTATAGAGTTGTATGGAGGAATAACAGGAGACAGCACACTACATGATATGAGTCTTCGAACTTTCACTTCAAAGGCAACAAAATCAACAATACATGTGAAACCGGAAGTCTTGCCTCCTACAGAGGATGCCTGCAAATTTCATTCATTCAGAGTATATCCTCGGGTGCAGCAGTGGATGGGTATTCATATGGATCCATTACAGTGGGGATTTGAAGTCAAAGATGGAAGATTGGCTCTCATTAGAATGAGTCAAGCACCAGATTATTTATTAAAATTTGTAAAATGTGGCTGTAGCAAGAGTCAATGTGCGACTCTGCAATGTATATGCAAAAGACAGGGAATAGTGTGCACAGATGCGTGCACGGATTGTCGAGGAATAAACTGTTGCAATTCCATGGAACTGGACATGGACGATGATTGAAATCATACTATTCTTATACTGAGGAGTGCTGTTTGAATTTATCTCTTTAACAATTTTCATTTGTCAGTGTCATATTGAGAAGTGCTATATTATCTAGTTGAAATTTGTTTATCCTTTTCAAATGATGTTAACAAAATGTAAATAAAAAATAATGTCAAAACTATGGCATATTAACATATAATTATCGTTGTTTATTGTATTAATCCCAATTTGATGTTATAGTCATCAGAAACAATTGTTGATGTTATTTTTGACTTTCCCGTCCCTAAAAACATATAAAATGATACCACACATGGGCATAAAAACAGTTATACCGTATATCTCAAATAATGGGCAGCCATTTTGAAAAATCCGCATAATTGGATTAAAGCCGTCATGAAAGAGTGGTAGAAACTTTTCACCATCGTTTTCTACAGAAAAATTTCAATAACAATCCACTCACAGAAATTGTATTGCAATTAGTTCTAGGTTAGCCCATTTTTTGAACTAATTTGACTAGACTAATAGTCCAGTTTAGTCACGCTTTTGCTGAGATCAGTGTTATCTGTGCTTGACTCGACAGGTCTGGCGCAGTGCTCGGAGCTCTGCTGGCAGCTCAGAGGGGAAGCCGGGAAGAGGCAGGTTTCTGGTGCGAATATCGCTCTACAGCACAACATAGGCATCGGCGGAGCTGTGGTTGTAACCCTCTACAAAATGGGCTTTCCAGAAGCAGCAGGCGGGTGAGTTTTAATTATTTGTTTTATCCATCCTTTTCCTTGTACTTGTCTATTTATTTAACTCCAGATTTCAGTGCATTATAAAACCCTGAATAGTACATGGTAAAGAGTGCATATTAACGGGGAGAGCTCTGCAGACCGCTTCAGTGATATGTGAGTAAAGAAGGCACCTGATAGTAACCGTGTGTTACAGTATAGCACGTATTTGGTCGTTTGTAAACGAGCGAACACCGCTCCCCCGGCCTTTGTCCAGCTGTGTAATAAAGATAAGCTCTCACATGCTGCTGTGCCCTCGTCGCCATCTCTCAATATTAAGGTTTCAGTGGCAGATCTGGTTGGTTATAGGGATCCGGCGTGTTGCTCTTACACATGACAATAAAGACATGGTGCTGCAGTTAGAGTTCTTTTTCCTCTTATGTCTATTCCTCACTATGTATGATCCCCGAATTTTGTTTCCGAGCCAGGATTCAAAATATAAATCAGATTTGACCTTACCAGTCTACTTACCCTACCGATTGTTGGACATATCTCCCACACTTAAGCAGTTTTGTGGCTCCTTAAAAAGCAGGTATTACCAGCAGTCTTAATGAGCTGGTAGTACCCAAATAACAGGCGCTACCTAACTTGATAGTATTTAGTGTGACACCTTCTGAAGGATGAAATCCCAAGTCGCACGGGCGAAATTTAAAACTGGGATCTGTAATTTACTGTGTTAAAAGCAGGAGCCCCATTGGGGGAAAAAAAACTCTTATATGTTTTAGTGTTTGTCTCTCCTGTCTTTGTTTTAGTGTTTGTTTCTCCTGTCTTTAAAGCGTATTGGGTTTCATAAAAGGAGTTCGGCCTTAGCCACGGGTACAATTAACTCATTATACTCCAGGCCTTGTGTCAGAAGTTCATTCCGTCCGCTCTGTTTTTCAATCCACACGCATATTTTCCCCCATTGTGAAAGCAACGCTAAGAGCAAAGATAAAATGCTGATATTAATCGCATCCACGATGGATAATGTTGATATCTCTGTGATAATGCTGTCCATACTGCATTTTGTATTCCAAACGGTATTGTTCTGAGCGTTCACATTATTGCAATAGGTAGAAAAATGGCTTGCTATGCCATTGAAACGCGTAAAACTATACTTGTCTTTTCCTATGTAAATTAGCGAGTGTTTTTTATAAGTGAGAGATTTCGAGTTTTGTCTTTATCTTTGTGAAAACGTAAAAAATGCCTTATTAATTGAAAGTAGCACGCGATTACAACAGTTAATATTGTATATCTTTTTTTTTGCCGGTCTTATTATTTTTGCTCTGAATTATATGCAGGGTCAGATTGGTAACGCGGGCACTCGGGCAATGGCCGAGGGGCCAGTATCTGAGTTCCAGCTACGGGCCACTTATTTAGGCTGTCAGGGGCTGATTTGGGCAGTGTCTGTGGTGTTCGGATGATGCCAGCGGCCCAGTGGGTGCCTGAGTGGCCTTTCTGGAGGCAGATGGACATCCGTTACCTCCCTTTTATCAATGACAGAGGTGTCCCTCCCTTTCACTCGCTGGGCCGGCCCATTATCGTGTGTGCATATTGAGTGGGGACAGGGGGCCTGAGCAGAAGCGGTCTCACTTGGATTCATGTGTGGTTCACCATTGTGAACTAATCCATGCATTTTTTTTATCTAAATAAATTTAAGAAAACATGCCTCTGTCAGAGACCCCCCACCCCCTTCTTGCGAAAAGGCAATATGCAATTGTGCGCCACTTTTTTTGTGTGCCCTGGACGATTTTTAATCCCAATCCAACCCTGATTATATGACTTTGTAAAATGCTTGCTCATCCTCACAAAGATGATCTCAAAATTGAGAATAGACAAAACAAGCATTAGCAATGCAATAGGTCTCGCATTTACGCTAGTTTGAGCTATTGGCATTGTAAATGACAATGCCTTTTATTTATGTTTTGGTTTTTAAAATATAACTAAAAGGCATTGTCATTTACAATGCCCTTAGCTAATAACTTGCTTAAGTGCAAGACCTATTGCATTGCAAATGTTTGTTTTATGTAGCTCTGTTTTAACATTTCTTCAGTGACATTGAAGCCCAATAGCGCTTACAGTGTATCTTGAAATTTTAAGTCATTTCAGAACATCAATATTCATACATCATATACTTGAATATATAAATAAATACCATTTCGAGCCCTCAGTTACAATAACATTTTTGAAGCATCCCAATAAACCGACATGTTAACTCCCCCACACTCGTCAATAAAATGGCTCATACAATCAAAGAGAAAAGCAACCTCCGTTCCCGATTAATCATGCGCATTCCGTCCCACTCGTATAATTTGCATCAAGCAACCTTTGTCATTCACCCCATTCTTATAAGTATTTTAGTAATCTCTGGAGTTGTGACTGCTCCTCTGCTGGTCACTACGGCCAATGTTAGTCCGTAGTGGAGTGAATTTTATTTCCTTATAGTCTGTCAGAATTAGCACACCCACACTTATCACTGGGTTTCATGGCAGATATTTAGCAGAGAAAGGTTGTGGCTGGTAGCAGAAACGACAGGTAAGGAACGATGCGTTGCCAGGCGGCAGGAAGGCTGTAAATCCCTTGTAAATTCAATGAAACCAACATGCTCAAGTTATTTTGAGCTGAGCGATCCTTGTGCCTGCTCCATGCCACGAAGAGCCCAAAGCAACTGATTGAGCTTGTCTGGGACACTTCAACCTGCGCTCTCTCTCATTTGAAATCGCTATGTTTAAGCATATAGCCTGTCAAGTCAAGTCCGTCAAGTCAAGGAAAGCTTTAATCGACTGCTATTATAACAATCATAAAATCACAAGAATAAAAACAAAATTGCATATTATCACAAAGTTACAATCATAAAAACAGCGATCCAAGTAATGACACTAAAATATTAATTAATGTTAAAACTGCCGTAATAAAAACCAATAAAATTTCAAAAGTCAATTCTACTATAGTTCATTCATCGTCATGATTCCTTTGTGCAAGTACCTTCTTGAAGAACATAGTTAAGCACCAGGCAGTTATTTCATTCTCTAAAAACTGTAGCCTCATCAATGCTGGGTGGCATTGCCGCAGTCCCTGTAGTTTTAAAATCGGTAAAATCCATGCTTTCCTCGAAACTACATAAAATTTACAAAATAAAACCAGATGAATAGTGGACTGAGTAGAATGATTGTCGCATGGACATAAAGGCAATACCTGTGACCAATCATTCATTTTAGGGAAGGTGACAAGTCTGTAGAAAATGTCCAGCCTGAACCAAGTTAATAACCGCCTGTCCCAAGTGCCAGGTGCAAAAGTAAGGTAAAGTTCCATTTTAAAGGTGGTTACAATTAACTGATGTTGCCTTACACTTGGTATAACGATTTCTCCTGTCATTCTTGTTGTGGCCAATAGCTGAAGACAGGCCTTTCTAGAAATTGCCTGTATGGACCTAGGATCAGTAGAGTATTCTGGGTGATCAATATCATTCATAAAGTGACGCACATACTTTACCCAGGGGATCTTTAAAGCCCCTTCTAGTTTTAGGCAGCCCTGTAGGATCTCCCTATTTAGCTTCGGTTGATCCTTTGTCCAGATCCAGTGGCACATGAGAATTGGTTCTAGCTTAATAAGATCAGAAATGAAAGAAAGACCCAGTTCCTCCTGGCAGGCATAAGATGGTGAACTGGCAGGTAGCGATAAAATATATCTGAAAAACAAGTTTTCCACGGTTTGTATGGGGTAGGTATTAACAAAACCCCATACACCTGCCCTCTATATTGCGTTAGCGAAGCATTTAGCCTTGTATATTTGAATGAGCTCCCCTGGCGGCTTCCTTCCCAATTTTCTAGAGAAAGATACCAGGGAGGCTGTTGTCTTAACAAGTGCCAGTTTTTTTGCAAGAATTGCTTGAGCCCACGAATCACCTTGATTGATTAAAATGCAGAGGTAAGAAAAACTCTTAGTCTGTTCTAATTTTTGCCTGTCCACAAACATACCATCCTCTGGGGTCCACATCCACAGCTCATTGTATAGGTCTTAGAAATACTAATCTTAAGACCAAGATCCTCCATAAATGCATTAAAACTATCTAAAACCCTCTGGAGGCCTAATTGAGTTCTTGACATTAATACTGCGTCATCCGCGTAGAGGAGAGCAGGTATAGGAGTCCATTCACAGACTGAAAGTCTTGATTATTGCTAAGGAGTGCTGGGGACAATCCGTTAATATATAAATTAAAAAGGAAGGGGGCTAGCCCACAACCTTGCCGGACCCCCCTTTTAACGGGAAAGGCAGATGTGAGCTAGCCACCCAGACTATAGCGCACTCTCGCCATTGCATCACCATACAAGCGCCTTAAAAAGAGGATAATATGAGGATCAACCCCAAGAACCCCGAGAGCCTCCCACAGTCTATCGTGTTTTACAGAATCGAATGCTGCTGTAAGATCAACGAAAAACAGGTAAAAACTGCCTTTTTTGGCTCTTATATATTTACCTATCAGTAAGGTCAAATTTAGGCTCTGCTCAATCGTCCCTAAGCCTTCTTTAAAACCGCATTGTATATCTGATAGGACCGAGTTCTCTTCTGCCCAGGTTTGCAGGCGTTCTATAATAACACGTCCCGCTACCTTGACCATTGAATCTATTAAGGAAATAGGCCTGTAACACCCGGGATCATCTCTGCCCCCTTTTTTAAAAATTGGGACACTGATGGATTCCTCCCAAGTCTTTGGCAAAGGGGACATGCAGCTAGCATTAATAACTTGTGTTATGATGGGCCCCCAGAGGACGATATTTGACTTCAACAAGTCCACGGGTACTCCGTCAGGGCCAGGCACCTTACCACCTTGGCTCGCTAACAGGGCTCTTTCCACTTCCCCCAAGGTGAACCGTAAGTCTGCATAATCAATGGTCTCCGCTGGCATATCGCTAACTGGAAGGCAAGAATTTGTTTGCCCATTATATACCTTTGAGAAGTGTTTGGTCCATGACTCCTCGGGTATAGCGATTTCTATTGTGGGGCCGCCTGTGGATTGTCAAAACGGGGTTTTCACCGCTCTCCAAAAGGCAGCACTATCTTTCATTTGTGCTGCAGTGTGGAGGGATTCCCACGCTTCCCTTCTCTGTGCACATCTCCTTTCCTTGAGAGCCAGTCTATAATCTAATCTTGCTCGTCTGACCTTAATGAGGTTTCTCGGTTGTCTGCCCAGCTCGTGCTTTAAATTGGTAAGTGCTTGTGTACATTTTGTGGTAAACCACCCCTGTTTTTTAGCCTTGTTGCGGGATTGTACGAATATTAGCTCCCTGACCGCAGCTGCAATTTGCAGGAAAGACAATAAAATATCCTGTGGGGCTGTTTCACTCAATTATCAAAGATTATTTTACATTTTGTTACTAGCTGCTTAAGGATAGCATCAGGATCAACCTTTGTCCAACGCAGGGTGTACCCATTGGTTCTATTGAGTATTACCTTGCCCGTCAACTCTATGGCGTTATCGGGCCTAGCTTGCTTATGTAATGGCAAGTTGACCTCTAGACATAAGGGGAAATGGTCACTGATGGGATTGTTGCCCACCGTAAAAGAGAGCAACCTAGATGTATGATTGAGTGAAACCAATATATAGTCTATTGTTGAGGATAAACCTCTTCCATTGAATGTATAAGGCATCGGAAAAGGTCTAGCCATTAGGTCGTTCACGAAACCAAGCTCAATACTCACAATCAGTTCATTATATATCCCCCCCCCGTCAGTGTATGACAAAAATGGGTACCACATATACCATCATCATCATCGCCACAAATCCTACTATCCTCATGTGTACATAAAGCACAATTAAAATCACCCACGAAGATTATCATTGTCTCTTTAGTGCTGGCATTAATCAGTAGGTTGAGGTCACTGTCAAGATTTCGTATAAAATTGCCAAAGTTATCAGGGGAGATGTTATTATAAAAATTAACCATGATAGTACAATACGTCGAATTATGATGTAATTTTATCAACTGATAGTAAGTGTTCCCCAGTTTTGACTCTATTTTATCCAGTGCTTCGCTCTACCCCGTCGTTCCTTCACTGCGGGCATGTGTAGTGTTTTATATCCGTTTAGATGAATTGGTTCTCTAACCCATGTTTCCTGAAAACATAATATATCATGAGCAGAGATGAAATCACTCCATGTTTGGTTATCTATCTTACTACGGAGCCCTACAATGTTCCAAGAAATAACCTTGCATGGCAAACTAGCACCGCTCAGCATAGTTATCGGAGAAGACAAGATCAGAGGGGGGGGCTATTAATACTTGGTTGTGCCTCAGAAGGTAAATCACATGATTCCAAGAGAGTAACTATGGTACTGCTCGTAGCATCTCTCTGTTACCTCCCTTTCATTTAGCGCACAGGGTAACCTAAGAACCAAGGCCTCTTGTTCTATAATGCAGTTTCTAGAGCTACAACAGCCTCACAGCCCTAGGGTGGGTCCACTTTGATATTTAACCCCCCATTTGGTGGTATCAGTCAGTCATTATCCTCTAACGTATTGAGGACAAAGAAATGGTTACTGACTGGGATAGTAAACCTAAGCTGCCTCCAATCCCCCTCTCTATCTACCCCTGGCATAAGCTGCGGGAAACCAGTAGGTTTATAGAAAAAACCCAGGGGTAGAATATTAATCCCCGTAGTGCTGACTGGTCGTTTGCCTATCCTGTCTAGAATGGTTTGGACCAGGTCTGGTGACCCAAGTGTTAAAACTACGCAGTCGCCTTCAAGGGATTTTTTAGATCTTCCTATCCACCCAATCCGCCGTACCATCTTGAACTCTGTGAAGAGCGGGTTAGATAATCCCGTCCTTGTGCTCAGTACATGCAGTGACTTGTTTCTCAGTGTTGACCAGTGTTCCATAACTCCACTCGGCAAAGGAGGGACATTAGCCAGAACGATGTTAAAGGGCGTTGCTTCAGAGGGAAGGTGTAGGGTATTTGAGCAGGACAAGTTACCCCGATGCTGTTAATGCTGTTTTTGGTTGCTTAAAATCTGGGCTCCCTCTCTATGTACATGATTATGCCTGGCGGGGAGGGGATCTTTTTGAATGTTCATCAATCGCTCTTGGATAGTAGGTATGCTCGGTGCTGTATCTGCTTGCTTACAAGTGAGGGGTGCTTCTCCTATATGCGACGTTCCAGAGCCCAAAGAGTTGTGAGATTGGAGTGAGGGGTTTAAGGAGGCAATTTGAGGTGCTTTCCTGTTTCCTTGCCTAGAAGTATCCCCCTGATTTGACATAACTCCCCCGTTTCTGTTCCCCTTAGTTCTGCATTGACATATGTTAGTAAGAAAAGGATGGGTACCGCCCACAAGATTTTCCAATTTATCTAAGCTTGCTTCAAGTGATGATAACTTAACTACCAGTGGGTTCAATAAAGCTGAGACAACCAGACCCATTTTTCTCCAAAACTCCCCGTTACCAATTACCTGAGGCGGGGTTAAAATTATTGGGGTGAGATCTTTGTGAGCCAAATTAGGTTCCAGACTAATCTCCTCCACCTCTGCAGTTTTAGCTTTACTGCCTCTCTTGGGGGGTGGGGGGGGGGCTTTAACGCGCCTCCGGGCGCAGAAAGAGGTGTCGCTGACCCCACGGGCTGCTGGGACTCAAAGTTCTTGTTGGTGCTGCTGGCCGTTCCCCTCACGGTGTACGCGTCGGTCTTTCCCGGGCTTCCACTCACTTGTGGCCTCCCCTCATATAGCCTGCCAGTGACCCCGCGCAGCACGCACAGCCTGCAGAGTACAGTGACTGGACAGTGGCTAGCAATACAAGCCCAGAAGTGGAAACTCTGTAGCTCCGTTAGAGTAAGGTGCACTAGCCTATTCATAGGCAAAGGGATACTACAAGGGTGAGCGGTCCGACAAGCAAACAACAAGCAGCTGCATATTCCGTGACACACTCAACGCATGCATCCTCCCTCCCCCTGAAAGGAGAGGGCTTCGTTCAGCTAAACTCAACAGGCTTTAGAGACAAAGGGGTTAATTGGTTAACTAGGCACTACAGCTCGTATAACACTTGAAGGGGGATCAGCGTTTGTCAGTACAGCCAGGAGGAGACAACAGGGCCTTAAACTGGCTGGGCAACATTGGTGAGGCAGGGAGAAAGGCTCCGTTCTTCTGCCCCCCTTCCGTTGTGTGTTTGTGACAGAGTGGCTTTGTTGAACTCGACCTCTGCCCGGATATTTATCTACTAGCGCCCCCTCCCCAAACTACAGTCCCCAGAAATCTAAAGTGGGTTTCACGTATTGTAGTACAATTCCTGTTAAAATTGAACAACTAACATGTAGAGGAGATAGATAGATAATGCTTTGCAATGGTGGTATTGTTCCCTAAGTGAAGACCATTTTTAAGCCAACATCAGTGCCTGAAGGGAAATATTATAATACAGTTCAGTCGGACATTAAGAAGCCGGGACATTGCAGCAGCCTGAAACATTTGAAGTACAGTTCAACACAGCATTCAAAGACACAAACAGACATGTTTGCCTACGGCACAGAGTTTAAACGGGTTAGTAAGTGTGCCACCAGCTCTCACTTAAGGCTGATAGCTGAACTCCCCTATTTTTCATGACTGTTTGAAATTCATAAGGCTAGGTTCCTACGCACAACTGCCTCTATGGTACATTGTGCCTCGTCAATATTTACCAACAGGCATATATGGTGTCTCGTATAGCTTTCCCTCCACTAGAATGCTGATTCGTCTAGAAAACTGGCATAAAGCTTCATTTTGAAGGCAAGTAAAGTGTTGATTTCATTCGTGCCCTTGAGCGGTTCTTGTAATTTGCTCGAATACCTTTATGTACCCAGCACTCTAGAGCTTTTAGAAACTCATTTTCTCGTCAGACATGTTGGATTACAACTTTTTTGCTCAGCAGATTTCAAGTTTCCATGTTCTGTGTTTCCACTTAAATAGTCCGCACTGGTTTGAAGGCGCTCTGTAGTGGGGCGCAGGATTATGTGTTTAGTTGGTGAACTTTCCCTTTATGGTAAAGTGAAAAAAACACCTACGATTAGCAAAACCTCACCTTCCCCTCTCCTCTTCCCCAACCACATGTGCATATTATCAACGAGAAAAGAGCACTTTTGAGCTAAGTGTTCAGAGAAGAGCGCTGGGTCTGAAGGGGACCTTGCTTCAAACGTGACTTTTTCAGTCAGGCCACTTTTTACAGCGCTTGGGTTGGGGATCTGTAAATAAATTATAAGAAATAACACGTTCTCGGATGACCTACGGTCACACCCTGCCTTCAGCCGCCTTCGGACTGCTCGTAGCAAGGGCTACCGAGGAGAGGCCCATGAGACCGACTGCTCCCGGCTCTCATAGAGGGGATCCGGCCAGAGACAGGGCATTACTTCCTATGAAGGGATCTGCGTGCCAGGGGGTTATACAAAGACCCCGAGACAGGCCCTGGTGCCCCGAGGCAACAAACACACACACACCGCAGATAGGCAAGTTCTCCGTGGCGAACCACAGTTTGTGGAGCTCACACTTCCATTATTACCTTTTGTGTAAGTCAGTGTGATTTAGCCCACTCACAACAGGAAATGTGGCCTAGAAAAAGAGCACCCTAGACATGTTTACATGGTGTCAGGCCCCATCAGATACGTGGTCAATCACTGAGGCTAGCTTCAGAAACTGTAGGGGCCGAGGACTCGCAGATTCATTAGGGGGGGACGCCGATCCCGCCCCCTAGACGTGATCTCCCCGTTGCAGATTCATAAAAATGCGAGACCTATGGCATTGAAAACAATTTACAAAACAAGTACTCACCCCTTGTAACAACCAAGTAAAGGGGCCAGTAGCCATGGGAGGATACAAATGACGACATGGCTGTACCAAGGAGGGACTAACGGGCCTCATAATGAATCAGAAGACAGCATTTACAAAGGACAAACACACAAGCCAATGAAAAATAAGGGTGGGGGAAGTGGGCGAAGCTCTCCGTACTGAACTACCACAGCTCTTCGCAGCACTTGCGCACTGGCTCACGTGTAGGAATGCCAGAGACAGCTATAGTATGCATTTTAAAAAGTACAATGCAAACATTATTGTGGTGAAACACATAATTTTTTCCATTCCATTAAAAAAACTTTATTTCGGCCACAAAAGACCATAAAAGTACATTTGACAATAAAACATTAACACGCTTCAAAAATATTTGCAATAGTACATTCAATACTACCGAGTTCATTCTCGTTGAATTCACAACAGTTTTACAAAGATACACATAAGGAGGAAAAAGGGAACTCGCCCATATAAATGGTGACATATATTATATATATATTTTTTAAATGTCATTAAAAAGGATTAAAAAGGATACAATAAAAATGAAGTTAAGTTTTACAAAGTTAGGAATTTATATAACCTAGATCCGGAGGGGACACATAAATGATAAAAAACAATCCTATGTGTAATCAACTATTTCTCTCCTCCCGGAATCAACTACTTTAAAAAGAGACGCCTAATGAACCACATTGAGTTTAAAAAGCATGAAACTGAAAACACTGTTGGCGGGTGAGTTACATATTTTAAGAACCTCAGTGCCTCCGCACAACGCACAAAGCAGATGTTCTTGCACAGTTGGATTAGCCAACACTTGCGCGGCGTGAGATAGGCTGGACAAAAAAAGAAAATGTGGGTAATCGACTCTTCCTTGTATTTACAAGCGGGGCACTCACTATTACTTTCTTTAGCCCATTTGCTGGTAAAAGAATGAAGTGGGAGGGACCCTTTCCTAAACTGAACATAAAGTTTCCTGGCTAAAGGGTGTTCGATGGTGTCCAGAAAGGATTCTCTTTTGAACACGTCTTTGACTTGGAGGAACTCCATAGTCAAACGACCGTGAGAAGAACTTTCCTGGGTAACCGCTAGTTTGTGGGATCTATAAAATCCAACTAGAGCCACCCTGGGGGTCATTGGGCATGTAATGTCAGGTGTCCTCTATATATTTGGCATACCTAACTTAAATGCGTGGTCTCTTATATGGTTTAACCAGGAAATTTTCTTAAGAGTACAGGGAGCTAAAAACTCCTTAAGTTCAGCCTTAAAGGTGGATAGTTCCGGGGTCGCCCATAGACGACGCCAAAATGTGATGGGTCTAAGGGCGATCTCCTCATCTATGGGCCTAATACTCAAGTCCATGCGAATAGGCAGCAGGGGAGTACTACGAGGGAGGCCTAGGAGCTGCCGCAAGAAACTATTTTCCACCTTACTCAGATCAGAAGAGGGGCGGTGCCCCCACAGTTCTGCCCCATATAAAGTAGCACCCCGTGCTTGTGCCTTATAAACTTCCACCACAGGCACCGCCGGTTTAAATGCAGAGGAGCTATGTAATTTCATAATCCCACCCACCGTCTGAGGTAGCCTGAGCCGTGCCTTTGTCATCTGTGGTCCCCATTCTAAGTGTTCGGACAAAGTTACACCCAAATAATCAAACACCTTAACTCTTTCCAGGGGAATTCCATAAAGAGATGGGTTGGGGCGAGTAGTTTTAGGGGGGTTGAAGACAATATACTTTGTTTTTAAAATATTGATCTCCAATCCCCGGAGCTTGCAGAAATTGGCAAACCCATCAAGAATACGCTGAATACCCATTGGTGTTTTAGAAAGTAGGAGGGTAATTGACCTGTTTAATAGAAAGGAAATATTTTGGAATGGCAGTACAAGTTTTGTAAGCCATACATATATATTGAAAGACTCTATAACATATAATTAGTAAATATGTATGTAAATATCTTATTTTTCCGTTAGGAGATGGATGTAGCAGTTCACTAAACTGATTCCCACATGGCACCACCCAGAGTAATTCAAAGGATCTCAAAATGGTCCTCGTGTTTTTCAGGGCAAGCAGTCCACCTGCTTTCGCTGATCATTAAAAGGATTCATGCTCTAAAACCAGGAGCGAGTGGAGCAATATGTAACAGCCTCTCGTGCTGAGAAATAAAGCACATTGCCCACTTAATATCACTGGAAACTACTGTATTATTCCACACTACGAGAGTTTATGCCACAGTGTCCTCTACCAAAGAATTGTGTTTAACGATTAGTGTTTTAAGGCAATTTGTCTACTTAGGTTTACCGTATGAAGGGAAACTCTACCACTAGCGAATACAGAAACTACACAAGACTTTCAGAGAGTTAGATTAAGTCACTTCCTTTTAAAAGCTTTTTTCTCTTTCACACTCGTTAACACAAGCATAAATACCTATAGACATTGTTTTATCGGTGAACTGTCTACTAAATTGACTTCCAAAAGTGTCTGTTGCCTATTTTTAGATGCTGTTTGCAAAACATGTAAGTTGGGCATTTTATGTAACTTTGTTACTTATCTTACCCCAGTATCATTTCACTGGGACACAAACCAAAATTAATTTGTTTTGTTTCAGGGAAATGGGTAATCCCAAAGCTGTACAATTTCAAGGCTCGCCAGTGGTCCTTCAGAATTTCTCCAGTCCTCTTGCCGCCCGTGCACAGTTGATGCAAGTCTTCTGTCTCTGTTTAAAACTTGTTTGTCTAATATGGAGTCGTCATTTGTTTCATTTCAATTTTTCATTCCGTAAAAATGTTTATTTAAAGGACTACTATAGTTGTGTAGGAAAGCACTAGAATTAATATTGTGCTGCATTTCGATTTGGGCTTTGAAAATAGGGCTCTACTGTAATATTGCGTATGTAATGTGAGTTTTTTTCCTTATTTATGTAAGGCTGATGGAGAAATAAAAGTGGAGAAAGATCAGCTTAATCCTCGCCTCAGAGTCCTTAAGAGAATTGAAACTTTCTGTTATGTTTGCTAGGAGGTTTTTCATTACATTTGTCACTAGGGCGGATCTCTCGCAACTCCACATCTGCCACCTGAGAATCGAGCTGTTGTGTGTGCAGATAAAGACAAAACAAGTCGACACTAATCCACTTTGAACCATAAGACCATGCAGAGTTCACAGGCAATGTGATCAGCTCTCAGAATATTGAATCCTGCCTCTCCTCTCTAAATAATAAACAGGCCATCTGGGTGATTGTCAGTGTTCTGACGGTAATAAGGATAATGTTTCTCTTCCATTTTAAAACAAAATCTAGTATTCAGAGTTAAAACAATCTTATAGTCTTTTTGTTTAAGTGATGAGAAGTAAACATTTTTTTAAAAGTAGTTTCTATTGATTGAACATCTTTCTACAAACTGAAAAATTATAGTCTCCATATTCACAATCTCTTTAATACAGTGAAAGTACATGTGTAAAATACCTTCTGTTCACCGTCCGACGTTGTCTTTGTTAAAAACATCACACCACAGTGAGTAGTAGTATAGTTGCGGGCTTTGCGTTGAACATAAGGCAATCTTTCTTTGAGAGCACACTTTCAACAGTACACATCATTAAATAAATTGGGAATTCGGTCTAAACTACACCGTTTTCCCTCTTGAAAGTCCATTGTAGACTGTTCTTAAAGACCGCTTTTATGCTTCTCTTGTTCCATCTGTGCTAAAGCTCTTGGTGAATCCCATCTGGTAATCTGCTGAGCAAGGTTTTGAACTTAATGGTTATTTTGGTGATCTAAAACAGTAGAGGTTGTTCTGGATTGAGTTTTGCGTTGTGTGTAGGTTTCCTATACGCCATCGATGGAAGGTGCCAGGATGTGAAACCTACTGTGTGTTGCTCACTCAAGAACTAGCAGCAAGCAGATTGGAGGTATAAATCGGTTCTTTATTTGGAACTGAACCATGTAACCTCAGTGTCCCCATCCTCTTTCATCGACTGCCCTCTTTTCTGTCTCTTTTTTCACCTTTCTTCACCCGTTATTCCCATTTGTTTCTCACAAGGTTAGTGTCCTTCTGCACTCTCCATCACACCTACTCGAGTATTAATGTTCAACAAGCCCAAAGACGTATCTTCTGCTTTCCTGGCAAATGGACTTGTCTTAGAAGACTTCTCACATGGACTGCCAGTTTGGATTTCATGTGGTTAATGCTCACTTTACTTAAAATGTTTGGGAAATGTTTACAGTTCATTATAATCCACCTGGATGTACCTGGCGCGTTGTCTGATAGTCATAGCTTCAAAAATGGGAGACATGGGTTCATAGCTTCTCTGACAATTTCTCTTATATGTATACCGTTTATGAGCTTGTGGGACAGCATGGTTGGCTAGACAAATACTTTTTTGGTGATAGTACACATGCATTGCTTTGGATTCGTTATATTGGTGCTCTCCTATTGAAATAGTAATGAGATACCATTGTATGTCTTTGTTAAAGTAAAACAACAAAACCGAAAAAACGCAAAACTGAAAATGAAATGTAGCAAACTGAGACCATAAAATATGTATATTAATATAAAGTGGCCAAAATTATCTGCTTAAAGGTAAGGACAGAATATCAAGTGTATGTACTTGAATTGTACATACTAAGAGTCCATGCCTAAAAAAACTTCACACAGAATGCCCTTTTGTGGGTCTAGCATAAGACAAGACATATTTTTTAAATTATTTTTTAGGGGTGGGGTGGCTGGTATACTCGGCTCCTCCGGTGGACTTCTGCCCACTCCACCTGGACCGTGGAATTCCAGAAAAACTTGTGCGCAGCATGTCAACATTAAGCAAGTGTTAGACTGCCTCCCGGTGAGATTTTTCAATGCAGGCAGACACGACAGTTTGCTACCGCTCGCATTGAGAAATCTGCCACTTGCGTTGAAAATCTACTCGAGTGGCAGAAAGAAACAACGCTCTCTGGCGTACCAGGTGGTGCTATTCGTGCTGATCGTACAGCTTGGGACTAGCTCCTGGCACAAAAAATCAGCATGAGTAGCGCAACTTACGGAATTCTGCGGCTTGCAGAACTCCTTGGAATCTTGCAGAGTTTTTAGGTAATTCCGCTGAGTGAAACTCCACGAGTACCACCCACCCCCACTTGTTTCCAAAAATGTTTATATACATATATAGGGGCCGATTCCGATCTCGGTCAGAAGGGCACCGAATCGGGTTCAGACGGAAAAACAACGAGCCATACGCGTGTTTTCCGGCTGACTCGTACAGCTGTACGAGCGAGCAAGTACGATGCGAGCTACATGAAAATCAACGACTGAGTCGTGTCCGGGTCCAAACCGCTCCCTACGCCCCGGTCGGAAGCTAACCGTGGCGTGCAATGGTTGCGATTTACATCCGAGCCAGTACGATGCACGCGTCGGACAGCCTGTGCGAGCCGGAGTTTCCGGCTCACAAAAGCTCCCGGAGTCGGACTTTGGGGGTCCGCTTCGGACCCCCTGACATCCGCAGCCATACGACTCGGACTCAGGGGGAGACCTATGGGTCTCCCCAACACAGGCATGTACGGTGCGGGTGGCACCAACGCGTACCCACTGTAGGGGGCTCACTTGTTTGACACGTACCCATTCAGTCAATGGGAGCCCATGTACGCGTCGTACGACCGGCTCCCATTGACGTCTATGGGAGTCCGACCGAACCGAGTCCGACAGCATACGTGCGCATCGTACTCGCTCGGTCGGACTGTAGGGGTCTGGCTCGGTCGGAAAACACTCCCGGTCCGACTCGGTCGGAGTGCTTTCCGACCCGGATAGGAATCGGCCCCATAGTGTGCTTTAGGTCAGTCTCCTTCAGCCATTGGCTTTTTTGGCTCTGGATCCTTCAGCCAATGGTTTGAGACATTGTCAGTCACATTTTGGATCAACCCGCACGAGTATTTTCTTAGCACTTTCTTTCTTTTGCTTCTACCTCCATTGGAATGCATAGGAACTTTTTTACATCTTAAAACTGCAGTCAAACAATACAAACAAACATTTAATATTGCCGTCCGGCCACTGTTTCATTGAGGCGCTCATTATTACACCTTGCAGACCCACTTTGATATATGATACATTTAGTACACACTTTTCATAAAGTGTGACCTTTATAACTTTGTTGTGCCAATGTCTAAATTGTATATTTAATGTACAGTTAGAGCTTTCAAGGTAAGAGTGCTGGAACACATTGGAGAAATTAAAGGTAAGCACAATTTGTATAACATTTTAGCGCCCTTCCAGGAGAAATATTACTATGATTATACATTGTTGCCATATTTTGTAAAAATTACAGAAGGGAGATAGATGTTTGTGTGGATTAAAATCGAATAGTTAGTGCAGAGACTGAAAGCACTTAAATGGATAGTGAGACTTTCAACAGGACACCCCTGGAAAGGGAAGCTAATGTTGAAGGGGAAATAGTTGTATTTGGAGGTGTTAGTTTCAAAATATTTTAATATTTTTTTTGCAGCTTTTAGTTTAAGATGCAATAACTGGAGAAAGCGAAACCTATATTTTGCCCTGAAAATTACCAAAATAAAATGGCTACACCAACTCCAATATGTTGTTAATAATCAGATTAAATCAAAATCTGTTAATTTGTGTGCTGTTTTAGCTTAAGTGCAGTCCATCTAAATTGTAAGGTCACAACAATTTAATGAAGGTGTCCTTAACTTTTTACTGTGTTAGAGATATATATTTAACTTCTTTCAATGGTCAGTGTGCTGCTCTGAAAAAACTGTAGGTGTTCCAGTTACAGGCTTAGGTCAGCTATGGCATTGTGAAGAGGCTGTTCTTCTGGTCATTGTTGGTGTTTGGTTGTCTTCCTTTTAACAATAAAATTCTGATCTTATCACAACAGGGATAACACTTACTCCAGCAATGCATTGCAGTTCTGTACTACAGTACCTTTTTTATATAGTTATCATCCACACACTTTACGTCCAGTAAATCCACTGTTCAGCAGGGCCTGCTATTGCAGTATAGGCACACACGCATATCTCTAGAGATGCACCTTCGCCCATCTTTGATTCCAGATAACCTGTCCAAATATTGTCCAGCAAACCTGATTCCCCTTTAGAGAAACCTGTTGAAATATATTCGGCAGACCAGGTTGCTTAGGCCCTGTCCTAACATGAACTTCTGAATGATGTCAACTAGACTTCATTCTGTGATTGGTGAATAATAACATACTTTGCATACTGGATGACGGAGGTGATTGTCAATTAGTGTGTTTAAAAATCTCAGTGAGTTTTGTTACAATTACGATTTTGAAAGACTCTGTTGTTTTTTGTGGTTTGGTGTGACTAGTTTTTAGTTGTGACTTGCAACAAGCGAGGATTGAGCCAACCCAGGCAGAATTCCCTCCCCTCATGACACCAGAGTTTCTATGTATTCTGTTTGTGTGTGAGCAATTCCTAAAATAAATCAAAGCTGGAATTTGTGGTGTTATTTGGGGGGGGGGGGGGTTGCGACATGGTTTTCCCATTCAGCAATGAATTCAGGAAATAATGTTGGATGTAACTGCGGCCACCATTCCAGAATCAACTAAGACCGTTCCATTAGCTTTTGAACTCTGATGATCCAAAAATATATTAATACTGTTCTTACCTTTGCTGCTTGCCAACTCCACCTTTTCACTGGAACAAACCCTTTTTAGCTCAAACTGATTGTTGAATCACTGAACACCCTGGTGCTGTTCAAAGTGTACTCAAGAAATGCTATAAAAGGGGGTGTTTAAAAATTCATATTCTATATTCCCTCTAGATCCGTTGTCCATGCTGCAGCCAGATTTGTAATTGGTATGAGCAAGCCATATCTCATCACCTATGTTCAGATAGAGATTCGGTGACTACCTTTGGAGAGCTGAATTCAATTTGCATCTAGTCACTATACCTTATTTCAAAAGAGTGTAATTGAAGAGCAAATGTTTGATGAGTTTTAATCTTTTAGAAATATTTCCATAGATAGATCATCGGGAGGAAGGAGCCAGTACCAGTAGGTGGCAGGCAAGGAGCGCTCCTTGGTGTATGTGTGACTAAAGGTGTTCCTGAGCCCTTCCTCCATGGGGCCCAGATGACCCTTAATTAGGGTACCTAGGGACCTAGGACCGTAGGGTGGCAACAAGGGTTAGACCACTGACATAGTGTTATGTACATTTATTTATGCTACCAGAGGTTCCTATGTCTGTCCTGACGAATGCTATAGACTCTGTTGAGCCACTAGGCAGAAACGTATTGACAATTTAGTTGAGCTGTTACTAGTCCCCTATTCCACACACTTATTTTTTAATACCAAGTGGCATTGGGTCTAGTGCATAAGTCAGACTAGATTACCATATTGTTTTTTAAATATATATTTCTCACGGATCCGTATTTAGTAATAAGTGCCTCCCTGATTTCAGGGCGTAGACCCGTTCATCATCTAACCGGGTTTTTGAAGAGTGTGGGAAGTCCTATGGTTAAGCATGACAACTGGTGGTGTGTGAGAGCATCCCGTCACATCTTTGTGTATGGCTAGGAGCAGGCTGGTACAACATGAATATATTACATTATGTGACAGATAAAGAACTGGTTTAAGAAAATCACTAGGTTGGCTTTTTTGTGTATAGGAGGTTTTGTCTGTAGGCCAGCCTAACCTTGAGGTACTATAGCCTCTGGTTCACTACCGTGGATGTTTTCGAGGGTTTTTGTGACTTGTTGCTTGCTATTTACCATTGCTATCATTTCCTTAATATTCTTTTTAGATTTTGCCTGAACAGCTCCGCTTGAAAGTGTGACAGCTGATTAGAAGTTTAGGGGTAGAAGCCATTTTTTTACTTGCACCCTTCGCAGGGTGGCTTAATATGGGCCCTCCTTGTTAAAATTCTGCATAGTCCTTCATACTAGGCACCCCTTACTCCCTCCAAATGTGCTATGAATGTGAGGTTACATGTATGTTTTGCAAATGAGAAGTGCTGTACATGTTTCTGGTTTAGATTCTATCCATTGCCACTCACCTATATTAGCTCCAGTGTAGGTTAGTATTGTGAGTATCTAGGCTGCATCTACAATTGAGCAGACATGTATGTTCCAAAATAATATTTTGAGCACACTCTAGCTGGACAGATGTGACATCCAATGTGATGTCATTTTGCAAAGGAAGGGCATGGCCACTTTCTCACACTTGAGACAAATAACATGTACCCTTCTACCCTGTCTTATCTCCCATATCCTGTGTCCAGCTGCAGTAGAAAAGCTGCTGCGCCATCACCAGCCTCTCATTTGTGGTCCATCTGCAGGAAATTCTCAGACATAATGCGTATTATTGGATGCCTTTTCTCGTCATAGTTTCAGAAATTCTGCCACAACTATAAGATATGCGGTGGGTGTCTTTGACCATCTGATCAGCTCACATTTGACCTCTTGAATTCACCATGTCCCAGCACACAGGACAAATTGGCCAAGGGGCGGAGCACAACTTAGCTGCACTCTTTTGGAGTAGAGTCCCTAGGGCTAAGGAATTACCTGCTGTTGCTGTGCGTTGAAGCAACAGAGGCAGGCAGCCATGCATGCAGAGTACTGGAACAAGCTCAACCCTCAGCTTCTTTTAACCGCCTGTGGTTATCTGAATCTGTGAGTAGACCCTGTATCAAAATTAGAGTGCCGCAGCCCCGATCAACAAAGAGACCCTTTAACGTATGATTTTTTTCCTATACCCCATGAAACAGAACCCCGCTACCTTTAACCCAGCTGGGGCTTTGACTGCAAATTGAAGATCTCAAAACATTTCTTGGCCCGGATCGTCTTGTGTGCATCTCCCCATCACTGACGCTGCTCTGCAGTGTTCACCTGTGAAGGTTACAACATGAACATTAACTCTTGTAATTTGGATTACCAGCCACCTCTGAAGGGCAAGCTTGTGCCTCCTAAATATAAGCCCCTTAGACAAGGTGTTGTGGACTTAGGCCGATTATTGCTAGGGTGGAAGGTTGTTTTTGTGTGGCACCCTGTAACGACGGCCAGTCCTCAGGATCGGATTGATGATTGAGGGGTCCACCTCTTGATCTAACCAAGCCTAGTTGCCGTAATGGCACAGGTCAGCGGAAGGATCAAGTGGGGGAAGGAAAGGAAGGGAACGCCAGGGAGGGAGATCTGAAAAGAGAAAGAACAGAACATACACGGGCAAGGATCACTTTAAACACACATACTAAACAGACACCCGTGTTCTCGGCCTGCTCGATTCTATAAACCCCTATACCTGTAAAGGAAAAGAATCATCCATTCAAAGATGGCGGCAGTAAAAGAAAGTTGAGGGTTGGCTGTGTTGTGGGCGAACTTTGCTTGGGGTGGGGGTTTTTTCTGCAGTAACGAGAAACAAACAATGATCAACCCCACAGGCATAATCCTACTCTCGGTTAATCAGGCCCTAAAGAATGAACCAGCACCTACCCTCCTCAAGACTCCACCGTGCATCACAGGGGTAGAGCGTAGCCCTCTACCACTCGTAATAACCCCTGTTAAGATAGAGTCGAAGAAACACCATTAGACATTACTGCAAACTGTAACGTCACATTCACTGTAAGCCCCCATCATACATTCGCCACGCTCTTCCCCTCGTATGCTACTGTCACCGGTAGCTGAACCTTATGTGTATAGTACAATCTAGGCAGTGTAGATCCCTACACAATGAGTCATCCAAGGTCTGTGGTATCCTGTCGTGAATGACAGAACGTAGAGTAACTGTGAGGCCCCCTTGACCTCTTACGGGCTGTATGTCCCCCCCGCCGGCCGACAATTCAGGCCGATCAAATCCAGAGCGAGAGCCTCACTCTCTCCGCCTGCCGAAAAATGCAGGCCGATTAAATCCACCAGGCTAAAAGAGATAGTACCAAAAAGGCCTCCAGCCAGCCTCCGCACGAGCGTATGCTCCCCAACGGAGGTTGGCACCAAAAACACAGTCTACAGTTGGTGCAAGCACCCTTACCGTACCAGCAGCACTGGAACTGGGACCTGGATCGGACGCGAGCTCAACTCCGCAAACGAATTTCCGACAGCGTTGTGAAGCAGACTTCCTGTTTTATGCGTCTTTGTCGCGTAGTCTCACGGGACGCGCTAGGCCTTCTGGGAAGTGTAGTCCTTGGCGGCGCGGCGAGCGATCGGCACCGTTTCTCCGCCTGCGCTCGCCAGAAGGTACATGACACACCCTCCTTTTATGGGGCAATCAGCATCTTTGAGACTGGGACCTTTCTCACCAGCATTAGAGATGAGAATTGATGCTACTACACCCAATTCCTTCAGTTCCCAAATTCAGTTGGACTGCATCTAAAATGACCACCTTCTAGTGTGCCTTTCCAGTTAAATCCCAAACCTCTTTTAGTACCGGGATACACATTCCCCAACAGAGGAATAAGTAGCACTGAGCTACGAATGCGTACATCTGCACTCTACTAGCCCACCAACCTGATATTTTAGGATGATTAGGAAAGGCGAAGACAGATGTTCTTCCCTGCTCTAGAGCATAAGCACATACATCACTGATCTGTTCTAAACCATCTGAATAGTCACATCCGTTGATTTGATCATCATGTTAGTAAACTAATCATTTTTACTGAAGCATCAACCATTTTGTAAATTAAAGTTCTACCACTGCCAGAGCAACCTAATGCTCCCAGATTATTGAAAATATTAGCTGTATCTGGGTTTCGAAACCTAAGTCTTTCTTCAAAAGCAAGTCTTGGCTCCTTGGTCTTCTGCCACCCGAGAAGTAAAGACTAAGAAAAAGTTCTTGACATTGTAGTGAGATTTCATAGTGCCTCTCAGCATCTTGGTCCACCGATTATAAAGCTTTACTTGTCTGAAAGGGTGCCCAGCACCTTTGTGTGTGCCACAGTCTGAAGAACTGGAGCAACACTGTGTAATATAATTGTTATCGTGGATGGTCATCCAAAGGGTAACAGGGCTCTGAATAACTAATAGGATGTGAGTGACTCCATGTGTGACCAGTGAGTTATCTGAATGGAAACAAACAGGTATTCGACTTTGTCTGTTCTTTGTCATTTTCAGTTACTTGTTGACTGAGGTATAGTTAATTATTTTGCTGCCAACTATGAGAGAGTGTATACTTTTGCCATGCTGGCCTCCCAATCAAAGTTAACATATAGATACTCAACCAGCTTCAGTCCCAGTCTCATCCTTGTCACCGGAGGATGTGCAAATAAAGCACAATTTACTTGAAAGACATCCTATATTCTAGTGTCTCTTATGCCTCAATTCTTCATAGTGCATCCTTATACACCAAGCACATCAAGATTACTGCAGAGGTTTGAGTTTTCTTACAGAGTTAATTGCAGCATCAAACCTCTCCGCTCCCAATTGTGAACTGGAGAAGTCTTCAGGTTCCCTGTTTGCCTTTTTTCTGGTTATAAAATGCACAATAACAGATTCCCACCACCAAGACTCCCAATTGTGTCAGGGATTGGTTCCATCCTGGAACCACTGTCACAATTTGTGGACTTCTTCCTCAGGCTAATAGTCTAAAAAACACCCACCTACTTAAGACACTCGAGACCTCCTTAACCTACTAAAAGATACCAACTATAAACCTAAGACCAATTTTCTAGTGGGCCTTGATGTAGAGAGCTCATACCCTAGCCTCCCCCAGGAGGCAACTCTCCAAACCATTGAAGACATCCTGTTCCAACAAAATTGGCCATACCACATTTCCAAACACTTCATCCTTGAGTGCTGCCGCCTAGCCCTCACTGAAAACCTTTTTGAATATGAAGGCACCCTTTACATCCAAACCCATGGGTCATCCAAGAGAAGCATGTTCACTCTCAGTCTGGCAGGGCTATAGGTCAGCACTTTTGAAGAAAGACACATCCTCACAATACCAACCCTTACAGATCCAAGATACACTTCTGGAAGAGATATATAGATGATATTATATTGATCTAGAAGGGTACACAGGACAAGCTACCAGAGTTCTACACCTGGCTTAACTCTAGTGGCGAACACATATATGGTCCATAATACCACACTGGACTTCCTAGACCATGGGTACTCGCAAACATTTTCCCAGGGGCCACAAAGTACAGTCTGTGGTGTGACCGAGGACCGCGCTGATGCCCGCAGTGTGGCGGTAGAGAGTGTGGGTGGGTCAGGGATTGTGGAAGGTCTAGAAAATGTTAAGTAAACGGGCAAGCATTTATTTGCTAGTTAATAAATGCTTTTATTTAACATTTCTTTTTGAATATTCGTGCTCAGCAACTAGACAGCAGCTCATGCTGCTGTTCACCTGTGGTAAATATTCTTTTCACCTAAACTGAATTTCATACGGAATCTCTAAAATAAAGTAAAATAGCTCAGGATAACAAGAGGCAGAATCCGTGGTATAAGAGGGTTTCTAAATGGGCTTTATTCCATCCAAAATGGCCGACTCGAGTGGCGGCCTTCAGGTTCCGTCACCACGAGGGTTCAGGAAGTGAAGTACAATACTTTATTGACAAGCAGTAACTTTTATAATACATACATTACAATGAAGTGAATACAGTAGGCGTAACAATTGATAAGGACATTGACGTTTAGTGTGCGTAGCTGAAAATGGGTGTAATAATGAGTAAAAAAGGAACATGATTGGCTATGATGTAATACATAGGTGGATCTATAAGATAATATTTAACATAGATGCGCGCGCAGCAGCATGACGTGTAATTGACGTGCAACTAGGCGGTGAAGGGGAACATGATATTTAGCTCTACATGTGGAGACGAGAAGTCTGGGGGGTCAAGTCAACCTAATCCCAAATCATATCTAACATCCTATGTTTAGAGAACTATGTTATCCACAAGAAGAGACTCTCGGACAGAATCTATTCTATACTGACTGTGTGCGTGTACAAGCGTCTAAGTGTCTATATGTAATGCGAGGGGCAGAAAACTTTCCATGGTAACAGGGCTATGAATTACTTGCATGAGGACAGAGAAGATGGGCCTTTTTCGCTTGGTAACTGGAAGAATGTTTACTTAAGCTACTAGGCAGGAATGCATCGGCTGAGGGGGAAGCAGATAATTTGAAGGTGAAATACAGCTTCTTGGCAGGCAGGCGAAAACTGGCCGAGGCAGGCACCGTTAGCTGCACAGGGAGTAGGACAAAGTTCATGGATACAGATGCGAGCTCAAGCTGAAGCTGTCAGAGACAGAGAGCAGGGAAGGCTTTGAGGACAGAATCGGGCCTACTTGCCTGAACTGTAAAAATAGAGTAACTTAGCCATATAAAGTCGGTGGCCTTTCATACTTAAGAATCGAATATCCAGCCCATTGATGGCGGATCTGACAGAGAACATGTTGACGGTGGACGCACATATATTTGCGTTTTGGAAACTGGAACTGGAGGGAACATACATGTACTTGTGACATGCACATAGAACCGTTGGGGTCCAAGATAGGGGACATAACTGATCAGGAAAATCCACATTTCCACATTCCCTCCTTGTCCCCTTCTTGCCCTTCACGAGATATCAATCTTCATCAATCCATTGATCTGTTCATATAGCATCATTTGTTCTTCTTTCTTCTTCCGGGATCTTGAACGAGAACCTTGATATGGAATGCACGATGTGGCACACAGACCACAAATCGCTGGTCCACATTGCAGGCATAAACAACAACTGAAGAGCATAAGAAGGCCAATACCCAGGAAGGATAGAACTCTCCATCCCCAGGCTGATATCACATTCCAAAACCACCCGGACCACGTCCAAGTGCCTGGATTTTCGTGTATCTGGCTCACAATCTTATGAAGGCGTGTTATAGCTTTATATACAGATGGCGAATTTTCTGGTATGAATATGCAGCAGCTGGATCCGATGACCCTGCAAGCTCCGCCCCTATCGGCCAGGATGACGTCAAGGACAAGACGATTCTGGAGAACAACAATTCTCATCACTGATTGTTCCTCTGTCAGATTGCCTAGGGCGGCTATAGTCTCGTTTACTACAGCTTCAAGAGTCTTGGTTAGTCTACGTATCAGCTTACTATTTGATATTGTACCTATATAGGGAAAGATACCTTTATTGAAATCTACATACTTGTCCCATGCCGTCTCAGTATAATCGACAACTGGGAGATCTCTACGCTCTCTTTTGTGTAATAAATGAACATTTCGATAATAATCAGGTGGAGCTAGGAAAACAGGTGGCAGAAGGAATGCTATGTAACAGGTACCATCCCAATCTAGAGGCAGACGCATATATGCCGTCTGACCACATATAAAGTAAGAGTGGCGAGAAGCTCTAAATGAAGATTTACCTTGATCACTATATTCTACTGTAGTAACGCATTGGCTATGGCCCATATGTATGGAACCAACTTTTCTTACACATAATTCACCCTTAACTGGAAATACTGACATAGTGGGCAGAATTAGTTCAACTTCGGATTTGACATTCAGAATCATAAGATTAGGTGTAAAATTACCTAATTTATACACTTCATTTTCTAGATCAGTTCCTGTTCTACTGGGGCGACCCTCCTTATTAGGATGACAGACTTTGAATAAAACTAGATTCAGATTTCCCCATATCCAATGTTGTTGATAAACTGCTGTGTCTGGGTCTATGGAATTTAGTAAGCTAAACCATGCTCCACAGGAGCCATTGTGTGTGAACGGATGTGGAAAGAAAGGCAGAACTCCTTTGTTATTCTGATAGGGAGGGAGTCGGCCACACACCCAACAATTGGTGGCATTACTAGTCTGATGGGAATGATGTAACATACTAATGAAAGTGTTATTGCGCAGCGCAAGTCTATAAGATAATTCATGTGGCGGTAGGTCACTAAAAGAATGTTCAGCAGTAATATTATAAACATGTCTAGAAATAGGATGATATATGTGCAAAATCACACTCGTAATGATCATTAAAACACTCAATAAAAACAGAATTAATAATGTCCTCACACAGTAGCTACGCAGTGATTTACAATACGCCTGTCGTTTCAACATTTCTCTGGTATTTTCTCTACTCAGGTCCAAGGGATACATGTCGGAGACAATTCAACCGCTTCACCTTGGAGAGGACTTAAACAATCAAATTGCTCGACTGTTTGGGCCTAAGCTTTAATTTATAGTTCTGAGAGTCATTCCTTTCAACAAAGGGAAGTTTTGAATCAGTCTGTGAGAGAGTGCAGGGCACAGTGTCTATATCCGAGGATAGTCCATGAAATTTCTTTACGTGGCTGGAGTGTATCCATCCTTTGCGTCCCTCCACTTTCACGGCTGTTCTTGTGGTCAGCAGGACTAGCTTCGGTGTTTTCCACCTGGGCTCCAATTGGGTTTTCCGATCGAAATTCCTCACAAACACCAGATCCCCCGGAGCAACGTCATGGGGTTTCACCTCAGTGTTGTCAGGAAAAGCTGCAGCTACCTGTGAACGACAAGATTGTAGTGCAGACATCAAGGAAGCCAAGTAATCTGTCAGCATATTACAATTAACATCAGTTATTTTACGTGGTATAGGCGTCCCCCACATATTTGGTGGTCTTCCGAAGATCACCTCATACGGGGATAGCCCTGTTCGAGAGTGTGCTACCATTCTTATGTAAAATAGTGCAACTGGTAATGCTACTATCCAGTCAACACCTTTCTCCTTACATATTTTAGACAATCTGATTTTCAAAATTTGGTTATGTCGTTCCACGAGACCTGCTGCCTCGGGGTGTCGGACACAGTGGAATTTCCACTGATATCCCAACAAGAGTGAGACATGTTTCATTAATTCGGATGAGAAAGGCTGGCCGTTATCTGAATATACAACACGTGGTAAACCGTACCGTGGGAAGAATTCTCGAACTAACTGTTTGGCAGTAGTCGGGGCCGTGTAATCTGATACTGGGTACGCCTCAGTCCATCGGGAGAGAGCGCAGACAACTACCAGAACGTATTTGAATCCTCGACATCGTTCCATCTGGATATAATCCATTTGGAGCACTTCAAAAGGATGATCAGGAGTCTGGAATCCACCCTGTTCTACGGGAACACTTTTTCCCGGGTTGAACTGACAACATATCATACAGGTACGGACCTTTTGTTTAGCTGCTGCTCGTAAATGTTTATTGAACCAAATGTGTTGAATGCTATCTAGCATAGCTTTCTCTCCTAAATGCGCTGGGCTGTGAATTGTAGCTATAATGGCTTGGACCATAGAGTCAGGAAGAAACCATACAGATTTCTCCTTCGTCATCCATCCCTGATCTGTCTGGATCCCTCCTAGTTCAGTCCATTTCTTTAATTCTTCTGCAGTAGCATGTGTCTGTATGTCAATTACGTCAAGTGCGGGATCCTTAATTGTCATACACTGTGTTGGTGTCTGAACTATTGGCTTTGTCATGTCTAACGTGCGATTCTGAGCAGTCTGTTTAGCTGTTCTGTCAGCTAAATCATTGCCTTGAGAAATGATATCAGTAACCTTCGTGTGTGCTTTACATTTCATAATCGATATGGCAGTTGGTAGATGTATTGCGTCTAACAAGGCATGAATGAGGGTTCCGTGCTGAATGTGGGCACCATGGGCGGTTAAATAACCTCTCTCTCGCCACAGCACGCCGAAGTCGTGTACAACTCCGAATGCATAACGTGAATCAGTGTATACATTAACTTTCTTATTTGTGGCTTGAATACAGGCTTGTGTTAGAGCAATAAGTTCTGCTGCTTGGGCTGACAAAGTATCTATACAATTTGTCTCAATAACTTCGGTGTCTGTTGTGACTGCATACGCGGCCACTAAGTCTCCTGTACTTGCTCTCATGCACGATCCATCTACATACAACGTCAGGTCTGGATCTAACAATGGAACGTCTGTCAAGTCTTGTCTAGGTTTCGTCTTTATTTCAATAATTTCAACACAATCATGAGCTAGTGGGTCTGTTCCAATTACAGGTAATAGTGTAGCAGGATTCAATGTATTACACCGTCGGATCTCTATGTGTGGCTGAAACAATGTCAGTTCATAACCGGTAAGTCTTGCTATGGTCAAGTGTTGTGTCTGTGTTCGGTTCACAAGAACTTCTACTGCATGTGGTACTTGTACTGTCAATGGATGTCCTAACACTATTGCATCGCTTTGTCTGATTGCTAAAGCTGTTGCTGCCACTGATTTCAGGCACGCGGGCAAAGCCTGAGCTACGGGATCTAATGTACTGGAAAAATAAGCACATGGCTTGCGTGATCCTGCTTGTTCCTGTGTGAGTACTGACAAAGCAGTACCTTCGCGTTCTGTAACGAAGAGTGTAAAATGTTTGCTATAACATGGTGTTGCTAAAACAGGTGCTTGACATAAAGCTTCCTTTAAGCTTTCAAAAGCTTGTGTATGTTCCTGAGTCCAAGGGAGAACAGTCAATGTGGCTGCCTCCTGTGTGGTTAGCTGAATGAGTGGTTTTGCTAGAAATGCGTACTGAGGGATCCACTGCCTACAATATGAAGTGAGGCCTATGAAAGCCCGCACCTCCTTTTGTGTCTGGGGTATTGACATGTTAGCAATTAACTGGATGCGATCTGGTGTAAGCTGCCTTCCCTCCTTGGACAGCGAGTGACCAAGATAAATAACTCGCTGGACACAGAATTGCAGCTTAGAAGGAGACACTTTGTGCCCCTTGTCGGCTAGAAAATGTAAAACTGTCAGAGAAGCCCTTTCACATTCAGGTTCGCTTCTCGCGGTGATCAGCAGATCATCGACATATTGAAGCAGTGCAGTATTGACTGGCATGTGGATACTGTCAAGTTCTCGTTTCAGTGCTTGGCTGTAGATGCTGGGGCTTTCTGTGAATCCTTGGGGAGCGCGTGAGAATTTAAAGCTGCGCCCATTTAAACTGAATCCGAACAAATATTGGCTTTCCGGATCTATTGGGACGCTGAAGAAGGCATTCTTGAGATCAATTACAGTAAAGAATGTTGCTTCGGAATCAATTGCTGTCAATAATGATGATATATCGGGGACCACAGGAAATTGTGGCACAATGCACTTGTTTAGTTCACGCAAATCAATAACCAATCGGTATACTGGCGGAGCAGTAGGGTCAGTTCGTTTAAGAATCGGAATTATCGGTGAATTACATACATTGGAGTCTGTTTCTACAACTACTCCTTGGGCAATTAACTCATCAATGATTTTCAGCAAAGCCACTACAGCATCTTGCGGTAACTTGTATTGTCGCATTCGTGGTAATACCACTCCTGCCTTGAGTGTAACTCGGTATGGTGTAATGTTCATGCAACCAACATCAGTAGGGCCTTGTGCCCATAGATGTGTTGGTAAAGTCTGTAGTAGGGGATTCATGTCTCTAGATACATAGTGACCTTTAAAATCACGTAAAAACAATCTTACTCCTTCCGGAGAACAACATATTATGGCTCCTAGGGCTTTCAGAGTTTTAATTCCTAGCAGATTTTCTGGGCATGATTTGGTAAGCAATAAATCTGTAGTTCGTGTCAAAGGTCCTATCGTGAGTGGAAGAGGCTGTGATACTTCATTAACAATAGGTTTTCCTGAAAAACCAAGGGAAACATTTTGAGAGCCTGAGAGGGGTGCCCCTGGAACTTCACTACGTTTTATAGTTGTACGACTTGCCCCTGTATCGAGTAAGAATTTCCTATCTTGGCCTAATAATTCACTATGTACATAAGGTCCTTCTTGATCTACAGGAATCTCGATAAGCGGTAAGTCAACTTCCCTCTCTAGGCTGGTTCATGCGTAACGCTGATACTCAGGATATTCATACTGTGCAGTCTGATACATTTGTCGTGTGGTGGTTTGTGTGGCAGTAACAGGCAACGGTGGTGCAGCTGGCACAAACTGTATTGGTTGTTGTGCGGCTGGCATGGCCTGGGAATGTGGCATAGCTCCTTGTTCATTCTGATCTTGTCTGAGTGGCCGTGATCTTTCTTGTGTTTTACCTATGGCGATATTATGTTTTAGAACTGGACAATCGTGTACGTAATGACCTGACTTTTTGCAATAATTGCATGTCCCTTTTACCGGTCTTTCTGAATCGGACTGTGTCATACCCTTTTTATGTCCTTCAGCCGGTACTGTCTGAGACACTAGCATTTTCATTTTTGTATCTTTCATACGTCTTTGTTCGTGTTCTTGTTCATCTCTAATTCTATTGTGATGATACTGTAACATTTGTAGCATTTGTGACGGAGTGTTACTTTGCCAGGTACTCTCGAATTTCAATATTCTATTCTTTACTGGAGGTAATGCATTTTCTACTAATTTTGTCACAAATAAATGTGGATACGACTCACTACTTGTTTTTATACCACTATTTATTCCAAAACATTTTTCAAATCGGGCATAATAGTCACTTGTGTCTTCATCATGCTTTTGTTTACAGGCCGTGATTGCACCCCAATCTTCCTTTTTCGTAGTTAATAAACGTGGCAGTACTTGTACTAGTAAACCTGGTAATGCTTTGACTTTATCCCCGAGCCCTGAACCTGCAGCTCGGGCCTTTTCTTCCGTTTCTAATGCTGTCCAATCTATCTTTTGGTCCCCCACTTCCCACTCTTTTTCTTTCAGTTTTTCATAAATACCAGCAGGTAAGAGCACCTTTAATATCGTCATAATATCAGGATAGGTATACTCTCCCATCAGCAACATGTCCTTAATTTCTCGGTGGAAACCCGCTGGGTCTTTGTCATGACTTGGTACTACTTTCTTCATTTCTAACAATTCAATTTTTGATATGGGGGTGTATACAAATACACGGTGAAACTCATTGTCTTCGCCTTTTATTGGGTGCACCTCCCGTAAGGGATTTTGTCTATCCATATAATACGGCGTTCTTTCTCTGCGGGGCAGCGGGAAAGAATCCGGATTTACAAAAAGGACATACTGTTTACGTGACACTAATATTTCTTTAATTAACTTGTTACTAGAACCTCTCCATCTGTTCGTGAGTAGTTCCGTTAATATATCAGGTAAAGGACCAGGGTCAGCATGTTGGCTCTTATATAGTATAAGAAGCTGCTGAATCATATAGATTCCAGCTAAACGTTGTTCATCTGTACTAAGGTTAAAAAACGTGTGTGCTACGGTCTCATCACCGTATTTTTCAGGACTGTCAATCCAGTGAACGGCTGATCTGGCTAATTCTTGCTCATCCAGGGAATCGAGGAGGTGGTAACCCCTTCGTCCTCGAAGTATTTTATCTGCGGCTTGGAACAAATGTTCAGGAGACTTTAAATTTATTATAGGCGTCGGATACGTTCTGCTATTATTTGGACATTCTGAGTATATGGGATCAGAAAAGTATCTAGTATTATCACAGGATCTTCCTCTGCCTACGTATGCTATGGTTTCTGACTGTCTTGCGGAATTCCCCGATTCGGATACTTCATCTTGCTCGAACTCGTCTGTTTCCAATCTTTCTTCGTGAATACGTTCTATTTCTCTACGGATTTTTCGGCACATGGCTATTATACAGTTTTTCTTATCGTGTCTCCCTTCTGATATATTCTGGCTCCATTTTGTAAGAATTAGCATTGTATTCGGGTCTACCCCCGGTCGGTCTTGATTTCTGATCACACAGTTTATGAGGAAACGTAACAGTTCCCCCTGTATCTCTACTTTCTGGAATTCCATAGCTCTGTTAATACATTCTGGGTCTCGCCCTGTTTGGACAAAATGATATATTTTATCTAGATGCGTAATCATTCCTGGTAACCTCGCTAAATACTCTGCAGCTCGTCTGATACGTAAGGATGCCAGGACCATTTCGTCCTCTTTACCGACCACCGGGTCATATCTACAATCTATAAGGAGTTCCTTAAGCGTACGTTCACTTACGAACTTGGGTGTACGTGAATGCGCTGATTCTTGAAAAACAAGTTTATTTATTCTAGGTGGCGTAAAAGTATTGCTTGCACCTCCCGTGGCCCCTTCAGGGGCGTCGGGTGTGAATGGATTCGTCGAACGTGATACAGCAACTATAGGTGTCGATACTACTGTAGAATCGATTGCGGGGACAGATGCGGAAACAGATGTGCTTGCCGGAGCTCGTGTCGGGACTTGTTGTTGCACGGGGACAGATACCTGATCCTGACGTTGAACCCCTCCGCCAGGCGGTCTATGTGGTGTGGGGTTAGCATACTCGGGAGCTGCGTCGTCTAGATATGAGGAAAGAAAAACATCTTCTGCGGTTCTGGGATGCCCTTTTGGATGTACCTTAATTGGAAATAATGGGGGTGGCAAGTCTTTTGGCATTTCTGGAACAGCCTTAGGTAGTCCTTCGGCTAGGAGGGGGTACATACCACTCATAAGAGCGTTTCTTTGTCTATCTACTCGTTCTGATTTCACTCGGATACCTTCCTCAATTAACATATTTTCTTGAACTTCCTTTGAACTCTCTTTACTCCTCTCTTCTTGTCTACGTGCTTTTTCTGTACGTCTATGAGATTCTTTACGCCATAACTCAACAGCGTCTTTCTGTGACTGTCTGACTTTTCTTTTCCATAACTCTTCCTCGACTTTCATGATGCACTCTGCATCCCAGGTTCCCGCTGCGGGCCACCTTTGACTTTCTGGTAATCCCTTGGTATAGTCTACCCATAGATCAAGGAACAATATGGCATCTAAGCCATGCTTGTGGTACATAAAATGCCCTGGAGTGTCCCTAGGAGGAATGGGAACTGCTTCTTCAAGCACCCCTTTTCTGGTAGTAATCTGTCTTAACTTCGAGAAGAGCGGCATATTGACAACTGATTTGATACTTACTCTTGAATTTACTTAATACGAAAAACACAATAATTAACGGTGAACAATGAACAATCATTCATACCACAATATGCAAGACATTTGAACACTTTAAACATTAAACATTAAACATTTTAAAAATGACCGACGATGATGACAGTCTGCATAACTAATCACCAAGCTGAATTCTTGACAATAACTGAATACTTTGGAATACTTGATATACTGCTAAACAGTACATATACAATGCTAAACAGTGCAGACCGGATTTGTGTACCCAAATCCGTCTTGACCGGCACAACCTATGTGCTGTCAACACGCCTCCCCGGCGATGGTACTCACCGAGTAGCTCCTTGAAACGGAAGGCCTCAGAGAATGAACGGGACTCGATGACTGCGGACAGCGGACCCTCTGGACATCGGGATTTCGAAAACCTGGTGGGCCTCTGTATACCTCGGATCTTGCTCTCTCAGCTAGGCTCTGGTCGGGATACTTCGCACTTCTCACCGCCTCGTCTGGGTTGATCGCAGCCTCAGTCGCCCCCGCTTGACCGGAGGGAGCTTACAGGAAATCCTGCTGGTACGCGTTTATGGTCCGTCCAGCTGTGGCAGGAGACCGGGCCTGCAACGCACCGCCGGCGCGTGAGATGAGAAAGTGTCCCTATTCGGGCGCCATTATGTGGTAAATATTCTTTTCACCTAAACTGAATTTCATACGGAATCTCTAAAATAAAGTAAAATAGCTCAGGATAACAAGAGGCAGAATCCGTGGTATAAGAGGGTTTCTAAATGGGCTTTATTCCATCCAAAATGGCCGACTCGAGTGGCGGCCTTCAGGTTCCGTCACCACGAGGGTTCAGGAAGTGAAGTACAATACTTTATTGACAAGCAGTAACTTTTATAATACATACATTACAATGAAGTGAATACAGTAGGCGTAACAATTGATAAGGACATTGACGTTTAGTGTGCGTAGCTGAAAATGGGTGTAATAATGAGTAAAAAAGGAACATGATTGGCTATGATGTAATACATAGGTGGATCTATAAGATAATATTTAACATAGATGCGCGCGCAGCAGCATGACGTGTAATTGACGTGCAACTAGGCGGTGAAGGGGAACATGATATTTAGCTCTACATGTGGAGACGAGAAGTCTGGGGGGTCAAGTCAACCTAATCCCAAATCATATCTAACATCCTATGTTTAGAGAACTATGTTATCCACAAGAAGAGACTCTCGGACAGAATCTATTCTATACTGACTGTGTGCGTGTACAAGCGTCTAAGTGTCTATATGTAATGCGAGGGGCAGAAAACTTTCCATGGTAACAGGGCTATGAATTACTTGCATGAGGACAGAGAAGATGGGCCTTTTTCGCTTGGTAACTGGAAGAATGTTTACTTAAGCTACTAGGCAGGAATGCATCGGCTGAGGGGGAAGCAGATAATTTGAAGGTGAAATACAGCTTCTTGGCAGGCAGGCGAAAACTGGCCGAGGCAGGCACCGTTAGCTGCACAGGGAGTAGGACAAAGTTCATGGATACAGATGCGAGCTCAAGCTGAAGCTGTCAGAGACAGAGAGCAGGGAAGGCTTTGAGGACAGAATCGGGCCTACTTGCCTGAACTGTAAAAATAGAGTAACTTAGCCATATAAAGTCGGTGGCCTTTCATACTTAAGAATCGAATATCCAGCCCATTGATGGCGGATCTGACAGAGAACATGTTGACGGTGGACGCACATATATTTGCGTTTTGGAAACTGGAACTGGAGGGAACATACATGTACTTGTGACATGCACATAGAACCGTTGGGGTCCAAGATAGGGGACATAACTGATCAGGAAAATCCACATTTCCACACACCAGGGGGGCCACATGTAAAGGTCAAGAGGGCCGCAAGCGGCCCCTGGGCCGTACTTTGAGTATCACTGTCCTAGACATTACCATCTTCACAGAGGACAACAACCTGAAAACCAAAACTTACTATAAACCAACTGCCAAAAACTGTCTCCTGTCCTTCAACAGCTTTCATCCGTGCTCTTAACCTCCCCTACAGTCAATTCTTGCATATAAAACGGAATTGCAGCAAAACGCAAGATTGAAAACTTCAAGATCAGGACCTAAGTATAAAACTGTAAGTGACTTCTCAAATAAAATAATATCAAAATGGCAAAAAATAGCTCGCAACCAAAACCGGGAGATTTTCCTTGTAACCATCACTAGAGCCCAAGACAAGGAAGTCCTAACCTGCATAACCACATACAGCACAGCCTCAAACCTAGTCAAACAAGCCACCAACACACTGGCGCTTTCTTACCTCTGGTACTCTGAAATGGCCAAAACCGTGATTTGCCAACAAAAGGAGTAAAAACATCTGAGATCTCCTAATACACACAAGACATACACAAAGGAAGACTAAAAGAGAGACCGTACTTTCAACCTGGGGTCTGACACCCATTAGTGGCCATTATCCCTGCGGTTCCTGCTCTGTATGGCCTCTCACACAAACCACAAAAACATCAAAACTGACCAACAACCTAGAGTGGATCCCACACAATTTATATGATAACCTGTCCATGCATTCTAAAATACATTGGAATGACCTTCCGTAAGGTCAAGCAAGCAATGAATTGGGGAACATCGGTGTAACATGAGATGTAAAAAGTCCATTACCCAGATGAGCAACCACTTCATAACCCAATACACGACCAGTGACCTACTTTGGATCATCCTAGAAACCCTAGACATAACCAACGAGAATGCTGAGCGCATCCTGTCGAAAAAGAACAAAGATGGGTATACCGCTTGAAAACGTATGACCATGGACTGAATGATGACATTCCGTGGCTCTTTGAAGAACTTAACTCTTCCTCCCCCTCCCCCCCGCCCCGCACTCCCTCTATAGGCACAGACTGAAAGGCAAACATCTCTGTGAGAAACACACTGTCTGCCCTTCTGTAGCTGACCACCACCTGATCCTCTTTTGAGAAATCTTCCAAGACCACTATCTCTGAACTACAAATGCCCAGCCCATTATTTATGAAGCACTACTATTAATAGAAAAGCAGGTCCACTTCTAGCACGGTTTCCTGCCCAGCTCCTGATCAAAATTATCATTAAATCTAATACAAGATCCTAGCCTCGTTATTTGCTCATCATTGAATATCCTGCCCTTATTCACACAGTGGAAGCAGCCGGCATCCACAGCTTTTGCAATTACGCAACATCACCAGTAATTACATTCTTCAAATGTCGCCTACCATCAAAGAGACACACTCTAACACTTTTGCTTTAAACAGGTCACTTCATGCGAGCGAGTGAAGTTCTCTTCCTGCCAAGTCCGGCAGCATAAAAGAAGATCGCTTCCACCCCCTCTTTTACTTCCGGGACTGATACAGTCCAGAATTGAAGTATGAGGAACGGGGGCCAGCGCTGCCCCTACTCACTATCCTTTTGCTGTTTTTACTGTTAAAACCTCTTATTCCGATGCACTTAGGACTGTCGCCAGCACTACGGGCCTCCCAAAGGAAGACGCACCACTCACAACTAAAGGAAAACCATGCCATTTTATCATTGTTTGTTTTACCTTGTGTAAGCACGAACTTGCTAGCCACAGTGGGACTGTGGTGTAGTGATAAGACGACCATATGCCGGTAAAAGTAAGAGGTTTATTCTTTACACCTCATCCAACGGCGATGGCAGAGCAACTGTCATCTCTCAGAATTCTCTCACAAGAAGGGTCAACTGTGAGGGTTCTGACTGTGACCTCATCGGAGATGAGGTTCCACGCCACACTTCTCCCCCTCATACAACAAAAAGCACTACAGTGCATAATAAACAAATATAAACAGGTAACAAGTATGAAACGTACATAGTTAAGCATCAGAAGACATATTAAGTCCTTAAAACAAGAAACAAATCTTGCACAACGAAATCCTTGAGATAAGCAGGTTTCCTGATCTCCCTAGCACTTCTCCTGTGAACTGAGGGAGTACTCCTAAAAGAACCTTGTGAACTTGAACCACAGACTCCACTTCCACCCGGTTGTGAGTTAAAAGTTGAGCTGTCAGAAGAAACATGTGGTTGCCGTATAACAGCAACCCTACTCTTGTTCCAAATGCGACCATCATGTGTCTTAATGGCATTCTTAAAACATTTGATTACTTGTAACTCTCTAATGAATTTAGACCAATCAGCACACCCTCTCGGCGCTTTGATTTTGACAAAATCACCCACACCAACTTCAACATTTCTCACGCACTTATGGGAGTCAAAATCTTCTTTCCTCTTGTGTTGAAAAGAAATCTCCTTCTTTCTCCATTCACCAGGGGTATTGTCACCACAGCCTTTGCTCCAGCACATCTAACCAGGACATACATACGTAGACGTGGATCTACCTTTGAACAATTCAAAAGGAGTCTTACAAGTGTAGCCATGCGGTGAAAAACGATAGCCTGAAAGTCTACTTGACAACTCTTTCTTCCAATCCAAACCATTCACTCTTGCTAATTGTATGCCTTTCTTTACATTTTTAATGACTCTTTCAATGACATTATTCGTCTCTAGGTAATACAGAGCCGATTTCTTGTGAACAATACCACACCTCTGCAAATACGACTCCGTCTCACAAGAGCAGAATTCTTCCCCATTGTCCGTAAGTAGGTACCTCGGAAAACTCTCTCTCTTAAACACACCCTCCAAAATCCAGATCACTCCCGAAGATTAAATGTCCTGCACACATGATGCTTCAACCCACCTGGAGTACAAGTCCATCAGGACAATGACATAGGGAGTAGCATGTTCACCTCTTATGGACCCCAAAATATCCATCACAACCTCTTCCCAAAGATATTTTGGCAGAATTCTGCATACCATAGGCAACTGACTAGTTTTAAGCCCCTTGTCACAGACTAAACATTCAACGCCTAAATGACACTCAACATCACGATTGAGTGAAGGCCACCAAAAATCTCTCCGAAGCGTCACTTTAGTCTTTACAATACCAATGTGACCCTCATGGGCTGAATGTAATATTTTACCTCTAAACTTCTCAGGAGGGTTCAGTCTTGTGCCTTTTAACAAAAACCCTTTATCCACAGCAAGTTCGTCCATATTCTTCTCCCATCCTCCTGCACAATCATTGAGTTGGGCTTTACACCTCGTTCCAGAAATGATTATATCCCTAATCTTACATAAAGTCACATCATTCTGAAGTTCAGTTAACCACTCCTCTTCACCAATGGATCCTTCAGTCACTTCACACACACTGACTCCCTCCTCCTCCTTCAGTTCTTCGCTGCCATCAGGCTGCGAATTTTCAATGTCTACAACTCTAGAAAGGCAGTCAGCAGAATAGTTGCTCGCCCCTGGAACATACTGGACAGTAAAAGAGAAATCTTGCAACCCCACAACCCATTTCCGTATGCGAGATGATATGGAATCAAGTCCCTTCTTGGCGAAAACCTCAACTAAAGGTTTATGATGAGTCTCCATGCCAAAATTGATATCCCAGAGAAATTGCTTGAATCTCATAATGGACCAAAATACCGCTAACGACTCTCGCTCAATAACAGAATAGTTACGTTCTGCGTCTCTGAGGGTTCTCGAGACGCAAGCAATTAGATTTTCCTTGCCATCTCTTGTTTGAATGAGCAGTGCACCCAACCCTTTTCCGCTTGCATCAAACACAATTTTTGTCATAGACGAAACATCAAAGGACTGCAGAGAAGGTGCATTACTCAATTCCTGCTTTACATCTGAAAATTCCTGGGAACATTCAACACCCCAAACAAAACCAGTATTTTTTTTTTTAACAGTTTCCTCATGTTAAAAGTTTTGCTAGCAATGTATTTAATGAAACGGCTATAATACTCAACCATTCCCAGAAAAGATGAAAGTTCCTCCTTGGTTTTAGGTTCCTTCAGCAATCTTATTGTGTCCACAAGTTCTTTCTTGGGTCTAATCTCTGTTGAAGTAACTTTGTATCCCAAATAGTTTACTTCACCAATGCCAAACCTACACTTCTCAGCTTTCAGTGTCAAACCTGCTAGTTGAAGTTTCTATAACACCTGGAGAACACGCAGGTCATGCTCTTCATTGTTAGATCCCAAAACAATTATGTCGTCTTGATAGCACTTCACACCGGGCTGATCTTTCAAAATGACCGACATAATCCTCTGAAAGACTACAGCAGCAGAAATTAAGCCAAAAGGCATCCTCTTAAAACGAAAAATGCCAAAAGGAGTAGTTAAGGCGGGCAGATCCTGCGAGCTCCCATATAGCTCGACCTGGTGATAGGCCGACATTAGATCTAATGTGCTAAATACCTTAGCACCAGTAAAAGTCGTGATCACTTCCTCAATGTTGGGTAACGGGAATCTGTCAACCACAACCTCTTTGTCAGGGCTCTCAAGTCCACACAAAGGCGAATGTCTCCATTGCCCTTACGAGCAACGACAGCGGGAGCCAACCAATCCGTAGCTTCAACTCCTTCAATGACCCTATACTCTACCAACCACTTGAGTTCATTGACAACTGCCGTTTGCAAATGCATGGGAATCCTTCTTACCTTTGCCACGACAGGGGTTCCGTTCTCTCTTAGTCTGATCTTGTGTTTGTAACCAACCAACTTGCCAAGTTTGTTTTGGAACAAGACATTGAACTCCTGACAAACTTGTTTTGATTACATTCAACCTCTTCAACTTGTACTTGTGGGGTTTTACTTGGATGGCAGCTGACACCCAACTCCTTCTGATGACTCCAACCTAAAAGATCATCACCTTTACATGACACATACATTTTACCCCAAGTGCTTTTCTCACTCACACCTGTGGTTGTTTCAAAGTATCCTAGCATTTCAATACTGCTCCCACCATAGCCACAGGTAGTATGTCCATTTTTTTTTCTTATTATCTGGAAACAACCTCAACAACATTTGTTCAGAGATAATAGTGATTCGAGAACAAGAATCAAACTTCATCAAAGTCTCTTTGCCATCAATGCTAACTACCTCAGTAGGGAATATCTTTTTGGACTCATCAACTTATAATAAAATCTCCTGATTCGGTTCCTTGTTCTCACCCTTGTTGCTTCTTTTATATCTGTTCCCACAACATTTACTGAAATGACCCTTGAAACCACTTGAGTTGCAAACTTGGGATAAAGCGGGACAGAATTTATCATTGGCCCTATGGCCTACGAACCCACATCTGTAGCAAGTAACATTGAAATCCTGTTCCCTTTTCCTGGCGCCTTTGACCTCAGAGGATTGTTTCTCCTCAGGAACACTTCGAGACTTATCTGCAGTAATCACTGCGACATTTTCTGTTCCAGAAACATTAGAATTGTGTACCTTAGCTCACCCACACACTTCAACATGTTCTCAACTTATTTTACGCCAATGAGAACCCCCTCAAGAGGTGGCTCATCCTTCATCCAAAGTTCCTCCCATAATTTGTCACTGTTACACCGCAACACAAACTGATCTCTAATCCTCTCTTCTAACGCCCCTCCAAATTTACATTTTGAGGCCAACTTCCTCAAAGCAGTCACAAACTCCTCCACAGACTCATCCTTACCCTGACACCTCAAACCAAAGTGATATCTTTCTAAAATTGTGCTTACATTTGGCAAATAATGTCAATCTAACTTTGCAATGCTATATTATGTTATGTTAAATCAATTTATAGAGCGCACTATTACCCGGGGGTGTCCTGGCGCTGAAGCAGTTTACCTGGAGGAAGTAGTGTGCAGGAATCTAGTCCAGAAACGATGTCAGAGCCTAGGATGAAAACAACCACGTCTTCAGACATTTCCTGAAAGACAGTAGATCAGTGGTAGATCTTAGAGCAAGAGGAAGTTCATTCCAGGCGTAGGAGGCCTTGAGAACAAACCCCTTCCCACCCAGGTTGGCCTTTTTAGCCCTAGAGACAACTGCCAGTTTGTCCAGCCTGGAGCGCAGAGATCTCCCTGGAATATACCACTGAAAGCGTTCTCTAAGGTCTTGTGGTCCCACTCCATGTAGGGATTTGTGAGCTAAGCAAAGGGCCTTGAAGTGGACCCGTTGCTTAATGGGGAGCCAGTGCAGATCTCGTAGTCCATTTCTAATGGACCCAAACCTAGGAGTGTCTGTGAGCAGCCTAGCTGCCGCATTCTGAGCCATCTGGAGTCTATTTAGATGTGTATTATGAACAGTGAGATACAGACTATTGCAATAATCCAGATGGGACAGAACTAGGGCGGACACCACGGATCTGAAACTATCAATTGTTAGATAGGGTTTGATTTTTCTCAGGGTCCTTAGGATAAAGAAACAGGTGGACACCACTTTATTAACCTGATTCTCAAAGGAAAGCATATTGTCAACGATCACCCCTAAGTTTTTTACTTTAGGTGCTAAGGGGGGAGGCGGGCCCATCTCACAAGGCCACCAGGCAGATGACCATAGGTTGTGATTATTCCCAAACATGATCACCTCTGTTTTACCAGCGTTTAGCTTCAGACAGTTATCGGCCATCCACCTGGTGATGGTGGCCATACAGTCTTGGCAACTGGAAGCTTTTGTTACTTCACTCCCCTTCTGAAGGGAGATTACTATCTGGGTGTCATCGGCGTAGGAGGTCAGCAGTAGGCCGAAGGAGCGTATGAGAGAGGCCAAAGGTTTGACATAGACATTAAAGAGCGAAGGGCTCAAGGACGATCCCTGCGTAACTCACCAAGGAAGAACAAAAGAATCGGAAGTTTCTACTCCCAGATCTACTGTTTGCGTTCTATTTGTCAGGAAAGACTTCAGGAGAGCCAGGGCCGAACCCCGTATCCCGGGTTTCGATAATCGTCCTAGGAGTACTTCATGATGTACAGTATCGAAGGCCGCCGACGAATCCAACAAAATGAGAATAGCTGAACCTCCTTGATCGACGGTCTCCCGAATCTCTTCAGTGGCTTTTATCAGAGCAGATTCAGTGCTATGGCCAGCACGGAAGCCATATTGAGAGTGGTCCAAGAGGTTGTTTGAATCAAGGAAGAGGCTTAATTGCAAATTCATGGCCTTCTCCAGGATTTTAGCAGGTAGCGGAAGTTGGGAGATAGGCCTGTAATTGTTAGGATCCTTAGGGTCAAGGTTGTTTTTTTTTATAAGAGGTAGAATAGAAGCTGTTTTCCATGATAACGGATAGTGCCCAGACAGCAATATCTGGTTAAGTAGTGGGATGAGAATATTAATAATAATATCAGGCGACATTTTGATTATTGAAGCAGGACAAGGATCCGTGGGGGAGCCAGATCTACAGCCCAACAACAGATTGGCCACTTCCAAGTTGACCAAAGGAGTGAAATTAGTGAAGATGGGGGTGTTATCAGAGACCATCCTGTCAGGGCCTTCCTCAGAGGGGACTACCGAAGGTTTATTAAAGGATGAGAAAATGACTTCGACTTTATTTAGAAAGAAAGAGGCTAAATTATTACAGAACTCGGAGTTACTGTAAAGAATGTGCTTGGAGGGAGTAAGAAGGTCGGAGACAGTTTTAAAAAGTTCTTTAGCGGAGGATTTGGCTTCTGAAATCTTTTTGGAGAAGTAAGCCTTCTTTTCAGTCAGCAGCGCATTTTTATAAGCTAGCAGACTGGATCTGTAATGAGCTTTATTGCTGGGTGTATATCCATTCCTCCAGGTGCGCTCCAAACGTTTGCAAGCTGATTTAAGCACCTGGAGATTCTACGAAAACCAAGGGGCAGAGGGTGATCTGCGTTTAAGTAGGCTCCATTTAACAGGGGCCAATTTATGACAGGCTGACTTGATCCAGTCTTCATAGATTGCAGCTGCTTCATCTATATTTGGAGGAAGATCTGGGACAGAACTGGTCAGAGCTATGCCCAAATTGACCGAGTTGATATTTTTCCACGGTCGGATGGCTATTCTCTCCTTTGGTATAACATGGGAATGTGGGGTAGCAGGCCGGGTAATTCCAAAAATGACTGCAGAATGGTCGGTCCACGGTAAGGGCACAGTATCCAGGATGGTTAAGCCGGGAATGTTTGTAAAAATCCCATCCAGGGTGTGGCCCGCCTTGTGTGTGGGGCCCGAAACCTGTTGCCTGAGGTTACCAGCCCCCATGATTTTAATCAATCTAGCCGTCTCGAGGTCCATAGAGTCCTCAAGATGGAAATTAAAATCGCCTAAGATGGTGAATGAGTTGGCGCAGAGGCCCTCTTCCAGCAGTGAACCAATAGAGTCCAAAAAACTCCCTTTAGACCCTGGAGGACGGTAGATGAGCATAGTATTGAACGAGTCTTGTGGGCCATAGCTTACACTGATAGATAAGGCCTCACACGAGCTATTGGAGGCATCCACAAATATAAGGCTGAGGCTTTTATGATAAATAACAGCCAGCCCACCACCTTTCCTTAATGGGCGGTCCAGGCTGTAACAGAGAAAATCTGGAGGGGAGGCCTTTATTATATTAGGTCCGGACGCATTGTCCGTCCAGGATTCAGTGATAAAAGCCATCTTGACGTCCTGGTCATCAATCAGGAGGGAGCATTCTTCACTGTGCTTGACTAAGGAACGAGCATTTACCAGAAGACATTTGAAAATGAGAATGGTCTTAGGCAAGTCTGCTCCTGAGCTGCCATAACTGAAGGTTTTAATTGGAGATGCCAAAATGAGTGGAAGTGGACCAAGGCAACATCTACAGTAATTGGGCAGGGCATTAAGTAAAATGCAGGGAGAAAATCTGGGGCAGCGTGTATTACCTTTGGAGGGGTTAAGTTTTAGTAGGGCATCCCTGGTCAGTAGTTACAATGATCAAATAGCATGCAGGCAGGGCTCCTGGCCCTAGGCCCGTCCGGGGCGCAGACGGGCTTGCCTTGGGCGCGCCTTGTGCGCGCCAGCGGCGCGTCCGCTGCGCGGTCGCATCAGCATGGGCTTAAGTACTTTTTGTAAACTAGAGCGCTGACCCTGCAATGGCTGCCGCTCGCCGGCTCTGCGATCAGGAAACCAGAATTAGGCAGAGCACGGCTTCAGCTGCAGGCGCCGGGGAACAGATCTAGTGAAGATGGGTGAGTAGCTTGAATACAAATGAGGCTTTTAGTTAAAATAGGGCAATGACCCTTGTGCAAAGTAGCGCGATAAAAGTAGCCAACAGTAAGTAAAATAAACGAATTTACCACTCACAGCAAGCACAACTGCCAACACACGCTCCTGGAGGGTATTGAACACAACCCTCCAGGCAAACACAGCTGCGCAGTCGCGTCAGCATGGGCTTAAGTACTTTGTGTAAACTAGAGCGCTGACCCTGCAATGGCCGCCGCTCGCCGGCTCTGCGATCAGGAAACCAGAATTAGGCAGAGCACGGCTTCAGCTGCGGGCACCGGGGGCCAGATCTAGCGAAGATGGGTGAGTAGCTTGAATACAAATGAGGCTTTTAGTTAAAATAGGGCAATGACCCTTGTGCAAAGTAGCGCGATAAAAGTAGCCAACAGTAAGTAAAATAAACAAATTTACCACTCACAGCAAGCACAACTGCCAACACACGCTCCTGGAGGGTATTGAACACAACCCTGCAATGGCAATTTAATACTCATTTAAATCACATGCTTCCGCGTGCGGGAGCTCAGGTAAATTCTCCAACACGTCCTGGCCCTCTGTCCCCAAACAATGTAAAAGGAGTGCATTTCTACGTTCAGCACTCAAATTAGTGCCACAAACCCGAGCATAATTCCAAAATACTTTTTTCTACTTTGACCACCCAATCAGTGGTTCACCTGGAGAGGGCAGAAAAAATGGTGGGAGATGTAACGTTTTGCATATCTAAGACTTACAGTATTCTAATTTTCACTCAGTCCAATATTAACAAATTATAATGCTACTATCATTAAATCTAGTGCAGGATGCTACCACATGTAACAAAGCTAAACATTTTGAAATTTGGTAATGCAAAGGTAATTCCAAAGATAAAGAACCAATAACAGCCCTTTTAACAAAACTCAATGTCTCCTGAAGATTCCATTTATCAGACGATAGGTAGACCTTTTTTTGTTTTTATGTCTTTTTTTTAAGTAGATATCAAAAACTTGAATGTTAGGAAGACTTTCCTACGCGCTTCCTACATAGCCACACACGAGAGTTGGAGAGCGAATAGCAGTTCTGCCGAACCCAACCTCTGCGCGTACTAGTTGTCAAGCAAAATGAGACCCTTCCTGCGAGTCAGAGGGCGAATAGTCGTTCCACAAACTCCCTTCGCTCAGTTTAGGATGAAAATGTGATACAGAGTCACAGGAGCTAGAGGGCGAATGGCCGTTCCTCTAAGCCCAGGATAATAAAAAGTACATGTACCTCACTGCGCCGTTTAGTACTGCTCATGGAAAGCGCATACCTCAACTCCAACTGCATCGTACTGATATCTCAGGACTGCGCAGACTCTAAACAGGAACAGACTGGCCGAGTCTGAGGCACTCCAACACTAGACACCCGGTCCAAATCCGAAGAAATACAGAGCTCAGGCTCCCCTAGATGAAGAGACTTGCGAACTACAATCACAAACTCCGCCTACTAAACTTGACATCTGTGATACAGAGCTGCCTCTCGCCTTGTTGAGGTGCTTTACATGACCTGCACAGCGTGGTTCCAGATCCCATCCTCATCTACAGAAATTGTGGTGTAGTGATAAAAGACGACCAGATGCCGGTAAAGGTAAGAGAGGTTTATTCTTTACACCCTATCCAACGGCGATGGCAGAGCAAGTATCATCCCTCAGAATTCTCTTACAAGAAGGGTCAACTGGGGGAGTTCTGACAGTGATCTCATCGGAGATGAGGTTCCACGCCACAGGGACTTTTATTAGAAGGCACTGAGTTAAGTTTACCCACGTAAACGTAAGAAACAAGTATGACAAGATTCTCGAATGTACTCTCAATCGCCGAGTTTGTCTTATGTGTAAAAATGACCCTAACTTTACACACAGCACGCAATACACTATGCAAACCATGGCTCTAGTTTTGAGACGGCTGATAGCACTACACACACCATGGCTTTAGTTTTGATTTGGCCATAAAAGAAACATGCAACTTAAAGTGCAGAACGCATTCCATGGCTCAAGTCCTGTTGAAATCATAATTTCCTTCCCCTTATGGCAGCGCCTAAAGCAATGGGGCAACAGTAACCTTAGCATCATAGATGACCTGCACTGCAGGAGTCTTGCAGTACATTCCACACCACACCACTCGGCCGAGGTCCTATGGCATTTTAATCACTTTCCCCTTATGATAATGCCATGCATAATGGGGAAACGTTAAATCTTAGTGTTACAGAAGACATGCACAAAAGATAATGTGTTACGGAAACACGTGCAAACAACAATACATCATGTATCTGTTAGACTAATGATACTAACCACAACGCACCGACCCGCCCCCCCTCCCTCCCCCCCATTGTTTAACATGGGACAGAGCAAAGCAAAACACCTGTTTGATTTTAACCTTTAAAAGTCACATATCATCTACCTTTGGACTTTAAAGAACATCATTCACCTTCCCTTCATGATAAGATCAGCTGAACTTACACTCCCAACATGTTGATGCTTTAGAAATGCTTCACATTCAGCAACATATCAGATACTTACACATGTTTCTAACTGAGTATCTTTTATCCTCTACAGTAATAGGCCAATAGGGCAACTATAACTCATTGTCCCCACCTGAGCCATTGGGCTCGCTGACCAAGAGAAGTGAGTGACTCAACTTACCTGAATATCTGCACAGCCTTCTCATATTACAGAACGCTCCCCCTTGGTCCAGATGAAAGCCACTTGACCCGCACAGACACAACAGAAACATGTTGACCCTTCATTAGATGTAATGGACCAATAAAGCATCCATATCAGCACAAGCATTCAGTTTTAACCTTATCCTTCCCCTGAAATATAAAGACACAGGACACAGAGAGTAGATCATTTTATCTATTTCACCACTCATGACTGTTGCGAACCAGACAGTCTCCCTCCTGGAGGTGGACAGCCAAGCACCTGGAGAAGTGGACACTCGGGTGTTAAGACCTGATGATGCTACCCACCTCACCACACCAGCGTAGAAGAAAGATATACCGAACAATGTGCTAGTGTGGTTGAGGGTCTCCATCACAATTTTGGAGACTCTGGAAAAACGACACGTGATTCATTCTCATTGATTATAAGCTTGAAAACCTGGGAAACCGGATGAATCTGCTTCTCCCTCCCTCTCATATTTTGTTGATTGTAATAAAGTGTAGGAAAACTAATCGCTCACTGGACATGCCCTCTAGTCTGATCTTGCGGGACTTGAAAGCTGTTCAATTTTACACAAGTCCCTGTCAAATGAGTACTTCTGTTCTCATTTGTAGTAGTACGTAATTTCAAAAATACTGCTGTTGCAATCATTATATAAGAACAAATGATCTCAAACCTGACAAATAACTCTGCATGATATTAGCACGGTATTAGTTTACGGGGCAAAACTGTATTCCACAGAAATTGGTTAGGCACTCTAGTACAGTAGACAATAGTTCCTGCGGACTCATTCAAACTACACATTACAAATTCAGGTGGCTTTAGGAAAAGTGTTGCTGGCTTCGCATTTATCCACAAATCAAGGTAGCAGCCAAATTTGTATGAAAAGTAATCTTGTATTTAATTTATTATGTCTTTTTTACATAGAAGGTGCTCTAGTAGAAAAAGGGGACATGGTGCAATGCATCTGAGGAGTGATCGTAACAAGCCGCTTATCATATACAAATAAATGCATCAAAGAAACTTGGTTACCAGTGGCTACAATGTTTTATGGGAAATTCTTTGCATTCCGTATAACAATCCACTAAGAACAACATCTAGTGTCAGATGGCATTCGAAGATGTGGTAGATGATCGGTGTTATTAGCGGCGATGTATAAGACATTTTCTCATTACTGGCCAGCAGCTCTCCATGTGATAAGGACACTTGGGATGGCAGCCCTGTCCCACAATTCCCATTTATTTTATTGTTGGCATATAAACTAAACTAAGGTGTTCTGGTGCAAGGTAATGCAGAAAGACAAACTGAGTAAGCCAGACCTATTGGGTTTGTAATTTTTTTCTAAAAGATAGCATATCTTGTGTTTTATGGAAAGAAAGCAAAAGAGCATTCAGAAGGCATGCAGCATGCACAAACGATGATCTGCCTCCAAGACATTTGCTCTTAAACTTTGGGAAGGCAACCAGGTAAGCGTTGAAAGAGTGCAGCCTACAAACAGGAAGGTAATATAGGAACTTATGCTGAAGAAAGTACCATAGTAGGCCCTATGTACACAACACAGTGGCTTAAAGCTAATCCTCTTCAGTGCTAGTTACCAGTGAAGGGAGTAATGATCCACTGAAGCAGAAATATGGCAAGGCCAGCATGATGCATAGCACAGTTATGAATCCCCTCAAGCCTTTTCAGAAGGCCTGTAGATGAGCCCAGAAAGAGAGGATTGCTGTAGCCCTGGCGATTTGGAATAATAAACTCAAACATCAGTAAGAATGCCGAAGCTGGAAGTTTTGTAACATTTTTCGTACCAAGAGTGTAAAACAGGATGAGAATGAGTGTTTAACCTGCTCTGTAAGGTAGAGCTTATTATTCAGATGTAATCCTAAATTGAGAACATGCTCAGCAGGTCCCAAAGCAGCCAGAATTTAGTGTGGATAAAAAGAGGGAGTTAGTTGTTAGAACAGAACGTCCGTTTTGTCTTTACTGAATTTCAAGGAATTATGAGACCGCCAAGATGCCACTGGCAGCATACACCCATGAAAACAGCGACAACATTGTTCACTGTATTGTCAACAGAAGTAAGTAGTTGGATGTCATCTGCACAGTTCATCAATTTAACCCCATAGGATCATAAAAGCTGAGTTAGCCGGCGGATGTATAAGTTAGAGAGTGGAACTTGTTGCAGAAGCCTGGGCCACTCCCAGGAGCCAATGCCTTGAATTTAGAACGGAAAGGCAGGAGATGAACAACTTGACTCCTGCCCTGTACCATGGAAGAGGTAGGCCCTGAATATCCGATTCAGCCAACCTTGACAACAGAAAGTCATGAGATATCATATTGAGTGCTACACACATCGAGTAACATCAGGGCAACCAACTGTCTGGTGTCTACTGACAAGGAAAGTTCATCAGGGATGGAGACTAGGGTGGTTTCAGTCCCGTGGGCAGGACAGAAGCCTGATTGAGCCGGGTCTAGAATCTTGTGCTGTTCCACAATATGTGTCTGACACATTTTGTCAAATTTGTTACTGGGTAAGGCTGCAAAGATAATGGGGGAGGGCGTACTGCTTAAGATAAATGGATTGGCATCGGCCTTTTTGAATAAAGGCAGGCCTTGGTCTTTTTTCCAGTCTACTGGTGCAGCTTCTTTGCAAGGGATTTATTGCAGATTTTCAAAAGAGCGGTTGACTAAACAATGAGCTACGAAATTCCAAAACGAAGGTGGCAAAGGGCCACACCGAGATCTTGATGGAGCTATCCAGTTCCTTAAACACATCCGAAGTTATAGGATCAAACTGCAAAAGTGTGAAACTCATTTGTGGAAAGTAGGGCAGATGGATCCCTAAACCAAGCAAAATGCCCATGTCAACATATGTATTTATAGGAGGCAGTAATTTATCAAAGATTTCAGAACTTTTCTCCTAAAAAAAAATTGGAGAGTTGATCAAATGCTAGAAGGACTACCTTGGACATGGAGGACAGGATAGAGAAAGAACCACTGAGAAAATGTCTTTGGATGGGTTGCAAGCACCTAAAAATCTGTGAAGAAATCTGCCTTAGCTGAAAATACCTACTTGGTATAAGATTTTAGAGTTGCATTGTGTTCCAGTTTAGCTTCTGGTGCATTATTTGTTCGCCACAGCTTATAACGTTTTTTTGCAGACAATTTTAGCTTCTTTGGAGAAGTGTTGTACCATGGGCATGGCGGGCAACTATGTCTCCGAGATGGCTTAAAGGGAACCAACAGTATCTAAAGCAGAATTAAAGCACTTGAGATGGCTCTTGTTGTGTGAGCTCACTAAAGCCACCTTCTCGGCTGTTTCAGAGGCTGTTAAAGTGTCATTGAGGTTAATGGCTGATAACTAGGGCTCCCGGTTTTCCGTTTTTACGGATTTTTACATATAAATACAGACGGAAATCTATATTTCCTTTGTATTTATATTTAAGAAACGGCAAAATATTAGTAAGTTTCGCCGCACTGCCATCGGGTATTTTGCTACCGACGTTCCAAATAAACAATTCTGCTGTCCCGTGTACAAAAGGCAGCTCTCACAGGGGGGTCCTGTAGACACTGCCCGCAGTCTGGTGAGAAGGGGTGAAAAAACTAACAAAGCCTTGTTAACAAGTGAATGGTCTTTTTAAAGACCTGTGAAGTATTCGGGTGCGTCTTGTCAGCTTTATCTCGCGCAGCAAGAAACTCCATCTGATTTGAAGCACAATCTTTTGGCGATGTCGCGTCGCCTTTAGGAGTAAGGGATGCATAGTCAAGCAGGAAGGAGAACCTGTGAATCGTACAAGAGTTTTTTTGTACTTTTTGCTTCCGTTATTTTTACAATTTGCACGTATTGCAGTAGTACTTGTATCCATCAGTTAGCGTTTGCTATTATAATTTTACAGCAACACACCCCACGTTGCCTACACCAAGGTAGTCACAGTCTACGTTCCGTCCTCCATGAATTATTAACATGCACCCTCATAAGTTTAAACTTTACTGAGAGGGGCACTTTTTTGTTTTTTGCTTCTAAGCTCTTTATTACAGATGCTGTTAAAATTCGACAAAGACTGCATTGATGCAATTTTGCATTCACATTTGCCCCAACGTTTGGACTACTGTTTTTGCACTGTTATTTCACGGTCCAATGTTGCGTCTGTCAGGCTTTGCAAATGTTAGATTTAAAGTTGCACCTATGCACTCTGAGCCTTCCGCCATCTTGCACTGTAACCATATAACGTCGTCGGTGTAGTTAGCAGGTTAAAGTACCGTATGCATACACAGCATTCTAACGTGACTTAGTAGGTGCCATGTCAGTCCGTGCACACACACTGACTGCATTTAGTCAAAATAATTCCGTTTCCATTGACTCTGGAGTGCTGCACCTTTGGCTCAACAAGGAAAGAAATTACGTGGGTATTCCAATTCATTAGAAAGTTGTCATTAGATATTATTTCTGAGTGACTGCTGCAGCGTTGATACCACTCGGAATGTATGCTCCCGCCGTGGTTTGCCTCATTATATTGCTCTTCTGCTCACTAATTAATTCACGCTTGGCGGTGAGATAGTCAAGTGTTTCTGGTGCAGGCCGGCCTCTGTATATATTCACCATTGGCAGATTTACAAGCCCTTTGTGCCACTTTTACGTCCTTTTTCCCATGTTAAAAATGACGCAAAAGTGGCGCAATGGTCTTGTAAATCTGGCCCCAAGTGTTTAATTACTTGCTTGCAGTGGTCACGTAGCCTTCTATTTGAGATGACTAGAGGTAAACCTCTAGAAGTTTCACAGTGTGTCTAAGTGTTGCTTACTATGTAGCCCTATGTAGACCATGTTGTGGTACGTAAGGAATTTGTGTCACAGTGAGATTAAGGCATTTTTGCAGGATCGCACAGTTGTCGAGTGGGGAAGCCAGGAGGTAGAAATCCGATCATCCCCTTTTCCATAGCCAACTATTTGCGGAGGAACTCAACCATTTATGGTTTAAATTTTAATATGGAAGTCTCTGTTTCTGTTATACAATATTTATATGTTTTTGATATTTTGTTTATTATTTTGCTGGAAACGTAATCGGTTTATGCTTGACCCCTTTTTACCTCCGTAAGCATTTGTGTAAAATAATTTCAAATAAAGGCAGCTGTTGAATGGCTGCATCCTCCAAGCCTCGAGAATTCGGCGATCAAAATAATATCCTTTTTGCAATTTTTATAATTCCTTTAAAGTGTCTGTGTTCTGCGGTCGTGAGTTGCAAGCTTATGACATAACCGTATTTTGCCAATGCTTGTTGTTAGAAGCCCCCGGGGTTACCAAACACCAAAGGCTCTATAGTTATGCTTCCACCTCGCGCTCCTCTCTCTGCCCTACACTTCCTGCCCTTTATTTTTTAACAATTTTTTTATTGATTTTCTGGTACAATATAGCCTATATTGTACTAGAAAATGAATAAAATGGTCAATTTAAATAAATGTGGAAAAATACTAGCTGTAGCATCGTCTTTTGCTTGTGGCAAAAATAAATGTAGATAAATACAGAAAAAATGCACAAAAAATAAATATAGATAAATACAGACGGAAATGTCAAAAAAAAAATACCATTAAACCGGGAGCCCTACTGATAACTTCGCCTAAGCTCAAGTCACCAGGGGCTTTCTGTTACCACCATTCTAGTTACTGACATTTCGCAAACACTCCATTCTGTAATGAATCTAGAAATGGTCATCCATCCATCCCTCCACCCTTCCTTCTTTGTCTCAAGCTGTTCTTTTTTTTTATCCATTCTTATGCCATCCGTCCCTCTTTTCTCTATCCTTTTCTTTCCTGTGTATATCCATGCTTTCTGATCCATCCACTTCTTCCATCTGGCCACCTTTCTTTCCATTCATCCATCTTTCCCATCCATCCTCTCCATATTTCTCTCCATCTCTTCACTCTTCTCTCCATCCACGGGTCTCTCCATCCCTCTCCCCAGCCTTCTTTCCATGCTTCTATCCATCCCTCAAACTTACTTTCATTCTCCTGTGTTTCATTTGTTCTACCAGCCCTTAGCTCTGTTTTTCATTGTCTTTCATTGGTATTTATGACCTTGTATTTGGAGGGCAGTGTTTTTTTCAAAGTCGGCGGAGCCATATCTAACAGAAGAGCTGCTAAAATTGGGGGTACATGGCACTCCTGCATGCCCTTGCTGGTACACGGGGTGGGTTAGTTGAGTAATTCAACTAAAGCGGGCAGTGGCGTAATGCAAATTGGTGGGGACCTCCTACAGAATGTGAAGAGGACCCCTTTGTCCCCCATAACTCACTGAAATTCATTGGCCGTAGGCTGAATGTGGAAGGACCCTGAAGGATTGGAGGGCTGTAAGGTTGGAGAGGGGTGCTGCGTCGCAGGGGCTTACCTTACGCCCCTGAAAAACGAAGGCGAAGCTCTCCTCTTTTGTTAGTGTCATTAGGGAACACGAACGTGGGATAAAATAAGTAGTTTGCGCTGGGCTCACCACTATGTCTGCTTGGCTCTGAGATGCAGTGAGACTGAAGGTGGGGAGTAGACGTCTACCGTATTGACAACAGAGCTGTCACTCATGCTCGCAGCCCGCGGCAGATCCTGAAAAGGCCAGAACGAGAAACGGGTTTTAGAGGAAAGTTTACCAGAAAGATCATTTCTAACGTGGGTGTGTGGAAACGTCCCGAGAGAGGGCCGGGCAGCGCCATGGGTATCTAGGGCAAAGGGTAGTAGCAGCCAGGAGCCAAGTTTTCTCTGCAGAGCCCAGCAGCAGAAATGCACTGCAATCTGCCTAGAAACTTCCTGGATGGAACAAAATAATACGGATGTGTTCATTTGTGTTTTGGGTGAAGGTATATGACGTAGGTAAGATATTTTCTATACGGCAGGGCAGTCATGAAAGTGTAGAAGTAAACACAGTTGCAATCACAGGATTTAAAGTGCTCCAGTCGTGTCATATAATATGCTGGGCTTTTCGCATGAACACCGGTTGTGCGTCTCGGAAGCTGCGCATACCCGTCGTGTTGTGGTAGGAGTTAATTTCCAACGCAAATCGTGTGGTCGTGCACATTCTCTCTACCACGTATTTGCAGTAAATAAAATCAACTCATAATACTGTAAAACCACATTACTTTGAGGGGCGTGGTCTGGCCACGTAAGAAGATGGCCGCCTAACTGTGAGGCTCTGCTCTGGGTCGGCACTTAAATGGATTGAACATCTATTTGCAGGTGTCTAAAGATGTTATTTTGGCATTTCTGAGTAATCGGAACATTGAAGCTGTCAGCTGTGAAAATTCAGTCCTGCTAGACCATCTCTAACTGGCTTTTCTGAGGTGTGGATACATTGTGGCTTGCCGGGCCTAGCAGAATCCTAGAATCCCTGGTGCTTGCGTAACCTAAACTCCCGATGACCTCACTGCTAATTGGTCTGTGACTTCAAAGACACCGGCTGGAGGAAACATTCCCGGTCAAAAAAAAAATTTCTTTATGAGGTAAACCTGAGGAAAAACCACGTCACAATTCCCTTTTATTATACAAGACTGCTAATACAACATTTTTAAGCAATACTGCTCCTCTCATTTTATTAAGTTGCCTTTTTAAGCATTTTCCACAGTTCCTTTTCAAGCAAGAAACATTGTTTCAATACACTTCTGCCAGGCCCAGCAGTAATTTATGTTCTCTGGGTTAAGGTTAAGCTTTTTTCAACTGCTTCAGTGAAATAAGAAACATTGCTTCAACACAGGGCTGCCGGGCCCAGTAATAATTTATGTTCACTGGAGCATGTGTGACTTGTATTCCTGCTGACTCCTCTGCTAAATGGACTAAGAATGGAACATGTGAACCTGGATATAAGAAACAATATTTATTATGAAAAAAGGCAGATTTACTTTTTTCTAAAAGTAATCGATGTACAGACATGTGTTAAAAAAGGAAGTGAGTTGATAGCACATTATATTCACTGCTTACCTGCTAATTGGGCTACAAGTGTTGCAGGCATCAGTCCGGATGTAATATTCCCGGTCTCATATTTTATATATGATGAATGACGACTCCACTTGAGGCTTAACAATATCAAAGTGCAGAACTGCGCAATCTGCATTTTTTCTCTCACATGAGGATTGTTACTGAAAGAAAGTGAGGGAGACATTGTTGCAGTGATGCTCTCTGCATGTACATCAATATGCGTCAATGCTATTCATATAGCGCAAACTCCTCATTTCTTTTTCTCCTCACAACTTAAGTCTTTACAATATTCCATTTAGACATATGTCTATCAGCTTAAGAGTTCATTTTTGTTGGTCATGCTTTTCATGCTCTACCACAATATTCAAATGATATCATCAATATTTATACGCAACCTATTTCTCTCATGATAATTTTCATTAAAATAAGGAGATTTTTCAGCTGCAGGCTTACTGGTTGCTTACTCTACTAATCTACATAAAACTGTTGCGCTATTTTCCTCAATGCTTTTTGACTCCAATAGCACTTAACTATATCTTGCTTTGTGGAATATGGCTCATATGTCATTTAAGTGCTAATTCATTTAATATTCTGATAATTATTTATTTATTCACAACTGAAGATTACTCATCTTGGTGCCTTACATTCGCTCTACTTGAAGGGTTGTTTGTCTGCAGTTTTAAATATTCCCCGACATTTGAAGTTAGAAGTGAATGTCTAATAACAAGAGTGGAAACAAACCTTCTCATTCACTTTTATTTGCTGATGTATTAAAACAACCACGCAAGATGTCTGGGAAAAACTCCACTGCATCAACTTCTAATAAGGCACATAATACTTCCTCGGCGGTATCCAATGCTGCCATGGATCGTCTTTTCCAAGAAATTTCAACAATCAGCTGTCGGCTAACAGACATGGATATAAACATTTCATCTCTTACCTCAGAAACTAAATCAATACGAGCTGACATAGCACTATTCCATGCTAAAACGGAGGGTCTTGATCAACGTTTGACAATTGTTGAAAATAAAATCGCTTTAACGCAGTCTAGCGATCAAGAACTTATTTTATTTTTCTGCGTAGTAAGTTAGTGGATTTAGAAGACCGCAGCAGAAGTGACAATATTCGTTTTTTTGGATTTCCAGAAAAAATTGAAGGCCAGAATACCAGAGCCTTTTTGTGTGATGTACTCCCTAAATTAGTTGGCATTCAGTTCAATCCACCGCTTGAGATCCAGCGAGCACATCGATTAGGTCCTCCACTGCACGGTAAAGACACACATCCAAGACCCCTTATTGCTTGTTTCCTAAGGCATGAGCACGTTCGACAACTACTGATAGCAACACATACTCAGGGTTCCTACTCTTATGACGGTTATGAAATACGAAGGCATGGCTTGGCAGTTCGGGCTGGACTGTTCCCATGAGGCACAGGGTCAGACTGATTTGCATATGGCCGTGTCTGAACTGGGGTGGCAGAGTGGGCAAAAGAACGGTGATGGATCAAACCCAGATCTGTTGACTGGGTGTGAGTGTTTGATTGGTTCTGATGCTCCGTCCATCACCACCCCCTTTTGTACTGCTTTGTTCGCCATAAATTGGCAGGGTATGCTCAGACGTGAGTCCCTTGCTCACTTTACAACTGGATTCAAGCAAGCCTGGCTGAAGACGGCTGAAATGCCAGAAACCGGTCCTAGGAAGCTTGTTTCCGTTCCAGGGAAGGCATGGCTTGGCAGTTCGGGCTGGACTGTTCCCATGAGGCACAGGGTCAGCCTGATTTGCATATGGCCGTGTCTGAACTGGGGTGGCAGAGTGGGCAAAAGAACGGTGATGGATCAAACCCAGATCTGTTGACTGGGTGTGAGTGTTTGATTGGTTCTGATGCTCCGTCCATCACCACCCCCTTTTGTACTGCTTTGTTCGCCATAAGTTGGCAGGGTATGCTCAGACGTGAGTCCCTTGCTCACTTTGCCACTGGATTCAAGCAATCCTGGCTGAAGACGGCTGAAATGCCAGAAACCGGTCCTAGGAAGCTTGTTTCCGTTCCAGGGAAGGCATGGCTTGGCAGTTCGGGCTGGACTGTTCCCATGAGGCACAGGGTCAGACTGATTTGCATATGGCCGTGTCTGAACTGGGGTGGCAGAGTGGGCAAAAGAACGGTGATGGATCAAACCCAGATCTGTTGACTGGGTGTGAGTTTTTGATTGGTTCTGATGTTCCGTCCATCACCACCCCCTTTTGTACTGCTTTGTTCGCCATAAGTTGGCAGGGTATGCTCAGACGTGAGTCCCTTGCTCACTTTACCACTGGATTCAAGCAAGCCTGGCTGAAGACGGCTGAAATGCCAGAAACCGGTCCTAGGAAGCTTGTTTCCTTTCCACGGAAGGCATGGCTTGGCAGTTCGGGCTGGACTGTTCCCATGAGGCACAGGGTCAGACTGATTTGCATATGGCCGTGTCTGAACTGGGGTGGCAGAGTGGGCAAAAGAACGGTGATGGATCAAACCCAGATCTGTTGACTGGGTGTGAGTGTTTGATTGGTTCTGATGTTCCGTCCATCACCACCCCCTTTTGTACTGCTTTGTTCGCCATAAGTTGGCAGGGTATGCTCAGACGTGAGTCCCTTGCTCACTTTACCACTGGATTCAAGCAAGCCTGGCTGAAGACGGCTGAAATGCCAGAAACCGGTCCTAGGAAGCTTGTTTCCGTTCCAGGGAAGGCATGGCTTGGCAGTTCAGGCTGGACTGTTCCCATGAGGCACAGGGTCAGACTGATTTGCATATGGCCGTGTCTGAACTGGGGTGGCAGAGTGGGCAAAAGAACGGTGATGGATCAAACCCAGATCTGTTGACTGGGTGTGAGTTTTTGATTGGTTCTGATGTTCCGTCCATCACCACCCCCTTTTGTACTGCTTTGTTCGCCATAAGTTGGCAGGGTATGCTCAGACGTGAGTCCCTTGCTCACTTTACCACTGGATTCAAGCAAGCCTGGCTGAAGACGGCTGAAATGCCAGAAACCGGTCCTAGGAAGCTTGTTTCCTTTCCAGGAAAGGCATGGCTTGGCAGTTCGGGCTGGACTGTTCCCATGAGGCACAGGGTCAGACTGATTTGCATATGGCCGTGTCTGAACTGGGGTGGCAGAGTGGGCAAAAGAACGGTGATGGATCAAACCCAGATCTGTTGACTGGGTGTGAGTGTTTGATTGGTTCTGATGTTCCGTCCATCACCACCCCCTTTTGTACTGCTTTGTTCGCCATAAGTTGGCAGGGTATGCTCAGACGTGAGTCCCTTGCTCACTTTACCACTGGATTCAAGCAAGCCTGGCTGAAGACGGCTGAAATGCCAGAAACCGGTCCTAGGAAGCTTGTTTCCTTTCCAGGAAAGGCATGGCTTGGCAGTTCGGGCTGGACTGTTCCCATGAGGCACAGGGTCAGACTGATTTGCATATGGCCGTGTCTGAACTGGGGTGGCAGAGTGGGCAAAAAAACGGTGATGGATCAAACCCAGATCTGTTGACTGGGTGTGAGTGTTTGATTGGGTCTGATGCTCCGTCCATCACCACCCCTTTTGTACTGCTTTGTTCGCCATAAGTTGGCAGGGTATGCTCAGACGTGAGTCCCTTGCTCACTTTGCCACTGGATTCAAGCAAGCCTGGCTGAAGACGGCTGAAATGCCAGAAACCGGTCCTAGGAAGCTTGTTTCCATTCCAGGGAAGGCATGGCTTGGCAGTTCGGGCTGGACTGTTCCCATGAGGCACAGGGTCAGACTGATTTGCATATGGCTGTGTCTGAACTGGGGTGGCAGAGTGGGCAAAAGAACGGTGATGGATCAAACCCAGATCTGTTGACTGGGTGTGAGTGTTTGTTTGGTTCTGATGCTCCGTCCATCACCACCCCCTTTTGCACTGCTTTGTTCGCCATAAGTTGGCAGGGTATGCTCAGACGTGAGTCCCTTGCTCACTTTGCCACTGGGTTCAAGCAAGCCTGGCTGAAGACGGCTGAAATGCCAGAAACCGGTCCTAGGAAACTTGTTTCCGTTCCAGGGAAGGCATGGCTTGGCAGTTCGGGCTGGACTGTTCCCATGAGGCACAGGGTCAGACTGATTTGCATATGGCCGTGTCTGAACTGGGGTGGCAGAGTGGGCAAAAGAACGGTGATGGATCAAACCCAGATCTGTTGACTGGGTGTGAGTGTTTGATTGGTTCTGATGCTCTGTCCATCACCACCCCCTTTTGTACTGCTATGAAATACGATTGGCAGCTGATTTTTCCCGTGACACCAATGAAAGAAGGAAAGCGTTTCTCTCCATGAGACCTCAATTGAGGAAATTGGACATTAAGTATGGTTTGTTTGATCCAGCACACTTTCGAGTCTCTAAGAATGGGGACACCAGAGACTTCTACAATCCAGATGACTTACAACGTTTTTTGGTTGACGTGACATCTCAAGACATGAACACGCAGTCTGCTCCTACCCCTGCTCCTTCTCGGAATCCTCAAGCTATTCCCACATCTGTGGATGACATGCGTCGCAATCTACATCAATCCCGTCAAAGAGGCAGAGTATTTGAACGGTCTATTCGCAGTCAAGATAATACATCTTCCGCCTTAAATACTGTCTCCAACTTAACTCAGGAACAACGTCGAGATAAGTCCCGTTCTCCTCTAAAGTCTGCCTCTAATGAGGAATAATTTTGATGTCATGGCTCCTATATAACTTATTAAGCCATAGGTTGCAGCTACTTTTGCTTATGTCTCTCTAATTGACAGATATAGATGAACTCTGTGCTGTTTTACTGGTTAAATTCTCTTGTCCTTTTGGAATGTTCTATTTATTTTCCTGTATTCATGAATAGATAGTCACAACTCTGTAGCATTTTACATATATTAGTCATCAAAATGTCTCATTATTAACTTTTCATGGTTATCTTTTATTAGGGCTATTATTTAGGTTATGGATTTTGATTATTCACTACTATTATATTTCTTGATGATTTCCTTTATAGGTTATTAGTGCATGATTTATCTATCACATGCAATATAGTTATTTTATCTATGAAGTTGACTATTTGACCTATTCTTAGATATTTTTATATTTCAAATCCTATATCTTTACCAATATTTAGTTTACTATGACTTAAATCTTCTAATATATTTCCAAAATGTTATATTATAAATGTTATGCTCTCTTAATATGCTATCCTTTAAAGGGCAGATTTTATATCCCTTCATATTCCTTACCAGCTTAGTTCATATCTTCTATTTTTACTTTATTTTATCCTCCCAGGGTTTTTTTTTTGCTCTAGCTTCTCATATCAATGTTATTGGCCACTTTAAATAGCTTTTTTTTTTCTTCTTTTTTCTCTCTTTAATTGTTCTAGCCCTGGATTTTCCTTATTAATGGAGTCCCGGCCCAGAGCGGTGCTCTAGTGCGCCCAGACCTGCGGTGAAAAGTCTATTGTTATTCTATTATACTCTTTCTATTATTCTTTTGTAGTCTATAAATCTTTCTTTATTTGCTTTCTATACTTTATTTATCTTTCTTATTGGTGGGTTTTTCCCTTTCCTCTTCTATACCCATTTCCATCACATCTTTTTGCAAGTCTCTATTTTTTTTTACTTTTTTTTTATTTTTTATTTCTAACATGGTCCTTGCTCATGATTTATGTGCTATATCCTGGAATGTCAATGGATTAACACACTATATCAAACGGAAGAAGGTTCTTTCCTATTTACAATCTAAAAAGGTGGATGTGGCTCTTCTTCAAGAGACTCATCTTAATACACTTGAGTCTGAAAAACTTCGTAGAGATTGGGTGGGTAAAGTTATCCACAGTAGTATCAGCAATGGGACTTCTTCAGAAGCAGGCCCTACTCAAAAATGTGGGGTAGCATTCCTTATCAGAAAAACATTACCAGTTTGTGTACTTAAAACATTGGAAGACTCACAAGGCAGATATGTTTTTGCAAAAATGTGCATTGGTAATATTCATATATGTGTGGGTTAAGTTTATGCTCCTACTGGTGCTAAAAAAGATTTCTTTCTACGTTTGAATCGTTTGCTGTCAGAGATTGATGCCTCACAATAAATCATCGGAGGCGATTGGAACCTGGTGAGAGATCCAGTTTTGGACAAAACTGGACCTCTTGATAAGAATAATGCAGTGGACAGAGCCCTTATGAATGATATCATTGCAGACAACGGCCTTATAGATCATTGGCCTTATCACACCCAACTGATGTTGAATATACATTCACATCTCCCTCCCATGGCACCTTATCGAGATTGGATTACTTTTTAATTTCTCAGAGAACGGTCCAATCGATCCAAGATTTTTGTATTTTGGAGGCATCCATCTCTGATCATTCTTCGGTCCTCAGACTGGGATAAACGACTGGGATAAACGAAGCAAATAGATCAACGTAACCCCCTATTGTCTGCAATGCGTAAGATATGGCAAAGAGCGCATCGTATCTTGGGCATTAATTCTCGATTACATGTAAAGGCTCCTATATGGAACAACTCCAGAATACGCATTAAAGGTAGAAGCTTTCTATGGTCTCAAAGGAAATCGGCAGGCATTCTCACACTAGACCAAATTCTCGATGACGGGGATCTTAAACCTCTATCACAGTTAATGGATGAATTCAACTTACCCCCGCTGCAGTATGCCAAATACAATCAACTTAGAAAATCTCTTCTCAAAGCTCTTGGTTCCACACCTTGGTCATTATCTATATCACCAATAGTGTTTTATTTACAAATTTGGGGCAAACAGAAAAGTGTCATTTCAGGTCTCTACAAAACAATTACATCTCAATTATTTTCACACCCATTATCCTGCGATCTCCGACATAAATGGCAAACACGTTTACAGACTTCTTTTTCAGATATGGAATGGATGAATATACTAGATGGTTTGGATAAGGGAGCTCGGGAAGCTCGTTTAAAGTTTGGCTGATTTAAAATTCTACATGACTGGCATTGGTCTCCGGTTAGATTATATAAGGCAGGCTTGTTACCGCATTCCAATTGTTGGAGATGTAATGCTTCTGGATGTGATATTGTTTATATTCTTTGCACGTGTCCATTGGTTAAACATTATTGGTCTTACATAGGTCAGACCTTACATAAGTCTATCTGCATTTACCCCTTTCCACAGCTAATATTATATTACATGATTTCAGAAATGTTCCCACTCTTTCTAAACCACAATCTCGTTTCCTACATATCGCGCTTGCAACTGCTAAAATCTGTATATTAAGACAATGGAAATCTTCCACTCCACCATCTCAAGAGTCCTGGTTATCTGCTATGATTCAAAATGCTTTGCATGAAGGCATTATATATAATATTCAAGATCAACTAGAGTTATTTTCACAGATATGGAATCCTTTTTTACTTTCTTAACATGTTTGTATTTGTTATCATTTAGTTTTTAAATCTTGATTGTATATGCTTTTTCACTCTTTCCTTTATATATTGTTATATATATTTATTGTCCTAGATAGCATAATATTAAATATTATTCTATATATGGATTTACTTTTTAATTTCTATCATATGATCCTTACCCTTATTACTTGTATTTGAGTTTTCTTGTTTTTGTTTAATGATTCTGAAATGCTAATAAAAAATTTAAAAAAACACACAAAAAAACACATTACTTTAAGAAAATGACAGTGAATTGTTTCTAAAAGCCTTCAGTCAAGGTAACGTTATCATTGGTCCGATATTTCAGTGGACTAGTGTATCCAGTGTATAGTTGTGTGCATCCAGAAGGCCCTCTATCTTCACACTCTTACCTTCTGCAGTTGATACTCGAGGGTAAGCGAGACTCCCTTTGTCCCCTTGGCACCAATATGGGGATTCCGGTTTCAGACTTCTCTGGATGCAGCTGCCCTCAAGCAGTATCAAGGTTACCAGCACCACAACCAGTATCTGGAACTTCCTTCCATGTCACTCAGAACCCAGCCTGATCTGCTCGCCTTCAAAAGGCTACAGAAGCTAACCTCTCCAGGCCCTGTCTGAAGCGACTGTGGCCTACTGCTCGATATTTCCCACTCCGCCGGTTGAGCCCTTTGTGCTGCTTTCGCCCCATCAAGAAATGTCTCCTTCCGTTGTACTTTACTGGGTGTTTGTAAAGCATATTTATTCCTCTTAAGCTATGGTAGCGCTATACGATATCACAGATCCATAGAAAGAATGGTAAAATGGTATAGGAGAAAATCAAGAATTATCACTCTCCTGCAAATGCCAATTTCCAGTCCCTTGCCATCCCTCTTTCACAGTGCGTGCTCCTCGGTTGCTCAAAGGAGGGAGACATTGCACGCCTCTCAAAAGACCCACAATAAGAAAGAAAAGATCAAACTCCCTATTTTTTTTAGCACCACTTTGCTCTAATTTGGACCTCATCAGTCTTGTTTCAAGGCCACTTGAGTTGTGTAGAAATTTGGAGGGGCGCAGAAGGGAAGGACATGGCCTACACAGAAACTTTCAAAGTCCTCACAATACACAACAGGATAGCTGCAGCCGAAGAGCATGTCTAAAAAGCTGCTTGGAGAATAAAACGGTTTGCAGTGTTCCCCTTTGATTAAGCAACTGGTTTTAAAAATAATTTTACTAGTTAATGCACTTTTATAAAAATTCACTCTTCAGAAAAATTAGAAAAAGTGACAGGGACCCTTTAGTGCATGTGGCCTGCTTTGTAAAAAGCACAGATGATAACATTCTGCTTTTCTTACAATTTTTTGTTCTTTTACCTAAACAGACCATGCGGCTTTTTGGCCAACTCGACTTAACATGCTGGGACAATTAACACCAAACTTGTAAAGTGGGAAGTAAAAGTCCCAGAATGCCAAGTACTGATGGCAGAAGAAGCGGAAACTTACTTGTGGTGACCCACATTCCAGGAGTCGTCATTGTAGATGTCTTTTGTCGTCGAAATGTAAAACTCGATTGTAGGTACAGCAGTTTTACCCTACTTTTAGGTGAGAGAATGTAATCTCGAGTTTTAAATAAGCATTGGCAATGCCAATAGGTCTGGTGTTGGATGCTTACCTTTTCGTTTTTGTCAGTGCTTATTTCATTATGTCTTGGTTTCTGTAAAACGTTATTGTTGAGGGAGCTGATGGGCCCTTGGCAATAAAAAAAATAGTCTAAAGCATGAAATGTTCTTTTGTTTTCAAAAGCACACACTGCCGTAGTAGTACCAGGAACTGAAGCTAGCTTATTTTTCTGCGTATGTACTCCTTGTGAAAGAGCAGAATGTCTTCACTCACAGTGATGTTAATCAATGGTTGAAGTGGGCTGACCCTCTGCCCCATTCCGTATGCTATAGTAGGTGGAAGGAAATGCGAATCACTCAACAGACCAGTGTCGGAAAAGGGCTAGTTGAAGGCCCTAATAGGAAGTATCCTTATATGATTTGAGTAAAATCAGAAGGACTTGGCTACCGACAGACCGAAAAAAACAGTTAACAGCGCATGCACTTGTAGAACTGGAGAAGTAGGTGCATTCCATCACTTAAGCATGTATTCGCTCATGTTTTTTAAAGGTACTGATTGTTCAAATCTTCTCCTTTCCCTTCAGATCCAGGCACATCCAAGCTGTTCCCGTCAGTGCCACTGTTGAAGTCCATGATTTCAAATCTAACCTCGTCTTCAAGGAAATTGAAAAAAAGCTGCAAGAGGTACCTATACGTTTTATTTTCAGCCCACCTAACCCCCTTTTATCTTTGTGCTATTTATAGACATTGAGCATTGAAATTCGAATAGATAGTACCCTGTAAATCCAGCACTCTAGTTAATGAAATATTTACCGGCTTCCGTAATGTTGCAATGTGAAATATTGTCTGAGTCACTAGAGCACTCCTCTTTCAGCCAGCCGGAGATGGTGGAGTCTTTGGGCATGATTAAGAGTTGCTTGTAGTATTCCGACCCATGCGTTAACCGCGGTTTACTCATGGGTTGGAATTACGACTTTGAAGGTATTTAACGCATCCAATATTTAGCCAATGCATGAAATAACTCAACTTTCGTTAAATTTCGGCAGTTCAAACCTGCTAAACTTTAACAGGGGAAAGCATACGGTATTTACTATATGGTACGTATAAACACCAAAATCCGCATATTATTTCCCGTGGTATAGTTATTTTTCAGGGGCGATAAATAACGCCTGAACTCCTAATCAGGCCCTTTGCATTGTCAAGCCCATGATGAGCTCAACCTTGAACACATTCAGGAACAGTGGTGTCAGAATGGTGGTTGCATGAGTGCATGAGACATGCGGGAGAGCTGAAGAGCACTTCTCTTGTTAGCCAGGCAAGCACATCCGCTGTTAATGACTATTTACATATCGATGTGTTTACAAACTTCTAACTAATCAGCATCAAAATAACATTTGTGGCCCTGCCGCGCCCTAGCTTTAGGAATTCCCAAGATTGAAACGAGCAAAGGCAATAGGTTTGGCTTCAATATGCTAACAACGCAGGCAACACTTGTGCATGCCTGAGCTGCACACATTAGTACGTGAAAATCAGACCTGTTGGCTTTGCCAAGGCTTTCTGGCTTTCACTTTGCACATCTGTGTGCACTCTGCAGTCGCAGCTTCAAATCTCCATAGTTCTGGCAGGAGCTTTCATAGCTCTGCGAGCAATCACCTGTACTATTTAGTTGTCTTTGAACACCTTTTGTGAGCCTTTTTTATTGAAATGTGCGAACAACAAATACTCCCGGAAGCCAAAGTGCAAAGAAACAGTGGGTTATCATAGTCCGTGTTCTTTCTTGCCATCTAGGTTCCTTTTCTGGCAGCTAAGTGCTAGAATACTGAAGAAATATGAATAAAATAGATATAATTAAAGAATGATTTTGTAAATCCTTGTGATTTAGAAAAAATAACAAACAGGCAGTCGCAGGTGAGTGAGGGCCTCTGTAGGCTGCTGTCAGTGGAACTACAGCCTTTGCACATTATTCCCAATAGGTCAGAGCTGAGCACAAACACCTCATGCTGCAGCACTAGACCACGACTTCACGAGTGGGCAATACTCTAGCAATGAACACATCATACGTGGCGTTTATCCTACCTCTTTAGCGGTATCTGAAACATAGTGAAAGTGAAGAAAAGCCAGCACTTGTTCTGACTGCTGATGTAGTGTAAGCAATAGCTAAGCAGGACATTTAAATAGCCACAGGCCTTTCTCCTGTTTCTGCATATAGACAGTCTTTTCCACTACAGCTCTAATCAGGCAATGCATTTTTAGTAATTAGGCTGACTTTCCTTCTATTTTGAAAATGTCACTGTACATTTCCAAAGTATGTCGACTGTCCTGAGCTCAGCTGCACTATCATTAAAAAACTGTCAAACTTTCATTTGCATTTATGTCCTATGCTGTGCGCCGCTGGTCTGACTGCTGTCAACAGTCAAAGAGAACTGTCCGCTCCTGGTTATACAGTCTGTTTTACCGGTGTCTCTGGGCATCTCCAAGAAGTTCTGTAGACGGCTTCAAGCTTACATTTCTACGGTCTGTCCTGTAACGGGTACAACATTCATATAATCAGAGCCCACAATGGGGACAAACAATGGAATGTGTATATATATTACACCACTAAATCAACCACATTCATGACCACGAGCACATATATCCAATGCAATAAGAAATCTGTTATCTGTCCCTCCGCTTGGACACTTTGAAGCATTGCGAGCTGTTTCTTTACAACAGCGGCTTGTATCGAATCTAAAATAGCCTATCCATGTGCATGCCTCTGCTGTCTCTCGAGTGCTGTAGAGTGCAATTAGTTTGAGTTCTATATCCCGCACAGGACATGTTTTAGTGGCTTTTCCCTGTCACCAGAATTTTAATGAGGAGCCTGCAGATTACTTCTCACAACCCGACTGATGTGAACGTGTGTGCTCTATCTCTCACTTTTTCCCACAAATGTGCTAGTCAGAGCTGCAACCCAAGACCGGATAAGAGCAGCGTATCGGTCATTCATGTACAACACCAAAACGCTTCACACGTAGGACACATTGTAATACAATATCCCTCCAGCCACACACTCCCTCCTGTTATAGCATGCAGTCTGTTAGATAGTGCTCTTTGGTGTCTCATAATGGGTATTAAGTGCTATAGACCTGCAAGTCCCCTCCATATTACAATACAATAAGGCATGGGAGCCAACAGGCCCAAATGGGAAGCTCTCCACGTTGGAAAAGTTCTAGGGAGGCTTAAGTAGTTGATCACGTGAAACTGAAATGGAGCCAGCAATCTGGAACAGTATATATATGTGGGCTCACCCTGCAAAAGCAGAAACAGGGAGGCGTCTGGAAACTAGATGCAGCTGGCCCTGTTTTTTAAGTCTAAAACCATTGACTGGAGAATTGCTAGAATATAATCAGGCTATTTGATTACAGGATAAAAGGCAGCATGGTATTCACAAAAATGAGAGCATGCTCAACAGATCTGAAGGAATGTTCGGTCTTAGTGCCTTATAAGTTAGATCATGTGATGATGATGAATGTAGTTTGCTTAGTTTCCAGCAACACTTTTAATGCCTCGTGGGCGTGTAAGCAAGTTAAGCATATACAGTTCGATTCCAATGGAGCACTTAGGAACAGAGAGCCTAATTAAGACTTGGGTGATAATGAAAAAACCTTTGATTCTGTAGGAAGTGCTAAATTTGGAGGAAACATCACTGGTGAAATTTCCTCCACTGTACTCTCCACCAATAGATTCTCCTCCAAAGTTAGCACTTCCTTCAGAAATCTGCAGTTTTCTATTGGTACCCAGCTTTAAATCGCTTTTCCAGTATCTTGAGGTAAATGTTTCTGATTGATGAGTTAACACGGAAGAGAAAGGCAGAGATGATCAGTGAATCCCTTCAGCAGCCATCCTTTTCAAGTGAAATAAGTGGAAAAATAGCAAAGATTTTCAAAAGCTGAAGAAATGATAGGCAGCACCAAAATGTAAGACTATAATATTGGAGGACAAATGCTTGAGGTCACTGAAGGTTATCATTTGTAATGCCTTCAAGGTCTCTGGACATTTTGACGATTTATGATTGATTGGAATCATTTAATGTATTGGAAGAGATGCATCTTGAAGATACTGCATCAGGGCTTTCTGATGAGGACGCGTGGAGTATTGCGTGGGGCTCCACTTCTTCAGAAGGACATATAAAACAATGTTCAGTTGGCCCATCCTGCCTGCCTGTTTTTCTTTTAGTGACACACAGCCTTGCAGGCGCTATAGCTTCCCGATTTATGCTCACTCTCCACTGTTTTCAGCTTTTTTGTTAAATGCTTATTGTAAGGTGTGATATTGAGCAAAGTTGAGGTACATCCTTGGAAAGTTCTGAATCCTAAAGTACAACTTCAAGTTTATACATGCATGAACGTCTCTCTAGAGGCAACAGGAATGCGACTTTTTTTACCCAAAAATGGTGAATGGTTTTGGGCTGGATGACCGAGGAGGAGGACTCCAGGATTTAGGGAGCAAGTGTCTTACATGGGTCAGAGCCTCCTACTGCTGCACCTTTACACTGCGAGAAGCACAACACCAGCGCTAATAAACCCCTTCCTCTATTCTTCGATGCTGTCAGATTTGTCTTGCAGAGTTTATCGGAAGGTCTACAACCCAAGCGCTATATCAAGATGGCTGTTGTAGCACTGTTCAAGTAACACAACTGATTCTAGGAGCTTGCTTATAGTTCAGGCGTTTGTAACTTGCGGCATTCCGCACTGACCCACCTAAGGTGCAGTGTTAAACTCTTTACTGACTGCCCTTCCTTATATGGTGATGTAAAGTGCACTATTCAATAGGCCTGGGCTGTGAACTTCGTTCCGCTCGCGAAGTTTGCAGAGTTTTCTGCACTCCGCGGAGCCCGCGGAGTGCCAAAAACTCCGCTTAGCGAACGGTAAGTCCACAATCGCGAACGGTATGTTCGCAAGCTGCCGCTCGGGTAGAATTTCTACCTGAGCGGCAGAAAAACCAGCACAAACTGCACTTCACAGTGCACTTCACCTCTCGCAGAACTTTGCAGTTTTCTTGTAACTTCGCGGAGTTCCGCGTAGTAAAACTCCGCGAACTACACCCAGGCTTACTATTTAACTACACCTGCATAAGTCTGCCCCATGTTTTTGCATATCCCAAACCCCTGCCATAATTGTGTCCTTCTTTTATTTCAAAAGGTGGCGCTCAATGCGGGAAAGGCAATATTGTATGTTAAAATTGTATGTTAAAATCATGGTGTAATTTGGGATAGGCAATAGTATGTTAAAATCATGGCGGTGAAGCAAAAAAGGAAGATCTATGTGTAGATCTTGAGTCAGCCTGTGCACACGACTACCGTATTTTCTAGTTAGTTTCATAAGTTGCCTGGTGAACTGTCTGAACTTTCTTCTCGTCATATTGTCACATGTTAACTTTATCTGGGCCATAGTTAAACAAGCATTTACAATGCAACGGTCTCGGCATTGTTAAAGTTAGAGCTATTGGCATTGCTCATGACAATGCCGTTTCTTTAAATGTTTTAAAAACAAAAACATAAACAAAAATAATGTCATGAGCAATGCCAATAGCTCTAACTTTACCAATGCCGAGACCATTGCATTGTAAATGCTTGTTACAAAGTTTACTTGACGTGTTTTGCTGAACTCATACCTAAATATTAAGTTATTCGATCTATGTAAATTTAGGAGCTGGACCACTGTATGTTGATTGAGACTTCTCAGATTTCTAGGCCACCAAGGGAAACGTGCAGTATCACCTACTCAGGAGCCCCATGACCAACAGGATCTAGAGAGAAGGCCTGATTCCACCGGATCCGGAGACAGATACTAAGCACTGGTGGCTTAAGCTCAGTCCCTGTAATCATGTAGGAGGAGAAAACAGTAGCTTACTCCCATCAGCCCAGTAATTGGAAAAGTTCCTACTACTCTTTGATGAGTTCCCGCCCCCTTTAATCTCAGAGAGTCTTAAAACCGCATGCAGGACACTCCGAGATTTGCATTTTACTTGAAAGCATTCTCTACAATCTCCGTTGGATCAATCAGAGGATTGTGTGCTTCGATCATTAGGGATGACGGGTGACTGGACCACCCCAACATAGACCTAGCTTCTGCCTAGGGAAGCTAAGCTAGGGCTTTATCCCACTACTCCTCGGTGGCCACACCTCCACGGAGGTCCACATCTCTAGCTCGGAACTACCAACTATTCGAACTATTGGATAATTATTTCAAGCCGCCATCACATCCAACTAACCAGGCAACACCCAGCCTGCGGACTGCCCTTCATACACCCCAAACTGACGCTCAACACATTTGTTTCTAGGGAGAGTAGCTTGTCTTCCCTACTCCTGGCAGATTGTTACTACCACTGGAGGGCCTAGAGGTGTCACTGGAAGGGCCCAGTGAAGTATACTCAATGCATGTGAACATCAGACATGCTTTCACTCCTGAAGGGAGAGGTCCTTACAGGCACCAGAGGAAACTGCAAACACAACAAAGAAAAAATCGAGAGAGCAACAAAACAAAACAAGCAGGAGGGAAAGTAAAGAAAAAAGAAACCGCACGGAAGATGAAACTTATTTTAACAGATGGCATGGTCACCATGGGTCCGATGCAAAAAACGCTTCTTGGTTGTAAACCTACTTTTATGAATAAAAATGGCTGGAATTATGACTTTTTATTCATGAAATGTTATGTGTATTTGTAAAGTGCACCATCACCTGCGAGGGTATCCTGACGCTGAGCAGGTGTGTGTGCCTAGCCCTGCCTAAGATAAGGTGGTTAATTGAAAAGCCAGGTTCAGGGTCACCTAAAGAAAGGATACTTTCTCATAAATATTTTGTATCCCATGACTGTGCCCAAACTTCGTGTGGGTGGAAGCAAAGAGGTCTATCCACAGGAAAAATATTTTCCCTGCAGATGTGCAACTTCACATCAGTACTGCCTCTCTCCAAGGCAAAATCGTACTGTGTACAATTCTGTACCGGGAAAATGTCTACACACAAAAATCATATGACCTTATTGGTACACCTATCTCCACTTTCGAGGCATATTTTAATAAAATATACAATCTGCAAGTACTTTAAGGTTTTGTGTGATTCAGACCCCTGCATCAATACCACTGTGCAGCATCTCTCAGCTTGGACTGCACTTTGATGCTGGGGAGTGGTACCCCTGGCTTGCTATCATCTAAACTAATATTTCGTGGAAGGAAGAAGGTGTTGTGGTCTTTTTGATCTTTTTATTAGGCAGTTTTATTTTGTATACATGCAGGGTCGTGTCCAATCTGCTCACATAACTGACCGTCTACCATATCCTCATTGAGTGCATGGCAAGTGTCCACATATCAATGAGTACATAGGCATGCAGTACAGCGATTAAATAGTGAAACAGAAAAACAAGATTGCCTTTGGAGTAAAAAGATAGAACATGTCTCAATTACAAACAGTAGAACTAGCGCACATACACACTTAGTGCATTGGGAGATCCGACACTGTATTATGGCATGAAGATGTATGTTACCTAGCCTTGATAGGCGGCAGCCAGTTTCAGGGGTCAACGTGACATTTGGTGATCCCTAGAATCGCATATGGATATAAGATGCCGCGGCTTTGGGGGGGGGGGAGGGGAGATGATCATCTTTCAAGGAAGATTGCAGCACATTGAGCAGAGTTTCTCCTCCCGGAGCAAGGCGGTGCTCTCAGCTTGAGCCCAGGCCTCCATGGTGTGCGCCCGGAAGTAAGGTTGGGGGTGGGGCTGACTCATCTGCGGGTGATCAACTGTATAGCTAGCAAAAGAGCCAGGTCTAGGATCCGCGCAGCCACTCTATTCCTTTTGGTATGGTAAAACCTACCGATTAGGCACACCTCCCATGTATGTAGCAACGGGTTCCCTGTACAGCAGGCCATGACATATGCATACCCAGCCACTACGAGGAGAGTGTGAGGTATGACCAGAACATGTGCCGGAAATCAGCGGGGGCAGACTGCATCTGTACGGTGAAAGTAGCAGTTGATTGTGTGGAGTGAGGGAGGCCCTGTGTATTATGTAGTATTGAAATAACTTGAAAATTGCATTGCGAAACACCAAGAGTATGCCAGAATGGAAAGCCACTCCTTGTCCGAACAGGAGGGGCCCAGCTCACGGGTCCAATGGCGTCGCAACGGAGTGAGGGGTACACCGGTGTGTCTACGCATGAACTAGGGGACCACTTTATTAAATGACATCCTGTCCCCATGACATGGAGATATTGAATCATTAGATGTATTGTGGGTCCCTACTGAATGGCGCCCCAGTGCTCCCCGATTATCCAGATAAAGGAGTTGTGAAGTAGAAATTGGACCGGGAGTTGTCCAGCATCAGTGACGAGGTCCTCCAATGGGAGGAGAACCCCTTCCCAATGAAGGTCCCCTGGACTACGGGTTTCTGCTGCGTGCTAAGGGGCTACCTCCGGTAGGGAAGTTATCAACCCTTCGCGGGATGTACCAAGTAATGGGAGCGGCAGGGCACCGAGCGGGAGATGTAATGGCTCCTCCGGTAACAACGATGTGCCACCTGTAAAAGACGGGAGCAGGGTGGTAATGTTTTAGTGAAGATGTGTAGAAGGCGGGTCATGTCCGGGGGGGGGGTAGGGGGAGCAGTTGCTATGTCGTGCAGCTAACAGCCTAATAACCATCTAGCCACCCACTGAACACTACTATCTGCCTTCGCATCTACAAAGTTTGGGATGCCAAAGCCACCCTGGTAGGACTGAAACACAAGCATCCAATGGAAGGACTTGTGCAGCAGGTCTTAGTTTAAGGAGGACCAATCTCTGTGCAAAGACAATCCAAACGTTTATGATTTAAAGGCATGAGGGAGATGGATGCATGCATGCAGCAGTGGGGCCCTCTCCTGCTCTGGGACTGATTCAAGATCAGGGAAGAGCTAGGCCATGCTGAACTCCGGTGACTGACGTGCACCCCCAGGCTGCGGGCAGCATGTGGAGGCACCAGACAGTAAAGCCTGCTGGAGCCCAGCTTCACTCCCCCCTCCTGGCACCCCATCCGCCCACCCCCACCCGAGGCTAATTGCCTCAAATGGGGATCATGGTCAGATTAGCCTCACTTGAAGCACCAGAAGGGTTGAGATTTGCAATGCTCCTAATCCGCCATAAAGTTTGGGATGCCAAAGCCGCCCATGTCCTACAGGAGGTAGAGCTTGGTGAGCACAACAAGGGGGTCACGGTCTTATGTGCTAAAGGGATGGTATTACTGCATAGATTCTGGACCTGGGTCGTTACTATGGAGGTGACCCCACATTGGTAAGGGGGAGTCTAGTGTCAGGCATTACTTACCTGCAGACTCGGTTGGCCAGTTTTTAGTCCAGGGCTGTCAAACGTAGGCCCTTGCCAGAATGACAGGTAAGTAGATAAAACAGGCCTACACACAATGAATCTAATTGGAGCCCCTTCTCATAGGCATGGAAGCCAGCTCCTCTGGACCTAGGGTGGGCACCACAGCTCTAGCACCCCCCTCACATTTGCAGGGCACCACCCAGAAGACGCAAACAGCCAGGAAATGCTGACTTGCATTTGGGAGCACTGGGGAGAGCTACAGCAAAGCCGGAGACCAAGTATGGTTTCATTTGGTACAAAAGCTAGGTACATTTGAAAAATCATAGTATGACGGGCCTTCGACGAGGTCAGTATCTGCGCGTCCGTGCCTCCAAGTTAATCTTCGGCATGGGTATCCGTTTCACCGAGGTCTGACGTAATGTGTTAATTTCAGGGAACACAGCAGATTTAATTGTTTACAGAAACGAGGCTGCGAAACCCTGAGAGAGAATTAAAAGCGTACTTAGATGAGACAAAGGAAAAGGTGAGAAAGAAGTACAGAATGCAAAAAAAAAACCTGAAAATGAAAAGCAGAAATAAAGTTTAAGGGAGGAAAATAGTAAGAGAAACTGAAAGGCAAGATTAAGTACTGACATTAAAAAACCAGGCTCGGGGGAGGAGCCAAGATGGCGACCGGGACGGCAGCGTAGACCCCCGGCTCCGTGAGCCTCCGCATCCCGCACGGATATCCTGCCTGAGATCCTCAACTTGTGCTACGTGGTCGTGTTTCTGAAGGAGAGGGGCTCCCGACTGTGTGACTCCGAGGTTTCTAGCCGTGCTATCGCCGGAGAAAACTGCATCTGAACTTTGCGGCCTGTGCGGCCCTGGAGCCGGAACATCGAGTGGACGCCGTGGCCGGGTGGCAGTGCGACAACAGCGGCCGGTGGTGACTGGGTGGAGTCGGCCTACCGGAGCGGTGCCAAACTCGGCCTACATTTCGGCGTGGTCACTTCTACTGCCCAGTGTAGCTGACCGAGTGCATGACCGGGGGTGCAAATCTTAGATCCTCCGGTGACTGCCCCTGCCTTGCTGGTGAGCTGCCCGGCCGCCGTCCGTATCCTGCCCCGATCATTGCGGGCCGCCCCCGGATTTCTACGGGAGCTGGTCCGTGGTGGGGACGACTGTTGCCCGTGACCACGGATAGTTTTTTGCCGGCCCCCGGAACCCGGTCACCCGCGACGTGGACATTGCGACGCTTGTCCTGGGGTCCCGGCCCCGGTGAGGGTCGGGCATACTTGGCGGCCATCTTGGGTCGATGAAGCCTACCATCCTGTCCGCTGGGCCGCAGCGGGCCTGTGAGCGTACGATTTTTGGGAGTGTGGCGGCGAGATCACAGAGAGCTGAGCTGGGGTACGGCGACCTCCTCGAGGCTCTTGGTACTCTTCACTCCTCCTTGGTTCATGGTTTCGTGATCTTGGGGAGTAAGCTCGATGGTGTGGCGTCGGAGTTGGGGCAGTGGCGGCCCGCCTGTCCGCACGAACACAGAGTCTACCCACACTGCGCGCAGGAGGACGCTGTGGCGGCCCCCCCTGAGGTTAGTACACGACTGGATGCCCCAGCCAGTATGCTACAGTGTGTTCGACCTTCTGAGGGCCTGATCTGTCCCGGAGGCGTTGGACCTGAGTGGGATGTGGTGGCCTCATCCCGTGCATGCCCTCCTGCGACCCAGAGACAACTCCAGCAACTAATGTCTCTTTTGGCTGCTTCTGCCTTCCTGAACCTTGCGTGCAGTGCAGATCCTAGGGCAGCACTTGGAAGCCTGTTTCCTCACGCGGCGGACTGTGTTGATGCTCAGAGACTTCCACCCCACCTGTGTGCGTCGCTTCTCTGTCGTTGTTGGACATTCCTCTGCCTAGGAACATTGGGTATGGTGCTGGGTCGAGGGGTTGGCATGGGCAGAATTCCACTGAGTGGTCAGGGATGAGGCTGGCCCCTCGGGGGTGGTCGCCTAGTGGACGGGCGGGCTTGGGGTGGTGTGCTCTCCTGACATGGCTACTGGCACAATAGACGCATAATGCTCCCCATCGTGGTTTGAGAAGATTGTTTTTGTGCTGTTCCTTGTTCACTTTAGGGGAACCTTACCGTGCGGGAGGGAGAAGCCGGGGGTCTGTTATGAAGGCCCTCCTCCAGTTTATAAATACTTTCTCTACCCCCCCGTCTGGTGGGGGTCCTTTCCTACTTCTTTTTCCCTATTCTCCTACATTTCGGGTCTGGTTCCAGGGCGACAGGCACACTGCTGGGGGGGGGGGGCCGTACTCATCTGCAGAGGTGCAGAGTGGGGGGTTGGGGGAGGGGACTCTGTATTCCTTCATCTTTTTCCATGGCCTCCTTTTTCTTCTCTGATTCTTTTTGTCTTTCTTTTTCTGGGATCAGCGTGATACACCTCCTTTTGCTATGCCTCGTTGCCGTTCCATGTGTTCACAACTTCCGGGGTGTTCTTGGGGAGTTCTGGCAGGGGACTGTGGGCGCAGCTGTAGACTATGTTTTTCTCCATCCTGATGTTCTTGTGTTTGCGCCATTGACCGAATAGATTGCTGTAAATCGCTAACGTTCATTACTCTGCATATCCGTGATCGTTGTTTTAAAATTGCTTGTCACCTGATCCTTCTGCCTTGTTTCATCATAAAATGAAAACCTTTTTCTCCTGGTGCCCTACTTACGCTGTTCACAGTATTAGCAGTACGATTTTGCTCCCTGAAGTGCTGCCTGTGTTTATACTTGTCGTTATTGCTCTGATTGCTTAGCGGCCGGCCCCGGGGGGTTGTAGGCCCATACTTGTTCTTATTGAACTGTCAATAAAGGTTTTAAAAAAAAAACCAAAAAAAAAAAACCAGGCTCGACGGAAGATGACTCAGTCGTGTAGCTTGCGGTGATATGAGGCAGAGATCGCGACCCCTGCGAGGAGGCAGAAACCCCCTGGACAGCCTCCCTCTGCGCCGCGGAGCCAGTGTGTTTCTGAGACCCAGCGAGGCCGCCTCTCCTCCCGCTTCCGCACGATGTTGTTTATTTGTTGGGAATTACATCGAGCGCGAGCAAAAAGGAGACGGAGAGGACGTGTGTGCGATACAACCCTCCCCAAGAGTGCGGCCCCGCCCCATCCTTGCCAACGGATGAGCAGCAGAAATAAGCAGGAGAGATGGCGCGCCTGGTCGCAGTCTGCAGGGACAGCGAGGAGAAGTTCCCGCTGTTCATCGAGGACACCCTGACGGTGAGAGAGGGCAAGAGTGGGTGACCCGTGGTACAAAGGTAGCTCGGAGAAACAGCGCGTCATTTTAGGAATGGGGGGCGTGATTTTCTTTTCTCTCCTCTTGCCATTGGCTGGAGGAGATAATTAGAAAAGTTGAAAAAAACACGCCCCCGAATCCGAAAAGGACGGGGCCTGTTCGGAGTGACGGAGCTCTTCTTCAATGGCTGGCCAGCATTTAAGAGGCCAGCCAATGGAGAAGAGGGGAGAAGAGGGGCGGGTTCAAGCCCCTCTTCTCCAAAACATTAAATCTCCGACTTCCGGTAATGCCTTCGGCAGACCGGACGGTCCTCGACCTAAAAAGCGAACTTTCGGCATGCAAGTCACAACCAGTGGAGAAACATGAGGTCAATTATGTGGTCTGAGCGGAGGGACATGTTTATCTTGTTGAGTAATTTTGTGAAGAGTGACTGCAGGCATGAATGAAATTCCCATCTGTGTGCCCGCTAAGTATAAACTTTTCACAATTTATGTAAAAACAAGTAGATTTCAGTGGAGAAACCGGGTCAGTTGTGAAACGCCTGGTTACAAAGGAGTTATATTTGTGCTTGGCCCCCCTTGGTCATTCTGGGCCTGGCTTCCCTTGCAGAATGGAAGGAGACAGGAGGGGCCGCTCGATGCCGTGGTGAAGTGTTACTTTACATTAGAACTGATGCCCTGATTCTTGCAAAATTGAAATGCTTCCTGCAGGAAACATCATGTCTACCATTGCTAGCAGCCTCTCTAATTTATTTTCCAAAAGCCATGTCAAGAAAGCTGTTAATATTATTTTTTTGATCAATTATGCACCGATTACAACAGGCAACTATTCTGGTGTTTTCAGTACTTCCCTGATCATGGTCACTTATTTTATTCTTCGCTACTGTTTACTACAGTAGTTTGTTTCTTATAGATTCCTTTTGAGCCGAGAGTGCGTGGTTGTGTGGGAGTTTGGGGAATCATCAGTGGCGGCTCCTCCACTAAGGCGGAGGAGCGTCGTGGGTGTGCATTTTGCAGTGGTCTCAGAGGACGCGGGGTGTGGGGAGATCTGCTCTTCTCTGCTCTCAGAGCAGGGGGAGGAGTGGTGGGCTATGTAAGTGAGCATGAATGTTGGGCCGGCCAAACATTCATGCACACTTTGCTTGTTCTCCATGCAGACTCTATTGAACATGCCCAACCTCAATTACAGCCTGCATGGAGAAAATGTCAAGCCTTCCATTCTCTGGCTGAGCGCCGATCCACGGCACTCAGACCAATCACAACGCTGCAATGCAGATTGGCTATCAGGAGGCTGGGAGCCGGTCGCTTCCTGCTTCCTTTGCAGAGAAGAAGCCAGGAAGAGGACGCAGGAGAGGCAGCAGCCGGCCGACCAGCAGGCCGGCCGAAGGTAAGTGTTTTTGTTTTTTTAAGTCCCCTCTCTTCCCCACCCTCCCCGCTGCTGCTTACCGGGAGCAGCCGCGCCTGGGAACCATTATGGTATGCGAGACTTGCCAACATCTCAAATCACCGTAATAATAAGACTAAAATAAATATTCTCAAGGAGTGAAATTATTTGGCAAGTGCTTCCCACAACTGTTGCCATTATAGTTAAATGTTGCCATGGAGGAGAATATGATTGCCAATGTCTAATCCTATATAAAGTTGCCTCAACCTTCCAAGAGAACTCTACAAAGTGTTTCTTTTAAAGTCTTGAGTTGGCCAGAGTGTGGGGTTTAGTGTGCAAGGTCAGAGGGAGTCTGTTGATGCCAAGTATTGTGCTAAATGTCTAGAGTTGTGCCCGAGGTTTACAATGCAGTACTCAGGGACTCTGATTTAGGTGCTGCTAATTAAAGACATGGCTGCTTAATGAGCTGAGCCAAATACATTGCTGGGATCATGCTGGGTGTTAGGATAACCCAGGTTACACCTAGCGTTACATAAAGGGCAGCCTTCCAGATGTGCCATGCTCACCCCGATCAACAGAAAACAGTATTTACTCAGATTCTCAGCAGAGCCATCATCAGATATAATCACTGGGTAATTATTTCTGTTTCAGGAAGGAGAGCAATATGTTAAGAAGATTGGTGGTATCTTCGCCTTCAAAGTAAAAGATGGTCCTGGTGGAAAAGAGGCATTTTGGGTTGTGGATGTTAAAAATGGCAAAGGTTCGGTGGCTGTCAATTCAGGTGAGTGTGCTTTTTTCTTTACTGGGAGGTCATGCCAATGGCTACCTCACCTGGTCTTTAAATTTCCTTCAGTGCTTCTTATTTGTATACACAGTGATGTACTGTTTCATGTCAGTTACTGTTTTTGTCAGAAGGAAAGAATATGTAAAAAGAAAGGGGATAGGTGAGCTATTTGATTCGTCATTAAGGATGCTTAATTCTTCGTGTTCAGCTCAGGTAAGCTGCGAAAGGAATTGATGGACTATATGCAACAGGTTGGTGGTTCAATTTAAGTAGAACGCCTGCTACAACTCAAACATATCTCCCAGTTCAGTCATGACCACTCATGCCTTCTTCTTCAGTAAAGCGACTGAACGGACATGGACATGAGTGTTGAACTCCATTCACTCCTTGTACAGATGGCCCATCCAAAGCTGAGGTCTGTTAATGGGACATCATGAGTAAAATCGGCATGAACGGTACTACGTGTCGCACCAGAGGGCGCTGCAGCTTTCTGCCGCTCAAGTAGACATTCTACTCGAGCGGCAGCTACCTCAAGGCGAGCTGCAGATTTCTCAACGCGAGCGGTCGCGACCTGCTGCGACCACCCGTATTGAGAAATCTTACCAGAAGGAGGTCTAGCACACAATTTTTTTCTCACAAGCTTTGGCGAGCCACTTTAGAGAAAAAACTCTGGTCCGCGTCACTAACCAGAGTTTTTCAGATCACCCCGTGGAGTGGGAAAAACTACATGAACTCCGTGGGCGGAACAAAATTCTTCCCCCACCCCTACTTAAAACCATAAACAAAGACATTAGTTCTACTAACCTTTTTGAAGTATTTTTCCCCAAAGTGTTTAGTTTTTGCGATTTTGCTCTTTCCTGGCAAATTGGCTTACAAGAACTTCTATGAAAGATTCTGGGCTGGGAGCATGGGTAAACTGAAGTTCAACAGCTTCAGATGGTTAGATGCTTTGATCACAACCAGGGATGTGCGGAATTGACCTAATTTTCTTTCGCGCATGTCAGAACCATGTTCCGAGGGCCGCGGGGCAAGCAGGAACTACGGGGCCCAACTGTGGGGGATGAGGCATTTTACTCCTGATGTCGAGGGGCCCAACCTACTATGGATCCTGAGCCACTGGGTCATGTACACCTTCAGCGCTTGACTCTCAGTGGTTGCTCAAGATTTTTCGGGGGCAGAGCAGTCCAAGACTTTTCCGGGGGAGAGGAGGTAAGGAGGTAGATAAAGGCTGGTAATCACAGGCTCACATCTCAAAATACATGCTGCTGCAATAAATGATTGTCCAGTCATAAACTTGCTGTTATGAAAAAAAGGTTTTTCATTTTACAGTAACTACCACAAATGGAAATACGACATACACAAACAATTTCCACAGTCCCCTGAGGTCAGGGCTCTAGTGTATCTTATAAGGTTCCCTGAGTTCCACTTTCTCCAAGTTCTATCAGTAGTGGCTATTCCCCATTCTCTATAGGCACCATTCAGGTGATGCTCACTTGCTCTAGTCCGGGGAGTCCATTTCTAACTCTGTATAAAAGTAAGAAGTGTTCCAGGGCGAAGCGATGTCTGCCAAGCAAGTTCCCCTGGGGCTAACTGGCCTGAAATCAGCCTTACCTGCACCTTCAGGAACAGATCGACGGCAGTCCCTGAGTGTACCTCCTTCGAGGGCACTGGAGCTGACATGACTGGCTCCGCTAAGTTCTTTGCACATGGCCCAAAGCTAGCTGCACTCAGCAGACCGCAAGTTTTTCACCCTCGGTCGTGCAGCCACAGCGACCGGGGGTTCTCCTCGACTCCTCCAAACTCGGCAAGTTCTTTGATCCCTCCATCGGTTGGTGGGTGGAGAGGGATGCAACAGTCTTGATGCAGGCCTGTAGGAGTCACCACTGTGGTCTTTCCCCCCCGGTGATGATTCTGACCAGGTCACACTTCTAGCTTGGTCCCAGTGGCCCCCTCTGGCATACAGGCTCTCTGTCCTTCTACTACACATGGGTTGCGACCAGATCCGCTCTGCCTATTTCTTCACGGCAACCCCTTCTGGCACTCTGCACAGCTATCTCTTCAAAGGCACCTCTTGCTGTACAGTCACCAGTTTTCCACAGAACACGGGCTACACCTCCTTCGGTATGGCAATCTCTTCATGGCGGCCCCTCGTGGCATACGGGGTCGCCAGTTTCTCACTGCATACGGGTGATTACCTGTTAGTCGCAGCAACAATCACAGCTTACTTCATGGTGGCATTCGAGGACCACCAGTTTTCCCTGCTCACATGCAACGGCCCAGTCAGTGCAGCCTGACCCTCACTCCTTGCTTAAGGAATCTGCTCAACAGGATACCCCACTGGACCTTTTTCTCCACTGCTGTCCTTTCCCTCACAGGGCATACTGGTCTTGGCAAGCAGGCAGGCGCTGGTGCTCTAAGGCCAGTGTTCTTGGATTTCCTGGGTGATGTACCCTCTCCCAGCTGGAAGAATAGCAGGCCTTGGCCCCCAGTCCTGGTCACAGCCAGTAGTCTTGCAGAGCTTCTACTCCTCGTACAACCCGACCGGCTGCATGACAGTTGACTATTCTTTTTGTCTCAAGTCCCCCTACTTACAGTCTATTCCCAGACACCAAAATGTGATTACGGAAATGCCCTATTTATGGGTATAGCTGACTATCTCATCACCCGTTTGCAGGTGATGCAAAACGCGGCCGCGTAACTCATCTGCAGCAAAGATAGATATAGTGTTGCCTCTGCCTGCCTAAAAACCTTGCACTGGATGCCCATACGAAAGAGCAAAATTTAAACTTCTCTGCCATGCTCATAGGTAAGGGTGGGCGTAGTTCGCGAAGTAGCAATTCGCGAAGCTACGCAAAGTGAAGTTCGCACTACGCGAGCTACGCGTAGCACTTCGCGAACTGCGTAGTAACATGTTCGCACTGTGCAAGATGTTGTTTTCAATGATTGCACAGTGCGGACAAGCAACCGGCACTGTGCAATCATTGAAAATGGCATCTTGCACAGTGCGAGCTGTAGTTTTCTGCTGCTCGAGTAGATTTTTACTCGAGCTTCAGCTTTCTCAACGAGAACTGGTAGTTTCTCATCGCGAGCGGTCGCGAGCATACGCGACCACTCGCAATGAGAAACCTGACCTCCTCGCGTTGGGAATCTCGCCGGGAGGTTTATTTTCCATGCTCGCGATCGCCAACTTGCAGTTGCTGATCGCGAACAAGGAAAAAGTCTCGCCGGGATGTCATTTTGCTTGCTCGCGGTCGCCAACTTGACGTTGAGGACCGCGAGCAAGCAAAAAATTACCGCAGCACTACGCAACACTACGCTACGCGTGTTCGCACTGTGCTATCTGCAGTTCGCGTAGTGCGAAGTAGCGCGAACTTCGCAAACTACACGAGCGTAGCGTAGTGCTTCGCCCAGGCTTACTCATAGGGTCCTTTATGACTCTGGTCCTGTGATTCTCCGATCCAAGGTTGCCTTAGCAACCTAGCCTTAGCCAACCAATCGTATCGGGAAAGTTAGAGTCAGGGGCCGCTCTTTTACTAAACAGGCTGCAGCCCAATGGAATCTGCTTCCCTTGGATATCCGCTTTTCTGATGAATATATGTGATTCAGGAAAAAACTTAAGACATGGCTTTTTCCAAAGCAATGGACCTCGATCTACTAATCTGATCTTTCCCCAGTATATTGGCTGATTTATTGTATGGCAGTATTTGCGCTGTGATATCCCTCTGGGATGAGTGTATGCGCCCTACAAATACCATAAAATAAATAAATGAATACATTTAAAGTCTGTATTTTTGATGTTTATGTTGTGGGTCTGCTTCCTTTTGAAATGTCCACTCCTATCCCCCCTCATACTCCAGGAAGCAGTCTGTCACAGCAGGAGCAACTTGAGAGTTAATAGCCCCACAACACATGCCAGGGGAGTGACTAAGCTTCACACCTGGTTATCAACTACAGTGGTATGTATTACAGGGTCAGTACAGGGCCAAAGCCCTACTCTATGTGATTCTCTTTTTAGCCCCATCTCCTTTCTGAGATCTACCCAGGCCTCTTCCTTATGACCTCTCCCTGAATCAAAGAGCACCCTTTGAATTGTACTGGGTGAGCCTGGCTCCCTCTCCAGTGTCCCCTGCTCATCTTGCAGTATTGCAGCAACACACAGATCTGTCTGAGGGGCTTCTTCTACCTCCTCCTAATGTTTCACCATGCCGCCCTGGGTCTCGCAAAATGGAAACCAGAGTCAGCCTTGAACTGTACTATTCACAGGCACACATACAACCAGCTCACGTGTACAGCATACAGGCACTGCACTATATACTTAATGTATTCTACCACTCACAGGCACTGCACCTGCATGTAACATGCATACACTGCTCAGTACTGCACTAGCCTGTATTGTACCATTCAAAGACACATATACACCAAGCACATATACATCACACATGCACTGCACAGCAGTACACACCAAGTGGATGTAGGCTAAGGGTGAGTTAGGCACACAGAAGCAGAACTTTAAAAGTAAGTGAGCCTGTAGACCTCACTACAGTGGTACAGGTTAAAAAGGACCTGTTCACTTTTACTGATTACTACTCAGTATGATCACTATACGGTATGCTGCCACCACCGCCCCTGTGCTGCTTAACTCCAGGTAAAGGCAGCAGCCTTTCATGACTGAGAGTTGCGCTTTGGGTTCCCCTCTCTGTCGAACAAGACCACAGTAGGTGAGACAGGCCTATGTCATGGTGCACATGCATGTTCCGGATTTGCCTATGCCAACAAACATCTGCCTTAGGGATCCAGAAAACAGTACAGTTGGGGTACTCTGGGTAGGAGTGCACGTCCATTACCATGCAGAGGACTTTCCAGTACCAACAACGTCATTATGGGAAATGCTGATTCATCATTTTGGGCTGTACATTAGCATGAAATGCATCCTTGCATATATTTTTGGCACATGCATCCATTTAAATAAGCCCACCACAAACAAAAGATGTGTTCGAGGCATATGAGCTGCAGATTACACACTTTTGCATAGATCGCCATCTGGTGTTGGGCCCGGATGTTTGCAGTTTGTTTTTCCTTTTGGAAAGTCTTTGGAAGTCACGAGGTTGGTGACTCCTCCCTTGGTTCGTATTGCACATGGGCTTCGACTCCATCCTCAGATTGTTTTTTTCCGCCATCGGGCTCGGATGTAATACTTCGCGCTCCGGCTCCGAACATTCCAGTTCGACAATCGAAGCGAAATCCTCGCTCTCCGCGGTATTGTTTAGATACTAATCTCCTTCTTCTTCGACGCACTTTCGATTCCAGTCATCGACGGCGACCTTCGGGCCTCTCCAGGCTCCGGTCCCGGCTGATGGAAAGGACTCCATTCAAGAAGTGCCCTCGATGTGGGTCCAAATTCCCCCACACCGATCTTCATGAGGTGTGCAACCTCTGCCTCTCCCCTGAACACGAGGCTCGAGACTGTCCCGCCTGCAAGTCTTTTAGATCTAAAAAGACTATTCGAGATCGAAGAACCAGAAGAAAAATGGCGCACTCCTCGACCTCCGTTCCAGTCGACATCTTCGGGGACGACGTCGAACCTCCGGGAAACCAGCACACCGAAGAGGACCTCGTCAGTACTTCCGAAGCCGACCACTCGGATGTGGAGGACATCACCCCGGCGCAGAGGGTCATGAGTAAAATACCCCCTCCTACACCCGCGCCGGCACCCCAAAAAGGCTTCGGTCACGCCTTCGGGCCTAGGCAAGACCAAAGACACTGCTTCCAACACCCCACCTTCGGGCCCGGTGACGAAGCCAAGTAAGCCTTCCGGCGGCTCGGGCTCAAACCAGCCTGCCTGCAGTGCCGAAAAACACCCTTCGGCACCGAAGAAAAGATCGGCCTCTACCTCGACACCGAGCTCCACACCAAAGCCCTCGGTGTCAAAACCCAGCGTCTCGGTGCCGACCAAACATCATAAGGCCCCCGGCACCGACACTCCCGCACCGAGGCCTGTATCGGCACCGAACAAAAAATCGGAGGTTCCCAAAAAGCACGGCACAGACAAGCCTAAGAAGCCGTCGGCCCCGAAAACGTCGGCACCGACCGAACAACCAGTGTCCCAAGAACTTTTTACACCGGATCCTTTACAAAAGACACTTACCAAAGATCCAAAAACTGGACATTTGGCACTGTCTTCTAAAAAGAGACATTTGGACAGACCAGCTCCAACTCCACCTCCAAAGAGGAAGGACGGTGCTACCTCCCCTTTCAGAGTGCCTTCCCCGCCTCCTCCACCTCCTCCACCCTCTCCACCTCCGTCCCCTCCACCTTCTCCACCCCTGCCTCATCGCTCTCCGACCCCGTCTCCAGACCATGATGATCAGGGGGACCCATACTACGACCCAGCAGATGTGCCACAAGACCCCACCCCTACAGGATCCCCAGACCCCTGGGATGATTATAATAATCCAGACATTCCAGATGTCCCACAAGATGACCTATATCCATCCAGGCCATCACCACCAGAAGACTCACTAGGTTTTCACCACCTACTTCAGAGGGCGGCACATTATCACATGGGTAGAGCTACACACTGACCCAGTAGAGGAAGATTTCCTCCTAGACACCTTTGATACAGCACATAGGTCTACTGCTATACTGCCTATGCTCAAAGGGGTAATAAAACATGCGCCAGAGGTCTTTAAAGACCCAGTCAGGGCTAGGGTCCTAAACCCACGTATAAAAAAAAGTATAAGGCTGCCCCTACAGATCCTGCCTACATCAAAGGGCCTGCGCCACTGGATTCCCTAGTGGTATCCACTGCAAGAAAGAGATCAAATTCCCAGGTGTCAGGCGAAGCACCACCACCTGACAAGGAATCAAAGCTCCTGGACGCATCAGGAAAACGCACTGCGTCACAGGCAGCTAACATATGGCGTATCGCCAACACTCAAGCGCTATTGGCCAGATACGACAGGGCGCATTATGATGAGCTAGAAACCATCATGCACCATCTCCCTGAAAAATATAAAAATAGGGCCAATGAACTAATCCAAGAGGGTAAGACCATAACCAATACCTCTATACGCTGTGCCTTAGACGCAGCAGACACAGCTTCCAGGGCCATTAACACCAGTGTCCTACTCCGTCAACACGCTTGGCTGAGAGTGTCCGGCTTTAAACCCGAGGTACAAGGCTCTATATTAAACCACCCGTTCGATCAGGAACATTTATTCGGGCCAAACATAGATGAGGCCCTCGAGAAGATGAAAAAAGATACAGATACGGCGAAATCTATGGGAGCCCTACAGTCACACCCTCCTAGACGCTCCTTTCGCCGCTCTTCCTTTCGTGGCACGGGCAGATGCTACTCCTCAGATACCGCGTCCACGTCCTACAAATCCCCTCCTCAGTCCACCTTCACAAAAGGTTATCAAAGAGGCGGATATAGAGGAAATAACAATAAAGGCAGAGGCAAAACAAATACTGCCCGCTCTGCCACACCGCCTACCCAATGACTTTCCCCTGCTCCCCCCAGACGATCACACTCCGGTCGGGGGCAGACTACAAAATTTCCTTCACGTCTGGGAGTCCATCACCTCAGACAAGTGGGTGATCCAAATTATTCGTTCAGGGTACTGCCTAGAGCTCACATCTACCCCCCCCCCCCAACATTCCACCCAGGCAACGCCCAATGTCACAAGAACATTCCACGTTACTAAAGCAATAGAACAGGTCTCCCACAATCAGCAAAATATAGGGGTCTACTCCCTATATTTTCTAATACCGAAAAGAGACGAGACTCTATGACCTATCTTTGATCTCCGATCTCTAAACACATACATACATTCGGACCATTTTCACATGGTAACACTTCAACAGGTACTTCCGCTCCTCTCCTAGGATGACTTTCTCACCACACTGGACTTGAAAGACGCGTACTTTCACATTCCGGTACACCATGCCCACAGAAAGTACCTCAGATTCGTAGTGGACGGGCAACACTACCAGTTCAAGGTGCTCCCATTCGGGGTCACAACGGCACCAAGGGTATTTACCAAGTGCCTAGCGGTAGTGGCGGCACACCTCAAAAGACAGCACATTCACGTCTTCCCATATCTGGATGACTGGCTGATAAAAGCCGCGTCCTACAACCAATGTGTACACCACACTGCCACTACAATCCAGCTACTTCACCAACTAGGCTTCACGGTGAACCACCAAAAGTCCCAGCTAACGCCATCCCACATAAAGCAATACCTCGGTGCCACCATAGACACCTCAAAAGCCATTGCCTACCCCAATCCGGCAAGGATCGCAAGCATTCAAGCTTTGCGTCAAAGTTTCATACTTCAACACTCCCTCCCAGCAAGAGTGTTTATGCAACTGATAGGGATGATGGCCTCTTGCATTTTCATAGTGCCTCATGTAAGACTCCAGATGCGTCCACTCCAAGAGTGCTTAGCGCGCCAATGGAACCAGGCCCAATGGCAACTGACAGATCTGGTGTTGGTAGACGGTCGCACCCATCGCTCTCTGCAGTGGTGGAACACCACAAATCTTTCCAGAGGTCGACCGTTCCTGGACCCGGTTCCACAAATAATCCTGACAACAGACGCATCGCTCTCCGGCTGGGGAGCTCATCTACTACACCTCACAGTGCAAGGCACATGGACGCCGCAACAAAAGTTACTCCACATCAATCATCTGGAGCTACTGGCAATCTTTCTAGCCCTAAAATCCTTTCACACACAGATTTTAGGCAAGGCAGTCCTTATCCGCACGGACAACATGACCGCCATGCACTACATCCAAAAACAAGGCGGCACACACTCTCCACAGCTCTCTCAATTAGCACAGAGCATATGGAGATGGGCAATTCCACACAAAATCTTTCTCCTAGCCCAACATGTCCAGGAGTCCAGAACACCATGGCAGATCTGCTCAGCAGGCAGACGCAGCAGATCCACGAGTGGGAACTTCACCCGCAGGTTCTTCACCCGTTCTTTCAGATGTGGGGGCATCCACAGATAGACTTATTCGCCACCCACGAAAACAAAAAAATGCCCAAGCTTCGCCGCCAGATACCCACACCCATTGTCCAAAGGCAATGCGATATGGATGAATTGGTCAGGCAAATTTGCATACGCCTTTCCACCTCTCCCACTAATTCCATTAGTGGTGCGAAAGCTACAACAGCACTCCCTCACACTCATTCTAGTAGCTCCAACATGGGCCAGACAACCATGGTACACCACGTTGCTGGAACTCTCAGTAGTGCCACACCAAAAATTACACCTCTCACCATGCCTCCTAACCCAGAACCATGGAGAGATCAGACACCCGGACCCAGTTCAGCTCAACCTTGCGATCTGGCTCCTTAAATCCTAGAGTTCCGAGACCTTAACCTTTCACCCGACTGTATGAATGTTATCAGAGAAGCTAGGCGTCCTACCACTAGAGCCTGCTACACTGCCAAGTGGAAAAGATTTGTGGTTTAATGCCAAAACAACACAATCAACCCTCTAGACGCATCCATACAGCATATCATATGCTACTTACTACACCTACAAAGATGTAACCTAGCATATACATCTATTCGGCTACACCTCGCAGCAATTGCTGCTTACTTACAAAACAGACAGCACCTATCACTTTTCAGAGGGCCTGCCATTAAAGCCTTTATGGAAGGTCTAAAACGAATAATTCCCCCCAGAGTGCCACCCTCACCTGTGTGGAACTTAAATATAGTGCTCACAAGGCTAATGGGACCACCTTTTGAACCCTTGCATAAATGCGAACTGCAATTCCTCACATGGAAAACAGCTTTCCTTGTAGCCATCACCTCCCTTAGAAGGGTCAGTGAAATTCAAGCACTTACTATACAAGCACCTTTTCTCCAAATGCACCCGAACAAGGTTCTCCTATGTACCAACCCAAAATTCCTACCCAAAGTCATCTCACCCTTTCATCTAAACCAATCGGTAGAATTACCGTTTTTTTCTCGCAACCTCAAACTGTTGCAGAAAGGGCTCTACACACACTGGATGTTAAAAGGGCCTTGCTTTACTATATCCAGAGAACACAACCTTTCAGGAAGACAAAGCAATTGTTTGTCTCTTTCTCTCCACCTCATAAAGGCAACCCCATCTCTAAATCAGGGATAGCTAGGTGGATTGTAAAATGCATACAGATCTGCTACCACAAAGCAAAACGCACACTATCTGTTCCCCCTAAAGCCCACTCTACAAGAAAGATAGGGGCTTCTATGGCTTTTCTAGGGAACATCCCATTAGATGATATATGCAAGGCAGCTACATGGTCAACACCGCACACTTTCACTAAACATTACTGTGTAGATGTGCAAACCAAGCAACAAGCTAGTGTGGGCCAGGCTGTACTAAAAACACTACTTCAAACCACTACAACAGATACCGGTGGTCGCCACTAAGGTTGGGAACTGCTATATAGTCTATGCAAAAGTGTGTGATCTGCAGCTCATATGCCTCGAACGGAATATGCTACTTACCAGTATGCATCTGTTCTTGGCATGTAGAGCTGCAGATCTACACACGCCCACCCGCCTCCCCGGCTACCTGTATCTGTTCCAGTCTATCTTATTTAGATACAACACACATGGGTTTCTTCACTGGTATTACTACGCTCCATCTTTCCCTGTTGGCGAAAAACAATCTGAGGATGGAGCCGAAGCCCATGCGTAATACGAACCAAGGGAGGAGTCACCAACCTCGTGACTTCCAAAGACTTTCCAAAAGGAAAAACAAACTGCAAACATCCGGGCCCAACACCAGATGGCGATCTATGCAAAAGTGTGTAGATCTGCAGCTCTACATGCCAAGAACAGATGCATACTGGTAAGTAGCATATTCCTTTTCCTTTGCGTTTGCTGTACATTTTTACCGTGAATTGTGCAGTTTGTGGTTATTTTTTACATGAACCATGCAAAATTACGAGAAATTACATAATTTAATATAACAAACATAACACAAAATTCTCAATTACGTGAAATAAGTGAGTTTAATTTAAATTTAGCTCCATCCTAATCACAACCATCTGAGTTATATTTGATCCAATGACTTGCAAAGAAAATCTTCTCCCACTGATTGCCAGACCAATAACACAAAAAGAACTAATGATGGACGGAATGCAGAACAGATCAAAACATTCACCCCCAGTCAAGAGATCTGGGTTAAATCCAGCATTCTTTTGCTCACCATGCCACCCCAGTTTAGACCTGGCCATATGCAAATCAGTCTTGACCCTGTGCCTCATGGGAACAGTCCAGCCCGAGCTGCCAAGCCAGATCCTCCCTGGACCGGAAACAAGCATCCTAGGACTGGTTTCGGGGTTTCACCCCTCTTCAGCCAGGATAACTTGATTCCAGTGGCATGGAGAGCACGGGACTCACTTCTGAGCATACCCGTCCCACTCGGGGTGACAAATGCAAACAATGGATTTAGGCCCAGATCTCTGTACTGGGGTGAATGTATGACATTGTTCTGCATTCTGTCCATCAACTGTTGTTTTTGCATTTGTCACCCCGAGTGGGATGGGTATGCTCAGACGTGAGTCCCGTGCTCGTGCTCTCCATGCCACTGGAATCAAGCTATCCTGGCTGAAGAGGGGTGAAACCCCGAAACAGGTCCTAGGATGCTTGGTTCCAGTCCAGGGAGGACCTGGCTTGGCAGTTCGGGCTGGACTGTTTCCATGAGGCACAGGGTCAAGACTGATTTGCATAGGGCTGAGTTCAAACTGGAATGGCATGGTGAGCAAAAAAGCTATGGATTTAGGCCCAGATCTCTGTACTGGGGTGAATGTATGACATTGTTCTGCATTCTGTCCACCAACTGTTGTTTTTGCAGACCAATAACACATCAGTTCTCTTAGATGTATATAATAACAGGTATCCTATTCAGTTCTACCCTTTTACATTAGTTTAAAAAAGTCTCGAAATTAGGCTGTAACGTCAGGCTTAAATTAATATCTTGCAAGAGGTGATGATCTTGTGAAATTTTAGCAAATACTTTTGTTTTTCCCCAGTGTGAAATGTCACATAGGATTCCAGACACTTCCGTCCCGAAACAAAATTGCTTTTCCTTTGAAAATTTGTTATGGTGAGATTTGTGATTGGTGATTAATTGGCACCACCCCAATGGCCTATGTCTAAGCTAAGTCAGTGTTTCTTGTAGAATCATCAAAGTCCTGTTCTGGGTCCAGAGGGCTGGGATCAATTAACTTTTTAATAGTATGAGAGTACCCCCTATATCCTAGATTTCTTTGAAATAAGATATGTCCCTGTTCGTATCTTAGATTGTCATGTTATGACTATTGTACATTATTTGACTTTAGATTTTATGATCACTCAGCTACCTTATCCCTGTATAAAGTTATGCACCCACGGAAAAAAGACATGTCTGGTTATGAAGTATATTTATCACTTGATATTATTAGTATCCTTCAAATACCACCTGTGATACATTCAATGGCGTGCCACAAAACAACTTTTATAAAACACCATATAGACATACATTTAAAATATCAAAACATTACATTGACCACATTGACACATTATTATAGCCTTATAGCCCGCCGTAGCGGGCTATACCGGCTATTAAAGGCCCGCTGCAGCGTTAAAGGCCCGAGCCGAAGGCGAGGGACTTTAACAAAAGCAGCGGGACTTTAATAGCGGTATAGCCCTGCTACGAAGGGCTATAAGGCTATTAGAACATTCTGCCACTAGAGGGCAGAATGTTCTAACAAATTAAACAAAGGCTTCTCAAAGCTCAAGGAGATTTAAATCCCCTCGAGCTTCGAGAGGCTTTTGTAAAACATTGGAATGTTGCTCTGCGGGCCTTTACCGGCCCGTAGAAGCACGGAGCACTCCATTGTCTACAATGGAGTGCTCCACATTCCAATGTTCTAATTATCCTTATGTGCCATCTCAGGTCACACCTAGTGCATATTGTGAAAGGGGTGCCCTACAGTGTAACCCTAAAAACGGTTACATGTTATTGAATCTTTGGGGACATATTTTGCCCCTCAATGATGCATTCCATACGGTACTGTGGGGCCCTTGTGTGGTCGGAGATCCTTTATGTGGTCATGGAGGTATCAATACTCCCCTCGCCTGTTTTATGAATTAATTATTTCTTTCTTGGTAGTAGAATGACTCCTGGACATTTAAGTTTATACGCCGACACATTTCGACTTTCTTATTGGGCCTGAGGGCTTTTTGAAGGTCTTCTTCAGGGCTGGTTGAATATTTTTGTAGGACAGATTCAAGGAGGTGAAAAGTTCAATCATATTACTGCACCTAACTTGGATGAATGTTCTGTGCCCAGCGCGGAACCTTCTGCATTTGTTCACTTGCAGTATTCATTCGCTATTGATATTCAAGACTGCTTATGTGTCAGATCTGGAATAAAGTTTCTTCATGTAGGAATTCCCATCTTCGTGTATGCAGGGCCTGCCGCGGGCCGTTTGTGGATCCGTCCACAGATTTTTGTTTTGTGTTTTGAGTGCAAAGTATATCGACTTTAGCACTGGTTAGCAGTGGTAAAGTTCCCAGAGTCCTAAAGCCATCAAAAACAAGGACCGAAAAAAGGGATGATAAAGACATTAAGTTTGGGGGTGACCCCATAGAAATTCTCAGAAATAGGTATTTAATATTTTAGTTTTTGCATTCAGTCATATGGTGTGTTTTCCTAACTGCACAGTGGCATTTCAGGCCAAGTCTAGAGAGGGTCACAATCTACTTTATGGTACCAGCAAATGAGGTTGGGACTAGTTGCTACCATTACAGTATTCAGTTTTTTTCTTTTAACCAGAAAACATTTTTCTGTGAAACGTACCCAGAAACAGTGACGGTGCATTCTGTGAGTCCAAGCCTCCAGATATAGCGCTCATTATTGGTTGAAAAAGCACCAAAATTGAAGAGATGTCCTTTAAAGGATGAGATTGAAGCTCTTAACTCTTCACTCTTCTAACGTCGATGAGAGATGTTTCCAAGCACCATCGAGCGGCTCCTTTCCATAATACGTGGAAATAAATACTTTAGTACATAGCTTTTGGAAAAATCTTCGAAGCAGGTAAGTGACTTCTAAGAAGTATTTTATCTTGCATATTTAATCCGAGGCTATTGTTTACAGTGTTATTGCTTTCTTAAAATACACCTCTTTTTTTGTTTGTCACTCCCACATTTGATACCTCGGATAAGTGAGATTAGTTCTAGTTTCCTTTATGTCCATCTTTACAATCAGCCCTTCATCATCCATCTCAATTGGGTACTGCCTCTTACCTAGATGCTCACCCCTCAAATTTCTAATCCTGATAAATTTGCTATATTAGTGTGTAAATATATATCCATGTTTTTTATTCCTCAAAAAAAATGCAGTAGTAAAAAGCAAGAATATTGTACGCACATACTTACCAGCACTAGCTCATCCTTTTAAAAAGGCTAAGGTTGTAATACACTTACTTATAAGGGCTTTCCGTCAACCCTCTTAAACTCTTTGGTCTGTTATTGTATCATGCATTTTTGTTTTGCCAACTACAGCAGGGGGCAGTGTGCAGGCCATTGGCTAAGTTCACTCTGAGTGACTGCATTCTGCCCTTTCGCAAAGGAGCACATCCACACACATAGTAGTTCCCTTAAGTGCCAGGGACTACCTTGGACATGTATGCATTTTGAGACCAAAAACTATTTATACTATATATGTACATACATACATACTCTAACTCACACACTCATTCATATTAATAGCAGCTTCCCCAACATTACAGTTTAGAAAAAATAAAACAAGCATTGACAAGGCTAGAACGTTAGGATATGATAGATCTGATAGAGCAAAAAACTGTTCAGTAGTGTATTGGTTTTGAGACGTTTTCTGAAAGCAAGATTGTTGGCAGTCAACTGATGTGATAATGCAAGGTAGTCAACGTCTTGGCAGTGAGCAAGCTGAAAGACCGGCCACACTAGTAGTCTGCTGAACTTCATAGAGATAGGAAGTAGTTGAGCAAAGAGCCTTTGTAGAACACCAGTCGTTTTAATGAACTTGAGCCAGCTGCAAAACCTTTCAAAGATAGTGCACTTTATAATGAGGAGCCAGTGCAGATGATGGAATTAATGGGGGTGACAAGGAAGACCAACAAAATTGTGCATCTGTGTGCATTGCTAGGTCACGCTACTAAAGTTGATATTGAGGTGGACCAAAAAAGTTTTACTGTAGTCTAGGTGAGAGCAGACATTTACAGTGAAGCAAAATTCCATTGGAAAGGGGGAGAATCCGCACCCTCAGATCACCACAACGTGTTCCCCTGCTATTAGTTATCTGAACTGAACCGTTGATATATTTATTGAAAAAGAATCCCATAGTATGAACCTAGGGTAGAGGATTTAGATAGGTACCTAAACCTGGGTCCACCTGCTTGTTGACCACATAGGAGCCTCCAGTTATCCTAAACTCAGTGTTTTCCGAGTTGAGCATGAAGTTATTTTTAGTCATTCAGGTAGCCGCTGCTTAAAGGCAGGTACAGACGTTGACCTGAGATGAGGGAGACTCTACTTCTATTCTCAAGAGTATTATCTGAAATCTAGCTGTCTGTTCTAAGTCCACATGTATGAGGTAGGGATTGAAAAGAGTAGGGCTGTGAGATGAGCCCAGAGGACACCATCTTCTGGTAGCTTGAAGATGAATAAAAAGGGAGGAAAACATGACTGCCTGACCCTTCACAAATGGAAAAAGCCAAGCAATGGCTTTTATTCTGGATACCAACCTAGCTGACTAGAAATGAGGACCCGGAATCAAAGACAGCCGGGTGATCCAATAGGATAAGGGCAGCAGAAGCAACTTCGTCCTAAGGATGTTGCTACTGGTTTATGATGACATCAGAGCAACTTCTTTATCATGGGTGACTGTCATTGTTGAATCTAGATACCTAATGAAGATTACATATTATTAGAGCACACTTTTTAAAAGTTTAAATATACGAGCTAGACAAGGGTATAAAGGAGATCCTAACTTAGCAGGTAAGAAGGCTGCTGTGGTATCACTAGTATTTAGAGATTTGAATTCAGCCAAGACTGGACAATCTCATTTGAAGTCCTCAGTAAGGTTTTCAGGGATAGTACCAATGAGAGTCAATCAAGATACATTTAAGAATTTTGTAGATGAAAACGGAAGTCAAAGACTCACAAAAATGTTAAATGGTAGCGACTGAGGAGTCATAAGAAGCAGGTTTTGAAAATTCAGTATGGTATAGCACCCTCAATTGCCACAATAATAATAACTCCTTCCCTTGATAGGTTTTATATGATGGAGAAATCTACCTGCAGGTTTCTTACCTTAGAATAGTCACCATGCTTCAGACTGGATCCAGAAAATCTTAAGCAGTACTTCTGCACCCCAGCCGGTGGCGTCAATTGGCTCCACGTCATCTGCGCCAGATGTGACATGCACTGTGCCTATTAGGTGCCACCCCAGCACCCTCACGTTAGTTCTTTTCTTTCCATGCCATCAGCGCAGATCCAGAGAGTGCTACCTCGGTCTGGTTTTTTGGGACTATTTTTCTGACGATTTGTCAACCCTTTTTGAGCCTTTTGCTTCCGGAGTGCTCAGGGATGTCCCCAATAGACCTGTGTGTTTTAAAACCTGTGGTTCCTTTGACAGACCCCTACTTGCCATGAATCCAAAGGTGGTTTGGGCTTCACCACGCCTGTTCAAGTCTTCAGATAAGGAGCATGAATTAGGCCACCGATCCAGACCCCGCTCCCAAATGTGAGCCGTGGAGCCTGAGTCTCAGGGGCGTAACACAGGCCCCCGCAGCCCCCGCGGTGCGGGGGCCCTAAGCTCCAGGGAGCCCCCTCAGCACAGCACTCTTGCCGGAGAGCTCTTGACTGAGCTCGGAAGGGGCCCCTTCACATTCCTTGCAGGGAGGCCCCCTCAATTTTCGTTACTAGTGCATCAATGCCTAGAAAAAAAAACAAGATAATGTATTTAGATGATTTCTCTTATTGGCCATCTACAGGCAAGGGCATCCTTGTTTGAATACAGAATGAAAGAGAAAAACACTCACTCCTATTAGCAGTGATCACTCTTGGGACATGGTAGTTTAGAAAAGACCTACCAGTGGGTAAGATGACCTCCATCAAGTTGAAGATTGAATAACAGTGCTTATAAGTTGCACACTTCCGGCAGTAAATGCTATGTAAATGCTCTATAATCAGTGGTCATTGTTTACTTAATTAAAGAGGACAATAAGGTTACGAAAATCCCACTAAAACATGTTCCAGAGGGAGGAATGGACGAGGGTACCTGGGACAGAAGGCGCACCTTCCTGAGCTTCATGAAATCTAGGAGCAGCAGAATGAGAAGAGGGTTAACAGAGAAGGGTGGTTCCAGTAGGAGGTCAGCAGTGCTTACAGGGCAGGGAGCAACTTCTCTAGCTATGCCAAATGTCTTTCTTCCCCATCGGTCTCCTGTCTCACAGTTGTGCTCTGTCTATCTCTCCAACTTTGTTACCATGTCCTCTCCATCTCACCCTCCTTCGCTCTCCCATCTCTCGATATCTGTATTTCTAGCTCATTTTCTCTCTATCTCTCTGGCTCTCTGTTTAGCTGTTAGCCTCCTTATTTCTGTCTCTCTCACATGCACTCAACCACTTTACTGCTTTCTCTGTGTCTCAATACTATGTGCCTCACTCTGTGCTCTTAACATTTTTTTTACCCTCGCCTTTACTTTCTCTTTTCATCGCTATCTTTCTATCACTTTCTAATTCGATCTTTCCATCACTTCTCCTCTTATTTTCTTTTTACTTCCTCACTCAGTTCCTACCTTGCACTCTCTTAGCTTCAACATTCGTATTTGTACTCTTCCCTTGCTGACCCCTAACTGACATCCATGTGGTTCAGTGATGGTGATTATTCTTAGGTGATCAGTATATTAGAAAGATGCGAGAGGTGGGTACCAAAGGCCTTGAGCTATAGTGCATTTACTTTTGTTCTTCGGAGATATGGAAGGTACACCCATATTAGTTCTCACCTACTGACAGCTTTAGCTCTCAGGGGAGAGCTATTGGCATGATGCAACACACATCATAATACACAATACACAACATACACATGCATGCATATACAGAAATGGGCTTTAGCACAGACCCTTTTAGCAATGGCCAAGAAGGCCATCATATTGGAAACAGCGCGTTGTATTTAGTGAAACAAACATGAGGGACAGTGACCCACTATGTAACGGGCCCTCAGTGACACCTGTGTTACTCATTCCCTGGGTTGAATTAGGTGTCCCCTCAATTTGTTATACAGAATCACACTGTGAATACTTGTACAGTTTAGGCAGGCCAGGATGCCCAGTGCATTATGGCGATCATGTATTTGATTGCAATTGTAAAATGGGTAATTGAAGAGAATTTTAATGTGTGAATTGTTACATACTTTTAGAATGACCAATTTCAAAGAATAATTGTGAAAAAATATTTTTCTCATTTTTAGATGCCGCAATAAAAACTTTTTAAAGGGCAGTGGTCTCTAAAAACATTGAAGGCCACTGAAATCAAGGAAGGCAGCAGCGCTTCCAAAGTGAGAAGGAGGGAGGGGCGCCCATATTGAAAATCCAAACTTCTGTTTCTCTATTCTCTTCTTCTGTCTCTAACTCAAATTTGTCTCCTTCCTCTCTTCTTTCCTAGCATCCTTCTTTCTGGTCCCTTTTTTTTCCTCTCTCTTTTGCCCCTTTTCTCCTTATCTCTTGTATCCGTAACTCCTTCCTTTCTGTCAACTTTTCCTCATCTTCTCTCCTTCCTTTCATCCTTTTCTTTACTCTCTTTCCACTTATCATCTATCCTCTCGTTCCCATGTGCCACAGGCTCTGTTTAAAAAACGTCTGATCTGCCAGACTTTAAAATAACTACAGATCTTCAGAGCATGTTGGGCCCTCTCCCACATCTGGGTCTTGGTGTCACTGCAGCTGCAGCACCACTGGCAGCTCCGGCCCTGGCCAGGGCTGTAAATGCAATGCTTGCCCACAAACACCTGGGGTTCATTTTCTTTTTAAACAACATTTCAGTGTAGTTTTTGAGAGTAAACAGGAGTTTTTCTTTTTGGTTTATATTCGAGCCTGGGAAAAGTGTGTGAGTATTATATATATCATTTTCTACTACGTTGAGTATCTTATTTCGACGTTAAAGGGTGTAAAAAAGAGGTGACAAAAACTACAAGGACTTGGAAGTCTGGGAACTCAACAGCTGAGTAACATCCTATATGCAGACAATCTGCTGTTGTTAAGCAACACCCGAGTAGGCCTGCAAATGATGATCATTAGGCTCGCCAAGTACTCAGCTTCCAATTAGTTGCAAATCAACCTTAAAAAGACCAAAGTTATACCCCTAAAATGACGAACAGCAAAAGAAGGAGAAATGGTTGATGAAGTTACAACTTACAGCTGCCTAGGGGTCAAACTGGACTCAAGGAGTTCCTTTGATGCATAAAAAAATTAATATTTCAAAATCTGAAGTGTTATATTTCTCCATTTCTAACCTGAGGAAAAGTTTGTGGGGTCACAATTTAAAGGCAGTGACAACAGTGATTAAATATACATTGATTCTGAGTTTATCATACAGAGGTGAGAAAATGCTGGGGGAAGATGTAGATCTGCTGAAGAGGCATCGATAATAGCCATCTTTGAATGCATTTGCAAAGTTTTTGCTCACACATCCATGTGGTCCAACTGTTTTTAATTAAGATTGTATGAAACAAAGCCACGCCCATAGCTGCCAAGGTTTCAGATTGCTGTGTGTGACATTTTTAGAATTTCAGTGTAATTATGAGTGACATTTCAACAACTATGAGTGACACGTTCTCGCAAGCAAAATCAAGCAATGAAGATGAGGGAAACATATGAATATTATAAATTACACCCATTAGAGCAACGAAAAATTATAAGAAGATCTTAATACGGCTGGAAAGCACCAGAAATGGACGAGCACACACATAGATAGGGGTCACAACCCAGCCGCAGTCTGTTATTTATTTCAAAAAGACATATTGAGCAGTTTAATAAAAATGAATTTGTTGATTACAGCACTGCGCGCAGCGCCACCAGCTAATATTAACCCGAAGCTGAAAGTAACTTGCAGGGCTAGTCTAAGCAATTAACTTTACAATACAATGAGGCATGATTGGGGGGGTAGGGCAAGCCTCAGGAGAAGAGGCTGACTGAGGTACACATAGCCTAGATATCTATGCTGTATTATTTCAAAAAGACACTTCGAGACACTGAGCAGTAATAATCCTAAAGCTGAACGTAGGGCCGCCTTGGCCGGGATCTGGTGTGTCGCCTGCGCTATTGCCTAAGAGTATTTGTACCAGTGTGTGTCATGCAGCAGGCTGTATGAGTAGTCATAAAATTCGTATGGCACAGAATTGTTTACTTTAAGATATACCAACTATTTAGCAGAAACATGCCCAACAGCCACTAGCCCAGGCCAGTAGCCCACGCTATCGGCCGTAATGGCATCGTGGCATTGTCGTAGTACCGTTCGAGCACTCCCAGGGAGCTCCTATGCCTGACCTGCTGGGGTATCTGTTGCTTTGCTAGAGAGTATGCTCCGTGTCCCCAAACAGCTTGCTTCTGCCCACTGGATACCGCGCCCTCCTAGCTGTCCTGGCTGCAGCTGCCATTGGACCCACGAGGATTGCGGGGCTCTTTGGGAACTTGCCTTGCCCCCTGAGCCCCTGGCTAGACCCAGACTTGCTCTGGGTGCTCTTTAGTGCTGCTCTTCAGATCTCTCCCACTTGTGTATGTACCAAAATTAAATATACCTGCTATGATCCATACCCAGCCAGACTCCGTCTTTGCATCTGGCTGTATCACTGGCTGGGAATAACCCCCACAATCATGCTGTAAGCTTAGGGTGACCAGATTCTCAAAACAAACATAACAGAAAAGCATGGGAGGTAAACTGCAGAATGCTAAATTGCCAAATGGCGGCCATGGACCAATGTACAAAAACAAACTTCTCTCCAGGTATTACTGCCTTAGGGTCTTAAGGGTGGCAAAGGTTGGCCGACCACACTGTCCTCCCACATTTGCGTAGTTACTGCTGGGATGTCATGTTACCTTACTGGGGTATGTATAGTGCACTCTAGCCATTGGTATCATCTCATAGTGCAATAGTGTGAAGACCTGCGCAAAAAGCTCGAGCAGCGCTGCCCGCCTCTCCCACAGGCGTTAACCCTGCTCCTTTAAGTCCTTTCCAGCTAAACAGTTTGCCGTGATCTGAAAGGTCAGTCAAAAGGTCAAGTCATAGCTTTGATATGGAGAACACAAAGCATGCATCAATTGGTTATGAATAAAACATGCAATGAGCAATGCATTAATCCTTGCACGGTATGCATAAGGGCTACTGAAAAGTTTGTATGACTATGAATACAAGCTACAGGATGAAGAAATATTGTATTATCCAAAGAAGAAACTTTGGCTGGCACGATGACGTTTGTGGCGCTGCGTGTAAAATGTCTTTCTTCAAAGGATTTCCCTTCTTGCTACAGCGCTCACCTCAGTGACGACACATGCCGTAAACAGTGCAAAGAGAGCATGCGCGCACATGCTCAACTGGAACAATGAAAAACAGGGACATTTCTGTGTTTAACGGGGACACTGTTTGAAAACAGGGACATTTGAGTCACTTGGAGAAAAGTGTTGGGACACGGGGACACTTCCTCAAAAACGGGGACCGTCCTGGGAAAACGGGGACGTCTGGTCACCCTATGTAAGCTGCCCCCAATTCCTGACTGCACCAGTGAATGCAGCCGGTGCCTGTGCGGGGGAGCCCAACTGCTGTCCTCAATGTGGAGCCATAATGAATGCACAGCTTCTGCAGCAGTACTAGAATAGAAACGTTGTGCGCGTTCCGAAAATTAAATTAATTTGATTGTGATATTGTGACTGACACTAGTGGCACTGGCTGGTTAACTTACAGTGTTCGTTCTTCTCCCCCCAGGCTGAGGCAGCGTGACTAAGGTTGGCTCCGCGCCTCCCATACCCAATTAGGATCTTTATGAGGCCAACCACCTCATTTGATACTGCTATCTTACACGAGTCAGTCCTTTGGGCTTCTTCTATTTCTCTATGCAGAGGATTCCCAAATAATTGTAAAACTAACCGGTGACCTCAACGGACGAGGAGGATCAACCAGTGCTTCATTATGAGAGTCTACCACATGGTGGCACTGTAAGTGTGTTTTTCAGAAAAGTTAATTAGAGAAGCATTTAACTATTTAATATTTCTTAAAAACGTGAGAATACTAAGAAGAACTTAAACCTACTGTTTAAACTGATATGTGGGAAGCACCAGCTGCAGCCGGCCTGTGTGAAATAGCTTGGACCTTGGCACCTAATCCTTTACAAATTTAGCACCGAGCTCAACTATATGATTGCTCCTCCAAGCTCCAATATTGGACGACGAACCATCTAAAGCGTAACAGTGGCAAGACGGAAATCCTATGCCCATTAAACCATCACCGTTTTGGGAACTACCATTTTGCACCCCCTGCCCCATCTTGAACACTGTGTCCACCCCTGTGGTAACTGTGAAAGATCTCGGTGCAAAGGTTGACACTTCTTACTTACAGATCAGATTTACTTAGCTGTGAATTGCTGTTTTCCAGATGTATTCAATAAAACAGGTTCTGTACTTTTTTCCATTCCCTTATAAGGTTCAAATATGGAATGCTTTCTGTCAACTTGCTTGGATTACAGTAAATCGGCTTATCTTCATCTACCAGCATTTTTGATTCTGAAGTTGTAACTGATACAAAACTACACTGCGAGACTGGACCATATCTCACCGGCAGCAGCCTGGCTTGTTTGGTTTCCAGTGAAAGAGTGAATTTTTAATTCTATGCGGTTGGTGCACAGAGCCATTTTTACTCCTGGTCGGTGCCGCTACCAGAGTTTGGCGATATTCTCCTGACTGCTGTCTAAGATCTTAAAACCACTTTCTTCTGGAGATTCCTAGGTTTTGTAGTAGGTCCTTTTCTTCCGCAGCAGAAATAAAATGGGACCTCACGCCCCTGTACCTACGCCAGAATCTCACCTTCTGAAATTCAGAAAACTGTTGAAAACCTAGCTGTTTCCATCCCCTCAATGACTTTGGTCTCTTTCTTTGTAGCCTGTTTTGAAACGCTAACTATATATAATATGTCCGCCGTTTGCTGACAAGTTTGGCTGTGCCAAGTCATGTGTCAGATTAAATTAGGAGAAATCATGTAGTGCACCATAGGGCATGGTGCAATAATCTTTCGTATAAACATAGAGTTTACTGCATGTGTACTTACAGATTTACACCCTTCCTTTACCAGCACAGCAAACGTAACAGGATACTCCTGTGTGAAAAAGGATTCTCTATTTAAGTCAGGAAAATCCACAACATTGTTACTTGCTTTCTGTCCCGAAGACATTTTTTCAATTGTATCTCCAATAAATACAGCGTGGTGAGTTGCAGGGCAGAATTTCCAACTTTAGAGAGCTAAATGTACAAGCTAGAGTGAGTTCTTTTTCTTTATGTAAACTATGGTCGAACTGCTTTCACGTTCTTATTTAGCTATTATTAGATAGCATGTCGTTTTATTTCTCAGAGCTGTGCAAGTACTGGGTGATTCCACATCACCCACTGACCAATCTGCACACAATGTTTCTGGCTGACTTTGTAAAATTTGTGTTCCATGCAACATCTTGTAGTGTTCACTTACAGTAATCCCCAGGCTTTCCAGAATTTTCTTCAGTAAGCCTCAGAAATAGTGCAGTGCAAGAGGAGAGCCTTGACTACAGAAATAGGCTGTCTTTTTAACTGTGAAAGGACCATTCGCAATAATTCCCATTTTGTGTTTTGTTACAGATAAGAAACCTGATTGCACGATCACTATGGCCGACCCAGATCTGCTAGATTTAATGACTGGCAAGATGAATCCACAGACAGTAAGTGAAGATGAGAAACAGCTCAGCCAATCGCCAGCTTCTGTGCATCTTTGTCTTTGGATCCTCTCAAATCATTTGTATTCACAGTTAATAAATTGAGGTTTTCCATGCCCACGTTAAAATGTGAAACTTTTGTTTTCCTAATATACTTAAACACCTGTGCTGGCGATCACGCCTCACCATTGATGGCCAAGCAGAGGCCAAAGGTCTTTCTACGTCCATTAGACCTACATGTCATCACTACAGTGGTGTCTTAATTGTCTTTTGTGGTTGGCCACGTGCCATTGCTTGACAATATGCGTGTATGAATATCTACATAAGAGCCTTGATACAAGTGGGATAGCACCATATTGTAATACCAATAAAATCTTCTTTCTGATGGATACGTCTAACCGCAGATTCTATGTCGGGACCCGGAGGCGAGAATTAGGCATTTTCTTTCTTTTATTTCACAGCAGCGAAATAAAAGAAGAAAGAAAATGTCTAACCCTCGCCTCCGAGTTCTTAATAGAATTGAAACTTTCGGTTACGAAAGCTAGGACATTTTTCATCCCTCACCTTATGAATATTCCCATAAGCGTCAGACTAGTTCCGTACAGTCAAAAGCAGTACTCCTGCGGCACAATTAGATCGTGTTTGCAGCTCCACACCGACATTTTCACTCCTGAAGTGACCAGTAGAGCTGCATATAAGCGCTACTCGGGCACACTGATGTCAGTTCCTTTCTTTCTGTGCCTTCAGACACGGATTCTAAGCTCTACTTCTTTTGTCTATGACAAACTTCTTCACAAAATGTTTTCTTTTTATTAGTGTACAAGAGAAATATGTGCCCTCCCCAAATTAAACCTTTTAGGGACAGTTACTAATCCTCCCTCCTCTCCCCACCTTGTAGTATGTCTGTGGTGTTTTGCATCGGAACACAGTTCCAGGGCCTGCGAAAATTTTGCGCATATGAACCCAAAAGCCATATGGGACCGCAAGACAAAACTGTGTTGCCAAACATCGGACAACTCCACGCTGTGACAGGTCTGAGCTGAAAGGAAGGTCCCGGTCCCATTCCCACTCCCACAGTTATTCCCGTGGCAGATCCTTGTTTCATTCAAAGTCGTCTGATAAGTCAATGAAAAAACACAAGTCCAAGCAGGAATGGAGCTCCAGAAAGGGTGAAAGCGTTCCCATTCGGTCTTGCTCTAACACTCCAGAAGACCAAATTCCGGATCTAGTTCCAATGCAATCCAAATTTTTAAGCCTGACATCGCACAAGATGAAGGCCTTTAGGGAGGCCTTGCTGCTCATAATATGCACACTTTTGGCTCCCTCTGGCACACCTTCAGGCATCAAGAATCCACAGTGGCCGCCAGTAGGGGTTCTGCCTACTGCGCCATGCATGCCTTTTGCACCCTCTTTGGGTTCTTCACCCACTTCTGTTCAGACTTCGGTTTGGGTGTTGGTTCTTCTGATCATCACAGTGCGCTGACTGTGTCACTGGTGGACCCATAGTGGTTTCCAACTACGAGCCCCTCTTGTCTCTGATGCTTTTTTGGAATTCCACAGCAGTGCATGTGTAGGAGAGTAGGGTCTGCTATCCTATGGTCACCCCAAATTTTTGCTTTTTGCTTCACTGGTTTTTGACATATTGAGGCTGTGGGCCTGCCAATCAGACCCCCAGCCTGCTGTTCTCTCTACTAAATTAAAACTATGCACCCTAGGTGCATAACCAATTGGAAGTGGATCACCCTGTCAGCCCCTGTACCAGTGTACACTAGGTACCCAGGGCATTGGTGTACCCAAGGCCTGCCAGGGGCTGCAGCATGTATTATGCCACCCCAGGCTTGGCCTAACAATTTGACACAACTGGCTGATCACTCAGCTGGGGTAAGTTGGTGTAATCACCTCTTACTTAGGTGTAGTATACCTATACCTAACCTTAAATGGGACACCTGGTAACCTATAAGTCACTCCTATGGCAGGCCTTAACAATCCTGAAGGCAGAGTGCTTGGTTCCATGTGAGATGGTGCTCTGGCATGAGCTGAGCCTGTCTGCAGTGGTCGGAACAACTTCCTTCTACTGTTTCCAGATATCGTCATACCATATACTCTTAAGTGCATTATGAACCTCGCGGTTAAATGCTATCTTTGGTTTGGCTTTATCAAAACATGTCGAGTAAGGTGTCATACGAATTGGAATACTAACCCCTCGCCAATTCTGGCGACGGGGTTAGCCTTCCACCCTTCTAGAGGGACACGACATGTACAGTACCTGAAACCCGGGTAAAATCAGACATAGCCTCAGCTCCACAAAATGGATGCTGCCACCACAGACACAAGTCTGCCCTCCTGCTGCTGGGAGTCCTTCCAGCTTGGGAGGTGTGGACAAAGGGTTTCCTGCCAGGGGAGGTGCGTGCACCACCCCAGACAGGATTTTGTGTATTGGTCAGGTAGGGCTTGAAAGAAACCAGACATGCCTGTGGCTCACAAGGAGCCTCGGTGCATATGCCAGTTCAAACCGGTCCTGGGGCACACCAGTCCTGGGCCTGGGGCGAGCTGGACAAAGGATTGGGGGTGTAACCACCCCCCTTCCTGGTCCCACCCATAGGGAGGGACCTAGCAGGTAGTCCGGCCCCTAGAATCCGCTTAAAGGTAGGAGCTGTGTCCTAAGACTTCAGACATCCTGGAATCAACTTAACACTAAGAAGAAGACGGGAACTTCGACACTCTGCTGCACAGAGGACTGAAGCCAATCTCCCCTGTGGTCAGGGAGTGACCACCTTGCTAACGCAAGCACCATCCAGCGAATCAACGTCTGCTTTGCCGCCGCCTCCCGCCGGAGCCCGAGCCCAGAGACTGACAAGACCTGGACCTCCAGACCTCTCACCGCCCGATCCACAGTCCCTGAAAAGAGGAGACCCGTGGAGGCACCGAGACACGTGGAGCCAGCCATCTTGGAACGACTACGACAAGCTGACAAGTGCAACAACCGAGGCTCCCTCCAAGTTGTGCTTTGGGATCTGAGAAGCCCAACACCCGAGCAGCATCTGCACCAAAGGTGAGCCCTCCAGCATCTCCACGATCTGCGTGGGGCCCTTCTGCATTTTGCCACTCGACGCGCCTAACCGGTTGCTGGCCCGCTGGCTAGTAGCCATCTTGGCGACGAACTTCAAGAAATACACCGCTGGTCTGGTTGCTCCAGACTGGCCCTTGCTCCCCTCCAAAGGAGCAGTCCTTCTGACCTTGCTGGTCAGAACCATCAGCTTATTTCATCTCCTACAACAATTGCTTTTACCAAGGCTTGTTTGCTTCGATCAAGTCGCCGACACCGCCGACAGCGAGAGCCTGCGTGGGACAGCTCGTGAACCGACTCCTGGACGTCGTCGACCTCCAGGGACCACGTGGCTGCAGAGACAAGCTACACCTTTCTTCCTGTTTGCACCCGACATTGCCTGGTACCCACCTGGTGCCACGCTGGTCACTGGCTAGTGACTGTGAACACTGTCCCCTCTGCTTACAGGTCTTCAACATCTCCGATCCACTCTTGGATCCACTGCATCTCTCCCGGACCGACCGCCTGCAGCATCTTTGTCTTCAGGCTCCACGGAACAGATAGAAGAAACCCGACGCACTTCGAGGCCTATGCACCCGCTTCCTGTGGGTGAGGTAAAGCTGGCACACCTGTGCCCAAGTGTAGTATTACATCTCTAGTGCCTGTGTTCCAAATCTTGAGTTCCTAGTCCATCCGGAAGATCCTCTTTGCAGTAACTTTGTACTTTTTATGCACCCATTGAAACCTATGGGAGCACGCGTGTGACTATTTGCTCTGCACACGCCACCCGTAGACCTCCTGGTCACTAACTGACGTTAGCTCCTGGTAGGCCCAGCGATTCTAGAGGCCCTAGGCCTTTTCCCTTTTCTGTTCGTGGTACTTATACCACTATTTTAGTATATGGTTCGAGTGGCCACCAGGGCCTATCCATATAAAGTGCAACTTCTGTGTATTCTACTGTAATCTTGTTTGACGATTTGTGCTCCTGTGCTCATAAAGAGACTAGGGGTTACTTTGAGAAATAAATACATATATATTTTGAATATATATCTGTGTGGTGTCCTTTCATTGGTATAAAAGGGGGTTACATTTGGTAAAACAGCTGGCTTAACACGCTTCACGAGTTTAGCCTCAAAGACTGCTTAGCCTACGCTACCACTAGGGCAGCTAGTCCGAAAAGGTTGACTTACAACCACACCATAAGGGTTGCTTGGCATGGTACAAGGTGATCACTTTAACTAGTGAGCATCATATACCAGGCCAACTTCTCACAGCAGCAAATAGGCAATTCTTCTGACAAATTGCCTTTACCACGCTGCAGATCTCTTACATTACACCAACACTTTGCGACTGAATCGGACAATTATTCATTAACTTTAATGAAGGGGACAAATTTGTCCCACAGTATGAGGAGGACTATTCCTATGAGGAACTTCAGGATGCCAGTGGTCTAGACACCTCTCCAGACTCTGCAGTTTTGTCTCCTCCTGGTCCCGCCACAGAGGAGAGTGTTTCTTTTGCCATTGTTATGCAAAGGGCTGCGGAGTACTTGACCTGCAGCTCCCTACCATGGAAGTGAAGGCCATCATCCTTACTGAATATCCTGCAATCTGGCCATGCTCCTGCTGAACCTCTCCTGTCATTTAACAAAGCCCTTACATTTACTCTCAGGCATTTGTTCAAACGCATGTTCTGAGATGCCATTCGATAGGCAGGTAAATAATTGCAAAAGACCAGCACTGGGAGACCTGACTTCCTAACACAACAACCAACGCCGGACAGTTTGGTGTAGACATACATCAGCAGACTAAACTTTAATGCTTTCCCTACTCTTGATCGCAAATTTAAATGCATGGATAACTTCGACAAGCTCATGTTCTCTCCTCTGCCAGCCTTACCCCTATGTCCTGTCAATGCCGACTGTCTCCTGGGACACTACACCCTGCCAGCAGCTCCAGATGTCCTTCAAGCATCTTTAGCCCAAACCATCCAGGACGATCAGGATGCAGCACAATTCATTGTTCAGTCCAGCCTGGACACCTTCAATCAGCATGGGTGTGAGGCTTTAATGCCATGTCTGTATGAGGTCTATGGGCTTCTGAGGGTATGTCCGGGCATCTTTGACTGACATGCTATTACATGGCTCTCGTCTGTTTTGTGAGAAAGTGGGCCTGAAAGGGTTTTAAGTCTTACTACAGCTTGTTCTTTGGGCCTGTCTGCCCCTATCAGGCAAATTCCTCAACAGTTCTGCCCCTTTCGGGGCTGCACCAGGGTTTTTTTATATCGCCAGATGCAGTGCAGACCCAACGCTGGGCCAGGTTTTGTCTTCCCTGGATCATGAATACTAAATAGTTGGTAGCATTGAACCTGCAGGACGCTTATTTCCATATTCCCATCCTACAGGTCCACAGGCGTTATCTGCAATTTACAGTGGGCCAGGAGCATTTTCTAGTATGTGGTGCTCCCCTTTGGCCTTACCTGTGCTCCTCGGTTGTTAACAAAAGTGATGGCGAGTGTCTCGGCACATGTTCGGAGGTCAGATTTACCAGTCTTCCCCCTACCTTGACAACAAACTGTTGAAGACACACTGGCCCTGGACAATCATATACCATGTCCTGAGGATGGCGAACCACCTAACATCGTTTGGGTTTACTAGCAACGTGCCGGAGTCACACCTGACTCCTTCGCAGACTCTACTGTTCAAAGCCATCCTGGATACTGTGAAGTTTCATGTATTTCTCCCAAATCAGAGAGTCCAGGATATGTGGGCTATGGTCCTGATGTTTCAGCCTTTGTCCTGGAGGATGGTGTTTGGGCTGCTGGGACTATTGTATCCTGCTAGTCAAACCTATGACTTGCAACAGGAAAGCACAGATTGGGTGTGTTTACACAGTAGCACAGAGTAGCAAGGGGGGGAGGGCAGCACAAGTTATTTCATCCCCCCCCCCTTCCGTTTCATGCAAAATCAGTGGTAACAGAAGGGCTAGCTACACCACTGTGTTGACACTTCACAGCATCAGCCGACAGAGGAAAAAGAACAATGACTGTTCAAACTGATGATGCTGAAGGTGGAAATCTGGACAAATATTAAGGTCAGTAAGAGCAGCTATGAAGGCGCTTGACGTGGACATTAGTTATGTTTAGAAGGGGTGGTGCTTTCACGTAGTTTTTCGATTTAACCTGCAGCGCGACTTTAAACGACATCGAATTATTTTCTAACACGTTACAACCGTAGCTTGTTTTTTCTTCTTTGGTGTATTTCACTAGGGGGTCCTTTAATACCAACTGCAATATCTTATATGATCGTACATTTTTCACACGACCCCTTCATTAGTCACAGTGTGATGACTTGTTGACAAACATATGCAGTTTAGAACCGCAAAGTGAAAACACTTTTACAAAACAAAAGAGATGGTTATTGTTGTGCGGGGTTTGGAGAGTGTGTTTGTTGCATAAAACAGCAGCGTTGTACAATCACGTCCTTAATGTGCCAATAATGAAACGGTGGTGTGGGCGTATGTACTTCCAGTTTTCTTTATTTTTTGACAAAGCAAAATGAGGACTGATTGTCATTTTGTGGCATGAGACCCCACTCACCCAATGTGTTCGCTTAAAAAAAACCCAAAAAAAAACAGGTTTATGGGGATTATGTTTAGTGTTGATAGCACGTGCATGGCTCTTTACACAGCAGTAGGACTATTTGTGCTTGTTGTGTGGGGGAAAAAAATAGCGAAAACAAAATTCATGTACCCCATCACTCGCCATTTATGCAATTTTAATAAAAGTAATGTGTGATGCAAAAACACAGTATGAAGCACTTGTGGCAGTGCTGCCCAGTCGCACAGTTATCTCGAGGACATCGGCTCCACAGATAAGTAGCATGATTAAAAACACAGTAAACAAGAAATGGCAAATCCACTGGGCTTCGCTTATTCGAGAGCCTATTGGCTTTGCAGTGTCTTTTAGCCTTGTTGTATAGCAGTGTTACTGGGCAGCAAGGCTAAAAGCAAAGTTAGAATAAAATGGATTTGGCTTCAATTCCCCTTTTTGCTTCCTTTAACTTTAGCCATGTTGCACAGCATTCGGTTGTAGAACATGAGTACGAGTCATTGGCTCTTGTATTCGCGAAACCTCTTGGCTTTGCCAGTGCTCGATTATACAGGCCCCATGAATCAACACCGGTGGATGCCCACATTTGGTGTTAAAGTTTCTCTATAGCTGTGAGCAAATAGTTGTCAATAATGTATGATGAACAGTGTGTTGCTTTATCTCCTGCTTCCATAGTGTAATTTCTCTGTGATGTATTCACTCTGACCCTTTCAATTTGCAGTTATTTTCTTGGTTGACTTTTATCAACTACTTCACTATAGTCTTCTCATATTCACCACATTTGCCGAGCCTCATTTGTTTCTAAACTTGGTTAAAGTGGTTTAGCCATATGGAAGTGCTGCATTTTTGTATTATTAATCTGTGGGCCAAGTTGGCGATGCTGCAAGCGCAAGGTAAATAGTTTATTTGCTTACTTTACTCCTGGCTGTCGTATGTCCGACTCCACTACCCCCTCCCCCCCCCCTCACAGCACTCCCTCTGCGAGCCGCCACTGCAGGACACAGATTCTGACAGATAATGCCAGTACCATTGAAGCAATACATCTCCTTCCTGTGAGGAAATAATTTGTTCTTCAGAAAGCTCTCCATGTCTCGCCCATCGAGAATTTGGTTTCTCCTTTCGAGACAGGGAGGGCATTAGTGGCTGCCACCGCTGCTCTGTCCAACCATTGCTACATTTTGTGCCCCATCTTCTCACACTCCAGGTCTGTCACCTTCTATATCTAAATCTTTAGGCTATTGGACTTTGAAGGATTACTGATTGTGAGAGCCATGCAAAAAAACAGTGCAGTAATTGCACACTTTGGTGCAAATGACAGTTTGCACCCAAATGGAGATTTGCAATAGTATCAGAATAACACCGCACCCCCCACCCCTCCCTCCCTTTGTCAGTGTGTTTATGGTAAACCTCCTGATCCTTAAGTAACGATGGTTGTTGCTGCCTTCCTGAAATGCAAGGTGTCATTCATGTGCAAATGGTGGCACTGGCCCTAGTGGTCTCTCACTGAGGCAAGCCATTGTGATCCCTGCTAGCAATGTGTGCACCCACTGTACTGAATTAAAAGTGCCTCACTTCCCTGTTGTCCAAAGAAAGTCCCATAAGAGTACGAAATGCCCCCCTTTAGTTGAGCAGACCTGGATATTCAGCACCGTTTCTAGGTTTATTGACATAGGCCTTTTCATGAGGCGTGAGCCTGGGCTAACGTCCTTCAACTTGAAAAAGCGCGGGCCGAGTAAAGTAATTGACCAACTGCACAGGCATGGCCACTTGAAGGCGCACCATCCAGAAGACATAGCCACATGAAGGCGCACCTTCCAGAAGACATAGCCACATGAAGGCGCACCTTACAGAAGACATTGCCACATGAAGGCGCACCTTACAGAAGACATGGCCACATGAAGGCGCACCATCCAGAAGACATAGCCACATGAAGGTGCACTTTCCAGAAGACATAGCCACATGAAGGCGCACCATACAGAAGTAAACTTGGTTTACTCTTTAACACATCTGGGCTTAATACATTCGAAATACTAAAGAATAAATTCCAATTAGACCATCGTGATTTTTATAAATATTTGCAAGTCAGAGATTTTTTGGTGAAAAAGGGGGCGGTAACTCAGCTTTTCAGACAATACCAATTATAGATATCATTATAAAGAACAATACAATTAAAATTGGTGAAATCTACAACAACTTAATCACTAATTTGCCTGATGATCTTGACAAACATTTTCAGATATGGCAGGATAAACTAGATATTCAATTCGGATGGCATTCAATCTTTCGCAATCAATTCTAATTTCAACAAAACTACAGGCTCAATATTACAAGACCTTCTTTCAGCTATATTACACCCCTAAAAAAATAGCAAAATGGAGTCATGGAAAGGGGACGAAATGTCCAAGATGTGCGTTTCCCGAAGCGGACCTAATACATATGTTTGCTACTTGTAATGAACTCTCTGCTATTAGACAGGATATCTCGATCTTTCTCTCCAAAATTATTAAAAAAGATATTGAAATAACAACCGCAGAAATAGTTTTGGGCGTCGTGGGGGATTCCCGACCGATCCGAATAAGGGGATTTATATTTATTTCAATGTCAATATTGAGAATTTGTCTAGCATCGGCTTGGTTAGATCAACAACCACCCTCATTCCACCAATGGCAGGCACGCCTACTTGCTATTTATAGTTTTGAAATCGCAATTTATAAATGTAAGGGTTTGAATAAGAAAAAGAAAGGTCTAACTATTTGGGATCCACTAAGAACTTGGATTGAAGATGCTGAATAACTAAGATCAAATGAAGCTGCGTCTACTTCTGTTAAATGTATATATATGCAAACCAACTGTAAAGCCTGTAACCTGTCGGGTGGGGGGGGGGGTTAGGGTTATGTCTTAAAAACTCAATAAAGATTGTTTAAAAAAAAAAAAAAAAGTATCAGAATAACACCGCACCCCCCACCCCTCCCTCCCTTTGTCAGTGTGTTTATGGTAAACCTCCTGATCCTTAAGTAACGATGGTTGTTGCTGCCTTCCTGAAATGCAAGGTGTCATTCATGTGCAAATGGTGGCACTGGCCCTAGTGGTCTCTCACTGAGGCAAGCCATTGTGATCCCTGCTAGCAATGTGTGCACCCACTGTGCTGAATTAAAAGTGCCTCACTTCCCTGTTGTCCAAAGAAAGTCCCATAAGAGTACGAAATGCCCCCCTTTAGTTGAGCAGACCTGGATATTCAGCACCGTTTCTAGGTTTATTGACATAGGCCTTTTCATGAGGCGTGAGCCTGGGCTAACGTCCTTCAACTTGAAAAAGCGCGGGCCGAGTAAAGTAATTGACCAACTGCACAGGCATGGCCACTTGAAGGCGCACCATCCAGAAGACATAGCCACATGAAGGCGCACCTTCCAGAAGACATAGCCACATGATGGCGCACCTTACAGAAGACATTGCCACATGAAGGCGCACCTTACAGAAGACATGGCCACATGAAGGTGCACCTTCCAGAAGACATAGCCACATGAAGGCGCACCTTACAGAAGACATGGCCACACGAAGGCGCACCTTACAGAAGACATGGCCACATGAAGGCGCACCTTACAGAAGACATGGCCACATGAAGGCGCACCTTACAGAAGACATGGCCACATGAAGGCGCACCATCCAGAAGACATAGCCACATGAAGGTGCACCTTCCAGAAGACATAGCCACATGAAGGCGCACCTTACAGAAGACATAGCCACATGAAGGTTCACCTTCCAGAAGACATGGCCACATGAAGGCGCACCATCCGGAAGACATAGCCACATGAAGGTGCACCTTCCAGAAGACATAGCCACATGAAGGCGCACCTTACAGAAGACATAGCCACATGAAGGTTCACCTTCCAGAAGACATGGCCACATGAAGGCGCACCATCCGGAAGACATAGCCACTTGAAGGCGCACCATCCAGAAAATAAACCTCTGAATCACAGCATAGCTTTTGGTTGTCCAGTGCTTTTTAGTCCTAAATGGAAGGTCATTCTTCTTGAAACTGCATCACTCCTGACTTGCTCTGTTGCAATCCAGGTAGTGATAGCCTCCGTGATTGTGCTTTAACTGCCTACACACCAGACATTTTATGTCCTATATTTCTACCTACTTTTCCCACACATTTGACACAACTTTTGCTTACTTTAAACGTCATGTTCTCGATTGAAGCAAGTTTTGAAACAGCTGCTCTTCAATCATGTGTTTTACGCCACGGGTTCCAGTTCCTCATCCTAAACTTTATGACCAAATAAGGCATAGTGAATCTGCATCTCGAGTCTTCCTTAAGGTCATTTACTTGTAAGACCGTCATGTATTTCTTTTTTTTGTTCTACATTTACAAGTTCAGTTAAGCGGCTGCTTAGGCTTTTTAGCTCTCTATTGAAAAATGTTTTGTTTTTACTTTAATTTCATACAGACATATTAGACCCATCATGCTTTATTTATCCTCCATTTAGGGCAGCTTAGAAGCAATTTAATTGCCATATGCAAACCATTCTCTGTGGATCTGCTGTAGACACCTGATGTATAACGTGCTTGAATGTTTGTCACTAAGGTCCATAGACAGGGAATGCTATATCAAAATCTCTTTTGCTGCTTTGTAATGCCCTCCCTACAACCTGTGTAGTACATACCAAATAAAAGGATTTGTTTTTATTTCCTCTACCCTACCACACACCAGTTTCTTCCCCTCCCCTCCCCTCTTTATTTTTATTTCTTGATTCAATATTCATGCGTTTTGTGTCTGTTTCACTACCTACTCCCTAGCCACGTTTACAGTTTTTAGCACTTGTATACTATACTTCTTCCCTGCTGGCTGTGAAAAGGTTGAATTCAAATGTTTTATTTTCAAATGTATGGGTTGCTATTTTATATCAACTCCTACAACGTAGAACCATTTTCATAACTTGCACCTTATTAGCGTAATGTGAACGAGAGGTGGGCAAAGTTTGAAGGTTTTCCTACCCAGCTTCTTTAGTTTTTTTTTTATTTGGCAATCTTTTTGTGAACTTATTAAAAACTGCCGAGTTTAAAAAAAGACTAATCTGAGTCCGTTGTCCAAAACCAGATTTACTACAGAAATTCCCAGGTTTAAAACACTTTATCACTTACTTGCCAGGAAAAGCATCCAGCAAAAGAGATTTTGTAAATAATTATTTTACAAACACCTATCTCTTGGCAAAATTGAAAAACTCAACACATCTTTTAAACTGCAAAGTTTGCAAATGTACCCTCTTGTAATGGCAAAGTTTAAATGTTGTGATTTAGTGTGGCACAGATATGCAAAAATTGCACTTGTTTTATGGTAGTGCACAATATCGTGGAGTTTTTTTTTCCTGGTTGTCTCACTTTTTTAATGTATTCTGTTTCCGTAGGCTTTCTTCCAGGGTAAATTGAAGATCACTGGAAACATGGGTATGGCAATGAAGTTGCAGAGTCTGCAGCTCCAGCCAGTAAAAGCCAAGCTATGAAGAGCCCTTGTTTATCAGATTACGCTTTGTATCGGAGAGAAACCCAGATCTTGGTGTCCGCCATCTCTCTGGAATTAGCAGCTCATGGTTCTCTAGAATGAGGACAATTTCCCCCAAAGTTTCTGAGCCTCGTGGAGCCTGGAAGATCTTAGCATTGCCTTACTGTGCTGCATAGAATTCCCCTTGTACTCTTTACAATTAATTTACTAATTAAAACCGGTCTTTAAGTCAGAATCAGTCTCAGAATTGCCATTAAAAATCAAGTCCAATCTAAATCTGCTCATGATGAATTATCAGTAGAAACCATGAACTATGATATCCCTGTGCGCTTCACTTTGATTTTCAGAATACAGTGTTTGCTAATGTAAAGCATGTTGAAACCTGTATGCACTTTCCATGAACTGGCTTGTCGGAGCCTCATTCCCTGGTTAGAGGGTCAGGCGCATTTTGTTCTGTGATGGGCAAGTTTTTCTTTGGCTTCTGCCAGCCCTCTATGATTAATCTTTTTAATTTTCCATTTCTGAAGCATAGTTTTGAAGGTGTGTGACATTTTTTTGTGCTAAGAATATGAAGAAAATTCCGAATGCAAATCAGGTGGAAAAATGTATATTTTACCTTCTTTCATGAGACAAAAAAGTGGTACAACAGTTTTGCAATGATCAGTTTCTAAGCAATTCATCTTAATTTGTGGAGGTGGAATTGACATTATTGCAAGGAACTGGAGTATTGTAACAAGGCAATTGTAAGAAAGACTGATATTCTATTTTACCAGGAAATTAAACCTCGATTTAGAAGTAAATGAGACACTGGTGTGTTTTTAAATACTGCAGTACATCGGTGCTGTACACTAATTTTTCATTTATTTTTATCTTGTAATTTTTGGTGAATGTTAATTTGAGAATAAAATATTCCTTATACTATATTGTATATGAATTTCATTCTAATAATTAAAAGCATGTGCCTCAACCTGAATTTCACACAGCTCTGTGCTGCAGTTCTTTCTCTTGGAGATCCTGCAACCTGTTTGAAGCTAGATTCTTCCTTTCTGATGTACCATGTGGGGCACCCTGCCTTGATAATCACTTAGTTGTGTTTTATCTGAGACTTTATGCATGTACCAGGAAACCTAACATTCCCCCACCACTGCACCCTAAAATCCACTTTAGGCATGTACAAGTCCACCGATTAATTCACCTTACAATTATAGCAGTGCCATTGTGGCTGATGTTTATTTTGTATTATAGCATTTCTATAGTACTTTCCTACCTCCTGTCGAAGCCCGAGAGTACGTGCAGGTGAATTGGCCCTGGATCTTTAGCCAGATCTGTCCTAAATAGGTGCTTTTCTATTTTTGAATCTTCTAAGTTCCTTTGTGCTGTTGTATTTGGTGAATGGTGACTGTAACCTGCAAATCTAAGGATGGTAACCCAATTTTAACCGCCATTTGGAGCTGCTGGTACAGGCATATGTTTTCCTCAGAGCAAAGAGTGGAGCTAGCCTTGGCCTTCAATCTTTTGGTTTTTGGACTCTGGAGGCCTTGCTCCACTTTTTGTTCCTGATTCTGTTTAACACCAATAGTTTAAGAAAGTATCTGTTGCACCAGTCATCTCTTTTGGAATAATACATATAATACTGAACGTCCTTCCAAGACTGCATGACAGGGAGATAAATTGTTTACACCGATGACCAAGCAACCAGTGCCTTTACAATGAAAGTATTTTACAACTAATTTCTTTTACAATAAATGTGCCTTTACCACGAAAATATAAGTGTTTTGCAGGTAAATAGAATGTATATATATAGATATATCTCCTACTGGCAGTTTCCAGTAGTTAGTAATAGTTAGGACCAAAGGTTCCTTAGGGATAAGCGTTTGTTGTTTTGCCAGTAACTTTGGCGCCACTTGATGAATCTTCACAATTTATTTGTAAAAATGTACCTTTTTTGGTTCAGCTGCTGTGTTGAAGGTTTTGGGGTGATCCGTCAAGTAGGAGCTGAGAGAAACTGGGTGGGGGCGGTCCCAAAACACATTTTCCCCATGTATGTCTATGGGGATTTTTCATTTTCAACAAGAGTACAGCCCGAACAGCTGAACGGAATTGCACCAAATTTGGCAGAAAGCTGAATGTTGGTCCAGAAAGCATGATTTTATGATTTGGTGTAAATCCGTTCAGTAGTTTTAAAGATATTTAAATAAATAATTAGATATCTGGGAAACCAAACCCACTTCTGAAATTTGATTGGCTGCCAACTCTTCAACCAGGAAGTGTTGGCAGCCATCTTGGGACTCAGTAGAACCGAGTTCCACAAAAATGTAAAAAGAAATGGGACAGGGTAGAACACCCTGACCCCCTTGGCCTCTTGGGGGAAGGGGTGGCTTCATCCCCCAACCATCAGTGCGCCAGGAGGCGCATTTGCAGAGTGGTGGGCAAAAGGGATGTGGCCTCCAAGGAACTCTAAGCAATTGCGCTGTGTGGGACTGGAGGTACCTGTGGGATCCATTCACAGACCCATACCAGAAATACAGTTCAGCTAACTATAACTCCTGAATTTCACTGGTTTTGTACAGGTGAACCCCGAGCCTAACTAGAACATCCCAATATCCGTTGGTTTTATCAGTGAATTTATAAGGTTTTTTTAATCTTATTTCCTAAGTGTAACGTCCCTTTAACCTTTGGTTTTTTTATTGTATGTGTGTCTATATAGATATATATTATGTGTGTGTCTATATAGATATATATATATATATCGAAACTCCAAATCCTGGCCCGGCAATAGCTCCAGGAAACCACAGGCACGGACCTCAGCGTACTCGGCACAAAATCACGAAGACATCAGGATGATTCAGAAAGCAGTGAAACTTTTATTGGTCGACAATCACCACCAAATGATCAGGCATAGTGCCTGCCATGACGCGTTTCGCTCGCATCACGCGAACTTGATCACATGACGTGTCTCGTGATCTAAAAGCAATTTAAATAGCAGAACAAGGCAGGGATGGTGCTCAACTGCCTGTCAACACAAATAAACACAGTGGAAGAAAATGAAAGACAGACTATGTATCGGCAACATTTCTAATAGTTGAGAAATAACTGAAGTAACTTAAGGAATCATACAATATGCAATATTATATAAAATTGTAAAAATACATCATTGCAGCAGAACTGATATTTGCCAGTGCATTGAAAATTGCAAGCAATCCCATGAGCATTAAATGAAGATATCAATGTAAACATGTACATAATGGGCCAGTGCATTAACCATTCCTGAAGTTATAGGCCCACTATTATAACGATAATACAATGCAAGTGCATGAAAATTCAATCGAAGAACTACTATATAATTATATCATGGCTCATGGCATATAATAGCAAGCAGCAATAAAATCACATATAGAAATAAGTATATAAATATAAATATCGATATGAAGTGCAAGTGCATTCAGCTACTCGCCAATCGATAAATAAATACCATGCAAATGCATAAAAATTTAGTGTTCAGATGAGGGACATTGATGTTAGAACACAGGATCTAAAACTGAGTAATCACCTAATACATAAGTACATTAAAAAACGCTCAGCATATAAAGGAATTGATATAATTCATAAGCAACTTTAAAAGCATATCATAAAAAGATAAATTCAACATCAACGCTTTGTGTTATATTAGAAACAAGAAAATGCTGAATTATTAAAAAGTGTGAAAAAAAGGAGAGATTGTGCAAAATGTGCAGAGGTGTGCAAAATATCTAATGTGCAAAATAGTAGAATTCGCTAGCAGCAGCTGATTCCCTAAAAAAACTTATTTTTAAATAAGTCAGTATCACACATTTCGAAAAGATCTAAAATTCGAATTGTCTTATTGAAAGTCAGATTTGAAAATGATCAAATAGATTAATGAATAGCAATTAAAAAAAGACTGGTATTTAAAGACGCATTCATATTACGATATGCATAAAAGATATAAGAAGAAAGAAAAACTAGCAAAAATTTATAAAAAGTTATGGATATGTTCGTTGGTGTTTAATCTATTAGGCATCCTAGTATCAAGGGCTAAGATAAAGTGTGTCTCCAATTGCCTCAATTTCTTTTCTCTGTTCCCTCCCCGGCCGGGGTTGGGAACGACACCAAGCACAGAATAAGTGAAGTCTTTCAACTGGCTTGAAGTGGCGGGCAACCGGATAACTAGCATCAGAATTCACAATAGCCCTGATATGTTGAAGAATAAGCTTATGTACAGGAAGTTTACTACTTCCTATATATGCTAGGCCACAGGTGCATCTAAGAATGTATACAGCAAATCCTGTACGACAAGTCAGGTTATCCATAATCTCAACTTTAAATATGGGGGAGTGTCCACAAATTGAGCTGCACTCAGACACAGTGGCCTGGATATTTCTCTAGACACTGGCCTTGTTACTCCTTCATGCCCTTCCACTGAAGAAGGTGCCTCCTCTGTTGTCATTATGCGGAGGGTGGTAGAAGTATTAGACCTACAACTCCCTTCTATGGAGGTGAAGGCAGAGGCTCTGACAGAGGTGCTCCAGTCTAGCCAGGCACATGCAACCTCTATTGCCTTTCAACTAAGCCCTCATGGATACCCTTTTGGATACCTGGGCAAAACCATGTTTGGGACTGCCAATCAGTAGGCAGGTCACTCATTGCCATCGACCTTCTCCATGCAGTCCTGACTACCTTACTCAGCATTTCCTGCGAGAGAATTTGAAGGTGCAACCCTGACTACCTTGCTCAACAAGGAGCTACATTTGTAATTTGCTCAGGCTTGTACAGGACTAGCTACTTAGGTCTGGCTATGTTTACTAGTGTGGCACTTTATCACCACCACACCTGGATGAGATCTTTGAGCTTCTGCCAGAATGGCCATAAATCTCTGACGGACATGCCATTTGCTGACGAGGAAATGTAATCTGCCCTTGAACGTTTTAAAGAAAGTAGGGCCACATCAGGTTCCTTGGGGCTGTCTGCCCTACCAAGACAGTCCATCAGCAATTTTGCTTTTTTTCGGGGCTACTGTAAGGGTTTCCAATACCGCCAATGTCGGACCATGCTGTCAGCCCAACAGGTCTCCCAGCCATTTCAAGACAGAGACCCATGTTTACAAAGAGAACACCCCAGGCCAACGAGCAACTCGGGTCCTTCCTCCTCCAGTATCAGCAACCAAAAAACACTTATTGAGTCCTTTCCAGGACACACCCATTGTGTCAGAGGCAGGATGTGCTGTTTCCTCCAAGGGTGGCAAGCCATCACCTCAGAAAAGTGTTTTCTCCAAATTGTACTTCAAAACTACACCCTGCTATTTCTCACACCTCACCGCACATTCTAATACCATCAGGTTGCTGATAGAGCACAATCTGTCCATCTTGCAGCAGGAAGAGCAAGTTCTTTTGGCGAAAGGGTCACAGAGAGGATTACAGCATTGGAAGTAGGAGCTGGGTGTTATTCCCAGTATTGCCTGGTGCTGAAGGATGACTGAGTCTTCGTCCTATTTAAATCTGTTCCCGCTCCATGCCCTCCTTCTGAAGGACAAATTCAAGATGCTCACACTAGCCCAGGTCCTGTCTGCCGCAGAACCAAGAGACTGGATGGTGGTGTTGGACCTGCAGGATGCTTATCTTTATATCCCCATCCAGCAGGCCCACAGGCACTATAGCAGGATTTCTGCCACTGCTCATCTTTCTTGACTATAACAATATACCCGCATGACTCATATCATTCATCCCAATACTTATGAATAGTTAGCTGCAGCTGGTGTTCCCTGGTTTGTTTGAAAAAGCTTAATAGCTTTTACAAATGTTTTCCCATGCATATTCAAGGTCGTGTTTCAGGTGCCACAGACACATCCAGAAAATCAACCAGAATAAGCATCAAGTAACCGGCATAGATTTCCTCAAAGTGAACCTTCCAGAAGACAGCCCTCATCAAATTGATCCCCTGCACCTGTTCCTTGCTATAAGCAATTAGAATGCAACCTTTTGGAACATTCTAAAGTACCTTTAAATAGGCAGCCTCGCTAAGTTAATTATCTGCACCTGTTCCTTGTTACAAGCTATTAGAATGTGACCTTTATGAACATTCTAAACTTGTCTTATTTAAAGACCGTCAACATTCCTCCCCTACACTTGGCCTCTTCACCTGCCCCTTACATGTTTTCCAGTTGCCAGGACTCTGTCTTGCCAGCTCCCTTGATCCTCCTGCTTCAACCTCACTGCAAAGAACAACCTGCATTCGTTTTGCACATGAAAGGAAAAAGAAACAGACTTGATATTGGTATGCGCTGGTCTCAGTGTCAACATCATGCTGCAAAAAAAGGTAACCAGTGTTTATCTTCAACTTGTACATACTGTTGGCTGGGATCTGCCTGAGAGGACATGGGTGAAACTAACCCTGTCAATATTTGTTTGTGGGTTTGATGCTGAGATCATAAATGTAGTGCATTTATATAGCGCTCCGCACACCCCCGAAAGGGTCTCTCAGGCGCTGTGCACATACCGCTGTGGAACACTTCCTGGCCTTTCCCTGTGAAGTGCCCACTCCTGCACACCCCCAAGGTGAAGCCAGGCATCCTAGCGCTTTTGGGGCCGTTGTGGAGATTAAGCAAGCTATTGCCCAGAGTTGCAGAGTGGGACCCATGATCAGTATAGGCACCGAGGCGAGAATTATTGGGTCCGGGGAAATTGAGCCCAAGACCCACCGAGGCGGGAATTGAACCCTGGTCCGGGCCAGACCTCTGCATCAGGGTCCGCCACTCTAACCATTGAGCCACACTTCTCCACCTACTCACTACAGTTTCAAAAATGTTGATAAAGGAGCCTTGATGGACAATCTAAATGAAAACAAAACTGAAGGTTGGTTGAGATTTTAAAAGTTTTGCTGAGGTGATACCCCATAGCGTCTTGGTAGTTGTAGTTCAGTTTTTCATACAAAGTATTTTTCAGCTAATGCTGTCTTTCGAAATCGTATCTCTAGACACTAGTGTTTCGGGATTCCTCCCTCATCAGTAGAGAATATGTAAAGGTTTCTAGACATGCTGCCAATTTTCTCCGGTATAATCCCACTCATAGCGTGCAGGCGTTCCAAAGCTCGTCAGCTTAGGGGCTGGTCACGAGAGCCTTTTATCAGCGAAAGGGAGTAGGAAAGCTCTGCTTGCATGTAACAGTGCCATTACCCCATCGTGTCTTGGTAGTTGTAGTTCAGTTTTTCACACAAAGTTCATATTTTTCAGCTAATGCTGTCTTTCGAAATCGTATCTCTAGACACCAACATGCTGGAGTCCCACCTAGCTCCGCAGACGTTTCCTTTCTTCTGAGCCCTTCTGTATATGGTATGGTTTTATGCCTTTTCCTTGGAGCAGAGAGCATGTGACTGAACTACCAGGAAGTTTCTCTGATGTTTAACCACCTGGTGGAATCTTTAAGCACCAAGGTGGACAAACTTAGATGCTTAGCGTACCTCAAATGACCGTTACACCCAGAGGTGGTGCAGGGCAAATTTCATCAATGGGGAGAACCCCGGCCTAATCTTTTTGTCCACGCTAATAATGTACAATGTCAGCATGTATGTTCGTTGGAGTTCCCACAATGGCTTTCTCTCAAAGACTCATTCTGCCTATCATGGCGACCACTGCATCTCCTGCCCAAGTTCTGAATTTGATTTGAAAGGCCCAGGCCCAAGACATCCTAGTGGCCCTGGATGGGGCCAGAAGAATGTGGTACACAGACCTACTGGGCATGATCATCTTTCTGATGATGAAGTTGCCATTTTGGGAGAGTCACAAGCAGGGTAATGTGCTGCACCTGAGCCTTCGCAATCTCCATATCCATGCATGGAGATTGATTGGCAGCAGTTGAGCTCATTTGACCTTCCTCATAAGGTCATTGATATCATCATTTACAAAATCTTTATAAACCTGCTGTTGGGACAAATGTGTGGGCTAGTGCTGCATCTGTAAAACTGTCCCACCAAAATCTAAGTTGTCCAAAGTTTTGTATGTTTTGTCCCTGGTTCATCAAGAACTCGCTGTGGGCACTGTTTTGGTATATTTGTCTGCTTTTTTGGCTTTTTTATGGTTACAGACTTGGACTTCTCAACACTTGTTTCCGCCAGCACCCCTAGTGATGCCTCTGTGAGACTTAAACTTAGTTGTCACTTTTTTGATGTGTACCCATTTTGAACTACTGCACAATTGTCTATCAAGGCTTCTGATGTTGAAATCTGTTTTCTCATAGCCATAACATCGACTAGGCATGTGAGCGAGCTGCAGGTTCTTTCTGTCATCTCACTTTATACAACATTCTTCTGTTGAGGGCTCAAGCGTTCGATCTGCCAAAAGTGGTCACTCCATTTCATGTCGGGCACGATATGACCCTTTAGCATCCTTTGCACCACCTCATTTCTCTGAGGAGGAAGAGAGGCACCATTATTTGAACCCTGAGAGGTCCGTAAGCTTCTATATAGATGGCACCAAAAACCATTGGGTGGATAATTGTGTGGGATTCCCTGGGGATAAAAAAGGGCAAGGCAGTGCATAAATGGACCACTCGGTCCTGCAGGGCTTTTTCATTTGAGCAAGTTTACAGACCCACAATCCGGGGAGGTACTGCTTTATTATCCATTCACAAGGTGAGAAATCTGTGGTTAGAAGTATCCATCAGAAGAATAATTTACTTAACCTTCAGTACCACTCTTTCTGGGTAATACTCTCTAGCCACAGATTCCTTACCTCTCTGTTCTGTGCAGTGGAGTTTTTTCCATCTTAAAATGTCAGTCTAGAGATATACCCACTGTGCATGCCAATCTGTCAGTAAGCTCTGCGTCTGTGAGCGAGTACAGCCTAAGAAAGCAACTGATGTCAATGCCCATAGTGGCATTTATATGGGTCTCTATTTTCATCTAAAAAGCGGAACAGAGCGCAGCTGCACAATGACACCTATCTGTGCACAGTTGTACTGCTTTAAAGTTTCCATACCCAGTCGGCTGTCTGGGGAATATTCACTAGATGAGGAATATACGTTTGACGTATCCGCCAGAAAGAGTTTTGCCAAATGTATGTTACTTGTTCTTCAGTGTTGAAAAGCAGTATATTTCTGGCCCCTTTTGCCCTCACTCAGCAACACCTCGGATGATGGGCAATGTGTGGGTCATGCAAATATATGAAGAAGCAGAAGTTGGTGTTGTGTGTCACTAAGCTTCATAAGGGGAAGTGGGAGATGGTAGCAAGACACCATCTTCATTGGCTGAGCAGCCTAGGCCAAATGATCTCATTCCTGTGTCCGCTAATTACTCATTTTGCTCCACTGATGCGAGTGGTGGCAGGTGGAGCTGGGATTCCCTCATGCCAGGGGTAGCATTCACTTATATGCAGGAAGGTTGGTTCAGAGAAAGCTTCCAGCTTCTCCCTCTTTATCAGAGAAAGGCTGCCTTACTCCACATCCCAGGGGCCCTCATAAATAGCAGCCATCTTCGAATGTGTTTTCATGACCTTCCCTGGAAAGCGCAATTTTAAAATACAAGAATAAATGCTTCTAACTGTACATAGTTCCTATCACCAGGGTACATGCCCAATAAGCAGCCTTTTACCAGCAGTTACTTTGATCCATATAAACACACTACAGCTGCAAAGCACTGGAAAGGTAGCTCTCTGTGTTGCCATTGTCTGTCGCTGCTTCCTGCATAGGAGCCACAAAGGCTTTCAGCTGTAATATTGGAAATTAAGTCTTTTTGTTTTGCCAGCCACCTCTGCAAGGTCTAAAATTGTATAATTGACCTGCTGTGACCTGTTGATGTTCCCCCCTCGCTAGGGGCAAGGAGACCGGGAGCTGGGAAGAGGAGGACTACATCCCCCAGCCTCCCTAGCGGCATAGCGTGTTGCCACCAATGCCCACGGGGCCTTCAGCACCAGGAGGCGCCTACAAAAACAAAGAGGAACTCCCGCAGTGCTCGGTGTGCCCGGGCCAATGGCAGGCCCGTCTGCGCCCGTCCGCGGCTGTTCGAGGCCAGGCCGGGTCACCCTCCTTTGGTCTACGTCTGTGTGGGCCACTAACAGCACATCTACCTAGCCAAGTTTCTACGGGGGTATACGAGGATCATTGTGGAACAAGCCTAAGGCGCACCGGTGGGTGACAATCTCTGCTTAGGTCCTGCTTTTTCTATTACATTTAATATTTTAGCTTTTCCTTTTAATGGAAGTTCTCTAACAGAAGAGAGCAATTCTAAAGGGCTCGGTTTTTTATATTTGTGCGTCTTTATAATGCTATAATGCTTTCTATCTTGCACTGTGCACTTTGAACATAGTTCCTTGCTCCTTTGCATATAGCAGATTGTATTGTGTACTGTATCCCCTATAACGTCTTAGCACCTGGCACTTTAACCCAAGCACATTGTACTTTTGCATTTGGCACTATATGAGTGTGTATGTATTATAGATCATATTAGTTTATATTCTATACATAAATACCGCCCGGGAAGCCACTATGACTAAACGCAAGATTCAAAAAGCTATAATCGATAACCCACTGTTAGACCCGGGAGGTCCCAGGGACCACCGACTCCGACGTGGTAGCTTGGCGCGAGGCGGGAAGGCACGCCGGAAGCTATGTGTGAAGTAGTTGTACAGCACACACTGACACTGACCCAGTAAAGCGCATGCAATAAGAAGACACCACTCCAGGTTCATTGGCAAAAACAAGTATCTTTATCTACTTCTGGCCAAGGTAGGTAACGCAACGTTCTCACTTTAGACAGGATAAACAGTTTCTATAACATCAGGTCTCTACCGGTAACACTTCTATTACACATGTTCACTAAAAGTAACATTTCTTGTATTCACGGTCAACATAGGCAACATTTCTTATGCCCCTATTCGATTAAAGACAACTGGTCATATTCCGGTGTGGCATCAAAACATTCAACTTATCTCCTGCGGCATATATGCAAAATCAATACTCCGCCACCTTCCACCTATTCAGTTCAGCCAGCCAGGCTCCCTTTGGAGGGTACACAGGAATTGAGGCCCAGTCTAGTACAACCTCCAGGTCTCAATGTTACACTCCGGGCAGGTAACATTCCCCGGGTAGAGAGGCCATGCAGGCAGGGTTCCTTTGGTTGGGGCAGTCCCCCAGACAGTGGTCGCGTGTGTCTGGGCTTAGGTGAGTGTTGGTTCGAGCCCCCAAGTCTCGTGTGGGAATGTGGGCCTTACCGCAGCTCCGGACCTGACAGATGCAGGCCGCCTCCTCCCCAATCAGCCCACTCCGACCCTCGGGCCTGGATCTGGGGGAGGCGGGCTCTCTCTATCCACCCTCACTGCCGGAAGACCCGGTCCGGGTCAGTCAGGGTGCCGCTTTCCGCAGCGCAGCTCCCTGCGAGGCCCGGGCGGGCTCCGGGCTCCTTAATCGGCCCAGGAACGAATAGGAGCGCGGCTTCCCGGGGGCGCGGCCTATGACGCGGCCGGCGCCCTGGTTGCTCAGCAACGCTCGCTCTTCGCGCTACAGGCCCAGCGCGGCCTCGGCAGCACCCGCGGCGGCCCTCCCCACGCTTCGGGGGCCACGGTGGATTGCAGGACACGCGATCTTCTTCTTGGGAAGCCCCAGGGCTGCGGCGGTGATTCAGGACAACGCGATCTTCTCAGGGGCAAAGTCCTTGCATACAGGTACCCGGGCAGCGGCGGTGATCTTTGGCAAACAGCGCTCCTTGTCTTAGCACGGAGGGGGGCGACTTCCGGTGCAATGGCAGCACAGTCAGGTCCTGGGCACCCCAGCACAGCGCTCGCAGGATATGGCAAGTTCCTCAAGGGGAGCGCTTAGTTGGCACGGCGCTAGAAGAAGGTGACAAATTTTGGCAATCCAGCGCTTGGGGATACAGCGCTTTACCTGGTGGTTCCCAGCCACAGCAGCGCACGCAGGTTCCTCAGCACTCAGGGATCACAGCACTTGTTAGGGAGATCCAGGTGTTAGGTTCACAGCGCTTCTTCCCTCAGTGCTGGCAGTAGATGACAAGCATTAGTGGCAGAAGTTAGTTGCAGTGGGAGGAAGGATGGTAGTCTTGGGCAGACACACTGGAGTTGGAACCCCGGGTTCCCCTCACACTGGGCAAGGTCAGCAGGCTGGCAGGATCACTCAGTTATCTTGGGGACAGCAGGGCCTAAGCTCAGTCAGCCTCAGTAGTGTAGCTTCCCCCTGGCTCAGCAGCCTATACTCCAGCGAGGGTCCCCAGGTCCAGTAGTGCAACAACTGACTTTCAGGTTTTCCCTCCCTTACCTTTATACTCCTAGGTCAGGAGACCCTACAAAAAAGGCTGCAAGATCTGGCGCCAGCCTGGGGGGTGGGAAGATTCTAGAAGGCTCTGGGGACTCTGTGGTGGCTTCTCTGGTGACAAGAGGCGGGACGCTCAGGGTTACTGTAGCATTATGTCCCAGCCTGATCCCAACTACTAGCGTGCAGATAGGACAGTGGCCACTCCACAGTAGTAGGGGCCTAAGGCAACCATATTGTTAGGAGAGAGCACCTGCACCTCAGCACTGTTCAGCAGCGGTAAGGCGCCCAGAGTCCTATGTCCAACAAAAAAAAAAGGCGGTAAAAACTGAGGCAGAAAGGGAAAAATGCGGGGTAAGACCACCCTAGGGCTGACAGGTCTAACACCCACGTACTACAATCGACTCATTTTTAGTGCGAGCAGTTAGTGCAATCACCGATGAAATTGATAGGACAGAATGTCATCTATACCCTGGCACGATGGTAGGGGAACAGATAGGTAAGCGGACTCCTACAGGGAGAGCCTATGCAATCTGTAGAAGCTGCCCCCACTGTGCCCCATGGAACACTTAGGCCCCAGGATAATGCTTTAGAATCTGAACATGATTTGTTCATTCAACCTCTTTCCCCCACTTGCACACATCTGATAGATCGCCATCCCCGAAGAGGAAGAGAGGTTGTAAGAAGAGACACACAGCAGTGGGTATTCTTAAAGGAAAGAAAGGTCCTATACAGACCCCTAAAGACCCGATATCTGATCGTCTAGATGGCCAAGGTACCACTGTCAATTCACAAACAACATTAATTATAGCCACAATTGTATCTAAGGTCGAGGAGTTGCTTAGGCCAGTCCATGAGAAAATTGATAAACTGTCTAGTGAGGTGACTAAGATCTGCGGCCTACTGAGGGACACTTGCACTAGTGCCGGGCCAAAGAGGGATACAACTAGGGGAGGGATAGATGAGCTTGCGCCTAAGATAACTACCCCTATTGATAATGGAATAAACAAAGGAACAGGTAGAGAACCTCTTGGGGGCCGAAATGACATGGCAAGAGCAGGGTCCAACAGCGGAATTAATGAATTAGTAATCCATAATCCGCCTAGACAGCAGGGTCTGATTAATCAACCCCAACCAGTTCGAGGGGCTAGGTTGGACGGAATGGATGCGGAATATCCAATAGCTACCTTAAATAAGTCCGGTCACAATATAACCCAAGAGAGGAGAGTAGATGCTCTCATCAACCTGCCCCCTGAATGCTGCTCATATGTCGCCGTCCTGTTGAACGTGCCTCCCCTGCAACCAGGACAAATGGAGAGCCATGATACCCTAAAGAACAGAGTAGTACACTGGCTTAACAAGAACTGTGGCTTTCCAGTGACAGGAGATAATCAGATTCTCCTGACACAAAGAGTCATAAGGATTGACCCCTTACGGAAGTGTCTCAAAGGAGACTGCATAATTATCAATTTTAGAACTCCTAGTTTGTCTAGAAACACCTTAGCTAGAGCACCCCCCATTGCCTCAATCTGATTCAATCATGACATTGTTACCACTTGGTTTCTTTTATAGGAAGCTAAGGTTTACACAACACAGGGTAGTTGATCAAAATCCCTGGAGTATGAACTTAACTTTATCAATTCAATCTCACCATGATATACCAATTTCAAACAGATACCAGACCTTGAGCTCTCTCCAAGAAAATGATTGTCATAAGGTAATTAACCATCTTAGATCTGAGCCATATCCTACTGGAGGCTGGGTTGATGACAAAGATGCAGGGGGCTTATCTATAATGGGTCTCCCTCGGACTGAGCCTACTGTCACTATAGACACACAGTGTATCTTTTTAGAGGCTCCATCTGTAAGTCTGGATAAAGGAAGTAATGGCAAGTACACTCAAGTCAATTCCGGGATAACACCTGAGAATGGATATATTATAACCACCTGGAATGTCGTAGGCTTAATTGGTAAACAGGAGTCACCAGTTTGGCAAGATTCTTTTACCACCGACCGTGATATAATTTGCCTGCAAGAGACCTGGTGTACCGAACCGGTATATGTAGAAGGGTTTACATAATATTGGCTCCAGGCTGTGCCTTCGCCAGCTGGTAGAGCCAAAGGGGGGCTCCTGACCCTTATTTCATATCTGCATTTATTGTTAAAAGAGCTATCATTATAGGAGCGCACTCTCCGATTTTATGGTTACATTGCAAAGATGGTAGGGGTGTGGTCATGGTCAATTACTACAATAATGTGTTTGAAGCCATAAGACAACTATCAACCAACAAGGATATTACTATCAAACCAGCTGACAAAGGTGGGGCAATAGTAATTCAGACCACAGTGGCATATGGCAAGGAATATAGAAGACTGTTGGGAGACAGAAGAAACTATGCAATTTTACAAGAAGACCCCACAGAATCTTTACAGATCCAAATCACAGGGATGGTGGAAGAAGCTTTAGCGCATAATTGGGTGTCCAAAAAAGAGGCCGATTTTCTAATCCATAAATCACCATGGACCCCATATTTCTACACCATCCCCAAGATGCACAAACCTGGAACAACCTCCGGGGTGCCCGATAGTTTCAGGCATTATGTCTAAATTTGCCGATGCCTTCCTCCGCCCATTAATTAAACAAGCATTTGCAATACAATCGGTCTCGCATTTGTGAGCGTTAGAGCTATTGGTGTTGTAAATGACAATGTCTTTTACACCCATGTGTTTTGGTTTGGAGTGGAGTGAATGTATGTGGTTTGGATGGGTATTATGTGTGTTGAATTGGAATTGTTGTGGAATTGTGTAGGGTAGAATTGTGTGGTGTGTAGTGTATTTGTGTAGTGGAATTATGTGGGATGGTGAATAGAAAGGGGTGAGAGTTGCACAGAATAGATGAAAAGGAAGACGGAGAGGGTTAAGTAGTTTGTGCATGAAATGACAAATGAACTCCAGACAGTGGAGTAGAAAGAGTGTGCAAAAAAGAGAGAAAGAATGGGAGGTGCAGGCCACAGATGCATTTTTCTGGCATGGAACTGTGTGACATTGCGTGATGCTTATTGGAATTATGTGTCATGGTGAATAGTAGTGCATTTATGTGTATTGCTGGTATGTGGCATAGAGTGCATTTATGAAGGGTGTTTATGTTGTATTGTGTAGAGTGTAATTATGTGGAGTGTAATGATGTGACGCTGATTGGTATTATGTGGAGTGTAATTATGTTGTGTTTAGAATTCTGTGGCACTGAATTGTGTGTTGGTTGTGGAATTATGTGGGATAGTTTGGAGTGGTATTTTGTGGCATTGTGTGGAGTAGGATTATACGGTGTGGAATTATGTGGCATGTTGTGAATTTGAATTTATTTTGTGGAGTCTAATTATGTGTTTTGGAATTTAGTGGAGAGGTGTGGAGATACATTCTTCAGGACCGCAGCATGTTCACTGTAAGGTGGATTCCGGTGCCTTTGGTTTGATGCTCTCTGTTCGTTTCCTTCCTAAGTCACCTCCCTAGCTATCTTTATGCTACAGCTTTATAGATAGTCAACAGCGGGCTTTGTTGCATCAAGCGCGTAGCTTGGTCATTGAGATTCAGGGCCCATACATCATGACTTTGCAGAGGTTTATAAAATTGAGCGGAACATTTCTCAACTTTCCTGCGTGTCTTTTATTGACCACAGAAACATAAGAAGCGGAGTCGTATCATAGGTAGATTGTCTGTCTGCACGTTAAGCCTTTGAGATATCTACTGTTAAAACGCAAAAGGCTTGCATGCAATACCAACTGTTACTTAACGTTACTGTTAACTCATGTAAGTGATATTTAAAAAGGAGTGTTACACGAAAGAAAGATACACGATTTACAGAGTAATCAAACAGGACCAGAATGCAGTATTAGAGATCAATGTGCAGTTATATTATTGCATGTCTAAGGTATGTGGACCAGGTGCATTGCTGAGCAGATGTAACTGAGAACCGAATGCCAATCAGATTACATTCCATCATTGTTTGATCAAAATGGGTGAGGAAGTGGAAAACGTAGGAAAAGGAATTGTGGCTTTCCTGAGTTTGAGGTGGGCTCTGCCAACCATGAAGGCAGGAAGAGAGCCGAGGACAAACAAGGTCTTTAAGCTATGTGAAAAACACAGAAAACGAGGGGCAGTCACAGTGGCAGCAGACTTCTGCTGTGGCATTGATTTGGACACACACACAGTGCTCATCCTGTGACCCACGATGTCAAAAGGGTGAGTAGAGAGGGGGGCGTCTGATGCCCACGAGGTGTCCCAACACAGCCATCGTAGCACAGCTGAGCTCTGCAGACCCCCAGTGCGGCACAGCTTTAGTTATCATCCAGTAGATGAGTAATGCACAGCCCGTGGTGTGTAATACAGACGAGGTATGCAAAAACAGCAAAATAGAAAGGTTACAAAAATATAACAATAATTATAAATGCAGTTAAACTATTTAACATTAAAACTAAAAGTGGTAGAATGGATTTTCTGCTCATTTCGACTTGCTATAGTCCATACATTTCATTTAACAAAGTCATCTCATAAATACGTGACAACAGAAACAAAATCTCCCCAAAATACATGAAAATAAAAAGTAAAAAGCACATGTATAGCTCCAATTCAACCTGCCACTCTTTACCTGCCTGCTGATTTTTCTGCTGCCTATTAGTCTGTTTCTACAGCTGTGTGAGGTGCACTGGCATCCTTGAACAGGGTCAACACCATCCTGTACATAAAGTAAAATGCATAACTGCAACTCCCTAAATAAAGTGCAGACATGGGACGCTTGGATCATAGTGACATGTCATTCGCCATATGACACATGAAATTACACAGTTGCATGCGTGGTAAGCAGAACGTGATCTAAACATATCGCACTTATTTGGTCAAGAGCACATAACCGATCAGGCAATTTCACAACATACTAAAAAAATACATAATGTCAAAATTACGAATGTGCACAAACACACACACACACAGAAACATGCACACACAGCTGCTGCACTACTCCTGATGAACATTTCCAAACATCAATCATAAAGAGCGTGCAGAGTGTGCTGCATCATCTACTCTCAGGCTTTGCTCCAAGTAAAACTGATTATAAATTAAAGAAATTAAGACAGTGGCCCACGTGACTTGCAGTCTCTGTGAGCCTTGAAACAAGATGGCCAAGAGATTAACCTGAACATAAAAGGATTCTAGTTTCTCAATCCTTATAGAAAGCAACAGGTTTATAAAGAATACGTGAAAGAAATGGGTGTGTTATGAGAAGAGGCACTATATATCTTGCATCCTTTATTACAGTAGATAGCTTGCATCCTTTATTATATTCAATGTAGACACGGGTGGATGCTATAAAGCATTTTTCTCTTTATCCAATGCACATGGGTCACTCTGCTATTGCTCTGAGGGTGACAAGACCTCTTAAACGAGGGGGATGCACACTATTCCTCACTCATTTTCTTGTCACTAAACGGCTATGCAGCAACTAAGTCAGGAGAGTTGCACCGCTCTGGCCAGTCACAAAGCATATAAAAGGACACTTCCTTAGATAGCCTACATTGCAATCCATCACTTATTAAGGTATTTTACAGCTTAAAACGCTCATGCAGTAGAGCGCGTTGTCCATATGTTTTTGTCATTCAGATCTACCCCCAAAGAATTTCCATTTGCTACAGGATAAATTACATACTAATGCAGGGAGCTTGGTGAGTGTTCAGTTTCAGGGGAATGTATCTACCTGCAATACTTTTGCATTTCGTAATCAATGCTGGATGATCTGTCAACTCCATGCCTTCAGAGGTGCTCAACTCTTGTTCTTGTGTGGCTATTGCCCCTGAAATGTTTCCTGTGAGGCTAGTCACGTTGCTGGGTTCTGAGAAGACTCAAACCACGATCGGCAAACTACTTACACTCCGGTACCAAGATACCTTTAACATGACAGTCACCGAAACAAAATACTGTATTTGCAAAGGTAGCTCATAACCAGTGAGCAGGCGTGCACCCATCTCTCCACCATTGAACACTCCGGGTTCACGTAGCCTGTTAGACACGTCTCAGATCAGTTTTACTTGGCATCCGAGCGTACGTAGGTTATGCGTCAGTGTCTTTCTAAGTGGCAATTGACAGTTGCCAAGTGGCTCGTCATAATCGTGAGTAAACTAAAAATAGCGCCCCGTGGTCTTGGTGCACTTCTAATGCTGACGAGTATGAGGGAGAAGCAAGAGCGAACATACAGTAGGAACTCCTTGCAGGTGCCAGTTCAATGAGTCACTATCATAATTTCTTATCCTGAGGTATTAAATAGTTATGAGCTACACTCTGCAGCACTACCTTTAGACGCCAAGAACACAGCGGGTACGTTAGCCCTGATTCTAGCATTCACGTGCTACAGACAACTATAGAAGCCCTGTCACTACCCTCGAAGGGCTAAAATCTGTAACTGGTGCAAAGTGGCTATTTCAGGGTCTCTCCTGTCTGACCTTAAACAGCCGAAAGAAGCGACAGGGGCCAAGGACGCTGGGGCGCCGATTCATGAGACGCACTAATACTTTTTGGGGGGTCATGGGGTACAGGATACCATTCAAACGATAACATACGGTGGGTTAGGAGAATTTAGAGAATGGGGTAAGGAGCGTATGAGCTTCTTGCTATTGAAGCTGTGGTTTGGTAGCTAGAGCGCATCCTTTCGAAGGGGATAGTTGCCGAACTGCACTATTGGGACGGCCAGGGTTCGTTACCTGGGTGGGGGTCAGCTCCTTTCCTAGCTCGTCCAACTCCAAATTCCCGTAGCGGACCTGGAGAGGATGCATCGGCTTCTCTTCCCACCACATTGAGGTTCAGTGGTCCTTTCCACGCGGCCAAGTCGAGCGGCATGGTGGGCGACGGGAGGAATGCACAAAGAAAACACGTCAGAAAAAAAGCGGCCATTACGAACGTGTGGACAGCGCTCCCTTCGATCAAAGGAGGCCGCAGACAGCGGCGCCCTGCACTCACATTCACAAATGAGTAGTGTCTGCTAGTGCCTGCGCGCGCATGCGATAGAAACAAGCAGCGCATGCGCTGCAACAAAAAAGGAGTGCTAATTTACTGACCAATCCCACAACAAACAAACATTTAAAATGCAATAGGACTCGTATTTATGCGAGACCTATTGCATTTTAAACGGAAGTGTGAGCATTAAAAAGGCACTAACGGGAGGAAGTGGGGGGTTGCTGCTGGCCTGAGAAGTGACGGACTGTGGGAGGGAAGGGGGGAGGCAGGGAAACGAAACGGTTTTGAAAGTAAAGGGGCCGATAGCCGTGGAAGGACAACAATGACGACATGGCTGTCAGGAGGCGGGATCAAGTTTACAAAAAACAATCAGAATGCAGCATTTACGTTTGCGGCCAATCACAAAGATAGGTGTAAAGTGGGCGGAGCTTCCCCCACTATACTGTATACAGTATCTCTCGACGAGACAGCGCATGCGCTGCCTAGGTGAGACCTAAAAAACAGACACCTATGGGATGGTAAACTTACGCTGGCCACGCCGATGTGGAACTCGGAGAAACTGGGGAGCCTCTGGAAATCCAAGGGTTTTGATAAGTGGGATCTTATAGGATCTCACGAATCAAGGACATTTGGGGGGAGGGCACGGTTTTGCCATTTGCATCCCTTAAAACTCAATACAGCTTGATGGATACTGAATATTACTGTTCTCTCCAAATCCGCCATGCGTTACTCACTCAAATCCCTAGCGACTCGACGCTCCCGGAGGCCTCGCCATTGGAGGCTAGAGTGCTGGACGGACACATCCCAGAGAAGACCATTTCCCTCATTTATAGGAAATTAATTAATAACATGGACGATCCACTACAGATTCTGAAGGGAAAGTGGGACAGTGACGGCCTAGAACTGGATGACGAGGACTGGCAGGAGGTGGTCTCCTCCCCAAGGGTGGTGGCAATCCAGGCCAGGCTGAGATTAGTGCAACTTAAAATACTGCATAGGACCTATTTGACGGGACCCGGATTGGTTCGTATGGGACGGGCAGAAAGAGGAGAGTGTAGACGGGGTGTGGAGAATTAACAACATTCATCCACATACTGTGGAACTGTCAATGGATAGAAGCGTATTGGAGAGACATCCACCACACAATGCGGGCAGTACTAGAGGTTGACATGCAGCCAGAGGCGCAGAGATGCATACTAAACGTCTGGGAGCCTACAGACCTCAACACGTACACTAAGCAATGCGCAACATTGGCGTTTATGGTGGCAAAAATGAACAACGCTGAAGTAAGGAGGAGGCCAGTTGAAGTAGAAGGTGTAGATTTATTAAGACACACAAAGAGCCGCCCCAAGCACTGCCAAGGCACTGAAGGCAACTGTCACTCTGCGCATTCCAAGTAACCTACAGATAACATTCTAATATGACATCATGAAGCTTAGCCCGTCTAGATACCAGAACACATCACCACACCTCCCCCCTTTTAACAGAATGAGAGAAAAATCATGAAAAGAATAAAAGAAAGAAAAGAATAAAATATTCAATGTAAACACAAATTGAGAAGACTCAAACATAGTCTTGCAACTTTCGTGGTTTTGCACAGATCCTAGAACTTTTCCTAACACAGTCTTCCCCCACAGTTATCGGTTTACTTTTGATGACCTCATGGTGAATACAAGGATCTTTTGCTACACGTGAAGTACTCCACCAATTCCCATTAGACAATTTAACTGCGTTCTTTCGCATATCAACAATCTGTAGTGAGTCAAGAAATTTGGAAAAACCTTTCCTCACTGAGACTGGATTTTTTATTCTAACCCAGTCTCCTATGCTGAGTTTATGTGTACTTTTTGTGGTGGGAAATTTGCAGTATTTAGAAGAGACTTCATTTGAGGTTTTCCTCGCAGAATCCCACACACACCTCATGTCGCAACCAAGATGAAATGATTTGACCATCCAAAAAGGATAGACTTGAGAAGGAGCTTTACTACCTCTCTTCATTTCAAAGGGTGAAACATTGGTAGCCACATGTGGTGAAGTGCGATAAGACCATACCAGATCCTTTACAGCTTGAAAAACACACGACCTGGATCTAAAAGCCACTTGTACACATTCCACCACTACTCTGTTGAACCTTTCAGTCTTTCCATTACTCTGTGGGTGATAAAGTGGAGTCCTTGTGTGTTTGATGTTACAAGAATGTAAAAATGAAGTCATTTCATAAGAGACGAATTGAACACCGTTATCAGTGAGAATCTCTTCAGGATAACCTTCTCTACGAAAAATATTATCTAAACAATTGATGACACTTTTAGAATCTGGCACTGAAATAGGTTCAACCTCTACCCACCTTGATAAGTGGTCAATAAGAACAAAAAAATATTTCGAATTTGAGGGAAGTATATGAAAAGGCCCAAGAAAGTCCATACCCAGTTTTTGCCAGGCTCTGCCAGGAGAAGGTACAGGGGAATCAACGGTACCCTCAAGTACCAGAACTTTGTCACTTGAGTTGCATCGTGAGCACTGCTTCACTAATTCATCAATTTGTGTATCCATCCTGGGCCACCAAAAATCATTCCTGACTTTCCTCTTAGTGATAGTTGCACCCAGATGACCTGAGTGTGCAGCAACAATGATCTTCTCTCGATAACAAGAAGGAGGAATGAGTTTATCCCCTCTGACAACCTTCCCATCTTCCACTGAGAGTTCATCATTGACTTTCCAGTACATCTGAAGCTCATAAGGAAGACACTTCTCCTTCGGCCACCCTTTCTTGATCAAAGAAATGACTTCTTTGAGAATGGGATCTTCGCTGATCTGTACAACCCAGTCAACTTCAGCAAAAGATAAATTGTCCTGATTAATTGCGGCAATGAAACACTCCTCAACCTCAGTTTCCCAATTTTGCTCATCAATATCTTGAACAGGAAGTCTTGAAAGACAATCTGCTCTGCAGTTCTTTCCACCAGGAATATATTCTACAGTAAAGTTAAACTCTAATAGTTTCGTTGACAAGCGTGCCAAGCGAGCTGTGGTGCGCTTGAGTTTTTTCCCTGAAAGAATGTCAACCAAAGGGCGATGATCCGTTCTGAGAATGAAAGATCTCCCCCAGACATATTGTTTAAATTTTTCAATGCTCCATACACAAGCCAGAAGTTCTTTTTCAATTACCAAATACTTCCTTTCAACAGGACGAAGCGTCCTGGAAGCAAATCCGACAGTATCCTCTCTTCCATTGGAGCGTTGTGAAAGAATGGCTCCCAAACCATACTCAGAAGCATCTACAGTAACAATCGTTAGTTTCCCTTCAACAAAAGCTTGTAAGGCAGGAGCTTGCACTATGTGATTTTTGATGGACTGAAAACCTTTTTCACACTCCTCAGACCATACAAAAGTCGCTCCCTTCTTCAGTAACGCCCTAAAACACTCTGTTGTCTTAGCAAAATCCTTCATAAATTTGGAATAAAATTCACATAGCCCCAGAAAGGACATAAGTTGCTCTTTGTTTTGAGGATGCGGCGCATCTATTATGCTTTTTATGAGACCCGGTCTGGGTCTAATGCCATGTTCAGAAATGACGTGTCCAAGATATTCAATTTCTTTTACTTTTAAAGTACACTTGTTTTTTTGTAGAGTGACTCCTCTATCTGCTAGGACACTGAACACTTGGTCAAGAACATAATCATGCTCAGCTTCACTCTGGGTAAAAATTAAAATATCATCCTGAAAAACAACAACGTTAGGGTTATGTTGAAACATTTCAGTCATCAATCTCTGGAATATGGCAGCAGCCGAAGCAAGTCCAAAAGGAAGACGACAAAATTGAAATACTCCGTCTGGAGTGACAAAGGCAGTGAGGTGTCGAGACTGAGGATGTAGTTCGACTTGGTGATAGGCCGCCTTAAGATCAAGTTTAGTGTACCATGAGGAGGAACCCACTTTACAAATAAGATCTTCAATCCGTGGTAGGGGAAACCCGTCAACCCAAATAGCTTCGTTAAGGCTCCTCAAGTCAACACACATCCTCAAATCTCCAGACCTCTTCTTGGCTAAAACTATGGGAGAAAGCCAAAGAGTAGATTCAACTTTTTCAATTATTCCTTGGTTGCACAATGATTCTAAGTGTTTTGACAGGTCATCTCTAATTGACAAAGGAACATTCCTGAGTTTATGTTTGATGGGAGTGACATTCTCTTTTAATTTGATAAAATGTTGAAAATTCGTAATTTTCCCCAGACGATCTTCAAAAATTTTACTATATTTCTGTTCCCAGTGAGTAACAGGAGATGAGACAGATAGAGAATTAACCCCCTTATCGGAAGAAGACTGACTGGTGTTAGGAGGGTCAATGAAAACTGGATTAGCTAACCCGGGTTTGATGGTGAGCCCAAATTCAGCTTGGTGAATAAGACCAAGAACATTTATCCCACGCTTTGCTACATATACTTTCCCATTGATTTTTTTTCCAAAAACATTTATATTCGCCCAGAAATACCCAATTAAATCTATTTTACTTCCTTCGAAGGCTACCGTGAGAATGTCAGGAGGAAGTAGATTCTTAGTGGATTTAAATTTCACGTATTTCTCATGAGAAATTATCGTTATACGTGCTCCAGTGTCTACCAGAAGTTGTATGTGGTTACTATCAATTGTGACATCAACATCAGGATCAGGAATATGTTGTGTTGTGTCTTTCTCCGAACAGCTTCTGACCACAACAACATACTCTTGATTTACGACGTCATCAGAACATTCTTCAACTGTTTGTTCACTAGAATCATTAAGAACACAATTCACACCTCTTCTGTTACCACTCATACAGACTTTTGCAAAATGGCCCATTTTACCACATTGCCCACATTGTTGATTCAAAGCAGGACAGTTTTTAAAAGATGAAACATGCATATTGGACCCACACCTGTAACAATTTACTCTATAGTTGTACTGCCTATAGGGTGTAAAGGTCTTCCCACCTCTATATGGTCTAAAATTTCTCCCCCCCCCTAGGTATGGCAAACCCTCTAGAAGGAAGAGGAGGAGGAACAGAAGAAGAAGGTTTAGTGGACACAGCACCAGAGATAGTGACATTAGATAGAGCAGATTCCAGTTGTTTAGCATCATCCATTGATCTTTCAATGCTCTTTGCAATGTCAACAGCTTCATCTAAAGTAGGATCCTTGCAGGTAAGTAATCTTTGCTGTATTTTTTTGCAATGACATCGTGCAACTAGTTGATCACGGACAAGTTGAGATGTGAAATTTTCAAATTCACACTTTGCAGCTAAAACCCTTAAGGCAGTGATGAAAGTGTTTATACTCTCATTGGGTTTTTGTGTTCTTGTAAAGAAATTGTATCTGTGTACAACAATGTTTTTAGTTTTTGTAAAATACTTGTCTAACTGTAAGACTGCTGTATCAAATTCATCTGGATCTTGACCATCAGACGGTTCCCAAGGAGGAAGATGATCAAAGACGTTCTGTCCTTCAACACCCAAGTGATAATACATCAGGTTTTTCTTTCTTTCCGGTCTAAATCTTTGAGCATCGATAGCACCTAGATAAGCTTTGAATGATCTAATCCACAACTTCCATTCAAGTTGTGGTTCACCCGGATCTTGTAAAAAAGGTGCTGGCGGTGTAACACTTTGCATTCTTGCGACTTAAGATGAAAAGAAGATCTCAAAATGAAAAACAAAATAAAATGCTTAATAAAAATGAAAACCATAACAAAGTAATCCACAAGATGGCAGTGAAGGTTTAGTTTTCTTCAAATTTTCGTAGAAAATAGCAACAGACTGAACCACGAAACAGTACTGTGCATATCAGTGAAGTCAGAAGAACAGAACTTGCATGCAATATTGAAAGTATGCACTACAACGATTTTCACCTTCAAAATATGTAAGTATATTCTCTAAACTGTTTCTCTTTAAGTTTATGTAAAATAATATCAGCAGCAACGGTAAAATAATCTGTAAATTGCCAAATTTACATTTGCCTGTTCCTGTTTCTTGTGTCAATAAATTGATCACTGACACACAACAGCTGTGCGTGTCAGCGCAAATCGCTTCAAAAGCAAATTACGAAGCGCTTCTGCTCCGTCGTGCCTTGTTGTTGTGTTGCTATGACAACTAGACGAGCACCGTCCGCGTTATGACGAAAAGCTGTGTGCATCAGCGTGATGCGCAATGCGTTGCGTTCCAGCTGACTCCACGAACCCCGAGGAATGGATTCTGCTCACGTCTCGAGAACAAGTAAGCCTTTTACGTTAAGGCGCGCGCTGAATATTCTTCTCTTTTTTTTTTTAAATGAATTTAATTTAAAATTGTGATTCACCAGTCCGTCAAAAGTCTATTCTCAAAGGTGTGAGTCTTTCCGAGACTAAAGACGACTCAATGTGAATAGAAAAAAAACACGGGCACGGCTCTCTGTGTGCTAGTCTTTGCGAAGTCTCACTACAAGTGAAACGTGCCCCAGAATAAGATAAGCAGAGGTACTCACAGTAGCCTGAAGAGCAGGAACGGGCAGGAACTTAAAGACACCTGAAAACGAGACACGAAACAATTCAGGAATTTCGCCGATTCAGTTCATGTCATAAGGTCTCACGTTAGGCTCCAATCTGAAACGTGTGGACTCGTATCCTATCCTGTCGCCAATGAAGTAAGGAGGAGGCCAGTTGAAGTAGAAGGTGTAGATTTATTAAGACACACAGAGAGCCGCCCCAAGCACTGCCAAGGCACTGAAGGCAACTGTCACTCTGCGCATTCCAAGTAACCTACAGATAACATTCTAATATGACATCATGAAGCTTAGCCCATCTAGATACCAGAACACATCACCACAAACGCACAGCTGTGGGGCGCTGGTCGGCCACCCCTATTGGGGAGGTGGAAGGAAGATCTAGACTGGTGCATGTATAGGGAAAAGTCCGTTTTTATGGCTAGGGGATGCCCTGGGAAGTGGAGCAAGGTATGGGGAGCCTGGAACTAATACAGAGGTGATATTTGTCCCCCACCTTGTCAGCAAGTTGATGAAGAGACTCTTGATACCCCTTAACCGTATAGATATGATAATTGTAACATATTTTGAAATGTACAAGATATTACCGAGGAATGCTGAAGTCGCCTGCTTGTACTTAATTGATGTGATTCAGTCGAAATTGTTTAATAAAAAGAAATAAAATAAAAAAACAGTCACCTACCTTAAAGATACCAAAGCGGTACTTCAGCAACTACAAGATCTGACCTTTGATCCTCATAAACAACTACTACTGGGGCTCGACGTGGAGAGTTTGTACACGAGTTTACCCCACGACGAGACACTTAACATCATGGAAGAAATCCTCTTCAGCAACACATGGGAATACCAAACACCACGGAATCTCGTAATGGAGTGCATCAGCTTGGCACTTACAAAATATTTCTTCCAATATGGGGATACTCTCTACATACAGAAACACGGGACCAGCATGGGGAGCACTTTCGCTCCCAGCCTGGCAGGTCTCTACGTAAACCATCTAGAGACCTCTAGGATCCTGCATCAGAATAACCCTTTCAGGCACAACATCAAGACATGGAAGAGGTATATTGACGATGTGTTGGTCATATGGGAGGGAGACTGTTACGAATACCAGTAGGTTCCTCAGGAGCGTCAGGAATCTGGAGAGAATACCACAGCCTTCCCCCGTGGCCCTCCGACTCTATCAGACTCTAGAGTAACGGATGGCACACCAGGGTAAAACAGGGAAACAAAACAAGGGAAGGCGGGGATACTTCAGCAAGGAGAAGGGTTCCACGTCGGGGACAGGTGAGGCTGAAGACAGCTGTAGGGAAAGAAGGGTTAATTCAGCCTTTGCAATGGTGATGATTCTCTAATACTCAATTGCAACCCCTTGTCACACATACCATCTTGATGCTAGTTCCATGCGTATAATGAATACCTAGGATAGTGTCATGGTAGAGGATCCTGCACAACAGAGAAACATGAATTTAGAATGAAGGTAATATCTCAACAATAAACCACACAAGTGTTATGTTCACCACTTACCCCCACTATGCTATGGTAGAACTGAGAACGTGTACGATTTAACTCTGCTGCGAGTGTAGATTCTGCACCTAATCATGGAGAAATCCGCAAACAGGAATATGAACAGTAACTAGCCCTTTGAAACGTTCACTAACTAGCAAAACATAGATATGGTTATAAAAATAAGCATAAAGGCAGCGCAAAGCGCTGTTACCGTAGTTCTGTCGTGGAGCATTCGATGTCACCAAGTGGTTCACGCAAGTATCAATGAGTGTACTCCAATATCTAGCAGCCCAGTGGAGAACCCCCACAATGCCAGGTAAAAAGCCCTCTCGGGGAACCCCGCACACAACGAGGAAGGGATGAGACCAAACTATAATGTGGGGTATAAACCGGGTAAAGAAAACCACAAAGGAAATACAACAAAAAGGTGAAGGGGAGTGAGGCTAGATTCAAATGCCTCCTTTGTCTTTGATGCAGAGCATAGGGACAAGGCTCTGTTCGGCTGTATGGTAGTGCCGAGATCCCGGGTGGAACACCCGGGGGGCGGAGACACGAAGTATCTCCTAAAACGAAGTCGCTAGGAATCTCCCGTTGGAGCGGGGAGGTTGCAGGAGCTAAGTCCAGCGAGGATATGGACATAAAAAGTCCTGCAGGGGAATAGACCAGCGTTTGTGGAACGCTAGCGAACGGACTCGTCCTCCGTAGAAGAGAACACTCAAGGAACCCGGAAGCAGCGAGATCGGAAGTCAGGCACTTGCAATATGGACGGAAGTAAGGCCAAGAGCTAGAAAGCTAAGCGCGTTCGTGAGCGTTTACTCTCCTTATATACTCCCGCTATCGCTAGGCAGGGCTACGGGGCATGACAGCGACGTTCCATCAACCGACGAGTTCATGGAATGGCTCAACCAACAGAATATCTTTCTGAAGTTTACCAGTACCACATCACGTAACAGTCTAGTGTTCCTAGACCTAAACATATACCCGGAGGGAGGCATGCTGAAAACTACCATGCATTTCAAACCTACAGCCAAGAACTGTCTGTTTTATATGACAGCTTCCATCCACGTCATCTACGTGACAACCTCCCCTATGGGCAGTTCCTCTGCCTCCGGCGGAACTGCACCAACCTGACTGACTACAAATCACAAGCGGCAGACTTGAAAACCAAGCTCACCTACCGGAATTATCCCGCCCGAGTCATTGACAGAGCAATGAAGAGAACAAGAAATAATAATAGGGAGGCCCTATTAGAAGACAGGACACAAAAGAATGAGGAGGCAAGACCCATTTGTGTGACTACCTACAACACTCATTCAAACAAAATATCTAAAATCGTCAATAAACATTGGAGAATCCTTAACAGCGGCAACCTGAACTTGGACAAACCACTGTTCGCTCACAAAAGGGGCAAAAACTTGAAGGATATGCTGGTTCACACACGGCCACGTTCAGATACAGCTGCAGCCAATGAGAACCCCACTCTTCACCCAATCCAAGGCCATTTCCCATGTGGGAACTGCAGCACATGCCACCTCACCAAAAAAAGCAAACGGATCACGTTCAGGAATGGCAGCGAATGGAAGCAAAGGCAATTTACTAACTGCAACAGCCGGAACGTCATCTATATGATCACATGCCCCTGCGGTTTAGAGTATGTCAGAATGACATCTCGACCAGCAAAAATCCCCATTGGAGAACACAAAAGTAATGTCCGCTGTAAAAAAAAAAAAAAGCACAACAAAGATGGCGACACACTTTCTAACTGCAACACATACAGTGAATGATCTTAAATGGACAATCATAGAGCAATTACAATCCGAAAGTGGCTTGTTTGAAATAGAACAACGCTGGGTGTTCCGTCTGGGCACCAATGTAACAGGCCTCGACGACAATATACAATGGAGTAATTTCTCATGAAAAGAGATCTTTTTGATTGCCACCTTGAAGAAAAAGATGTTACTAAGTGGTAGGGGTTCTCCCCACCTTTCTAATCACTTTTCTCATACCCACAGTTTAGGTTCATGATCTTCATCAACTAATTTCGTTTTGATTACCCTGGGATAGAACATAAAATGGATTAAGAACTACAGCTCCCTCTTCATCGTTTTCACCATTGCCACCACGATGACCACGTTTTTATGCAACTACCAACCAGGGCCTAAGAAATATTTATTAGAGAAATATTTATCAATGGTGCAGTAAAACACCTTAGAATATCCTTATATTACAAAATTGCCTTTTGACAAACAAGTTATAGTGTGCCCCAAGAGTTAATGGGTTCTTTTTCGAGATCTCTTTGATCTCTTCCATAACCCTTCACAATCTTAGGCTATGATCTGGCTACTCAGGTTAACCACAAGTCAACAAACGCCCGTGGTACCACCCCCGGATTTTACTTGTCCGGTTTTTGTTACTATTAACGCATGGTAGGAAACGCTCCTTGGACAAATGCTGCTGTCTGGAAGTGAGCCTTCTAGTCCAAAGGCATTTCCAGGTGATTTTGCAACACTTCCGGGGCTTTAGCAGTCACGGCAACCAATCTAGTGGCTCAGGGACGGAGCGCTCCCAAAACACACGTACACGCCGTCAGTGTCGGGAACGATACAGGCCAATTAAGCACCGTATAAATACACGCTCCAGTCGACATGACTGTATCGACAGAGCCGCGAGGGGACTTTCATGCGAGGCAGCAATTCGGTAAATGTGAGTACGGCATAGCCGCTTTAGAGAGACCAGATCTGTGACAGTATGCATCGACCGGATGCAGCAGTACTTTTTTTTTAAATTTTTTTTTTTAGTTTTTTATTGAAGTTGAATGGTGTCATACATGTACAAAATGTAAAATAAAATATATAAACAATGAAGAGATACTAAAGAATTACAGCCCACGACATCCTCGGAGAGCATTCCCTGCTTTCAACAATAAATAAACACTGATAGTTAGTTTACAATTCTCCATACTCAGCAGGCGCAGAAATTATTTATAGAAATTAATCGAAAAAAGTCCCCCAAGTTTTTTCAAATTTCCTTCCCCCCCCTATCCTCAAAGCATAGCTTCGCTCACTCCTCTTTACTTTCCGCATTTTGGAAAACCATTCAAGCATAGATGGAGATTGATTGGTACGCCAATTTTGAAGTAACAACGATCTGGCAACAGCCATACAGATATAAACTAGTTTAACAAATGATAAGGATAGATTAAGATGCGAATCGTAACCATAAAGCATCAATTTTACATTCAAGGATATCTGAATATGACAATTAGAGCTTAAAAAAACAAAAATGTCCCGCCAGAATGCTTTAACCGTAGAACAATCAGCGATTACATGAGTCCAATTTGCAGGGGCGAAATTTAAACAACGAAAGCAATTTGGAAGATAATTACTATACATTTTGGCTATTACCGCCGGGGTGCGATACAAAAGCCATTTTCCAAAAAATAACATTCTACGCCAATTGGCTCCCCTTAATGTAGAAAAATTAAGCTTGTTAATGGTTCGCCACATAGGCGCTGTCAAGACATGATTTTCTTGTTCCCACCATTTTTTTATAGCTATGGCACACAAATCCCTTTGTCTTAATGGAGCAAGACAGCATTTCCACTCTCCAGGTTTCCTTATCTGGGTAAATGATGAGGGAACATATTGCTGAAGGAATTGATAAATATAAGTATAGGAACCAGTCAACAAAAAATTTCTTGGAATTAGTAATCGCATCTCCGTCGGTGTTATCCACCTTGCGCCTTGTAGAAAATCACCCACTTTACTAAATCCGACATTTGTCCAATGGCCCATTAAATCAGAGCCAATCACCTGTCCATGAAATGCAAGTAGGTTAATCAACGGAGATGAGTGAAACAGGGATAGAGAATATCTTTTTATCATTGCCATACGTTTCCTAAAAAAACAGGCAATTACTTTGTACCTAACCAATTTGGGAGATTTAGGAACTTGAAGGGGGGGAGAAATCTGACTTTCCGAAAAAATTAAATAAAAAAAAAAACTAATAAATAGGTTAGAATTTGATATTGGAGATTTAAATCGAATCAAGTACTGAGCAAAGTAAGCATTATAATAATCTCTAATGTTAGGTAATGCGAGACCGCCGTTATCCAAATCCTCATAGAGAATATTCAGCGCAATACGGGGCGTTTTATTGGCCCACAAAAAGCGCGTGAATAAAGATTCGATTTTGGTGAAAAAACGACCCGGAAGGCAGCATGGAATCGTTGAGAATAAGAAATTAAACAATGGTAAAATAGACATTTTAATCAAGGCGACACGGCCCAAGATTGATAGTGGTAATTTATTCCAACGAGTAAGCATTAAGTCAACTTTCTGAAGGAGGGGTTCAAAATTAAGACTAAAGAGATCTGTAACTGAGGCTGTGAAAAATACCCCCAGATATCGTTTAGGTTTATTATTAATGCAGCCCCATAGGTCCGGAGATAATACGGGTTTATGATTACCACAGATCAATATTTCTGTCTTTTTTTTATTAATGCGATAACCTTCGAGAGACTCGAATTCCTCAAAAAGCTGAAATACCCTAACTTGAGACTGCAAATCCGATTTGATAAGAAGCATGATATCATCAGCGTAGAGTTTTATTTTGGACATTAAAGGAATTGGGGGCAAAATTTCTACACACTGCCGAATTGCGATTGCAAGGGGTTCAATAAAAAAAGCAAAAAGAATTTGTGATAAAGGGCAGCCTTGACGTGTACCCCGATTAACTTTCACAGCTCCTACTGTCATCGAATTGATAATAATATTAGCTCTGGCACCCGTATAAAGATTACGAATAAGATTAATAATAATTAATGGGATGTGAAAATATTGCAAAATTATGAAAAGAGTTTCCCAGACTACCAAATCAAAAGCTTTTTCCGCATCAAATAACATGATTAAGGCTGGGATCCTCAGTGTTTGAAAATAATCCAGGGCTTCCGAAAGATAGTGGGTATTAGTCATCAATTGTCTGCCAGCAATAAACCCATTTTGATCTTCATGAATCAGACCCGGGGCAATATGGTTAAAACGAATAGCAAGTAATTTAGTAACGATCTTGTAGTCCGCATTTAACAAAGTAATGGGACGATATGAATTAGGATCCTTTGCGTCCTTCCCCTTCTTCAGAAAGCTGACCACCGTGCCCTCGCGAAATGAATCTGGGATGGAAGCTCCAGCAAGCATGGAATTAATAAGTTGTAACAAAAGGTCAGAAAAGGCTGAAAAAAAAACTTTAAAAAATTCGTCAGGCAATCCATCGGGTCCAGAAGTTTTCCCTAATGGAAGTTCTTTAACTACCGATTGTAACTCTAGTAGGGAGAATTCACTGGCCATATTTAACTGCTCAGCTTCGGAGAGAGAAGGGATCACCTCCCTACTCAAGAAAGCGTTTAGTTTTAATTGATCTATTTCGTGCTTGTGGCTATATATTTTTTGGTAATGAGAGTACATTATCTTGCCCACCCCATCTGAATCGGTCACATATTGATCAGTAACAGGACAAATTAAACCAGGAATAAAATTGGAGGCAGCTTGTTCTTTGGCCTGCCAGGCTTGAAATCTACCTGTAAAATTACTTTCTTCGTAGATTTTCTGATGTTGACTACGAAAGAACGCCTCTCCTTGATCAAATAAATATATACTAAATTCACATTTAGCTTCATCTAGTTGACCTTGGATGTTTCTAGAAAAAATGTGTTGTCTTAAATCGCTAAGAACCTGAATGCGATGTTCAAAGGAGTTTTTTATAGCCCTGGCAGCGATGGACGTGGCAGCATCTTTCGCAATTATAATTCCACGAATAAAAGCCTTTAGGGCGTCCCAGATAATACTGAGAGGGGCGGTGCCCATGTTACGAATTATAAATTCTCTAATCATATCTTTGAGCTCAGAAACCCATGTTTCATTGTTGTGATAAGATTTATTAAAGACCCATCTTTTGGAAGACCTTCTAGTTTCCCCTAAAATAAATTCCCTAATGAGCATAGCGTGGTCAGAGAATACATTATGCACCGTATTAGAATAGCCTAACCTAAGATTACGTGAAGCAAGGAAAAAATCAATACGGGATGAGGACTTAAATCTACTCGACCAACAAGTATATTCTTTTTTAGAGGGATTATCTAGGCGCCAATGATCCGAAAGATCCAGTAATCTTTTATAGTTAGAGATGGTCTGGAAGACTTTGGGTTTAAGTTGTTTTTTTGGTTGGGATGATGAGTCCAATTTCGGATCCATTAAGACATTAAAGTCACCAGCCATCACAATATCCCCTGACATGGTCAATAGTGATTGGAACATCTCTTCAAAAATATTAGGATCATCGTTTAATGGACCATAACAACTAAGAAAAATAAAAGGTCTTGGTCTATTTTTAACTCTGCAAGAAACCCAGCACCAACGCCCTGAACCCCCAGCTTCTGAGTGGATAATTTCCACGTGTAAGTTCTTATTTAAAAATATCGCCACTCCTCGTTTGGATTCATTGCATGTCGCAAAACATCGATATGAAGCCCATGATTTAAACATTGAAAACTGATCTAACTTAAGAGAAGAAATATGAGTCTCTTGTAATAAAACTACAGAGGGATTTTTTGCCTTAATCCAGCTTTCAACTGCTCGTCTTTTCTTAATATTATTTAAACCGTTGACATTCAAAGAAAATAAATTCAAACTTTCCTTATTTGACATTAACATCTTGAACTATCTGATAATCAAGAGTCATCATCGGGCCATACGTAATAGCAAAACAACCTGACATCATCAACTTCATTTTTCATTATAACTCCACATCCCTCCCTCAAAACACCCCCCCCCCCCACCGTGACCACCCTTCCCAACCTCACCCCCCCCTGACCCTCCCCACCAATGGCCGAACTTTCCCTTCCCACGCGATCCATCGGAACCTATCCCCCACCATTAGGGTGACCTCGCACCCTCTGGACCCCTTGGATTCCACTCCCCCTTATTCTACTGACTCCCCCCCCCACACACAGACCCCACACACAGACCCCCCAACAAACAGCATCCCAGAAAAAGAAAACTTCAAATTAGAGACTTAACACATCTATATACACAGAAAAAAAGGAGAGAAAGAAAAAACAGTTCTATGTATAATTCCTCCAATTTTTTAACCTGATGAAGAGTTCGAAATTTCCCTGAGCAAGTCCTGTGCTGCTGCAATGTCGGATAACATAAAGAATTTTCCTTTTACTAAAACTTTAAGCTTGGATTGTTGCGCTATTGTGGCCTGGGCCCCTTTAGCTTTAAATAGTTGTAGCATTTGGACGAAATCCTTTCTTCTCCGAGCTGCAGAAGCGGACATGTCTGAAAAGATACGACATTTCACAGTTTCATTAACAAAAAATTGTCTTTTCTGAATTGCGGTTGAGAGAATAGTCTCTTTAATCCGTGTATCAGAAAAATTTAATAGAATTGTTCGAGGGAGGGAGGAATTCGAAAAAGGTTGAGCGGGAACGCGGTGTGCTCGTGTAATAGTTAGATCTCCCTCGTGATTGGGAATCACTTTAGATTTTAAAAAGGAGGTAGCCCACTGCAACGTGCTCGAACCTTCAAGGCCCTCGGGAACCCCCACTATGCGAAGGTTGGATCGACGATTGTAGTTCTCTAAATCGTCCAATTTAGACTCAAGAGAGCGAGAGGTAAGGGAAAGCTGATTTGCGTCTTTTTTAACCTCGATCATTTGATCCTCCAGAACAGAAATACGAGTTTCGGCTTCTTGGATTCGAGCTGCAAATGTTGAAAAGAGATCCTCCATTTTGTCCAAGCGCTGGTGGATCAGGGCAAGCTCGGATTTCTGAAACCTCTTCAACTCTCAGACCTCGTCAAGAATTAGATTTAACATATCTTTAACTGACATCTTAATCTCTCCAACAGTCTCGGTATCTAAATCCAACAAAGGACTGAGATGGTTAACATTCCCTGGGGTAGTTGAGGACTTGTCAATAGGTGATTCAATGAGAGATTCGCTATATCAGTACGTCCTACAGTTAATACGTCTTTTTGAGTATCATCCATAATTTTCAGAGAGTGTACCGAAGAGTTGACTTTAAGTAAAGACGTAGAAGGCGTGGAGGGTGCTGCAATGTTAGACTTATGCAGGAAATTAGGCGGTTGAATAATTGAGGAAGAGGTAGAAGGACAAACTTGTGAGGAGGTGATTTGACAGGTTACAGCACTTTTCTTACCAAAAAGAGGAAATGGTTTAGCGCCCTTCAGAGCCTCCGTTAAGTTGTCCTGCGGTGAAGAAAAGTCCGGAGTAAGTGAGGAGCATACCGCTTCTACTCCATGAGAGGCCTCTAATTCCGGAGAGAGAGTCTCCCCAAAAGATTCCTCCAGCTCTTCCGAGCTTCCGGCACTATCACTTTTTTCCTTCACCTTGTTTTTATCACAAGTAGCGTCTTGACTTAACAATTTAGCTGCATTCCTCGCTTCTTTAGCCTGGATGCGTAGAGCCTTTGCTTTATGGGTATTTATTAATTTCCCCATATTTAGAAGAAACTGAAAGTAATAGTAGCTCCCTTACGTTTTTAGGCCCAATGAAATCCAGGCAACAGGAAAAAAAATTATTCTTTTATTTTCCAATACCTGAACGTCGAAAAAAAAACTTCAAAACCTCCGTCGTCAGGTATATTCATCCATATAAGCAAAGTCGCAAAGTCTCAGAATCTCAGAGTCTCAGCTGCACTGACGGATGCTGCCGCCTCCACCAGCGCCACACCACACTACAAGCAAGGCTTGAGTAAAAGAAGCTACTCAGGTGCGATATCCTCAGGTGCAACAAGACAGAGCGCCTCCACCACGAAATCAAACATTCCTGTGCGCTGCCACCGGCCACCAGCAACCAGCCGCTCTCCGCCCTCCAAACCCTCCACTCCTGCCTTAGTCAGAGGGCAAACACGAAGCTAGCACCACCAACACAGCCGACACTGCTCGAAGCAGAGAGTTACAGGTGCAGGTAGAGAAACACCAATGTACAAAAGAAGAAAAAATCCGACCTCCGGCTGATAGAACCGCTGTAATCCCGCTGCCCCGAGACCCAGCTACGGAGTTCAAACAATCCGCCCGTCCGTCCGAAAGGGAAAACGCCGTCCGTCGGCCGCCATCGATCTCCACTGAAGCTGCACATCCGCGAAGAGAAAGGGGAAGGGAGGAGTCAGGCACCGGGAACCCTCAGGTGCGCATGGAGGCGTGGATCTCCACCGCGCCGGTCTCTCCCCCCGATGCAGCAGTACTGACGATCATTTTTTATCCGCAGAGTGCAATGTGCACAGGGTCCCTTTCGTTCTAAGGCTCATGAGGCCTTTGGCTTCTAAAACAACAAGTATGTGATCTTTCACCCTCTTAACTGTTTTTCTGCATTTATGACAATTGATAGTCACCATGGAAATGACCCAGAGACATTCTTTTAGTGTGTGTGTTTTTTGTTACATGTGTGTATGTCTTGTATTCGTCCCTCCTTTTTTACAGGACACTGCACTGGCACAGATAATTTGTAGTTTGCTCCAGGTATAGACACTGTATTTATCACTCATACAGGTCACGAATACTACATCTGTAATGTGTCTTATACACCTGATTTTTCCTACATTGTGTTTCTTTTTCAGATTGCGAATAAGGAATTTCATTTTTACTTATAACTCTGAGTTCATTGTGTCCCTTTTTTTGTAGCTTCTGTCTACACATAATATTGGTACAGTTGACATTGTCGCACCATACATGTGAGTAGGGTAGGGATCTGTGTACCCGTCCTGAAGAAGAAGCAGCACGCTTCGAAACATGTTGACACATGCAGGAGGTTTAGTACGTTAACACAACACACCTCCACTCCACACCATTTTAATAATACCAGCACCAAGGTTTATTTAAAAAAAAAAATCTCCTATGATGCTAGGTATTTTTTAACACTCACTTACCACTCATTTCTGACCCTACCTCTCGCCACCTCTCTCACACCACACATAAAGATTACATCATTGCTCCCACGTATTCGTTGGTAGTAGCACGCCGCGTTCCGTAGAGGGATGCGAAGACCCCTATGATGAAGCATGACACCAAGGGCCCTTTTGGTGTGTGAGGGGAATTTAAGAAACATGATGTGCTCCCTACCAATGTAGGAAACACACTTGTCCTATGATCAACCTTCATTTAATTGCAATCTTCCTTGGGTGCATCTTTTTGTTTACTAGTACTCTATATTGTGGCCAACCTTGCTCAATCTAGGTGCTCCAAAGCAAATAATTTTCTTCCTTGCAAGGATGTACGAGAAACTTTCGTGCAAGGTGCGATATGGACAGCAGGGTGAGTGTACACCACATTTTGAGGTAAAAGAGATATCCACCAGGGCTGCGTTTTGGCACTGTTACTTTTTACCCTATTTATAAATGAAGTCAACAAAGCCCCTAGGTCGGTACAGGTGGATGCACCACAAATTGCTGGCAACCCCGTACCCATCTTACTTTATGCAGACGACCCGGTGCTGCTTTCCAGAACCCTAGTTGTTTTACAGCGATTAATGGATCATTTTAACCTGTTTACAAAGAATAGGAAACTATTAATTAACAAGACCAAAACTTTTGTCATGGCCTGTGGTCAAAAAACCAAGAAATTTAAAACTTTTTACATTGGGAATTCCCCTGTGGAATCTGTCAATACCTTTTGCTACTTGGGTGTAACCTACTCAGGAAATGGGAAATGGATGAACGAACTTGCTAATGTACACTCTAAGATGGTGAAGAGTGCCCACGGGATTTTTAGATTTGCATCCAAGTTAGGCAATCATCATATTAAGGATATGGTAGACATATAAAAAAGCTAGATATGTGACCATAGCCCTTTAAGGCGCAGGGGTTTGGGGCCAAAATCACAACCAGACACTACAGCATGAAGAAAACTCCTTTTTAAAACGCCCCTTGTGCCTGCCCCCATCAGCTTCTACCGAAATTATACACAGTGAAGTAGGTATTAATTACCTATCGGATCACATCGCTCTGCGGCCATTACTGCTATGGAGATCCCTTTGGGCTAAAGAGGAGACTAAATTTACTCAAACCATTACTGAAGACTGTTTACTTTTGGATAAATGTTACAGTATCCCCTGGCTCAAATATACTCATGATTGGTTGTGACTAGGCCCTTACACCGTTTTGTTCTGACCTGCTTGAGATTAGGTATAGTACATCATCTAGTTGCCTTCCCTACCATGAAAATGTGTACATCAACCTTATACCCCTGTGATGGGCTATCCAAACAAAGCACCACACATTTTATGCTATTCTTCAAGTTTTATTCATTTTTAAGACATTTTTATTTGAAACCCTCTTTTTTTAAATTCAATTTGAGAACAGCCCATGCTGCTATGAACTTATTGGTTACTTTTGATGATCCTGGAATATGCTTTTATGTTGCTATCTTTATTCTAAAAATAATTGCTGCTAGGAAATCGATCATGCTGGATAATTAATTGGACTGTTTTATGCAATGGATGTCTTATACATGTGTTTTAAATCTTGTTTTGCTTTTATGGTTGTTGTACATACCGAATAAAGCTCTTTTCAATTGAATTGCACAATACTCCAGTGAGCTGGCACAAAAATTTGAAGTGCGTGTCAATGTAGTTGCTTTTTGTTTTTAATCCTTTTTATTAAACAGCTTGCACGTGTAGATCATACAAAGCCCCAGAACCGGGGTAAATAACGCACTGAGTACAATATCCTGATACAAGCTGACGTTTCCGTATTGTGACATATCAGAACCCCCATAAAACCCCATCAAACAACCCGCCACCCATCCCCACCCAAATCCCGGCATGATTTCCTATAATGAATACACCTAATGGCAGTACGTTGGTACATGTGACATTACTCACATTCTAGTTCAAAAGTCCCAGCACACCAGTATATCTCAAATTGCACAATAACTCACTGCAGGTCGGGATTCCCGAGAAGGTACCCCGTCATGGGTGCCCAAAAGTACTTGGGACATGAGGCCTCAGGCAGCTCCTCAGCGTATATACCCAACTGATCCCTGCAGTATATGAAGTTGTGAATCCACCTCTGTACAGTCTGAACTGTTTTCGCTCCCCAACATTGTGCCACAACACGCTTGGCGAACAAAGTAGAAATGGCTATCAGCCGTCTATTACATGTTTTGTGCTTCTGCACGCAACCCAACAAGCACACCACCGGCACACACTCAACAGTTTCCAGGACAATAGCAGTAAGTATGCGCGTGACCTTCGCCCAGAATTTAGAGATACCCATGCTGCTCCAGGCAAGATGAATTAAGTCCGCATCCGCCTGCCCACAACGCACACAGCATGCATCATCCCGCAAGCCAAACCTTCTCAGCTGTCAATGTAGTTGCTTAAAGGGACTTGACCCTAAACCACTCAGCTGGGAGTCAAAGTGGATCCCAAGTACTTCATTATGAGTTCCAGCAGCACAAGCTGCTGTTACTCATCTCCAGTTGCTGAAGGGACTTCACCAGCTTCACCTCAGCTCTGTGCCTGTCCTCCTACCTCAGTGCTCACTCTGCTCAATGTCTACAAGCTGCTGTTGCTTCACCATCTTCAGCTTAGCTTCCTGCCTTCCCGAGTGTTCCTGCTGCCTCTTAATAAATTAAATAAATAATACATTTTCCCTCGGCATCATCCATCGGAATCTCCCCTTACACAGCCTCACCACTGTTACCTGCACAGACCGCGGCTGCTGAAACCCTGCACGGAATTACACCAAATGTGGTAGAAAGCTTAACCCTGTTTTTGTGATTTGGTGTAAATCCGTTCAGTTGTTTTGAAGTTATTAAAGGAAAAAATATAGATATCTAGGGATGTGAATCCTCCACAGAGCCAACACCTCATGGGGAGATCTGATTGGCTGCCAACACTTTAACCAGGAAGTGTTGGCAGCAATCTTGGGACTCTGACTCGTCCGAGTCCCAAGAAAAAACCATAACAAAACAATGAGGGGGCAGGGTAGTAATAGCCTGATCCCCTAGACCTCGTATTAGGGGGCCCTACCGGGACCCCAAAATGTTTTTCTTTCTTCAAATTTGTCACAAAATGATGGAGGATTTGCGAAAAATTGAAGACCAAAACGAGTGCGGGCTCCCACGCTTGTTTTTCTAATGCCCCCCCAGGTGTTCCAGGTCCCATGGGAAATAGCTTTATGTTAAGGGGGAGGGGGACGCTCACTAACCCCCTTCCCTGGGCCGATTTTGGCCCAGTAAACTCCTTCTCTGGGGTCTGGCCTTAATGGAAAATGGGAGGGACACAGCCATTAAAAATGAAAGGGGAGGGGGTAGAGCGTGCCCCCCTCCCTGGGCCACAATTCCATCCCCCAGGGCCTAGTCGTGCATTGCAAAGTGGCAACATGTTAACCTTCCCAGGGAGGGACCCACATCCAGCTATGTGCCTGGGTGCCCACCACTGGGAAAAAGCGGTTTCCCTGCCCACACTAGTGCGGGCAGGAAAACCTCTGTTTCCTCTCGCTTAGCCGGAGCAATTTTAAGTTACTACCAAGCATGATCAAACAGTAAGTCTTCTCCCAGTGGGCGGTAGCAGGAAAAATGCTCCCACCTGTTGTGAGCAGAATTTTCATCTGTTTTTCTTCCCGCTGTGAAACAAGCAAGGGAATAGATGAAAAAATAGCTCCCGCATGCAGGGAGCAGCATTTTTTGCTGCTCCCTGTGTGCGGGAGCAATGCGGGCTCCTGCTGGGGCCGCTGAGGCATTTGGCTCATCTGGGGCTCCCAACAAAGAGGTAGTGAGTGCCCTGGGTAGGCTCCAGGGCACCCAACATTAGCTGGCTGTGGGATGGGGTCCCCAGAGCTGGGTAGGGGGCTGTGTCCCCATTTACTATGGATTGTCCCCATGGGATGGGGTCCCTCTGCTGCGTTTATTGGAAAGGCCCCAGGCAGTAGGGTCCCCGGGCTGATCCCAGCTTGGGTAGGGGGGCTGTGAGGCTCCCCTCCCCTATTAATAATTGTCTAAGCCCCAGGTCCAAATTGGTCTGAGAGGGGGGCCACTGATCCTCCCCATTATTTTTTTTATGGCTGGGCCCTGGGAGATGGGGTCCCCGGGGCAGAAATCGGTCCAGGGAGGGAGTCTGCCTGCTTCCTTCCCATTTACTGTCCCCATGGGAGGGGGTCCCCTGGGCTGTAATGAGCTCAGGAGTGAAGCTGTGTGCTCCGTTCCCGGGTTGCCTGCATGTAGAGGGTTGGCTGCAGGCCTTGTAACCAACCCCTTTTCTAACATTTGTCATCTGATCTATAATCCCGTTTTTAAAGTGGGTGTACTATTTATCAGTAAACAAGCCTGTACACTGACACATGTCCCCTGCTGATGTATTGCAACAGTCTAAGCTGTTCATTGAGACTTCGAAGTAATGGCTGAGTTTAGTTTTGTTTTATGACATACTGACCAATTTCCTTAGTCTTCACTCTTTTCTGATGAATGACTGTTGTAGTAGACTGCAGTAAATTAATCTATTCACTAAGGCCTTTCTCTTCGGTGATGGCTCAGTGTAGTAGACATTTACAACAGTCTGACCTCTCTGCCCACACCTTTTTCCAGGATGAAGAATACTTTTACAGATCTGCCGGGATGCTACTGTGGATTGGCCGTGATTCCAGGAACACACCCAAATTAGATTTCTCATTGGATACAGTAAGTCTCCACCCATCCACATAACAAACCACACCCTAAATCAGTTATTTGAGCTTCACATCTCTCTGGAGATGGACTGAAGCCACAGCTCGGTTTTTTGGCTTTAAAGTCAGGATGTCTTCTGCTGAAGATAGAAGAGAAGGGGAAGAGTGGGACAAAGAAGAAGACTTACCACCTCCAAAGATGTCCTCCGACTTTTGGAAATATTTCTCCATCCCTTCAGGAGAAAATAAATATATTGCAAAAATTGTCCAAGGGGATATATGCAATAAAAAACTGTCAAGCGCAATGGGGAAGAAGTATTCACATGACACATCCTCCATGTGGAAACATCTGAAAACCATACATACAATTATGTATGACAGGATGATGAGGAAGAGGGAGGATAGATGGTGCACCATCATCATTAGCTAAATCATCTGTGACAACCTTATCACCCGACCAGATGGTTACCATCCCCACTATTTCACCAAAACTGAAAGACATGGTGACTCATTATGGCATATGCCAGTTGCACTAAAAATGTTATCTGTTGCCCAGTTTATCGTTGCTGTCAACAAGCATAATTGTTAATTTTTTGCACTTCTCCATTTCACCTTCCATTTCTTTTTAAAAACAAGCAGATATCTGTAAAGCACATATAGAATATATTTACCTTTACATTATATAGTTTTGGATTACATACTATAAGCACGCGAGTAGCCAAATAAGTGGTTATGTCAGTGTGTAAGAGGCTGTTTAAGTGTCTTAGTATGGGTGTACTAATGTGTATATGAGTGGCTATACAGGTGGGTGACTGGATGTATAAGTAGCTGTGTGGGTGTCTAAATGGGTAGTAAATGGCTGTATGGATTGGTAACTGGCTGTGTTTTTGGGTATATGGGGAGTGTGTGTGCAAGTAGCTTTGTTAGTGGTGGATACATAAGTGCTGTGTGGGTGAGTGAATGTTTAAGTGCCTCTGTCGCTGTCTGACTGGGTGTGTGAGTAGCTGTAGGGTTTTTAAAATAGGTATGTAAGTGGCTGTATGGGTCAGTGACTGGGTGTATAACTTGGTGTATGGGAGTGTAGGTGTGTGTGTAACTGAGTTCTGGGTACATGAATGGTTGTATAAGTGTGAGAGTGGGAATGACAGTGCCTGTATGGGTGTGTGAATGACTATGTAAGTGGATGTATAGGTGAGCAAATGGGTATGTGGATGGTTTTATGGGTGTGTGACTGAGTGTCAGTCACTCTCTGGCTATATCAGTGGATGGTACATTTTGTGGGACTCTAACTGGGTGTGTAGGTGCTTGCCTGAATGTGTGAGTGGGTGCGAAATACATACTATTTAATTACATACTATAAGCAAGCACCCACATCTAATTTCAAACACATTCATTAGCACTGGCTTAATAAAATAACAATTTTCAGTATAGCAACTACTTTTCCTTTTTCTGCTGCTCACTATATTTTTAGTTAACGTTTTCATCTAATCTCCATTATATTTTGCCTTTTAATGTAGTGTCTAGAAGCTACACATTTTCTTACAGCGTATATATACTCAGTTTTTAAAAAAATATATACTTTTTTAAGGTACAACTTAATGAACATACCTGTAAAATCGCTTTGCTGTTGTCCAACTTTTTTTTAAGACCTGCTATTATCTCTTTTCCACTGCAAATCTCAAGTCAGAAATATAGTAATCTTCCTCTACTCTCAGTACAAAAGTACCAGTATTTTCTACCCTTCCCACTATGCTTTCTCTCATACTCCTGTACTCGGCAAATCACAGACTTGCTTTCATCTTTTATTTTCGTTCTACCACTTATAAATGTCACTATTTTTTTTAACCCTTTCCCTGTTTCCTATGAAGAATCCCAATTTGGTTGTTTTTTTTTTTTTTTACAAATCTGCGGATCCATCCTGGGGCTCAGCACTGCCCTCTGTGTGGTCTGCAGTGGATCCACATGAAAGTCCTAAAAAGCATACAACAAACTGTTGTTAATGCTTTTCATTTATATTTCATTTTGTGAAATATTGTCTATTACAATACATACACTCCCTACTGAGCAATTTTTGTATACCAGTCTGCTTTTCAGTTTCACACTGCTGTATCATTTGTTCCCTCCCTTCACACTCTGTTAGCTACATTTCTATAGTAACTATGTCCCCAATAGTCTCTGCCTACTAGTAGGTCAAAAGTTCACAAGACATTCCCTCAACAGCATACTAGCTTCACATTACCTGTAGCAGGTGGGGTTGACTGTAACAGCTAATCACAGTTAGTTACTTGTTTTCTTAAAGTCACTACCTATGTTTAGTTCCCTACACATCTCCACCATCCAATCAGATATGTTCTTTTATATTTCACTTGCTGACCTCCATTGTAACTGCCTTTCATCTTCAAAGCTGCCTCATTCTGCTGCAGCCTTTTCTAGTGTGCTACTCCTGCTTGTCTCCAAAATGGTAAGTCTGGATTCCGGGCCATAGTTTTGGGCCAGAGAACTTGCTAGAAAGAGAGGTATTGATGGGGATCTAGGATTACCTAATGTAGACATTACTTAGGTTGGCCAGAGAGGTTTAAAGTGGCATCTATTGCTGCCTTTGCTTTAAAGCATTTCATATTGTAAACATCCAGACGTCATGATTGTGCACTGTGTTGGCAATAACCTAGTCACTATTATTGGGTAGGACTGGAAATCCTAATTAATGATACATTTGCTAAATTAATGTCTTTTTTTCCCCCACATACTAATTGGTGTTCTTCAATATTTGCCAAGACAGAAGTAGAAGTGGTCAACCAAATTTTGTTAGCAGATGGCGAAAACCATGAGGTATGTCAATAAAGCAGCTTCTACATTTCTCCGAGACCACAACATGGGCTCTATATAACATAACTTATGCTTCGACATGTACAGAATATATAAAAAAGACAGAGTCCATTTCGCGGACACAAAAGCGACAGGGTGTTTCTCAACAACTTAAAAGACTGCAGGCTGTTCTATGTTTCATTATCATCTACACACCATAAACACAACAGTTCTTTACAGAGCCAATTCTTTTCCCAAACACTGGTTCTTTTCTGTTTTCAAGTCCTTTTTTCTAATTTCTCACTCGGATCTGCACGTCCACCGCGGATCCTCGGGCCAAGTAAGGTGGTCTGCTGTCTATGTTGCAGGTGGATCTGCCACGAATCCGCAGATATGAATGAATGAATGAACTCAGATTTATAGAGCGCACGTAGCTGCCCTGAGGCGTCCAAGCGCTAAGCATACCAGCTGAGGTTTGAGTTAGGAAGAGGCAGATTCAGCTCCACAGTTATGTAGTAAACAGGAGCGTTTTCAGCTGTTTGCGGAAGGAGAGAATATCAGGATTAGATCTAAGATGCTGGGGCAGAGCGTTCCACCTCTTAGCTACATTGTAAGAGAAGGAGCGGCCTCCAGACCTTGATTTCTTTATTGGCGGCACAATAGCTAGATTTGCAGAGATGGAGCGCAACTGTCTTGTGGGGAGATAGGGTGTGATGAGAGGGAGATTGATTGCCGGGCCTAGAGACCAGAAGGTCTGGTGAGCAATGCAGAGTGATTTAAAGTTTACTCTTTCCTTTATAGGGAGCCAGTGCAGTGTCCTCAGTCCGGGTTTTGCTGATGATCTGCGGGGGATTTGTAAAAGTGTTCTGGCGGCGCAGTTCTGTATTAGTTGCAGTTTGCGCAAGGTGAAGTCAGGAGCTCCAAGATACAAGGCATTTCCATAGTCCAGCCGCGATTGAATCAGGCCCAGAACCACGGTTTTTCTTGCTTCAAAGGGGAGAAGAGGCAAGATCTTCCTGATAACTCTCAGGATGCCGAAGCAAGTGGCAGAAAGTTTTGTTACCTGTTGATCGAAAGACAGGGACCTGTCAAGCCAGACACCCAAGCTCTTGATGGCGTCTTTGGGAACAGGGTCAGGACCTAAGCTAGGAGGCCAGAGAGTGTCTATGGTAGATGGTACGGTATGACCTAGGAGCATGAGCTCAGTCTTGTCTCCATTAAGTTTGAGACAAGACTTGGTCATCCAGCTCTTGACCATCTCCATGCAGCCAGCGAGATCTACATTAGCTGAGGGTCCGCCTGCCTGTGCCAGGGAGACCACCAGCTGGGTATCGTCCGCGTAGGTAACGATCTTAATACCATATGAGCGGACGATCTCAGCCAGTGGCCTCATGTAGACGTTAAATAACGTCGGGCTTAACGATGATCCCTGCGGGACTCCACACCTCAGAGGCTTGCTGGAGGAGGAGACATTACCTTCATACACCTGGAAAGATCTATCACTCAGGTAGGACCTGAACCACTCCAGAGCTTTGTCATATATTCCAGTGTCCAGGAGGCGCTGCAGGAGGATACCGTGGTTCACGGTATCAAACGCCGCGCTCAGATCGAGGAGGATGATTGCCACCAATCCTCCCCGATCTAAGATTCTCCTGGACTCCTCTGTGACTGCCAGCAATGCCGTCTCAGTCCCATGCTTGGGGCGAAAACCAGTCTGGGAGGGATCGAGCAGATGGTGTTGCTCGAGAAAAGTTGTTAATATGCTGTTTATGTGTTTCTCCAAGATTTTGGCTGCCCAAGGCAACAAGGAGATCGGGCGGAAGTTGTTGAGGTTCTTGGTGTCAAGGTTAGGTTTTTTGACCAGAGCCCTTACCATGCCCTGCTTCCACTTTACTGGTACTGTGCTGGTAGAAATCAAGGTATTAAGTACTCTGAGCAGTGTGGGAAGAATGGTTTGAATGGCAGAGACTAGGACATGTGGGGGTGCTGGGTCTCTGGGGGAGCCTGACTTCACTTGGTGCATAAGGGAGGTGAGGAGATCCACCTGTAACTGGGGGAATTCCGCCAGCACCGAAGGGTGGTTGGATGTATGTTCTTGAGGGGGACATGGAGCTGCTTTAGTCAGAGCAGTCTGTTCTGTGGATGGAAAGGAAGAGTAAATAAGATTGATTTTCTGGGAAAAAAAGTTGGCCAAATCTTCGCAACGGAGCTGAGGATTCTCAGTTGTAGGAGGGGGTATGGGGAGGGTGGTGAGGCTTTTTACTATTTTGTAGATCTCTTTCGAGCTGGAGTTGGCCTCTGCGATCTGGTTTGAATAGTATAGATATGTTCCCAACCAAAAGCCCATATTCAATACAAAACGACAACACATTTAATACAAACATATCCTATTACAATTTATATCACTGCTTGTGTGTGAGTAGCTGTGTAATTAACTGTGTGGGTATGTGAGGGGCTAAATGAAGGCCCACTCAATTTATACGTTTGAGCGACCGGAGCAATTTTCCCATAAGTGTAGATTTACTGCACTTGCCACATAATCCATCATCTGCAACATAATCTGCTGATTTTAACAAAAAAAACATTTTGTTTCTAGCTCAAACGTTCAAAGGATAGTAAAAACGCAGCAGCATGTGTTGCCGTGCAGGGCAAGGCCCTTTGGAAAAGTTGATTGGTCACTTTTCGGTAGCTTATTGCTTAATTTGGGTGTTCTGCTGGTACTAATGAGGTGCAACTAATGCCCAGATAGTGTTAACAAGTAAAAAAAAAATACAAAAAAATAAATTAATACTATCACAAAATGTGCTGTATAGTGTTGCATAATTTGCCTTCTCTTGCTGCATAATTTACTCAACCCTACTGCATAATTTGACCTTCCACTGCAGCATAATTCCAGTGGCCCCGGCAACATGGATATGTGAGTGGGTGTGTTCATGGCTGCGTGGGTGTGAGAGTGACTGAGTGGGTGTGTGAGTAGCTGTCTAGTGCCTGTGTGAGTGTGATAGTAGTTTTTTGGATCTGTGCATTGACGTGTAAGTGGTTGTATTGGTGTGTGAATGGGTGTATGGGTATATAAGTGGTTCTATGACTGGGTGTGTAACTGGCTGTGTGGGTCTGTAGGTGGCTGTATGGCTGTATATGTGTGTTAGTAGTTGTTTGGGTGTGTAAATTGATGTGTGAGCATGTGAGTGGGCGTGTTAGTGCTTGTGTGTGTCTGTGAATGGGAGAGTGGTTCTCTGGCTCTGTAAGTGGGTGTGAGAAACTGTATTAGTGTGTAAATGGGTGTGTGAGTAGTTTTCTGGGTCCCTGAATGGGCGTGTTACTGGCAGTTTTGTGTGGGTGTGGTTGTGTGTGTGTTTGTGTGTGTGGTGGGTGTCTGAGTGGATGTGTAAGTGGCTGTGTAGGGCTGTGAGTAGGTGTGTGACTAGCTGTGTGAGTGCCTGTGTGTGTGCCGGTGTGTGAATGCCTGTGTGAGTCTGTGAGTAGATGTATCAGTGGTTCTCTGGGTCTTTTAGTGGATGTGTGAGTAGTTGTATGAGTGTGTGTTAGTGGTTTTCTGGTACTCTGACTGGGTGTGCGAGTGCCAGTTTGGGTCTGTGATTTGGTGTGTGAGTGGTTCTCTGGGTCTCTGAGTGGATATGTCAGTGACTGTATGGGTGTGTGAGTGGCTGTATGGAAGTGTGAGTAGTTTTCTGGGTCTCTGAGTGGGTGTGTATTTGGCTGTATGGGAGTATGAGTGGCTGTATGGGTGTGTGCTGTTGGGTATGTAAATGTGTGTGAGTGTGTGAAGGGTGGGTGTGTAATTGGCTGAGTGGGTGATAGGTGGGTGTATGAGTGGATGTGTGAGTGGTTGTATGGGTGTGTGTGGTCAGTGATTTTGTTGTATGGGTCTGTGAGTGGGTGTGTAAGTGGATGTGTGAGCACCTGTCTGGGTCTGTCAGTGGGTGTGTGAGTGGTTCTCTGGGTCTCTGACTTGATGCATCAGTGACTGTATGAGTGTGTGAGTGGGTGCATGGATGTTTGAGAGAATGTGCAAGTGGGTTTGTGAATCTGCCGTGGATTCACACAGGGAGTGCCGCAGTGGATCTGCAGATCCTCATGCATCCAGAAATATTTTGTTTGCAATTCTTCCCCATGAGGGGTCCCTCACAGATCCCTCGGTCAATCTCATGGGGTCAGGATACCTCTATCCTGACACCTTATATACTATTTTGATTGTATTCCTTCCCCGGAACCGTGTCCCTATTGACAAAATGGCTGCTGCAACTTTTCTCTCAGGTCATTGCTGTTGGCGCGTGGATCTGCGGATCCTCCATGGTGAGTCGGCAGTAGATCCGCGTCTCTAGATATACATTAATCTTTTTCCTTTAATAACTCCAAATCTGCTGAACATATTTACACCAAATTACAAAAAGCACTCTTTCTGGACCAAGATTTAGCCATCTGCCATATTTGGTGTTATTCCGTTCAGCGGTTCGGGCTGTAGTAGTGTCCAAAATCTCTATCACAAATTGCATGGGAAAAGTGCGTTTTGGGACAACCCACCTTTTTCTCAGCCCCAGCTTGAGGAATCACCCCAAACCTTTTAAGACAGCAACCGAAGTGACTGGTACACTTGTTTTAATCATTTTGTGGCAATTTGTCAAATGGCACCAAAGTTATTAGCAAAACAAAAAATACTTTTCCTATGGACACTAGATCCTAACTTAAACTACCTACTGGCAACAACCAGTTTGATCTATATATATATTCACTGAAAAAACCATAGGTTTCACACACGTTATAGTTAGGAATTAGCATTTAAAAAACCTTGCAAATTCACTGAAAAAACCATAGGTTTCACACCAGTATAGTTAGGAATTAGCATTTAAAAAACCTTGCAAATTCACTGTAAAAAAACCATAGGTTTCACACATGTTATAGTTAGCTGGACATTTCACTCGTACAAAACCATTGAAATTACCCCGTTATAGTTAGTTCAGCTAACTATAACTCGCGCGCCCGCAATCCACTGCTGATGACGTCACATATTACATCACTCATGACATGGTCAGTGACATCACTCATGACATCACTGATGACATCTCAAATGACATCATCATTGTTACTTCTGATTCCCTGGGAGAAGGAGCTGAGCAGCTTTTCCAGTACTCCAGTACTTGAGAATGGCAGAGCAGCAGTCATCTTCTGGGAGGGGGCAGGAGACCCTTGTGCCACAGAGGCAGAGGAAACAGAAAAACTCTTTTATATGTCAATTTTTCACTTTTCCAGAGGGGCAGAAGAAGGTGAATGCTCCGAAAGTCACCTGCACTATTTGTGGTGTTGTCTTATCAAGAGGAGATCCTAAAAAGAAATACTCTTTTAGTATCTTCACTATGATCAGGCACGTTAGAGAAGTACATCCTGTGGCTTATGCTCGAGCTGCTAGAGACAACCCTCCAGCAGCTCAGCCGAGCACATCCGCAGCAGCTCAGCCGAGCACATCATCGGCAGCTCAGCCGAGCACTTCATCTGCGGCGGCAGCTTCACCTTCTTCTGTTCCTCTGGATATACACCCTCTGTTCAAGAGGGTGCATATACGGTGCAATGCGTGCAATGCTCTTCTCTCTTATGGGGACACCAGCATTCCCCTAATAGAGAGCAAGATACAGCAGCACACATGCGGCCACCTATAATTTTTTTCATTTTTTTGTTCCTCTGTTCCTCAATTAACACAATGGCTCTTTTTAGAGCCACCTAACATCTAAACACTTAAATTTGATTTTTAATTCTATTATTTTAATGATTTTTTTCCCGCCGTGCGTGCACCGTGCGTGCACCTCGCGACGGTGCGCGCACGGTGCGCGCATCCCGCGATTTTTTATAAAAAAAATAAAATGTTTTTTTCACCCTTCATGGTCCTTCAGGGACCCCCTGACAAAAGCTAGGGGGTCAGGAACTCTGTACCCTGCCCCCTTTTCACGTTCTCCACCTTTCTTTTTCACTGTCACACACAAAATAGCAGACAACACTTCCTGATTTCGACCGATTCGAATGTTGACTGACATGTAACAACCAATCACAATTACGCTCGCGAACGTTAAGGTGCGCGCACCGTGCGCGCATATAGATATTTATGTACTTTTAACTGCAATTTTCTCAGGAACTACTGAACAGATTGACACCATATATGCAAAAGGCACATCCCTGACGACTACCTCTTTGCCAAATTTCAAGTAATTCTGTTCAGCCGTTCGGGCTGTACCTTCGACTAAAGGTCCTATGGGAAAATGCATAGGGAAAACGCGTTTTGGGACCCCCCTTTTTTCTCAGCCCCCGCTTGACGAATCACCCCGAGACTTCCAGGGTAGGAGCTGAGCGGAGTGCCCCATTAGTTTGGAAAAATTCGCGAGGATCCGTCAACCGGCGCCAAAGTTATTCAAAATAGAATTTTCGGATTTCCTATGGAAGCACGGTCCTAACTATAACTATCTACTGGCGACCGCCAGTAGATAATATATATTATCTATATATAGATATATATGTATATATATATGAAACGGCTCCAAAGGAAAGAATAGTACAGGAGATGGCACTCCGTAGAGACGGAAATGTTATTTATTTGCACGTGGCGTGTAGACAGACAAACGTCTACGCGTTTCAGCTGAAACAGCCTTGTTCACAATGTTTATATGTTCCCACATTGATTGTTAAATTAAGTTACAAAATAAACAATGGACATAGAAAGTGGCATTTCAGTTCAATAACACTCCAATGAAATAGAAAGGATCTGCCATCTTGTAACATATTGGCTTGACACAAAAGTATACTGTTTTAAATTGCACAGACATTTCTGATTACATATAGTGATCAGCTTTTGTGAAAACGAGAGGTAGTTTTGTCATATCAAAACTATTCAAATATTTTCTTTTCCCACAATGCCAACCTATGAAAATGTAAGCAAAATAAACCAGACTGACTTCTGATATTGCCCAATTGGTCTTAGTCCGATATAAATATCTATTGTACGAATCAAAATTCAAACAGTGTGAAAAACTACACAAAATAGACATACTAATTTTATGGCCCCAAATGTACACAGATGGTCCGAAAAATCACATATTTATATTCAAATTCAAAAATACCCCTGAAATTGTGGGTATACCGCCCCATTGGGCAACCATTATATATATATATATGCAGGTGGTTCAAACAAATTATCTCCTTTGTTACAGGAATGTCCAAATTGGAATATGAGTGAACTCATAACAAAAAACATTTGTGACCATATATCATAAACTGATAAAATGATATAGTCAATGTAGCCCCATTGGGCAGCACCCATGAAATTATAAGTCAGGGAGAGCGATAATGGCAATAGGCTAGATGAGACAGTATTGCCAGATCTAAAGATTATATAAAGTGTAGAAGTCAAAATTTTAAAAAATAGATATCTTAGCTCTTTTGCAGTCTCCCCACAATATTCATCCTGGACAACTTAGAACAAAAGTAGATAGTTGTATTATTAATACATTTCCCTGAGAACAGTAAACACATTAAAATCATTAAAATCATGATATTTAGAAACATGCAAGCTTATAAAGACAGTATTGAAGGAAACTATATGTCTCTGCGCGTTAACAGATTGTAACATCAAATGTTTAAAAGCACTGCATTAAAGAAATCTATATATCTATGTATATATATTTCACCAAATATTGGCTTGAATCTGCTTTTTCCTAGCATAACATACGGCAATGGGTATTTTTCCTACAGTTGAGGATTTAGAGGACAAAAAAGCAGAGAGGTGGGAAGGCAGACTAAATGCCACTTCGAGAGAACTTATGGGGATGCTTCTAGAATTTGTTGATGATCAGAGAGAGGTTCTATTGAAGAAGATTGAGGAGATCAAAAAGGGAATCCAGGATTTAAATAGTCCAAAGAATACCATTAAGAATTTTGAAATACTGGCCAATGTAATGGATAAGTATCAAGTGGAGCTACAAGTAAAAAAGCTTATCACATTCTTAAGAGATGAAAGAGACTATAGATACTGGAGGTTTTATACATATGCTAGGAAATTTGATGGAGCAGTTCAAAAAGACTAGAATAATAGGAATACTAGAAATAAGAACATAACCTTGAGTGAAGCATCAAAGCACAGGGCTGAGTAGCAGCGAATCAGACATAGATAGAGAAACATGCAGGCAAAAAGTCTTCTTTTTTAAGGGAACTAAAGAGAATGCACAGATTACAAATTCATACAGGGGGTAGAGACCTGGAGCAGGACAGAAAAGAGGGAGCAAAGGAGGGGGTACTAGATTCCTCCACAGGAGGCAGAAAAAAAGAAGAAGTAAGGACCTGATTACAACCACAGAAGGACACAGAACAGAAGTAGAAAATCTAGTTGTTAATCTTTTGCATAGAATCCTTACAGATACTGAAAAAAGTGCCCTAAATAGGGGGCTCAGTTTTGTTCCTACAAACAGGTGGTTTGCATGCGAAGATTGATGTTAATCGATTTGTGAGGAAATTGAAATTGAAGAATGTTTTTTTTAACAAACCGAAGAGTAATGAGATAGTTCACATCAGGGAAGATTAGCTATGGAATTGCATATAGAAACAGATCATTGTGTTACTAGCAGTTTAAAATTAAAGTCGAAATTTACCCCACCTATCAAGGCAGACAATTTAATGGATATCTTTACCAATCTAGTTCTGCATGATTTTGATAGATATTTACCTTGCAAACTAATTTGAATAAAGATTAATTCAAAGCACAAAATAATTTACTTGGTGATAAATCCATCATTATCTTTTTTTAAAAATATATTTTTTATTGCAACCGTTGAAAATTACACTGAGAGTTCATTCCAGTTTTAGACTTAAAGATTAAACTTAAACATTGGTCACATATGAAAAATTATATGCAAAATATCACAAAATTAGAAGAAGTAATCCATTAGACATAAATAAACATAATTAAACATAATTCAATTATACAGCTCTATTATTATTACTCCAAGTCTCGATTGGTTTCCAGATCTTATTACCTAGGGCTCTCGCCGTCTTGCCTTTGCAGGCAAAAATCGCCTTCTCTTGGTTATACATACCTGTGAGAAGTTGGCCTGGTATATGATGCTCACTAGTTAAAGTGATCACCTTGTACCATGCCAAGCAACCCTTATGGTGTGGTTGTAAGTCAACCTTTTCGGACTAGCTGCCCTAGTGGTAGCGTAGGCTAAGCAGTCTTTGAGGCTAAACTCGTGAAGCGTGTTAAGCCAGCTGTTTTACCAAATGCAACCCCCTTTTATACCAATGAAAGGACACCACACAGATATATATTCAAAATATATATGTATTTATTTCTCAAAGTAACCCCTAGTCTCTTTATGAGCACAGGAGCACAAATCGTCAAACAAGATTACTGTAGAATACACAGAAGTTGCACTTTATATGGATAGGCCCTGGTGGCCACTCAAACCATATACTAAAATAGTGGTATAAGTACCACGAACAGAAAAGGGAAAAGGCCTAGGGCCTCTAGAATCGCTGGGCCTACAAGGAGCTAACGTCAGTTAGTGACCAGGAGGTCCACGGGTGGCGTGTGCAGAGCAAATAGTCACACGCGTGCTCCCATAGGTTTCAATGGGTGCGTAAAAAGTACAAAGTTACTGCAAAGAGGATCTTCCGGATGGACTAGGAACTCAAGATTTGGAACACAGGCACTAGAGATGTAATACTACACTTGGGCACAGGTGTGCCAGCTTTACCTCACCCACAGGAAGCGGGTGCATAGGCCTCGAAGTGCGTCGGGTTTCTTCTCTCTGTTCCGTGGAGCCTGAAGACAAAGATGCTGCAGGCGGTCGGTCCGGGAGAGATGCAGTGGATCCAAGAGTGGATCGGAGATGTTGAAGACCTGTAAGCAGAGGGGACAGTGTTCACAGTCACTAGCCAGTGACCGGCGTGGCACCAGGTGGGTACCAGGCAATGTCGGGTGCAAACAGGGAGAAAGGTGTAGCTTGTCTCTGCAGCCACGTGGTCCCTGGAGGTTGACGACGTCCAGGAGTCGAGTCACGAGCTGTCCCACGCAGGCTCTCGCTGTCGGCGGTGTCGGCGACTTGATCAAAGCAAACAAGCCTTGGCAAAAGCAATTGTTGTAGGAAAAGGAAATAAGCTGATGGTTCTGACCGGCAAGGTCAGAAGGACTGCTCCTTTGGAGGGGAGCAAGGGCCAGTCTGGAGCAACCAGACCAGCGGTGTATTTCTTGAAGTTCGTCGCCAAGATGGCTACTAGCCAGCGGGCCAGCAACCGGTTAGGCGCGTCGAGTGGCAAAATGCAGAAGGGCCCCACGCAGATCGTGGAGATGCTGGAGGGCTCACCTTTGGTGCAGATGCTGCTCGGGTGTTGGGCTTCTCAGATCCCAAAGCACAACTTGGAGGAAGCCTCGGTTGTTGCACTTGTCAGCTTGTCGTAGTCGTTCCAAGATGGCCGGCTCCACGTGTCTCGGTGCCTCCACGGGTCTCCTCTTTTCAGGGACTGTGGATCGGGCGGTGAGAGGTCTGGAGGTCCAGGTCTTGTCAGTCTCTGGGCTCGGGCTCCGGCGGGAGGCGGCGGCAAAGCAGACGTTGATTCGCTGGATGGTGCTTGCGTTAGCAAGGTGGTCACTCCCTGACCACAGGGGAGATTGGCTTCAGTCCTCTGTGCAGCAGAGCGTCGAAGTTCCCGTCTTCTTCTTAGTATTAAGTTGATTCCAGGATGTCTGAAGTCTTAGGACACAGCTCCTACCTTTAAGCGGATTCTAGGGGCCGGACTACCTGCTAGGTCCCTCCCTATGGATGGGACCAGGAAGGGGGGTGGTTACACCCCCAATCCTTTGTCCAGCTCGCCCCAGGCCCGGGACTGGTGTGCCCCAGGACCGGTTTGAACTGGCATATGCACCGAGGCTCCTTGTGAGCCACAGGCATGTCTGGTTTCTTTCAAGCCCTACCTGACCAATACACAAAATCCTGTCTGGGGTGGTGCACGCACCTCCCCTGGCAGGAAACCCTTTGTCCACACCTCCCAAGCTGGAAGGACTCCCAGCAGCAGGAGGGCAGACTTGTGTCTGTGGTGGCAGCATCCATTTTGTGGAGCTGAGGCTATGTCTGATTTTACCCGGGTTTCAGGTACTGTACATGTCGTGTCCCTCTAGAAGGGTGGAATGCTAACCCCGTCGCCAGAATTGGCGAGGGGTTAGTATTCCAATTCGTATGACACCTTACTCGACATGTTTTGATAAAGCCAAACCAAAGATAGCATTTAACCGCGAGGTTCATAATGCACTTAAGAGTATATGGTATGACGATATCTGGAAACAGTAGAAGGAAGTTGTTCCGACCACTGCAGACAGGCTCAGCTCATGCCAGAGCACCATCTCACATGGAACCAAGCACTCTGCCTTCAGGATTGTTAAGGCCTGCCATAGGAGTGACTGATAGGTTACCAGGTGTCCCATTTAAGGTTAGGTATAGGTATACTACACCTAAGTAAGAGGTGATTACACCAACTTACCCCAGCTGAGTGATCAGCCAGTTGTGTCAAATTGTTAGGCCAAGCCTGGGGTGGCATAATACATGCTTCAGCCCCTGGCAGGCCTTGGGTACACCAATGCCCTGGGTACCTAGTGTACACTGGTACAGGGGCTGACAGGGTGATCCAACCAATTGGGTATGTACCTAGGGTACATGGAGTCCATTTTACAGAGAGAGCAGATAGCCTGAGAGCCTGAATGGCAGGATCTCAGGCCAACTAAGTCGAAAAACCAGCTAGACACTAGGCAAAAATTTGGGGGTAACCATAGTCAGATATCCACCTTCCTACACAACCCCCCCCCAAACGAAGGGAGATAAAGCTGACCTTGACCAGGTAAGCCTATATTGCCCAAGTGGCCATATAAGGAGGAACCAGCACTGGCATGGTTACCCCCTGTCTCATGGTCCACTAAGCAATCCCTCACCCTAAGGGTATCAGAGGGTCTCCACCATAGGGAATCTCTACCTTTGGTGTGTCTTGGCAAAGTAAAAGGCTGGTGTTGAGATGGAGTGCTGAAGTGAGTGTCCTCAAAGTGAGGCCTCAGCTTCCTCCAATCATCCTCCACCATGGATGCCTTTCTTTCTTTAACTGAGTTGCACTGTGCTCTCAGGGTCAGCCTCTGGCTACCTAAAGCTGGAGGCTGGGTCCCTTTTGTGGGCTTACTGGAGGGACAGGTCAGGTTTGGGGCCCTAAGGTCCCATGTTTGCCTGTGCCCAACAGAATCCCCCTGGGGGAGGTCCCTAACTACCTGTAAAGGAGATCCCTCAGGAATGTTTTTACCCATCACCTGACTAGGGCTACTAGCCAGGCAATCCTCATTCTTTTGATGGGGGGGTTCTTGTGGACAGGGGCCCTCTGGGGGTCCACTGGCCTCCCTGACCTCTGCAGCCCTGGGCTGACTGAGGCAGGGTAGAGAGAGGCAGGCTACCTGCACCAGACTGGATCCCACCTTGGAAGGGGCCACTGACATCAGAGGCTCTGCCAGGCCAGGCCTGGCTACCTCTGGGGCAGTTCCTTCACAAGGGGTGAGGTCAGATCCCTGAGGAGGCTGACCTTTTCCTAATGTCTGGGGAGAGGGAGACTTTTCTTCCTCCCCACTACTCTCAGTTTGTGTGGAGTGATCCATTGTTTCAGGCTTCACTACACCTATGTCAGTCTGAGTATAGGCTGAGACCATTACAGCCTTGCCAACCTTTTCAGGGGGGCACTCAGTTTGTGTTTGAGCTGTGACTGTCACAGCTCTGCCAGTCCCTACAGGGAAGTCTGTCTGTGCCTGGGCTGTGGCTACCACTGCCCTTCCAACCTTTTCAGGGAGGAAATCTATTTGGACAGGGGTTGTGAATGGCACAACCCCCCTACCCTTTTGTGAAAGGCCTACCATTTTAGAATGGGTGTCTTGTTCAACTCCAGCCCAAGCTGAGAGTTCTAAGTCATTCCCCAGTAAGCAGTCTACAGGCAAGGTTGGGGACACTGCTACCCTTTTAGGGACAGTGACCCCTCCCCAGCTGAGACATACCTCTGCCATGGGATGACTGTTCTGTTTGCCATCAATGTTAGTCACCTGGTAGGAGAAACCGGGCAAAAGCTGCTCAGAGGGAACTAGCCAATGGGCCACCATTGTGATGCTAGCCCCAGTGTCTCTGTAGGCCTCAGCTTTTGTACCATTGAAGTAGGGCTCCTGTCTGTACCTACCCAAAGTGTTGGGACAGGCAGTGAAGTTGGCAAACCCCATGCCACCATCACAGACAAGAGTGGTTGCTGTAGGGGAATTGGCTAAGCCAGGGTCCCCCTGTGTTCCCCAAGTAAACCCACCCAGATTTCTGGGGGCACTCCCACCACCTGGGGGATTACTGCTGACAGTAATAGGTGGTGTGACAGGAGTAATTGGAGGAACAGTTTTGTTTTTAGCCCTTGGGCAACCGCTGTCAGTTTTCCAATGCCCAGGAGTTTTACACTCATGGCAGTAGGGCTTTTTAGCTGTGGTAGAGGAGGGAGCTTGGGACCCACCACCCTGTGTGGAGTTTTGGGGCCCTGAGGAAGGTTTCTCTTTTTCTTTATCCCCACCCTTCTCTTGAGGCTTGGTGGTATCTTTCTTTTGGTCACCACCCTGGTTTTTAGGCCTGATCCTGGTCCTGACCCATTTATCTGCCCTCTTTCCCAATTCTTGGGGAGAGGTCAAATCTGAGTCTACCAGGTGTTGATGGAGAAGCTGGTTTTGACAATTACTTAAAATCTGCTCTCTCATCATCAAATTGTACAATCCTGTATAATCAGACACCTTACTTCCCAGCAACCAACCCTCCAAAGCCTTAGTGGCACATTCCACATATTCAGACCAGTCCTGAGTCTGTGTCTTCTGGGTGTCTCTGAACATTAACCTGTACTGTTCAGTGGTTAAGCCTAACCCATCAACTAGGACACTCTTCAGGAGTCTGTAATTTCTGACATCCTCTTCTCTAACAGTGAGGAGTCTATCTCTGCCTCTCCCCTCAAAGGAGAGCCATAAGATTGCTGCCCACTGGTCTTCAGGAACCTGCTGCACTTTGCAGGCTCTCTCAAGAGCAGTCATCCATTTGTGGATGTCATCCCCACTTTTGTAGGGGGGCACAATCTTGGACAGGTTCCTATTGTCAAAGACCCTATCTTTGTCCCTAGGGACATTGCTGCCACCAGTGGGTATAGACCCACTCTCTCTATGCTGCCTAGCCTTGCTCAGTTTCTCTTCCATCAGGGCTACTTCTAGCTCCTGCTTCCTGATCCTCAGCTGGGCTTCTTGCATTCTGGCCTCATGTTCCCTCCTCTGAGGGGTGGTCAGTCTCCTTCTGGAGTGATCTTGAGAGCCTCTAGAGCCATGGGAAGCATTGGATTCACCTGAGTGATTCCTTTGCCTCCCAAGCCCTGGGTTAAGTCCACTGGGGAGATCCAATGGGGTAAACCCATTGTCAGTCCCCAATAGCCTTAGTTTAGCTGGGCCAAGTATAATACTTGGCACTGGGCTAGTTCTCCCTTCATCATCACTACTTTCTGTATCCTCACCACTTTCCTCCCCTGTAGTATGATTCTCATCTAAGGGATGGCTATTGGTACTGGGTACCTCTGTAGCATCTTCAGAAGGGGGGCCTCCTGTTCCTGACCCTAAGGGGGCTAACTGGGAAGCTTTCTTGAGTTCTCTCTGATTCTCATCATTCTGTAAGAGTTCTCTGAGCTCAGCAGAGGTAGGGTTCTTGGGCTGTTTAAGGCCTCTAAGAGTTGCCAAATGCCTGAGCTCATTCTGATTAAGGGTAGCAAAGCTGGATGGTGCCCTCTGGGGGTCACTCTCAACAGAGATGGGTACAGTGGACCCCTCTGCCCCGGCCATTGCTCTTAAGTGTGGGTGGATGTGTTGCAATCTACCTACACTTGGGTTTGCCTACTAAACCTATCTAGTAGTTGTAGTCAGGGTGTGCTACTCCCTTTGCTCTACAACAACTAAGTTCAGTAGAACTTATGTATATCTAATCTTGTTTTATATGTACCTACAGGTACCTATGTGATCTTTCAATTGGTAACCAAGAGATTACAATGGTAAAACACAGCAAGCTCAAATCCAACCGCTGCTCACCAATGTGAGAAGTTGGCCTGGTATATGATGCTCACTAGTTAAAGTGATCACCTTGTACCATGCCAAGCAACCCTTATGGTGTGGTTGTAAGTCAACCTTTTCGGACTAGCTGCCCTAGTGGTAGCGTAGGCTAAGCAGTCTTTGAGGCTAAACTCGTGAAGCGTGTTAAGCCAGCTGTTTTACCAAATGCAACCCCCTTTTATACCAATGAAAGGACACCACACAGATATATATTCAAAATATATATGTATTTATTTCTCAAAGTAACCCCTAGTCTCTTTATGAGCACAGGAGCACAAATCGTCAAACAAGATTACTGTAGAATACACAGAAGTTGCACTTTATATGGATAGGCCCTGGTGGCCACTCAAACCATATACTAAAATAGTGGTATAAGTACCACGAACAGAAAAGGGAAAAGGCCTAGGGCCTCTAGAATCGCTGGGCCTACAAGGAGCTAACGTCAGTTAGTGACCAGGAGGTCCACGGGTGGCGTGTGCAGAGCAAATAGTCACACGCGTGCTCCCATAGGTTTCAATGGGTGCGTAAAAAGTACAAAGTTACTGCAAAGAGGATCTTCCGGATGGACTAGGAACTCAAGATTTGGAACACAGGCACTAGAGATGTAATACTACACTTGGGCACAGGTGTGCCAGCTTTACCTCACCCACAGGAAGCGGGTGCATAGGCCTCGAAGTGCGTCGGGTTTCTTCTCTCTGTTCCGTGGAGCCTGAAGACAAAGATGCTGCAGGCGGTCGGTCCGGGAGAGATGCAGTGGATCCAAGAGTGGATCGGAGATGTTGAAGACCTGTAAGCAGAGGGGACAGTGTTCACAGTCACTAGCCAGTGACCGGCGTGGCACCAGGTGGGTACCAGGCAATGTCGGGTGCAAACAGGGAGAAAGGTGTAGCTTGTCTCTGCAGCCACGTGGTCCCTGGAGGTCGACGACGTCCAGGAGTCAAGTCACGAGCTGTCCCACGCAGGCTCTCGCTGTCGGCGGTGTCGGCGACTTGATCGAAGCAAACAAGCCTTGGCAAAAGCAATTGTTGTAGGAAAAGGAAATAAGCTGATGGTTCTGACCGGCAAGGTCAGAAGGACTGCTCCTTTGGAGGGGAGCAAGGGCCAGTCTGGAGCAACCAGACCAGCGGTGTATTTCTTGAAGTTCGTCGCCAAGATGGCTACTAGCCAGCGGGCCAGCAACCGGTTAGGCGCGTCGAGTGGCAAAATGCAGAAGGGCCCCACGCAGATCGTGGAGATGCTGGAGGGCTCACCTTTGGTGCAGATGCTGCTCGGGTGTTGGGCTTCTCAGATCCCAAAGCACAACTTGGAGGAAGCCTCGGTTGTTGCACTTGTCAGCTTGTCGTAGTCGTTCCAAGATGGCCGGCTCCACGTGTCTCGGTGCCTCCACGGGTCTCCTCTTTTCAGGGACTGTGGATCGGGCGGTGAGAGGTCTGGAGGTCCAGGTCTTGTCAGTCTCTGGGCTCGGGCTCCGGCGGGAGGCGGCGGCAAAGCAGACGTTGATTCGCTGGATGGTGCTTGCGTTAGCAAGGTGGTCACTCCCTGACCACAGGGGAGATTGGCTTCAGTCCTCTGTGCAGCAGAGCGTCGAAGTTCCCGTCTTCTTCTTAGTATTAAGTTGATTCCAGGATGTCTGAAGTCTTAGGACACAGCTCCTACCTTTAAGCGGATTCTAGGGGCCGGACTACCTGCTAGGTCCCTCCCTATGGGTGGGACCAGGAAGGGGGGTCGTTACACCCCCAATCCTTTGTCCAGCTCGCCCCAGGCCCGGGACTGGTGTGCCCCAGGACCGGTTTGAACTGGCATATGCACCGAGGCTCCTTGTGAGCCACAGGCATGTCTGGTTTCTTTCAAGCCCTACCTGACCAATACACAAAATCCTGTCTGGGGTGGTGCACGCACCTCCCCTGGCAGGAAACCCTTTGTCCACACCTCCCAAGCTGGAAGGACTCCCAGCAGCAGGAGGGCAGACTTGTGTCTGTGGTGGCAGCATCCATTTTGTGGAGCTGAGGCTATGTCTGATTTTACCCGGGTTTCAGGTACTGTACATGTCGTGTCCCTCTAGAAGGGTGGAATGCTAACCCCGTCGCCAGAATTGGCGAGGGGTTAGTATTCCAATTCGTATGACACCTTACTCGACATGTTTTGATAAAGCCAAACCAAAGATAGCATTTAACCGCGAGGTTCATAATGCACTTAAGAGTATATGGTATGACGATATCTGGAAACAGTAGAAGGAAGTTGTTCCGACCACTGCAGACAGGCTCAGCTCATGCCAGAGCACCATCTCACATGGAACCAAGCACTCTGCCTTCAGGATTGTTAAGGCCTGCCATAGGAGTGACTGATAGGTTACCAGGTGTCCCATTTAAGGTTAGGTATAGGTATACTACACCTAAGTAAGAGGTGATTACACCAACTTACCCCAGCTGAGTGATCAGCCAGTTGTGTCAAATTGTTAGGCCAAGCCTGGGGTGGCATAATACATGCTTCAGCCCCTGGCAGGCCTTGGGTACACCAATGCCCTGGGTACCTAGTGTACACTGGTACAGGGGCTGACAGGGTGATCCAACCAATTGGGTATGTACCTAGGGTACATGGAGTCCATTTTACAGAGAGAGCAGATAGCCTGAGAGCCTGAATGGCAGGATCTCAGGCCAACTAAGTCGAAAAACCAGCTAGACACTAGGCAAAAATTTGGGGGTAACCATAGTCAGATATCCACCTTCCTACAATACCTAACAATCGGGCAAGCCAAACCTGAAAATTGGGGGGATCTAAATCCTTCCAACGAGCTGTTAAAATTATCCTATAGACCGCCGTCCCCAAAAAAAGACATATTTCCTCCTCCTTAGTGAGTCTCAGTGTATTATCATAGCCCAACACATAAAGGGTGGGGGATTCAGCTACTGAGTGCCCGAACACCTCCCGCCAAAAACCAGCTATCTTACCTCTCAGATCTATAAGTTTATCACACTCATATAGCATATGCAATAGATGTGCCCCAGTTTTACCACATCTCAGACATTCTGAGGTTGCTCTTTTCCCCCAAGAGTGAAGTTTAGATGGTGTGAAATACAAATCATATATAGTCTTATACAACTGAGTTTTCAAATTAGAGGTCACAAACACCTTAATTAAAAGGGTTAATGACATATCAATATCCACTTTGGGATTGTTCAATTTGCTTGACCATCTCACTTCCGTGTTTTCCAGATCGTCCCGTTGGCTTTCGATTAGGATTCCATATAAAGTACCGATCCTGGTTGTAGATTTGGCCATACAATCAAATAGGGGAATATTATCCAGAAGAAAATCAGCACTTTTTATATTCAAAATCGTATTTATTTGAATACATTTAAATATACTATTATCGGGGATGGAAAATTTACTTTGCAATGCTTGAAATCTATTGCCATTCCCAGGTAGTAAGAAATCTCCTACAGTTAAGACTCCCAAATATTCCCATCTTCTAGATATATTATCATATATTTGTGTTGGTAAAACTGTAGAATGCCATAGCGAAGTATACTTATTGTATTTAGGAATATTTAGATGCCTCATAGTTTTCCTCCAAATTCCCCAAGCGCTTGATATGATCTTGAACTTAACTTTCTTATAGTATGAGGGTTCCAACTGCTTTAACAGGAGACCATTAGCCTTATCTCCAATAACCAACTCATAGATTGAGGGTATATACTTATCCCCTATTACTTTTTCAGGTATTTTAACAAAGAGTAATACGGTCATCTGCTGGAGCAAGGTAGCCCACAAGTAAAATCCCCTCTTATAACTGGTAGAGAGAGGTAACGAATAGATCTCCTTATTTTCCCGTAGCCCCAGACAAATTTAACCATCTGGGATTCCAGGGCCTTAATAATTTTATCATCCACTAATAGCGGAATCGCACGAAACAAATATAAGACCCTGGGTAAGATATTCATTTTAAGAAAATTCCCTCTTCCAATAATTGAAAGATGCAAACCATCTACCCTTTTCAGATCGTTCTTAATCTTTTGGAGAAGAGGATCGTAATTTATTTTAATAATTTCCTCTGTCTTGGGAGATATCCGAACTCCTAGATATACAGCACTTTCAACCCTTCTTGAATCTACAAATTGAATATTCTGAGTGCATATGACCATTGTTTTATCTCTATTTAGAGAATATCCAGAGAACTGACCAAAGACATGGGTAATCTGTTCAATTTCCGATATAGCCTCGGTGGGGTGGGATGTTATTACCGCCACGTCATCGGCATAAGCTAGGATTTTGGTATCAAAGGGACCTACTGTAAGCGGTTTGATTGCCTCTGTGGTTAATAGTTTTAAGATTAGGGGGTTTATATAAAGGGTGAAGAGAATCGGAGAGCATGGACAGCCCTGCCGAGTCCCTCGAGATATATCAAAAGGCCCAGACTCCAGACCCATTGCCAGAACCCTTGCCTTAGGTGTATAGTACATAGCTTTAATAGACTTCACAAAACGGGGACCGATTTTATTTTGCTCTAGCACCGCCCACAAAAACTCCCACGAAACCCTATCGAAAGCTTTCTCAGCGTCCAGGAGGACCATCGACATCCGGCCCCCCATGACACCCACGGCATCAAACAAAGCAATAGCACGACGGATATGATCCGTGGTGCCCCTGCCCGGAATGAAGCCGTGCTGCCACGGGGAGACCAGGCGTTCGACGACCCCCCTGAGGCGGTTACCTAGAATCTTGGAGTACAGCTTCGAATCAGAGTTTATAAGAGAAATTGGCGGTACGATGCTGTTACGTTGGGAGGCTTATCTTTTTTTGGAAAAATAACTATATTCGTTTCCGTCCATGATCTAGGAGGGATGCCACGAACCTGAATACCTATAAATAGATCGAGAAGTAGCGGTGTTATAATATTACCCAAAATTTTATATAACTCCAGTGGTATTTTATCCGGGCCTGCGGCCTTGCCTGGAGCGAGCTCTGTAAGGGCCATTTGTACCTCCGACTGAGTTATATCCCTTTCTAAGTCTTGTCTAGTAGCACTCTCTATTCCAAGATTATCTTCCTGTTCAGTTGTCCACCTAGCAAGTTCGTCTTTAATTATTACAGGATCTAGCGTATCCTCGTTTTGATATAATTTCTGATAATATTTTTTAAAGACCTCTAAAATAGTCTCAGGTGTTGTATATTCATGGCCATCTGCCTTAATACTAGCAATTAGACTAAGAGATTGTTTTTGGCGAGTGCGGAGAGCCAACTGCTTGTCGACCTTTTCGCCCGCCTCGTAGATCTTATTACGATGAGATTGGTAAGTCTCAGCCGCTCTCTGGGACAGCCTACTATTTATCTCCATTTTGAGAATCATCATCTCTCTAAGAGTCGACCCTTCATCACCACCTTGCGTTATTATAGCAGTATGCTTCTCCTCTATTCCGGCTAGTTCTTGAAGTTGTAATTCATTGACTCTAGCAAGTTCCTTCCTCTTTCTGGCCACATAACTTATTGTGTCCCCACGGATTGAAGCCTTAAAACAGTCCCAGACCATACCTCGCGAGGCGCTGTAACGATTGCAGTCGATAAATCCTTGTGCCCATACCTTAATGTAGTTTACATACTCATTATTAACTAATAATTTTCTATCGAAGGACCAACTTGACCGAGGTCTAGATATGTTGTTAATACTCAGTGTGAGCACTAAGGGATTATGGTCCGAGATAATCTTCGGGAGTTTATTTATTTGTGTCTCATTAGCGCAGTTACTTGTCATCCAGATATAGTCGATACAGACATATTTATTATGCGGGTGTGAGAAGTACGTATATCCTGGATCCTGATGATGCATCATATCCCATACATCAGCCAAGCCTAGACTTTCCTTAAGTTGTAGAATGGCTCTGTATACCTTTGGTTTATAACCAACGTATTTAAATTGATCATGGTTGTATATTAGCCCTTTTTGAGTCAGAGAGATGTTAAAGTCCCCACAAAATATTAGCGTATGAGGCCAAGATGCTAACTCCAGTTCTAGATCGGTAAAGATAGAGGGATCATCCTGATTGGGTGCATACATAGAGCATACAGTAATTCCAATTTTAAGCTCGACAATCACCCACCTACCCATAGGATCAGCTGCCTTGCGTTTAGGCTGTCCCAAAAAGGATTTTGCCAAAAGGGCTACACCTCTTGTTCTAGTAGTATGGCTTGTACTTACCAATAAATCAAACCCCGGGACCCTCAATATGTCTCTTTCTGCCCATGGGATGTGTGTCTCTTGAAGACATAGTATATCAAATGTATTTTGAGCAATCATTCCACACATTTGATCCCTTTTCCCCCTATCATTAAGCCCTGCTATGTTCCAGGAACATAGTTTTAGCCTAGCCATATTCCATTATATTTATTTTCCAGTCAGGTTCTAACATGTGACCAAACTTAACAATAGTCTCATGAATTCCATTTCTATTTCTACTTCTGTTTTTATTTCTACAACTACGGTTGCCTTTTTTATGTGCTTTCTTCCCCCTTTCCCTGTCCCATCCCTTTCCCCATCCCCTTACCCCCCTACCCTGAACCACCCCACCCCCCTCCCCAGCTTCCCACATTTAGGGCAATTAGACTCCGTAAGAGTCTATAGTGATGGACGTGAAGTGCCTGACCGGTGCTCGCGTATGAATCTCTACACCTCCTTTCCCCAATAACTTTACCATGATTTCCCCCTTCCTTTTAACTTTTCTTTTAATTTTTATTTTGCTTTTCCTTTTAAACCTTTATCCCCCACCCCTTTCCTCCTCTTTTTACCACTCTATCACCTATCCCCCTTCTTTTTTTTTTCTTAATAATCTTAAAATAAACCAAGCCTTACCATATCTAGGAAAAAATAATCTCTAGATGAGGCCAAGATGCTAACTCCAGTTCTAGATCGGTAAAGATAGAGGGATCATCCTGATTGGGTGCATAGATAGAGCATACAGTAATTCCAATTTTAAGCTCGACAATCACCCACCTACCCATAGGATCAGCTGCCTTGCGTATAGGCTGTCCCAAAAAGGATTTTGCCAAAAGGGCTACACCTCTTGTTCTAGTAGTATGGCTTGTACTTACCAATAAATCAAACCCCGGGACCCTCAATATGCCTCTTTCTGCCCATGGGATGTGTGTCTCTTGAAGACATAGTATATCAAATGTATTTTGAGCAATTATCCCACGCATTTGATCCCTTTTCCCCCTATCATTAAGCCCTGCTATGTTCCAGGAACATAGTTTTAGCCTAGCCATATTCTATTATATTTATTTTCCAGTCAGGTTCTAACATGTGACCAAACTTAACAATAGTCTCATGAATTCCATTTCTATTTCTACTTCTGTTTTTATTTCTACAACTACGGTTGCCTTTTTTTATGTGCTTTCTTCCCCCTTTCCCTGTCCCATCCCTTCCCCCATCCCCTTACCCCCCTACCCTGAACCACCCCACCCCCCTCCCCAGCTTCCCACATTTAGGGCAATTAGACTCCGTAAGAGTCTATAGTGATGGACGTGTAGTGCCTGACCGGTGCTCGCGTATGAATCTCTACACCTCCTCTCCCCAATAACTTTACCATTTTTTCCCCCTTCCTTTTAACTTTTCTCTTAATTTTTATTTTGCTTTTCCTTTTAAACCTTTATCCCCCACCCCTTTCCTCCTCTTTTTACCACTCTATCACCTATCACCCTTCTTTTTTTTTTAATAATCTTAAAATAAACCAATCCTTACCATATCTAGGAAAAAATAATCTCTTGATAGCACACGGGAGAGAGATGAGAGGGAAATCAGAAACTTCACTTTTACCCAGATTCTATCAATGTATGTGAGCAAGAAATTCACCCCTAAAGGCTATCCAGATATTCCTTTGCCTTAATTTCAGAGGTGAAGAATTTTGTCTGGTCACCGTTGATAACTTTCAGACAAGCCAGATTGTTCAAGAATGCCTGAAATTTTTTATCTTGAAACGGTCTGATGAGCTGGCGTAAACGCCACCTCCGCTCAACCGTTGCGTGACAGAAGTCAGGACGTACAAAATAGGTTATGTGTCCACTAGTTTTTTTTGCCTCAGGTCTCGCTTTTTCCCAGACTGCCTGTCTTAGAAGAAAGTTACCGAAGTATACCAATATGGCCCTTGGATATGCTCCAGGTTTGGGTGTATTTCTCAGAGTGAGGGGTACCCGATGTGTACGCTGCACCTCAATATCCCATTTCCAAGCTGACATCATTATCAGTCAAGCAGACAAGGGTGGAAATGTGGTAAGATGGAATCATTGTGATTACCACAGTGAAGCTCTATGTCAATTAAGGGATCATTTAACTATGAAAAAGTTTCAATTTCTCAATGGGAAAAATCTAAAAATAAGATTAAGAAGAAACTCCTTTTCTCTATGGACAAACAAGTACTAGATGCAGAAGAATTCAACTAGAATTCAACTATTTTTGGGTGGAAAATGATAAACTGTCCATTACTTATTTCTTAACAACAAAAACATAAGGGTGGCAGAATTCCACCAGGCTGACCAATAATCTAGGCAACTGGGAGTTAAACAGAACATATCTCAGAATATGTTGACATGTATCTGGCAACTTTTGTCAGAACACTACCCTCCTATATTAAAGACACAAAAGATTTCCTAAGACAAGTCAGGGATATCAACTGTGGAATGAGGACATGTGTATGGTAACTATGGATGTGAACAGTCTATACATCAGCATACAAAATGTAAAAGGAATTGAAGCAGTCAAATACTTTCTATACACTAGATCCGCAAGCTACTTGCAACACTCAAATATGGTTTTGGAATTGGTTGAGCTAGTACTCAACAATAACTATTTTCTATATAGGAAGGATCTATTTCGCCAGATTAGAAGGACAGCCATGGGATCCAGGTTTGTTCCCTCATATGCTAATCTTTTCATGTGCCTGTATGAGAGGGAGCATGCCTGGAAAATGAAGGACTTATTTGATGAGAATGAAACATACTGGGGTCGGTACATAGTAGGCATTTTTATGATTGAAGAAACACTCAAATCATTTGATACTTACCATAATAACAATCAGTACAATATTACAGTTACTTTGGAGTACAGCAAATAGTGTATTTTCTTTTTGGATTTAGACATGTACATGAGCAAAGGTCATCTGGAATCTAAACTATATAGATAGACTACAGCGGCAAATTCCATCTCACATGTGGGGTCAGGACATTTAGGAGACAAATTGACAATATCCCTTTTGAGGAATTTCTATGTGCCAAATGTACCTGTAGTGAACCGAGAGCATATGAGAAGGTAGCTAAGGACATTACACTGAGAATTAGGAGACAAGGCTACAATTTGGAAATTATTGATAAAGCCAAAAGAAGAGTTCACAAAATAACAATAGAAGAATTATTAAAAGACAAGACAAAGGTCATGCCTTTAGACAAAGATATATTGAGATACATCAGAACATACAGTGAAGGCAATAGAAGAGTTTACAACACTTTACAGAAACACTGGGATGTCCTTACACTTGATACGGACATCAATAAAATCCTATCTTCTAAACCTAGTATTGTATAGACGAAGGAACTGACTCTATGAACTCTACTGAGCCCCAGTGACACTGTGATGTATGCAGTTTCCAATGTAGCATCAGGAATGCAAAACACAGGTATAAACATACTTCCTAAAAGTTCATACAGATGCAATAATTGTATATGTTGCAAAAATTGTAATAGAAAAAGCCAATACATTTTTGGATAGTAGATACTGTAAAAAAATGATATTTCCTCCTTTATCAATTGTCACACAGGCAGTTGTGTCTATGCAATGACGTGTATTTGTGGTAAAATGTATATAGCATCAACAGTGAGAAACTTAAAATTAGGTGGATAGAACACATGTAAGCTATTAAAAATTGCGACACGAAATACCCTATAGCTATACTTTTCGTGATAATCATAAAATCACAGTAATGGGTGGAATACGATTCATGGGACTAGAGCACTTATCACTTGACCTGGATAAGAAAATAAGAATGAGAGAAACATTTTGGATTAACAAACTTCAAACTGTAGAATTTGGATGGAATAGAGATAGGGAATTACACACAGTGGTCCGATAACGATCTACTGTGATTACAAGTACCTTTATACTATTTTTAGAAAAACATTTGCAGAGACCTGAAAGCAAAGATATAAATATAATCTTTTTTTAATTTTGCGTAACATAATCTAAGTTCAACTGAGATCTTTCTGTCCCTCTTCAAAAACTAGAATAAAACAGTATAATTTTGTGTTTGTAGTAAGTTATATCATAAGAGCAAGAAGAAGTACATTTGAACTTATCTAGCTGAAAGGACTCTTGAGAGTAATAAAAGGAAATAAATAGATGAATGTAGCATAGTGCAGTGGTAGCGAACGCAAAGGCTAAATAATACGAAGTGTATTATTTTGGGGTTCAAGCCCCTGTTAAAAGGAAAACAGCACCATTTAACAATAAATTTGCCCAGAATTAGTCGGGCTATTAATTTTTAGTTTGAATAAAACAGTAATTGACTTATTATTCAAGATTCATAATCAACAAGAGTAGATGTTGGGGCAATAATACAGATGGACATTTTAGCAGGACTTCTTTTGCGATTTAATAGTTGACCCCCGCATGCTCAGAGGTTGCATGCGCTAATGCAGAGTGGTGAGAACAACAACTAGGGTTTGAGTCCCAACAGAGGAAAATTAAACAATAACAAAGAGTTATAATCTGAAATTACTGTAGAGATCCTCACCGTCCTGACTTTCAAAGGACAGCTCATGCTATATGCAGGCAACACCTCCTGTATAACAGAGGGGCAGCGCAAGCCAGTAGAAAAACATATGAGCAGTGTCATTGACGGTTCGAGTCTTTAGAAAAACCCCGTAAAACTTTTATCAATAAATTGAGTTTTATTTTAAGAGTCACAAATGAAAAAAAATATGGTAAGAATGTGATTAGTGCATTTTAGTTTCATCCGTTGAATTCTTTGTTGCTATAAATAGGTCGACTTAGGGTACCGAGTGTGATGCCAGCAAGTTAAATAGCACTTAAAAGAAAAAAGAAAATAGGCAATGCATTTTTTCGTGCGCTTACAGGCGTATCCATTTTAAGTAGAGCCGTACTATAAATTGAGGGGCCGGGAAGTCCACACTTAATGCACTTTGAACCAGACGGAAAGACAGACGACTTGAGAGGAAACTGCGGTAAGTGACATAGCCTGAATGTCCGTTAGGCAGGATTTTAAACTTTCATTTAGATGTTGGGTTCTGTATGAGATATGAAAACATTGGGAACTCTTTGATATTTTCTTTAAGAGGCTTAGAATGTTCATTCGAATAACCAAGTGGGTCATTTGTTTCTTACTCTAGGGAGACGTTAAGAAATATTCATAAGTTGCTTGTACAACACCCCGTGTTTCAGTATTTGAGACCGTCTAATGTAAGATGCATTTTCAAAAAGAGACTGCAGAAGAAACGACTAAGGTTGTGTGTTAGCTTCATAAATCACGTAAGTTAGTATGAAGATGCCCTAGAGATATTTGCTTGAGAATCAGACAGTGTGAATTAGAACCTTCTAAATTATTTAATGAACTAGATTGGAAATATCTGAATAGGGATAAAATACAACTAAGATACCCTCCGCTATACAATTTCAGCACGTTTAATTATTGTACAACAATTAAAAAAATAAAAAATATGCGAAGGATAGAAGAGGAAAAAAGGTTTGTATTTATATAGTGCTTGTTACCCCTGATGCGGTGTTGAAGCACTTTTTTGGGTGAGACGCACGCTACTCCAGAACCAATAAGGGATTAGTGGTGAATTAGTATGGTGAAATATGAAAGAAATTTGAGTGGTGGATAGGTTAAGTCAGTTATTTGGAGTGAGAAGGATAGCGGAGGGACAGAAGAGGGAAAGAGATTTGTATTTATTTAGCGCTTGCTAACCCTGATGGGGTTTTGAAGCACTTTTTTTGGCGAGTAGCACGCTACTCTGGAACCCATAAGGATTAGTGTTGAATTAGCATAGTGAAATATGAAAGTAATTTGAGTGGGGGATATGTTAGTCAGTTATTTGGATTCGGAAGGATAGCAGAAGGATAGAAGAGGGAAAAACGTTTGTATTTATATAGCGCTTGTTACCCCTGATGGGTGTATGTATATATATATATATATATATATAAATTCACTGAAAAAACCATAGGTTTCACACATGTTATAGTTAGCGGAAATTTTACTGATAAAAAACCAATGAAATTCCCCCGTTATAGTTAGTGCAGGCAACTATAACTCACGCGACCGCAATCCTCTGCTGATGCTAATACTGTATTTAGACACTTATTTACCCATGTCTTCTTCCATACATTTTTAGCTATACATATATTACAAATATTTTCTTTTCATAAAGACACATATGTCATCAGCAGAAGATTGCGGTCGCGTGAGTTATAGTTGCCTGCACTAACTATAACGGGGGAATTTCATTGGTTTTTTATCAGTAAAATTTCCGCTAACTATAACATGTGTGAAACCTATGGTTTTTTCAGTGAATTTGCAAGGTTTTTTAAATGCTAATTCCTAACTATAACGTGTGTGAAACCTATGGTTTTTTCAGTGAATTTGTACGGTTTTTTAAATGCTAAGTTACTTTACGCCATTCGTGGCGTGCGCGCCCACTTAACGCAGTTTGTTCCGTGCGCGCACGGTGCGCTTCGCGCACCGTGCGCGCACAGTGAGCACGCGGTGCGCTTCGCGCACCGCGCGCCCACTTTACGCAGTTAGTGCCGTGCACGCACGGTGGGCACGCGGTGCGCTACGCGCACCGCGTGCCCACGTTACGCTAGATGGGCCATGTACGCACCATGCGCTTCGCGCACCGTGTGCACATGGAGGACATATGATGCACTTCGTTTTTAAAGGTAATATTTTAATTTTTCGCATTAGTTATAAGCCATGCCCAAATGGTGCCCTTCGGGCACCATTTGCACACGGGGTGGAGAGAGTGTGGATAATTTTTTTTTTTAATATTTTTTTTTTTACTCTTTTCGTTTTTTACTTACATGATAAGCAATGCACAATTGGTGACCTTCGGTCACCAATTGCACACGGGGTGGGGTTAGTGTGGATATTTTATTTTTTTTAATATTTTTTTACCGTACGCGTACGGTAAGCGTAATCGGCGAAATTAGCGAAAAAATAAAAATTCCGTTTTTGGACGTGGGGGATCTTTGGGGACTCCCTGTACATGGCTATGTGTGTGGGAGCTGTCAAAACAGCCCCTTTAAATGTTGTTGTGCTTTGTTTGTTAATCATCTCTCTCAGTGCGAGAGAGAAAATGGCGGCCGCCGCTTCCTGGTTTCGGCCGATTCGAATGTTTACTAAGATCTAAGAGCCAATCATAATCGCGCTCGCGCACGCCACCGTACGCGTACGGTAAGCGTACCGTAAGCGCACCGTAAGCTGGCTCAGATATATATATTGATTTAAAGGCTATTTTCTCAGAATCTACTGAACAGATTTACACCAAACCTACAAAAGGCACTTCCTTGACCTGAGGACTACCTCTCTGCCAAATTTCTAGTAATTCTGTTCAGCCGTTCGGGCTGTAGCCCTGTCTAAAGGTCCTATGGAAAAATGCATGGGAAAAACGCGTTTTGGGACCCCCCTTTTATCTCAGCCCCCGCTTGACGAATCCCCCCGAGACTTTCAGGGTAGGAGCGGAGCGTAGCGCCCCACCTATTTTGAAAAATTCGCGAGGATTCGTCGACCGGCGCCAAAGTTATTCAAAATAGAATGTTGCGGATTTCCTATGGAAACGTGGTCCTAACTATAACTACCTACTGGCGACCGCCAGTAGGTAATATATATATATATATATATATATATATATATATATATATATCTATATATATATATATATATATATATATATATATATATATATATATATCGGGTCCAATCCCATTCCAGCTCAGAAACGGGCCGATACATGCTCAGTGACAACTAGTAGATTTATTTACCAAAATTAAAAGCGCAAAGCGTGAGCCAAGTTCATTGTTGTAAAACGCTCGGCATACGCGCTTCAGTCTTTTGACCTTCCTCAGTGCCAGTTCCAACAAACAGTGATAATACACCTGGAGGCCTGTTTAAATATGTGGAAGTTCTTTTCTGATTGGAGTGTGTAACTGACCAATCTCCACGGCCTTTGGCTGCGCTGCTCACCGTGATCCATGCCGGGTTTTCATGTGCCCTCGCTGCGAGTCAAAATACAGTGATTTTGTACTCGTACGCCAAGTGACGTCCCAGTCCTGCTGGTTACGATGTGCACACTCACCCCAGCCTCTTTCACGGGAAATGATAATGGCAAGTATACTACTGTTGGTACCTTAACACAGCAACCTGCCGTATCCTCTCTCCCCATTCTTTGGTCTCATCCAGGTTAGTGTCCTTGCCAAATGGGGGGGGCGACGTGCTGTAGTTACATACCCAATCCAAAAAGTAGCAAGTTATGCGCGTAGCACCAAACCGAGAGGGCGTGTCGGTAACCGGTGCTTGCTTTACCGGTGACACATCGGGTCCAATCCCATTCCAGCTCAGAAACGGGCAGACACATGCTCAGTGACAGCTAGTAGATTTATTTACCAAAAATAAAAGCGCAAAGCCTGAGCCAAGTTCATTGTTGTGAAACGCTCGGCATAAGCGTTTCAGTCTTTAGACCTTCCTCAGTGCCAGTTCCAACAAACAGTGATAATACACCTGGAGGCCTGTTTAAATATGTGGAAGTTCTTTTCTGATTGGAGTGTGTAACTTGACCAATCTCCACGGCCTCTGGCTGCGCTGCTCACCGTGATCCATGCCGGGTTTTCATGTGCTCTCGCTGCGAGTCAAAATACAGTGATTTTGTACTCGTACGCCAAGTGACGTCCCAGTCCTGCTGGTTACGATGTGCACACCCACCCCAGCCTCTTTCACGGGAAATGATAATGGCAAGTATACTACTGTTGGCACCTTAACACAGCAACCTGCCGTATCCTCTCTCTCCCCATTCTTTGGTCTATATATATATATATATATATATATATGGTGCACACATAGCCGTCAGAAATTGCTTATTCATAGCATTCGATTCAGCATTGACTATAGACAAAAGACACTTTCTAAATCATGGCAGTAGGAGCGGTGGGAGGCAGCTGTGATATTCAGGTTAAAGGGGACGAAGTTCTTTGTAAATAAAGGCAAATGTTTTGCACCATTTAAGCTCATTTCCTATTTGATGCTGCATGGTGTTTTTTGTTGGTATAACAGTAGTCTATAAATTAAAGTTCGGATACCCCACGAGTGTTTGTTAAGCTACCTAACAACCAAGAACATGGCAGGCTTAGTTTCTGTTTCATAATTACTCCACCCACCTCTATCACCAGGACACACTTCTGGTCCCTCTTCTCCCCTATTGAGTCACCTGTGGCAATGCCCCCATCCCTTGCATCCAACCCCGCAGCACATTTGGAACAGATGGGGTTGGATGCCATGGAGTGCAGTTTTTTTACATTAAATCTGCACTTTTTGGCATCAAACACCCTCCAGTTGCAAGGTGTGCAGCTGCTGGATACTGTGCAGGGTCACAGACTGACTTGGCAGAATGTCGAGAATTGACAGACCAAGGACAGAGCAGTATTTTTGCGACAGGCACAATAATGTAAGGCAACAGTTAGTTGTATATGTTGATTGTGAGAGATTGGCTTGGTGGATCATAAACGTCCCTAAATCAACCTAGGCTTAACCCTCTGGTAGCTTGCCACAAAACAGTCAGGCTGAATTTGGGGGCAATGTGTAAAGTCTTTATGCAGCACAAAAACAGTAATAAAGTAAAATACAACACAAGAGAAATCCCACACCAATTTAGAAAAATAGAATAAATGTTAATAAATTATTTGACACTGAGCCAACAAAAATCCAATCAGTAGAACCGTAGATATGCAATTTTAAAGTTTAAAAACAGTGCATAGAGGCAGAAGGTACCAACAGTGGTAGTCGCAACGAGTGGAGACAAAGTGTGGCCATATACTGGGACTGAGTCAGGCCGCTTAATAAAAGTACCTTAAATCTTGGTTGCAGAGTGATGCGAAGTCTCACATTAAGGGTGTGTCAGGCAGCAGAGGCAATATGAGGTCCTTGCATGGAGATGCACCATGCAGCGGTGGTTCTGACGGGGCTGCCGTGGCAATACAATGTCTTGCGTGGATATGCGCCACTCAGCTGCAGTTCCAAGGGGCTGCTGGTTGAGAAGTGAAGTCCTGCATCAGGGATATGTCACACAGCTTTTCTGATGCAGGGTCTTACACAGTGAAGCGTCACACTGCATTGGTTTTGCTGGAACCACAGATGGCCTGGCAGAGCACCTTCAGACCCACTTTCAAGGTTTCAGGACTGGGTGGCACCAATTGGGGAGGACCTGATTCTCAGCTAGCAGAGACATGATGCTGGGCTCAAGGTGGTTGCAGCCTGTTCTGTCCCTGAGGCTCTGGTCAGGAGCCAGCCAACTGGCCCTTGTAGGCACTCTGGTGGTCCTGTGTTCAAGATTCATGTCCAATCATTCACTCAGGCAGAAAGGCAACAGAGTAGCATTCTTTTTTCTTTTTTTTTACAGAGGAGCACAGCAGTCTCTCTGAATCTTCCGCAGGTCCAGAGATGTACTGATGAGTGGGTCTGAGGGTCCCTTTTTTTGTTAATGCCTAGTGCCTTCTTTGAAGTAGGAGATGTTTCCAGAAAATGTCCTTTAAAGTACTTGCTGTTTCTTGAAACCCCTGCACTGGCTCCAAGCTGGCTGCAGTAACAATGCAGTGGTGGCAAGTCCTTTGTGCGAAGGCAGAGCACAGCATATTCAGTTGCAAGTGGGGCCATGCCCAGCTCTGCTCTATCCTGCCAGTTGATGGACCATTTAGATACACCTAATCCCTCTACTGTGTGACTGCCTAGTAGGAATTAACAAAGTCTAACTCTCAGCTACACTCAGTGAAGTGACCAGGCATCAAATAGCATGGGCCGGTAAATGCCAACTTTCTAAAAGTGCTGCAGCAACAAATGTTGGACGGATGCTGAAGGAATCAAACACTCACCCCAGTCAAGAGATCTAGGTTAAATCCGATGTTCGCCACCTCAGTTTTTGACTCAGCCATATGCAAATCAGTCTTGATCCTGTTCCTCATGGGAACACTCCAGCCCGAACTGCCAAGCCGGGTCCTTCCTGGACTGGAAACAAGCATCCTGGGCCCTATTTTAGGGTAACCCCCCATATCAGCCAGGCTAGCTTGAATCCAGTGACACTACAAGCAAGGGACCCACATCTGGGCATACCCATTCCATTTAGGGCAAAAAGTGCTGCAGCAACAAATGGTCAACGGAATTGTGAATGAATCAAACATTCACCCCCAGTAAAGAGATCTGGATTAAATCCATTGTTCTTTTGCTCACCATGCCACCCCAGTGTGGACCCAGCTATATGCAAATCAGTCTTGCCCTGCTCCTCATGGGAACAGTCCAGCCCAAACTACCAAGACTGATTTGCAAAATAATTATGGGCTTAGGCCCAGATCATTTGTCACCCGAGTGGGACTTGTATGCCCAGGCGTGGGTCCTGTGCTCTCCATGCCACTGGAGTCAATATAGCCTGGATGATGAGGGTTGAAGCCCCGAAACCGGTTCCCAGGGTGCTTCATTCCAATCCAGGGAGAACCTAGTCTGGCAGTTCGGCTGGACTGTTCCCAAGGGGAGCAGGGTCAAACTGATTTGCATATGGCTGGGTATAAACTGGAATGCCATGGGGAGCAAATAAACGATGGATTTAGGCCCGGATCTCTGTACTGGAGTGAATGTTTGACATTTTTCAACATGCTGTCCATCAATTGCTCTTTTTGTAACTCTCTAAAAGTAGCATTTTCAAAATTGTAATTTAAAATCTGACTGTACAATTATAGAGGATTATTAATTTCAATGTCATAAATACCAAACTTGAACTGTTCAACTGTTTCCAATCAAAAGTTAGCACTTATTAAATGTAATATGGAAAACCCAATGTTATCCTGTGGGACGGATAGGCTTCCCAGTAGTGAAAGAAACATTTGAGAGATTTTCACTGTTAAGTGGTTACTTAAGGCCGGTGAAGAACACCACCATTTTACATACTCACATTTAAAGTTGGTATCTTTCTTGAAAGTTGACAATTGAAATACATTTGCTTTTGTGCCTTTGTGGGATAATATTCTCTGAAATCGCTTTGCTTACATTCACATTTCTTTGTAGGCATATTATCAGAGACTTGAACATTCTGTACGAGGGCTAAGTTCACTATGCAAAATGTTGATGTTTGTTATTGTCCTTTCGCCGATAGCCAGGTAAAGATAGAATCAATAATGGTGGCCTGACTGAGGCTTTGCCATGGTAACATGGATGAAGTTTATTCTACATACTACATCACTCTTTTGTTTAGACAGAGGTGCATTTCGCGGACACTGTTGAGATTGCTCCCTGGTGGAATTCCATCTGAGCTGAATCCTGGAAAGGATGGTGCCCAGCTCCACACCAAGATGGCCCCCGGGTGAAACATACCCACGGGTAACTGGGAAGTTAGATCACCCTAAGTGATTTTGTGGCAGATTAACCAACCCTAGGCACACTAGGTTAGTAAGCCTTAGGTAGGGGTGTGGGTATGATTATACATGCATGCTTATAATCAATATAACAGCGTGATGGTTGAATTGTTCATCTGCTTTTACTCTGTTCTGTTTCCTTCTATTGATCCTTGTAGTGCACGTATTCTACACAAGAGTGATAATGTTTCAATAAATTATTGAAATGCCAATCTGAGTATTTCTTGTGTCTCCCTTTGGGCATGCATGAGTTATTGCCACGATTTACTTGAGGAGGCAGAGTTGTCATGTTTTGAGTTTGCACATGCCCTCCGATACCTTGTTGGGTTTAAAGGTCCAGAGGGTGCACTGTGACATAGCCAGGAGTAAGGTCAATATATCTTGATGGTTTGTGTGATGCCCGTTTGCACCTTTTTTGACTTTTATGTTTTCCAATTACACAGTCTTCCTGATAAAGTGTGAACCATATCACATGGCACCACCAACATTCTAGCTTGGTTACTTATTAACCGGGTCTCCTGAGTAGTTTTCTTTTGTGTGCCCAAAGGCCATATTCACCAATTTACCGGAGACGTCCGCGGTGTTAGGGACAAAAATCCTCCTTAGCAAAGGAGGGAATCCCCTAGTTTTGGCTGTTGGTCTTTCAAGCTTGAATCTTTAAAAGGATTGCACCACAGAGGTATCCTCTCAGAATATAGTGCATGCCTGCCAATAAATTGCAGACATGCACTAACACAAATGTTGCTACAACATGGGCTCACTCAGACGAGTGTGAATGTTACCTTTGTGGTACAGGCCCACAAAGCGTACAGACAGCGGTATTTTATTCATGGGTAGCAAATGCCAACACAGGGAATTTTTATACATATACTGAGGTAGCAATACCAAACCAATGTAGAGAATATGTGGATTTGGAAATCCCATTAACTTATCAGGAACACATAAATTGGAACCTAGGCTCCCTTCCCCACCCAGTAGAAAAAGTCAGACTAGGTCCCCTCAGTAATGATGGAGCTACATGGCCAGTCTCAGCCAGTTATCCACCATATACAGGCATTGCAAACCTTAGAGATGTAGAGCTTGGTATACTATACACAGATTTAGTTACACTTTATAGACGTCTAGTACAATTCGTTATGCAAACGTTAACAATGATCCGACATTGGGCTGTTCACGCTGCACAACCACAATTGACAACACCTGCAATTAGTCCAGTGACCCTTAGTGCAATAATGGGTAAGGTTTTCATCAGGCGGAATGAAATTAGGTTCTGGGTTGCACAAAAACACATCAGCTTGAAGCAGTGTGTGCCCATACAGAGCCAAAGAAAAACATAGAATTCTCACAATATGCCTGCCATTAGGGATAGTTCCCCCGGTGGAGGACTGTGCCACTTGGGACACATTCTTTGCTGCAGTCTATACCATAATGCATGGTACACCATCATTAGCTGTTTTGCCAGAAGTTGCTCCGGCAAACCAGGAGCCCAAACTACCAAAAAGTATTGCGGAAACCTATACATCCATAGATAGGGATCATTTGGGAGCCAGACCTAATAAACCATATCTTAAGGCTAATTCTGAAAAAGATAACTCAGGGCAGGCACCAGAGTCTTAAAAAAAGGTGGGATAATAAGAAAAACAAAGAAAGGACTAAAACATGGGGTAGATCTCCTCAACAGGAGTCCTCTGATGAGCAATATAACTTGCGCAACCGTGATACAATTAAACAGCCTGATAGGTATCAGGATACTGATACACGTCCTTCTTGATCCTTTAAGGAATCATCGGAAAAGTGCTCGGAGAGAGGAGGACGATCAGAGTGCAGATAAGAAAAGTATGTGAAACCGAAGAAGGACTCACAACGCTCTTCTGACTTCATAATAGAAAAGAAAGAAAAACTTCCACAGCAAAAGCCTCAATTTAAAAAGAAAAGTGGCTGGAATGAAAGTAAAACATGCTACAAATAATGAGGACTCGGCTTCTGAATAGGGAGTGGGCTCTGACCATGCTGGAAAGTGCGCTAGAGGTCACGATAGTTCACTGGAATCTTAATGAGGTTCTGGTGGCAGTAGCAATAAGTATGTTCAGGTGGAAACACCAGACCAAAGACTAAGTGTCCCAAGTCAATTATATGAATTACAACTCCTGGTGGAGGGGGATATACCACCTACTATCAATATTCTCTTTTGGGAGAACTTATTTGGCTATAAGATTCCCTTGCCTGAAAAAGATTGGCCACCTGAGTTTGTTAGGGATTGCCCACCGAGAGAAACTGTAGTATTACCAGCTTTTTCCGACCTTGCTTCAGAATCAATAAAACACACATTCGCCAAGGAGTGGGCCTAGCTGAGGCCTCGGCATTTTACTGCAATCATGTGAGTTCGGATGAAGGATCCCCTCACCACATTATCCCGATGAGGTCCAGCCCACAACCACAACACCCCATAAAACATGAGGCCAAAAAACAAGATGGAGAGATACTCTCAAAACTTGAATATCAGGGTGTAATAGAATTTTGCGCCTCATCAATGAATAACCCTTTGTTTCCAGTTCTGAAACCAGATCATTCATATCGCTTAGTCTTAGAATATGGACAGTTGAACAGTGCTACACGCACATTTGCAGTACTAAACCCGCATGCTGCAGCCCTAATGAACAATTGGTGCGCATCTCAAAAGGAGTTTTCTGCCAAAACATAGCACCTGAGAGCAGGTATTTGACCGCATTTAGTGCTTTAGGCTCTCAAAAGCAATTCTGTTTATTCCCAAACGGTTATAAGAACAGCCCTGGGCTGTTCTCAGCCTGCTTAACAGAACTGTTACAAGATTTTGACAACCAAGCATTATCCTATGACGACAACAAATACTTGATGGATGATGACTTACCAGCACACCTAGGCAGAGTAGATCACATAATTCTAGGACTCGCTCATATGGGCTACACATTCAGTTTTAAAAAATCCCAAAATTGCTATCTTATTGTCCTATATTTGGTATAGGAGTTGTCAAGTGAAGGCAAAAATCTTGCGACACATTTCTTAAAGAGGTTTGTGTGCTTATACAACCTCCAAGCACATTGAAAAACTCCAATCAATATTGTGTTTTCTAAACTTCAGCAGACTTTACATACCAGATTATACACAATGGTTGAAACCGTTTTAGACATAATATGTCCAGACTTTTAAAGTACACATTGGGCATCTGAACACATGCAGATTCTATGTTCATACAAGCTGATTTGTTAAATTCAAAACACATATACACGTGTCAATAGCATGAATTTGGGGATCCGCATAATTGTAGGAACCCCAGGTTATACATATGCCACATTAAATGAGGGAGACACTGTACCAATTGTGTATAGATCGCATTTATACACAATTGCAGAGATACATTTTGCACTGACAGAAACAATTCTGACGGCAGTACAGACAGCTGTAGGGAAAGAAGGATAATTGGCTCACAGAAATAAATAATTGTCGTGACCCTGCTTCCAGCCTTAGAGGCTGTTACAAATGCTAGCATTCCTAACGTGAAAGCTTTGCATCCAAGGTGAATACAATGGGCCAACTCACAGCAACAGATGTAGATTATGTCTTTGACTTTACACTACGCACACAGGTATAGCTCTAATATGGGCATAAATATCCTCTGCCCAGTAAATTGTGCCTCTAGATCAGCATGATTCTATAATGTATACTGATGGTTCTTCCCAGCCTGCAGTTGGGAGAAAACAACAATACTCTGCCACTTGCACAACAGTTAAGGGTAAAATGAGGGGTGGAGAATGCCACCCTCTTAGAACATACACACAGTTACTAGGTGATTGCACTGCACAGCTAGCTGAACTGAGAGCTCTAATTCTAGCACTTGAGAATATAGATCCTGAATTCCCCACACTTGTAGTGTGTGATTCACATTATTGTGTCAAGTCTTACAATGTACATTTTCACTACTGGAGCCAGAATAGATTAAGAGACAACAAAGGGTGCACAATCAAGCATAAGATGATGTGGGGACAGCTGTCTAAACTTAAAGCAGGTTTTTCACGAGCTCATGTCATTCACACACTGAGCCACCACTGTTTTGGAATATACGGTAAATAAATGTACGGTAAATAAATGTATTTGGCTGATGAACCCGCAAAAGCGACAGTGCAAACTGCTGAAGTTGTTGCAGTGACTTTTTTTAGCACGAGGATAGAAGGGGACATTATGAAGGCTGTCACAGCTTCCTGTAGTAGCACTCCCTTAGCGAAAGTTTTAAAATACTCCTACCAGTTAAGCGCCAAAACATTCCATTTGCTCATCTTCCTGGAGTGAGGAATAGATTAATAACTAATTTAGATCGCACATTAGGACTGATCCTAGAAGAACATGAGGGTCTAGCATCTGCTCACGCAGGGGTGGTGGCTACAGTTTAACTATTGCAGTAACGCTATTGGTGGCAGGGTCTATACAAACAGGCTAAAGACTATCAGGCACATGCATCAATGTAAAAACCGGTTGCAAATGGGCAGATTCTCAGAATCTTCCCCTTTGCGACCGGTATTTTTGCATTTGGGATGCATCATCCCAAATGCAAAAATCGCAATTTAAGGAATCTCTAAATTGCGATTCCTTAAATTGCGATTGCATTTAAGGAATCCCAAATTGAGATTCCTTAAATGCAATGCATGAAAGTGAAAAAATTAGCGATTTCGCTAATAGGGGGAGCAAATTACCATGAAGTTGAACTTCATGGTAATTTGCAAAAACTTTGAAAAATGCACTTTTGTGCATATTTCAAAGTTTCATGTTGCGCACACACATGCCCTTAGAGCATGTGTGTGTGCAACATATGTGCACAGATCAATTTCAGGGGTGCAATAGGGTGTCATTTTGACACCCTTGCACCCTTGAAATTGCATGAGCAATTTGCGAGTACCTACTGGTACTCGCAAATTGCTCATGCAATCTCCAATTCATTCCTATGGGCCTGGAGGCCCATAGGAATGAATGGGACGGCATTCCTTAATTGCGACTCGCAATTTGCGAGTCGCAATTAAGGAATTTGTAGGAATCGCTATTTTTATAGCGATTCCTACATGCATAGGCTTTTGCAATTCCTCAATTGCGATTCCTTAAAGATCGCAATTAAGGAATCGCAAAAGTCTTTGTTGATGCATGTGCCAGCATGTCCTTAAATGTGATATTTGTCAGCAAATAAAGGTTTCCACCACAGCTCGCCCACCACAGACAACTCTGGCTTGTGTTTACTTGGATCATTGTGGACCCTTATCCTCAGATGGGTCTGATAAATACATAATGTTAGCAGAGGATTCCTGCTCTTGAGTCCTATAGGTATGGCCATAGTGACCAGCTGATGCTCGAACTGTTATAAAGTCTTCAACTGCACATGTGCAGCAGCCACAATCCATTTGGACCAGGGTCTGGCATTTTCCTCTAGGGCTTACAGAGACACCATTGGAACATTGGGTGTGACTGTGCATTATTCCCCCCCCTACCATCCCAAGGGAAATGTGGTAGTAGAGAGAAAAAACGTGACTTAAAGCAGTCTTTAACAGCTTGAGTAATAAGTTCAGATCGAAGTTGGGTCCACCACCTGTAAGAGGAATAGAGAGCCTTAAACAATCTGCCAAGAAGATCCTTGGGTGGTTGGACTCCCAATGAGGTCCTGTTCACGGTTTATATGTGGGTTTCAGACCTTGGCAGTCCCAGTACAGTGGCGGCAGGAACGCCTTTTTCATATCAGCAAATGCTTTGATATTTTATGAGTTCTGAGATGCTCAATGCAACATCTAACAGAAACTTTTGCCACTGATGAAGTGAAGTAAGCACTGGCAACTCCTGATTGGATGCTGAAGATCGGGGATCTAGTGCAGTAGAAAATACTGACAAACGTGGGTTCAGGCCATCTTACAGAGCTCCTGTGCCTGTCATGTCTGTTGAAGGTACCAGAGCTGTACTTTTACCACCTCTTGCCGGCAGCAAACACAAGAGATTTGTTTTTGATTGAGCTTATCAATCCACATTATGTGGTTGGTTGTACATAGTAGGCCGCGAGGTATCCTGGGTAGTTACCTGCCTCCTCTCAGTACCATGCAGGAAATTTCTATGCAAACTGTAGTAACAATGAAGCTTCTTTTCCCCTTGTATTACTTTCAGTTACATCTACAAACAACATACAAGAATCAGGTGTGACTTCACAGATTCCAGCACAACAAGCAAACAATGAAGTTGTTTATAACATCCCACCATAGGAGTTACCTGCTATTTCTATACAGCTCCACTAGCCTCAGGATACTTTGTCGACTTTGATGACTTTTCTTTCTGTTCATCAGACCCATCTCCAAGGCATGGACAACGTAAAAGTTTGGTTTGTCTTTATCCCACCTTGCATATATATTTGGATTACAATTTATTTACTTTTCTTATTCCCTTGAATTGGTTTTGTGACTGTCTTTTTCTCGCTTCTGAATGGACACTGTCTTCCAGAGCGCTCTGCCGTTGAACTGGTAAACAAGGTTTTGAAACCCGATTCTTCATCACACAAAGTGCAGAGAGACTTATCCCTTGTGAACATTTCAGCGGTTCCAGTTCCTGATGGAATTGTTTGGGATACAGTACCCTAGGATACATTTAGACGGACAGAAACTATACAAGTTCTATATGTTTTTAGGATTTCTTTAAATGATGTCATCACTCGTGGTAGTATCTCTGATGAGTGAGATATTCACACAGTAAACAGGTGTTTGATGATTTAGAGCATTATACTGTATTTGATAGTGATGAAATGTATGATGGTACATCTAATTATGATGAAAATGTTTTGTTTTCACCAATATAGTCACCATTATGTACATGAAGTAAAGACTCCACATGCAGTATTTGATTACACACAATGGGAACACTGCCCTACACTACCCCCGGGTAGCTCAAAGACATTTACAAGTACATTTGCATATTTTTCTGGTCACAATCCAATAAACCCAAGTTCTATTATTATAAACTTACACCTTCACCGGTGAAGAAAAACATGCTGACTGAGACACAGGTGATTCATTCTTCCTCTTTCATTTACCAGTTGTCGACACGAGGATATGAGTTTTGAAAAGACAATATCGATATGAAATCTATATGGGAACTAAAGATTGGCAGGTTCATGAAAATTAGGCCTTAGTTAGAGCATGCCTTATACCACAGGAACTAATTTTCCTGAATAAAACTGTGCAGCAAACGTCCTGTCTCAGCATGTCCAAGATAAAGGATATGAATACACCAAACATTCCCACATTTGCATGTTTTGCGAATTGGCAGCAATTCAGAAATTACACAGAGGATACATTTGACAGCATGCTTATGAATGGTACATACAATTCTTCACGTTCCAGTCCAAAGGAATAGTTTGTGTGGCCGCTAGATACCAACAGATGTCAGGCATGTTTTCTTAACACGGGAGGGTTCAAGATAAATAGGCCAGACCCACATTATGTGCAGACACAACACTCAGGAGTGGCAACAACATACAGCATTGGAGGGTTGTGCCTAGATTGGCTAAGGCATTCAACTTAGTCTGAGGTGAAACAGAACTTGTCTCTCCTTTCAAATGACATGATATTCCAAGATTTCTTGTTAGGTCCTAGAAAGCGCTGCCAAAAGTGCCTTCTGTACGCTATACACAACAAAGTATGGAACGTTTCACAGCAGGAAGCTGCTGAGAGAATACGTGAAATTGGCAAAGCAAATTAAAAAAAGTATTTAGCAGTGGTTGAGAATGGTATGACTACATTATCCACTAGAATATTTTCTCTAGGTAACATTGTGTCGTCTGCTATTGATACCATACAGAGTGACATGCCCCCTTTGGGCAATCAAAACTTAGGTTTATCACACTAATAAGCTAACCTCTACAGACTTTACGCAGTGGTCTCGTTCCATGGAAATGCTTACACGCCGCTAGTTTGTTTTCACCATACAACTTGAAAAAAGAACAGACCACCACGGCCAGAAAAGACACAACATACACCATGTTACACATAGAAAAGTTACCAGTTGCAGAGGTTCCTTTTTTTTTTTTATTTTATTGTTAAGCTTGTGGTTACAGCGGGGAGAAAAAAAAACAGCACAGTGTACATTAGTAATGGCATAGAAAATTATAACATATTTCCAAGAGGCTTCATAAGAACATCGACTATTGGCCTATCCAAACTTCAAGTGGGGCCCAGATCTTTTTACCGAAGTCACGTCTGGCTCTGCCCCATCTAGCTCAAGCTGCAGACTCCAGATTATGTAATGCTAGGATCCTCCCTCTCCAGTCAATAAAGGTTGGTGACCCAGGACTTATCCACTCTGAGGTAATACAAAGGCGAACCATAGCCATGGCTATTAACAAGAAAGCTGAGGAATAGCGGGGCCTGATATGCTCACTATCACTTTGATACCCACAGATGACTAACTCGGGGGAGAGAACAGCAGGGATCCGAAGATTGACATTAAGAAACTGCTCTACCTCCTTCAAAAAAGGCTTCAGCTTTTGACATCCAAAAAACATGTGTACATCATCCACCGCCATTAACCCACACCTTGGGCAACTATGCCCCCCGTGACCCGCCCACTTAGATATCTTGGCCGGCGTATAATATAGATCGAACATAGCCATGTAACACTGGGAGCGTAGGCTGCCAGATATGAGAACTCTACCTGCTAATTCCAAGGACGTGACTATGTCTATCCCCGTTACCCCGAATTTGGCTTCTAGTTTTGACGGAGAAGCAGTAATATCATCTGGGAACCTTGTAAGTAAATGCCGATAGATTACCCCAATTTTAGAGCGCGTCGCAATAAGTTCAAACAAAATTATCTTCCCAAATAATGCTTCAGGCTTCAATTTACTTTTCTCTATAAAACTAGGTAGCTGTAGGTATTTTAACAAATCGAATGTATTAAGCATGTGCCTCTCCTTTAGACATGTAAAAGAGGCCAGCCTCCCTTCATGTCCAAGGTTACCGAGTACTGTTATTCCTAAAGCAGACCAGTTAAAGGTGACTTGATCCTGGAAAACTACTGGCAAAAGCCGGGCTGCAGAGAGGGGTGTATAGAAGTTGATATTAGGAACTAAAAAACTTGCGGCGAATCTTACGCCATACCGAGAACATAGACCAAATAACCTTAAACCTAGTTCTTTTATAATAACTTGGTTCTAGGACCCGAACTAAGACTCGTTTGGCATCTTCTCCCAGCCCGATTTCAAAAATTGAAGGCCTACAAGCCAAAGGGGGGCCGGCGGCATCTCCCAACAGTGGTAAGCCAAAATGTTGAACCATCGAGGACGAAAAATATAGTAATAAACTAGGAACTCCCCAGCCACCACGTGAGCAAGGCAAAATCATCCATTTAGCCGCCCTCCTAGGCTTCTTATAACCCCAGAGAAACCTACTGCAGATTCTATCTGCCAGAGCTAAGCTAGATTGAGGCACCTCTAAGGGTACTGTTCTAAATAAATATAGGAATTTAGGCAGAATCAGCATTTTAAGAACATTACATCTGCCATAAAGTGAGAGATGGAGATTATCCAGCCTTGTCAATGTTGTTTTTACTGAGTTAATTATAGGCATAATGTTTAGATCAGGGATACTGTTGACATGCGCTGTAATATATACCCCCAGATATTTTGCAGACTGCACTATCGGGACATCCGAGGACCCCATAGCTGCAGATTGAATTACTTGAGTCTTAGCAGCATTAAGTTTGTAACCCGAATAGGCCCCATACTCATCTGCTATAATTTTCATGGCTGTACCAGTTGCAGAGGTTCCATGAGCAGATTTTACAATACACTGTTTATTTCTCTGCCAATTGCAGCTTTTCACTTCAAATACTGCTTAGAACACTATCAAGTAGGCAGGTATGAAGCCCTAGGGGAAACATTTGTACATAAGGCATGAATCCTAGCTTCCACTCATTTGTCCCCAGTCCTAAAAAACATATGGGGGAAGGGTAGGGATACCCCCCCCCCAACTCTGGTTGAGGGGGGTCCTAAACATACCAGCAGGGCCAAAAACAACATTTCTACTTAAACCGTTGCGGATTAAAAATAAAAAAGGTACTGCAGTCTCCCCCCTTTTTGGAGGAGGGGTGTGTGTTCCCCCTTCCCCTCCTGCACCTTCAAAAGGCCTTGATGACCCCATCCTCTGGGGCCAATAGATAAGCCTTTATCAGGTATTTATATAATAGGGGGGGGTCAGAGTGGCCCTCTTCCCTGAGCATTGTAGGGACTCCATTCCCCAGGGCCAATAGATACATTTTGAGGAGGGGGCATGGGCCCCTACATACCCAGGCCTTCATGAGACCTCAGAGACCCCATCCCATATATTTTTATAATGGGGAGGGGGAACCGGTGCTATCCTTATCAAGCCTCAAAGAGGCTCCAGGAGCCCCATTCCCAGGGGGCCAGTGTATTTTGTTGAGAGGGTGTGCATGGAACCCACCTCCCTGAAGATCAACTTCAGGGACTCCATCCCCTGGAGCTTGATTGCAGTGTCCCGGGAACTCTATTCCCTAGGACACTGCTGTTTCCTGCCTGGAGACTGTGGTCAATAATAGGATAGAAATTGATTCCCTGGCAGCACTCTAAAGGACAGGGAACATACCTTTGCTCCCGCCTGAGTCGGATCAAAATAATGGAGCCAGGCTCCACCGGCACCCAACATGGGCACTGGCTGGGGTGTCTTCGGGCTCTGCTGGAGGCCACAAAGAAGGCTGAGTTGTGGGTGCCCCTGGTGGGCACCAACTTCACAAAATATTTCTGACTCCCGTTGGCACTCACTATGGTGCTGGCAGGGCTGTGGGGGTTTTAGGGCTCTCCCTGAGTCCACCAACATTAAAAGATTGTGTGGTTGCCCCTGGTGGGTACCGTGACACTCAAAAAAGGAAAAGAAAAAATAATGATAAATGAGCTGCAAGACCCACTCATTTATTGTTCACTGCTCTGATAAGAAGCACCCCATAATGACCTAGGACTTACATAAATTATATATTTTCTTGATGGTGGTGCCCCTTGAAGGGGCATCATCAAACATTTTCTAATGTTGTGAAGGCCTGCAGGGAGTACATCAGCCCCCAAGAAGATTAAGTCACACAGTAAGTCTCCTGGGTCATTGAATACATGACCCTCGGAGAGCTTACCATATATTTTTAATAAAGCAGTTGAAGCTGTACGCTCTTCGGCTGGAGTGCAGGGACCACTAGTGGTTGGTTCTATAGCTGCACTCTGCGGCCTGAAAAAACATTGGGGGATCCATGCAAGCCACACCTCCCTGGACTCCCCCAGGTGTCTAGTTTTCAGAAATATCTCGGTTTGGTATGTTTCCTTAGACGGTCGCCGAGCCCGCCACCAAAAATGCAAATGCGCCACTTGCAAAACCTTGTTTTGGGATCGAAAATTTTGATACCTCCAAAATACGTTTTGGGCCATATCCTGTCGTGGGCACTTGGCCCACCCACACAAGTTAGGTACCGTTATTTATCAGGAGACATGGGGGAATGCTGAGTGGTAGAACATTTTTGCCAGCACGGTGATCCCACAGCTTTCCCACACAGAAATGTGAGGAAAATGGGATTTGTTTTATGCTAAATGTGAGGTTTATAGGGGATTGTGGGTAAGAAAATGTTGGGAGATCCACACAAGCCACACCTCACTGGATTTCCCCAGGTGTCTAGTTTTCAGAACTGTCTGGGTTTGGCTGGTTTTCCTAGATGGCCACCAACCCCAGGACCAAAAATGTAGGTGACTCCCCCCCTTGCAAAACTAGTTTGTTTGTGATCGACAATTTTGATGCCTCCACAATACGTTTTGGACCCTTCCCTCTCATGGACAATTGGCCCACCCACAGAAGTGAGGTAGCCTTTTTATCGGGAGACCAGTGGGAACTGTGGGTGGTAGTACATTTGTGCTGGCCCAGTGATGCCACAGCTTTTCCATACAAAAATCTGAGGAAAATTAGATTTTTTTATTTTGCTAACTTTTGGGTGTGCAGGGGATTCTGGGTAAAAAACGTTGGGGGATCCATGGATCCACACATCTCTGGACTCTCCCGGGTGTTTCGGTTTCAGAAAGGTCTGGGTTTGGTAGGTTTTCCCTAGATGGCCGCTGAGCTCGGAACCAAAAACACAGTTGACCCCCTTGCAAAACCAGGTAGTTTTGTGATCATTAATTTTAATGCCTCCACAATATGTTTTGGGCCCTTCCCTGTCACAGGAACTTGGACCACCCATACAAGTGAGGTAGCATTTTTATCGGGAGACCTGGGGGTAAACTGAGCGGTAGGAACTTTATGCCGGCCCAGTGAACCCACAGCTTTCCCACACAGAAATATGAGGAAAATGTAAATTTGAGGTTTGCAGGGGATTCTGGGTAAGAAAACGCTGGAGGATCTATGTAGCCACACACACCGCCAGCTAAGACCCATCCATGCACACCGCCAGCTAAGACACATCCATGCACACCACCAGCCAAGACTCATCCAACGCACACCGCCATCCACACACACCGCCAGTCAAAAGCCAGTCCACGCACACTGCCAACCAAGTTCCTGTCCATGCACACTGCCAGGCAAGCGCCAGTCCACACACAAACCGCCAGCCAAGCGGAAGCCCACACACAACACCAGCAAAATACCAGTACACACACACACAGCCAGCCAAACACCAGTACTTGCAGACTGTCAGCTGAACTCCAGTTCACACACACCCCCTCCCCCCACACACATACACACACACGCACACAGAAACTTTCCTTGAAATCTAGTGGTTATCTGCCCCTTTGTGGGAAGATGAGCCTAAAAAGTATCTCTGATCTGCCCCCAGGGGAGCAGAAACGGCTAAAATGTGCGCCTGAAGAAAAAGGGGAGCGACCCTTGACTATCGGGCTGCTCCCTGACATGCACAAAAACATATACCTGGTGCCTAGTGGGCTTTCTGCCCCCACCCAGGGGGCAGATCAGGTGTAATAACCACCATCTGCCCCCAAGGCATATTCATTCTGGGCAGCCCCCACCCCTACACTAAGAAACAAATAATCCCTGGGCCTAGTAGGCTTTCTGCCTACACCGAGGGGCAGATCAGGGGCTATTGCCTCACCTGCCCCCTAGGGGAGGCATAGACTTAGGCCCCTATTTATGAGACTTAGAGCCATCAAGTCTCCATGATCCAACTGAGGGCATAGTGCAGTCCATGGAGAATACTAATGTTTTGCAAGCTGCATATGAGGCAATTAGGACATCGATTATGGAGGGCTCCATAGGAGATATAGGAGTATATTGGGCAGGAGGGTTAAGTGCAAATGTACCATTTAGGATGAGGCCATCATTCTTGTAAGTAGAATGAGGAGCAAAAGGCTTTTCTTATCTGTTTTCATTTTAGGGTGGGGTAAAGGATCGGGGGAATAGGGAAGATAGAATACTTCTTCTTTGTCTACGTCTGCAAATAGGTTAATGGACTGATTCGAGACTTTAAAATTTAAATATCACACTAACACAATATGGAGATCTTCCTCCGAGGCCAAAGTCTCACTTATGAATGAAAAAAGATCAGTTAAAAGTGGATTATAAGGAGGGTGTCGAGGAATGTATGCATTTACCACTAATATAAAGTAAAGCCTCCTTTCACCAGGGGAAGTTTTTTATGGCTTGAAAGAGATTAGAAGAATCAAAGAAATTGCTGTAGTTCCATTTGAACTTGTTTTGTTGCTTTGCAAAGTGGCTATCCCTCATTCCGCTTTTCTTTTCCTTGATGGAACCGCATTACCACTTAGAACATAATGATAGCCCTCAAGAAGAAGATGAGAGGAACGCCAGCATTCCTGGATGCAGATTGCATCGGCCTTCAAACTATTTAAAAATGCAAGTTTCTCAGGAATAGTCCATAGGCCCGCTGTATTCCAGGCAGTTTAAACAAAGCACCCGCAGGGGGCCCGCTGCATAGCAGCATTTAAGGAACCAGAGAGCCAGCCCCAGTTGGACCATCGTCATCCTTTGTCGGAAACGCGAGTGTCCTAGTTAGCAGCTTGTCTCTCTCCATCCCTGAGACCTGCAGGAGCTTTGGACTAGCGCCAGAGAGCCTACTAGTAGCCTGATGACGCTCTGATGCAGGATACATCGTTTTTACAGGCAGTTGGTTAAAATCACTACCCATCCCAAAGGCAGGTATAACATCAGTCCCTCGAGACTGGAGTAAATCTCTGTTCCACAGGTTCTAATGGGCATCTTTCTCAGACTGAAACAACCCTTGCTTGTATCACCTGTTAATGAGCGCAGGAGCCTTTCAAGGGATTCGTCGCTGCTTTGAAGCGTCTTTAATTTTCGATGTCTGCAAAGCATGGTACTCACAAAGAACTATTCAAGATCGAATCATGAACGAAAAGAGCCACAAAGTCTAGTGTAGTCCTTGTTAGGGGCGGAGGATATTGGGAGACACCGACATCCCTCTCCCCCGTAGGGTTTACATCACACGATGGCTCAACATATAAGTGCATTGCAGATGGATTAAGATTGGTTTCAAGGTGGGAATGAAGGTTGTAGCAGCCGCAGGCACCTCACACACATCTCCTGCCAGGGGTATTACGGGTGGCACTGGAGGAGAGGACCCAGCCGGGGATACAGAGTGAGCATCCTGGACCATTAGAACTTCAGTACACTCTATTGCAGGTTTAATTGCAGGGGCCCCATCCAGAGTCTTGGTAGTGCAGTTGTTTTGGGGCCCTTTTTTGAAATCCTATATTTTTTTCTTCTTTTTTCTCAGATGAACCCTTCTGGTTTCCCTTTAAGCTGAGTGGACCCTGGAACTTTATCCACAGACATTGTTGGCACTTCTTTAAACCTACAGATTGGAAAAGCCTCCCTCCCCCCCCCCCCCACCCCAGAAGTAAGGATAAGAGGTTTGCCTGTTTGGGAACCACAGCTTTTTAATTTACCCTTCATCTCCAGGAGCCGTGGGGAAGGCTCGCCCCCCACATGTGCGGAAGATACGGAGACCCAGTCCCTTATGGCCGATCTCAGTACTTTAGGATTATCTCAGCTAATAACTGTACCCACACACGAGGCGGGTCATACATTAGACGGTATCTTCTCCAATACTAAAGATATAATAGTAAGTGATATACTGCCTCTTACATGGTCAGACCATTTTGCCATTCTGAGTAACATCTCCATCATCCCGATTCATACACCTAATCAGCTTCCTCAAACCCAACAAAACTTCAGAGTTTGGAAGGATGTCGATGATGTGACCCTAAGGGCATCTTTAAACAATTCCCGTCCAACCATTTCCACAGATGCCAATATAGCTGTGCAACAATACTCAGATTGGCTAAGTAACGCTGTGGAGACATTAGTTCCTCTCAAATCGATTTCTAGAAACAGGAAAACGCCGTCTGCACCCTGGTTTTCGGAATCATTAAGAAAACAAAAACAAATTTGTAGGAGCCATGAAAGAATCTGGCGAAGGAATTATGACAGCGAAAGTAAAATTCTATACAAAAACACTTTGCTTACCTATAAAACAATGATCAATGAAGCCAAAAAAAACTTTTATGGGGAACAAATAGAAAAAGCCAAAAACTCAAGCAGGCAACTGTATGAGGTGGTAAAATATTTGGCTGGGAAATTACCTGACCTGGCCCCCCTCCCTTCTCAAGAGCTTTGTGACGCATTGGCAAATTTCTTTTACTCCAAAGTAAACGATATTTACTCTGAGTTCTCAACCGATGACCCACTTATGACTCCGGTTCCCAGTTCTCAAAGTAAACACCTTGAATGCTCACTAAACCAATTCAAAGAGATAAAAGAAGACCAAATAGCCGACATTATCAAATCCGTCAAAACAGGCTCGGCCATTGATCCCTGTCCCCCAATGTTTCTTCATCCAGTAGTTGATCTGATCAGTGAAACCATCATGCAAATATGCAACGCAATGTTCAATTCCGGGATTTTCCCAGACAGTCTCAAGAACACGTTATTAAAACCACTTCTCAAGAAACCCGGTCTAGATAAAGATCTGTTGAAAAACTATAGGCCTATTGCTAGCCTGCCGTTTCTGGCTAAGGTAGCTGAGAAAGTAATGAACAAGCAACTTTCAGAATACATTGAACACAACGCATTGCTGGATGATTCTCAATTCGGATTCCGGAAATTGCATAGCACTGAGACCGCCTTAATCAAAGCTGCAGATGACATTAGAACTATTAGAGACCAGGGGGGCACGGCGGTATTGGTCTTGCTTGATCTATCTGCGGCTTTCGACACGGTCAACCACTCCATTTTGAACGACCGTGTCAGAAAGTTGGGCATTCACACAAAGGCAGGAGCATTGCTTGCCTCTTTTTTGGCCGGTAGAACTCAGGCCGTAACATTAGGCCCTTTCAAATCGGCCAATTTGGTTCTACCTTGTGGGGTTCCTCAGGGCTCATCCCTAAGTCCAACACTTTTCAACATCTATGTGTCGGACTTAGCCAGGGTCATTAAGACTTACCAGATGAGCCTAACAACATATGCCGACGATACCCAGTTGGTGCTATTCATCAATAATGATGGAGAAAGAGTGGCGGCCCAGTTTCAGGAAGGCATGTTGGCAATAAAGGAGTGGATGGCCGGTAACTGTCTAAGGCTGAACTCCGAGAAGACTGAGGTGATCATTTTTGGTAATCTATCGCCCATGTGGTCATCTATCTGGTGGCCTCCATTACTCGGAGCCATTCCAACCCCAGTCCAGAAGGTTAGGAATTTAGGTATCATCTTCGATGAGAAACTAAATTTTGTTAACCATGCCAACCAAACAGCTTCCTCAGCATTTCATAAACTCAAACTTTACAAAAAAAAATAATTCCTTTTCTCCCAGAAAGTGCTAGGAAAACTGTAGTGACTTCACTGATATTATCATCGCTCGACTATTGCAACGGTTTATTTGCAAATGCCCAATGTCGGGTACTAGCTAAGCTGCAACTGGTCCAGAAAGCGGCTGCAAGACTGCTATCTGGGACCCCCAAATTCAAACCAATCACGCAAGTAATAAAGAATTATCATTGGTTGACGATCAAAAACCGGATTAAATTTAAGACACTATGTCTCACGTTTAAAGCCCTCCATCAGCTAGGGCCAGAGTTCCTTAAACAGAATCTCTCTTTCTACCACCCTACCCGTCAGCTAAGATCCAAACATTCATACCAACTAGTGGTGCCACGGACTAAGACCGTTTCGTGGGGAGACAGACGTTTCATTACCACCGCAGCAAGACTGTGGAATACTCTCCCACTGGTTATTAGATCCACACCCACACTTGTCCAATTTAGAAAACTGCTGAAGACCTGGCTTTTTGACCAATAGTTCCCTATTTTGTGCCTCATTTGTCGCATGTTTATTTGCTTCCTAAAGAGACTTAAACCGAGTTATAGCGCCAAGACGCCCACGGGTAAACGCTGCGCTTTACAAATTTCAAAAATAAATAAATAAATAAATAAATGTTTCATCGGATTTCTCACATCCTTTACAACCCAGCTTTGCCTGCAGAATGAGATCTAAAGGATAGTCACTTCCCCTCTCAATGTTTGTTGAAGGGCGCTTCATCACTTTTGTAGCCCAGCATGGCTTTCAGCAGTATAATTCAAGTGTTGTGAATGTGACCAGAATTGTTTACAGTTTTTCAAAGAGAGCTAAGACGGAAGGTAGGATTCTATCCAGGCATTTAAGAGATTCGGACACTTGCACATATTGGCCTGGTAGATCACAAGATGAATTCACAAGCGCTTCCATGTCGGGAGGGTCTGAAGTTCCCAAACCTGAGGAGGAAAATCCTGAAGGGGCGCTACTATAAACTTCAGCCCTGGAAGCTGAGACTGTGGATGACCAGAAGAAGAGGACGGGGCATTATTTTCTTTCAAGGAGAGGTTTACCATCGTTAAATCAATATATGGAAGAGTAAAGTCCTCAACGTGATGAATTTAGTCCTCAGCTTGAAGGACGGAGGCCTCCCACAAAGCTTCCCCTACCACTAACTTTGAGGGATTAAAAACCATGAAGCGCGATGAGGGGGCAGTAGGGGGTTGTGATGGCTCTTGCATCCAGATTGCCAGAAGAATATCCCTTCTGTACAAACTCTGTATCAACAAGCTCCTTATGACAAAAAGAGAAGATAGTATTCAAACCCTTCATTAGATTTCCATGTGTGGCTGTATTCCAGAGGGGGTTTCATTTCATTTTCTTACAATCTTCTTAATGGATCAGCCTGCCAGAGTGAAGGTTCTGCGCTGTCAAATCCCCCCTCTAAAGATGTTTGATGCCAAGTGATGCTACATAAGAGATAAGGGAAAATTAAGTGTAAAAGCCAAGTGAAAGTCCAGGAGCGTCTCAAGAAAAATGTCAAATGGCAATGGCAATTTATAGAAGCCCTGGCTTTAGAGAGCACCAAGCAAGTCAAAAAGGCAGATGAGGAACAGTCCAGAAAAAATGAGAGAGAATGCAGTTCTTGTGAACTTACCTCCACCTCAGCATTGCCGCCCGCCTCACCCTTAGAGACACCTCCACATTGAAAGACACAAAGCATTCTGAAGTCTGAAGCTGTGAAGTGTACCTTTTGTTTTAAGAGCTCACATAGCTAAAGAAGAGCTTTATTTACCCAGCCCATACCTCAGGTAAGCCCTTAACACCAGACGGCCCACCCGCCGCACGACCGTCCTCCGAGCTCCCCAGAGGAGCCGGGCACGGTAGCGATGGACCAGCGAAAGACAAACTAGATTGGGAAGGCCAGTTTCTTCTGACCGACAGAGTGCCAACACCAACTCCAGAGCTCAAACAGCAGTGCTGGGACCAGAAAGACCATCCAGAATGCAGCTCCAAGCAATTCCGCTGTAGATTTGGTTGAACTCCAATGCTTCACAGCATTGAAAGTTCTGTAGCATCCAGAATGTCCCGTTGGCTACAATCGCGGCAAACTCTAAGGGTCATCAGCAGTCCTCTGATGGGCGGGAGTGAGTATGACGGAGACGGCGGGCAAGACACTACATCTCCCCCTTTGTTAAAATTATTTTAATTTCTTTTTTTACTAAATACACATATACAAACATGTACAATTAAATCTTTTAATCAATGTGCTTGGTGCTTTAATTGTTTGACTTGATCTTGTTCTTGTAAGCTGGGAACTGTCACCACCACTATCCAGTATCTGCGGCAACAGGGCAGAGGCAACAGCAGTCAAAGATGATTCAGACCCAGTCTCTCCTTTAACAGTTAGATCTGATAAACTATTAGTTAAGTGCCTAAATGAGGAGAGTCTCTGGTAATAGACTTTCCAGAGCGCTGGGCAGTCACCATATGTCCTTTAGTAGACACTACTTGAAAAGGTTCAGCATCAAATGGAGCATCAGATTTTCTTCTCTGCATTTGTTATGTGACCACGGGATCTCCTTTCTTAAAAACGATGTTTTTTGCATGTCATCTTTTGTCATCATACGCTTTCATCTTTTGTTTGTTAACCAAGTCCTTCTAACGAGTCGCTGTCTCAAATTTCTTTCTCTTATTGGTCCATTGATTTCCCGAACATCAATGTCGCAGGACTTTCACCTGTGGTCTAGTAGGGTGTTAAACGATAAGCTCTCAAGGTAGAATTCAACACCATTTTCAAATAGAGCTTCTCAAGAATAGCCCCCTGCACTGCTTTCTTTAGCGTACACATAAAATGCACAACAAGTCTGTTGGCCTGTGGCCGCAAAGATGAGCTCCTCTGATGTTTAATATTCAAATGCTGAAGAAAATCTTTATACTCTCGATTGTTAAAAGGCAGCCCATTGTCTGACTTCACTATGGCTGGAACACTCCATGTCGCAAAGATGCATCTAGTCTTTCAATGACTCGCTCTTGAGTAGTAGTTTAGAGATCTTCAATGAATGGAAATAATGAGCATTCATCAATAATCACCAGCAGATGATGTCCATTGTTGAGTAGACCAAAAAAGCCAATGGCTATTCTCTCCCATGCAGGCTTTGGGAGTTTGGATATGTTCAAGGTGTGGTGAATAGGTTTTGTAGAAAGGTAGTTGCAGGCCTTTAATTCCCTTTCAACGCTTTCATCAAGATAAGGAAACAAGAATCATTCTCGGAGAGCTCATTTTGTGGCAATGATTCCTAAATGAGCTTCATGTGCGACATCAATTATTTTCTGTCACAGACTCTCCGTAATCAGAATTCTGGAACCTCATAGTACAACTCCTTCCTGAGTCATAGGCAGTTCATCCTTGATATTTTTGTATTTTTGATATTCAACATCACTGGTGAGTTGTCAAGTGTGTTGCTTCCATGACTGATGACTAATGATATCCTTCAACTTTAACATGTCACTATCATGGCTTGTGGCAGTGATAATCTGGGCTAACAAAATGGCAGCTAGTGTGTTTGATTTTACAATGAAGTTAATATAGGCCTCAACCATCTTGAATGGAGTACCCTGACCATGTATAGGCACTCTGGAAAAGTAGTCAGTAGGATCCTTATTCTTCCATGGACGATGCACAATGGTATAATTATACTCTTGTTACCGTAGTCCCCATCGTTCAACGCGAAGAGGAATTTTCGCTTTTGGATTGCTAAATATAGTCATTAAAGCTTGATGATCAGTTACCAGAGTAAAAGGTTTTCCATATAGAAATGCATGGAAATGTTCACAAGCCCCTACCATGACTAAACTATCTTTTTAAGGTTGTGAGTAAGCATGTTTTCTGTGGAACGAACTTCCACTTGCATATGCCACAATATGCTTTTGAGCAATCGGGTGTCTGCTGTGCTCTGCAAGGATAGCGCCTGACCAGACTGGGCTAGCAGCAACAACAACCTCTGTATGAACCTGCAGATTGAAGTATGCCATTTCAGAAGCATTGCAAATGGCTTGTTTGATTTTCTTAAAATATTTCTCACATTCATGTGATCAATGAAATGAAACATTCTTTCTCATCAAGTCTCTCAACAGCACACTTACAGTGTCAAAGTCTTGAATGTATCTGGAACAAAAACCGGCCACGCCAAGAAACGAACTCACCAAAGAAACAATTTGTGGGGGATCAGCTTTTGACAGCGCATCTACTTTAGCAGGATCTGGTGTCATACCCCCATCGGAAAAGATATGGTCAATGTATTTTAACTTTGTATTAGAAAACTCACACTTGTGTGCATTCAAAGTTAAACCTGCTTTGGCAAGTCAGTGAATACTTCTGTAAGAGCTTTATGGTGTTCTTTTTGTGTAGCTCCAAAAGTGTCATCACTGTAATTGAATGCATTCATGGTATGATACATCGAATGACGTCTGGAAACAATTCTGGGGTGGATGACACACCAAAACGTAATCTTTTGTACTGATACAGAACAACATGTGTAGAAAAGGTTGAAATTTACAGGGGCGGTTCCTCCTCAGTGGCGGAGCAGCATCGCCCCACTGCCTCAGAGTCAGCAATTGAAAAATAAAACAATATCTTAGTATCATTTTATTTTTCATGTGCCGGCTCTGTACCAGGTGGAGTGGGGCCAGGGCATGGGAGCGGGGGGAAGGAGTGCATACGTGCACTTTTAAGTGTGCATGTGTGTTTTGCCAGCTGTCTCAGGCCAGCCAAACACACACGCCCACTTAGGTTTCTCCAGTCCAGTGGCATTGAGCAGCTAGGTTGGAGAAACCCCACAGACTCCCTGATCTGAGCAGAGCGTCTTCTCAGCCCGCAAAAGTCAATCCTGGTGCTCCTCTCATATGAGAGCAGTGCAGGGTTTGGATGGGAGTCTGATGCATTCATAGGGTCTCCAGGAACTGCAGGAGAGGAGCCCGAAATAAACAGCAGCACCAGGTAAGTGTTTAATTTTTCAATAACCCCCGTTTCCTTCCACCGCGCGCTCTCCCGCATGCTTCCTGCTGGACCCCTCTTCAACTCTGTGCTTCTCCTCTGGCCCAACACCCCCCACTGCACCCCCCACCCCAGTATTTTAATGTGTCAGCCACCACTGGAAATGTACCTGCAATCTTCTTTGAGTTCCAACTGATGATAACCTTTATGATCAAGATGAGAGAAGACCTTTTCCACTATCTAGTTGCATTATTATGTCCACAATGTGAGGACCTGGATGTCAATCTCGTTCAATTGCCTTGTTTGCCTGATGCATGTCAGTGCCTATGTGTACAGTTCCTTCACTGTCTTTCTTTTGGCACTACGACTATGGGAGAAACCCATGGCATTGCACCAGTAGAACGCGTAAAAATATTATGCTTAAGTAATGATTCAAGTTCATTAACAATAGATTTTTGCACATGAAAAGCGATTTGTCTCTGAGCAACAGGAAGCACATCCTCAATAAATGCAACTTTACATTCATGATCTTAAGCTTTCCCAAACCATAAAATAATGAAGGTGTTGGAAAGTGGATTATTAGTCGGGGCAAATGTATATCTGCCGCTGGCAATAAGGCCACTAACACAGGGCTCAGAAGAGGTCTTAGAAAATTATTCCCATGCTCAACCCGAGCAGGCAGAGTTAACTTCAAAGACAGGTATGTAAAGCATTTAAAAACACCAATTCAGTAAATAATTAAGACACAATGCAGAATACAAATCTAACAGCAATTTATAAAAATAGGAAATAGTTTTATCTTTAAATTGACCCCAAAACGACAAAAATCCAATATAGGGAACCGGAGATATCAATTTTTAAAGATTTAGGATTATATAGCACATAGAAACCTATAGCGCCTTATCGGGACATCTGGTTACAATAGACTGGGTCAAAATTTCAGGCCGACCACGATGGAGCCCTGCGCAGTAGGTCTCGGTCAAAGTTTTTACCTTCTGACTCAGAAACGTTTCTGGAGATTTTCTTTCCCGGGTCTCTCGAAGCTCTCAGCCAGTCAGGATTCAGTGGGGGTTCGCCGGATTGCCTTGTGATGAGCTCCCGGTCAAACTTATGGAAGTACGACCTCTGAAACGTTCCAGTGGGAAGAACCAAGGATCCAGGCTCACTCGCGTTTGAAGGCAGGCAGCTTGGCTCTTGTGGTTGCTCCCAATCACCTATTCTTTGTTCGGACTTAGAAACTTTTAACAGAGCCTTTTCTTGTGGGGTCCCTCGAATCTCTTCACCAGGCCGGATTTGGTGAGCGTTCGCCAGCCTTACATTTAGTCTACTCCTGATCAAACTCTGGAAGTCAGATCTACGTAGCTTTTCAGCAGGACGAACCTGGACGGTAGGCCTGCTTGCGGTAGAAGGCAGGCGGCTTGGCTGGCCCGGTTGAGCCGGTCCACCTATGGTGCTTTTTCCCAAAGTTGCTCCAAACTTCTCCAAACTTCTAGAACTTCTTCCTGAAGTTCCCTAAAGGGTTCCAAAGTGTCTCACACTTACTCCAAGGGCTTGGAAGCTCCAAGATGGTCCTTGAAAGTTGAGGACTTCAGTTCCACTTGGACAAAACCTCTACAAATCCAATGGTAGTGCTCCAGGTTGAGGATTGTTGGTGGTGATGTTCCAGGTGAGCTCTGTTAACCTGTAGCTTGCAGGAAATCCACATGTTAGTAGTTTAACAGCAAGGTAGTTCACAGGGCTGTAGTTCCAGATGGTGCCAAAGGCGCAATCTTCAAAGTTCAGGCCTGATTGCACATCAAATTTTTCATCATGGCCCTTCTTGCTTCCTTAGGTTGCAAGCATCAGATCTGAGAGGGTCTGCCCCTCTCAGATACTTATTCCAAGTTCTCTGGGTCAAGCAGGAGGGCACTCCTGTCCAATGGGTGGCGGGGTGGGGGGGGCAGGGTACCAGGGTACCACCCAAAGGTCTGACCACATCCTGCAAAGTTTGGCACTATTTTGTCCTAGAGTGCACAAATTCTTCCAAATTCATCATAGCTGATTTTCCAGGAGAGAGAGAAGAGCTGGCTAAACACACCACTAGGATGGCTAATCTCCATAGTCTCTCCCCCTTGCATCTGTTCATTCCTTCCTTAAGTCTAGCATCTGGCTGGGTTCAAAAGAGTATAGTTGTAAATTACACTGGTGTTTTCCCCTTCCCTTGAAGTTCATTGTTTACGACTCCTCTCCCTGCTGTGACATTCCTGTGTAACAGAACACGGCCCTCACAGCAGAGCTGGTTAACCCCAGGGGTTCTTAATCACCTCTTCTAAGGAGCCTGGCTAATCCACTGAACTCTGACTAATCAGGACAGACCACCGGCAGCCCGAATCTAGGCTTACACACAAGAAACTCTTATAACTTCTTGTCTGTACATTTTGGGAGAAATTCAACAATATCATATTGTTGGATTTATTAACACCATTCGGGTAAGTCCTTGAATGCTATTTTTATCATTCTCGTAGTAAGATCTATTAGTTAATAACGTTTTGCAATGTTAACTTATGTGGCAGGGGATTTGCAATGGGAAAAATGACTTGGGCCATTTTTCCAGCACCAGGGCTTATAAAACATATTTTATAAGTACTCTGCCTATATCTTCAGGGCCCCCACCCCTGGAACACCTAGGGGAGACTTTTGGGGTTCTGAATCTGTATAAATATTGCAGATCCTCCCTTCACAGCGCTTTTACCACCAGAGTCGATTTTGTGCAGCACTTTTTGGGGAGTGAAATGTGCAATTTCGCTTAACCCAGGGCATATAAAACTCATTTTATAAGGGTCCTCCTCATGAATACCTAACCCCCCACCACTAGGACACCTAGGGGAGACCCTAGGGGTACCTAATATGCCCAAACATTGTAGGCTATCCAGTTTTAAGTGCCCCAAACACCAAAGTCAAATTTGGACACAATTTACTTTTTAAAAGCAGTCCTGCAACACAGAGCTACTTTAAAGTGGCCTCAGGCTTCAGCAGTGCACACATTCAACTGCAGAAAGAGCTGCTGGCCTCTAAACAGCCATGCCCTATTATATACTAGGGACTTTTAGGTAGTTTCAATCCCCCTGCCCTATTAAGTACTAGGGCCTTATAGGGTAGGTCATGCCAATGACAAGAGGTACCCCAACCCATAGTGTACCCTAGTGTATGTAGGTGTTTTCACTATATTCTCTTTCAGCATAGCACTGGCCCTAGGCCTGGTTAGACATAGCTGAGGGTCAGTCAGAGTCAGCTACTACCAGTGCCAGTCAGCAAAGAGTTGGGGGGGGGTGCCCAGGGCACAGGATGACTTTTCTGCAGAAGGGATCTGACTTACTATTTCTTGTTGAGCATTCATGTTGTAATTCACAGAAAACAATCCCATTTGAGCGTCTATGCTGAGTAGACAGGCACTTGATGCCATGCCTTGAAGCACATTGAAGGGTGCTTGCAACTTCATTTTCTTATGCTTCGTTGTCTTTACAAATTAACCTTGACTTTTTAAGGGCATCGATGCAGCCCATGAACACATTTTGGTTATCAATGGTGTAAGTTGTGGCACTGGAGATAATTTGCTGTATTTCTCCTCAGTCATAATGTTTATTAACGGTATACAACGTTTACAACGCAACTTTTACACCGCACTACCATTACAACGAAACTGTAACAACGCGAAATCTGTTACAACGCATGCCATTACAACGAAATGCACTAGATGGCGTGCTAACATTAGAAATAGTGTAGTTTTACTATCCAAACACCTTCCCTACTGCAACGTGGACTGGAGTTAGAATAGTAAATTATACATTTCTAATGTCAGCACTCCATCTAGTGTACGTCGTTGTAAAGGCATGCGTTGTAAAGGCTTGCGTTGTAACAGATCTTGCGGTGTAAAAAATGCGTTGTAACGGCATGCGGTGTAAAAGCATGCGTTGTAACGTCATACATCCTTTATTAACTAACCACTGTCGATAATAAAAAGTATCGAATAACCATTTACTTTCAGTGTAATCTTCGGACAATGTTTGAATGACTTTGGTGCTTTGGCATGTCAATCTTTCTTTGACTGAAATTTTTCTTCATAAACGGTAAAACCTACATGCACACGCTTTTCTGAGGTAAACATCTACTTGACAGAATCATTTTACTCACTTTCACTTGATATTGATACAGAAAAACAGTTTGACGATGATTTAGATGATGAACGACTTAACCCCTTCGATGCTCATGACGGAGCGGTTCCGTCATGAGCATCGGTTGAGCTGTGCTCATGACGGAACCGCTCCGTCATGAGCACAGCCCCTGGGGGAAGCGCTGGCGCTCCCCCCCTGGGGCATCGATCGTGCCCCCACAGATGGGGATGGCAGCGGAAGAGTTTCCGCTGCCACCCCCGAGCCCCCCCCCACGCTTCCTGATGACGTCAGCGCGCACAGCGCGCGCTGGCGTCATCAGGAAGCGTTGGACGCGCTGGAATTCATTTCTTCCAGCGCGTCCAACGGGGAGGGTAAGTGTTTTGCTGCGGTGTGGCGGGGGGGGGGCGGAATTCCAGGGCCTTGAGGCATCGGGGGAGAGGAAAGAGTATTTCCTCTCCCCTGATGTCTCAATGCTGGGCATTCCTGTCCCACGATCGCACACAGCGTCGCGATCGTGGGACAGGAATGCCCCCACTAGACCCCAGGGATGTTGTTATTGGCCATTTGGGAAGCGACCCCTTGGGCAAGGGTCGCTTCCCTGGGGGACAATTTTTGGACAGACTTTTCTGCCCCCCCCCCTGGGGCAGATCGGTCCACTTTCGGTCCGTTTCTGCTCCCAGGGGGGGCAGAAAAGCCCACTAGACACCAGGGATGTCGTAATGGTGATATGGGAAGCGACCCCTTGGGCAAGGGTCGCTTCCCTGGGGGATAATTTTTGCAAAGACTCTTCTGCCCCCCCTGGGGGCAGATCGGTCCACTTTCGGCCAGGGGGGGCAGAAAAGCCCACTAGACACCAGGGAATTTTGTAATATCGTTATGGGAAGCGACCCCTTGGGCAAGGGTCGCTTCCCTGGGGGAGAATTTTTGCACAGACTTTTCTGCCCCCCCTGGGGGCAGATCGGTCCACTTTCGGTCCGTTTCTGCCCCCAGGGGGGGCAGAAAAGCCCACTAGACACCAGGGAATTTCGATATATTGATATGGGAAGCGACCCCTTGGGCAAGGGTTGCTTCCCTGGGGGAGAATTTGTGCACAGACTTTTCTGCCCCCCCTGGGGGCAGATCGGTCCACTTCCGGTCCGTTTCTGCCCCCAGGGGGGGGCAAAAAAGCCCACTAGACACCAGGGAATTTTTGCAATTTTGTTATGGGAAGCGACCCCTTGGGCAAGGGTCGCATCCCTGGGGGAGAATTTGTGCACAGACTTTTCTGCCCCCCCTGGGGGCAGATCGGTCCACTTTCGGTCCATTTCTGCCCCCAGGGGGGGCAGAAAAGCCCACTAGACACCAGGGAATTTCGTTATAGTGATACGGGAAGCGACCCCTTGGGCAAGGGTCGCTTCCCTTGGGGAATAATTTTTGCACAGACTTTTCTGCCCCCCCTGGGGGCAGATCGGTCCACTTTTGTTCCGTGTCTGGCCCCAGGGGGGGGGGGGCAGAAAAGGCCACTAGACACCAGGGAATTAGTGTAAATAAAAATGGAAGTGACCCCTTTGGCAAGAGTCGCTTCCAGGGGGCAATTTTTATAATATGTATTTGGCCCACCCGCCCCGGGACAGAGTAGCCTTTTTTTTTTCTGCTGTTTTCTGCCCCACCTGGAACATAACGATTGACCATTTGGGTAGTAACATAGAATGTTGTTATGTTTATTGTTTTTTTTTTGTGAATTGCAATAGTAATGGGTTTTTTTTTTACTTTTTTGTTCTAGGTAAAGGCTTTTGCTCTTTTCAGTTTGCCGTGTTTCTGGCGGTTCTGCTGTTTGTGTAGTTTGGTAAGAGACTCTTTTTTGTACAATGTAAATGTGTTTGATTTCTCTGCATGATTTTTTTTTTGCAAATGGTGTAATAATAGCAGTATGTTTGTTTTTTGAGTGTCAAAAACTTTTTGCATTGGTGCTCGATGTGTATTTTGTTGTCTTGTGAGTAATTTGTTTTTTTTTTCTTCTTTCTAGTTTGATATCGTTGGTTTTTGCTGTGTCACTGCAGAGTTGGTTTCTGGTGAGTGCAGCTGTCTCTTGTAATTGGATTGTATAGTTTTTGAGTACATTGATCTTTGTGATAAAGGTACACATTTCTTTACTTACTCGGTTTGCACATTGTTGGTTGTTGTTGACTTGTTTGTGCAGTCTTCTATCTTAGTAAGTATAATGGCTAGCCGCAGGATGACTGCTCAGCAGGTTGTTGGTTTGCTGTTTGAGTCTTCCTCTGATATTGGTTCAGAGACTGACTCTGCATCTGAGGGAGAGGAGGCAGGGGACGATTCTGGCAGTGAGTTGTCTCTCCGTATGGAGTCATCGGATGATGAAGATACTCTTAGTGCGGATGAAGTGCCTGTGTTAGAGGCGGAGACTGATGTGCCGATAGTGCGGCAAGAGGCATCTGGGCTGCAGCCTGGGGCTGCAAGGCTTCCCGTTGGTGTAGTGCGGCAAGAGGCATCTGGGTTGCAGGCTGGGGCTGCAAGGCTTCCCGTTGGTGTAGTGCGGCAAGAGGCTTCTGGGCTGCAGGCTGGGGCTGCAAGGCTTCCCTTTGAAAGTGATGACCTCTGGGTTGCCCCTGGCATGGTGCAGCCGGCATTGCCAGAGTTTACTGGTGTTCCAGGGTCTAGAGTGAATACTGAAAACTTTTTGCCGGTCAATTTTTTTCAGTTGTTTATGGACGATGTGTTTTTTGCAGAGATTGTTGAGCAGACTAATTTGTATGCCGAACAGTTTTTGAGGGACAACTGTGCCAGTCTTAAGCCACACTCTAGAGCTACCCGGTGGACTCCCACAAATGTTGAAGAGATGAAGAAGTTCTTGGTTTAACTTTTTTGATGGGCTTGCTAAGGAAGCCATCATTGGCTTCATATTGGTCTAGCAGTCCCTTGATGGCAACGTCTATTTTTCCGGCAGTCATGACTCGTGACAGGTATTTGCTTCTGCTTCGGATGATGCATTTTGTTGATAATGGTTTCGCGTTGCCACGAGATCACCCTGACTGTGACCGTCTTTTTAAGATTAGGCCTGTCCTTGATCACTTTGTTGATCGATTTTCTGAGATTTATGCCCCTGGGAAAGAAATTGCAGTGGATGAGTCTTTGGTGTTGTTCAAGGGCCGCTTGGTTTTTAGGCAATACATTCCTAGTAAGAGGGCACGCTATGGAATAAAGCTGTATATGCTGTGTGACAGTAGGACTGGATATGTCTCTAATTTCAGGGTGTACACCGGTAAGGAATCTAGGTTTAACCTCCCTGGTTGTCCGTCCACTTTTGGAGTGACTGAGAAAATTGTTTGGGAACTTGGAAGAGGATTTTTTTAACAAAGGCCACCATTTATATGTAGATAAGATAACTTCTACACTGGTGTGCGGTTTTTCAGGGAATTGGCCAAAGTGGACACTCTTGCTTGTGGCACAATCCGCTCTAACCGTAAAGGTTTCCCGAAAGAACTTGTTTGTCAAAAGCTTGTGCGGGGACAGTGCAGTGTGTTGCGTTGCCAGGAGCTTCTTGCTGTGAAGTTTACAGACAGGAGAGATGTCTACATGCTGACTACCATCCATGATGAAAGCACTGCACCTGTGACTGTTTGGGGTCAGGTCGCTGAAGCGCGCAAACCTGTGTGCATTTTAGACTATAATAGGCACATGGGTGGTGTTGACAGAGTAGATCAGAGGTTGGAACCTTACACTGCTCTTCGTAAGGCTTACATTTGGTACAAGAAGTTGGCTATCCATTTTTTCCACTTGGCAATGTTTAATGCTTTTGTTGTGTTCCAGGATTCTTGCCCTGAGTCAAAGATGACTTTTGCTAAGTTTCAGGAGTCTGTAATAGGCAGCCTTGTTGTAGTGGAACAGGCAAGTGTTCCTAGAGTTGGACTGGTGGAGGATGTTGCTAGATTGAAAGAACGCCACTTTCCAGATCACATTCCTCCCACACCCGCAAAAGATTTTCCCAGTAGGAGATGTAGAGTCTGTTGGTGAAAAGGTTTGCGGAAGGAGAGTCGAATGTACTGCCCCGACTGTCCTTCTCATCCTGCACTGTGTCTCCCTGCTTGTTTTAGAGCGTACCACACACGAAATAATTTTTGGGAGGATTCTTCAGTGGTAAAGTGAACTGCCTGGTCTGTATTCTTTGGATAATTTGATTCTGTTTCAAGGTTGGTGTTAGTGCAATGTATTTAGTTGCTGATTTTCTGTTAGAAGATTTGTATCTATTTGCAATTTGTTTGTGTTTTTATTTTTTTCTAAAAAAATCCTAAATGTGATGGCGGTGTGTGTGGGCTTGCGCTTGGCTGTTGGTGTGTGTGGACTGGCACTTGGTTAGTGGTGTGCGCGGAATGGTGCTTGGCTGGCGGTGTGCATGGACTGGCGGTGTGCGTGGACTGGTGCGTGGCTGGTGGTGTGCGTGGACTGGAGCTTGGCTGGCAGTGTGCGTGGAATGGTGCTTGGCTGGCGGTGTGCGTGGACTGGTACTTGGCTGGCGGTGTGCGTGGACTGGTGGTGTGTGTGGACTGGTGCTTAGCTGGTGGTGTCCGTGGACTGGAGCTTGGCTGGTGGTGTGCGTGTACTGGAGCTTGGCTGGCGGTGTGCGTGGAATGGTGCTTGGCTGGTGGTGTGCGTGGAATGGTACTTGGCTGGTGGTGTGTGCGGACTGGTGCTTGGCTGGTGGTGTCCGTGGACTGGCGCTTGGCTAGCGGTGTGCGTGGACTGGTGTTTGGCTAGCGGTGTGTGTGGACTGGTGCTCGGCTGGCTGTGTGTGAGTAGTGACTTTCTGCTGGTCACTACACACACTGCTAGCTGAGTGCCACTCCACGCAATCCATCAGCCTGTGTAGTTGCTGTGTCTTGATTGTGGGCGTGTGAAAGTGATGGGCCCTTGAATGGCGCTGTCTGCTGGTGTGAGTTTTGTTATGTGATGGGCCCGCGGCTGGCGGTGTGAATGGTTTTGTATGTCTCACACGTATGAAAGGTGTATGAATGGCCTGTAAAGAGGTTGGTGCCTTGTCGTGGCTTTACAGCTCACGAGCTGTGAGTCAATGGTTCAGTTTCTTGCCCTTTCAATTATTACCAGTGCATTTCATTTCTGTGAAATCACTTGCTAATACAATTGTATCTACTGAACCATCACTCACCCTCGTGCCAAATCCAACCAGTATGTGTGTGTGCTTGCGGATTAGATGGCTGTGCAGTAATATTTGTCTTTCTGAAGCAGGGTGTACCTTGTCCCTTTTTGGTGAATTTTGTAATGTGTTGCTTTTGTGCCTGGTGGTGCGAATGGTCTTGTTTGTATCACGTATGAAAGGTGTATGAATGGCCTGTAAAGTGGTTGGTGCCTTGACGTGGCTTTACAGCTCACGAGCTGCGAGTCATTGGTTTGGTTTTTTGTGAATTTAATTATTGACAGTGCATTTCATTTTTGTGAAATCTCTTGTTAATAAAATTTAATACACTGAACCATGACTCGCCCTCATGCCAAATCCAACCAGTATGTGTGTGTGTTTGAGGAATAGATGGTTGTGCAGGAAACTTTGTTTTTAGTTTCTCTGCCAAGGTACACTTTCCATTCAAGAATAACCCACCAACTGTAGATATTGTCGAAAACCCGTGGGAGTTCATGGTGATGTCTCTCTTGTGAATTCAAAACATTTTTTTATCCCCAATGTCCCGCAAACCTCAAAATGTCTGCCACATTTTCTTTGCAATATTATTCCAAAATTCTCACGCTGTAGGAACAATAGTTAATCTGGTTTTGCAAGGGGGGTCACTTTGGTTTTTGGCCCGGTGCTCGGCGGCCATCTAGGGAAACCTACCAAACCCATGCATTTCTGAAAACTAGACACCCGGCGGCTTCCAGGGAGGTATGGCTTGCATGGATCCCCCAACGTTTCCTTACCGAGAATCCCCTGCAAACCTCAATTTTTGCTGAAAAAATCACTTTTTTCACACATTTTGGGGTGGGAAAGTAGTGGCATCACCGGGCTCACACAAATTTACCACCACCCAGCGTTCCCCCAGGTCTCCCGGTAAAAATGGTGCCTCACTTGTGTGGGAGGCCCAAGTACCCGCGGCAGGCAAGGGCCCAAAACGTAGTGAGGCGACATCAAAATGGCCTATCGCAAAACCACCTGGTTTTGCAAGGGGGGTCACTTTGGTTTTTGGCCCGGTGCGCGACGGCCATCTAGGGAAACCTACCAAACCCACGCATTTCTGAAAACTAGACACCCGGCGGCTTCCAGGGAGGTATGGCTTGCGTGGATCCCCCAACGTTTCCTTACCCAGAATCCCCTGCAAACCTCAATTTTTGCTGAAAAAAATCACTTTTTTCACACATTTTGGGGAGGGAAAGTAGTGGCATCACCGGGCTCACACAAATTTACCACCACCCAGCGTTCCCCCACGTCTCCCGGTAAAAATGGTGCCTCACTTGTGTGGGAGGCCCAAGTACCCGCGGCAGGCAAGGGCCCAAAACGTAGTGAGGCGTCATCAAAATGGCCTATCGCAAAACCACCTGGTTTTGCAAGGGGGGTCACTTTGGTTTTTGGCCCGGTGCGCGGCGACCATCTAGGGAAACCTACCAAACCCATGCATTTCTGAAAACTAGACACCCGGCGGCTTCCAGGGAGGTATGGCTTGCGTGGATCCCCCAACGTTTCCTTACCCAGAATCCCCTGCAAACCTCATATTTTGCTGAAAAAATCACTTTTTTCACACATTTTGGGGTGGGAAAGTAGTGGCATCACCGGGCTCACACAAATTTACCACCACCCAGCGTTCCCCCAGGTCTCCCGGTAAAAATGGTGCCTCACTTGTGTGGGAGGCCCAAGTACCCGCGGCAGGCAAGGGCCCAAAACGTAGTGATGGGACATTTGGGATAGGCAATGTTGATGTCGCCTCACTACGTTTTGGGCCCTTGCCTGCCGCGGGTACTTGGGCCTCCCACACAAGTGAGGCACCATTTTTACCGGGAGACCTGGGGGAACGCTGGGTGGTGGTAAATTTGTGTGAGCCCGGTGATGCCACTACTTTCCCTCCCCCAAAATGTGTGAAAAAAGTGATTTTTTCAAAAAAAATTGAGGTTTGCAGGGGATTCTGGGTAAGGAAACGTTGGGGGATCCACGCAAGCCATACCTCCCTGGAAGCCGCCGGGTGTCTAGTTTTCAGAAATGCATGGGTTTGGTAGGTTTCCCTAGATGGCCGCCGCGCACCGGGCCAAAAACCAAAGTGACCCCCCTTGCAAAACCAGGTGGTTTTGCGATAGGCCATTTTGATGTCGCCTCACTACGTTTTGGGCCCTTGCCTGCCGCGGGTACTTGGGCCTCCCACACAAGTGAGGCACCATTTTTACCGGGAGACCTGGGGGAACGCTGGGTGGTGGTAAATTTGTGTGGGCCCGGTGATGCCACTACTTTCCCTCCCCAAAATGTGTGAAAAAAGTGATTTTTTCAGCAAAAATTGAGGTTTGCAGGGGATTCTGGGTAAGGAAACGTTGGGGGATCCACGCAAGCCATACCTCCCTGGAAGCCGCCGGGTGTCTAGTTTTCAGAAATGCGTGGGTTGGGTAGGTTTCCCTAGATGGCCGCCGCGCACCGGGCCAAAAACCAAAGTGACCCCCCTTGCAAAACCAGGTGGTTTTGCGATAGGCCATTTTGATGTCGCCTCACTACGTTTTGGGCACTTGCCTGCCGCGGGTACTTGGGCCTCCCACACAAGTGAGGCACCATTTTTACCGGGAGACCTGGGGGAACGCTGGGTGGTGGTAAATTTGTGTGAGCCCGGTGATGCCACTACTTTCCCACCCCAAAATGTGTGAAAAAAGTGATTTTTTTAGCAAAAATTGAGGTTTGCAGAGGATTCTGGGTAAGGAAACGTTGGGGGATCCACGCAAGCCATACCTCCCTGGAAGCCGCCGGGTGTCTAGTTTTCAGAAATGCATGGGTTTGGTAGGTTTCCCTAGATGGCCGCCACGCACCGGGCCAAAAACCAAAGTGACCCCCTTGCAAAACCAGGTGGTTTTGCGATAGGCCATTTTGATGTCGCCTCACTACGTTTTGGGCCCTTGCCTGCCGCGGGTACTTGGGCCTCCCACACAAGTGAGGCACCATTTTTACCGGGAGACCTGGGGGAACGCTGGGTGGTGGTAAATTTGTGTGAGCCCGGTGATGCCACTACTTTCCCACCCCAAAATGTGTGAAAAAAATGATTTTTTCAGCAAAAATGGAGGTTTGCAGGGGATTCTGGGTAAGGAAACGTTGGGGGATCCACGCAAGCCATACCTCCCTGGTAGCCGCCGGGTGTCTAGTTTTCAGAAATGCATGGGTTTGGTGGGTTTCCCTAGATGGCCGCCGCGCACCGGGCCAAAAACCAAAGTGACCCCCCTTGCAAAACCAGGTGGTTTTGCGATAGGCCATTTTGATGTCGCCTCACTACGTTTTGGGCCCTTGCCTGCCGCGGGTACTTGGGCCTCCCACACAAGTGAGGCACCATTTTTACTGGGAGACCTGGGGGAACGCTGGGTGGTGGTAAATTTGTGTGAGCCCGGTGATGCCAATACTTTCCCACCCCAAAATGTGTGAAAAAAGTGATTTTTTCAGCAAAAATTGAGGTTTGCAGGGGATTCTCGGTAAGGAAACGTTGGGGGATCCACGCAAGCCATACCTCCCTGGAAGCCGCCTGGTGTCTAGTTTTCAGAAATGCATGGGTTTGGTAGGTTTCCCTAGGTGCCGGCAGGGCTAGAGTTCAAAAACTACAGCTAGTCACTTAGCCAAAAAAGGGTCATTTTTCACTGCAAAATTGAGGTGTGACCACCTTGCGTTTTGCGCCGTTTCCTGTCGCGGGCACTAGGCCGACCTGCACAAGTGAGGTACCATTTTTCTCGTATGACTTTGGGGAATGCGGGGTGGGTGGAAATTTGTGGATCCACGCAGATTCCGGAACTTTCCACCACAGAAATGTGGGGAAAATGTGTTTTTTTTGTCATTTTTTTACGTTTGCAAGGGATTCTGGGTAACAGACCATGGTGGGAGGCAGTCAAGTCACCCCATCCTGGATTCCCCTGGGTGTCTAGTTTTCAAAACTGTATAGGTTTGCTAGGTTTCCCTAAGTGCCGGCAGGGCTAGGGTTCAAAAACTACAGCTAGTCACTTTGCCAAACAAGGGTCATTTTTCACTGCAAAATTGTGGTGTGACCACGTTGCGTTTTGCGTCCTTTCCTGTCGCGGGCACTAGGCCGACCCGCACAAGTGAGGTACCATTTTTCTCGTAGGACTTTGGGGAACGCGGGGTGGGTGGAAATTTGTGGATCCACGCAGATTCCAGAACTTTCCATCCCAGAAATGTGGGGAAAATGTGTATTTTTTGTCATTTTTTTACGTTTGCAAGGGATTCTGGGTAACAGACCATGGTGGGAGGCAGTCAAGTCACCCCATCCTGGATTCCCCTGGGTGTCTAGTTTTCAAAAATGTATAGGTGTGCTAGGTTTCCCAAGGTGCTGGCAGGGCTAGGGTTCAAAAACTACAGCTAGTCCCTTTGCCAAAAAAGGGTCATTTTTCACTGCAAAATTGAGGTGTGACCACGTTGTGTTTTGCGCCGTTTCCTGTCGCGGGCACTAGGCCGACCCGCACAAGTGAGGTACCATTTTTCTCGTAGGACTTTGGGGAACGCGGGGTGGGTGTAAATTTGCGGATCCATGCAGATTCCAGAACTTTCCATTCCAGAAATGTGGGGAGAATGTGTTTTTTTTGTCACTTTTTACGTTTGCAAGGGATTCTGGGTAACAGACCATGGTGGGAGGCAGTCAAGTCACCCCATCCTGGATTCCCCTGGGTGTCTAGTTTTCAAAAATGTATAGGTTTGCTAGGTTTCCCTAAGTGCCGGCAGGGCTAGGGTTCAAAAACTACAGCTAGTCACTTTGCCAAAAAAGGGTCATTTTTCACTGCAAAATTGAGGTGTGACCACGTTGCGTTTTGCGCCGTTTCCTGTCGCGGGCACTAGGCCGACCCGCACAAGTGAGGTACCATTTTTCTCGTAGGACTTTGGGAAACGCGGGGTGGGTGGAAATTTGTGGATCCACGCAGATTCCAGAACTTTCCATCCCAGAAATGTGGGGAAAATGTGTTTTTTTTGTCATTTTTTTATGTTTGCAAGGGATTCTGGGTAACAGACCATGGTGGGAGGCAGTCAAGTCACCCCATCCTGGATTCCCCTGGGTGTCTAGTTTTCAAAAATGTATAGGTGTGCTAGGTTTCCCAAGGTGCTGGCAGGGCTAGGGTTCAAAAACTACAGCTAGTCCCTTTGCCAAAAAAGGGTCATTTTTCACTGCAAAATTGAGGTGTGACCACGTTGTTTTGCGCCGTTTCCTGTCGCGGGCACTAGGCCGACCCGCACAAGTGAGGTACCATTTTTCTCGTAGGACTTTGGGGAACGCGGGGTGGGTGTAAATTTGCGGATCCATGCAGATTCCAGAACTTTCCATTCCAGAAATGTGGGGAGAATGTGTTTTTTTTGTCACTTTTTACGTTTGCAAGGGATTCTGGGTAACAGACCATGGTGGGAGGCAGTCAAGTCACCCCATCCTGGATTCCCCTGGGTGTCTAGTTTTCAAAAATGTATAGGTTTGCTAGGTTTCCCTAAGTGCCGGCAGGGCTAGGGTTCAAAAACTACAGCTAGTCACTTTGCCAAAAAAGGGTCATTTTTCACTGCAAAATTGAGGTGTGACCACGTTGCGTTTTGCGCCGTTTCCTGTCGCGGGCACTAGGCCGACCCGCACAAGTGAGGTACCATTTTTCTCGTAGGACTTTGGGAAACGCGGGGTGGGTGGAAATTTGTGGATCCACGCAGATTCCAGAACTTTCCATCCCAGAAATGTGGGGAAAATGTGTTTTTTTTGTCATTTTTTTATGTTTGCAAGGGATTCTGGGTAACAGACCATGGTGGGAGGCAGTCAAGTCACCCCATTCTGGATTTCCCTGGGTGTCTAGTTTTCAAAAATGTATAGGTTTGCTAGGTTTCCCTAAGTGCCGGCAGGGCTAGGGTTCAAAACCTACAGCTAGTCAATTTGCCAAAAAAGGGTCATTTTTCACTGCAAAATTGAGGTGTGACCACGTTGCGTTTTGCGCCGTTTCCTGTGGCGGGCACTAAGCCGACCCGCACAAGTGAGGTACCATTTTTCTCGTAGGACTTTGGGGAACGCAGGGTGGGTGGAAATTTGTGGATCCACGCAGATTCCAGAACTTTCCATCCCAGAAATGTGGGGAAAATGTGTTTTGTTTGTCATTTTTTTACGTTTGCAAGGGATTCTGGGTAACAGACCATGGAGGGAGGCAGTCAAGTCACCCCATCCCGGATTCCCCTGGGTGTCTAGTTTTCAAAAATGTATAGGTTTGCTAGGTTTCCCTAAGTGCCGGCCGGGCTAGGGTTCAAAAACTACAGCTAGTCACTTTGCCAAAAAAGGGTCATTTTTCACTGCAAAATTGAGGTCTGACCACGTTGCGTTTTGCGCCGTTTCCTGTCGCGGGCACTAGGCCGACCCGCACAAGTGAGGTACCATTTTTCTCGTAGGACTTTGGGGAACGCGGGTTGGGTGGAAATTTGTGGATCCACGCAGATTCCAGAACTTTCCACCCCAGAAATGTGGGGAAAATGTGGTTTTTTTGTCATTTTTTTACGTTTGCAAGGGATTCTGGGTAACAGACCATGGTGGGAGGCAGTCAAGTCACCCCATCCCGGATTCCCCTGGGTGTCTAGTTTTCAAAAATGTATAGGTTTGCTAGGTTTCCCTAAGTGCCGGCCGGGCTAGGGTTCAAAAACTACAGCTAGTCACTTTGCCAAAAAAGGGTCATTTTTCACTGCAAAATTGAGGTCTGACCACGTTGCGTTTTGCGCCGTTTCCTGTCGCGGGCACTAGGCCGACCCGCACAAGTGAGGTACCATTTTTCTCGTAGGACTTTGGGGAACGCGGGTTGGGTGGAAATTTGTGGATCCACGCAGATTCCAGAACTTTCCACCCCAGAAATGTGGGGAAAATGTGTTTTTTTTGTCATTTTTTTACGTTTGCAAGGGATTCTGGGTAACAGACCATGGTGGGAGGCAGTCAAGTCACCCCATCCTGGATTCCCCTGGGTGTCTAGTTTTCAAAAATGTATAGGTTTGCTAGGTTTCCCTAAGTGCCGGCAGGGCTAGGGTTCAAAAACTACAGCTAGTCACTTTGCCAAAAAAGGGTCATTTTTCACTGCAAAATTGAGGTGTGACCACGTTGCGTTTTGCGCCGTTTCCTGTCGCGGGCACTAGGCCGACCCGCACAAGTGAGGTACCATTTTTCTTGTAGGACTTTGGGGAACGCGGGGTGGGTGGAAATTTGTGGATCCACGCAGATTCCAGAACTTTCCACCACAGAAATGTGGGGAAAATGTGTTTGTTTTTGTCAATTATTTACGTTTGCAAGGGATTCTGGGTAACAGACCATGGTGGGAGGCAGTCAAGTCACCACATCCTGGATTCCCCTGGGTGTCTAGTTTTCAAAAATGTATAGGTTTGCTAGGTTTCCCAAGGTGCTGGCAGGGCTAGGGTTCAAAAACTACAGCTAGTCCCTTTGCCAAAAAAGGGTCATTTTTCACTGCAAAATTGAGGTGTGACCACGTTGCGTTTTGCGCCGTTTCTTTTCGTGGGCACTAGGCCGACCCGCACAAGTGAGGTACCATTTTTCTCGTAGGACTTTGGGGAACGCGGGGTGGGTGGAAATTTGTGGATCCACGCAGATTCCAGAACTTTCCACCACAGAAATGTGGGGAAAATTCTTTTTTTTTGGCAATTTTTTAGGTTTGCAAGGGATTCTGGGTAACAGAACCTGGTGGGAGGCAGTCAAGTCACCCCATCCTGGATTCCCCTGGGTGTCTAGTTTTCAAAAATGTATAGGTTTGCTAGGTTTCCCTAGGTGCCGGCAGGGCTAGGTTTCAAAAACTACAGCTAGACTCTTCGCAAAAAATGTGTAAATTTTCAGTGTGAAAATGTGGTGTGTTCACCTTAGGTTTTGAGCCACTTCCTGTCGTGGGCACTATGCCTACCCACACAAGTGAGGTACCGTTTTTATCGGGAGACTTAGGGTAGTTTAGATTTGTAAAGCAACTGTTATTACCTATTGATTTTTGATGCATTTCTCCCTTCCAAATGAAAGACATTGTGTAAAAAAAAAGTCATTTTGAAAAATGACCAATAATTGTCATGCAAGTATGAGTATTCCCAATTTCGAAAAAGTGCAAATATACACTGTTTCTAAACTCTGTAATTTGTTCCCATTTCAGAAATACAAAGGTGTTTTTCATACCAATTTTTCCATGTATACATTTTCACACTATAATTGCTATATACCCAGAACTAAAAAAAAACCATTACAAAATGCTGCTCATTTTTTTACTCTGGGTTCCTTGGGCTCTTGGTGAACCTACAAGTCCTATATATCCCCACAACCAGGAAGGTCCAGTGGATGTAACGGTACATTGCTTTCTAAGAGATGTCATAATTAGAAGAAGTTACAGGTGAAAACGTTGACTCAAAAGGCTGCTTTTTTCAACTAATTTTTAATTTTTCCTATATTTAACTGGTAGTTTCTATAAAGAAACCTTGATAGATCTACACACATGACCCCCTGCTGAATTCAGAATTTTGTCTTCTTTCCAAAAATGTATAGTTTTCCAGGATCCATTATTGTTTTTGTACCCATTTCTACCATTAACTGGAAGGAGGTTGAAAGCACAAAAAATAGCAAAAATAGGGTATGTCCCAGAAAAATGTCAAAACTGTGTAAAAAATGTTGGTTTTCTGACAAAATTCTGTCATTCCCTAAAAGCTGGAGAAATGGTGATTTCATCCCCACAAACCCTTTTTTGATAGCATTTGCAGAGAAAAACCCAGAAGCTTTCATTTGCAGCCCGTTTTTCCCATTTTTCACAAAAAAAACAAAATTTTGTTGTATTTTGACTAATTCCTGGGAACCCTCTAGGAGAATCCACAAACCCTGGGTACCTTTAGAATCCCCATGATGTTGGAAGAAAAGGACGCAAATTTGGCGTGGATACCTAATGTGGTCAAAAAGTTACAGGGGCCTAAGCGTGCACTACCCCAAATAGCCCAAAAATGGCTTAGCACAGGAGGGGAAAAGGCCTAGCAGCGAAGGGGTTAATTTAGTGTCGATTTGTCTTAACTCTTAACTGATGTTGATGCTTCTGGAATGTTATGGCAGCCATTTTGTCTTTGCGCCGTTACGCATTTACTTTTTCCTTCACTTTGCAAGCTGTAGCAAAATGGTTCTCCTTCCCACAGCTTTAAAATATCTGTCCAGGAGCGGGACATTTACCTACGTGTGGAAACTAAAATACACATCTAAAACACAACTTATTTTTCTGTACAGACATCGCTTTGTGTCCTTCAGTCTTTTGTTTTAACTTCCTTTTCACACTCAAGACATATTAATTCTGGAAGCTTCCAGCCTCCAGCCTCCATGTCAGCAGCTTGCCGATCAGCATACTCTTCAGCTCTGGCAGCCATTAACACTTGCTCCAAACTAATAGTTTTTCTCAGCATTTATCTTCTGAATGAATTTGACAAGCATCCGTCAATAACTCTCAGATGCATAGCTTCTTCATCATTAAATTAATTGAACTTACAATTTTTAATCAGTGTGTTGAGTCTCTCCACAAATACATCAATGGTTTCACCAACTTTCTGATTTTCTTGGTTGAAGATAAATTCTTTCGTAATCAACATTGGGCATTGAATTAAACTTGAGATTGTAGTATAGATTGTGGGTCCATTGTCGACATCTACTAAATTAGCATGAGTTTCGATGTCATGAGGCTGCTTTTGCCCACAACACTGCATGCATATATTTCACAAGACTCTGTTTGTGCCCTTTTCACATGAGAACTGTCTGCTTTTCACGTTCTCTGCCAGGAACTGAGGTTTAGCCTGCACACGATGTACAAGATCAATCAACAATGCCCCTTGTTTGTTTCGTGAAAAGGTGGTGTATGTTGCGAGGGGTAAGCCTGGGGCGTGGGTGAAAATCTGGGGCCCCTGGAACGCCTATCGCGGGGGTATTTGCGAGCCGCCACTGCTGCCGGCTGCCTCACCAGCTCCGTCCCCCTAGCCGACCCCCTCCCCCAGCCACGGGCACGTGGTTCCCCAGTCCCTGATCTGTTCTCATTCCCCTCTTCAGAGTTTGGCGATTGGTTGGGGTCCCCCACTTAAGGAGCGCGTGCTGTCACTTGGGATTGCGGGTTGCCTTGCGGGTGTGGTTTTTTTGTGTTGTTGTGTTTCGACAAAAGGAAACCGTATTGTGGGTTTGGAGTTATGTGGCCTGCACTACTGATATCTCCTGATTTACCTTTTTGCACCGCCAAGAGATTTTTCTGTATATACGTCATATGCTTCTGCCACTCTAGCGGCCGGCCAGACGGTTGTAGGCCCATACCTGTAACTATTTGAGATTGCAATAAACGGTTTCAAAAAAACAAAAAAAAAAAAAAAAAAAAAACAATGCCCCTTGTTATTCTGTTCTGGTCAATCGCTCGCACCTAGACATAACATGACACACACAGCTGCACTAATGGAAATCGTAAGCTTTAATATTGCAAGCTAAGCATGTTGTTCACACTTGGAGAGACACCTTTCCGGAAAGAAGAGCTGTGCTTGTCCTGAGATGTAAACCTTTCATCTAGGCTTTGAAGTATGAGCTCTGCTGACAAAGCCCAGAGGTCTTCTTTTTTATAAATAAACTATTTCTTACCGCGGGGAGGGTGGTTAGGTATTGTAGCCCTTTTCCACTGTCTTTATAAAATGATATCCCTGTTTGTATTCTATGGAATTGTGACAATGCTGACAATATTGTGTTTATGCATTTTGCTGCTAGTAATGGCACGTGTACTGTACCATAGAGTGCGTTAGTTAAAATAAACATTTTAAACTGTACCGCGACTCTGATTACTCGCATTGTGGACAGGAATGAGTGAATGAGCGAAAGAGTTGTCTGGCTCCCGCGATTCCTGAGAGAGTCGGGAGTGTCAAGTTCTGGGTTCTCTAATCATTGGTAGCTTTGCTGTTAGTCGTAGAATGAATGAGACACTATAGGTAGTCGGTTTGGGATTTAGGGTACTAATGTGGTAGGTTGGTACACCCCTATTCACTGAGGTCCTGTTTTCCTGCGCGTAGGTTGGATATGTGCAGAATCCCTGCTACAAGATTAAATACTTCTTTAATCTGTTGATATGTGACTTTTTCATCAGTTTGCAGCCTTTTCTTTATGACTTCTTTTACACCACCACTAGCAATATTTTTGAGATACTTGATAATCTTTTTGTTATCAGTCTCTTTAAGTGCATCAACAAAATCATCAAATGTCTCTCTCCAAGCCGTCCATCTATTGCCAATATTCAGTATTTTGGTGGTATCAAACTGTATTGGTGGTTTCAGGACAGCGACAGCATTTTACCCATTTCTGGGAGTGGCTGACATTGAGGGTGGATCCCTCTCAGACACTGTCTGCTGCCCTATAGGTTTCGGGAGCTGGGTCAACTTGGCCATTCAATGGAACTGGGACCTCTCACTAGCTTTCCATAGAAGTCCTTCACTTTCCTGGAGTCCTCTGGAGTTGTTTTGAGCCACCACCCAGCAACTTTGATGGCATGGGCTTAAGATATAAACAGCTCCGTAAGCACAATCCTAGGCACTTCTTCTGGGGCTACTCTGTCCAACTCTCTGGTGCAACTCTCCTTATTCAGTTCTGGTAATCAGATGACTGTTTCTTTTATTTGACTTGCTTTGTTTGTAGGCGTCTCCTTGTACTGCCTGACACCTGGTTGATCTCTGACTTGCTTCTGATCGCAGCGTTATCTTACAATTCGCTGTCGCTTCTTGATGCTCTTTCAGAACTTGGTTGCATCCACCTTTAGTGTTATCACTCCATATTACGTATGACTGTATATTGCATAACAGAGAAACTTTATGTATGGTCTGAGCGTAACTTTATGTTACTTTATGTTACTTTATGTATGGTCTGAGCATAACTTTATGTATGGTCTGAGCAACAGGTTCTCAGACACCGATATGTAGATTTCTTTGCAGTGCTTTCGTTGTTTTCAACTTCTTTATAACGGCGGGAGTTACACTTTGGCTTCACATGAGTTAAATGTCAGTTACGTACATCGACTACAACACACGTGGTATGCACTAACAGTTTGCTTGGACCACGGCAACCTCTCTGGGAGAGAACTGTCAATCTTCAGGTTACTTATCCTCTAACTCATCACTACTTATTGCATCTTTGCCAGCCTGGGTACCCGCCAATTGCCTTGCCACACACTGAGCTTAGTATTGCACGTCTTTATTTGTCTGCCTGTAATGGCGAACTCAACATTTTCTAAAACAGTCTTCATTGCATTCCACTCTAACACTTATGTCAAAGTTCTACAGAGACTATAAGGAGCCAAAAGGGTTTCATCATTTCCAATTTGCAAGACACTACAATATATTCCGTACTTTTTGAGAAATTAAGGTTAAAATGTATAGATATTTCAGTCTGCGATACTACTGTGGTACTGCTAGGTCACAACACGTGATCTGTTCAAAACAGTGTTGCCTAAAACCAATAAAAATATGGAATAAGGGGCATGGTAGGGAAACACTGACCCCCTAGCCATTGTTCAGGGGTCTCAGAGGGACATCCCACGGGGGAGAAATAAAAAAGAATTGGTGGTACTACATTGACAGCCAGCGCAGCTGCCCATGTAGCTTTTCAGTAATACCGCAGGGACTTGAGGTGCTGCCAGACCATGGGGATTGGCCAGTAACAGAGTCTTGGTCGTGCACGGAATGGGGTAGACTTAGTTATGTATGGTAACAAAATATTACTTTACCTTTGAAAACCGTTGAAATTCAGTGAAAAACCTAAGGTTAAGGAGATATTATAGTTGGGTATGGTTATAGTATTTTGGTTGGCATTAAACAAAACTTGAGTAATTCACTGAAAAAGCAAAGAATAAAGTGATGTTATCATTAGGTTAAAAAGCCAGTAAAAATGTTCCATTTTAAACTCAAAAACACTGAAATTTACCATTTCTAGCTTATGAAAGTAACTATAACTTGTGCCATGTTTACTTTCAGACTATGTCTGCGCTGTAAGCTGGATATGATCCAGGGTTTGATAACAGCAGCTGCTGAAGAGTGGGGTCCCCATGTGGTTGTGAAGGAAGGCTGGAAAGTTCCTAGCACATGAAGTGCAAAGTCTGTGTCAAGGTAGGTCTCAATATCGATGGGTTGCTTCTCAGTTTCACTCCCAACGAAGCACTCTACGTTCAGGCTTAGAAACATTTTATGGAGTAAGATCTCCTCAGTATAGCAACCAAGCAAGTGCACTATAAAACCAGCCAAGGGTCCAGGACCATGGAGGCTCCACTTGGGGGGGATAGGACTCCCTCCAACCCCAGCTATCAGACTGGGTCTAGGGAAGATACAGGTGGAACCAGTCAGCTGGACAGTTACAGGAAAAGGCCTATGGGAGCTTGTTGTGTCCCTGATGCTCAAATAGAAGGTCAACCAACTGACCCATGGAGTCACTTCTGGGGTCCTGAATTCAATGCAAGAAGGCCAAGTCTTCCATCAGGAATCAGACAGCAGGGTGGTCCTTCTTCTGATCATGAGTGTTCTGAGAGGGGTACTGGGGATGCCACATTTATGCCCAGTGCTATCCTGTGGGTTGGGGCAACTCCCAACCACTCCTTAACCAATGGAGTAAAAATTCTTAAGGGTTATCCTACCCACTTTTGCGGCACTTCCTGCGTATTTTACTGTAAACAATCCCACAGTGCCCTACTCCATCTAAATCCAACATGGCAGATCCCTTCTTTCCCTGGTCATAGCTCCATGTGCCATGTGCCAACCCAAGTTTGTGCCTAGGATAATCGATTAACTCTCCCTTGTAGTTACTCAAAACCACTTATGGGGCCGCTCCCACCTCCCAATGGACTTGAAGCAAATCTGACTGGGACAACAAGGAGAGGCAGGCCTAGGTGTAAGCTACATCTGCGGGCAACAACATAGGTACCAGTTGAAGCTCAGGAAGGGGCTGGCACAGCAGCCCTCACCCCCCAAGCCATCTTGCTCAAGGACAAAAATAACACTCCATATGCAAGCCTTTTGCCCGCAGTCTGGGGCAATCCACATTTCCCCACAGGGGAGCCATTTACCAGTCAGGACTACAGCTTTCTAAAAGGGACATTTTCAAAATAGTAAAAAAAAATCCAAGTTTGCCATTAAGATGAATTTTAAATGACTAATAAAATAAGTCCTTGAACCATTTTCCACAGTGCACCCAAACTGAAATAAAGCATTATAAGTTGTTAGATTGTAACCCATTGATTCCTATGGGAGAGCCAGCCTGGCTACAAAGAAAAATGAATTTGAAGGTTGTTCTCAACCCGAATAGGTAAAACTTTAAATATACCTATACTACTTTTTAAATACCGTGCACCCTGCCCTATGGGTTTTTAGTCTGGCCCCTGAATGCCAGTCATTTTGGAAGCTGACGGCAGACGGAGGTACGTTGGTTGTTTAGCAATTTACTTCATCATTATTGCTACAGGATACGTTGATTTGAAACCTGACTGAGTTTATGTGCTCCCCTCTGTATGTTTGTTCTTAGATTTGCCTGGTGAAGTTGAGGATTCAATCCTGGAAGGTATTCGCCAACTACTGTTTGAGTTTGGCTTTAAGTTACTTTATTTTCATGAGGGGATACTGGTACTTCATTTTTTGCGACTGGTGATACACATTATTAATCCGTACTATGTAAGTCATCCTGCTTTATGCACTTGCGGGTTGCTGCCAATTTTTCTTGCCTAAGCATCTGCACTGGATATTGACACACTGTGTTTGGTCGTACCGTATACTATGTCAACTGCTAAACAGTGTTTTTTTTCCTAGTTTTTTCCCAGTGCATGCATGTGACATAGATGGCACCAATCACTCAGCTTTTTCTTCGGCAAACAGGTTCACCCCAGGTTCACCCATTCGTCCCAACCAGGCAAACCACTTTTAACCCTCAATGATATGGCATATTTACAGTGTATTTAGCTTTTTATACTACGTCACTGACACATTGCCTCTTCACTGTTCCAGTATACCACTGAACATTTGTCCCATCTACCTGGGTGATTCTTGGACCCATCCTGGTCTGTGAATAGGACAGCCCTGGTACTGAGACTGAGCGCACCTTTATCCATTCTCTGCAGTAAGTCACATGCCGTTCTGTAGGCGCCTTCATGGTTTATTCACCCTCCTCTTTGTGTCTTAAATGTCCGTTCTCTGGAGCTTCCATGAGTCCATCCACTGTATTTCGCAGCCTGACTCTCCTCGCTGTTTTCCAATCTGGTAAATAACGCTTTGTTGCACTTTGCATTCACATTCGATCATTAGTCACTATTTTACTAACACGGAGTATTCAATTTACTCTAGGTGCTCCATCTCTATCCTGATGAAGACTAAGGACTTAACAACCTTGAATACTTGAAGGGGTCGAAACGTTGACTTTTACTCCTTTTTGCAACAAGCTTTGATGACTGAGATTTGTTATCAGCGTCTGCTACAATGCTATGTATTCTTGTGTAATAGGTTGCCTGTTATAGGCTGGACAGGTTTCATCATGTAAATATAATGTATATATGGTACATTACCTCTCCCTTCCTTACAACCCTCACAAACGCACTCTTCCCCTGAGCACTGTATTTTCTCTCCTTACTCTGAGCACCTTTATCTCAAGTGTATAAACGATTACGATGTCTTCTATAATCAGCTGATGTTTTGACAATAAATTGCATCTGTTGCAGACACATGAAAGACATACAGTGAATGCTTTTATCTATTTTCTTTGAAATTGTCGCTACTGTGACCATTTTTCTACTGTACTGCTGTGGGTATTTAGGGCCTACATAACGGGTGACATAAGTATTAATAAGGAAAATTTAGGCCTGCTAAAATGTGTATTTTGCCACGCCAAAATGGCAATGTTAATGTGCCCAGTAAGATGCAATGGCATCTCTCAGACATGTTTTACATTGTTACCTTTAGTGGCCAGCATAAAGAATGCTGCAGCCCACTTGTAACATTTACTTCACAGGCCCTAGGTACATGTAGTGCTGTATACTAAGGATTTATAAATAAATGAAAAGTTCCAATGAGGTATATTCAATTTTATCATGTTTAAAAGGGAGGGCACATGCACTTTACCACTGGTTAGCAGAAGTAAAGTTGACAGAGTCCTATGATCAACAAAATCAGGTTCAGATAAAAATGTAAACAAGCATTGGAAATGCAATAGGTCTCGCATTTCTTTGAGTTACAGCTATTGGTGTTGTAAATGACAATGTCTTTTACCTAAGTGTTATGGAGACATGTATGCACATAGAAATAACACTCATACGTAAGCATTTAAAGAGACACACAAGCTAACATAACACAACGAGACCAAAGCTGAGAAGTAATTCTATTAAAGCAAAGCAGCGTACCGATTTACCTGCGCACTCAGTTTTGAAATAGAGAAATAGTGACCATGCGTGTTTTGGGCACAGAGGCGCCATTGTACTTTGCATTCTGGAACTTGTGGTTTGACAATTATGATTAAATGTAGACCTTAAACATTCAACCAAGCAAAGTGTCGTTGGGTTTAGAGCTAGCCTTTAAATTAAAGAAGGTGTCACAAGAACTAAACTCCTTTTGACAAAAAATGCTTTTTTTGGTAGTTTTTATAAAGAGCGAACTCGACCCGAAGGTATTCGAGCGCTTTACATGAGCACCAGTTACATTACACAAGGAAAGATTTACTTTTTGTAGGCAGGGAGAGATTACTTGATTTGGCTAGAATCACAGGATGTTGATCCATCGCCGGGATTCAAACCGGGTTCCCAGTTCCAAGGTTGGAAGTTCTGTCGTAATGCCACCACTATAGCAGTCTTTGTTGCCAATTTCTTTAAGGTCAGTGCGTAAAAGATGTTAATAATATTGACCCCGCCCAGGGATCCCAAATGATGTGTTTCCATCACAAACAGAGCGTCTCCCTCTGCCCGGGCCCAGCACTGCACCAGAGGCATTACACAGAGGAGAGGCGGAAACACAGAGCCAGTGGAGAGTGAGAGCTTCCCCTCAGAGGAGGAGGTGGAGAGACAGCAGGTCCCCTCCTGCGGCCCAGACTAAGAGACTGTTTCCCTTTCACGGACTTCCAGGGCCAGAGCTGGGAAAAGTCCCCAGTGGCCAAAGAACCGGAGAAGGGCGCGGGGGGGGGGAGGGGGGGGGGGGTGTTGAGGTGTAGTAGTTGTTTGCAGTGAAGTCGCAGGATGGGTATGAGAGTTTGAATCATGGCTTCTCCGTGACAGGCTCTGTGACGTTAGGCATGTTGCTTCTCTTGTGTGTTGTCTGCCGAAGTGCACGGATTCAGTAAAGACCCTAACTGCATCCTCTCGAACTTACTGAGGGTAACACTGAACGTCAGTCCGTGCCATGCAGTCAGTCGTTCCACCTGAAGGTTGTGGGGCTGTAACATGTTGACACTTCATACCCCCATCCCCGCTCACGAGCAGTAAAGGGCAACAAAGCCCAGCTTTGAAGGATGGCATATGTCCCATAAAGAAAACAACATTATGTCTAATCGAAAGACCGTGATTGTGTGCGAACAAGTTAATGAAATAAACGCAGCCCTGACATGAGAATTAATTGGTGCAGGCTGCAAATAAATAAAAAGTTTGCCAAAGCAAAACATGTTCAACAAAAAGCAGCCATAAATGTGGGCTGAAAACAAAGCACCCTTGTGTAGGCCAAATCGGAATGTTTTGATTTATGTAGTGAAACGAAGCACCACTTTAAAAGCACTGGTTATTTTCTGCTTATTACACCATATGGAAAAAATAGTCTGAGAAACAGACATGTTTAAATCCTGCTCCTTATCTCAACAGGGCTGTCTCCTTCCTGGAGCACCCATAAAACATCTTGCACATGGTGTGAACACTTTGAAATGAACTGTAGATAAGGGCAACAAAAGGCTGCAATAAAATAGCATCTGGTGTTTTATGTTTTTTCCCTTTGATAGGAAACTAGATTCAAAGTTACCATTGCGTAATTACTGCATGTTAAACATGCCTCCAAGTAAATTAATTTTATTTTTTTTACTCAAAATATCATGTGTGCTTACTACACACCTCCTTTTCATTTGTAAATGGATCACCTGGAATATTCCACTAGCAATATTTCTTTGTAGAAGTTGCTCTGTGAGTAAGTTATTTTACCAGACAAAATCGGAATGTTTTTTTTGTTTGAAAGAGCAAGCACATTACAAAATGCAATTAATACGGCGGTCACAGGGGTCACTTCCCTGACGAAAACAAACAACAAGAAAGAATAGTTCGTACAGGCTGCAAGAAGACGGAAACAAAACCGGGTCGAGCAGTAACATGCTCCTAAATAAACAAATAGAGGGGAACCTGTGCGAGGGGTGAGAGCACAGCATACCTCTCTATCGCAAAGAGCCAAACGCTGAAAGAACGAGGAATCCAATGTGAAAGAACAACATGGAGCGGCGGCAGAGGGCGAGGTCCCTGTGTGACTGTGCCCCTTACTGTTGAGAGTGCGGGCTCGCTGATCGAGGGTTTGCTGTGCTGATCCTGTTGGTTGTTTGTCACTCTCGGGTCTTCTGCGAATGCTGCCATAGCTTTTCCTGCAGCTGCCGGGACATAGATGGCATCAAAATCTGGTTCCTTCATCCTCTGGAACGTGCTACCGCTGAGGTGCTGCAGCTGCCTCCTTGGGCACACAAAGCGGAAAGGAAGACAGAGGTGGGGCTGTGGGAGCCCGGTCTGACACAGGAGCTGGGCTGCTGCTGGAAAGCCAAGCAGGGAAGGCACCACACGCGCCGGCGCTTCGGAGAAATGACATCTGCTTTATTGAAAGTAAAGAAATAGAAACGATTCTAATCAAGCAATCATGGCAACCGTGCATCTCAAGGAAACAAAAGAAACGCATGGGGCCATTATTAGCAAGGAGGCTGCTGGGCTAATTAAATAATAAACTTTGCGGGAGAGCATGGCCTGCCTGCAAAAGCAGGGAGGAGAAAGCCTTTCAAGAACCACGAAAAACGAAAGAGTTCCAAGACAAACACTTCATTCCATGTGCAGCATGTTTACAGTAGTTAGGCGGTGCTGCATAGGCGTTCCCAAACAAATAAAGGAGGAACTAAACACTGCATTAGCCTGTAAAAAACGAAGAGATTGAAGCAGACAAGCAAACAAACCAATAAAAAGCCCCTAGGTGGAGTAGGTGGAGTTTCACCACATATTGTAATTACTTGAAGTCTCTGAGAGACAGCGCATGCGCTGCCTAGCCGAGGCCTAAAAATCTGGGGGAATACCGTGCAAAAAAAAAAAAGATAATTTTGAACAGTCTTCTATAAGAGTGATCATCTGGAAGCTACCTCTCATATGTTTGTATCTATGATACATAATCCCTAATGAAGAGATTAATGCAACGACCAAGAGTTTCCAAGATCGAACCATAACCATGTAGAGCACTTCTGTAATGAGGATTGATAATATATTCATGACATTTTAGTAAAAAATACAATTATTATAGAGGAACAAAAAACTTTTGTTGGTTCAAGAAACCATTTTTTGCCCTAGTGTTGACTTCAAGGATAACAGCCCAATTCTCCAGCATTTGGGGAAGGGGGTTTGGTCAGGGGGTCTTTACCAAAATGTTGCCAGTGATTGTTCTGTTGACAATATATCTTTTGTAATAGCATCTTGATTAACATTCTCTACAACGTGGTATACTTCTGTTCTCTTTAACCCCTTCGCTGCTAGGCCTTTTCCCCTCCTGTGCTAAGCCTTTTTTGGGCTATTTGGGGTAGTGCGCGCTTAGGCCCCTGTAACTTTTTGACCACATTAGGTATCCATGCCAAATTTGCGTCCTTTTCTTCCAACATCTTGGGGATTCTAAAGGTACCCAGGGTTTGTGGATTCTCCTACAGGGTTCCCAGAAATTAGTCAAAATACAGCAACATTTTGTTTTTTTTGTGAAAAATTGGAAAAACGGACTGCAAATGAAAGCTTCTGGGTTTTTCTCTGCAAATGGTATCAAAAAAGGGTTTGTGGGGCTGAAATCACCATTTCTCCAGCTTTTAGGGAATGACAGAATTTTGTTAGAAAACCAACATTTTGTACACAGTTTTGGCATTTTTCTGGGACATACCCTATTTTTGCTATTTTTTGTGCTTTCAACCTCCTTCCAGTTAACGGTAGAAATGGGTACAAAAATGGATCCTGGAAAGCTATACATTTTTGAAAAGTAGACAAAATTCTGAATTCAGCAAGGGGTCATTTGTGTAGATCCATCAAGGTTTCTTTATAGAAACTTACAGGTAAATATAGGAAAAATTAAAAATTTGTTGAAAAAAGCAGCATTTTGAGTCAACGTTTTCACCTGTAACTTCTTCGAATTATGACATCTCTTTGAAAGCAATGTACCGTTACATCCGGTGGACCTTCCTGGTTGTGGGGACATATAGGACTTGTAGGTTCACCAAGAGCCCAACGAACCCAGAGTAGAAAACTGCGCAGCATTTTGTAATGTTTTTTTTTTTTGTTCCGGGTATATAGCAATTATTGTGGGAAAATGTATACATGGAAAAATCGGTATGAAAGACACCTATGTATTTCTGAAATGGGAACAAATTACAGAGTTTAGAAACAGTGCATATTTGTACATTTTCGAAATTGGGAATACTCATATTTGCATGACAATTATTGGTCATTTTTCAAAATGATTTTTTTTTTACACAATGTCTTTCATTTGGAAGGGAGAAATGCATCAAAAATCAATAGATAATAACAGTTGCTTTACAAATCTGAACTACCCTAAGTCTCCCGATAAAAATGGTACCTCACTTGTGTGTGTAGTCATAGTGCCCACGACAGGAAGTGGCTCAAAACCTAGGGTGAACGCACCACATTTTCACACTGAAAATTTACACTTTATTTGCGAAGAGTCTAGCTGTAGTTTTTGAACCTTAGCCCTGCCGGCACCTAGGGAAACCTAGCAAACCTATACATTTTTGAAAACTAGACACCCAGGGGAATCCAGGATGGGGTGACTTGACTGCCTCCCACCATGGTCTGTTACCCAGAATCCCTTGCAAACGGAAAAAATTGACAAAAAAAACACATTTTCCCCACATTTCTGTGATGGAAAGTTCTGGAATCTGCGTGGATCCACAAATTTCCACCCACCCCGCGTTCCCCAAAGTCCTACGAGAAAAATGGTACCTCACTTGTGCGGGTCGGCCTAGTGCCCGCGACAGGAAACGGCGCAAAACGCAACGTGGTTTTGCAGTGAAAAATGACCCTTTTTTTGGCAAAGTGACTAGCTGTAGATTTTGAACCCTAGCCCTGCCGGCACCTAGGGAAACCTAGCAAACCTATACATTTTTGAAAACTAGACACCCAGGGGAATCCAGGATGGGGTGACTTGACTGCCTCCCACCATGGTCTGTTACCCAGAATCCATTGCAAACGGAAAAAATTGACAAAAAAAACACATTTTCCCCACATTTCTGTGATGGAAAGTTCTGGAATCTGCGTGGATCCACAAATTTCCACCCACCCCGCGTTCCCCAAAGTCCTACGAGAAACATGGTACCTCACTTGTGCGGGTCGGCATAGTGCCGCGACAGAAAACGGCGCAAAACGCAACGTGGTTTTGCAGTGAAAAATGACCCTTTTTTTGGCAAAGTGACTAGCTGTAGATTTTGAACCCTAGCCCTGCCGGCACCTAGGGAAACCTAGCAAACCTATACATTTTTGAAAACTAGACACCCAGGGGAATCCAGGATGGGGTGACTTGACTGCCTCCCACCATGGTCTGTTACCCAGAATCCCTTGCAAACGTAAAACATTGACAAAAAAAACACATTTTCCCCACATTTCTGTGATGGAAAGTTCTGGAATCTGCGTGGATCCACAAATTTCCACCCACCCCGCGTTCCCCAAAGTCCTACGAGAAAAATGGTACCTCACTTGTGTGGGTCGGCCTAGTGCCCGCGACAGGAAACGGCGCAAAACGCAACGTGGTTTTGCAGTGAAAAATGACCTTTTTTTTGGCAAAGTGACTAGCTGTAGATTTTGAACCCTAGCCCTGCCGGCACCTAGGGAAACCTAGCAAACCTATACATTTTTGAAAACTAGACACCCAGGGGAATCCAGGATGGGGTGACTTGACTGCCTCCCACCATGGTCTGTTACCCAGAATCCCTTGCAAATGTAAAAAATTGACAAAAAAAAAACATTTTCCCCACATTTCTATGATGGAAAGTTCTGGAATCTGCGTGGATCCACAAATTTCCACCCACCCCGCGTTCCCCAAAGTCCTACGAGAAAAATGGTACCTCACTTGTGCGGGTCGGCATAGTGCCCGCGACAGGAAACGGCGCAAAACGCAACGTGGTTTTGCAGTGAAAAATGACCCTTTTTTTGGCAAAGTAACTAGCTGTAGATTTTGAACCCTAGCCCTGCCGGCACCTAGGGAAACCTAGCAAACCTATACATTTTTGAAAACTAGACACCCAGGGGAATCCAGGATGGGGTGACTTGACTGCCTCCCACCATGGTCTGTTACCCAGAATCCCTTGCAAACGGAAAAAATTGACAAAAAAAACACATTTTCCCCACATTTCTGTGATGGAAAGTTCTGGAATCTGCGTGGATCCACAAATTTCCACCCACCCCGCGTTCCCCAAAGTCCTACGAGAAAAATGGTACCTCACTTGTGCGGGTCGGCCTAGTGCCCGCGACAGGAAGCGGCGCAAAACGTAACGTGGTTTTGCAGTGAAAAATGACCCTTTTTTTGGCAAAGTGACTAGCTGTAGATTTTGAACCCTAGCCCTGCCGGCACCTCGGGAAACCTAGCAAACCTATACATTTTTGAAAACTAGACACCCAGGGGAATCCAGGATGGGTTGACTTGACTGCCTCCCACCATGGTCTGTTACCCAGAATCCCTTGCAAACGTAAAAAATTGACAAAAAAAACACATTTTCCCCACATTTCTGTGATGGAAAGTTCTGGAATCTGCGTGGATCCACAAATTTCCACCCACCCCGCGTTCCCCAAAGTCCTACGAGAAAAATGGTACCTCACTTGTGCGGGTCGGCCTAGTGCCCGCGACAGGAAACGGCGCAAAACGCAACGTGGTTTTGCAGTGAAAAATGACCCTTTTTTTGGCAAAGTGACTAGCTGTAGATTTTGAACCCTAGCCCTGCCGGCACCTAGGGAAACCTAGCAAACCTATACATTTTTGAAAACTAGACACCCAGGGAAATCCAGGATGGGGTGACTTGACTGCCTCCCACCATGGTCTGTTACCCAGAATCCCTTGCAAACGTAAACAATTGACAAAAAAAACACATTTTCCCCACATTTCTGTGATGGAAAGTTCTGGAATCTGCGTGGATCCACAAATTTCCACCCACCCCGCGTTCCCCAAAGTCCTACGAGAAAAATGGTACCTCACTTGTGCGGGTCGGCATAGTGCCCGCGACAGGAAACGGCGCAAAACGCAACGTGGTTTTGCAGTGAAAAATGACCCTTTTTTTGGCAAAGTGACTAGCTGTAGATTTTGAACCCTAGCTCTGCCGGCACCTAGGGAAACCTAGCAAACCTATACATTTTTGAAAACTAGACACCCAGGGGAATCCAGGATGGGGTGACTTGACTGCCTCCCACCATGGTCTGTTACCCAGAATCCCTTGCAAACGTAAAAAATTGACAAAAAAAACACATTTTCCCCACATTTCTGTGATGGAAAGTTCTGGAATCTGCGTGGATCCACAAATTTCCACCCACCCCGCGTTCCCCAAAGTCCTACGAGAAAAATGGTACCTCACTTGTGCGGGTCGGCCTAGTGCCCGCGACAGGAAACGGCGCAAAACGCAACGTGGTTTTGGAGTGAAAAATGACCCTTTTTTTGGCAAAGTGACTAGCTGTAGATTTTGAACCCTAGCCCTGCCGGCACCTAGGGAAACCTAGCAAACCTATACATTTTTGAAAACTAGATACCCAGGGGAATCCAGGATGGGGTGACTTGACTGCCTCCCACCATGGTCTGTTACACAGAATCCATTGCAAACGGAAAGAATTGACAAAAAAAACACATTTTCCCCACATTTCTGTGATGGAAAGTTCTGGAATCGGCGTGGATCCACAAATTTCCACCCACCCCGCGTTCCCCAAAGTCCTACGAGAAAAATGGTACCTCACTTGTGCGGGTCGGCATAGTGCCCGCGACAGGAAACGGCGCAAAACGCAACGTGGTTTTGCAGTGAAAAATGACCCTTTTTTTGGCAAAGTGACTAGCTGTAGATTTTGAACCCTAGCTCTGCCGGCACCTAGGGAAACCTAGCAAACCTATACATTTTTGAAAACTAGACACCCAGGGGAATCCAGGATGGGGTGACTTGACTGCCTCCCACCATGGTCTGTTACCCAGAATCCCTTGCAAACGTAAAACATTGACAAAAAAAACACATTTTCCCCACATTTCTGTGATGGAAAGTTCTGGAATCTGCGTGGATCCACAAATTTCCACCCACCCCACGTTCCCCAAAGTCCTACGAGAAAAATGGTACCTCACTTGTGCGGGTCAGCCTAGTGCCCGCGACAGGAAACGGCGCAAAACGCAACGTGGTTTTGCAGTGAAAAATGACCCTTTTTTTGGCAAAGTGACTAGCTGTAGACTTTGAACCCTAGCCCTGCCGGCACCTAGGGAAACCTAGCAAACCTATACATTTTTGAAAACTAGACACCCAGGGGAATCCAGGATGGGGTGACTTGACTGCCTCCCACCATGGTCTGTTACCCAGAATCCCTTGCAAACGTAAAAAATTGACAAAAAAAACACATTTTCCCCACATTTCTGTGATGGAAAGTTCTGGAATCTGCGTGGATCCACAAATTTCCACCCACCCCGCGTTCCCCAAAGTCCTACGAGAAAAATGGTACCTCACTTGTGCGGGTCGGCCTAGTGCCCGCGACAGGAAACGGCGCAAAACGCAACGTGGTTTTGCAGTGAAAAATGACCCTTTTTTTGGCAAAGTGACTAGCTGTAGATTTTGAACCCTAGCCCTGCCGGCACCTAGGGAAACCTAGCAAACCTATACATTTTTGAAAACTAGATACCCAGGGGAATCCAGGATGGGGTGACTTGACTGCCTCCCACCATGGTCTGTTACCCAGAATCCATTGCAAACGGAAAGAATTGACAAAAAAAACACATTTTCCCCACATTTCTGTGATGGAAAGTTCTGGAATCGGCGTGGATCCACAAATTTCCACCCACCCCGCGTTCCCCAAAGTCCTACGAGAAAAATGGTACCTCACTTGTGCGGGTCGGCATAGTGCCCGCGACAGAAAACGGCGCAAAACGCAACGTGGTTTTGCAGTGAAAAATGACCCTTTTTTTGGCAAAGTGACTAGCTGTAGATTTTGAACCCTAGCCCTGCCGGCACCTAGGGAAACCTAGCAAACCTATACATTTTTATAAACTAGACACCCAGGGGAATCCAGGATGGGGTGACTTGACTGCCTCCCACCATGGTCTGTTACCCAGAATCCCTTGCAAACGTAAAACATTGACAAAAAAAACACATTTTCCCCACATTTCTGTGATGGAAAGTTCTGGAATCTGCGTGGATCCACAAATTTCCACCCACCCCGCGTTCCCCAAAGTCCTACGAGAAAAATGGTACCTCACTTGTGCGGGTTGGCATAGTGCCCGCGACAGGAAACGGCTCAAAACGTAACGTGGTTTTGCAGTGAAAAATGACCCTTTTTTTGGCAAAGTGACTAGCTGTAGATTTTGAACCCTAGCCCTGCCGGCACCTAGGGAAACCTAGCAAACCTATACATTTTTGAAAACTAGACACCCAGGGGAATCCAGGATGGGGTGACTTGACTGCCTCCCACCATGGTCTGTTACCCAGAATCCCTTGCAAACGTAAAAAATTGACAAAAAAAACACATTTTCCCCACATTTCTGTGATGGAAAGTTCTGGAATCTGCGTGGATCCACAAATTTCCACCCACCCCGCGTTCCCCAAAGTCCTACGAGAAAAATGGTACCTCACTTGTGCGGGTCGGCCTAGTGCCCGCGACAGGAAACGGCGCAAAACGCAACGTGGTTTTGCAGTGAAAAATGACCCTTTTTTTGGCAAAGTGACTAGCTGTAGATTTTGAACCCTAGCCCTGCCGGCACCTAGGGAAACCTAGCAAACCTATACATTTTTGTAAACTAGACACCCAGGGAAATCCAGGATGGGGTGACTTGACTGCCTCCCACCATGGTCTGTTACCCAGAATCCCTTGCAAACGTAAAAAATTGACAAAAAAAACACATTTTCCCCACATTTCTGTGATGGAAAGTTCTGGAATCTGCGTGGATCCACAAATTTCCACCCACCCCGCGTTCCCCAAAGTCCTACGAGAAAAATGGTACCTCACTTGTGCGGGTCGGCATAGTGCCCGCGACAGGAAACGGCGCAAAACGCAACGTGGTTTTGCAGTGAAAAATGACCCTTTTTTTGGCAAAGTGACTAGCTGTAGATTTTGAACCCTAGCTCTGCCGGCACCTAGGGAAACCTAGCAAACCTATACATTTTTGAAAACTAGACACCCAGGGGAATCCAGGATGGGGTGACTTGACTGCCTCCCACCATGTTCTGTTACCCAGAATCCCTTGCAAACGTAAAAAATTGACAAAAAAAACACATTTTCCCCACATTTCTGTGATGGAAAGTTCTGGAATCTGCGTGGATCCACAAATTTCCACCCACCCCGCGTCCCCCAAAGTCCTACGAGAAAAATGGTACCTCACTTGTGCGGGTCGGCCTAGTGCCCGCGACAGGAAACGGCGCAAAACGCAACGTGGTTTTGCAGTGAAAAATGACCCTTTTTTTGGCAAAGTGACTAGCTGTAGATTTTGAACCCTAGCCCTCCCGGCACCTAGGGAAACCTAGCAAACCTATACATTTTTGAAAACTAGACACCCAGGGGAATCCAGGATGGGGTGACTTGACTGCCTCCCACCATGGTCTGTTACCCAGAATCCCTTGCAAACGTAACAAATTGACAAAAAAAAACACATTTTCCCCACATTTCTGTGATGGAAAGTTCTGGAATCTGCGTGGATCCACAAATTTCCATGCACCCCGCGTTCCCCAAAGTCCTACGAGAAAAATGGTACCTCACTTGTGCGGGTCGGCCTAGTGCCCGCGACAGGAAACGGCGCAAAACGCAACGTGGTTTTGCAGTGAAAAATGACCCTTTTTTTGGCAAAGTGACTAGCTGTAGATTTTGAACCCTAGCCCTGCCGGCACCTAGGGAAACCTAGCAAACCTATACATTTTTGAAAACTAGACACCCAGGGGAATCCAGGATGGGGTGACTTGACTGCCTCCCACCATGGTCTGTTACCCAGAATCCCTTGCAAACGTAAAAAATTGACAAAAAAAACACATTTTCCCCACATTTCTGTGATGGAAAGTTCTGGAATCTGCGTGGATCCACAAATTTCCACCCACCCCGCGTTCCCCAAAGTCCTACGAGAAAAATGGTACCTCACTTGTGCGGGTCGGCCTAGTGCCCGCGACAGGAAACGGCGCAAAACGCAACGTGGTTTTGCAGTGAAAAATGACCCTTTTTTTGGCAAAGTGACTAGCTGTAGATTTTGAACCCTAGCCCTGCCGGCACCTAGGGAAACCTAGCAAACCTATACATTTTTGAAAACTAGATACCCAGGGGAATCCAGGATGGGGTGACTTGACTGCCTCCCACCATGGTCTGTTACCCAGAATCCCTTGCAAACAAAAAAAATTGACAAAAAAAACACATTTCCCCACATTTCTGTGATGGAAAGTTCTGGAATCTGCGTGGATCCACAAATTTCCACCCACCCCGCGTTTCCCAAAGTCCTACGAGAAAAATGGTACCTCACTTGTGCGGGTCGGCATAGTGCCCGCGACAGGAAACGGCGCAAAACACAACGTGGTTTTGCAGTGAAAAATGACCCTTTTTTTGGCAAAGTGACTAGCTGTAGATTTTGAACCCTAGCCCTGCCGGCACCTAGGGAAACCTAGCAAACCTATACATTTTTGAAAACTAGACACCCAGGGGAATCCAGGATGGGGTGACTTGACTGCCTCCCACCATGGTCTGTTACCCAGAATCCCTTGCAAACGTAAAAAATTGACAAAAAAAACACATTTTCCCCACATTTCTGTGATGGAAAGTTCTGGAATCTGCGTGGATCCACAAATTTCCACCCACCCCGCGTTCCCCAAAGTCCTACGAGAAAAATGGTACCTCACTTGTGCGGGTCGGCCTAGTGCCCGCGACAGGAAACGGCGCAAAACGCAACGTGGTTTTGCAGTGAAAAATGACCCTTTTTTTGGCAAAGTGACTAGCTGTAGATTTTGAACCCTAGCCCTGCCGGCACCTAGGGAAACCTACCAAACCCACGCATTTCTGAAAACTAGACACCCGGCGGCTTCCAGGGAGGTATGGCTTGCGTGCATCCCCCAACGTTTCCTTACCCAGAATCCCCTGCAAACCTCAGTTTTTGCTCAAAAAATCACTTTTTTCACACATTTTGGGGTGGGAAAGTAGTGGCATCACCGGGCTCACACAAATTTACCACCACCCAGCGTTCCCCCAGGTCTCCCGGTAAAAATGGTGCCTCACTTGTGCGGGAGGCCCAAGTACCCGCGGCAGGCAAGGGCCCAAAACGTAGTGAGGCGACATCAAAATGGCCTATCGCCAAACCACCTGGTTTTGCAAGGGGGGTCACTTTGGTTTTTGGCCCGGTGCGCGGCGGCCATCTAGGGAAACCTAGCAAACCCACGCATTTCTGAAAACTAGACACCCAGCGGCTTCCAGGGAGGTATGGCTCGCGTGGATCCCCCAACGTTAACTTACCCAGAATCCCCTGCAAACCTCAATTTTTGCTCAAAAAATCACTTTTTTCACACATTTTGGGGTGGGAAAGTAGTGGCATCACCGGGCTCACACAAATTTACCACCACCCAGCGTTCCCCCAGGTCTCCCGGTAAAAATGGTGCCTCACTTGTGTGGGAGGCCCAAGTACCCGCGGCAGGCAAGGACAACAAACGTAGTGAGGCGACATCAAAATGGCCTATCGCCAAACCACCTGGTTTTGCAAGGGGGGTCACTTTGGTTTTTGGCCCGGTGCGCGGCGGCCATCTAGGGAAACCTAGCAAACCCACGCATTTCTGAAAACTAGACACCCGGCGGCTTCCAGGGAGGTATGGCTTGCGTGGATCCCCCAACGTTTCCTTACCCAGAATCCCCTGCAAACCTCAATTTTTGCTCAAAAAATCACTTTTTTCACACATTTTGGGGTGGGAAAGTAGTGGCATCACCGGGCTCACACAAATTTACCACCACCCAGCGTTCCCCCAGGTCTCTCGGTAAAAATGGCGCCTCACTTGTGTGGGAGGCCCAAGTACCCGCGGCAGGCAAGGACAACAAACGTAGTGAGGCGACATCAAAATGGCCTATCGCCAAACCACCTGGTTTTGCAAGGGGGTCACTTTGGTTTTTGGCCCGGTGCGCGGCGGCCATCTAGGGAAACCTAGCAAACCCATGCATTTCTGAAAACTAGACACCCGGCGGCTTCCAGGGAGGTATGGCTTGCGTGGATCCCCCAACGTTTCCTTACCCAGAATCCCCTGCAAACCTCAATTTTTGTTCAAAAAATCACTTTTTTCACACATTTTGGGGTGGGAAAGTAGTGGCATCACCGGGCTCACACAAATTTACCACCACCCAGCGTTCCCCCAGGTCTCCCGGTACAAATGGTGCCTCACTTGTGTGGGAGGCCCAAGTACCCGCGGCAGGCAAGGACAACAAACGTAGTGAGGCGACATCAAAATGGCCTATCGCCAAACCACCTGGTTTTGCAAGGGGGGTCACTTTGGTTTTTGGCCCGGTGCGCGGCGGCCATCTAGGGAAACCTACCAAACCCACGCATTTCTGAAAACTAGACACCCGGCGGCTTCCAGGGAGGTATGGTTTGCGTGGATCCCCCAACGTTTCCTTACCCAGAATCCCCTGAAAACCTCAATTTTTGCTCAAAAAATCACTTTTTTCACACATTTTGGGGTGGGAAAGTAGTGGCATCACTGGGCTCACACAAATTTACCACCACCCAGCGTTCCCCCAGGTCTCCCGGTAAAAATGGTGCCTCACTTGTGTGGGAGGCCCAAGTACCCGCGGCAGGCAAGGACAACAAACGTAGTGAGGCGACATCAAAATGGCCTATCGCCAAACCACCTGGTTTTGCAAGGGGGGTCACTTTGGTTTTTGGCCCGGTGCGTGGCGGCCATCTAGGGAAACCTAGCAAACCCACGCATTTCTGAAAACTAGACACCCGGCGGCTTCCAGGGAGGTATGGCTTGCGTGGATCCCCCAACATTTCCTTATCCATAATCCCCTGCAAACCTCAATTTTTGCTCAAAAAATCACTTTTTTCACACATTTTGGGGTGGGAAAGTAGTGGCATCACCGGGCTCACACAAATTTACCCCCACCCAGCGTTCCCCCAGGTCTCCCGGTAAAAATGGTGCCTCACTTGTGTGGGAGGCCTAAGTACCCGCGGCAGGCAAGGACAACAAACGTAGTGAGGCGACATCAAAATGGCCTATCGCCAAACCACCTGGTTTTGCAAGGGGGGTCACTTTGGTTTTTGGCCCGGTGCGCGGCGGCCATCTAGGGAAACCTAGCAAACCCACGCATTTCTGAAAACTAGACACCCGGCGGCTTCCAGGGAGGTATGGCTTGCGTGGATCCCCCAACGTTTCCTTACCCAGAATGCCCTGCAAACCTCAATTTTTGCCCAAAAAATCACTTTTTTCACACATTTTGGGGTGGGAAAGTAGTGGCATCACCGGGCTCACACAAATTTACCACCACCCAGCGTTCCCCCAGGTCTCCCGGTAAAAATGGTGCCTCACTTGTGTGGGAGGCCCAAGTACCCGCGGCAGGCAAGGACAACAAACGTAGTGAGGCGACATTTGGGATAGGCAATGTTGATGTCGCCTCACTACGTTTGTTGGGGATCCACGCAAGCCATACCTCCCTGGAAGCCGCCGGGTGTCTAGTTTTCAGAAATGCGTGGGTTTGCTAGGTTTCCCTAGATGGCCGCCGCGCACCGGGCCAAAAACCAAAGTGACCCCCCTTGCAAAACCAGGTGGTTTGGCGATAGGCCATTTTGATGTCGCCTCACTACGTTTGTTGTCCTTGCCTGCCGCGGGTACTTGGGCCTCCCACACAAGTGAGGCACCATTTTTACCGGGAGACCTGGGGGAACGCTGGGTGGTGGTAAATTTGTGTGAGCCCGGTGATGCCACTACTTTCCCACCCCAAAATGTGTGAAAAAAGTGATTTTTTGAGCAAAAATTGAGGTTTGCAGGGGATTCTGGGTAAGGAAACGTTGGGGGATCCACGCAAGCCATACCTCCCTGGAAGCCGCCGGGTGTCTAGTTTTCAGAAATGCGTGGGTTTGCTAGGTTTCCCTAGATGGCCGCCGCGCACCGGGCCAAAAACCAAAGTGACCCCCCTTGCAAAACCAGGTGGTTTGGCGATAGGCCATTTTGATGTCGCCTCACTACGTTTGTTGTCCTTGCCTGCCGCGGGTACTTGGGCCTCCCACACAAGTGAGGCACCATTTTTACCGGGAGACCTGGGGGAACGCTGGGTGGTGGTAAATTTGTGTGAGCCCGGTGATGCCACTACTTTCCCACCCCAAAATGTGTGAAAAAAGTGATTTTTTGAGCAAACATTGAGGTTTGCAGGGGATTCTGGGTAAGGAAACGTTGGGGGATCCACGCAAGCCATACCTCCCTGGAAGCCGCCGGGTGTCTAGTTTTCAGAAATGCGTGGGTTTGGTAGGTTTCCCTAGATGGCCGCCGCGCACCGGGCCAAAAACCAAAGTGACCCCCCTTGCAAAACCAGGTGGTTTGGCGATAGGCCATTTTGATGTCGCCTCACTACGTTTGTTGTCCTTGCCTGCCGCGGGTACTTGGGCCTCCAACACAAGTGAGGCACCATTTTTACCGGGAGACCTGGGGGAACGCTGGGTGGTGGTAAATTTGTGTGAGCCCGGTGATGCCACTACTTTCCCACCCCAAAATGTGTGAAAAAAGTGATTTTTTGGGCAAAAATTGAGGTTTGCAGGGGATTCTGGGTAAGGAAACGTTGGGGGATCCACGCAAGCCATACCTCCCTGGAAGCCGCCGGGTGTCTAGTTTTCAGAAATGCGTGGGTTTGCTAGGTTTCCCTAGATGGCCGCCGCGCACCGGGCCAAAAACCAAAGTGACCCCCCTTGCAAAACCAGGTGGTTTGGCGATAGGCCATTTTGATGTCGCCTCACTACGTTTGTTGTCCTTGCCTGCCGCGGGTACTTGGGCCTCCCACACAAGTGAGGCACCATTTTTACCGGGAGACCTGGGGGAACGCTGGGTGGTGGTAAATTTGTGTGAGCCCGGTGATGCCACTACTTTCCCACCCCAAAATGTGTGAAAAAAGTGATTTTTTGAGCAAAGATTGAGGTTTGCAGGGGATTCTGGGTAAGGAAACGTTGGGGGATCCACGCAAGCCATACCTCCCTGGAAGCCGCCGGGTGTCTAGTTTTCAGAAATGCGTGGGTTTGGTAGGTTTCCCTAGATGGCCGCCGCGCACCGGGCCAAAAACCAAAGTGACCCCCCTTGCAAAACCAGGTGGTTTGGCGATAGGCCATTTTGATGTCGCCTCACTACGTTTTGGGCCCTTGCCTGCCGCGGGTACTTGGGCCTCCCACACAAGTGAGGCACCATTTTTACCAGGAGACCTGGGGGAATGCTGGGTGGTGGTAAATTTGTGTGAGCCCGGTGATGCCACTACTTTCCCACCACAAAATGTGTGAAAAAAGTGATTTTTTGAGCAAAAATTGAGGTTTACAGGGGATTCTGGGTAAGGAAACCTTGGGGGATCCACGCAAGCCATACCTCCCTGGAACACGCCGGGTATCTAGTTTTCAGAAATGCGTGGGTTTGGTAGGTTTCCCTAGATGGCCGCCGCGCACCGGGCCAAAAACCAAAGTGACCCCCCTTGCAAAACCAGGTGGTTTGGCGATAGGCCATTTTGATGTCGCCTCACTACGTTTTGGGCCCTTGCCTGCCGCGGGTACTTGGGCCTCCCACACAAGTGAGGCACCATTTTTACCAGGAGACCTGGGGGAACGCTGGGTGGTGGTAAATTTGTGTGAGCCCGGTGATGCCACTACTTTCCCACCCCAAAATGTGTGAAAAAAGTGATTTTTTGAGCAAAAATTGAGGTTTACAGGGGATTCTGGGTAAGGAAACGTTGGGGGATCCACGCAAGCCATACCTCCCTGGAACATGCCGGGTGTCTAGTTTTCAGAAATGCGTGGGTTTGGTAGGTTTCCCTAGATGGCCGCCGCGCACCGGGCCAAAAACCAAAGTGACCCCCCTTGCAAAACCAGGTGGTTTGGCGATAGGCCATTTTGATGTCGCCTCACTACGTTTTGGGCCCTTGCCTGCCGCGGGTACTTGGGCCTCCCACACAAGTGAGGCACCATTTTTACCGGGAGACCTGGGGGAACGCTGGGTGGTGGTAAATTTGTGTGAGCCCGGTGATGCCACTACTTTCCCACCCCAAAATGTGTGAAAAAAGTGATTTTTTGAGCAAAGATTGAGGTTTGCAGGGGATTCTGGGTAAGGAAACGTTGGGGGATCCACGCAAGCCATACCTCCCTGGAAGCCGCCGGGTGTCTAGTTTTCAGAAATGCGTGGGTTTGGTAGGTTTCCCTAGATGGCCGCCGCGCACCGGGCCAAAAACCAAAGTGACCCCCCTTGCAAAACCAGGTGGTTTGGCGATAGGCCATTTTGATGTCGCCTCACTACGTTTTGGGCCCTTGCCTGCCGCGGGTACTTGGGCCTCCCACACAAGTGAGGCACCATTTTTACCAGGAGACCTAGGGGAATGCTGGGTGGTGGTAAATTTGTGTGAGCCCGGTGATGCCACTACTTTCCCACCACAAAATGTGTGAAAAAAGTGATTTTTTGAGCAAAAATTGAGGTTTACAGGGGATTCTGGGTAAGGAAACCTTGGGGGATCCACGCAAGCCATACCTCCCTGGAACACGCCGGGTATCTAGTTTTCAGAAATGCGTGGGTTTGGTAGGTTTCCCTAGATGGCCGCCGCGCACCGGGCCAAAAACCAAAGTGACCCCCCTTGCAAAACCAGGTGGTTTGGCGATAGGCCATTTTGATGTCGCCTCACTACGTTTTGGGCCCTTGCCTGCCGCGGGTACTTGGGCCTCCCACACAAGTGAGGCACCATTTTTACCAGGAGACCTGGGGGAACGCTGGGTGGTGGTAAATTTGTGTGAGCCCGGTGATGCCACTACTTTCCCACCCCAAAATGTGTGAAAAAAGTGATTTTTTGAGCAAAAATTGAGGTTTACAGGGGATTCTGGGTAAGGAAACGTTGGGGGATCCACGCAAGCCATACCTCCCTGGAACATGCCGGGTGTCTAGTTTTCAGAAATGCGTGGGTTTGGTAGGTTTCCCTAGATGGCCGCCGCGCACCGGGCCAAAAACCAAAGTGACCCCCCTTGCAAAACCAGGTGGTTTGGCGATAGGCCATTTTGATGTCGCCTCACTACGTTTTGGGCCCTTGCCTGCCGCGGGTACTTGGGCCTCTCACACAAGTGAGGCATCATTTTTACCGGGAGACCTGGGGGAACGCTGGGTGGTGGTAAATTTGTGTGAGCCCGGTGATGCCACTACTTTCCCACCCCAAAATGTGTGAAAAAAGTGATTTTTTGAGCAAAAATTGAGGTTTGCAGGGGATTCTGGGTAAGGAAACGTTGGGGGATCCACGCAAGCCATACCTCCCTGGAAGCCGCCGGGTGTCTAGTTTTCAGAAATGCGTGGGTTTGCTAGGTTTCCCTAGATGGCCGCCGCGCACCGGGCCAAAAACCAAAGTGACCCCCCTTGCAAAACCAGGTGGTTTGGCGATAGGCCATTTTGATGTCGCCTCACTACGTTTGTTGTCCTTGCCTGCCGCGGGTACTTGGGCCTCCCACACAAGTGAGGCACCATTTTTACCGGGAGACCTGGGGGAACGCTGGGTGGTGGTAAATTTGTGTGAGCCCGGTGATGCCACTACTTTCCCACCCCAAAATGTGTGAAAAAAGTGATTTTTTGGGCAAAAATTGAGGTTTGCAGGGGATTCTGGGTAAGGAAACGTTGGTGGATCCACGCAAGCCATACCTCCCTGGAAGCCGCCGGGTGTCTAGTTTTCAGAAATGCGTGGGTTTGGAAGGTTTCCCTAGATGGCCGCCGAGCCCTGGGCAAAAAACCAAAGTAACCCCCCTTGCAAAACCAGATTAACTATTGTTACTACAGCGTGAGAATTTAGGAATAATACTGCAAAGAAAATGTGGCAGACAGTTTGAGGTTTACAGGACAATGGGGATAAAAAATATTTTTCAATTCACTAGAGAGACATCACCATGAACTCCCAAGGGTTTTCGACAATATCTACAGTTGGTGGGTTATTCTTACATGGAAAGTGTACCTTGGCAGAGAAACTAAAGACAAAGATTCCTGCACAACCATCTATTCCTCAAACACACACACATACTGGTTGGATTTGGCACGAGGGCGAGTCATGGTTCAGTGTATTAAATTTTATTAACAAGAGATTTCACAAAAATGAAATGCACTGTCAATAATTAAATTCACAAAAAACCAAACCAATGACTCGCAGCTCGTGAGCTGTAAAGCCACGTCAAGGCACCAACCACTTTACATGCCATTCACACACCTTTCATACGTGATACAAACAAGACCATTCGCACCACCAGGTACAAAAGCAACACAGTACAAAAATCACCAAAAAGGGACAAGGTACACCCTGCTTCAGAAAGACAAATATTACTGCACAGCCATCTAACCCGCAAGCACATACACATACTGGTTGGATTTGGCACGAGGGTGAGTGATGGTTCAGTAGATAAAATTGTATTAGCAAGTGATTTCACAAAACATGAAATGCACTGGTAATAATTGAAAGGGCGAGAAACTGAACCATTGACTCACAGCTTGTGAGCTGTAAAGCCACGACAAGGCACCAACCTCTTTACAGGCCATTCATACACCTTTCATACGTGTGAGACATACAAAACCATTCACACCGCCAGCCGCAGGCCCATCACATAACAAAACTCACACCAGCACACAGCGCCATTCAAGGGCCCATCACTTTCACACGCCCACAATCCAGACACAGCAACTACACAGGCTGAAGGATTGCGTGGAGTGGCACTCAGCTAGCATTATGTGTAGTGACCAGCAGAAAGTCACTACTCACACACAGCCAGCCAAGCACCAGTCGACACACACCGCTAGCCAAACGCCAGTCCACGCACACCGCTAGCCAAGCGCCAGTCCAGGCACACCGCCATCCAATCGCCAGTCCAGGCACACCGGCAGCCAATCGCCAATCCACCTACACCGCCAGCCAAGCTCCAGTCCACAGACACCACCAGCCAAGCACCAGTCCGCACACACCACCAGTCCACGCACACCGCCAGCCAAGTACCAGTCCACGCACACCGCCAGCCAAGCACCATTCCACGCACACCGCCAGCCAAGCTCCAGTCCACGCACACCACCATACAAGCTCCAGTCCACGGACACCACCAGCCAAGCTCCAGTCCACGGACACCACCAGCCAAACACCAGTCCGCACACACCACCAGTCCACACACACCGCCAGCCAAGTACCAATCCACGCACACCGCCAGCCAAGCACCATTCCACGCACACCGCCAGCCAAGCACCATTCCACGCACACCGTCAGCCAAGCACCATTCCACGCACACCACCAGCCACGCACCAGTCCACGCACACCGCCAGTCCATGCACACCGCCAGTCCACGCACACCGTCAGCCAAGCACCATTCCACGCACATCACCAACCAAGTGCCAGTCCACACACACCAACAGCCAAGCGCAAGCCTACACACACCGCCATCACATTTTGGATTTTTTTAGAAAAAAAAAAAACACAAACAAATTGCAAATAGATACAAATCTTCTAACAGAAAATCAGCAACTAAATACATTGCACTAACACCAACCTTGAAACAGAATCATATTTTCCAAAGAATACAGACCAGGCAGTTCACTTTACCACTCATGAATGTTCCCAGATAATTTTTACGCGTGTGGTACGCTCTGAAACAAGCAGGGAGACACAGTGCAGGATGAGAGGGACAATCGGGGCAGTACATACGACTCTCCTTCCGCAAACCTCTTCGCCAACAGACTCTACATCTCCTACTGGGAAAATCTTTTGCGGGTGTGGGAGGAATGTGATCTGGAAAGTGGCGTTCTTTCAATCTAGCAACATCCTCCACCAGTCCAACTCTAGGAACACTTGCCTGTTCCACTACAACAAGGCTGCCTATTACAGACTCCTGAAACTTAGCAAAAGTCATCTTTGACTCAGGGCAAGAATCCTGGAACACAACAAAAGCATTAAACATTGCCAAGTGGAAAAGATGGATAGCCAACTTCTTGTACCAAATGTAAGCCTTACGAAGAGCAGCGTAAGGTTCCAACCTCTGATCTACTCTGTCAACACCACCCATGTGCCTATTATAGTCTAAAATGCACACAGGTTTGCGCACTTCAGCGACCTGACCCCAAACAGTCACAGGTGCAGTGCTTTCATCATGGATGGAAGTCAGCATGCAGACATCTCTCCTGTCTGTAAACTTCACAGCAAGAAGCTCCTGGCAACGCAACGCACTGCACTGTCCCCGCACAAGCTTTTGACAAACAAGTTCTTTCGGAAAACCTTTACGGTTACAGCGGATTGTGCCACAAGCAAAAGTGTCCACTTTGGCCAATTCCCTGAACAACCGCACACCAGTGTAGAAGTTATCTACATATAAATGGTGGCCTTTGTTAAAAAATCCTCTACCAAGTTCCCAAACAATTTTCTCAGTCACTCCAAAAGTGGACGGACAACCAGGGAGGTTAAACCTAGATTCCTTACCGGTGTACACCCTGAAATTAGAGACATATCCAGTCCTACTGTCACACAGCATATACAGCTTTATTCCATAGCGTGCCCTCTTACTAGGAATGTATTGCCTAAAAACCAAGCGGCCCTTGAACAACACCAAAGACTCATCCACTGCAATTTCTCTACCAGGGGCATAAATCTCAGAAAATCGATCAACAAAGTGATCAAGGACAGGCCTAATCTTAAAAAGACGGTCACAATCAGGGTGATCTCGTGGCAACGCTAAACCATTATCAACAAAGTGCATCATCCGAAGCAGAAGCAAATACCTGTCACGACTCATGACTGCCGGAAAAATAGACGTTGCCATCAAGGGACTGCTAGACCAATATGAAGCCAATGATGGCTTCCTTAGCAAGCCCATCAAAAAAGTTAAACCCAAGAACTTCTTCATCTCTTCAACATTTGTGGGAGTCCACCGGGTAGCTCTAGAGTGTGGCTTAAGACTGGCACTGTTGTCCCTCAAAAACTGTTCGGCATACAAATTAGTCTGCTCAACAATCTCTGCCAAAAACACATCGTCCATAAACAACTGAAAAAAATTTACAGGCAAAAAGTTCTCAGTATTCACTCGAGACCCTGGAACACCAGTAAACTCTGGAAATTCCGGCTGCACCATGCCAGGGGCAACCCAGAGGTCATCACTTTCAACGGGAAGACTTGCAGCCCCAGCCTGCAGCCCAGATGCCTCTTGCCGCACTACACCAACGGGAAGCCTTGCAGCCCCAGCCTGCAGCCCAGATGCCTCTTGCCGCACTACACCAACGGGAAGCCTTGCAGCCCCAGCCTGCAGCCCAGATGTCTCTTGCCGCACTACACCAACGGGAAGCCTTGCAGCCGCAGGCTGCAGCCCAGATGCCTCTTGCCGCACTATCGGCACATCAGTCTCCTCCTCTAACACAGGCACTTCATCCGCACTAAGAGTATCTTCATCATCCGATGACCCCATACGGAGAGAAAACTCACTGCCAGAATCGTCCCCTGCCTCCTCTCCCTCAGAAGCAGAGTCAGTCTCTGACCCAATATCAGAGGAAGACTCAAACAGCAAACCAACAACCTGCTGAGCAGTCATCCTGCGGCTAGCCATTATACTTACTAAGATAGAAGACTGCACAAACAAGTCAACAACAACCAACAATGTGCAAACCAAGTAAGTAAAGAAATGTGTACCTTTTATCACAAAGATCAATGTACTCAAAAACTATACAATCCAATTACAAGAGACAGCTGCACTCACCAGAAACAAACTCTGCAGTGACACAGCAAAGACCAACGATATCAAACTAGAAAGAAGAAAAAAAAACAAATTACTCACAAGACAACAAAATACACATCGAGCACCAATGCAAAAAGTTTTTGACACTCAAAAACCAAACATACTGCTATTATTACACCATTTGCAAAAAAAAAACAGGCAGAGAAATCAAACACATTTACATTGTACAAAAAAACAGTCTCTTACCAAACTACACAAACAGCAGAACCACCAGTACCAAAACGTCAACGTGAAAAGAAGAAAAGCCTTCACCTAGAACAAAAAAGTAAACAAAAAAAAAACATTACAATTGGAAATCACAAAAAATATAACAATAAACATTATAACATGCCATGTCACTACCCAAATGGTCAATCGGGTTGTGTGCCAGGTGGGGCAGAAAACAGCAGGAAAAAAAAGGCTACTCAGTCCCGGGGCGGGTGAGCCAAATACATATAACAAATTGCACCCTGGAAGCGAGGGGTCACTTCTATTTCTAATTGAACTAATTCCCTGGTGTCTAGTGGGTTTTTCTGCCCCCAATGGGAGCAGAAACGGCAAAAAAATAAAACCGATCTGCCCCCAGAGGGGGCAGAAAAGTCTTCAAAAAATTTAGGGGCCCAAGGAAGCGACCCTTGCCCAAGGGGTCGCTTCCTACAATAATATTTATATCCCTGGTGTCTAGTGGGCTTTTCTGCCCCCCCCCCTAGGAGCAGAAACGGACAGAAAGACGACCAATCTGCCCCCAGGGGGGGCAGAAAAGTCTTCTAAATAATTAGGCCGCAAAGGAAGCGACCCTTGCCCAAGGGGTCGCTTCCTACATAAAGAAAAAGACATCCCTGGTGTCTAGTGGGCTTTTCTGCCCCCCCTGGGGGCAGAAACGGGCAGAAAGACGACCGATCTGCCCCCAGGGGGGGCAGAAAAGTCTTCTAATTATTTTGCCACCCTAGGAAGTGACCCTTGCCCAAGGGGTCACTTCCTACATAACATAAAAGACATCCCTGGTGTCTAGTGGGCTTTTCCGCCCCCCCTGGGGGCATAAACGGGCAGAAAGAAGACCGATATGCCCCCAGGGGGGGCAGAAAAGTCTTCGAATTATTTTGCCCCCCAAGGAAGCGACCCTTGCCCAAGGGGTCGCTTCCTACATAACGAAATAGACATCCCTGGTGTCTAGTGGGCTTTTCTGCCCACCCTGGGGGCAGAAACGGGCAGAAAGAAGACCGATCTGCCCCCAGGGGGGGCAGAAAAGTCTTCGAATTATTTGGCCCCCCAAGGAAGCGACCCTTGCCTAAGGGGTCGCTTCCTACATAACATAAACGACATCCCTGGTGTCTAGTGGGCTTTTCTGCCCCCCCTGGGGGCAGAAACGGGCAGAAAGCGGACCGATCTGCCCCCAGGGGGGGCAGAAAAGACTTCGAAAAATTTTGCCCCCAAGGAAGCGACCCTTGCCTAAGGGGTCGCTTCCCAAATTCAAAGAAACAAATCCCTGGTGTCTAGTGGGGCATCCCTACTCCACGATCGCGACGCTGTGCGCGATCGTGGAGCAGGAATGCCCTGTATTGAGACATCGGGGGAGAGGAAATACTCTTTCCTCTCCCCCGATGCCTCAATACAAAAGAAATCACCCCCGCGGCCCCCACCGGACAAGGGAACCTACCTGTTGCTGCCTTGGACGCGCTGGAAGAAATGGATTCCAGCGCGTCCAACGCTTCCTGATGACGCCGGCGCGCGCTGTGCGCGCTGACGTCATCAGAAAGCGTGGGGGGGCTCGGGGGTGGCAGCGGAAGCTCTTCCGCTGCCACCCCCGTAAAGGGGGGCAAGATCGATGCGCAAGGGGGGGAGCGCCAGCGCTTCCCCCAGGGGCTGTCCACATGTCGGAACGGTTCCGTCATGAGCACAGCCCAACCGATGCTCATGACGGAACCGTTCCGTCATGAGCATCAAAGGGGTTAAGAATATGAAGTGAGTGTTTTTCCTGCAAGCTTACATTGAACGACACAAGGAGGTGTGCTTCTTTTATGATTTTGGGGTTCTTCATAATCAGGTTCTCAAACGTTAAAACCTTAGAAGGTACCAGGGTATTTGAAGGATTGAATGTCGAAGCAGATCTAAGACTGGTGGCATCTTGTTGCAATGGTTATTGCTGGGTTGAAAAAAAAACATAGTCTAATCTTCCTAAAAAACAAATAAAATAAAAAATACCCGTTTGCAATAGAAAGAAATCATTTTTTCAGTAGCGACAACCGCTCTATTAAGAAATGGAACTTAAAAATGTTCTGAGCTCCAGTTACAGGTGAGAAACGTTACTGAAGATGGATGTATACAGAAGCAACGGGAGATAGCAAGTGCTGTAACTTTCAATTCCGCCACCGGCGCCCATTAATATGATACTTTCCAACCATATCTTCTATATTCCACCTACTAGACTGTATGAGGATCCCACAAACCTCAATTTTCAACAAACACCAAAGGTATGCGTACCTCAAGGGACAACATATTCTACAATTAAAAGAGATAAACTTGAAAACTGAGGACCGGATTCACAAAGGGCCTCCACACTTATGGCAGAGGCCCCACAGTCATGGGGGAGTCTCTGCACTTGATGCGGAGAGTGCAGAGGCCCTTTGTGAATCAGGTCTTGAATGTGCATAGCTATTTAAGTGAATATGCACGCTTATTACATCCAATGTTTAAGTCTTGGTGGCCATCTTATGTACACACCAGCAGCAAAATGATCAGCACACGCGTTATTTCCAGACACTAATTAATTTACTTAAATCATTAGTCTCAATTTTTTGATACCTCATCCAGAGACCATTCGAGGGGGCGGACGGTAGTCTTTACTGTGTCCAACACTGGCCTGAAATACTGGAATAAAAAATATTTTATTTGGAAGCTCTGGACTCGCTAGTCATCTACTAACTAAGCTGTACAATAATTCTATGTCCTTAAACATCGGAAACAATACGCCATTATAAGAAAGTATTACGTGACTGGGCCCTGAAGAAGTACTGTGAAGGGACGAAACGCGTTGGCTACACCGTGAAGAATAAAAAGAATAAAGGATTAGCAAAAAAATGTAATACATGTCTCCATGAAATCTCTTGTATTTGACTGCAATTGAGAATAATGATTTAAGTAAATTAATTAGTGTCTGGAAAAAACGTATGTGCTGATCATCTTGTCACAATTGTATATGTGAATTTATTCACTATTTGGCAATTAGGAGGTCTTTATCCCATGATCGCTGCACTTCATAAAATAGGATCCCAATAATATAATAAGTGCGGTACTTTGTCTAAAGCCTCCTTGTAAATTGTTTATGTACACACCTATTCATCCAGATACTTAGCCCTCACAGGTATTCTCATGCTAGACCCCCTCTGATCCTCAAGGTGCATGGCAGGTTTCACCACCCCACCATCCATTACTTATGAGCTGCAGTTGGTAACTGTGACTCAATTCCACACATTCAGTTCTTCAAGGTCTTGTAAATGTATTGCGTAGATGAGACTTTAAATACAATCCTGTCACGTATTGCTACCCTTGTTAGACACACCGCTTTACTTGAATTTTACTTTACTTTGTTAGCTTTCTGGTTTTCAATTTCTCCTTCCCTCTACTCACCTTGTATACTCTATCACACAAACCCTTGTTCTAGGCCCTCCTACTCATGAGAGTAAGGTGTCCGACCTCCTTCCCTTTAAAAAATGCAAATGAGCTTGTGACACTGTGGGGTGTAACTCTAAAGGTCTTCAATTCTTTTAATACTTAGCTCTAAAGTCAAACTATTGCACTTTGCCAGTTCAATTGTTCAATTTATGATTAAATCTCCAAATGTTAATTTTAGGATGATATAGAAAATCTGTCTTCTTGTTTTTTAAAGCAAAGGTTTACTGACATTCACATTGGCATAGTGTGTTTACAGTTTATATAATGTGACAGTATTCATGGATATCATAATGTCAATTAATACGTTTTTCTGAATTGTTGGAGAATGAAATCAAAGGGATAAAAAGAGACCAATGGCACCCTTAACCTATATCCCCTTCTCCCTTACCCGCCCATTCCCATCTCTTATGTAGAAGTAGTTGCAAGTGGCATCATACACAGCTAGACACGATTTCCCCCCTTTAAGACCTATTTCAAAGCATTGACTATACTAACTATCATCTGTTCACCCCATCTGAAGAGCTACCAGGCCCTGTATCTTGGCGGCCTAACTACTTGGATGGCCCATGATAGAAACTCTACCATAAGACCCCAAATTCCCTTGAAGCCCAGATGTTCTCCTCTGAGATTGCTCACAAGTCGATTCACAGCAAGTATATCCCACAGTCAAGTATGCAAATGAAAGATCTTTTTCCACCACATGGCTTTTGACATTTTTTATTTATTTTATTCTAAGCTGTTTATTGAATTTCTCAAAAGACACAAAAGTAGCATAAATTAACAACAAATGTGTGCCTGGTGATGCGAGAGCTTACCGGCACTTTACATATTTAGACAAATAAGCATGGAGAGAGCCATGTAAGATAGACCTTTCGCTCTTCCCCGCTTTCTTTATGCCCTGCAGAATACCCTGGAGCTGGTCCCGGCCAGCTATTTTCGGGAGGTCGAGAGCCTCCAGCGCTCGTTGCTGTGGGAGGGCCGACCGCGTATAGCTATTGCAAAGCTGACCCTTCCGTGGTACGATGGGGGTATCGCGCTTCCTGACATTAGAAGATATTATTGGGCCACTCAGTTGAGTGCGATTAACCATGGAGTCTACGGCCCGGCGCTGAGCCCCGGCTTCGCTATGGATCGGTGGTTGTTGCGCGGGGGTAATTACTCTAGAGCACTGTACTCCAGGTCAATGGATGGGTCCCTTACGGGGCCCACCAAGACGGCGGTGCATGTGTGGAAGGCTGTTACGAACTCGCTGGGTTGGAAGGATAGGCTTACCCTCGCTACTCCGCTGTTCGAATCTGATACATTGGGGAAACTTTGGCACACGAAGGGGTTCGAGAAATGGGACCTGATTGGGATATCCAGGGTGGGGGACCTGCTGGTTAAGGGAAGGGTGAAATCGTTTGACGAGCTACGGACGGAGTACGAACTGGAGGGTACGGAATATTTCCAGTATGCACAGGTGCGCCACGCTCTGCGGTCCGTCCTCGTCGAGGGGGAGACCGTGCCTGAGACCTCTCCCTTGGAGGATCGGATCCTGGATGGCCATATGCCGGAGAGTACAATCTCCTTAATCTACAAGAAGCTTGTTAATGCCCGGACTGACCTCCTCCTAGGGGTGCGTGATCAGTGGACTAGGGATGGCCTTGAACTGGATGATGAGGACTGGCAGTATGCCATCTCCTCTCCTAAGGAGGTCGCGATCCCGGCACGACTGAGGCTGGTGCAGCTTAAGATACTTCATAGAGTCTATGTCACGGGGCCCCGACTGATTCATATGGGTTTCTCCGAGGATGGCTTATGTAAGAGAGGCTGTGGGATGGTGGGAACCTTCCTACATATCATATGGGAATGTGGTGTGATCACGGAGTTCTGGAAGCGAATTCATGATGTGATGCAGGAGGTCACGGGTATTGCACTGCTGCCGGAGGCACGGCGTTGTCTTTTGAATGTCTGGGGTCCTACTGACTATGATGCGGCGCAGACTCAATGGGTGACCCTAGGAAATATGGTGGCGAAGCGGGATATTGCGCGATTGTGGGGTTCCCAGAGACCTCCCACTATGGAAGCATGGATGGAAAATATGGACTGGAGCATGTTTAGGGAGAAAACGGTGTATAGTGCCCGGGGGCGCCCTAAGAAATGGCATAAGATATGGGGGCGATGGAACCAGTATAGGGGTGATATATGTCTGCCCCCGGTCATTGAACCGTTAGAGGAGCAACTTTCCCTCTAGCTTCACTTCCAACTTGGGATTTTTATGATGATTATATGCTTGAATGTTAGCGCCTCTGCTTCTCCCTCATCCACCCGGCCGGTGGCTTTGCTCTGACTTTGGGAATGGGGCCTCGCCTTGCTTGTGTTATTTACTTTAGGTTTGTTTAAAAAAGGAACCTTTGTTTTTCCTGTTCCAGAGCTGTGGACACTTTCATGTGTTGTACTTAATGGGCTGCCGAACCTCCGGGATGTCGGCTGAATAGCTGTGTTCCAGACTGGCATAAATAAAGGTTTTAAAAAAAAAAAAAAAAGATAGACCTTTCAGCAACAGCTTCTAATTCACAGTGTCAAATGTTTAACTTTCCCCCAAAGCAAAATATTAAGACCTAGAACGAACTAAGGGGGAAGGGAAAAACCCCTGCCCGCAACGTCCCATTCTTTCTAGCAAAAAAGAAAAAGTCAGTCCCTGGGTATGTGTGGGGTGGAGCGGGCACACAGCAAGTGGGATCAGGGCGGAGCAATAACATACTCGTGTGCTGAAACTGTGCCACCAAGGGTGGGGGTACTGGCGGCCTGGTGCTCTACTATTAATTAATCAAAGCGCTGAAGGGCGCCTAAGCGGGGTGGAGAGAAGCGTATAAATTCTCATCTATACATGCAGTTGATGAGAGGGGGCCAAAGTCATACATTTCTTTTCAGTGAGTGTCAGCGAGTGGCAGATTTGTTTCCTTGTGAGGGCATGCCAGAGTCTATTGAACCACAGTGCTGTCGCAGGGGTCTCTTTCTGTAACAGAGAGCGCTGCTAAAGTCCTATATCTAAGGGTCTTCCAATCAGAGCGTGTCCTACCCTCCAACTGAGTTGGCTGTAGATCTAGAAGCAGTGAAGCAGGATCTGTCAGAATGAGATAGCCTAGCATATCCTTGATGTGGCCCAAGATCTCTTTCCAGAATGTTTGGACCACTGTGGAGGACCACCAGATGTGCAAGGTGTCTCCCTCCACCTGGTCACAGCTCCAGCACAGGGTGATGGCTGTAGGGAACACTTTATTGAGCCTGAGAGGTCTCAGGTACCTTTGATAAACAATCTTACGGGTGTTTTCCCTGTGTGAGATGCTTTTAAGGGTTTTAGGAAAGTCCCTTCATAGTACCTTCCACTGTTTGGTTGTTAAAGGGGTTACCGGTGCAGTTTCCCAGCATGAGTTTGCTGTCTTGGAGTGGATCATTTTCTCAAACAGCGTGGGGCCCGAGTATCGGCTAGGGAATTGAAGGGGGTAGGGCTCAGAGGCGCATTTGAAGGTATTGGAGGCGGGAGGATTTCTTTAGATGGTAGTCAACTTTGTACTGCTCGAATGATTAAAGGTGGCCCCCATGAAAAGGTCGCTCAGTGCCCTACATTTGCCCCGCTTCCATTCAGGGAACGAGGATCTGGGAAAAGGGCTGGCGAGATGTGAGTGCTCTGAACAATCCAAGTGTTGCATGAGGGGAAAGTGGTAAGACCCCTCTTCACAGCTATTTGATCCCAGATGTCGAGCACTGTCTTAGTAGATGTGGCAATGCATGGGCTCTTTTGGGAGGGGAGAAGACGTGGAAGCCATGCTAGGTCCCACAAAGGCCAGGTTTTCACCACTCTATCCATGTGGAACCAAGATTTCTCGCTGCCCCTAACGACAGACTCCAATAAATATCATAAGTTTGCAGTACTGTAATAATCCACTAGATTGGGGCAAGCCAGCCTGTGTTTATCTCTCATAGCATGAGGAGTTTTGACGAGATACATAGTGAAGATTTCAGCACCCCCTGCTTAGCATTAATTGGACGCGCTGCAATAAATAATCAGTCCACACCAGTTTTTTGGGAAACAGTTTGCTGCAGGTTTATTTTCATGCATGCAGTGTGGTGGGTTAATTTACAGGCAATCCAAGGGCAGGCAGCGGTGAGTAACCTAAACTGCCTGCCTGCCTGATGAGTCAAACAGCACCTTGGCCAATCCAATCGGTGCTACCCTTTTCTGGGAGATTTCCCCCTTAATTACTGTGGATCACCAGTCCATGACTTTACATATGCCTCTTTAGGGGTGGAGAGAAGCAAGGCAAGACCCCAGTTGCTCAGGCTTACAACCGCCCAATGGACTAGTGGGGTGCTGACGTTTCATCCAGGTTCCTGCCATAAAGACTCCTGGGGTATGGCATAGGGCACCCCTGTTGTGCTCCTGAAGAGGGTACCCCTATGTACCAATCAGCCTCCGGATCGCCCTGTAACTCTACCAATGCCCTGGATGTGGCTGCCGACATATCTGGGGCCCTCCACCATGGCAGGCTCGCTAACCTCCTGAAACCTGCAGTTACCAGTCCTTCTAACTAGACCAAGTCCCCATCCACCTCTGGCAGGTGTACCCTACACCCATCAGAGTACCTTGTGGTGTTACATTAATGAGGCCAGGCCCTGTTTAACCCAAGACCCTCGCTTGGTGCGCTTAGGCATGTGTCCAGTTACTTTTTTGTGGGAATGTTTGAAGGCCTCCCCGGACCTGGCTTCAAGCTATCACTGAGCATGATAAAGTCATCAAACAGCATAAGGGACCCCCATGTCTTGCAGTGACCCTCAATTGCTTGATAACTCCATGTATCGTCCCTTGATTTGATTTAGCATGCAGCGCACAGAAATGTAAGGTCAAGCCCCCAGGAGAGTATCTACACTGAGGGGCTGGAACACGCCCTGCTAGTCTCTGCTGAAGCTTTGTGATCTGACTGCACAGACGCATGTCACGGAAAACCCCGACACGCTGTAACAGTGCAAGCTGGAACGTATGTGCTAATAAGTTATCGCCCATGGTCAACTCATACAGTTATCTATCAACTTACTAAAGTTCTACGCTACCTGGTGGACACCCAGGGGCCAGTTGGGAGTACTGTTCTCTTCATGAACCACAGTTCCGTATGATATATTCTAAGGTGCCCTGGGCAAAATTGTTTTATATTGCAAAACCCGTGTTTCCAGCCCGCACTTAACTTCATATGTTACAGGTGGGGTTGCTTGAAGCCTGTGAATTTCTGAACTGCTTTGTTAGTAGACAACCCTGTGACACTGGGAAACGATTTAAAGCCGATATTAAAAATTCCGACTCAGTAGCAGAAGTGTTGATGTTAACAGATGGAGTCAGACTTGAGCATTTAAGTAAAATCTACGATCCGCAGTGCACGAGGCATGCGTTTTCTCCCTAATTGTTTCTGTCCTTAAAGGCCTAGGTGTATGCAGCACTGAAGCGATTTCCACCTTAATACTTTGTCTCTCCCCAGTGGGTGTCCTTTTCAGGGGGATAGGATAAGGCATCAACAGCCGAAGCTGCCTACTTTGGTAATGAGGAGCTGAGGTTTGAGTCTCGGCCTCGGCTCAACACCCTCTAATTCTGGATACATTTTGTAACTTACCAGTGCCTAAAAGCATATGTGTGTCCATGTAACTAACTGGTGCTCATGTAAAGCGCTGCAGTACCTTCCGGTTGAGTTCGCGCTACATATAACAAGCATTGGCAATGCCAATCGGTCTCGCCATTGGGATCTTATATGTATTTAGCGATGCAGCACATTAGCGGAGGGGGAGCTCAACACTCTGCATTTTAGCTGATGTCTGCAGAGGGCTTCTACTGCCTCAAAAAGCACCTTCCTTATTCATACGCACTTATCCTGACTTCTACTGCGAAACTGATTCAGCACCCACGCTAAAGTGCTGCATAGCTGAATACATATAAGATCCTAATGGCGAGACCGATTGGCATTGCCAATGCTTGTTTATTTTGAGAGGGAGAGTACCTGCACTTCTCAAGAGTGACAAAATACTTTTAATTGCAGAGCATCGGCACATCTCAGAAACAAGCAGGGGCTCTGGCACTTGGTGCCTGCACTTCCATTTTCCCAATTCAAGCACTGGCCACAACGAAGTAAGTAATGCCAGTGCCCTTCATTGGAATGTCTTTTTATTTTTTGTAGCGATTTTACCTAGACGAAGGCATCTGAGCAGTTGCATTGGTTTCTTCAGAGCATTTGATTCGGTTCAAAGGAAGGCAAGGCATTCTTCAAAGTGTCAAAGATATCCATCAGCCTGTTAACTTGGGTCCCTGCGTCAGGACAGAAGTTAAAACAAGCATTTGTGGATTTATAAAACATAAATAAAAGGTATTGCCATTTACAATGCCAATAGCTTAAACTCTGGCAAATGTGAGACCTATTACATTGCAAATGCTTGTTTACATTCTCTTTTCTTCCTCTAACAACAATAGAAGGAGTTTTGAAGCCCATCCCAGTGTTAAATACATAAACCTAAGAAGATTCCTTCAGGCGGCATAGCCTCCTATTCACTCTTCGTCTTTGGAGGGCAACAAGCAATACGTTTAACAGGGTGTAAGGGCATAATTGTTTTACTTGGACTTTCCCGCCCCATATTTTAACTGCTCTTGTTACCTGGAAGGGTGTGGTGCCTTCCACAGCTGGCAAACTTATGGGTCTGCACAGAAACATGAATCATAACTTGTGAGGCCCAAGCTGTACTAGCAGAAGCACCAACCCTAGTGTAGTTGGCCCGGCACCAACATTCTGAACAGATATTGCCGAGGTGCTGGAGAAAATGTTGAGTAAATGGATGATCAAATCTTGCCTGCCCTCTCCTAAATTATCCAAATGTGAATTGCTTAACTACTTTGTCAGCCATTGTTCTCTAACCTGTGTCCGCAAAACCCTGATAACTGTGCCACTCTTCTAGGGCAACCAATCCTACACCACCTGGCTGTGCTAGTTGTGGGGCAGGAGCTCTAACTTCAGTGCAGCATCCTTGGCACGCACTGTTATTTGATCGGATTTGCTGAAAGCAGATTTCCGTTGACGGGCCAATGAGTTTGCACCTCTCACGGTTCACTGATGAAAATCTCTTGAACCCATGTTGTGCTGTAATCCAGTCCCAGTGGATAATCGTCTGTTGTGTATCATCAAGTAAATTCCCTTGCTTTGTTCAACTGTATTAATATGCCCGTGCCAGACAACTACCGGTGTAAAAGCATCGCTGACCTACCTGCCCCATCCATGAATTGACCCTATTACCTGGAGGGGTGCGGTGCCTCCTACAACCAGTAAGGGTATGGCAAGTAAAGTTATGGCTTTGCACATACCCGGTATATGGATTGATGGACCCAAGCTGTTCTACCGATCTCCTCCCACAAAGTAGCCTAGGCACGTTGTGAAATGACACTGCCCAATTGTAGCCCTTGGGCTGGGTACAATTTGCCCTGCTGCTTTCCTATAACCCGAGGTCACCCGTTTCTATGAACCTTCTTAGTATGAACCTCTAGAATAATAGGGGCACATGGCATCCTTCAACCAATTAATGCTCTCAACAGCAGTCTTAACCCTGCTCATCCTTCAGGGAGGTTGTGTAAACTAAAGACACCACCGTTTATATATGGAACCCTTCCAGTAGGAGTCGCCAACCCGATGGGATATATATATATACCTAGTCTTACTACATTACACCTGCTCGTGCCCAGCTGCGCCGGCAAAAGCGGTGTCTACCCATGATGCTTCCTTTTAAAGTCATATTTATGGAGGCGCGCGTGCGGCGATCCAAGATGGCCGCTCCTTAACTCGGCTCCGAGACACGAAGGAACGCCAGCGATCGAGGAACTTCCATTTGCGCCCATATCATGCAGAAAGCCATGGATTCTGACTATAGAGGACATGCTGCGCGCTGAGGCAAGCTTAATTTTTAAAAATTGAGCCTTTTTCCACAGTTTTTTAGCCTTAAGGATTCCCAGCCTTTTTCTTTTCTCCTCACAATCTCTCTTCACTTCAGCACCTTTTATGCTGCCTCTTTGCCATATAATGGGCTTTTTTCTACTTTTTGTCCCTATTTGAGGTGGATACCAATATCTTCTGTGTCAGTTACTCAAGTGGCGGCTTCTTTTATATATTTCAATTTTATATATTTCAATTTTTTGCTGTTATTCATGGCGTCTTCAAGAGTAATTAGCGACTCCTACACCTATTTTCCTCACATGGGTAGATGACTTTACTTTTCACTGTTTCTTTTTGTTTTTTCTTCTTTTTTTTTTTTGTTGGTGTGTCCCTAAACTACTTGTGCTGATAATTTTTATGGCTGGCTGAACGGATATACGTACTTTGCAATGGATGCCTCTAACTCCAACAAATCACACGTGCATCAGGTTCTAATGTTGGTACTCGCAAGGACTCTGCTGCTAATACTAACAGGCGAGTTAAGAAAGACCTATCCTCCCCATCAAAGTCTCCTCTTCCCCTGATGTTAGAGGACATTATGGATGAACTGCGCAATATAAGACCCTTCATGTCTGAGACCACAGCCTCACTTCAACGTATTGAAGAAAAATGGTCGGGCCTCGAGTCACGTATTTCAGATGTGGAACAGAAAATTAGTGATGAACAAGATGTTGTCGCCAAAGTAGATTTTCTCACAAAAGAAGTAACTCAACTTAAAAAAGTTACAGAAGATTTAGAAAATTGAAATAGACGCAACAACCTACGCATCTATGGTGTTCCAGAAAGTTCTGAAGGGTCAGACATGATCTCTTTCTTGAAAACCCAAGTTCTTCAAATTGTTGGTCTGTCAAAATCCGCAGACCTCAACATTCAAAGAGCGCACAGACTGGGCCCATCAAATACACCTTCAGCAGCTAAACCCATCATTGCGTACTTTTTATTATATTCTGACATTATGGCAATTCTCAATGCTGCAAAACAACACAAACAAATGATTTGGTCTGGACACAGAATTTTCTTCAGCCAGGATGTTTCAAAGTCAACTGCCAACCGTCGCAAAGAAATTTTAGATCTTCGACAATCGCTTAGATCCATGAATGCTCGCTATGGTCTCATCCACCCTTGCTTCTTTAAAGTAACCTATAAAGATCGTACTTTTACTTTTGAAGATCCAGCGGAACTTCGTGAATGTATTCACGTTCACAGACAAGACGCCATGGACCTAAGCAAACCGTAATTGAATTCTTGTTCATCTTCTTCCATTTCTTTTAGATGTTCCGTGTGTACCTCTGTGGTCGATGTTCAAATCCAAGTCACTTTTATGTTTGTGGTGTTATACCCACTTTGTGGCCATGCACCCTAACGTTTGGTAAGTTTCCCTCCTTATTGTTCCTGTATGTTGCAAATTTTTTCTTTTTATTTTTTTGGAGACTTACCTCCTGTGTTCCTCCTTTTTATTTGTAGTAGTCAACTTGCTTCTCCTCCGTGCTCCCCGTTTGGAGTGGGCCGTCTTGTCTTTTTCGCCCCCCTCCTGCATTATTGTTCTCCTTATAACTGTTCAATATGACTAAAGCTCTTTGGCTTTTGGTCATCTTTTTTCTGCTATCTTCTTTAGGGCGACAATGGTCCCCTTTCCTTTTTCTTTTCTATCCTCTTCTCTTTTTCCTTTCTTCTCTCATTCAATATTGTCCTGCCTTTTATTTCACTACATGTATCTCTCTTCATTCTATATTTTTGGTATCTTTTGAATCTCTTATCAGCTCACGGTGGAGTTCCCACCATACATGTTTTCTTATCCTCCTTCCTCCGCATTATTTCATCTCCTTACAATTTTCTTTCTCTTTTATATCGATCCTTTACCTTCCTTTATATACCCCTGTCCTGTTCAGATATTCACTTCTCTGTTGTTTATCTCTTATTCTCTGGATGTTATTTTTTTTAGTATCTATTTATGTATAAACCTCTTTGATGAAAGGCTTACGTATAGTTTCATGGAATGTGAAGGGTATTCGTAACCCTGTCAAAAAACAACGTATTTTGTCTTATCTTGCTAAACTAAAATGTCAGGTTGCTTTTTTGCAAGAATCACATCTCAGGGAACAGGATTTATCTTCTCTCCGTAAACAATGGGTGGGAGATGTTTTCTGTTCTCCTGCTGTGAATAACAAAAATGGAGTGGTTACACTTAATCATAAATCCTTGAATGTCTCCCTCCAGAATGAACTGAAAGACGTTAATGGTAGATGGCTTTTCTTAAATGTTAAAGTCAACGATGCTCCATTATCTTTTTGTAATTTTTATGGTCCCAACGGTGTTGATTTAACCTTTTGGAATGATTGTAGGTGGTGATTGTAATCAATTTATGGACCCTTTTATAAATAGAAAATCCCAAGTGACGTATATCCCCAATAAAATGCAAAAGACCTTTTATAAAGCTATCACTTCCAGGGGCTTGATAGATTCTTGGAGAACTTCCCACCCTGATGCTCTAGAATTTTCCTTTTTCTCCCCTGTGCATAAATCACACTCACGTATTGACTACATCTTTCTCACTCAACCCGCCCTACAATACATGACCAACGCAGAGATTGGTTCCATTCTCATCTCAGACCATGCTCCCGTCATATTAGATATGGATTATCCCTCGTCTCCTTCCTCCTTCCGACGCTGGCGTTTCAACAACTCCCTCTTACTAGATACGCAATTCACTGATCAGTTCAAGATATTCACCCAGGAATTCTTCCTAAATAACCTCTCCTCTACTTCTCAGTATCATTTTATATGGGATGCCTTTAAGGCTGCCGCCAGGGGTTTTATTATTAATATTGTTTCCCAGAAAAAGAAAAAAGCTATCTTTAATTCTACACACACCCTGACCCAAAATAAGGCCTTAGAACATAAGTACTTCACTTCTAATAATCCTGATACACTTTCAGCTCTTATTAAAGCCAAATTACAATACAATAAACAGTCGTTAGATTTAGCTTGCAATAATCTCCTGAAATTTAATGCAAAATGTATGGTGGACGGAATAAAGCAGGCAAATCTTTGGCTAACTATTTAAAAATTAAAAAACAAAAATCTAAAATTGTGGCCATTACAGCAAATTCTGGAACTCAACATACTTTGGACTCTAAAATACTTGACTGCTTTACTGATTACTATACTACTCTCTACTCTCCAGAATCCAATCCCACTCCTGACCAAATAGACTCCTTTTTCCAGAATATTCCCAAATCTCCTACAGGTCCCTCTGACCTCTCATCTTTAAATGCACCCATTCTAGAACAGGAAATCACTGAAGCCATTACTGTTCGTTTTTTTCTTTACTTTAAACAACTTTTGGTCCCCCAGTTACTTACACTAATTACTCATTTTCTCACTACTGGTGAATGGTGAACAACCTTTACAACGCAACTTTTACAACGCACTACCATTACAACGAAACTGTTACAACGCAAATGCATTGACAACGCATGCCATTACAATGCAAGTCTTTACATCGACTTGCACTAGATGGCGTGCTAACATTAAAAATAGTGTAGTTTACTATCCAAACACCTTCCCTACTGTTACGTGGACTGGAGTTAGAATAGTAAATTACACTTTTTTAATGTTAGCACGCCATCTAGTGCAAGTCGATGTAAAGACTTGCGTTGTAAAGACTTGCGTTGTCACTGCATTTGCGTTGTAAAAATTTCGTTGTAACAGCATGCGTTGTAAAAGCATGCGTTGTAACATCATACATCCCTGGTGAATCACGTGGATCCTTCACTCAGGCAATGTTATGCTTAATACCTAAGAAAGATAAGGATCCCTCCCTTTGTAAAAACTACAGCCCGATTTCCTTGATTAATACTGATTGTAAAATCTATGCTAAACTGCTTGCCCTTCGTATAAATAAAGTAATCCCAGACCTCATCAATATATATCAATCTGGCTTCGTTAAAGGACGCTCTATTACCGACAAATCTAGAACATTTCTTAATATTATCCACTTGGCTTCTAAATTAAATTCTCCCGTTGCCGCCATCACACTGGATGCTGAAAAAGCATTTGACAGGGTTAACTGGAACTTTATTTTTGGTGCACTTAAGTGGCATGGCTTTAGCCCACCCATTATTAAATATATTCATCTGCTATACTCGGCTCCTACTACTTCTATTTGGGTGAATGGATGTCAATCTGCTTATTTCCCACTTCTTAGAGGGACAAGACAGGGGTGTCCTCTCTCTCCTCTCCTATTTATTCTTGCCTTAGAGCCCTTTCTAGAAAAACTTAGACGTTCACCACAATATACAGGCTTTAAATTTAATAATATTGACATCAAATTCACTGCCTACGCTGATGATGTCCTCCTATATATCTCCAACCCATCAACTTCCCTCCCAGCATTTTTCTCCCTTCTACAAGAATATTCTTCTGTCTCTGGATATAAGTTAAATATTGATAACTCCGAGGTCCTTTCCTTAAATAAATATTATCTTCCATATATGTTTCAAGACACTGGATTCGAATGGAACTCCAAAAGCATTAAATGTCTAGGGACTCTTTATGCTAATAATATCAAGGAAACTATTAAAATAAACCTCGCGGAAATCCTCAAAAAATTATCAAATCTTAAGGATAGTTGGTCTCCACTTTTTCTTTCCTGGTGGGGCATATTAGCCACGATTAAAATGATGCTTCTTCCAATCATTAATTTTGTCCTTTCTTTGCTCCCAGTTTCCCTTCCCAACTCCTTTTTTTGTACTATTTACCGCTCTTTGACTAAATTTCTTTGGAATAATCGTAAGGCCAGGGTTTCACTTTCTCGTTTACAACTTCCCAAAGAACTGGGAGGAGAAAAATTCCCTAATCTTAAACGTTATCACTCTGCGTTTTCTTTGAAACAAATATGGTCCTTTTTATCTGAATCGGCTCCTCCTCCGGTAACAGCATGGAGCTCCATAGAACAAGCACAATACACACCTTTTTCTTTTCTTTCAGCCACCCGTCTTTCCCAACCTCCTAAACATCTTTTTTCACCTACTTTCATTCACTCTAAAACTATAGCTACCTCCCTGCTTATTACTCACCTGTCTCCTGCAGAACGCACCCTTCGCACTCCAATCTGGTATAACAAACATCTCAAAATTAACAACAGAGCTCTATTTTGGAAGGAATGGATCGATAAAGGCATCATCACACTTGACCATTTATTAAAAGATGGTTCCCCTATGGAATTTCCTGAAATACCTCTTTTGGTATCTCAATCGTACGATCCCACCAATACCCCTTCCTTAAAGATTACACAACACTTCTTCTCTCTCAAAGTATCCCTGCTATCACACATGACCACTCCATTTCTTCTCCTTTGGACTTTTCAACTCAATTTAAAGCTGCTGTTATTTACAAGTTACTTTCCCGTCCTGCCAACATCCGAACTAAATCTAAAGTAGAACTTTTGTGGGAAAAGGACCTATCACAAGATTTTTCTTTTAAAATTTGGGTCTCCATTTGGTCTAAAATTCACACTTCCTCCCGCTCTGCTAGTACAACCCAGACCTTATATTACTTTTATAACAGACTCTTTTTTACACCTACTGACTTACATAGATTCAAGTTGTTGGATTCCCCGAAGTGTTGGTCTTGTTCCCACGAACGCAGTAATTTTTTGCATATGTTTTTTCACTGTACCAATGTCAAGGCTTTGTGGTTGCGTATATGGTCCAAATTGAATGAAATTTTAACTACGAATGTACCTTTTGATGTTTTGCATGTTTTCTTAGGTAGCTCCTCTAAGGTTTGGAATGTGCACAGTAATGTGGGCAAATTTATTGATTTGTTTTTAGCCATTTCCTTTCAGATTATTACTACTAACTGGAAGGATACTTCGAAAATTTATTTTCAAGCTTGGTGGAATTTGCTTTGTCACCATCATAGACTTGATCGAGCTTACGCCTCCTCTACGTCTTTGTTGATAAAAAAAGACTTGTTGTGGTTACCATTAACATCTGTTCTCTCACGTTGTGCCATTTGATTGTAATTATATAGGATAACAAGGTTTTGTTTAGTATTTAAACAAAAAAAATGTTTATATTTCTCTCTGTTTACTGCTCCTCCTCCTTATTCTTTCAATTTCTGTTCCCCCCTCCCTCTCCCCCTTTCTCTTCCTTTCTTCTTTCTTACTCACTTACTTATTTAAAAATTAAAAATTGCATTTACTCTTAGTAGAGATTGTATCTGTTGAGGATGCTTTTATTTTCTCATTGCCTTACGTATCTTGTTTTAACTCTCATCCTCTAACTTCGATGCATGTACTGATGTTTTATTTGGTTTACTACCTCAATAAAGCATTCTAAACTAAAAAATAAAAAAAGTCATATTTATACACTCCCAGTGACTTGCCCCCAATCTCTTACCACCGTGCCACCCTAATTAATAATAGTCTTATTAGACATGAATAACTGGTTATTGTGTCACTTATGTTCTCCGTTACCAGCCCCCATCTCATAACTCAGAAGAGCCATCTAAAAGTATAAGTGCTGGGAGGGATGCGGAGTTCTCCCTTCCGACTGACCTTGTGTCAGCTGGAACACCAGCCAAGAATTCCTATTGTTACAGAGATAGATTGCCCTCCCCCCACCCCCCCTCCGGACCCCAGCCTGACATTACCTTACACTCCACTGGTGTGGTGTAAGCAAATTTCCTTGAGCACTACCTTTGCTAAAAGCCACAAATAACTTGTGTTGTCACATGGCAAAGGCTGTTTGGTTATAAGAGCAGATGAGCTGGCTGCCATTTAAACACCAGACTCTGTTTACTCACAATCTTCAAAGGCCATTTGAGTTATTCAACATGATACCTGGCCCCAGCCCACTGCGCGCTGGAAAAGATGCCGCAGAGGTGCCGGACATAGGGTGTGACTCCCGTGAGAAGGTGTCCCAGCAAATGGTGCGCGGGGATGCACCTAATGCGGCACTGGGAGGGACACCCTCTTAAGGGGCACGCTGAGTGCGCGCGAGCAGCCGCAGGTCTTCGAGCCTCCCCATATCAAAGAGTGGATTCTGGCTTGAAGTGATAAGAGGTCGGTGATGGGGACGGGTGTGGGAGGCGGTCGGAGAATTATAGAAGTCTCTATCAGATATTCATCGTTCAATGTTAATACAACCTAGCCATAAAATAGAGACGGGTTTCTATCTTCTGAGATTCTCGAGGATCTGCCGGCGGGACTCAGGTCCTTTAGCTTTAGCGCAGGAAGATGTTGAGACCCAAATACCGAATGGTGTGGGGGGCCAGTGAAACGGGGCAGGCGTCTGCAAGGAGGAAATGTCCTAGGGAGGTATCATCAGGTTAAGTATATGTGACTTTTTTATGTTCATTTTAATGCCCCAGAAGCGTTCCAAGTCTGCTAGGGTCACCACTAGTGCAGGTAACGATTATGAGGGGCTGGTTAGAGTGAGGAGGAGGTCATCAGTGAAGAGGCCGATCTTTTGGGGTCTTACCCACAAAGGTAGCACCGTTAACCTGAGAGGATTGTCAGATCATAACAGTGAGCGGCTCCACAGCCAAGGCGAATAGGGGGAGCGAGAGAGGACATCCCTGTCTGGTGCCCCTTGAGAGAGTGATGGACCGTGTGAGTCTGCTGTTGACCCTGATAGCTGCATATGGGGTTGAGTATGGCACATGATTTTGTCCCTCGTCTTGGGGCCTTACGGATTTTCTCCCAGACAGACTTTAGAAAGGCCCAGGTCACCTGATGGAGTGCCTTCTCAGCGTCAAGTTAAAGGAGCATAAGTGGTATGTTCCATTTATGCATTTCATCTACCAGGTGTGCTACTCGTCTGATTTTGACACCTTGGCGGTGTCGCACAAAGCCGATCTGGTCCGGGCTACCAGGCCGGGGAGCAGGGGGTCTAATCTTAAACCAGCATTTATTGTAAACTTTGGCGACTGTTTTCAAGAGGGCTAATGGACTAAACGGTGCACAGTCCTTTGGGGGTATGCCGGGCTTGGGAATAACCATATATCTGCCTCGCACATTGTGAGGCTGGTAAGATACTTTAGAGAGTTTAAAAGAGCTAGTAGGTGGTCTTGAAAAAGCGAGAGGAAGCTTTTGAAAAGGATAACGGAAGACCACCAGGTTCCGGGGACTTTTGCAGTTGCGTAGCCTTCAGGGATAGGCGCAACTTAGTAGCTCCTGTGGGTCGTTCTAGACGTTCTCTGTGATTTTTGTGATGGGCAGCGACTCACACTCCCGAGGTAAGGTTGAATTGCTGGGACATCTTATGCTGCCTAGAGCTCCTGGTAAAGGTTTTAAAAGGCTGTTTCACTTTTTCTGAGATCTTCCAAGTCACTAAGCTAGTGTGGATGCATGCTGTATGGGATTTGATCTTTGGAGGCGGAGTTTCTGTGCCATTAACATACCTATCTTGTCACCCTTGTCATAGTACCTCTGTTTAAGGACCAGCAGGGAGCACTCCGCTTGGTTTGTTCTATGCATGTGGATTTGGCTCCTCAAGATGGCCAATTGTCTATGGAGTCATGATTCTTTCATCCTGGCGATTGCCACAGTGGAAATCCTATTATCTACAGAGGTCTTAAATGTGGCCTAGAGTGAATGGGGAGGGGTGTCAGGGAGGGTATTTTGAATTATTATTATTATTATTGTGTTATATAAAGCGCTCAGCTACCTCAGGAGGTTTCCCAGCGCTAGACTCAGGTAAGGTGAAATTAGCCCCCTAATTAAATAATCAGTTCTTCAATCACTTGCGAAGAACATAGGGAGGAGAAGCTTCTCAACAATTCCCATGCGCACTAGACGAATTCTAGGCACTTTACAGAGGGACTGGTTTGATGACCAGTGCATACGTGTGGGTTGATAAGGTGCCACCAGATCTTGGATATGTCGTGGAGTTGTGCCAAATCTAGCCTTGTGCATATAGCACTAGACTTTGAACTGTGATCATTTGTTCACAGACAACCAGTGAAACTCTCTAAGCAGAGTCGACAATGATGCATGTTTTGGGAGGCAAAAGAGCAGCCTGGCCACAGCATTTTTAACAACTTATAGCCCCCTAATAGAAGATGTTCACAATTTTTTGGGCAGAGAGTGGTATTATCACGATAATCTTTTTTTACCCACCTCAATACAGCGAAGCAGGTAGAAGTCACCTTGGCTAAGTTTGATTTCATGGTTTTCCTCTGCTCCAACCAACAGCCGAGGTTCTTTTCCTTGGACGGCAAATTGGGAAGGGCACCCAGAGTCTCCGGTCAGTGCTGATGAATTTTCACCCAAAACCATGACCTGAGTTGGAAATATTCTGCAATTGCTTCGGATGTAGTGTGCCTGTCCACCAAGTCTCTGAGGATATGAGGGGGGAGTTGCCAGCATAGGGTAAACCCACACAAGTGCGATCCCACGTGCAAGGTGAGTGCCCTATGTGTTTGGTCAGATAGGAAGCTATCTGGGGGATATCTTGGTAGATATCCAAAATGGAGACAGCAACTATTGTGCGCAGAAGAGCGTTGGTGATAAAAAGGTAATCAATACGGAAGTACGATGCATGGACATGGGAGTAGTTTGAGAAGTCTTTTAGATCTGGGTTTATGTAGCACCAGGCATCCACCAATCTCAGCTAGGAGATTTCTTTTTTAAGTAAGGCTGGCCTCACTCCCATCCCCTGGCAGGTGTTTTTGCACCTCTCCATATTGGGGTCACAGATCATGTTGAAGTCCCCTCTGCTGCCATAATCTCCTTGCGATCTACCCGGCTGCTCTCTCAGCACCCTTCCAAGGATGGTGTTTTATGCTACGTTTGGGGCATAGTAATTAATGAGTGTCAGAGGTGATGTACCCCATTGGAGGATGAGTGATGCACTCAGGGTCTCTTGTGGCCGATGAAGGCCGGGAACCAATATAGGCCTTGCATTGTAGGGCAACCCTGACTCCTGAATATGGGCTTCTTCTCTGTAAATAAAAGTGTATCCACGTCAGGATATCTGGGATCCCGTTTGTCCAGGACACCGCAGTCAAGGTTCAATGAGCATGGTCCAGTTCCAGAGGTGGAGCTTTGGAGTCCCCCCTAATTGGCTGCTGGAAATTCCTTGTGAAATACATGATGTTGTCTTCCTCTGCGGCTAGAGAAACTCCGCAAATCTGGATGTTGTTGCATCCATTCCTATTATCTAGGTCTTCCTGCTTCAATCAATCAATCAGTAGATTTGTTGAAAGCTTCTTGTCTCCCTGAGGGTATCCAGGTGCTGATAGAGTCTAGATTTATCACCCAAATAGCCAGGCCTTCAAGCACTTTTGGAACTCTGGAAGAGATGGAGCGGTCCTGAGATGAAGGGTAGTTTGTTCCATGTCTTTGCTGCTAGGTAGGAAAAGGAGTGACATCTGAATCAGCCACTTCGGATGTGTGGGTGAGGGTTAGAGGAAGGGTAGCAGAGCGGAGGTGTCTGGTGGGCTGATAGAAGTTCAGGCAGTGGTGCAAGTAGGGATGGTCCACGGTTGTGTAGGAATTCGTATGCATGAGTCAGGAGCTTGAACTGGCATCTTTTATGTACATGGAGCCAGTAGCGCTCCCTGAGATAGGGGGTGGGGTGGGTTCATCTTAGGAGATGCAGGACGAGTCTGGCTGCGGCATTCTCTATGGTCTGTAGTCATCAGAGGAGGTGAGCTGCGATCCCTACGCAGAGAGCATTGCCCTAGTGCCCTAGTCCTGTGAGCTGTGAGATGAGGGCCTGGGTGACGCTATGTCTTGAGCTTTGGGGTAGCAATTTTAATATCCTATGAAGCATGTGGAGGATGAAAAAGCAGGAGGAGGATATGGAGTTGACCTGCATCATCCTGGTTAGATTATTGTCCAGAATGATGCCTAAGTTCCCAGGGTGGTCAGTGGGGGTAGGTGTAGATCAGAGTTCTGAGGGCCACCGGGATGCGTCCCATGGAGGGCTTTTGTTTCTTAAGATCAGTACCTTTTTTTGCCTTGTCCTGTCGAATCCATGTCTCGCTTTAACTGTAGATCGGCCTGCTGCTCCTCCAGTGCCTACACTCTGTGCCAGAGCATTTCCTGGTCCTCCATCTGGGAGTCAGATGAACTGTTAGATGTTCTGTGATGCAAGATTTGAAGTCAGATTTAGGGAGGCTATTTCAGATCGTATTTCCCATCCCATCCTTTTTTTGCCGGTTAGCGCTGGCACGCCCCTTTGCTGGGGCAGCCATGCGCTATATAAAACCACGTAACATAACATAACATTTCCCTGATAAAAATCTCTATGTAGCCTTGGGTTATGGGGAGTGAAGAGGCCTCTTTGGCATTTCACAGGGGGTCATTGCTGCAGCCGTTCCCCTTTCCCTGGATGGTCTGCTTCATAAGTCTGCCACTGAGGTCTTCATCCGAGCTTTTCCCTTCATCATTTTTGGTGGGCGAGTGGGAAGGGCTCTTGGTGGTGGAACAAGGGGAGTACTGAATGTTTCTCTTTGGGGGCTGGCAATGCTGGGCAGACATATTCATATGCTGCAGGAGTGCTAGGATAGAAGGATTGGCTCTCTCGCCAGAGGGTTATAGACGGGGACGACCGACTCAGGTTGTCTATAGCATTGGCAGTGACCTTTATCTGTCTCCATCCCTCTGCAAGTGGAGTGATGAAGAGAGACTGACAGTGTTCCGAAGTTGCTCAGTTTAGTTCAGAGGAAGCCCACTGCAGAGGTGCTCAAATAAGGGAGGGTCTCCTGTTTGGTGGCTGGTTGCTTACGGAGCAGGTGCACTATCACCAATGATATGTCTAAGAGCCAGAGGTGCAGGAAAACCTTGCAGGCCCACAGTTCAGAGGTCCCACAGTTTCAGTGGGGTGAGATGTGGAGTAGAATGGTGGCTGGGCTGCAATAAAGGAGCTGACTGGGATCGCAGGAGGCCCCATGGAGTAGCTGGACCACCCTTGTATATTGCAGAAGGGAAGCAATATTTAACATGCAGCTACTCTTGCCTCACTGGCATCCAGGTGCAGCGTCTGGGCCCAACCTAGCTGTGGGCCATAGTATGTTTCTGCCAGATCCCTCTGCAGGGAAATGGGTAGGAATGTTCAGGACTGTTGGTATGGTCAACTAACAGGCTGTGGGGCCGTGGGAGCATCGGGTTGGGCATGTGAGTATGGTCTGAGGTGGTGCTGTGTAGGGGGCCAGGAGACCTAGGCTCACTGGGACCCACAGCAATGGGAGGAGCGCCCCCCAGACCGCAAGAAATGGTGCCACTGTGCATCCCTGGTGAGCAGCTTCGAAGAAGGTCTAGGTCACCACTGTGGCAGCAGATCCTAACGGTCTGGGACAGCAGAGGAAGTCTTCAAGACAGCAAATGCAAAAAGAACAATTGACCGACGAATGCTGAACAATGTCAAACATTCACCCCCAGTACAGAGATCCGGGTCTAAACCCATCATATATTTTGCTCACCATGCCATACCAATTTGGACCCACCCATATGCAAATCAGTCTTGACCCTACTTCACATGGGGACAGTCCAGCCCAAACTGCCAGGCCAGGTCCTTCCTGGACCGGAAACAAGCAACTTGGGATTGCTTTTGGGGTATCACCCCTCATCAGCCAGGCTAGTTTGACTCAAGTGGCATGGCGAGCACGGCACCCATTTCTGGGCATATCCATCCCACTCAGGGTAACAAATGCAAAAAGAACAATAGATTAGTGGAATGATGAACAGTGTCAAATATTCACCTCCAGTATAGAGATCTGGACCTCTAGCCATAGTTTTTTTGCTCACCGTTCCCGTTTGGACCCAGCCATATGCCAATCAGTCTTGATCCTCCTCCCAGAGAAAAATCTAGCCTGCACTGCCTGGCCAGGTCATCCCTGGACCAGAAGCAAGCATCCTGGGGCCGATTTAGGGGTATCACCAATCATCAGCCAGGCAAGCTTACTCCAGTGGCATGGTGAGCATGCATGGCATGCTTTGGCACTCTGGGTGACAAATGCAAAAAGAACGATTGATCGACGAAATGCTGAACAATGTCAAACATTCACCCCCAGTATACAGATCTGGGCCTACATCCATCTCTTTTTTTGCTTACCATGCCATTCCAGTTTGGACCTAGCTATATGCTAATCAGTCTTGCCTCTGCTCCCCATGGGAACAGTCCATCCCGTATGGCCTTCCCCCACTGCCCCGGGGACTTCTATTTCCCTGGGGCTTCTTTGTTTTTAAATGGAGGGGCCTCTTGGACTCCCCCAGCCCCTGGGACCGCCACCTCCCCGGGGCTTTATGTGAAACCAATGTAGGGGTCCTCCACCTTCCCAGGGTTTTAAGTTGAATACATGTGGGGGAGCCACACTGACCTCCCACAGCCCCGGGTACCCCCACCTACCTGCACAAAAACTAAGAATGAAGGGGACCGCGCAGCCCCCCTCCATGAGCCATGCATGGCCCTGGGCCCCACCACCATCCAGGGCCGGCTCCTGCTATGTTCTGGGGTGCCCACCCTGGGGCATAGCTGTCTGCTATGGCTTGGCAGGAGTTTTACCGCTCCCCCCAAGCCTTAGCTAATGCTACTTCCAGCAAGCAAGATCATTAAATATGCTCTTGCTTGCTGGAAGCAGAGCAAAATTGTTTTCACAGAGAGGGAGGGGCATTTTTAGCAGCTCCCTCTCTGTGAAAGCAATGCTGGCTCCCACAGAAGGCGGGGAGTCACCAGGGGCCATGGTGTCATTGAGGCTCCCACCATGACCCCCAACGAAAGAAACTGAGTGGCCTGAGTGGGACCAGGGCACCCAGAAGAGAGACTGGGTCCCTGGGGTCGGGGTGCCCGGGGCTGAAATCGGCCCAGGAGGGTCTTCTTAATTTAAAACAGGAAAGAAAAAGGCCAGACCCCGGGGGCTGGGGTCACCGGGGCTGAAATCGGCCGAGGAGTGGGGACCCACAGCCGCCACCCCTTATTTTAATAAATAAATAAATAAAAAGGCCGGGACCTGGGGGATGAATTCCCCGGGGCCAAAATAGGACCGGTAGGGGAACAGATTTACACCAGATCTGCAAAAGGCACTTCCTTGACCTTATGGCTACCTCTCTGCCAAATTTCAAGTAATTCTGTTCAGCCGTTCGGGCTGTAGCTGCGTCTAAAGGTCCTATGGAAAAATGCATGGGGAAAACGCGTTTTGGGACCCCCCTTTTTTCTCGGCCCCCACTTGACGAATCACCCCGAGTCTTTCAGGGTAGGAGCTGAACGGAGCGCCCCATTAGTTTTGAAAATTTCGTGAGGATTCGTCAACCGGCGCCAAAGTTATTCAAAATAGAATTTTGAGATTTCCTATGGAAACACGGTCCTAACTATAACTATCTACTATATATTTCCATTACTCCGTCGACATGCATTCCGAAAAGACGAAGATAGACCCAGGTTTGTGTGCTCTTTCAAAGATTTATTTTCCGAGCCCCTACACCATCGCCATTACGCGTTTCAGCCTCGCGGAGGCCTTGATCACATGATATGCTGATACAGAGTTTTTTTCAGTTTTTAAAGTGCCAGTGCGCAAAAACGTGTGTGAAAACACTCCCACCTCGTTTCATAGACATAGAGAACAGATCAACCCCACAACTGCAGGGTGTTCCCAGAATTGTGCAAATAACGCAGCGTAATACAGTACCATGATAGAATATCAAAGTGCAAAATGACGCCAAACATAGTAAATATATACAGATAAATATATAAATACATGAAAATGGATAGAATCATAGCATTGATAAAATATCATAAAAATGCTAAAAAATAATAATATTCCACTGTTAAAATGTTATGCTCATTAAAACCAATAGCACCTTGAATGGTTTATCTCTATTTGGAGTGCAAAGTTTAAACATAAACATCTTATTCATTTATCAAGGACACCAGTATTGGACCTGAATGCCCCTGGTGAATCCCAACAATTAGGGAACAAAATTCTCCGTCTCTCAGCCTTGTTTGCTCAATGCATACAAAGAATGTCAAGTTACCAAAACGCGTTTTGGGACCCCCCTTTTTTCTCATCCCCCCCTTGACGAATCACCCCGAGACTTTCAGGGTAGGAGCTGAGCGGAGTGCCCCATTCGTTTTGAAAATTTCGCGAGGATTCGTCAACCGGCGCCAAAGTTATTCAAAATAGAATTTTCAGATTTCCTATGGAAACACGGTCCTAACTATAACTATCTACTGGCGACCGCCATTAGATAATATATATATATATACACACACATATATATATATATATATATATATATATATATATATATATATATATATATATATATATATATATATATATATATATATATATATATATTCACTGAAAAAACCATAGGTTTCACACATGTTATAGTTAGCTGGACATTTTACTGATAAAAAACCAATGAAATTCCCCCGTTATAGTTACTGTAGGCAACTATAACTCACGCGACCGTAATCCTCTGCTGATGCTAATACTGTATTTAGACACTTATTTGCCCATGTCTTCTTCCATTAAATTTTAGCTATTCATATATTACAAATATTTTTTTTTCATAAAGACACATATGTCATCAGCAGAGGATTACGGTCGCGTGAGTTATAGTTGCCTACAGTAACTATAACGGGGGAATTTCATTGGTTTTTTATCAGTAAAATGCCCAGCTAACTATAACATGTGTGAAACCTATGGTTTTTTCAGTGAATTTGCAAGGTTTTTTAAATGCTAATTCCTAACTATGACGTGTGTGAAACCTATGGTTTTTTCAGTGAATTTGTACGGTTTTTTAAATGCTAAGTTACTTTACGCCATTTGTGGCGTGCGCGCCCACTTAACGCAGTTCGTTCCGTGCGCACACCGTGCGCGCACAGTGAGATCGCGGTGCGCTTCGCGCACCGCGTGCCCACGTTACGCTAGATGGGCCATGAACGCACGATGCACTTCGCGCACCGTGCGCACATGGAGGACATATGATGAGCATCGTTGTGACAGGTAAAATATATGTTTTGTTCATCTGTAATAAGCCATGCACAAATGGTGCCCTTCGGACACCATTTGCACACGGGGTGGTGAGAATGTGGATTTTTTTTTTTTATTATTTATTACCGTACGTGTACGGTAAGCGTAATCGGCGAAATTTTCGAAAAAATTCAAATTCCCTTTTTTCACTTGGGGGATCGTTGGGGACTCCCTCGACATGGCTAGGTGCTTGGGAGCTGTCTAAACAGCCCCTTTACATGGTTTTGCACTTTGTTTTTCAACCCCCTGTCAGAGTGCGAGAGAGAAAATGGCGGCCGCCGCTTCCTGGTTTCGACCGATTCGAATGTTTACTAAGATCTAACGGCCAATCAGAATCGCGCTCGCGCACGTCACCGTACGCGTACGGTAAGCGCACCGTAAGCGCACCGTAAGCTGGCTCAGATATATATATTGATTTAAAGGCTATTTTCTCAGAATCTACTGAACAGATTTACACCAAACCTACAAAAGGCACTTCCTTGACCTGAGGACTACCTCTCTGCCAAATTTCATTAAATTCTGTTCAGCCGTTCGGGCTGTAGCTCTGTCTAAAGGTCCTATGGAAAAATGCATGGGAAAAACGCGCTTTGGGACCCCCTTTTATCTCAGCCCCCGCTTGACGAATCCCCCCGAGACTTTCAGGGTAGGAGCGGAGCGTAGCGCCCCACCTATTTTGAAAAATTCGCGAGGATTCGTCGACCGGCACTAAAGTTATTTAAAATAGAATGTTGCGGATTTCCTATGGAAACAGGGTCCTAACTATAACTACCTACTGGCGACCGCCAGTAGATATATATATATATATATATATATATTACCTACTGGCGGTCGCCAGTAGGTAGTTATAGTTAGGACCCCTTTTCCATAGGAAATCCGCAACATTCTATTTTGAATAACTTTGGCGCCGGTCGACGAATCCTCGCGAATTTTTCAAAATAGGTGGGGCGCTACGCTCCGCTCCTACCCTGAAAGTCTCGGGGGGATTCGTCAAGCGGGGGCTGAGATAAAAGGGGGGTCCCAAAACGCGTTTTTCCCATGCATTTTTCCATAGGACCTTTAGAACGAGCTACAGCCCGAACGGCTGAACAGAATTACTAGAAATTTGGCAGAGAGGTAGTCCCTATGTCAAGGAAGTGCCTTTTGTAGGTTTGGTGTAAATCTGTTCAGTAGATTCTGAGAAAATAGCCTTTAAATCAATATATATATCTGAGCCCGCTTACCGTACGCTTACCGTACGCTTACCGTACGCGTACGGTGGCGTGCGTGAGCGCGATTCTGATTGGCTCTTAGATCTTAGTAAACATTCGAATCGGCCGAAACCAGGAAGCGGCGTCCGCCATTTTGTCTCTCGCACTGAGTGTTATTTATCAAACATGATGCCCAAAGACATGTTACGGGGCTGTTTTGACAACTCCCTCCCACATAGTCATGTTGAGGGAGTCCCCAAACATCCCCCAAGAGCAAAAACGGTTTTATTTTTTTTTCGGCAATTTCGCCGAGTACGCTTACCGTACGCTTACCGTAAGCGTACGGTAAAAAATAGAAATAAAAAAAACACTATCCACACTTACCCCACCCCCTGTGCTTTTGGTGGCCGTAGGCCACCAAATGTGCAGGGCTTATTACATCATTAAAAAAACTATATTTTGTCAACATGAAATTATAAAATCGAAATAAAAAAAACACTATCCACATTGACCCCACCCCCTGTGCTTTTGGTGGCCGAAGGCCACCAAATGTACAGGGCTTATTAAAGTTGATAAAAACCGTGCACGGAACGCACTGCGTTAAGTGGGCACGCACGCCTCGAATGGCGTAAAGTAACTTAGCATTTAAAAAACCGTACAAATTCACTGAAAAAACCATAGGTTTCACACACGTTATAGTTAGGAATTAGCATTTAAAAAACCTTGCAAATTCACTGAAAAAACCATAGGTTTCACACATGTTATAGTTAGCGGAAATTTTACTGATAAAAAACCAATGAAATTGCCCCGTTATAGTTAGTGCTGGCAACTATAACTCACGCGACCGCAATCTTCTGCTGATGACATATGTGTCTTTATAAAAAAAAATATTTGTAATATATGTATAGCTAAAAATGTATGGAAGAAGACATGGGCAAATAAGTGTCTAAATACAGTATTAGCATCAGCAGAGGATTGCGGTCGCGTGAGTTATAGTTGCCAGCACTAACTATAACGGGGCAATTTCATTGGTTTTTTATCAGTAAAATTTCCGCTAACTATAACATGTGTGAAACCTATGGTTTTTTCAGTGAATATATATATAAACAAAAACGATTCTCTTCTGCTGAGGTAACCAGAGGGGCCCAGCGGGGATACCAGGAGAAGTGTTTTATCAAAAGCAATGGCATGACACGTTTCGGCGTGTATGCCTTTCTCAAACGCCATTAAACAAGAGTCTCTCACCAGCTGCCTTTAAATGTTCACTCGCTCTCACGTCGATAGCGACAACCCAGCTGAGCCGAGTTAATTGATGAGGCCTCGCTGCAGTCTGCATCGGCGAACTGCAGTTCCCAGCAAGCACTTCCCTGGCTTACTAGGTGAGTAACCCATAACGGCTGAATCCCATAGTGAGTGCTGGAAGATGGAAAATTTTGTAGAGCATTGAAAGAGTCCCTCTGCTGAAAAGCAATGCTGCTATAATAAAACCTCCTCCTTGGTCCCCAACGCCCAGCCGCATTTGCCAATGTCCAATGTGACCTGAGACATCGATACCATGATCTGGCCTCTCCGTGTAGTCACGGCCTGCAGCGGTGCATTAATGTCCTTGGATGCAGCGGTCTGGACTTTTTGCCTGTCCCCTAGACCTTTTTTCTGACATTATGTTGCCGACTTAAATGCTTTGGGCACTTTGCCACGGCTGATCAGTGTCAAAGTGCAAGTGCTCCCTGTATTAAGTGTTATGGTAATTGGTTGTCCATAATTGGTATGTTTGCCTTACTAGTAAACTCCCTAGTAAAGTGCACTAAGTGTGCCAGGGCTGGTAATGCAAATGCTACTAGTGGGCTTGCAGCACTAATTGTGCCACCCACACAAGTATCCCTAAAGACAGAACTCAGGCCTGCCACTGCAGTGCCTGTGCACAGTTTGCTAACTTCCATGTTGTCCTGACAAGTGCACCCACTTGCCAGGCCTTACCTTTCCCTTTCCATGCACATCAGACACCCATATAGTAGTCCCTAGGTACCCCCCTGGGCATGGTGCAGTGTCTGTTAAAGATAGGACATGTACCGAGGTGTGTACCATGTCCTAACAGTGAAATGCTCTCCATTTCATTTTTCACTGTTGCAAGGCCATCTTGCCCATGGGACAGAATGGGGAAGGCTGTGCAATATGTCTCCAGCCTATCTTCCCATAGGCTTAAGATGGAGAGGTGAAGTTTAGTGTTCCTGAACTCACAATTTAATAACACATCTTTCTGTGAAGGTGGTTTTTGGAGGCGTAGGTGAGACAGCCACAGGCTGACCTGCATCTGGAGTGTAGGGGGGAGGAGTAGCCCCCTGGATATGAAGAGGCCTGTGCTGCTGCCATAAAAGAATGGCTTCACCTCCTGCTGAGTAATTGAGGAACCAGACCCCCACTATCAAAGGACGAAGGTGTCACTGGCAGGGAGACACACAGAACTGGTTTGGACAGGGGTCAGTGCCCCCTAAACACAAAGACTTCAAAGACATTTTGGGGTATAACTATGAGAGCTGAAACCCCTGAACGTTGGACTGATCAAGACTGAAAAGGATTGAAACTACTTCGTGGTCAAGAGGAACCTCTGCCAAGTAGAACAGTTTAAGAGACTGAAGAGAAGGACTGACCCTTGCTGTGTGTTCTGAGGCTGGCCTGCAGTTTGCTGATTTAACTAAGGAGAGGCTAAGGGACTTTGCTGTGTGCTGTGTTCCCCTGCTTGAAAGGACTTTGCTGTGTGCTGTGTCCCGAAGTAACTTTGTCTCCAAGGACCCCAGGAGAGCTGGCTCCCTGTTGTGGAAACTCAGGAACATCAAAGTTTCCAAGTGTGTCTCACCGGCGCTGTGTGCGTGTGCTTTTTGCAGCCCGAGACCTTTGAAAGCATTGACCCGGGACTGTGTGTCCCGATACCCAACAGAGTCTCAGTGACGCTTTGTGTGTGTGCAGTCTGAGACTGCCGTGGGGTCCGTGGTGCTGGTTGGAAAGTGCCCTGTGACTGCAGTGCCCCTGCAGCGTGAATCATCATCCACACTGCTGTGTAGCCCTTTGAGGTGCGAGCCTTCATCGTAACTGAGGCTGCGGATCAAGATTGCCACTGCCAGCCCGAGCCGCAAAGTGCTGAAGGATTTTGTAAAGCTAAGGAAGTCGCGAGGTAATCGTGATCGTTGTTTGCAAGAGGAATCTGCCCAAGATTGTCAGCAACGGAGAAGGCAGCGCCGTAACCTGTACGGCTACAGCGTTGCCTTGCATCGGAGCTGCGTCGTCATCAGGAGCACCTAGCAGTACGTCCAATGAGCGGGGAGAGAGAGATAGCGAGGCAGTGCATTGCCCCAGGTAAGGCTTGGACTCCAGTCGGGAGCCACAAGCGTGTGTGGCCTGGGGAGGCGTGCAGGAGGAGTACAGGAGTGCTCCTGTCTCTCTCCCGCTGCATCGCGTTAGACGTGCTGAGTCCTCGAGCGGCCCGGACCTGCCCAGCAAAACCGTGGCCGCCCTCGGAAGTTCAGGAGTGTTGTCTGTGGTCGGGGCCTAGTGGTGCCCGCGCTAATCGCGTCGATTGGCCTGATATTATTACTGCATTACGAACTTCCTTATTACTTGCATTAGGGATTGTATTATTCCTGCATTACAAACTGCCTGATTATGTGCATTGAGGATTGAATTATTTTTGCATTACGAACTGTCTGATTACTTGCATTGAGGAATGCATTATTCTTGCATTACAAACTGCCTTAGTCTGATAATATGAACTGCATTACGAACTGCATAGCATTGCATTAGGACTGCATTTGAACATCATGGACTGCTCATTAATACCGCAAGAACCTACAAATGTTTGTTGGCCTAATAACCAGCAAAGGGAAATATTACGACTACGCATATGTTGGATCATTATTGTTGGACTTTCCGTATTTTTCTTCTTGATAAAGATACAGCTATTTTCATATATCAGTGTGGTGTCCATTTGTGGTGTTATCACCGTGTCACTGGGGGTGTGGTTGCAAATACTTTACACATTGCCTTGAAGATAAGCCTGGCTGCTCATGCCAAGCTACCAGGGGTGAGCCGGGGTTATCAAAGAGGGTGTTCCTCCTTTCCCTGACTAGAAGCAAGGGTCCCTATTTGGACTAAGGTAACTGCCTCAGCCAACTAGAGACCCCCAGTTCTAACATTGGTGGCAGCGGTGGGATTGGAACGTGTATTTGCAAATTCACTCAGAGTGATTGGTGTACATCACTGGTTTTTAGCGCAGACCACGACGCAACCACATATCGTGTTTTTGGTTTATGGTTCTATTTTTGATCAACCTTTAAGCCACACATCATGTCTCAAAGGAGTCAAGTAGCCAGTGAGGTTGCAGAATTGCCAATCATCTAGTCGTAACAATTTGATCAAAAACTGTGAATGCACCATTAACCCAAGGAACCATTCCAGACTGCATTAAGATGGATCAAGTGTCGCCACTCCTGGAAAAAACAGGTGTTGATCCGGTAGACATAAATAACTTTCCCCGATGAAGGACATCACCTACCTTGCAAAACGTATGGAAAAATGCATTCACAACCAACTATGCCAACACATCGAACAATTTAGCCTCCTAGTCAAGCTCCAATCGGGCTTCATACTAGGTCACAACACTGAATCGGCCATTCTTAACATCATGGATAACGCACTCAGTACTCTTGATGATATCGACTCCTGCCTTCTCATCTTGCTTGACCTGTCATCATCATTTAGGGCGGTCAATCATGACTGCCTTTTAGAAGTGTTGAAACAGGGAATGGGGCAATCTGGCACCATTCTCAATTGTTTCACTTTGTTTCTTCAAAACAGCCACCAATGTGTCAAGTTGGGTAACTCTTTATCTAACGCATCCCTGGTCAAAATGGGAGTGCCACAAGGATCCACCATATCCCCCACGCTTTTCAACCAAAATAGTGGCCCACTTACAGAGATCTTCACACAAGCTAACCTGTCATACCTTATGTATTTTGTTACACCCAACTATACTTGAAAATGGGGGGCGCTAGAGGGCGCCAGTCCGTAATGGCCGCACCTGTGTGAGGCTCTCGCCAGCCGGGCGCGTTTAAGCTCCAACAGTCCATCCGCCATCGAGGGATCGCCATTCTAATCGGCTCGATCCGTGGGGCTCAGGCCAGAGAACACCCCCACCGACTTGTGGCCTGATTGATTCGGCGGTTCGGCTGCGGCAGCGGCCGGAACTTTCCGCGGCCGGGGCTGCTGTGCAGCTGGAGCGCAGGGGCCGGCTACATCAACTACGCCACGACGGGGACCCGGCGTGCGGACCAGGCCGCGCGGCGAGACCGCTGCGAGGAAGGGAGATCGGCGCCGGGCGCTCAGGCTGAGCCCATCAGGAGCCGGTAAACGCGTGTGGACCGGAGTTCTTCAGGGAGCTGCTGGACACGGAGCTGCCGCCTGCTGCCTGCCTTCTGCTGGGGGAGCCATTGTGGAGAGATCCTTTGCGGCGTGGTCCAACTTCGAGGGCGGTGAGTGACGCGGGCTCCTGCTGCCCCCCCCCCCTACCCCCCCCCGCATTGGCTGGCGGGATTTCCCTGCTGCTTGACTCAAATCTGGTCCCCGGGACGGGGGGGGCTGAGCGGGATGCCCTAACGGGGGTGCTGTGGTCACTTGCTACCGGTGGCGCCTCGCGGGGGAGCATCGAAGCGAGGCCTGCTCTTGGCTCTCCCCCTGGCCTGGTGCCCCTGACGGAGGACACACTACAAGGCTGACCGAGAGGTCGAATCTTTGCCTGCCCCGACCGGAACAATTGGCTGAATAGCTTTATGGGCGCTGCATAGCGGGGGCGGCCCCCCGGAATGTGCATTTAGCGGCTGTAGGGTGCCCCCCGCTTGCGAGGCACTGAATTAGAGGGCTTTCCCTGGCTCCATAACTCGCTGGACACATCGCTTTGCGGCCCTTGACTGCGTACCTGGGCGAGAGGAGTTTGAAGGACTGCTCCAGGTCCATAGTGTTCGATATGCCTAGGGGGTGCCTGTCCAAAGGAGACTGCTTGTACTCGGGCTGGGCCCTTGGCGGCCATCATGGGGAAGGCGGACGCCAGGCAATCCCGGCTCCCATTCGAATCCCACAAGAAAAAAGACAAAACACCTCAGGCCCCGCTGCCGGGAGATGGCGACGCTGATGGCGGCGACAGCGAAGAAGTAGATTGGAAGGCACTCCTTCTGAACATGCAGACCAGCCTCACTTCCATTGATTCCAAGATCGACGGCATGTCCCGTCGCCTCGATTCCGTAGTACACAGACTTGATCAACAGGAAGAGCGGTCTAAGGAGGCTGAACAACGGATCTCGGATCTAGAGGATGGGGCTTCGACCACCCAGACCAAGGTCTCGCAAATGGAAAGGCTACTAAAAGTCATCGCCGAAAAGAACGAGGATTTGGAGGCGAGATCACGCCGCAATAATGTACGCCTTATTGGTCTGGCGGAGTCTACCTCGGTGGGGCGAATGGAACTTTTCATTGAAAAACTTCTGTCGGACCTCTTTGGCGCGGGTGCTTTCTCTACGCAGCTAGTGGTGGAGCGGGCTCATCGCACCTCGGGCCCCCGTCCGGTGCCCGGAGCACCCCCGCGGCCTGTGATCATCCGCTTCTTAAACTACAGAGATCGGGACACCCTGCTGCGCCTCGCCAGGGAGAAGCAACCTGTCCTCTTTGAAAATACCACGCTCTCCTTTTTCCCGGATTTTACACAAGCAGTGCAAGACGCCCGTCGCAAGTTTGGACCGGTCAAGAAACGTCTGCTTCAAACCGGACTTCAATACTCCATGCTATACCCAGCCCGGCTTCGGGTGGTCCATCATGGTAAGCCCCATACATTTCAGGACCCTGCTCAGGCGGAACTATTTTTGAAGGACTGCAAAAAGTCTCCTGAATCCACCCGATCCCACTCGGAGAGGGCGGGGTCCCGGTCACCTACTTCTGCCCCTGACTGATGTGGGATGTCTGGCTGTTACCATGGACCCATATTGCTATTGTTGTAGGTTGGCTTGCTACGCCTATGTCCTTCATTCAAGTGGTACTGCTGGTTACATAACTATCTTTGAACATTGCTCCTGGATGGTTGAGCTACTACCTAGTAGGTTCTGATGATTTCAATGGTCTCTCGATGTGTTCAATTTTTGCCTGTGCCCTGGCTTTGACCCCCCCCCGCACTTTCCGCTGGGCCCTCAACCCAGAGGATAGCGGGTGAGATATCGGGGGAGTGGGATGGCCGGTCTGGACCCCTAGTGTCCCCCTCTTGGGTGTTCCCCAATTAGTACATGATAGGACATTTTGGGGTTGAATGGGGTGGGGGAGATGCCCGACATGATTGGGATGTCGGAGTGGGCGGGTGGGTGGGTGGGATTTCTAGGGAATGTTTTGAAGTTGTTATTGTTTTTCAGCATGAGCACTACGTATATACTTGTCAGGGTAGCACAGCATGCCTCCTTCACTAGACAACTACTTCCATGGCCTTGCTGCCAGATAGGCCTTTCAACCCATACTATATCCACTAGCGAACATGACCCGCACCGCGTGCACTGAGCTGGGGGGGGGGGCAGCTCACTGCTATCACCTGGAATGTGAGGGGGCTGGGAAATCCGAGGAAGCGCCGGCAGATCTTGGGTGCATTAGACAGATTGCATGCTCAGGTGGTCTTTCTTCAGGAGACCCACATGGATCCCCTCCGCACGGCTACCTTTGCTACCAGATGGGCGGCCCACTCGCTTCATGCACCTTACTCGTCTTATGCGAGAGGCACTGCCATCCTAATCAAAAGAGGTATTCCCTATGTTCCTCTGGGCACCGCCGCAGATCGCGAGGGCCGATATTGTATAGCGTGGGGAAGGATAGGCATCGAGACTATCACCCTAGCCTGCTCATATGGCCCCAACTGCGATAACCCGAGCAGTTTCATGGCTCTCTGGAACAAGATCAGAGACTTGGGTTCCACACACCTCATCTGGGGGGGAGACTTCAACGCTGTATTGGACCCCGCTTTGGATAGGTCAAACCCATCTATACACCATTACACTAATACACATAGATACCTGAGGGACATTTGTGACACTCAGGATGTCGTCGATGCCTGGCGCCACTTAAACCCGACCTCTCTGGAAGGCACGCACTGGAATTCTGCACATGCCACATGGGCCAGAATAGACTACATCATGGTGAATAGGGCCTTAGCTCCCTCCCTGGTAGAGGTGCGTCATGTAGGCCGTACATACTGCGACCACTCCCCGGTGCTAGCCAAGTTTCGTCTACCGGATTTAATGGGTAGACCCCCGACGTGGCGACTCCAACCCAACATCTTACTTGATGATCTGTTTCGAACCGAACTGGGTCAAGAACTAGAAGATTTCATATCTCGTAACAAGGGATCGGTGGAACGGGCGGCCACTTTTTGGGAAGCACTGAAGGTCACAATACGGGGGTTCTGCATCTCCAAGAGCTCCGGGGTGCTGAGGGTCCTGCGAGATGCATTGCGTAGACTGGAGTCCACACTCCACACCCTGGAAACCAGCCCTGACTACGCTGACAACACAGATGCACAGGCGAAGTACCGCGAAACACTATCAGACTACACTTCCACCGCTGAAAGAGAGGTGAATTTCCGGGGCAAGTACTTTAGGGCTCGAGTGTACGGAGAGGGGGAGCGACCCGGTAAATCGCTGGCAGGAGCGATCCGCCCGCCGCGGGGCTCCAATTTTGTACTGGAGCTGGAGGGAGAGGATGGGACCCCTATCCGTGATACACACTCGCTTTTAGCGGCCTTCACTACACACTACTCTACGCTATATTCTACTACTAGGGTAGGCACACTGGACATTGGCGACTACCTTAGGGAGCTCACGCTGGGCTGGCTCTCCGACCGCCAACGGGAGTTTCTTGCGGAGCCAATAGGCCTGGATGAGGTTAGGGATGCGATCAATCAGATGGCACCGGGGAAGGCTCCGGGGCTGGACGGGCTGCCCATGGATTTCTACAAGGCGTTTATTGATATCCTAGCTCCGGTACTCCGAGAGGTATTCATGGAGGCACATGAGTCCGGCACGCTTCCCTCATCTATGCAAGAGGCTCTGATTACCTCCTTATTAAAGCCTGGAAAACCACCCCAATACTGCGACTCCTATCGTCATCTCTCGTTAATTAACTGTGACGCCAAAATCCTGACTAAAATACTAGCTAATCGTTTGCAGTTATTACTGGGAGGCCTGGTGTTGTCTGATCAAGCGGGTTTTGTTCCTGGTAGGGCCACCTCCAACAACCTTCGGACGCTTTTTTCCGTTATGCATAATGTAGACCCGGATTTGCCATTGGTGGCGGTTTTTTTAGACGCCACCAAGGCCTTTGACTCTCTGGAATGGGACTATCTTCACTGTATTTTACGCAATATGGGAATGCCACTGGGTGTTACGCGCTGGATTGATATCCTGTATGACCGGCCGTTTGCTAGGGTGGGGTTGAATGGGCGGATATCGGACCCCTTTGTAGTGTCACGGGGAACTCGCCAGGGATGCCCCCTATCTCCACTTCTGTTTGCGGTGGCGATGGAGCCCCTGGCGGCCCGGCTCCGTCAGCATCACCGGGACAAGGCTCTGCGCTGTCTTAAGCGTGAGGTCCTCTTATCCTTATACGCGGATGCCATCACGCTATACATCCGTGATCCTGCTACCAACCTCAATCCTATCCTCCGGGAGTTCATTCGCTTTGCGGGTATGTCGGGTATCCATATCAACTGGGGAAAATCCACTATATTTCCGCTGACTGCAGCCGCTCAGCCGTTTCCTTTGGACTACCCCCTAAGATGGGACATGGATGAGGTTCGCTACCTAGGCATACTTCTCTCCCATGACCGTGAAGAGCTAATGCGGATGAACTATGGCCGTACGTTTGAACATATCCAGGCTTGCGTGTCCAGATGGATCACGCTGCCCCTCTCTTTTGCAGGCCGCGCATCCCTGATCAAGATGGTGGTTCTTCCGAAGCTCCTGTACCTCTTCATGAATATTCCCTATTATCCAGGCAAATCCTTCTTTCAACTTCTGAGGTCTGAGCTTATTCGTCTGGTGTGGGGTGGAAAGAGGCCGCGTCTGCGTTGGGAGGTGTTGACTCGTCCGTTCGCGCAGGGAGGGTTCGACCTGCCGAACTTTGAGATGTACTTTCATAGTGCACAGGCCCACTACGTTCATCACTGGATTCGCCCCACTCCTTTCATGCCTCAGACGGCTGTGGAACACTGGCTGGTTGCACCTATTCCACTGGAGGGAGCGATACTCAGTACATCAGAGACACGCGCAACGTACCGCACCACTATTTCGAGCTCCATTCTGGCGTGGCGATATATTGCGCGGATAACCCACAGATCGCTACTTTATTCTCCATTGCTTCCCCTGGCATACCATCCCGGTTGCCCCTTTTACAGGAACAACTGTTCAAAAACTTTATGGCCAAATTCCACATTACGACATGGGGGGACCTTTATCATGACGGCCAATTCCGCTCCCAATCGCACATGTTCGCTGGCCTTGCACCCACTTTCATGGACACATTCCTCTACATTAGGCTTCGTAGTGGTATTCGTGCATTGACGGAGGAATTTCCAAGTGAACCACCCACATTAGAACCCTTGCACCGGATACTTAAAGCTCCCACTCCGGCACACGCGGTTTCCACCCTATACCACACTATGCGCTCTACACCAGACCCCTTACCTTGCAAGGCGCGTAACAAATGGGAGGAAGAACTGGGACTGCCCATAGCTTACGAACTCTGGAGCTATTGTTGCTTACAAACGGAACAAATCTCCTCCAGCAGCAGGTTCAGGGTGATTCACTACAGATTCCTACATAGGCTTTATTGTACTCCAAGATCCATGTGTAGGGTGGGCCTTCGGGAGGACGATCTTTGCTGGCGGTGCCGCGCTCCGGCGGCGGACTTTCTCCACATGGCGTGGGAATGCCGGGAAATAGCTAACTACTGGCAACAAGTATACTCCGGCATTTCAGAAATGCTGGATGTCCAGTTGGCACCCTCTCCGGTGCAGGCGCTTCTAGGTTACACCCAAACTATAAAAAAACCGTCACGCCGATTTGCCACTATTGCCCTCCTTATAGCAAAACGACTGATAGCCTGTAGATGGGGACGGGGCAGAGCTCCCAAATTTAAGGAATGGGTCAGAGACATGGTACACTGTCAAGACACTTTACTTCGATATGCAGAATTACTACCTTCCGCATCTAGGCCAACTGATGTCTGGGATCCCCTACGGACGTACCTGCTGTCGCACCCACAGACGTGACGGGCTTTCCTGCCCACTCGCCCCCTACCCTTCCACGTCACTATTTTTACGTCCAGAGACCCCACTGACTATACGGAGGCCGGGACTGCTTGTCATGGGCCGGGATGGATGTCATCCCTTACTGTAATTGGGGCTGTGCGGTGGGTGGCTCCCCCCTCTGTCCCTCGATTAGACGACGCACTGGGATGTGGGGTGGAACGGGCTATGCGCGCAACTGTGAGGTTCCTCGCTACGACTGGTGCATACTACTGTGGAAAACTTATTTCATGCAAAATGTTCAGTGATTGATGGGTTGTGTTCATACATGTTGACTTTCTGATCGTCCCTCTCCCTTACGCCGCAGCCGGCCCCTGGTGGGTTGTAGGCAGGCAGCTGTGTTCAACATTTACTCTCATTTTCATTTTAAGCCGCCGGCCACAAGATGGTTGTAGGCATGAGGCTGTGTATTCTGTGATCATGCTGAATAAAGGTTTTTTTTAAACAAAAAAAAAAAAAAAAACCTATACTTGAAAATGAATGGGTTTACCCCCACTGCTCCTGCGGTGGCTGTGCCTCGGTGGGGGTGCCACCGCTTTGATGGGTTAGACTCTAAATCACCTTGGCCTCCTGGTTCTCCCCTCATGGACGACCGCCCCTTCTGGGGGGTTACTTGGACCCCAACGGGGGCCCCTTGGTCCCCGTTTCTGGCAAATCACTGCCCACCCGACTGCCATGGATGAATGAACATTCGCTGCTGCCACTGCTGTTAGTTATTGCATTGTTGTTTGGGAGGTTTATTCATTCAAATGGCGCATTGTTTGCTTATTATTCAGTCATGGTTCTGTATTCTCTTTCTATTTTACACAATCGCTTTACTAGTTGCCCTTTTATTGCACATGATTGGGGTACCTCGAGATTTCCAGAGGCGGTACGCCGTGGCCTATGACAATGGCTCACTGTAATGTATACTGTTGGCTGTATAGAGTTATATGGTCCTCATCTATGTGCTGTTCCTCTGTGTGCCATTCTATACAATCCTGTGCTGTGCGATTACTAAATAAAAACAAGTTTGAAAAAAAAAACTATACTAGAGGATCACCTGCCAAGAACATATCACTAGACTCAATGACGCGCGTGTGAAAACCCATTCCTGGCTGACATGTAACCATAAACTTAACCATTCAATAAAACAAATTTCTACTCTGCTCCCCACCACACAATACCCTTCTACTTCAAGATTGGATCTCACACCTTGATGCTCTCAAATGTAAACCAATCACATTGAATGTGTGGGACTTACTGGAGGTAACAGGAGGGAACCTCTTTGAATTACCCTTGATAAGAACCTTAACATGCAAGCACACATCAACTCATCCATGCACAATGCATTTTTCCAACTGAGCATTCTTAAGAAGGTCGGACATTTCATCCTTTCTCCAGATTAAAAAAATGAAGTGGGAGAAGTGAGGCGCAGCGGTCAGAGTTGCTTATGGTTCCATCCCCGGCACCGGTGGCAGCTCAGCATCATTTCGACTCTGGGCAATAGCTCACTTAATTTCCCAACGGCCCCCAGCGCCTTGAAACCTTAAGGGGTGATAAGTTTGCGCTTTACACATAGAAATAATTATTATTATAGTGCAAGCCTTGATCATTTCCAAACCGGATTATGGAAGCGCACCATTTATGGGAGTACCTAAATCAGGCCTACCACTATACAAGGCTACCCTTAAAGCTGGAGTCATACTGCTAACAGGCAGAAGACGTTTCAATCACATCACACGGTCTCTCAAGTCGCTTTCATGAGGCAGTCGCTCAGTAAAGAGTGCTTATTCCTCCTTGCTGAAACCCTCAAGATTCCCCCCCAAAAAGAACTACACCCGCACTTTCTCAGAATCTGCACCGCAAATACGGAACTCACTACCATGGACGATTCAGTCAAACCCAGCGACCCACAACTTCAATGAATAGGTCAAGAAGAGCACCCTTGACATTTCTTGAAACACTTGTCAGTTTTGCGGCCCTGCTGTCAAAAGAAGTGTTGTTTCCAAGTCAATGAAAATTTTGTTTATCCGGCTTTTCTCTGTGATGTCTACGATTTACCATACAAAATATCAATGAGGAATGGATCACTTGTACCTGAGTAACCAGAGTTTGGTGTATTTAACGTATTTCAATCAAAAACCCTCATTCACGTCTCCAGGCCGTGAGGCGGTATATCTTGGTTCTCCGCCTTGTGAAATACGATTTACCATACGACATGCAATGCACTGAGTGATCGATCTCATATACCACAATGGGTTTGTGGTTTCTTTCAGTATGTACAGCGCTCTAATACCTTTGGGTCAAGTTTGCACTATATAAAACTCTGTAAATAAAATAAATAAAAAGGCAGTATACTGCTTGGCATGTAGAGAATTAGCCTGACTTCAGACTTTCCATAGATCTAGAGTGTTGTTGTGATGAGGTGGCCTCTGACTACTGCTTAGCTGGAATAAAAAGCACAACTTGTGAGGGGTGCTGCTGGAGTGTGAGGGTCTGCCTCTGCACCTTGCCGCTGTCTCACTGTGTTCTTCACTAGCGGCGCTGATCGAACCAGGAGACTCGTGTGCTTCCTCACCCTGCTTCTGGCACTCTTTGTTCTCCCATTAGCAGCACTAATCAGTGCCTGTGTGCCGTTGCAAACTGCTACGGTCTCTGCATGTTTCCTGGTGATCAGAGCTGATTGAGTGTGAGGTTCCATGTGTCTCCACACCCATATGGTTCTCTCTGCAAGCTCAGGAACTGAATGAACAAATGAATGAATGAATGAATGAAAAAAGACTTGTAAAGCGCAACAAATGTCTAATGGAGTCAAGGCGCTGATAGTAGTTAGTCTTCGGAGGGCAGAGAGAATAAGAAGGAGCTAACTGATACCCATTTCAGAGTGAACAGCCAGGTCTTTAAGGCCTTGCGAAATAAGGCCTGAGATTGAAGACAGGAAATCAAAAGGGGAAGCGAGTTCCACCACTTGGATGCAGCCACCGAAAAAGCTCTATCTCCCCATCTCGATTTCCTATACATAGAAGTAATTAAGAGATGTTTGCCTGAGGATTGCAGCTGTCTAAGGGGAATGTAATGTTGAAATAGATTCCTGAGTTGTTTAGGACCCCTGTTGTCCAAGGCATTGTGAACCAACCAAAGAGAATTAAAGGTAATTCGCGTGTTCACAGGAAGCCAGTGAAGTTTCCGAATCCCTTCAGAGATAGACTGAAATTTTGGGATGTCAAGAATCAGTCTGGCTGCAGCGTTCTGAACAAGCTGCAGTTTGGCAAGGACAGTCTTATTAATGTCCATGTAGAGGACATTACCGTAATCCAACCTGGACATGATGAGTACAAAGCCACTTGTTTTCGTGAGGTACTGTGTACCTCTGCTGCGTTATTGTACCAAGATGATTTGAATTTGTTATTTATAACTCTGTTATGAGTGCAAATGCCCCATTAGCCCTCTTGCCACCAATCTCTCTGCCATCAGAATCAGGTCTCTGGCTGCAAAAGTCTTGAAAGGTCTCTGACTCCACGTACAGCACCACCACAATAGGGTTTTGGTGGGCAGCAGACCATAGGGAGGTGTGCCCCCTGGGAGGATTGGGGGAGGTGGTACAGTCTGAGACTGCCAGGTTTGGGTTATTTTTTGACTCGTTAGGTAGCCCCCTTTGTTAATACCTTCAGCCCATTTCGGCAATAGATCACCATTTTCTCCGAGGTGACCTGGTGGCTGGTAGGGTTTGAAAAGGGGGGAAACAAGGCAGGGCAACTTGATTTGCTGGCGGCTGGCAGGAAGGCAGGGTCTGGCCAACCTATGTTCAGGGCCTTAGAGGGAGTGTCAGTCGCAGTGTGGACATGTTCTCCACCACATGGGGCTGCTCCCGAGTTCGTCGAGTGGCCCCGAAGGCAAGGGCGGGTGGCTCCAGGGTCGCAGAGGTGGGAGCGGTATCTGCATCAGTGCCCCAAACATGCCTGGTGAAGGTGGTTCCCGCAAAGGCAGCCAGTGGAGGAGCGCAGCAGAAGGCAGCTGTGCTCATCCTGCATGAAGGGAGCGGCAGTGTTTAAAGGCTGCACGGCACGGTGGCGGTGCCAGTGGAGAAACAGCAGGGAGGCGTGGGCCTAGCTACTTCGTGGCCCGCATCCTCTGTCAGTAGGTGGTTGACGGAGCTTAACAAGCCACTCGGGGAGCTCAGCCAGAGAAGCAGCTGGGCAGAGAGACCAGCATGGTGTCCAGGGGGCTGCGATTGGGTAGCCCACATGGTTTATGGAGGGGCCCTTGGACATTAAGAGATGGTTGGACAGGGCCCCCCAGGCCTTTTGAAACAATGGGAGAGGATATTTGGGTGGGGGAGGGAGCGGGGAGGGCTGCAATGGAACAGGCCCATTGGGGGGCCACTACCAGAGGGTAGGGGTAGAGGCGACTACTGCCCGCTTGAGCCCCAGTCAGGGGCGGAGGTACGGTCTCTGCCATAGTGGCTGCAATGTTGGAATGGAGTGATAAGGAAGTGGATAGGATAGCAGTAGACAGGCAGGGGGATGAACAAGGGTTGCACCTGGTAGATTGCCAATTAAAAAAGGGGAGTTGACCCCGAAGGGCCTACTCCCGGAATGAGAAGGTGAGGAGGGCAGAGCCAGCTACTCGGGGGGCACACAGGAAGGTGGGTGCCAGACTTAGATGAGGCTTTCCAGGACACTGCACAGGACAAGGTGAGCAAGGAGGCAGACAGCCTGCAGGCATCTGGAAATGCGGGGCAAGGTAGGTGGTGTTTGTTGCCTGAGGCAGGGTCACATTTTTGCCAATGGGGACCAGAAGCCAGCACACCAGACATAGTTTTCCATTTCAGGCAGCTGGGTCCAGCGCAGTAATGGACTTGGGAGGACACAGTGTGGCCTGGATGCCCTGAGGGGAAGTGAAGGCAGGGCATGATGGGGCCAGCCAGATGGCGTCATGGGACAGGGCGCTCACTGGCAGAAGTAAGTCTGGTGAGACCTTGCCGGTACAGTAGGAGGGAAGGCTAAGGACGACCCACTGCGAGCGGAGGTACGGGTCTGGACGGCCTGCCTCAGCAGAACAGTCAGGAGGGTCTTCAGCAGCCCGGAAAGAAATTTCTGACCCTATTTCGCTTTACACACTCATGGCAAGGCGCCAGTGCCAGGACCATCTTGCTCCGATTAGGCAGTGATTGATGGAGGTCGGGGACCATAGGGTTTTGGATTATGATGAAGATTTGGAGGGTCGGAGAGATTGTGGACAATGAATCACCTGTTGCAGTGGAACAGAGGTGGTGACAGCCATAATCTATTGGGGGATGATCCGGTAACCTGTCCATGCCTAATGTTTTTCAGGGTGCTGTCAGAAAGTAGATAGTGTCCAGCAGTATGCAATTAGAGAGAAGAAGTGGTCTGCTGGCTAGGTGTCAGGCTTTGGTGCGGGCACTGATCTTGATGCCAGATAAGCCAGGAAGGGTGGGGGAACACACCCTCATATGGTTTCACAAGGTGTGGATGAATTGGTGGAACTGGAGAGCGGTCATGTTATGTTATGCTCTCTTGCTATAGCACAACTAATAATCCCTGATGGAATATCTGGGTGCTTCATGTGCGACCAAGATGGCGTCTAAGTAAGACCTCGTTTGCCTACCTCCACCTCGCCTCAAACCCTCGACGAGTGCCGATGCCGAGTGTGGGCGAGAATGCGTGCTGGTCTTGATTTCTGGTCTCGTTGGACCGGCTGGGGTGAAGGAGAGCAAACGCCGATCAAGAAGCAAGTAACTGGAAAGGCCAAGCGAAACAAGGATTGTTGTACGTGCTGGGAACCTTTGGCTCTGCTGCTGTTGACAGTGGTCTCTGGCTGGGGAAGCTCCGACGGGGGCCGGCTGGGATCTCCTAGCAAACGCTGAATTCACTGGAGTGCATTGCGGGAAGGCTATGGCAGCGCGAGGAGCGCGGTGCAAGACGCGCACAATGATACAGCCGAATTTAGCTTCAGTACGGCACGAACCTGACCTGAAATCGGACACAGAACTGAGGATGTCCGACCAATGTACTGGTAAGAAGGGCAAGAATAATAACTCAAAAAATAATAAGACTTACGGCCTAAACAGCATAACTGCAGGAGAATCAGATGAAAAGCAGACGGTCATTACGAGTCTGTTCTCCACGAAGGGTATGAATACTAAAGTGGGAGGGCAGACGAATGATCTGACAAATGTCCCTGCTGTTAGTGAGAATGCTGGAGAAGTTCAGACATATATCCCTGATGTTAGTGAGAATGCTGGAGAAGCTCAGACGATTATACCGGAGAGCACGCCTAATCCAAATAACGTGAGAATGTCATGGGGGTCAAGCTGTGAGAATACCATATTGAGCGTACATGATACACTCGTAAATGCTCAGCAAGAGAAAGAGGAAAGGGATGAAAGTAAAGAAAGCAATTTGCTGCAGGCTACCCCTCCTAATAAAGACAAGACTGAGACAGAAAAAACAGAGAAGGAGTTAAGAAATGAGGCAAACTCCAGCTGCTTCGGAAGAAGGCATACAGGAAAATACCGAGATGGGCTACCTGTCCCCCGACCTCATGGAAAACCTTTTCTCGCTGAATGGGGAATCCGACGAATCTGAAGCTATGGATTCAAACAGTGGTAGCAGCGATGATGGTTGTGCAGACACCTCGACAAGTAATTGTAGCCAACAAGGGGTGAGAAGGGTGCCCAGCAAATCGAAGAAGTTTTCTGAAGGGAAAAAGAATGCTAATAAGCGGAGGGTGAGCTCGGATGGGATTACTCAGACACGCAATCGCTCTCCTTGTTGGGGTCACATGAAATGGAGAGGTTAGAAAGGAGACCGCAAAGGGGCATGGTGAGAAATAAGGATCCAGATCAGTCACCTGAACCCACATTATCCATGATCCTACAATCTCTAAGATTATTTCAAAATGAGGTAAAAACGGAAAATCGACAAGCCCGAGTAGCTGCTAAAAAGCTACAAGGCACAATGCGCAAAATTGGGAAGACATGCACTGAAATTGCTGAAAGGATGAGTATGGTGAAAAACCGGACGGAAGCTCTAGAAACCACAGTTGATGCCTTAAAAACGCAGGCGACTTCACAAGAGAGCTCTGTGAAAGACATCATGTGGAAGCTTGAAGAGGCAGAAAACCGCCAACGCCGTAATAATTTAAGGATTCTAGGGATCCCAAAGAATAGTGAAGGCAGCGATATTCATGCATTTACAATTAACTTGTTGAAAAATGCGTTTCCAGAACTAGTACAATGGGACTGGGATAAAGAAATCCAACGCGTGCACAGATTCCCGATGACAATTTCAAAGCGCCCTCGAAATGATCAAACATATCCAAGAGTTATATTAATATACTTTGGAAACTTTTTGCTCCGACAGGCGGTTTATGACCCGGCAAGACATAATAAAATACGAAACTGGGAGAATTTTTCATTTTTTGCAAAACCCGATTTTGCGCATGCCACAGTGGAGAGACGATGGAGGCTTCGGCAGTTGATCACACCATTCCAAAAAACAGGAGCAGTAGCTTTTCTCCAGATCCCGGCAAAACTGAAAGTAATCTCGCAAGGACGAACTCTGTTTTTCACGTTGAAAATACAAGCTGAGAAAGCATTGAAGGAAATCACAGCAGGGAAATCTGGGACTTCCGAGAGTAACCAATAGTTGCCCCTGTTGTTCTGTATCATTTAGATGATTTTGTGTAGAGTAATCTCTTCATTTTATTATGCAGTTGGGTCGAGTGGGTAATCCGGGGGGAAGGGGAACATAAAGGGGTTGGAATTTGTATATATACGAGGGATGGGTGGGTGGAGAATGGGTGAGGTTAGTTTAGACGCTATCACACAGGCTCAGGATTGAGCCTGGCGGCCTAGATAATGTTGGGGGGTGGGGGTGGGAAGGGGGAGGGCAAGGCAGGGGGGATTTCAGACACAAGGTGTACTTGAAAGGTGCAGGGAAGATGGGGTCAACAGGAATATAGAAATACCAAAGAAGGGCAAGTGCGGTTTAAATTGAGGGATATAATAACAGATAGGTATGGACGGGTTAAGTAATATCATGGCTAGGTTGAAAATTCTGAGTGCCAATATATGTGGTCTTAATCTTAATGATACGAAGAAAAGACAGTGAGTAGCTGTTGGATTACAGATGACTGGGGCTAATATCCTATGTCTACAAGAGACACATATCAAGGGCTCACAACGATATTTGCTCAAAACATTAGGGTATAGGCTTATTACTGCTACAACACAGGTGGTGCGAACCAGGGGGGTGGCTATCCTGGCAAAAGGGGGCGGTTTACAATTCACACGATCTTTAGCTGATAATTTTAGATGGTGGGCGATTACAGAATGCCATTATGACAGTGGGGAAATTAAAATAACATTATGTACAATTCATGGTAATGTTAGCGATGAGCCAGATGTACTGTCTAGCGTATCTAATGAACTGGTTCACTGGCCTCTCCCGTTGATAGTGTGTGGGGATTATAATCTAAATCTGCCAGGTGACTGGTCGTCGGACCCAGGTTTCAAATATCAGGGTAGGAAACCGAAAGTCTTCCAGGCACTGAAAAATATGTGCTTATTGCAAGGGTTGATTGATGGCTGGCAAATAGAGCATTCAGGAGATCCTGGATATACGTACTACTCCAATCCACATTCTCTGTATGCGCGACTAGACTATATGTTTGTTTCTAGCTCCTTAAGATCTGCCAGCACAATAGAAAAATTGCCAAGAGTGTTATCGGACCACAATCCTCTTGTGTTAAATTTAGTATGTGGAATAATGAAACCCAATGCGAAAATATGGACGTTTGAAACAACACTATTAATTAATGAGAAATATTGTCAACACATGAGGAGATGGATACCGGGATTCTTAGAGGATAATTTAGGTAGCACAGCAATAGATGTGGTGTGGGACGCTCTAAAAGCGGGTATCAGAGGGGAGACGTCACAATTCTCTTTTAGCTCTAATAAAGAGGCTAAACAAAAGATGGCTGTTTTACAACGAAATCTGGGTAGAGCTGAGGGAGAATTGATAAAGGCCATTCAGGAGGGGCGAACAACAGATTGCGAATTAAGCCGGGTGGCGACTGCCAAAAATCTTATTATCGATATTTTAACAGAAAAAGCGGTAGCCAAGGCAAAAAGCATAAAGAGAAAATATATGAATTGAATGAACAGGTGGGCCACCAATTAGTGGTCCGTACCCGAAAAGAAAATTCAGCTAATGTAATAAGAGAAATTAAGGATCCATTCTCTCTATGACTAATCTAGCTACAGGCAAAGCAGCGGGTATGGATGGAATTCCAACGGAGTTTTATGTCAAATTTTCATTCCAACTAAAAGAAATAATGCGGGATCTATTTGTCCATATCTTCCGGGGGGAGGCCACCAGCCTCATGGTCCTCAGCCAAGATTGTGGTCTTTTTTTTTAAAAAAACAAAGATCCTACAGAACTCGGGTCATATCGCCCTATTACGTTGATAAATGGGATGCTAAAATATATTCTAAACTGTTAGCTAGCCGATTAGCACCAATCATACATAAAATTGTATCTGTCCGTCAACACAGGTTTATTCCAGGGAGATCTACAGTTGATCATGTCCAAAAGGTGATCTCCCTTTTTGAATTTACGGAGGTGGCAGGAGACCCTATGGCACTTATACTACTCGATGTCGAAAAAGCTTTCGATAGGGTCTCCTGGAAATACCTCTGGGCTACGATGTTGAATTGTGGGATCAGAGAGAGATTTATTAAATCAGTGCAAATGTTATACGTTGAACCGTCAGATAGGGTGATGGTAAATGGGGTATTATCGGAAAAAATAATCATTACTAGGGGGACGAGGCAGGGGTGCCCCTGCTCCCCTCTTCTATTCGCAATTTATATCGATCTGTGAATCCACAGACTAGAAAATAACATGTTAATACCACCAATTTGGGCACGAGATCACGCGACAAAAACACTGGAGTATGCGGATAAAATTGCCTTAGTTACTAGTGATCCCATTAAGGCAATAAACACAATAGAACAGGAGGCCATAAGCTTCAGAGTGGTATCCGGATATAAACTACATTAAGGTAAAACCCAGATTATTCTTAATCATAAAATTAATAGTCATAGATAAAGCTACATACCTAGGGGTCAGTATAACTACAACAGTGAAAAGTATAGTTAGTAATAATGTGGAACCACTAATACAACATACACAAAAAGAACTGGTCCAGCTAAATAATCTACATCTAACTATAGGGGGCAGATGCAATGTGGTCAAAATGCTCTTTCTACCCAGATTTTTATATTTTTTTAGATAGATTTGCTTGGAATTCCCACCCCAATTGTTTAAGTCCATAGAATCTAGATTTATATGGGGATATAAGAGGCCACGTAGAACTCTCAGATTTATTACTTTACCTAAAGAGAGAGGGGGACTGGCAATGCCCAACTTTAAACTATATTATTAGGCTACCATATTAATATATTGCACAGAATTAATTTCCACAGAGATGAATATTAGAGTAAATGGCAATATCCCCACACCACAAGAACTTCTACTGGGTAGGGGCTGTGGAGGATGCCTCTGGCGACACGTTAACGACAGTTATTTCAAGAAGGTTACATTTAAGACCATCTCCGACATATACAAGGTCTGGAGCAATGTACGAAAACTGCTGGGCCTTGGGAGATATTCCCACTATACTCCATTATTTAATAATGAAGATCTCCCAGAGATTGTCAGGGATAGTTGCATGGATAGGTGGATAGAGGTAGGGATTGTACAGCTTGGCTGTTTTTATACTTCGAGTGGGCTGAAAACATTTGAGAAATTACGCAATGATTATGAACTTAGTCACAGGGACTTTTTTTAAATTTCTACAGGTTAGAGATTTTTTGACAAAGAAAGGGGGGTAGGATAAAATTTCAGGCAATTCAAATTATGGAGAACCTGCGTAAAAAATCTATCTTAACTATTGGGGAAGTCTATGAGTCTATGAACTCTCAGTACCCAGATGATATAGAGAAACAGATGGCTAACTGGCAGGTTAAACTTGGAGTGTTGCCCCAAACTCCCCACCGCTCTTATGAACTATCTCAGACTTGCTTAATGTCGATAAAACTACAAGCCCAATTTTATAAAACCTTTTTCTCACTGTATTACCCCCCGAATAAAATAGCAAAATGGGGGGCCGGGAAAGGAACAACATGCCGACGTTGCACACTGTTTGAGGCTGATATTGTGCATATGTTCGCCTCTTGCAATGCATTAACAAATTTGATCCACTAAATATCTGTTTTTTTATCAGAAATATTGAAAACAGGAGTAATTATCACAACGGAGGGAATACTGTTGGGTACAGCAAACGTTAGGCGGCCAAAACATATGCAAGGGTTAATTTTCGTGGCAATGGCTGTTTTAAGGTTATGCATTGCTTCAGCATGGCTAGACCCGAACCCACCGGTGTTCTTGCAACGGAGGGCCCGTTTTTTGGGCAACATGCAGCCTAGAGGTGGCTATCTATAAAAGAAAAGAGCGTAATAAACGCAAAAGAGGTATGATAACATGGGATCCACTATTACAGTGGATACAAAGCCATACTGGGGACGGATAGATGCTTCTGATAGACCCTTAGAATGATGAGGAATGTTAGCCCAGAATTAACTACTTAACATGAGATGCAACTGTAAAGTATATTTGATGAACTGCTCTGCTTCTCTGAATTGTAAGTCTTGTTTTCTTAATTATGATGAATTCTGTAAGTAAATTGTGTCACTGTTAGGGTACGGGTAAAGTCTGAAAAGGGTGGGGGTGGGGTCAGGGGTGGGGGGATGATGTATATGTATAATAAAAAAAAAAACAATAAAGATTTTTTTTTTTAAAAGGAATATCTGGGCACTTCTGCTGAAGTTGTGTAAGGGCCTGTTTGTCAAAGATATAGGGGTGGGCATAGAAGACCAGACGCCGGTGGGCTCATCGCATGTCGGAGCCAGAGAGGTGAGTGGTCTTTGTTAGACATTAGTGGCTGGCGAACATTTAGGCTCAGAGTTGGGGGACAAAGGATCAGACAGGTGGCCCTGGGAACAGTGCAGGAGAGGCTGATGTTGCCAGGTTAAAGGTCGGCACGTTGACACAATGGGTGGGGCCGTGGGAGGAGCTCATGGGGGACACACGGGGCAGTGGCAGCAGCAGTGGAGACACTCGGATCAGCAACCCTCACAGGAGCGATCGGTGTGCCCAGGGATTTTCTGGACAGGGCTCAGATGCCGCTTAGCTTGGACAGGCTGGTATACTGGTTGCAGTTTTATAGTCAAGGGTAAGATGCCAGGGTACTGTGAGGGGGGTTTTGTTGGGGGTTCAGGCTGGGATACAATGGCATACAGGTGAGAAGGCGGGCAAACAATCTGAAATCAGTTCGACAACATCCACAAGTGGTGCATGAGAAACTACTGAAGGAAGTACTGGAGGACAGGATGGCAGGGCCTTTTGACACTTGGCCCATGGACAATTTGACTGTATGACCCTTAAAGGTGGTCCCTAAGAATGGATCATTTTGAATAATCCAGCATTTGTCCTGGCCTGAAGGGGGTTTGGTGAATGATTTTATCTCAAGGGAACTGGCATTACTGTCTTACTGATTAGTAGACGTGGCAATAGTGGGGAGAGTGGTCTGTGGAGCTAAAAATGGTCAAGTGTGACTTTAGGTTGGGCTGGTTGGCTGATAGAGGCAGGGACGATACAGCCACAGTAGTGGCACCTTACTCGCTGGAACGTGTGACCGGACTCTTTCACCCCCTTGCCACGGTTACGAGACCGATGCCGCTCCTTCTGGCTGTGGCACATAAGTGCTTTCGGAGGGCTCTGTACCTCACTCGCGCTGTTGTTCCATACACGCCGGCAATACCTCTGGAGGGTTCCCCCGGAGGTGGAGGGGTGCTTGCGGCCCCTGCGCTGACGGGCTGGTGGGAAGCGGATGTGCGCACGCTGGGGGACCTGTACCGAGACGGTGAGCTTATACCGAACGAGACCCTAGTGTCGGAGGACGGGTTCCCACCCGGTGGGTTCCTGACACACCGCTCACTGATGGCGAGATTGACTTCCAAATGGGGGAACATGACCACAGAGCCTAGTCAGCACCTAACCATGCAATACCTGCACGTCATGGGGAGAGGCGGACATCTGGTCCGCTGGTTTGCGGCTTCGTTAAGGGAGCACACGGCGGTCAGTTTGGGCCCGCTTCGCGGCAAATGGGAACTAGACCTGGGGAGGCCGCTAGCAGACAAGGAGTGGGAGAGGGTCCTTAAAGGCCCAGTGCGTATCCCCAGAAACATGCGGTTCCGTCAAATCCAGCTGTTCATAGTACACCGGGCCTACCTCACGCCCGAGTTGATTAACAGGTACTTTCATCGCAATGATGCGCTCTGCCCTAGGTGCAGTGAGCTAGGGGCGGGGTTCTTGCACATGCTGTGGAGCTGCCCTGGGTTGGGCACCTATTGGAGAGTGGTCAGTGGGTTGTTGCAGGGGAGTGTGGGTCGTACCATCCCATTAGAATGACCCGAACACATTCTGCACCAATTTAAAAGATCACCCAAAGACAAGATAACGTCCCAATTCCTGGACCTGGGGCTCGTAGTAGCAAAACGCCTCATTACGAGGAGATGGAAGGCACCTGACCCACCACACGCGCGAGCATGGACCTCCTCATTTCAGGCATGGGCTAGGGCAGAGGGGACCGCCATCCGAAGGGAGGAAACACTGGGGCTGCGGAAGGAACCTATGGCGGACCGCTGGGAGCAGTTGCTTATCGAGCTCCAGCGCCTGGAAGGGGAGGGTCACACGGGCCACATGGGGGTGGTTGGAAATGCCTGCGCGAGTGACGGTGTAACAAGGGCTGCCTCGCTGACGGGATAGCATAGCATAGCCCCTACTACCTCTGGCCTACAGTCGGGACGTCTGCGGACACATGGGGGTGGTTGCAATCGTGGGGCATGGGGGTGATCCAGGGGGTGAAGGGGGGGGAGTCAGGGGTAGAAAGGGGGGAGCACTATACGAATACAACTGTTCACGCTGCCACTGTTATGAGTTCTTCTTTTGAATTGTAGGTAACTCCTCTGTTTCTAAGCCTAAATTGAGTGGGCGGCATAAGCTTGCATGCACGGCTAAGTGGCTGATATACGGTTGGTACTGTTAATCCTTAAGAGACTGCACCAGAGCTGATAATGAAGATGCGGCCGGCTCCCGAGCGGGTGGTGGTTGAGACATAATTCGCATGCGTGTTATATTAAATTGGCTATAGACCAAGTACGGATTAACAATTTGCATGTGCTCACGAACTCCTGTGTGTAATGTATGCTGCCAAAACGTGTATTCGTTAAAAAATAATAAAAACAGATTTGCAAAAAAAAAAAAATAGTGTGACTTTAGGTTGGCTTTTTTAATCCTATCGGTTCATCCAGAGGACCTCCAGCTCCTAGGAACTCAGTTTAATGGACAGTGGTATGTGGGCAAAGCACTGCCTATGGGATGCTCGATGGTGTGCGACTTATTGAGAGGATTAGTTCCTTATTCCCTTCTTGCAGTGGCTATTTACCTGGTTCATGGGGCATGCAGATGTGACACATTGATGGGCCAATTATTTCTTTGTCAGCCAACTTGGCTCAGTGGACTGCCAGCGGCTGCTTGTAAGTTTTCAATAACTCATTAAGAACATTGGGGTCCTGTTGGCTTCAGATAACACAGTGGGTCCCAGTACCGTCATGACATTTCTGGGGATTGAAATTGATCCAGTGGCTATAATGCAGATGTTGCTGGATATCACTCTGGCGAAAAACAAGTGAAATAGGTGCAGGTGCTGCTGGGTTATTTGAATTTCGATTGTAGAGTGGTGATGTGCAGGCAGGACTTTTTGTAGGTGGCTGGATCTGTCATTGTCAGGTCTGTCCTTACTCCATCACAATTTACGTTTGTCAGCTGGGTTAAGGGAGGCTCTTTGGATATGGCGCTTTTCCTAGATTCTCTCAATGGCATTCCCCTCATCAGTTTGGGTGAGGCAGTGTGGAACATGCAAATACTCTCGGGTGCTGCAGGTGACAATGGTTTTGGTTTGTATTGGCAGGGACTTTGATGTGCGGAGGGGTGAAAGAATGGGGATGAACTATTGCCTTTCTGGACATTTTTATGCTTGTAGTAACTATCACTCTGTGGGGAGATGAGTTGTCTCATCAGAAGGTGCTTTTCCCGATCGATAACATGGCAGTGGTGCAAACTACGACAGGCAGGCAGACAGGGACACACAGGCCTTGAAATTGTTACGGGTGTTTGTGTTGGGATATGTAAAGCATGAAAGTCTGTTCAAGGCACAACATGTTCCAGGAGTGGACAATGACATTGCGGATGTTTTGTCTTGTTCGCATTGGGAGAGGTTCCATGCGCTGGCCACAGAGGTGGACAGAGTCAAGAAGCTGATGCCAGAGGATCTCTGGACTGTAGGATACAAGGGACGTTACAGCTGGTGGTAGGATTGTTGGCTTCATTGACATGAAGGACTTATGCTCAGGCTTTGGTGGACTTTTTTGGCATCAGGTGCACTTCGCAGTGCTCCCAGGTGGCAGAGGACAAAGGATGTGGTCCAGTTCATTTTGTCACTGACAGTGAAGGGCCTGTTAGTAGTTACCATTGCAGGAAAGTTAACTGGCATAGTGTTTATGGGAAAGTTAATGTGGGGAAATGCGTCTTCTGGCACAGAGCTAGGGAGGAACATTTTGGAAGACTGGGCCAGGGAACGGGGTTGTGCATGTCTGAGAAGGAAGCCACTGACATGGAATTTGTTCTGCAAGGTTATTCTAATTGTACCAGGTGTGTGTAGGCATGCCGATGAAACAGCTTTGTTTACCACACTGATGACGTGGGTGTTATTCGGGGCCGTTCGGTGTCTGAATTACTGGGGGGGTGTACTGGGGTGTGCTGGGGCAATGTGTTGAAATGTGGAGCACAGTGAAAAGTGTGGTTGTGAAGTGAAGGTCCAAGACAGATCAGAGGTTGGGAGGTTGTAGGGCTACCTTGAGGTCTTACCCAATTGAGAGGTTTTTCCCAGTGTTCCGGGAGGACAGGTTGTGGGCCCTGGAGGACTGGAGTAGTGGAGGGATATTTAGACACTGGGGCAGTCTGGGTGTGTAGGCATTCCAGCTGCTCTCGCCTTTGCGGAAGGCTTTAGTGCTGTTAGGGAACCAGCGAGTGAGTATAGCACTCATTCTTTTCTAATTGGGGTGGCAACAGTGGCGGGTAGGAGGGGTTGGTTCCAGAAGAACATTATGCAGTTGGGGCACTGGTCTTCTGATTGTTATAGGAGGTATGTGAGAACAGATGATGATGGATGTTGAGATCTGGGTTTCATGATCTTACCTGTTTTACTTTTATTGTTTTGTTACAGGTTTGGTTCTGGGTCCAGAATGCGAGGACCTTGCCATTTGGATCATGGGTCACTCTTTTGTTAGGTGGACGGTGACAAGCAGCAATTAGGAGACACACGGTCAATTTGGGTTTTGATTCCTGGCTGATTCCAATTCATTGGCGTGGCACGGGGGTATGCGGTGGAAAGGTGTGTTGATATGTTTGAACAAGATGCTTAAGGGTAAGCGGTGTCTGGATGTGCTGGTGATTCATCTGGGGGAGAATGATTTGGTGGTGGAAAAGGTTTGGCACTGTTGAGAACCATGAATAAGGATTTGAGAGTGATTAGTGCTAGGCGAATTTGGCGTGTCCTTATAGGCTGCGCACCATTGGCAAAGCAAGGCACAAGATTAATAAACCAATGAGGTATTTTTGAAGAGAGCAACATTTTGGCAGTATTGAGCATGCAGATCTCAGATATGAGAATGTTGCCTTTTTTCGTGGGGATGGTGTGCGTCTTTCCCAGTACAGGATGGATCTGTACCTGCTGCAGTTGAGGGAGGTCTTGGCTAAGGCCTGAAACAAAGGGTTATAAATAAAAAGTTTTAAAAAGAGAAGAAGAAACGCTCATTGGAGGGAGGGGGTTCACAGAGAAAGTCTGGGGGATAGGCCTTTTCCTGAGTGGCGGTTGGCCGAGACGTTTGCATGGGGTTAGATAAGTTTATTGTTGTTGCCATCGGAGAACCAGGCTGAAAAGTAAACTGTGAACAAGTTCACATCTGGATGGGGCAGAAAATGAAAGGTTATAATATAGGATGTTAGTTTAGTTATAGATTATTAGGTGCATTGATAATCAGTAGGAGACGTTAAAGGTAACAATTCCAGAGTTTCAGTTACAGTAGGAATGTGTATAGTTACTGGGTTAGGTTATGTGGGGGGGGGGCGATATTTAGAGGTGGAGATATGCAAATGTAGGTAAAGTTTTGTATAGTGAGGCATTCGTTTTGTAAGGCGTAATGATCAGGAAAATGTGTGCTGAGCATCTGTTTCAATAAAAGCTGCCTTTTCCACACAAACTTTGGTCAGTGGTCTGTGCTGTGCCTCTCTCACCCAATAGGGTTTTAAGGGGCAGCCGCCCAGGGGGAGGTGTACTCCCCGGGAGGATTGGGGGTTGGTGGTACAGTTTGAGACTGCCAAGTTTTTACTATTTTTGGGATGTTAGGTAGCCCCCTTTGTTTATACCCTCAGCCCGTTCGGTCTATGGATCACCACTTTCTCCAAGGTGACCTGATGGCTGGTAGGGTTTGAAAAGGGGGGAGAGTTCCCGCCCGCCTGTGCTTCATCTTAGGGCTTGGGGGGGCTGGGTTGTAGACCGGTTTGTTCTTGAATGGGTGCTTTTCTTTGGAACAGGTGTGCAGGGGTTTAACATGGTGTATGGTTGTCGCTTTGAGACCGGTACTGTTGGCCGATAAGTTTTCATGGGTTTAAATACGTTTATTGTGGTTGCTATCACTGAACCAGTATGAAAGGGAGGCTATGAACAAGCTGACACCTGGAGGCGGCATGAAGCGAAAGATTACAATACAGGAAGTTAGTTTAGTCATACATTAATAGATGCAGGGATAAGCAGTAGGAGTGATTTAAGGTCACAATTCTTGAGTTTCGGTTATGGTAGGAATGTGGATAGTTACTGGGTTAGGTTATGTGGGGGGGAATACTTAGGGGTGGAGGTAGAGAAACATGTAGGTAACGTTTTGTATAGTAAGGCATTCGTTTTGTAAGGCGAAATGCAAAGACAAATGTGTGATGTGCACCTGTTTCAATAAAAGCGGCCTTATCCACCCAAACCTTGGTCAGTGGTCTGTGCTGTGCCTCTCTCACCCAAGAGGCGCACCTGCGAGAGAGAGCCTAGAGGCCCAATAATGGTAGTAGCAGCTGCCCACCTGTAGTAAGAAACATTGTTTCAATGGGTGGGTACTGAGTGCCTTCAATTTGAAAAGGAGAGTATCCGCACCTCTCATTGGGGTGCAATACTATGAATGGGAGAGTACTGGCACTTTAGCCCCATTAGCGCCTTCATAGCAGGATATACGATGCTTCTATAGAAGAAACAAAAAATCCCATGAAGCCTAAAATGGAATGAATTGGGTTAAAGGATCATAGGACATATATGTGAGGACAGCGCACCATGCGGCGTACGTAATTCATTTCTTTAGAACTTCAAAGGGCCCGCATCGGCTGCATGGAGGGTTTTGTTTGTAGCCGAGGAGATTGAGCCGCTAAATCAACTCGTTGCTCTTTCAACTGAGGGAGAATTCAGAATCCCATCAGAGCAGGGCGGCTTTGCACAGTAACTCAGAAGCTTGCATTCTCATGAGGGAAGACGCCTGTCTATTTGCCGCATTCTGATCTCGTTTCCGTGCTCAAAAGCTCGGGAGTAAGCCGATTTATAGGTAGGGAGTCTTCAGTGGTTATTTTTTGCTGCACTTATGTGGATTCAGGACTTCGTCCTAGGAACACGTGGGTTTCTAGAATTCTTGGCCAGTTCTTTTGTTTTCCAGAGGACATATCCAGGAGGTGATATTTTGCATAACAGATACAGCGTTAATCCACCAAGGGAGTTGGTGAAAAAAAGGCTCAAGAAACAAGCATTGGGAGATTGTGTCTACATATTTTCTTCTTTGATTTTGTAATTTACTGAGGGTGGATGGTCAATAATCCATTACAAACACTTTTCTCAAACACTGGTGTCTAATTGAAGTACAAAAGGGTACCCCCTGCTTCAAAAGGCAAGTATTGGAATCACTCAACTTGTTAGCACCTGAGAGGTGTGGAACTCAACCTGAGAGGTGTGGAACTCAACCTGAGATCGTTCTCGTCTGACTGCAGCCTCGCAGCCGATTGCAGACTAGCGAGGGAGGAAGACGCCGCCGGCTCCCGGCCCCAAGCCACCCTCCCTAGCCCGCTGCCCTGGCTGATCCCCACATAGCAGGGTCCCTACACAGCAACTGCAAGCCACGGGCGGCTGGCCGGCAGGGTGCTAAGTGCGGTCGAGTGCGGCAGAGCGTGGTTCTCTCTCCACAGCTGGCATCATGTCGCCTCAACTCCCAACCGCCGCATTAGCGGCAGCACCTGCATGGGGGAGTACTGTGGAGCACAGGTGAGCCTCGGCAGCAGGCAGACAGGCACTACAGCGGTAAGCGTTATACAGCAAATGGCAAGTGCAGACGGCGTTAGTCGGTGGCCGCAGTGAGTGTGTGCCCTCGGCGGTCTCACGAAGGCGGCCTGATCAGATCGGGCGCAGCCTGTTACCCGCCCTGTGAACCCCGCTTGCCTCCCCTCCACCTGCTCCCTGCTCCCTTGCTATCCGGCTGGAGATAATCCCACACCTTGGGAATAGTGCATAACCACGTCCTCCTCCAAAGGCCATATCCCTGCAATACCCCAGCATTAACAAGCAAAGGAACTCCATCAGCAGAAGTACACAAACGGAAAGTGACTGACGTGGAGTAGTTGGGCAGTTGGAGGAGCACCCTGGAGCACTCCGGCACCCCAGGGACCAGCCCCGGTTCAGCCGTTCGACAGCAGTCTAAGGTGGGGACCAACAACAGCAGACACGATTCGGGGGTGCGACGATTCCCACCAACACCCCGCTGCTATTCCTTCAAATCCTGGCAAGCCTAGCAAATCAATTAACTCACTGTGACCAATCACTCCACAGTACATTTGGCCGGTCAGCCTCTCAGCCAAACAGCCAAGCCCTATTAGCACTGCACTCCGCAAAATGGGTCCCAAAAGAAAGGGCTGACTGCATACGACCACTGAGGAAATTTCCAATAGTCATTCCTCTATCAAAAGGATTACTAGGAGCAAATCACTAACAGAAAGCCTAAACGAAATGCCTCAAGATGCAGAACAAAGGGGGATCCGGTACTTCTTCAAGAAAAAGGGCATCCCCGGCACCAACCAGGGCACCACCAAGTGCTGGCAAGTGCACTTAGCCCAGGACACATCATCTCATGGCCACAACCCGTACATCGTTCAAGAGAGCAGTTCCAAAGACTTTCACACTCAAGGGTGGCTCACCCCCCTGTGTGGAGCCCAGCAATGAGCAGGAAACGATTGACTCAACCTGCATGCAACTTGATTCCGTGCAGACCAATGGATTATCCAGTGATCAAACTCCTTCTCTACCCATAGATAAGGGGCAAGACTCCATAATTGGCGAGAACTATAAAACAGCTCTGATCAAAGAGGATCATGTCGCAGTGACAAGGGCGCAAATCCACCAGTCTAAAGGCCACTGCCACGGTCTAGACCTCCAGAATGCGGAGAGCACTGTGCCCCTACCATTATGCGTACACGCCCACGGTCGCATTCAGCTGACCTGTGCCTAGTGTCCCCAGCGGCAGGGGAGCTCACAGCTTCACTCCTCCAAAATATAAGCCAAAAGATTGAAAGAACTTTAGAACTAACCCCAAACTTGCTGGGGTTGGAGCTATTAGTGCCTCCACGGGTCTCCAACACAAAAGCAGACCACTACACCCTCAATGATAGCATAGACGCAGATCTGCAGAAATCATACAGTGCTGCCAATAGAACCCTACTGTGGCAGTCATCTAAGATGGAAGTCCAAATAGATCTCCTGCAATCGATTGCAGGCCGCCTAGTCAACAGAAGCTCCAGGGTGGAAGAACTGGAAAATAGGATCGCCCAGTATCTGGTCTCCAACCCGGGGGAATGTTCCTGTTCCTGCTCAATCCTCATGGAAAAATGGGCGTCTCTTCCTGAGGTCATAGCGGACATAGTAGAGATAGCCAAAGGAAGCAGGGAGAAGCCAACTTCGAGCAACACGGATGATAGGGTGACTGCTAACAGCTAGTTCCAGGCTGCGAGACAGACAGGAGTCCTATCCGGCCCGAAGACAACAGTTGGACCGGACAAAAAAGTGGCACACGGGATCGAGAATTCCGCCATTAGATCCAAAGCAGCCCAAGGTACACAAAGCTCCAACAGTAGGGGAAGAGGGGGTAGCGACGTCCTGGCAACTGACTCGCAAGAACTTACTCCTAGCAAAACGGACATTCCCGAACCTACTGTATCAAGGAGAGCAAAAAAAAGAAGCTGAAGAAACAATTGGGAAAAAAAAGTTAAGAGGGAGACAATCACAGCTATAGAAGACCGATGACCTACCCCCACAAGGGGACGCCAAAGCCAGCCAGCTCTATCCAATCTTCGTAGCCCAAAATTTGGACAAGAAGGACTCTTCCATCGCCCCGCCTCCTGGAGACCAGCAAACGCAGCCAATTTCATCAAGCAATCCCACTGTGAAGGGCCAAAAGCCACTTGCAAGTTCAGGCCGGCCCACAGGCAATGAAACAATAGCGGGAACAAGTTATGCACCTGCTGAAAAAACCTCCCAGCCAGCGATGGTCACAACACCGCCGTAGCCGGCTGGTTCAAAATCACTCCAGTTAAGCCCCGTGCACCATTCCGGCACCAGGAGCAATCAAGGCCAGAGCAAGAGGTCCCAAGTAGGATTTGCCATAAGCAAACAAGGAAGCATAAGCCTTGAATCAATCTCAACAGAGCACGCCCTAAGAAGGGGAAAAGCGCCCCAAACCTCGGGAACAGCAACAATTGTCCAGGAGGTAGTCCTCACCCCGAGATTCCACAGCACGGAACATCACGACATTCTGAACCAGAGCAACATTCTTCGCCTTTTTAAGCATCTTGCCACCCTAGACCAGATACAAACTGGGGATCTAGAATGAATAAGATTCCTGAGTATCAAGGGGGACACACATAGCGACTCAACAGTGGTGAGCCTGAAGCAAAAGGAAATACAACAAGCCGTCCTGAATAACTCCACACAACTCGCTGAGTGGGGCATTGATGTTCAGACTCTGTCGCACCCAAAATATCCACATGTCTTAGCACCAGATAATGGGGGCAAGGGTCCTTGGTCGGTCCTGCACGGGACAAACAGCTTAGGATCCCTTGGCAGAAGACGGATGGGCTCCAAGGACCCCATAGGAATCAGGATTTCATGTCGTAACAACCATCGGGTCATCTACGCAACCCCCCTCGTACTGGACCAAACTGGAATTTCAAGAAGATGGCAGCAGCATCCCTAACAGCCGCGACACCAGGCCTGGCAGGGGAGAGGAGAGGGGAGGAACACCTTCTAAGCAACAATTAACCATAATCTCATGGAACATTGCAGGGATTAGTAAAATCTGTGAAAATGAAAACTTGAGGCAGTTCCTGAAAACTAGAGCCATACTCTGCTTTCAAGAGACGTCGGCTTTGTCTAGCACTCCATTGGCAGGGTACAACGAACACTATGTTCCAGCAACAAAAAGGAATCTCTTTGGCCGTCCATCTGGCGGTCTATCAGTTTTTATAAAACATGCAAGCACCCTCGCTGAGACAGATATCTATCTGAACTCATCCGGGTTGCAAGCTCTACAGATCGGAGGCCTAACTCTCAACTTACATCCAATGCGCCTTCTGATAATAAACTGCTATATCAACCCGGCACAGACCACCATGAAAGACCAGATGAAGGCACTGTCGTGGAAATTAGATGACCGTTTAAATAAATACAAATCTCACTAGGTTATCCTAGCTGGGGACTTCAACTTGAAGGATCTTGATAAAGCCGAATCTCCCCCTCAGGGTTGGGCAGGGCTGCACCCCTTCTTGACCTCCTCAATAATCACAAGCTGACCACAACCCATGCATTGAAAGAAGCACCCTCGAATTCCTGCCATCCCCAACCGACCTTCCGGGACATTTCAAGAATCAACCACATCATGGTCAGTGAAGCAATACGGCTAGTTTGGAAGACTTTGTAGTCGAGGATAGGACGGAAAACGATCACAGGCCACTAAGAGCAGTGTTTCAAGAGTCAAGAGGGGATGAAAAACATATTGTCCTGAGGAGGATCTAATGTTCAGACAAGATAGGCAAGAAGCTCCAAATCTGGTTGGATCAGAAACAGGAAGAGAGCTCATCAACACCGCGCTCACCCATAAAGGACTGGGAGAACACTGTAGAGGACCTACAAGTGAAGACGGGTCACCCCCAGTCACAATGCCCCAGGTCCAAAGTGCAACCAACTGTTGGAAGCATTTGCCCAACTAAAGATATACGCGAAGATAAACGGCTCCTGCGCAGGGCCCTTGCAACAAAGAAAAAAGGGGGCAGACAAATGGAGGGTCCTTCGGTCGCATCACTGAGGGCAGCCCTAAGGAAGAAATTGTGGGAACACAAAAAAAGCCCACACAAAGAGGGAATGGCTCAAAGTCTTCTCCCTGTTTAAGCAGAAGAATCCATCAGGATTATGGACACACATAAATCAGCTGAGCAGCAGAGGAGTCCTAAGAGAAAACGGAGTAGAAGAGCAAGACTGGCTGACCCACGTGAAGCAATTATATTCAATTGCCCTTTAAAACAAAGGCAGCTCAGAAGAGACCAGCCGTGGGGTGGGACAACTTCAGCAATCCAGTACAAAGCCAGGAGAAACGACCCCTAGCCCTGGCAACTCCCCCATGGGTCAGAGAGTCCAGGCTGATGTGCACTGCACACCGTCAGCCCAGATAAACCCTCAAATGGTCATCAAGACCCTCAACAACATGAAGAACGACGGGGCTCCCGGGCCCAAAGGAATACCTGCACCGGTCCTCAAAAAGCCCCCCGACTTTTGGGCAACAATTCTAACTCCTCTTTACAACTATACTTTTTCGAAAGCTAAAACCCCTGATTCTTGGAGGGTCTCCATATTGGTCCCTATTTTTAAAAAAGGGGATTGTTTAAAGCCATCAAATTACAGGCTCATCGCCCTGCTTGATCTCAAAGCCAAGGCCTATGCACGCCTCCTACTGAAGTATCTGGAGACTTGGGCTGAAAAAAAAGTATCATTCCCTTCTATCAGACCGGCTTTAGGTCAAAGTCGTGGACCATGGACAATGTACTGGCGCTAGCGCACCTATCAGCACAGGCAGCAAAGAACAAAAACCCTCCACTCTTCTGCTGCTTTGTTGATTATAGCACAGCCTTCAACAAAGTTGTACGCAGAAAATTATGGTGGAAACTAGAAAACTGGGGCATTCCACCAAACCTCCTGAAGGCAATTAGATCGCTATACGAAGACACTTGGGTACGGGTTAAAACAAGCACTGGCACAGTGTCCCCCAAAATAACAACGAACAATGGGCTGAAACAAGGATGCGTGCTGGCCCCCATCCTTTTTAACTTGTACAGTGCAGATTTGGGGGACGCCCTGAAAGGAGCCAGCCTAGTAGCACCAAGACTAGGAACCGTGAGGCTGGCGGTGTTTCAATTCACCGATGACACAGCTATAATGGACCACACGAAGGTGGGCTTACAAAGAGCCCTAAACGCACTGAATTGCTTCAGTAACGAAAACAACTTGACAGTTAACCAGGGGAAGACCAAGGTCATCATCTTTGGGAGCTACCATCTGAAAAAGAAAGCACAGTGGCTAATGGGAAACCTGCAAATTAACACAGTGGCTTCATATAACTACTTAGGGGTTTGGCTCACGGAACGGGCCAAGGCGAACGTCCACCTTAAACAACAGTCCTCCAAGGCCAGTAAGGTTACACACCTGCTAAAGCAACTGAGTCAACACCTGATAAGCCCATCTGCCGGACCAATATTGACCGTCTTATAAGCTAAATTGCTGCCAGCCATTAGCTATGGCCACCTGGCCTTGCCTGGGTCACAGGACACCCTCCTCAACTCAGCCCAAGCCAAAGCATATAAATCAGTGCTCCTCATTCCGAGGTCAGCGAGGAAATCAAGGCTAAGATTGGAGCTGGGTTTGGCAAGGACAGACTTGATGTGCCACGGGGAGATCATAAAGCTATATCTAAGGATTCTAAGGGCTCCAGCCAATTCTCTAAGACAACAATTGAGATCTATCTTCGAGGGGCCACGCTCGGCCTGGCACACCAGCCTTTGCAAAGCGCTTAACATACCGAAGATCGAGGAAGAGAGTATACCGCTGCTGAAAATCCCACTGAACGCTTGGAAAAAAACTATAAATAGACAAGTGCGTGAAATATCTTTTGATCTTGACTTCAAATCTCTCCGCTCAAGCTCCCACATAGACCCACTTACCAACTCTTACATGGTAGGTAAAGCACAACCCTACCTAAGAGAGGCCCTCACACCACAAGCCCAAAGCAAAATTATTTTCATGAAACGAAGCACACTAGGAATCGCCAATTTTAATCCTGTATGGGCCCGCAGGGGGGAAACCACAAATTGTAGAGTGAATCTTGGTTGCACCTCCTATGCTGCTGCCCCAACCTCAACAACGAACGCCGGCGACTCCTGTGCCAGATTTGTATCACCAACGGAAAAAAGTCTTGTAGTGAAGCGTCAGCCTTGTGCTTTTCCACAACAATCACGGTGACTGGGGAAATTCACACATCAGATCAGGATCGCCCTAAAGGCTGCCAATGAATACAATCAAACTTCAGTGACGAGCACTGCAAATCCAGTGGAAGAAAGCAGTCTGGCCCCCAACAAGCACTGAGGCTCTTGCCCCTCTTCACCCACCCCATGAAGATTGCACTATTTTATGGATTTTAACTGAAGTGCCAAGGTGAAAAGTTTATAGGCTTTTTAAGTAGACTATTTTTATGGATCATTGGGGGCTCCACAAACTTGTGCAAGGGCACACGATTATGACTTCAAACCCAGGTGCCGGCTGATCGAGCGGGCGCCGGGAGGGGGGCGGCACATTTACCCAACATAATCTGAAGTTTTTACCATTTTTAGTCTTTCTATTTTTCTATTTGTCGATTGCTTTTACTGTAATAATTTTAATTAATTGTACAGTCAATAAATAAATTCAAATTCAACTAGTTCATTCATTTCTTTAGATTTCATGAGAGTAGGAAGTCTTCCTGTGTTAACCTTCGTTTATTTTCTCTTTTCAGGTCTCCCTTTCCCTACTACCTTTTCCCTCGCTTGATTGATCTAAAAATCTGTTCATATTTGATTCTCAGAGTTGGGAATACCAAGAGGTGGACCATATTATTCGTCACTCTGATCCTGCGGAGTTCTTTCTTGTGTACAATCGAGAATCTGATCAAGGATGCAATACTTTTAATGGAAGAGTACCAATATTTCTAAGCAGGAGATCAAAATGTACAATGGAAGAAAATCAGCACTTCTCGGCATGGGGCACAATACTTTTAATAGGCAAGTACCAGTAGCCCTTCTCAGATTTGCAATATTCTCTATGGGAGACTAATGTCAGTTCTCTATAACAAAAGGGATCCCGGGGAAGCGAGTACCTGCGCTTCCATATTTCTATTTCAACCACTGATAAAAGCTGAACACACAAATCTGCTTCTAGACACACCCATACCCAAGCTTTGCATACCCTGTCCATGGCCCTCATAAAACCACTGTGTGCACATGTCGCTTCAGAAGACTGCAACCCTCAAAATAATGCACAGCATCATGGGGCAAAGGCTTGCTACAGAGTAACTGGCCTGATACCTATTTAAGGAGCATGACTAGGAGAGGTTGAAACTGGAACAAATGGAATAAACTGGATTTCACAAAGTTCACCAGAGAATATGGATGCTGGTTTCTGTTTGTTGTCTTCTCTATCCCCACTGAATGCCCTATATCCTCCAAGGCCACTAGAATTATTCAGCAGGGAAGGAGCAAATCGTGTGGCTTGTTTAACTAAATTATGCTGGAATAAAAGGCAAATTATGCAGCATAGTGCAGCACATTTGTTAGTATTACCTCATTATTTGGGATTTTTTACACATGTTAACACTATTTGGGGAAAGTTTTCACCTCCATAGTACCACTTTGATACTCAAATGCAGAAATAAGCAACAGAAAGGTGGCCAGTCAACCTTTGCAAAGGGACTTCCATTGAGCACCAACACATGTTGCTGGGCATTTAGTAACTTTTGATCCATTTGAGCTAGAAACATTTTTTGTTGTTGAAATCTGCAGATTATAAATCAGATAATGCATTATGTGGCAAATCTATGATTATGAGGAAAACATGGATTGCCTTTGCATTCGTTGACCTGAGGGCGTTTTGACCAACCTTAATAATTGCGGGTCAATCAGATTGAACAAAATAGTGTGTGCCCACAGGAAAGGAAGGTTGCAGTGCGATTTGGGTGGAATTCTGCACCTGGTGGTGTGAGACCATTGGACTACATATATAGTCCACCTTTGCAGACTTGGGTGGATAGTACAAAAGGGTTTTCCTTTTTGCTGGTTCATGAAGCAAGAAAGTACTGTTTTGCTTACTGAGCATGGAGTATAGCAGAAGAATATAATATGGAGAAAGCTGTGCTTAATTTGTGCAGGGGTTGCAAGTGCTGGGCGCTGTAGTTCGTATGTGGGAACATGGTCTTATTTTTCATTATCAGACTTTCTTCTACAGAGAGAGAGAGAGAAAGGCTGAAAAGTTAGAAAGAAGAAGGAAGAGAAAGAAATGAACACAGTGATCAAAGAAGAAAACTGGACTAAGAAAGAAACTACAAGATTGAGATAAAGAGTCAGGAATGGTAGGGTGGTGGAAGAAGGGGGCGTGAGGTGGAATCAAAACGAGCAAACCTCCCATGTACCAGTGCAGGACTTGGGCTCATAAGAGAAACTCAGAGGGGATGGGGGCGATGTACATTTGACAAAAAACAGTTGGATTGATTTGACGCACAAGCTTTGTGATTGTAATTGACGAAGACACACACATAACTCCCATAATAGATGTATTTGAATGTTTGCAGTTTCTTTCTTCCATACCAGACCTGAGGGTGCTGGAGTGCCTTAAAGTAAAACATAAAGGTACAACTGAGATATAGATCTACTCACAGCAAGACGAATATCATGCAGTCACTGACAGACACAAATAAATCTCCCCAGAAGCCTGTCCTGGCAGGAGTGGGAAGTCAAGGACAACAGAGCAGGGTGGCAGAGCCCTCTACAACACCTGAAACCCGAGGGCTCACAGCTTCTGGGTCTTCGCAGGTTGCAAGTGCAACCCAGAGGGGGAAACATCCACAGGACCACAAAGCAGAGCTTGAAGGTGTGCTTGAGCCGGTAGGTACTCTAGGCTCTTCCTGAAGGCTTCGAAGAGGGGACTGATGCGGACCTCAGGCGGGATGGAGTCTCATACCCCCCTGTGCCTTTCCATTGAAGAATAGGAACTCATAAAACATATAGGCATGGAATGTGCACCATTCCAGTAGAAACGGAAATAAACACTTTTTTCGAGATGGCCTCAACCTTCCTATTTTTATGCATATATACCAACTACCTTTAGTTATTATTAAGCTGGCGCTGCGAAGCTTGTAAATCAAAAGGATAAACAGCAATGTGATCAGAAAAAGTAATGAGTGCCACAATCGGTAGGTAAACCATTGTGCATAGGTTCCTTCTACGGTTCAAGAGAAAGACTGACGTTTTTAGGGCTATTCTATTGTTGGAAAGTGGATTATTGATAGGGGCAAATGTAGGTCTGCCACTGGCAATAAGGCCACTAACACATGTTAGGACTCAGCATAGGTCTTAGAAAATTATTCCTATGCTCAACCCTTGGTAACGTGGCTGCGAGCAGACAGGCTTAACTTCAAAGACAGACATGTAAAGCATTTAAAAACACCATTTCACTAAATAGTTAAGACACAACACATATTAAAAATCCAACACCAATTTATAAAGATAGGGAATATTTTTATCTTTAATAACACCAAATCGACAAACATTCAATGTAGGGAACCGGAGATATGAATTTTCAAAGATTTTATAAAATATAGCACTAAGAAGATTATAGCACCATATTGTGATACCTGTTCGCAATAGACCGGACCAAAGTCAAAGTTTCAGTGGCTACAGCTCCCGGTCTCAGTTTCTACCTTTACACTTAGAAACTTTTCTGGAGCTTTTCTTCCAGAGGTCCTCAAAGCTCCCAGCCAGTTCGGATCTGATGAGGGTTCGCCGGCTTGACTAGTGACGAGGTCCCGGTCAACTTCCCTGGAGCGGACTTAGAAAATATTTCAAGATTGCTTCAGCGAGACAACCCAGGAATACAGGCCAACACGCGATGGAAGGCAGGCGGCTTGGCTCTCGCGGTTGCTCCCGGTCACCTTTTCTACGAGCGGACGTAGAAATTTTTCTGGAGCTTTTTCTTGCGGGGTCTCTCGATGCTCCTCATGTAGCCAGATCCGTGAGGGTTCACCGGCTTCAGATTTCTTTTAGTCACGGTCAGTGTCTGGAAGTTGAAGCTTTGGAGCTTTAAGCGGGACAAACCTGGTTGGCGTGGCCGGCTTGCGGTTGAAGGCAGGCGGCTTGGCTGGCCAGGTTGAGTCAGTCCCTTTATGGAGCTTTTTTTTCAAAGTTGCTCCAAAGTTCACCAAACTTCTTGAACTTCTTCCTGAAGTTCCCCAAGGGGTCCCAAAGTGTCTGAAACTTACTCCAAGGGTCTGGAAGCTCCAAGATGGTCCTTGAAAGTTGAGGACGTCAGTTGCCACAATCCACTGGTACAAAACCCTTACAAATCCACTGATGGTTCTCCAGGGTGTAGTTTTAATTGGTGATGTTCCAGTTGAGCTCTTTTAACCTGTAGCTTTCAGGGAGTCCACTCTTAAGTTCTTTTTCAGCAAAATAATCCACAGGGCTGTAGTTTTAGATGGTGCAGTTTTCAGAGGTCAGGCCTTAGAAATCTTTGCACAGCAAAACGTCTCAGCAGGGCACTTCTTGCTTCAGTAAGTTTCAAGCAGCAGATCTGGAGGGCTCTGCCCCTCTCTGATACTTATTCCAAGTTCTCTGGGTCATGCAGAAGGTCACTTCTGACCAATGGGAGCAGGGTTACTCCTCAAAGTTATGACCACATCCTGTAGAGTGTGGCATTATTTTGTCCCAGAGTGCATCAAATCTTCCAAATCCGTGATGGCTTATTTCCCCGCAAGGCGGTAAGAGCTGGCTAAACACACCCCTAGGATGACTAATTTACTTAGACTCTCCCCCCCTGCATCTGCTCATACCTTCTTTAATCCTACCACCTGCCTAAGGTGGGAAGTTCAGGGCTGTAAATGACAATGGTCTCTACTTTCCCCTTTGAAGAGCATAGTTTACAACTCCTCCCCCTGGCCTGGCATTCCTATGGAACAGCACACTGCCCTGCCAGCAGAGCTGGTTAACCCCAGGGGCTCTTTATCACCTCTTCAATGCAGCCTGGCTAATCCACTTAACTTTGACCAATCAGGACAGACCACTGGAAGGCTGAATTTGGACTTACAAACAGGAAAGTGTTATAACTTATTGTATGTACACTTTAGGAGAAATTCAACAATATGATATTGTTGGATTTATGAATACCATTCTGGGAAGTCTTTAAATGGCATTTCTATCCCTCTCCTATCAAGAGTTATTAATCAATAACTTCCTACCATGTTAGCCTATGTAACAGGGGATTTGCAATGGAAAAAATACCTTGGGCCATTTTTCCAGCACCAGGACTTACAAAAACATATTTTATAAGTACTTGTCTTATATCTACAGGAACCCCACCCCATGTGCAACTAGGGGAGACTTTAGGTATTCTGAATCTGTAGAAATGTCACAGAATCTCTCTCTACAGTGTTTCTAGCATCAAAGTCGAATTTGAGTAGCACTGTACCACAATGTGGGGAGTGAAATGTGAAATTTCACTTCACCCAGGCATATAAAACTCATTTTATAAGGGCGTACCTTATGAATACCTGACCCCCACCCCTGGGATACCTAAGGGAGGCCCTGGGGGTCCCTAATATGCCAAAACATTGTAGGTTATCCCTTTTTAAGTGCCGAAAACACCAAAGTCGAGTTTGGGCACAATTTACTTTTTAAAAGCAGTCCTGGCACCCAGTGCTGCTTTTAAACTGACCTCGGGCTTCAGCAGTGCACACATTCAAGTGCAAAAAGAGCTGCTGGCCTTTAAACTGCTATGCCCCAGGGTACTAGGGACTTCTAGGTAATTTTAATCCCCATGCCCTATTATATACTAGGGGCTTATAGGGGAGGTCATGCCAATCACAGGGGTACCCCACCATACCATTGTGTACCCTAGTGTATGTAGGTGTTTTAACTGTATTCTAATGTGTCTCTTTCAGCTTAGCACTGGCCTTGGGCCTGGTTAGGCAGAGCCCAGAGTCAGTCACAATCAGTTACCACCAGCATCAGTCATCAAAAGTTGGGGATGCCCAGGGCACAGGATGACTTTGCCACATCAATAATCTATGCATTTCAATGGGACATTTTATGGAATTAAGGGCTTTACTGCCCTGTGCTCGGCGGGCACAAGGCAGTAAAGCCCTTAATTCCATAAAAGGTTTATTAAACATACATTACTAAATACTTCACAGTAATTTGCAAATATGTACATTGGCGCAAATACATTTTAAGGCATGGGCAAAAGGAGCTCTGGCCCAGGGCCCCAGCCAGAGAAATATTGTGTTTAAGTTTCATGCAACATCCATAAAAAAAGAGTCATTTAGATCAGAAAAGGACCGTGCATATTCATAAGTAACAGACATTATCTGCTGTAATAATAGTGTGCTGCTGCTGTATTGCAATATTGATAACATAACTTTTTTTTCAAAGCAGGTTGAGGAGTGCAGGGTGCCTCGCTGGTCCCTGGAAGGCCAGAGCTGCTCCGCCGTCCTACAAGGCGAGCAGGGTGGCTGTGGATGCTATTATCGCTGCTAGGATTCGCACCACTTACCCAGCTATCCGCCGTGAGGGGAACGGCCGCAGGGGTGTGCACCTGGGACTCTGCCTGTGATCGCTTGACCGCCGTGAGGGAAACGGCCGAAGAGGACTCAACCTCCCAGCATTCCAGTGGCCTCTCTGGGCGCCTGCCTTAGTGGTCATCAGGCGGCGCCCGTAGGTCCTTAAAAGACACGCAAATCCTCCGCAGCGTCCCGTCCTTGCCCGTCTGTGGCCGGTTGAGGCTGGGCTGGGCCCATTCTCTTTCGCCCACTGACTTTGCCGGATGATACAGCTACTTCAGGTTTATATTGAATCAACTTGCATTACTAGGGGCATACATTTTGTTTGTGCGTATATTGTTTTATTTTTTTGGGTTGTGTGGTGTATTTTTATCTAGCATTATGAGTAAGAGAAAGGCTGAGGGCAGGTTGGCAGGGACCCTGGACGATTATTTAACAAGGGCCGAATCTGTTATTAATGATAAAATTTTAGCTGTGGAACGAAGGCTATCTTTGGATCCTGTTTCAGTATTGCCTTGTGTCGTGCCCCTAGCATTACATGATAACCCTTCAACTAGTCAATCAGGTAATTGTTCCCCGCTGGGTCTAGTAAGTGTGTCACCCAGGTCCAGGCTCTCTGTTCCCTCTTTAATTGTAAGTTCCCCTCCCAGCCCTGTCATGGTAACCACTCGGGCTAATCAACGGGTAGTGGGGACTAAAGTTAGTGAACCTCCATGCAAGAAAAGAAAAGGACGGGGTCCTCCTAAGTCAAGTGCCCCGAGGGTTGCCCCTCGAACTGTGGTGGTCCAAACTCATGTGCAACCTGTTGCCCCCGAAAGTTCCAATCCTCCGCATCCTGTGGCCCAGCAGAGTTTTGAGCCCCTGTGTTCTCTATTCAGGGATCAACTAGTGTCTCTCATTCAACCAGTTTTAAACAAACTAGACTTGGTGGTAGAAAGGCTCAATCGTATTGAAGCCTCTTTGGGAAGTGCACAGTTGATGGCTGTTCCATTACCTGTGTCGTACAATAAGGAGGGGGTTTGTCATGTTGATGAGGGGGTCCCTACTAGTCTTTTAGATGGACGATCTCAAGCAAGAAATCCACAGGTCCCCCTAATGCCCAGTGCTCATATTACCCGGCCATTGTCCCCACCTAATATTGCCAGAAGATCGTTACCTAATCAACAGATTACGGGGAATACGTCAAGATCGGTTGCCCCAAATTTAGAGGATTCTGAAGCGCCCATAAGTCTGCATCTCCCCCCAGAAGCAACACCGTGTACCGTTATTCTAGCTAGAGTCACTCCTATATCAGATAAGTCCAGAGAGCATTGGTCTAACCTTAAAAATAAAGCTCTGTACTTTCTTGGAAATAAATTTGGGGATCGTAAATCTCTTTTTGAAGAATTCAAAATGGTTAGGCGGGTATCCTGGGTTGGCCACTCCCAGAAGACCTTGGTAGGGGACTGTGTGGTGTTGAGTTTCAGATCCCCTAGATTGGTAGAACACTTACTGGAAATGGCCTCCCACCAGGCCCCATTTCAAGATGGGATTATGATTTTACCCCTTGGTTACTTCTAGAGGCCTGGAAGGGTCTTGCCCCCAACACAGCAACGTGCTTTGTCTGGTGCCCCAGTGCTGGGCTTACAGTCCTTTGCGCAAGAAAACCACTTCTCCGCCCTATCCACTCTAGAGGAAAATGACTGACTGTGGGATGGTTATAACCCCCCTTGGACTAGGGAAAGTGGGAGTTTACTGGCCTTTTGTCGGGAGATACCTGATCAAACAAACCAGCTGGTTCAAGCTGAGGAAAATCTCCCAATCCTACAATCTGTACCCGCAAACTCTCCTAGTGTATCTCCTGTCACCCAACCTATTGTGTCCGCCCAGGTGGTGAATAATTTCCTCTTGGAACATTGCCGGCTTGCTATCTAAACAGGCTGTTCCAGATTGGGTGGACTTTGTTGATCAAACAGATATTTGGTGTTTTCAGGAGACCTGGGCGGTCGATCCCGTATTTAGATTAGGGTATGTGAATTACTCTAAACCTGCCTCTAAGGGATCTAGAGGCAGGCCGGTGGGTGGCTTGTCTATCTGGGTACGCCAATGTGAGGGTATCACTGTCGGGGAATTCCCGATTGACAACCCTGACATTTTGGCTATCAGGGTCACTTCGACTAGGGGCCTTAATTTGCTGATATTTAATATCTATGCGAGGGGTCTCCCTGGAGGCAAATGCTCTCCGTCAGTTTATCTATTAGACCAACTACTCCACACTTTACAGAGTGTGGGTCACAGGGTTGTGGCTGGTGATTTTAATACCTGTTTTGAACCCCTGGGGGTGGATGATGGTAAACTGTCTGAGGCTGAGGACTCTGTATGGGGTATTCCCCAGCTGGAACTGGCTCCTATTGGGAAATGGACTCAGGCAGCCCTATATGTGAAGGGCCTGTGCCTTGAAACGGGGATGAGGGCCACTAATGGCAGAACAGTATCGGACAGGACTGGGAAGTTAACTTTTAATAATGGCAGAAGTGGAAGTAGAATTGACTATCTTTTGGTCAATTGTGAGCTGTGGCCGGCCATCGTAGATATGGCAGTGATTGATAGGCCAGAAAGTGACCACAACCCCCTGACACTGTCCATATTGGATAGTAGTTTTACTGGCCCCAGTATTGATATTGATGCCTCTGTGCATGCTCAAGTAATCCTGTCTAATGACCTGAGAAGGGTACGCTGGCCAAAGATTGCCTCTAATGCATCCGTTAGGGAAGCTATCAGGAACTTGGTAAATATAGCCATGTGTAAATTGACCTGCTGCGAGTCTGAGGATGGGCTCCTGACCATCATCTCGGGCATCCACAAAGAACTTTTTGAGGGGCTGAAAATCTTTTTTATTAAAAGTCTCCCTGTTATTGATAAGCCCAAATGTCAGAAGGATAACGCATGGTTTGACGTGGCCTGCAGAGAGTCCCGTATTGCCCTAATAGCAGCAATCAAATCCAGGCAACGGGTACTCATTAAGTCTTTTAGAGCCGCGTACAAAGCTGCCCAAAGACTAGCAAAGTCAAATTGGGATGAATCACGTTGGAGAGACTTATATGAGGCTTGTGATGGTAGGAATATGGGCCATTTTTGGCACTTGCTCAAATGGGGTAGGAACCTGCAGGACATGACTCCGGCTAATCATGTTGAACCCGATCAGTGGGTCAGATATTTTGAAAATCAGTTTAAGTCCAGGGATGCGCCAGAAGGTGGGCCACGCCTTTATATTGATGCTGAGGTTTTAGTGTTTGCCCCCAGTGAGGTTGAGGTAATTTTGAAATCTCTTCCGAGTGGCAAAGCACCGGGTCCTGCCTGCATCCCTGCTGACTTATTCAAACAGGAGCAGGATCTATGGGTCCCTTTTTTGACTACACTAGCTAATGCGTTGGCTAGAGGAGCTTCGGTTCCGGATTCTTGGTTCGGGGCAGAGATATTGCTAATCTATAAGAAAGGCGATCGCTCTGCCCCGGCCAACTACCGGCCGATTAGCCTCATAGATGCGGCTCAAAAAATTACAGCTCGTCTGTTATTGGGTCGTATTACGAGTTGGATCTCAGGAAAAGACATATTAACACCCCTACAGGCTGGGTTCCGGTCACATGTTGGAACCATTGATCAAGCGTTTAGGTTCATGCTGTTATATTGGAAAGAGGTCTATCTCGGGGGTGGTATGCTTTTTGCAGCCTTTGTGGATCTACGGTCTGCATTTGATACGGTGCCAAGGTCCAAGTTGTGGGAAGTTTTACAGGAGATGGCCATACCGGCTGAACTATTGCAACTGCTGGTCAAGTTGCATGAACACACATTTCCACAGGTTCGATGGGGCAAACCAGGGGAGGTGACTGCTAGATTTGAGGTGTCCAAAGGGGTGAGACAGGGGTGTGTACTGGCCCCCACCCTGTTCTCGCTGTTTATTAATGGAGTAATCAAATATTTCCTTAACTTCCCGACAGAAGTTGCTCGTATGAAAGTCCCCCTACTCATGTTCGCGGACGACACACTTTTAATTTCGAAAACAAGACAGGGGCTCCAGCTAGCACTGTCTAGGTTCGAGTTGTTCTGCCGTGATCATGAGTTGGAGGTTAATGTTGGGAAGACCAAGTTTATGGTCTTTCGTGATACCCGTCCAGTAAAAGCTAGGGTGGAAATGGGCGGAGTAACCTTGGAGCAGACCTCCACCTTCACTTATTTGGGGGTCTTATTCAGTGATAACCTAAGGTCGAAGCCGCAGATTGATCTCTTCAGCCTTAAGCACTCACAACTAGGTGGAGCCTTACCTAAAGAACATAGGCAATCCCTTACTAAACCTATGGCTCCCCTGATTAAAATTTACGGGTCAAAAATTCTCCCAGCAGTGATGTATGGTGCCGAATTGTGGGGGTTTAGCAATTTGGATTCCTTAAGGGTGGCACAAAATAAATTTTGAAGGACAGCAGTTGGGTTACCCCAATCCTCACCGCGTATCCCTCTTTTATATGAGCTAGGCTGTCAGCCCGTTGAGGACATGATTCGGTATAGACCGCTGGCGTTTTGGCGACGCCTGTGGACTACCCCGGAGCTGTCCTTATATGCTAAGGCTTTGTTAGAGGTAAAAGCTCTTAAGGGCTCCCTTAGAACTGGCTGGCTGTCTGAAATTAAATCTATCCTGTCGGATATGGGCATGGGTGATCTTTGGTCCAATCCAATGTCGGCTGTTTTTCCCCCCAAAAAAATCTTTCGAGATGCTTACTGACTATGGGCTTCAGGTAAGCGTCACGCCTCCCTGACTGGCAGCCCTTTGTCCGCATCTTATTTGGCTGTCAAGGACGAATCATCCCTCAAGGCATATTGGGATATTATAACAAAACAGCAGGATCGGAAATTATACCACCAATTTAGAATTGGGACCCTCCCATTACATTGTTTTACTAAAAATTGGAACATATCTGGCAACGACAAATGTCCCATATGTGTGGATCAGATTGAGTCAGTTGATCACTTTTTATTTGTATGTCCGGAGTACCACCATCCTAGAAGGCTATGGTTGCGACCTGTTTGCCGTACATTGGGTGTTAAAACTGCCCAGGCCGCTAGCAGAATATTAAAGTCTGACACCTCGACACTTGTGGTTATTGGTGTGGACAAATTTATTAGCTGGGCTTGGATTTTACGCAACCGGCGAAAGAGCTATTAACTTCTGTCCTTGTATATTGAAGCCAAGTTTATTACTCCCATGTGGTGTATGCCTTTTTTTTTATAAGATTAAGTCTTTACTGAATTATACTGTTTAATATTTTGTTATGTGTATTTATTGGCCTAACATGTTCATTATGTAAAAAAAAAAAAAAAAATGTATTCTAAATTGTATTGATGGTTTTAATGTCTTTTATGATGAAATATTCGAATAAAGACTTTTCTGACTGATAACATAACGATCCCTAAATATTACCCATAAATACATTTATAATTTGCACAAGTGTGCCTGTACACTGTCAGTGAGTGACCTGACCAAAAAGGGCATGAAAGAGCTGAAACTGGATTATATACATTCAGAGCTGTTCCGAAAAGGTGCCCCCAAAAAATGTTCTGGCCAGGGCCCCAAAAATCCTTTAGAAGGCCCTGGTGCCCGCCACTTGCCAATGTCGTCCCCTTGAGGCATGTTGCCTGTGTGCCCGAAAGACTGGAGAAAGACCCGTGGGGATATCATATATTGCAGCCGCGAGGGGGCGCCCGAACACAGTCTCTTAGTTTGGCAGAAAGAAGGAAGAAAGAACGGAAGGACATGTCTGCGGGGTCAATGTTGCTGCTGACCAGGGGTCTCCGATCGGCGTCTGCAGTGATGCATCCCGTGGTCCCAGGGACTGTAGCAGCAGGGGCCCGGGCTTTCCGTGCGGCGGGCATACTGGGCAGGGGGCCGGTCTGTGGCATCCTGCCAGGGCTCTGCAGGAGCAGAGAGTCCAGCGCACCCCTTGAAGGCTCTGGGTTCAGCACCGCCGGGGGGCAGCGGCGACACTCGTCCAGCGCCGGGGGCCGAGAGATAAAGGTCCGGCACCTGACGGGGGAGCATGCGGGTGAGTACCTGACTGGAGCTGCGGCGGAGACACTTTCAATAATAGAGACTTTCAGACCGCTACAAGTGGCCTCATGCCACGTGAAACGCTGCAACCAACGCGGCATTTTTAGTTAAACAAGGCTGTGTATTCAAGGACTTGAAATGTTGCTTTAACCGTGAACAGGCGCCTTATCATTTAGCAATAAACGTGCTTGACGAAAAGCCAAATGTGTCTGATGCTGGAACACGGAACCACTTGGCAGCAGCACACACAGGCAGCCAGAAAGAGGCGGGGGAAGTGGAAACTTACAGTAGTGGAGCAACTTTGACATGTCAGGGAAAGCAATATGATTCCAGATGTAGTTTACTGTAGAATTCAGGTAAGTAAACCTGAGGTATCGTGTCACGAGGGTCTCCAGTCTCCTTATTCAGTTCTGGTACTTAGGTCGGTCGGCATCACCCTGCACGACGAGAAAGCAGAACTTCAAGTCCCAGCATGCAAAGTGCTGTTGGCTAAAAGAAAGAATTGGAAGAAGGGGAAGTGAAGTGGTTAATTATTCGTGATTACCGGAATATGTGTCTCACTCTCTCCCACATACGTGTCGTTTTGAACTAACAAGAAAGGGCGGCTTTAGGATACTTTATCTCCTCGCCTTAAAGGCAGTGTGATTTCAAAACGTACTTCTTTAAAAATGTGTAGCAGACGTGTGCAAATTAAGGAGTTCAGACGCCTGCGTTTCTCACAGGTAGATTGCCGACAGATGCGTAGTTGAGGTGAAGCCTGCAGGCAGGAACAAATATTCTGAGGGGACACCCCCGCGTAATGACAGCATAAATGGATGGTTGGGGGAATGTGGGAATTACCTTTCTCCCCAGATTGTTTTTTTTAAAGTATACATTTTGGTTACATTGTAAAGACTTCTGTCACCAGTGTAGGCAGTGAGGGTAGGTTTAGGGGAGTGTTGTAAGGGTTCCCAGAAGGCCTGTAGGTGAGTCAACAAATGAACAGGGTAAATAAAATAAATATTACCGGACTGAATTTCATGCGGAATCTTAAATTAAAGTAAATAGCTCAAAATAACAAGAGGCAGAATCCGTGGTATAAGAGGTTTCTAATGGGCTTTATTCCATTCAAAATGGCCGACTCGAGTCGCGGCCCTCAGGTTCCGTCACCACGAAGGTTCAGGAAGTGAAGTACAATAATTTATTAACAGACATGTATTTTTATAATAAGTACATTACAATGAAACGAATGTAGAAGGCGTAACATTTGATAAGAAAAGTGACAAAACAGTGACATAATCGAAACTAGGCGTAATAAGGAATAAAAGAAACATGATTGGTTTGCATTATCAGACATAGGTGGATCTATAAGATAATACTTGGCATAGATGCGCGCGCGGCAGCATGACGTGTAATTGACGTGCAACTAGGGGGTGAAGGGGACTTGACATTTAGCTCTACATGTGGAGACGAGAAGTCTGGGGTCAAGTCATCCTAATCCCAAATCATATCTAACATCCTATGTTTAAAGAACTGTGTTATCCACAAGGGAAGAGACTCTCGGACAGAATCTATTCTATACTGACTGTGTGCGTGTACAAGCGTCTAAGTGTCTATATGAGATGCGAGGGGCAGAAAACTTTCCATGACAACAGGGCTATGAATCACTTGCAGGAGGACGGAAAGGCTGAGTCCTTTGCTTGTGAGCTAAAGGAAATGTTTACCTAAATCACTGGACAGGAATGCATCGGCTGGAGAGCAGAATAGATAATTCGAAGGTGAAATACAACTTCTTGGCAGACAGGCGAAAACTGGCCGAGGCAGGCACCGTTAGCTGCACAGGGAGTAGGACAAAGTTCATGGATACAGATGCGAGCTCAAGCTGAAGCTGTCAGAGACAGAGAGCAGGGAAAGGCTTTGAGGGCAGAATCGGGCCTACTCGCCTGAACTGTAAAAATGGAGTAACTTAGCCATATAAAGTCGGTGGCCTTTCATACTTAGGAATCGGATATCCAGCCCATTGATGGCGGATCTGACAGAGAACATGTTGACAGTAGACACACATATGTTTGCGTCTTAGAAACTGGAACTGGAGGGAACATACATGTACTTGTAACATGCATATAGAACCGTTGGGGTCCAAGATAGGGGACATAACTGATCAGGAAAATCCACATTTCCACATTCCCTCCTTGTCCCCTTCTTGCCCTTCACGAGACATCAATCTTCATCATTCCTTCGATTTGCTCATGGAGCATCATTTCTTCTTCCTTCCGGCATTTTGAACGAGAACTGTGATGTGGAATGCATGATGTGGCACACAGACCACAAATCGCTGGTCCACATTGTAGGCATAAACAACAACTGAAGAGCATAAGAAGGCCAATACCTAGGAAGGATAGAACTCTCCATCCCCAGGCTGATATCACACTCCAAAACCACCCGGACCACGTCCAAGTGCCTGGATTCTCGTGTATCTGGCTTACAATCTTATGAAGGCGTGTTATAGCTTTATATACAGATGGCGAATTTTCTGGTATGAATATACAGCAGCTGGATCCGATGACCCTACAAGCTCCGCCCCTATCGGCCAGGATGACGTCAAGGACAAGACGATTCTGGAGAACAACAATTCTCATCACTGATTGTTCCTCTGTCAGATTGCCTAGGGCGGCTATAGTCTCGTTTACTACAGCTTCAAGAGTCTTGGTGAGTCTGCGTATCAGCTTACTATTTGATATTGTACCTATATAGGGAAAGATACCTTTATTGAAATCTACATACTTGTCCCATGCTGTCTCAGTATAATCGACAACTGGGAGATCTCTTTGCTCTCTATTGTGTACTAAATGAACATTTCGATAATAATCAGGGGGAGCTAGGAAAACAGGTGGCAAAAGGAATGCGATGTAACAGGTACCATCCCAATCTAGAGGTAGACGCATATATGCCGTCTGACCACATATGAAGTAGGAATGGCGAGAAGCTCTAAATGACGATTTACCTTGATCACTATATTCTACTGTAGTAACGCATTGGCTATGGCCCATGTGTATGGAACCAACTTTTCTTACACATAATTCACCCTTAACTGGAAATACTGACATAGTGGGCAAAATTAGTTCAACTTCGGATTTGACATTCAGAATCATAAGATTAGGTGTAAAATTACCTAATTTATACACTTCATTTTCTAAATCAGTTCCTGTTCTACTGGGGTGACCCTCCTTATTAGGGTGACAGACTTTGAATAAAACTAGATTCAGATTTCCCCATATCCAATGTTGTTGATAAACTGCTGTGTCTGGGTCTATGGAATTTAATAAACTAAACCATGCTCCACAGGAGCCATTGTGTGTGAATGGATGTGGAAAGAAAGGCAGAACTCCTTTGTTATTCTGATAGGGAGGAAGTCGGCCACACACCCAACAATTGGTCGCATTACTAGTCTGATGGGAATGATGTAACATACTAATGAATGTGTTATTGCGCAGCGCAAGTCTATAAGATAATTCATGTGGCGGTAGGTCACTAAAAGAATGTTCATCAGTTATATTGAAAACACGTTTAGAAACAGGATGATATATGTGCAAAATCATACTCGTAATAATTACTAAAATACTCAATAAAAACAAAATTAATAATGTCACAATACAGTGGTTACGCAGTATTTTACAATAAGCATGTCGTTTCATTATGATTCTGGACTCTACATGATTCAGACCTAAAGGGTACATGTCGGGACAGATTCAACCGCTTCACCTTGGAGAGGACTTAAACAATCAAATCGTCCGACAGTTTAGATCTGGACCTGAGTTTCTGTTTATAGCACTGAGAGTCATTCTGTTCAACAAAAGGAAGTTTTGAATCAGTCTGTGAGGGAGTGCAGGGCACAGTGTCTATATCTGAAGGTAGTCCATGAAATTTTTTTACGTGACTGGAATGAATCCACCCTTTTCGTCCCTCGATCTTCACGGCTGTTCTTGTGGTCAACAGGACCAACTTGGGTGCTTTCCACCTGGGCTCCAATTGACTCTTCCTGTCGAAATTTCTCACAAAGACAAGATTACCCGGAACAACGTCATGGGGTTTCGCCTCAGTGTTGTCGGGAAAGGCTGCAGCTACCTGTGAACGAGAAGATTGTAGTGCAGACATCAAGGAAGCCAGGTAATCTGTCAGCATATTACAGTCAACATCAGTTATTTTACGTGGTATAGGCGTCCCCCACATATTCGGTGGTCTACCAAAGATCACCTCATACGGGGATAGCCCTGTTCTAGAGTGTGCTACCATTCTCATGTAAAAGAGTGCAACTGGTAATGCTACTATCCAGTCGACACCTTTCTCTCTACATATTTTGGACAGTCTGATTTTCAGTGTCTGGTTATGTCTTTCTACGAGACCTGCTGCCTCGGGGTGTCGGACACAGTGGAATTTCCACTGATATCCCAACAAGAGTGAGACATGTTTCATTAATTCGGATGAGAAAGGCTGACCGTTATCTGAATATACAACACGTGGTAAACCGTACCGTGGGAAGAATTCTCGAACTAGCTGCTTGGCAGTAGTCGGGGCAGTGTAATCTGATACGGGATACGCCTCTGTCCAACGGGAGAGAGCGCAGACAACTACGAGGACATATTTGAATCCTCGACAACGTTCCATCTGAATATAATCCATCTGGAGGACTTCAAAAGGATGGTCAGGAGGCTGAAATCCACCCTGCTCTACGGGAACACTCTTTCCTGGATTAAACTGACAACATATCATACAGGTACGAACTTTTTGTTTAGCTGCTGCTCGTAAATGTTTGTTGAACCAAATGTGCTGAATGCTGTCTAGCATAGCCTTCTCTCCTAAATGTGCTGGACTGTGAACTGTAGCTATAATGGCTTGAACCATGGAATCAGGGAGAAACCATACAGATTTCTCCTTCGTCATCCATCCTTGATCTGTCTGGATCCCTCCTAGTTCAGTCCACTTCTTTATTTCTTCTGCTGTGGCATGTGTCTGTATGTCAATTACGTCAAGTGCGGGATCCTTAATTGTCATACACTGTGTTGGTGTCTGAACTATTGGCTTTGTCATGTCTAATGTGCGATTCTGAGCAGTCTGTTTAGCTGTTCTGTCAGCTAAATCATTGCCTTGAGAAATGGTATCAGTAACCTTCGTGTGTGCTTTACATTTCATAATTGATATAGCAGTGGGTAGATGTATTGCGTCTAGCAAGGCATGAATGAGGGGTCCGTGCTGAATGTGGGCACCATGGGACGTTAGATAACCTCTCTCTCGCCACAGCACGCCGAAGTCGTGTACAACTCCGAATGCATAACGTGAGTCAGTGTATACATTAACTTTCTTATTTGTGGCTTGAATACAGGCTTGTGTTAGAGCAATAAGTTCTGCTGCTTGGGCTGACAGAATATCTATACAATGTGTCTCAATAACTTCAGTGTCTGTTGTGACTGCATACGCGGCCACTAAATCTCCTTTACTTGTTCTCATGCATGATCCGTCTACATACAACGTCAGGTCTGGATCTAACAATGGAACGTCTGTCAAGTCTTGTCTAGGTTTCGTCTTTATTTCAATGATTTCAACACAATCATGAGCTAGTGGGTCTGTTCCAATTACAGGTAATAGTGTAGCAGGATTCAATGTATTACATCGTCGGATCTCTATGTGTGGTTGAAACAATGTCAGTTCATAACCGGTAAGTCTTGCTATGGTCAAGTGTTGCGTTTGTGTTCGGTTCACAAGAACCTCTACTGCATGTGGTACTTGAACTGTCAATGGGTGTCCTAATACTATGGCATCGCTTTGTCTGATTGCTAAAGCTGTCGCTGCCACTGATTTCAGGCATGCAGGCAAAGCCTGAGCTACGGGATCTAATGTACTGGAAAAATAAGCACATGGCTTGCGTGATCCTGCTTGATCCTGAGTGAGTACTGACAAGGCAGTACCTTCGCGTTCTGTAACAAAGAGTGTAAAAGGTTTGCTATAACATGGTGTTGCTAAAACAGGTGCTTGACATAAAGCTTCCTTTAGGCTTTCAAAAGCTTGTGTATGTTCCTGAGTCCAAGGGAGAACAGTCGATGTGGCTGCCTCCTGTGTGGTTAACTGAATGAGTGGTTTTGCTAGAAATGCGTACTGAGGGATCCACTGCCTACAATATGAAGTGAGGCCTATAAAAGCCCGCACCTCCTTTTGTGTCTGGGGTATTGACATGTTAGCAATTAACTGGATGCGATCTGGTGTAAGCTGCCTTCCCTCCTTGGACAGCGAGTGACCAAGATAAATAACTCGCTGAACACAGAATTGCAGCTTAGAAGGGGACACCTTGTGCCCCTTGTCGGCTAGGAAATGTAAAACTGTCAGAGAAGCTTTTTCACATTCTGGCTCGCTTCTCGCGGTGATCAGCAGATCATCGACATATTGAAGCAGTGCTGTATTGACTGGCATGTGGATACTGTCAAGTTCTCGTTTCAGTGCTTGGCTGTAGATGCTGGGGCTTTCTGTAAATCCTTGGGGAGCGCGTGAGAATTTAAAGCTGCGCCCATTTAAACTGAATCCGAACAAGTATTGGCTTTCCGGATCTATTGGGACGCTGAAAAAGGCATTCTTGAGATCAATTACAGTAAAGAATGTTGCTTCGGAATCAATTGCTGTCAACAATGATGATATATCAGGGACCACAGGGAATTGTGGTACAATACACTTGTTTAGTTCACGCAAATCAATAACCAACCGGTACACTGGTGGGGCAGTAGGATCAGTTCGTTTAAGAATCGGAATTATCGGTGAATTACATACATTGGAGTCTGTTTCTACAACTACTCCCTGGGCAATTAGCTCATCAATGATTTTCAACAAAGCCACTACAGCATCATGCGGTAACTTGTATTGTCGCATTCGTGGTAGTACCACTCCTGCTTTCAATGTAACTCGATAGGGTGTAATGTTCATGCAGCCAACATCCGTAGGGCCTTGTGCCCATAGATGTACTGGTAAAGTCTGTAGTCGGGGATCCATGTCTCTAGACACATAGTGACCTTTAAAATCACGCAAAAACAACCTTACTCCTTCCGGAGAACAACATATTATGGCTCCTAGTGCTTTCAGAGTTTTAATTCCTAACAAATTTTCTGGACATGATTTAGTAAGCAATAAATCTGTAGTTCGTGTCAAAGGTCCTATCGTAAGTGGTAGAGGCTGTGATACTTCATTAACAATAGGTTTTCCTGAAAAACCAAGGGAAACATTTTGAGAGCCTGAGAGGGGTGCCCCTGGAACTTCACTACGTTTTATGGTTGTTCGACTTGCCCCTGTATCGAGTAAGAATTTTCTATCTTGACCTAATAATTCACTATGTACATAAGGTCCTTCTTGATCTACCGGAATCTCGATAAGCGGTAAGTCAACTTCCCTCTCTAGGCTGGTTCATGCGTAACGCTGATACTCAGGGTATTCATACTGTGCAGTCTGATACATTTGTTGTGTTGTGGTTTGTGTGGCAATAGCAGGCAACGGTGGTGCAGCTGGCACAAACTGTATGGGTTGCTGTGAGGCTGGCATGGACTGTTGCTGAACTGGCATGGACTGTCCATGCTGCATAGCTCCTTGTTCATTCTGATCTTGTCTAACTAATCGTGGTCTCTCTTTTGCAATACCTGTAGCTATATTTCGTTTCAGGACTTGACAATCATGTACATAATGGCCTAGTTGTTTACAGTAATTGCAGGTTCCTTTTACAGGAACTGCAGAATCACCAGAATGTGTCACACCCTTTTTGTGACCATCTGCTGGTACTGTCTGAGAAACTAGCATTTTCATTTTTGTATCCTTCATGCGTTTATGCTCGTGTTCTTGTTCATCCCTAATTCTATTGTGATGATACTGTAACATTTGTAGCATTTGCGACGGAGTGTTACTTTGCCAGGTACTCTCGAATTTCAATATTCTATTCTTCACTGGAGGCAATGCATTTTCCACTAATTTTGTCACAAATAAATGTGGATATGAGTCACTACTTGCTTTTATACCACTATTTATACCAAAACATTTTTCAAATCGGGCATAATAATCGCTTGTGTCTTCATCTTGCTTTTGTTTACAGGCTGTGATTGCACCCCAATCTTCCTTTTTTGTAGTTAATAAACGTGGCAATACCTGTACTAGTAAACCTGGTAATAGTTTAACTTTATCCCCGAGCCCTGAACCTGCAGCTCGGCCCCTTTCTTCCTCTGCTAATGCTGTCCAGTCTATCTTTTGGTCTCCCACTTCCCACTCTTTTTCTTTCAGTTTTTCATATATGCCAGCAGGCAAAAGCACCTTTAATATCGTCATAATATCAGGAAAGGTGTACTCTCCCATCAGTAACATGTCTTTAATTTCTCGGTGGAAACCCGCTGGGTCTTTGTCATGACTAGGTACTACTTTCTTCATTTCTAATAATTCCATTTTTGATATGGGTGTGTAAACAAATACACGGTGAAACTCATTGTCTTCGCCTTTTATTGGGTGCACTTCCCGTAAAGGATTTTGTCTATCCATGTAGTACGGTGCTCTTTCTCTGGGGGGCAGGGAGAGAGAATCTGGATTTACAAAAAGGACGTACTGCTTACGTGACACTAATATCTCTTTAATTAGCTTGTTACTAGAACCTCTCCATCTGTACGTAAGTAGTTCCGTTAATATATCAGGTAAAGGACCGGGGTCAGCATGTTGGCTCTTATATAGTATGAGGAGTTGCTGAATCATATAGATTCCAGCTAAACGTTGTTCATCTGTACTGAGGTTGAGAAACGTGTGTGCTACGGTCTCATCACCGTATTTTTCAGGACTAACAATCCAGTGAACGGCTGATCTGGCTAATTCTTGCTCATCCATGGAATCGAGGAGGTGGTAACCTCTTCGTTCTCGTAGTATTTTATCTGCGGCTTGAAACGAATGTTCAGGAGACTTCAGATTTATTACAGGCGTCGGATACGTTCTACTATTATTTGGACATACAGAGTGTATTGGATCAGAAAAACATCTAGTATTTTCACAAGATCTTCCTCTGCCTACATAGGCTATGGTCTCTGACTGTCTTGCAGAGTTCCCTGATTCGGACACTTCATCTTGCTCAAACTCGTCTGTTCCCAATCTCTCTTCATGAATACGCTCTATTTCTTTACGTATTTTTCGGCACATGGCTATTATACAATTTTGCTTATCGTGTCTCCCTTCTGATATATTCTGACTCCATCTTGTAAGAATAAGCATTGCATTCCGGTCTACCCCCGGACGATCTTGATTTCTGATCACACAGTTTATGAGGAAACGTAACAGTTCCCCCTGTATCTCTACTTTCTGGAATTCCATAGCTCTGTTAATACATCCTGAATCTCGTCCTGTTTGAACAAAATGATATATGTTATCTAGATGCGTAGCCATCCCTGGTAACCTTGCTAAATACTCTGCGGCTCGTCTGATACGTAATGATGCCAGGACCATTTCGTCCTCTTTACCGACCACGGGGTCATATCTACAATTTACAAGGAGTTCCTTAAGCGTACGTTCATTTACGAACTTAGGTGTACGTGAATGTGCTGACTCTTGAAAAACAAGTTTATTTATTCTAGGTGGTGTAAAAGTACTGCTAGCACCTCCCGTGGCCCCATCTGGGGCGTCGGGTGTGAATGGATTCGTTGAACGTGACACAGCAACTATGGGTGTCGATACCCCTGTAGAGTCGACTGCGGAAACAGATGCGGAAACAGATGTGCTTGCCGATGCTTGTATCGGGACTTGCTGTTGCACGGGGACAGATACCTGATCCTGACGTTGAACCCCTCCGCCAGACGGTCTATGTGGTGTGGCGTTAGCATACTCGGGAGCTGCATCGTCTAGATATGAGGAAAGAAAAACATCTTCTGCGGTTCTGGGATGCCCCTTTGGATGTACCTTAATTGGAAATAACGGGGGTGGCAAGTCTTTTGGCACCTCCGTAACAGCCTTAGGTAGTCCTTCGGCTAGAAGGGGATACATACCATTCATAAGAGCATTTCTTTGTCTATTTACTTGTTCTGATTTCACTCGGATACCTTCCTCAATTAATAGATTTTCTTGAACTTTATTTGAACTTTCTTTACTCCTCTCTTCTTGTCTACGTGCTTTTTCTGTTCGTCTATGAGATTCTTTACGCCATAACTCAACAGCGTCTTTCTGTGACTGTCTGACCTTTCTTTTCCATAACTCTTCCTCCACTTTCATGATGCACTCTGCATCCCAGGTTCCCGCTATGGGCCACCTTTGACTTTCCGGTAATCCTTTGGTATAATCTACCCATAGATCAAGAAACAATATGGCATCTAAGCCATGTTTATGGTACATGAAATGTCCTGGAGTGTCTCTAGGAGGAATAGGAACTGCTTCTTCAAGCACCCCTTTTCTGGTAGTAATCTGTCTTAACTTCGAGAAGAGCGGCATATTGACAACTGACCTGATACTTACTCTTGAACTTACTTAATACGAGAAACACAATAATGAACAGTGAACAATAAACAGTCATTCATACCACAATATGCAAGACATTTTCTGAATACTTTAAACATTAAACATTAAACATTATAACAATGATCGACAATGATGACAGTCTGCTTAACTAATCACCACGCTGAATTCTTGACAATAACTGAATACTTCGGAATACTTGATATACTGCTAAACAGTACATATACACTGCTAAACAGTGCAGACCGGATTTGTGTACCCAAATCCGTCTTGACCGGCACAACCTATGTGCGCGTCAACACGCCTCCTCGGCGATGGTACTCACCGAGTAGCTCCTTGAAACGGAAGGCCTCAGAGAATGGACAGGACTCGATAACTGCGGACATCGGACCCTCTGGACGTCGGAATTTCGGAAAACCTGGTGGGCCTCTGTATACCTCGGATCTTGCTCTCTCAGCTAGGCTCTGGTCGGGATACTTCGCACTTCTCACCGCCTCGTCTGGGTTGATCGCAGCCTCAGTCGCCCCCGCTTGACCGGAGGGAGCTTACAGGAAATCCTGCTGGTACGCGTTTATGGTCCGTCCAGCTGTGGCAGGAGACCGGGCCTGCAACGCACCGCCGGCGCGTGAGATGAGAAAGTGTCCCTGTTCGGGCGCCATTATGTGGTAAATAAAATAAATATTACCGGACTGAATTTCATGCGGAATCTTAAATTAAAGTAAATAGCTCAAAATAACAAGAGGCAGAATCCGTGGTATAAGAGGTTTCTAATGGGCTTTATTCCATTCAAAATGGCCGACTCGAGTCGCGGCCCTCAGGTTCCGTCACCACGAAGGTTCAGGAAGTGAAGTACAATAATTTATTAACAGACATGTATTTTTATAATAAGTACATTACAATGAAACGAATGTAGAAGGCGTAACATTTGATAAGAAAAGTGACAAAACAGTGACATAATCGAAACTAGGCGTAATAAGGAATAAAAGAAACATGATTGGTTTGCATTATCAGACATAGGTGGATCTATAAGATAATACTTGGCATAGATGCGCGCGCGGCAGCATGACGTGTAATTGACGTGCAACTAGGGGGTGAAGGGGACTTGACATTTAGCTCTACATGTGGAGACGAGAAGTCTGGGGTCAAGTCATCCTAATCCCAAATCATATCTAACATCCTATGTTTAAAGAACTGTGTTATCCACAAGGGAAGAGACTCTCGGACAGAATCTATTCTATACTGACTGTGTGCGTGTTCAAGCGTCTAAGTGTCTATATGAGATGCGAGGGGCAGAAAACTTTCCATGACAACAGGGCTATGAATCACTTGCAGGAGGACGGAAAGGCTGAGTCCTTTGCTTGTGAGCTAAAGGAAATGTTTACCTAAATCACTGGACAGGAATGCATCGGCTGGAGAGCAGAATAGATAATTCGAAGGTGAAATACAACTTCTTGGCAGACAGGCGAAAACTGGCCGAGGCAGGCACCGTTAGCTGCACAGGGAGTAGGACAAAGTTCATGGATACAGATGCGAGCTCAAGCTGAAGCTGTCAGAGACAGAGAGCAGGGAAAGGCTTTGAGGGCAGAATCGGGCCTACTCGCCTGAACTGTAAAAATGGAGTAACTTAGCCATATAAAGTCGGTGGCCTTTCATACTTAGGAATCGGATATCCAGCCCATTGATGGCGGATCTGACAGAGAACATGTTGACAGTAGACACACATATGTTTGCGTCTTAGAAACTGGAACTGGAGGGAACATACATGTACTTGTAACATGCATATAGAACCGTTGGGGTCCAAGATAGGGGACATAACTGATCAGGAAAATCCACATTTCCACAGTGAGTCAACAAATGAACAGGGAGAGACGAGCCAAGGGTCTAAGAGCAACTGCACGAGCCGAGCCCTGAAAATGTTTGTCTTGTAAATCATGCACCAAACGTCATGTCAGGATTTGGCAAGGTGTATTCAAAATTCAAAGAAAAGCATATTTCTTTACCACGTTATCAGTTTGTATCTGTGCACTGAGACGTGGGTACTGAAAATGGTAGTTGTTAAAACAGAAACTGAGAAACATTTCTGCTTCGCGGGTGCCGCTCGTAGGCGAGGATATCGCTTTATTTTTAAAGTTGCTTTTTAACCTTCACCTTCACGGAGCTGCTGGCTGGAACAACCTGAAGGCGCTGAACTGCTTCTGGGGCTCCCTGGGATTCCGGGACTGCGAGGACCAGTGTGGCCTTGCTTGACTTCCTGCCCACGCACCTGGCTCCTCTTCCCGGCCCCTCCTCTTCCCTCTATATTAGTCTTGAATTATCCACGCGCTAGCGGGACGCGTGCGGGGCGAAGCCCGGGCAAAGGGTGGGCCCGTTTAAGCCCGTTCAAGACCGGACCGGGCCCCCCCTCTTTCGTTCCCTGCGCACATTGAGGCTATTCAATGGCTACACGCAAGAAAATAGTGCCTACACCCCCCATGCTAACAGGTACTCTGGATAATTTTCTCATCAGGGCCAACTCTGTGGTCAATAATGAGCTACACATCTTCGAACAACGACTCTCTGAAGGCATTGAAAACACTAGGAGATCTTCCTTGGGTCTACTAGCAACCGTTAGATCTCCAGAGAACATGAATAACTCTCATACCGCTTTAATGAATAGTATCGATCTAACGATCGACTCGGTTCTCCAGGACATAAGAACTAGTATAACTTCCCGGAGGGATCACCTTTTATGTAATTCCGAGAGCTCTACAGTATCTTTACCAGACCCTGTTGTACCCTGTGAAAGTGAATCAACATCAAGACTAGGTTTGGGTCGACGGGAGGGAGCTGTACCTAAAAGAAAATGCCCTAGAAAAACTAAAAGCGCGAAAAAGGCCAAAATAGATATTATTCCTGAGCTACCAGCAGAGGCATTATCTGAGGTTTCGAGGGGTCCTACTGCAATTTCTACTCCAACAACTATCCCTATTTGTGAACAAACACTCCACTGCCATCCTCCGCTTATTTTCAATGAGGGAGCGGGTGGTGAGAAAGACTCTCTAACTTACATCTTGGTGAATGCCTTTAAGGTCCTTCTCGACCCCATATTGGCTAGATTTGATTCTATCAATGATACACTGAAAGAAATAGAAAAGGCAACAGGCATCATTACCAATTGTTTAATGAACGGTGGCAGGTCTATTTCGAAAATTGATAATGTACCTCAAGCCCAACCTTTTGATCCCCCCTCTCGGACCACTGCTAACTCAGGTCGCCCATTAAAATCTATAGCAGTAAAGGAAACAACTGTTATCGACCAACCTTCACGATCCCTAAACCCACCCCACCCTACTGCTGAATCGCTTTTAACATCACATAAATATCCTTCTCACCCCTTAAAGTCCACGGACAATGCTCCAGAATTGAATCCTGCCAAACTGGGGAATGGTGCCACGGAAAACAATGATATGGGGAAATCAAGTTGGAAAGATGTAGTCAACTTACCCCCCCAGGCCGTTCCCTATGTAATTGTATTGACTGGAGTCCCTAAGTGTACTAACCCTGATTCAGAAACCTATGACCCATTAAAAAACAAAGTTACTAGCTGGCTAAATACTTATAGGCCTCTACCACCACTCGCAACTGCTCGTATTCTGATGGTTAGGAGGATCAGCTGGCTGGGCAATACCACGAAGCATCTTAAGGATGATTGTGTTGTAGTTAATTCCAGCAACCCTAAGATTGTGTCATACATACTCACTTGGAAGGGCAATCATGGACCCACATCCATTCAACCTCTCCCGCTTTCTAACTTTTATCCTCCACCTAATCACCCCACACATCATGAGATTCTCGATGACTGGGTTAGGGTGGGTCCAACTTTTGGTGGTCGAAAGTTCACTAATCCTTGGTATAATAAGCCTGTAGTGTTTGACCTTCCCTGCCATAATAGGTTCAGTCATCTTGAGGAGGTTGATTGACTGCGAGCGGAAATTCCCTCCAATGGAGACAAGTGCGAGTCCCCTTACCAACCACAGACTATGACAGCCCACTTAGACTTGACAGCTAGTAATTCTGCCCCGTCTCTCCCACTGGATCCTGTTCGCACACAGGATGTCCCTCATGGAATCTCTCCAAATACTCATATGTGTGAGTCATCTTGTCAAGCTCAGAGCCCGATAACTCTGACTCATATATCAAGTCATTCTGGTCCAACCGTGATTTCAGATTCTGATGCTACATTTGGTGACCCTCATGACTCCTCCTGTGTCCGCAATTCATTAAAAATTTTATCTTGGAATATTGCGGGCCTTTCTAATAAGCTCGACTGTCCAGTTTGGGGCTCCTTTATAGATCTTCATGATATATGCTATCTACAGGAGACATGGGCTAGGGTCGAGTATCATCGAGTGGGTTTCTCTTCCTTTTTTCTTCCCGCTACATGGGGAGGTAGGGGCCAACCTTCCGGTGGCCTGTCAATCTGGGTTGCAAATCATCTGGGCTGCACTGCTACTGTTTTGGACACAGGGTCTGATGATGTGCAGTGCATAATATTGAAATGGCGCTCTATGACACAACTGGCCCTGATCAACATCTATTCTAGACCGGTTAGTTTATCAGCAGAATCAAGGGCTGTTGAAGTGCTTTCTATTGTGTTGTCGAAAATTCCTGAGGGTACTGTAGTAGTGGTAGCTGGTGACTTTAACTCACATTTTGAACCCCTCGAGGGTCTATTGGATCCTATTAATCAGGAGGAGGACGACCTTTGGGAAATCCCACGTGTGGCTGGTCCCACTGTAAGATCCTGGACCCCATTGGCTGTACGAATTACCTCTTTGGCCCTACTTCACTCTATTAGAGCATGTAACGGGCGAACAAGATCTGATAACCCGCCGAAACCTACCTTTAATACACATGGTAGAGAGGCTCAACTTGACTACATCTTTGTCCAATGCAAGGATTGGAAGCGAGTTCAGGATTTTGTGGTGCTTTCCAGGCATGAAAGCGACCATAACCCTTTAATCCTGGATTTTGCGCTACCAGGCATGGGTGCGGTTGAACCCTTGTTAAAACTGGACAAAATTAATACTCCTGTCCTCTCTACCAATCGGCGTAGGGTCAAATGGGTAAAACTGGCTAGTAATTCGAAAGAATTATCTAAAGTCTATGCGAGTATTAGCCAAACTCTGGAAGAAATGGCTGACCTCACTGATTATCCATCTATTCCTGACACTAATATAAAATTTGCTGCACTCAATGATGCACTTTTTATTAGTTTATCAAATATTTTGAACCCCTTAGGTCCTACGAAAAAATGGCAACCCAGGAACCATCCTTGGTATAATAGTGCCTGTAGATTGGCAAAGAAAGAACTCATGACTGCACTAAAGGCAAAAGCCAGCAGAGAGCTTATTAATCAGAGACGACAGGCCTACCGTTATCTTATTCACCACGCCAAGCTCGAGTGGGCCAATGAGAATTGGGCTTCCCTAACAACTGCTCTGGCGGACCGGGACTCATGTAGATTCTGGCAGATAGTGACTACTGGTACGGTAACACCTGACTCGGCAATCACTCCGAACATTGCTCCAGAAGTTTGGGAGGCACATTTTAGTCTTTTATATATGGGCGATTCTCCCAGCATCGTCCCCCCCTTTGAAGATTTGATCGTAACTGAGACTTCTGAGTTCCATCAGATCATCTTCACTCTTGTGGAGGTGCAGGCTGCCATTTCGGCACTTCCTGCCGGCAAAGCACCTGGTCTTGATAAGGTCCCCGGTGACCTATACAAACATGAACCCAGAGTCTGGGCTCCCTATCTTTTAACTGTTTTTAATGGAATTGTTACGGGTATGAAGATTCCTCACACTTGGCTGGGCACGGAGGTGGTTCCCATTTATAAAAAGGGGTCGCCTCTCCTCCCAGCCAATTATCGCCCTATCAGCCTCATTGACGTAGCTCAAAAACCTTTTGCTAGGCTGATTTTACATCGATTGTTGGACTGGATTGAAGAGTCCGAGATCTTGAGTGACTACCAGGCTGGTTTTAGGAAAAGCGTTTCCACCATTGACCAGATTTTTAGACTGAACATGTTGTATTGGAAGACGGCCGTGGTTGAGGGCGGATCTCTTTATACTGTCTTTGTAGATCTGCGTTCAGCTTTTGACTTAGTCCCACGCATCAAGCTATGGGTCGTACTGCGTGATCTGGGAATTCCACCCCCCTTACTGGACATAATAATACGACTACATACTGATAATTTTGCTAAGGTGAGATGTGGGAGAGAGGGTAATTTAACACCTAGCTTCCCTGTTAACAGGGGGGTTCGCCAGGGATGTGTCCTGGCACCTACCCTCTTTTGTTTATATGTAAATGGAGTTATCTCCTACTTAAATGCGGTCCCAAATAGAGACGCGCCAAAGCTAGCTGGAACAGGGATTTCGGCGATTATGTTCGCCGACAACACCCTGTTACTCGCTAAGTCCCCGATGGGCATCCAGCGAGTGCTGGATGGTTTCGTCTCTTTTTGCTGTGAGAGAGGACTGGAAATTAACACCACTAAAACAAAGTACATGATACTGAATCCTCCCAAAAAATCCCGTCCTAATCCTACCATTGGTGGAGTTACCTTGGAAAGAGTCAAAATGTTTGAGTACCTGGGAGTGACAGTAAATGAGAACTTTCTTTGGACCGAACATCGGATCAAATCCCAACTAAAATTAATACAAAAAACAGGGGGGGATCATTAAACTATGGAACAAATGCCACGTAAAACCTATTGCTTCGCCACTTGAGATATATAAAATGCAGGCAAGAGGAGCAATAATTTACGGAGCGGAGTTATGGGGCCACGATTGTCCACACGAAATTGTGGTCACCGAAAATAAATTTCTCCGGCAACTCTTATCCCTTCCTAGTGGTACTCCTCTTCTCCCCCTCAGGTTAGATTTAGGTATAAGATCAATCAAGGAGGAATTAGGCCTCAAGCTCTTAACTTTTTGGAGGCGCCTCTGGGCAACCCCTGAATTGAATACCTATAGATTTGAATTGTTGGATTTACTAAAATACCATTCCATACAAAAACTTCCGTGGTTAAAATATATAAAGGAAGAATTCCATAGGTTGGGTTGCCCTTTGTTGTGGTCTAGCCCTGTGGACGCCTCAAAAATGATATCACGTAAAGATCTGGTGGGATTGTATTATGAAAGTAACCAGTCGGTTTGGTTAGCCTCTGATAAACTGGGTTCTTTGACCTGCTCATTTCTTTTAACTAAAGATTATTACAAGTTTGAGACTGTGATGAATGACATCTTCCCCGCTAGTCTCCGCAAATTATTCTTTCAATGGAGATATAACTCGCTTCCTATACGAGCTCTTACGAGCAGATGGCACCCTCTATCCATTGAAAATTGTCCTCTTTGCACTGAATACCCAGAAAATGACCTCCATATCATGTTTTTCTGTCCTTTGTATAAGCTTCTAGGAAAAAGTGGATTGTTCCACTATGTAAAAAATGGGGCTTCAGGAAACATTTGGAGGCGTATCGATTACTAAAAACAGATCTGTCATTTATGACCGTTTTTGCTGTTAGCAAATACCTAGATGCACTATGGAAAATTAGAAGATTCTTGGAACAATGAGTCTATTATGCTAAATATGTCTTCTTTTCTTCTGAATGGTGGAAATTATTTCCAAGGTACTATACTTGTGATCTGTTACAATTAATTACTACTTATTCCAGTGCAATTGTCTTACCACGATGTACTTTTTACATATTTTGTTAAACTTTAATTGTATGTTTGTTTTTCTTTGTGCTCTTTTATGACTCTCTGTAGTCGAAATAAAGATGATTTGATGATGTTAGTGAGATAGGGGGGCAAGTCAGTTGTCGTGCGCACCCTATATGTGATCTAGATCCTGATTATACCCAGGTCAACATTACAGTTTATTATAAAACACGAGAGTTTTTTTTGTAAAGCCTACATCCTTAACTTATGTATATTAAGGTACTGTGATGTGCGGCGATGAACAAAAAGGAGGCTTGGTGACAAACTTATTGCCTAGGATTGGATTACACAATTTGGTCAAGTTGGGAAGCTGGAATTGATCCCAAGTTGCCCCGTTTTACGCTGAGCAATTCAGTTACTAGATGGGTATTTCTTTCTGACATACGAGGTTAATGGTTTGTTCACTCTTCTTGGAAGAGGTTAGTGGTTTGCTCACTCTTCTTGGAAGAGGAAGTTAGTGGCGGATGATAGACAGAATCCACAGGTGCTTTAGGCAGGTTCACATGGTGTGAACTATATATAAGATATATATATAATATAATATTTTACAACAGACACAAACTATTTTTTACAATCTTTTTTTTAATGACAAAGGGAGATTTGCCAGATTTACAGGATACGTAGCCCAGGCTGGGTTTCAAACCCCCTTTCCCATGTTACATGGCCAGTTTCAGTAACCAGTAAGCCATGTGGCCTCCCATGAAAGCGTAGCTGGTTTTGGCCTGGTGGGGAGCCAGAGTCAAGCATTAGGCTTGAACCTGCCTTTATCTTTCAGTGTATCGCCCACCTCTACTTCAGCCAGGTTTGTGAACACTGACTTTATCTATGTTTCCAATCACAGGAGCAGTAGCTTGGTAATTACTCCAGTAATTCACAGAGACATTGCTGTGGTTGAATTCCATGGTAAACTCCTTATAGGCACTCTGTCTCTCTTGCTGTGTCCATGGTCCTTGCCCATGGCTGGTTAGGTACCTTGTAGAGATATTGAAATGGCAAAGGAGGCCTGTGGGCCAACAGTATGAAAAATTCCACTTCTTTACTATGTGTAATGGTTGTGTCCATTAGGCAGCTGTTGCATTTGGGTTCTGCCCAATTGGTACGCCTGGATTTTTTTACTTTTTCGATCACCCAGTTTTGGACTTTTTACTGTGAGTGAGTCTCACTACATGTTTCTCACCCACGGTAATCACATGGTAAATGGACTGCGCATATTTACCGCCAGTGTCCGCCTTTTAAGATAAGGCTGCTGCGATGCAGCAAAGGTAATGGGCACTTTACTGGTTACATGTGAACAAAAATGCACGTGTGTGCGGGCTGCACATGCAAGACTACAGTTGTTCGCAGCCTGGTAACTTCTCACAGGTAGCCTGGTGCAGTGGGGATTCTGCAGGACTAGATTCTGACCTGGGGTGGGCCATTTAATGTTAGTGTACACTCAAAGGGAGAGTCCATGTGATTTACTGTTTTGTCTGCAGTAACACTTTATTATATACATGGGGAGGAAACTGCCTTGATTGCAGTTTTGCTTCTCTTTGGCCTACAGAAACCAATGACGTATCAAATTGTGGTGTAACCTAAGCGGAAAAATCAAACCTTCAAGCTCCAAAAAGATATCTGGGTCATCCAGAATTGGCCTATTTCTCTGGCTCAGCTCAGGATCAGAGCCCAGGCCTTTCGTCACCCTGTTTTGCCAGGGTAATTACATTTCTCCCTAGAGGCTGGAACAAAGGAAGCAATTAATAGTACTTAACCCGGCTCATGAGGAGGAAAGTGGTGAGGTGGAATGATCTGCCTCAGTCAATCATCTGGCATGTTGTGCCAGGGATGGACCTGCCAAGCCCACTGAACAAAGAAGGAAACCCAGATATCTGGAACCAACACAAGAGGAGGGCTCCCTTTTGAAAATCTAGTTAGACAGGCCCTGGAAGTGAAGTCAGAGAGGGGCAGAGCTGAGGCACCCAGAGGAGTAGATGTGACTCCTAGGTGATGCCATGTTGAACTGTACCAGCATGCTGTGCAGGAGGGTTGGGACGGGGGTGGATAGGTGATGTGGCACCCTAGTATTGGCCAGGAGTTCCTGGCTTCTGGAACCCTCCACTCCCCTTTAAAAACTCTTGCACAAGGGAGAAACTCTCTCTTGCCTGGTGATTTCTCTGCGCTTCACTGCTGGACCTTGAGACCGCCATGGGGAACTGGAAGGAAGAACCCCCTGATGCTTTGAAAGGACCAAGGACTCTGACCAGTGAGTCTCCCCATGGGCCAGCGAGGCTGGCCACCTTACACCCCCAGAAGACCAGTTGGGAGGGAACGCCTTAGACGTCTGCACCCGGAAACCAAGACCAGGAGGAAGGAAGGCGCAAGGAGAACCAGCTCCCTGAGGACTGCACTGCTTTGGTGGTGATGAGGTCTACTGTAACTGGCTGTGGTGGCTAGAGCTCACCACCAGGAGTAAATTGAGACAAGGTTATCAAAATAAGGTCAACTGAGCCTGTGTTCTGACATTTTTGAAGTTTGGCGACCGCTGACCTTTCCGGGGGCGAGCGCGTAGGGCTCTGCCACCTTTTCTTAATCTACCCCTGGGGTGGGTCAGGGCCTGGGGTTCAGCATGGAATGTAATTAATTAATATATTTTTTGCAGGGAGGGGGCATGCCTGGGGCCTCCTCCTTGGACTCTCTACTGTTCTGGGGACCCCATCCCCTGTATCATTTCTGCTAAAATGTAGGGGCCTTGGCCCCAGCCCTCCGAAAGCAAAGGTAGTATGAGCAAGTGCTGTCGTGTCATCTACTCCCTCCCACCCCCCCCCCCCCACCAAAATGTGGTGGCCTCGTCTCCACTCCCCACGCTACCAGCGGCCACTGCAGAAGGCTACACTGGTCAGGGAGAGACACGTTGCTGCCTCCCGCGGCCGCATATGGAGGTGTATGCCATGTAGGAGCTGGCAGGGCAGTGAGGGGTGGGCGCTGTCAGCTGTCCCACTGTGAGGAGGCCCGGGGGTGCCTGGAGGGGTCCAGACACCCCAAAAACATGCAGATAACAGGAAAGCACAAAATGAAAGCTTTGGCTGTTATAATAGTCTCTGCTGCCAGAGGAGCGCCCCATAATGCCCTGCAGGGCTCTTCTGTTTAGATATGTTTTTCCACTTGTGGTGGCCCTGGGATGGCAGGGGCACCACCAACAGGCTGCAGGAATCATGGGGGGCAACTGTAGGAGTGCAGCAGCACCCCGCAAAAGAGTGTTTATAAAATACTAACCCTACGTCTATGGGGATCAAGAAACCAGGATTCCCCCAGGATTTTACCTAATGTTTCAAAGCACTCCTAAAGCTAGAGCTTCTCCTCTGCTACATGGATTGCTATGCCCTCTAGAGGTTTACTTCATGGTTGCAATGATTGTGACTTGAAGGTGTATAAAAGAGAGAGATGTATAGAAGCATCCTCTAGAGGCTAAGTCTATGGCTGCATGTAATGTAATCAAAATGTGATGGTCTCTAGGGGCTGCTTTTATGATTACATTTCCATAGTTGGAAACTTTAGTAAAAATACTCACACGTGAGCGATAATGTTGACAATGAATATTAAACAAGGTGCATATGGTTTATTCACATTCATAAGTGTTTTAGATTGTAAATTGATTTTTTGTGTGCAATTTGATGGTTTAAAACTAAGCAACCGAATAAAGTTTTTTAAATGTATATATATATATGTGCATTTACACATGATTATTATTACTGATGATTGCGTTTACATACAAAATGATGTCTTTAACATGTGATTTGCTACTCTTGAACCCATGACCAAACATAGACTTGCATTTAATGTTTGTAAGACCCCTTCAGTGTGTTTAAGGTGATGATTCAGTGTCATTTTTGGTATTTTACATCTGCCAATGTATAATTTGCAAATTATTGCGAAGTAGGTAGGTAGAAACAAGGTTCTTAGGGCAATTATCCATAAAACATTCTAAAAATCATAAAAACACCTATACAGTATAAGACAGACTTGAAACCTGTTGGCCCTTTCCTCCAACATTATGCCCTACTAAGACCCATCCTTGAGACTCTGTTTAACAGTAAGAATAAAGCAAGCAATTCCTACTGCCTCATCAAAATAGCGGATTTCTGAAAGCAGCTGTATCACCTCCAATCTTTGAAATATTCTGTATTTTTATAAAAATGGCCTTAAAAACTTAATGTGAAAGGCAATATAAAAAATACAGTCCATAAGCACATGCATCGAGGAACATTTTACATTCAGAGGGCAGGGACAAAGACCATAACCGGAACATATTGTTCTGTAGGCAGGACGAGTAAATTGGGTTGCATCCCACTCTCACCCTTGGAATTTCGTTCCTCAACCTGGGGTCTGGAAACTGAGTCCAGTAAGGGAATTTTACAGTGGCGGTGCGTCCATTTGGGTGCTGGGGTGTTGACCCACAAGGCTGCGCCCGCAGCTCCCTCGGCCGCTGTCTGAATGGCCTGCTGACTCTGAAAATGCATGTCAGTCAGCATGACGCCGGACAGCCCACCCCCTTTAGACTCTGAAGGGGGTGGGCGGTCTGGTGTCATGCTGACTGACCTGCATTGTCAGACTCAGCAGGCCATTTCAGAGTGAGGGAACCCGTATGTGGGGGTGTTTAGCAGGGAGTCCCAGCAGCACCAGGCCTTGACTGCCCCTCAAAAATCACCTCTTCTCTCTGAGCTGACACTGCCTGCTCTGAGAAGTGCTGCTCGAACTGCGCAAGGCTGCACGGCCGACTGACTGCCCCTGAGCGCCTGCGGACCCGAGCTTTCTGCCCTGGACTTTCCTCCCCGCCTCCTGGTGTGATGGACATTTGCCCAGGCCTGGCCCTGTCCGGCTGCAGGGCCCCGGGGCCGCTGTAGCCCGGCTGTTTTTGGATCAGACGTGGTTTCCAGCCCTTTCTCCATGTCTTTCTCCCCTCTCACGCTGCTGATGGCTGAAGCCTGGTTGGAGTAAGAAGAGAGGAGCTGCGGGAGCTCAGAGATAGCGCCGGGAACTGGAGGAACAGGAGAGCCAGCGCTAACCCTGCGACAGGTAAGACAGGTCTCAGTGACTGCTGTACTGGCGGCTGCTCCCTGTGCTTCGAGCTGTCATACCAATATATTTTCAGGCTGCAAAAAGGTACAGCGCGCCCCTTCATTAATATAGTATCGCCATAGGCACCCCTCAGTCCCCCTCCAACAAAATACATTACCCAATAATAACACACACTCAGACTGTTTGATTGGGTACAAAATGCTGCAGGTTTATTACATACACGTTATGTAATAGGTGGGTTATCTTACGGGCGATCCAAGGGCAGGCAACCAACTGGGCCTCCTGCCCGCCTGATGAGCCGGGCAGCACTGGGGCGAACCCCGCCTTTGCTGCCGTCCAAGTGATTCTCTTCAAGGATCACATGACCGTTGGTAACTTCTACTCATGCCCCTTCCCGGAGCGTAGCATAGCAAACCCCCGGTTGTTCAGGCCCACAACCGCCCGAAGGACTAGCGGGGCGCCGACACGGCTTCCGGGACCCTCCCCTGAGGCTCCTCGGATTTGGCTCTGGCACCCCCTATGGTGCCGCGCAGAGGTACCCTTGGTATCGCCCTGTAACTCCGCCTGCAACGAAAAAATAAATATTAGAATATTCTCACCCCCACCTGCCAACCACGCCGGGTAAGCGGTAGGGAGGGATGAGGCGTGTGAGGCGACAAGAGGTCGCCGGCATGGTGGGGGAGGGCTATATAGCCTCCCCCCACACCCAGAGGAGCCCCGGAAGTGACGCCCCTTGCGTCACTTCCGGGCAGGAAAGAGGTGGGGGACACAGGCCGGAGTCCCTGCCCCCCAGGAGGGGGGGGGGGCGGGGAGGGGTGACCGCTGCCCAGGCGACACTAGGGCGTCAACCGCTCTAGTGGTCCCCTGCGGGGGCTGCGGTCAGCGGCAAAGTATCACCATAGGCACCCCTCAATCCCCCTCCAACAAAATACATTACCCAATAATAACACACACTCAGACTGTTTGATTGGGTACAAAATGCTGCAGGTTTATTACATACACGTTATGTAATAGGTGGGTTATCTTACGGGCGATCCAAGGGCAGGCAACCCACTGGGCCGCCTGCCCGCCTGATGAGCCGGGCAGCACTGCAGTGAACCCTGCCTTTGCTGCCGTCCAAGTGATTCTCTTCCAGGATCACGTGACCGTTGGTAACTTCTACTCGCGCCCCTTCCCGGGGGGGAGCGTAGCATAGCAAACCCCCGGTTGTTCAGGCCCACAACCGCCCGAAGGACTAGTGGGGCACCGACAAGGCTTCCGGGACCCTCCCCTGAGGCTCCTCGGATTTGGCTCTGGCACCCCCTATGGTGCCGCACAGAGGTACCCTTGGTACCGGACTGCTTCCAGTTCGCCCTGTAACTCCGCCACAGCTCTGGAGGCGCCCACCGTCGCCGCCAGAGCCCCCCACCCAAATAGCTATAGTCTTACCTGCCACCTCTCCTGTCTGGAGCTTCCTGCAATCCAGATAAAAGAGAACCATCCCTGCTGGTTATAGATGGCCCCATCTACATCCCAGCCCTCGACGCTATCCTGGGTCAGATAGTGTCTGCTGAAACAAGAGGCCTGTTGGGCCTGGGGAGTTGTGCCAAGGGCAGTTCACCCCCATGCGTGAAAGTTCACTAATAATAATCCACATTTGTAAAACGCGAACACTCACCCGCAAGGGTCTCTAGGCGCTAGGGCCCGTCGGAAAGATTAAGCAAGCTATTGCCCAGAGTCACCTGGTGCTAGGCTAATCTGCCGCAGGTGCAGGGATCGAACCGTGATCCCCAGATTCTGGAGCCAGTCGCCCTGGCCGCGGCCCCACCCCTCTTCCCGCTTCACTAGCCTCAGCCCTGAGCCAGCTCTGGGCGGGGTGGCCGCCGACACCCAGGCTCGCAAGGCCCCGTCTATGTGCTGGTCTCATCTAGCTGCCGTTCTCCTGGCACCGGGCGCGCCTGAAACCTGCGTGCCCATCTGTGGGACGGCAGCCCGCTAGCTAGGTGACCACTCCCCCACCCGCCTGGCTGCTCTGGCTGCTCTGGCTATTCTGGCGAGAGGGATTCCTTTTAAACTTTGACAGTCACTTTGGTTGATACATCCTGCCACACAGGAGTGTTCATGACTGAAAGAGTGCGGCACTGGGTAAGGGACCGTCATGCCCTTGCCATGTGTCCCTTATTCCTTATGGGAATTATGCCCGTTCATCTCCTTCTGTGGTAAAACCCCCCCGGCATACTGGCTTATAGAATCTGTCTGATTTAAGCAGGCGCATTGCCTGCGGCATGGTTCGAGCATTCCTGGATTGGCTAAGTCCTACTTTACCCCTCCTAGAATGCCCCCAGATAAGAGGGTGTCCCTGGGGGGGGGGGGGGACCCACCACCAGCCCAGGGCATCCCAAGCAGTGACAAATTACCTGCTCCCTTGAAGTTTAGTTTTACTTACGCACTGGGCGTGCCAAAAGTTCTATTGACATAGTGTCCCATTGTGTTTGACACGCTGCTACCCCCGCTCTCGGTCCGGCAGCACACTATGTTGGCTGACCGCAACCCCCCCAAGCGAGGTACAAGTGTCAGTATCCTAGGTTCCCAGTTCCCTGCTAGCTCTAGTACACTACCAGTGGTTCCGCTGGAAGATTCCACAAACCGCAGTGGTCCTCCCAACCTTAAGAAGCGCCCCATTCTCACCTGGGCGCCCCTCTAACGATAGTGGTTTTGCACCGCTGTAAGGCTAGAGACACCTCTTAAACCTATTTACTGGTTTTGCTCTGTGTTTACGCAGCACGCATGCCCCCCTGACACAATGTTGCTGAAGAGCCGGAGTCTGTTCCCTTTAAATGTCTGAGGTGAGGGTTGAGGAACACAATACAGGTAAATAAGGAGAATGTATGTACTATTGCCAATGCCTGGCAGGGGCCCAGCTGTGCCCCAAGACCTCGCAGAACTCACACCCTTGGGCTGTTGGCCGGTGGCATGGCAGGCTGTAGTTTAGCCGCTCATGAAATTGCCTCCGTGTACAAACCCAAACACCGTGCCTCACTACACGCCAGTACCTTTCGCTTGACAATGCTTGTCAGTTGTATAAGAAAATTGAAGCAAAATTCTAGCTTCCCTGCGTAGCCTACTGCGGATGCTTCAATTCTGACATGGTGGGACTGTCACCTTAACGTGTTGAACATTCCTTAACTGTCTCCCTATGACGAATAGCGAGCTCAACCGCAAATGAAACCACACACTAATCAACTTCACAACAGCCAGACTGGTCACCTACGCGTGATCATGGTGCGGGAAGCGGGAGCCCATTGGAAACGGAATGGCGGCGCACAATCCCCGCCTTGGAGACAAAATGTTTCACCTCATACTGTGAGATCGGTGCATGCAGGAACAACAAAACTGTCCTTTCCCAACCCTTAGCCAGACCGAAAATTTTGTCTAAATTGGGACAAGGGAAGACCCGGGTGATATCACTGATCAAGTCTGCGATGTCGTATACGACCTGTCACCCCCCCCCCCCCCCCCCCTCCCTGTGCTTTGTGTGACATTGGTCCTCCTGGGCGTGGGCAGAGCCCCGGGAAGTATACATGGGTTCTGGGCCGATAATGCCCCCTTGTTCGTGGAGAAAGCTGAAATCAAGCTTGCCGGTTCCCAGCCGAGACAGACAACCCCTTTTACCTTTTTCTAACCGCAGTACCTGCATAAAAGACATTGCTAAGGACCACATGCCCAACTTCTGATGTCCAAAGGACCTAGTATGCCAAGTAGTGAAACATCACTTGAATGGAATAATACGAAACCGTCTTCTCACGACGCACGCCTCCCAGGCGCCGGCAGGACACCGAGGTGTACATCGCACAACCCGATTCCGAAGTAAACCCAATGTGACCTTGGCTGTAGCAAAGCTATCCCTGTACCTACAGGAATTAAAACTTGGAGTTGAAGCCACGAGAGCTAACTAAATGAAGACCAGAGACCGGGGTACTCCACAGGCGTTTGTACTCGCCAAGCTGGAGACATGAAACACGACACGTATAGGATACCAGAGCCTGTCCAGTGGACAGCGAGTCAACCGATACTCAGTTAAATATAAATGGGTTTTGAGACACAGGCACCTTCCAAACTACTGAAACCCAGTTGGCGAGACTAGTTCTATGGAGAAAAGCATTGAAAGAAACGCTCCTCAATGTCAAATGACACAACTACCCGCTTACGTCTACCTTTCTGGGAAAGGTGGAGCGATGCCCGTTAACGGAATAGTGGATGAATGATTCATCCCTGCTGCCAAATTGTGAGAAACTGCCCCCGGAGTGGTCTTTCTGCTTAATGGCCCCCTGGCAGTGCATATGGTTAGGGCACCAATAATTAACCCCAACTGGTATGCTGTTTTGCCGCACCCAGGACACCCTGTCCGGTAACAACCAAGGCAGACGTACCACAATGCCAACTGAAGGCAGAGTAAAACCTTTTCTGACCTAGAGTTGTTCGCAGCGACACATACATCGTGACGCTCTGTGTGGCGCAAAACTAGGATCGGCATATGCGCGCGCTACATACCTCAAGGCAGTCCTAAGGACCTCCTGACAATTGTGCCACTATAAGCCAGGACTCCTGTCCGACGCCACTTCCTCATGCACCACACCTTGACACTTAACACCTCAGCTACGGACCGGGGTACTCGTGCAACGTGAAAAATTCAGCCTGTTTCAAGCCCTCAAACTAAAAGGATGGCTTGGGCAGCTGGCCACAGTGATTTTAATGCCAATTGCGTTAATCCATGCCTCCGGGGTCCTCTCTACACCTGCCCCCTTTTCACCATTGCGGCCCCCTGTCCCACTTCACTACCAAGTCCTTGCAACACAACAAGAACATCACACACATTTCTACCATTGGACAAACATTTGGGAAGTGCATAGGAACACCGCAACAAGCCTTCGCACTCATGGCCAGCGCAAGCCGGCAAACCGGGACCACAGCCTCTGCAGGCCACCGCATGCTCAGTGGCACCTCCACCCAGACCGTGCCCACCATGGTTCCTGAAGACAACCTGCGCGCCACCAGTCTCTCCTGCTCCATCCCCCCCAACTACGCGCCATGCTTTCATCAAGCGCAGCAAGCAGGGGAATCTAGGGATACGGAAGGGCACGTGTGTTTAAGGTATGTGCGAGCCCCACGAAAAAAACTCCCCATTTGAAACCTATCCGCAGTGGTATCTCAACCACCGCTGGATTATTTCCAAGAACCTGCGCATGACATCGACGTGGGCAGCATTGGAAGGATCTCTTCCCAAGGGAACAATGCAGAAAACAACGGGCGCAGAGTCCTGTGATCTGTGACATGCTGAGCTCTTGGTGCATCCAATGGCGTGTAATGTGGGCGTCACATCCAGAGACGAACCAATTACACAAACGTGCATAGAAACTGCGCACAGAGGAATGGGATGGGCCGGCGACGCTGACATGTGGTAGGAGCGTAAACACTACACTGCCGACTAGTGCACAAGGAGTCGAGGAGAGTCGCAAGTGTGCACCTGTCTAGGTGATCACAACGCTGATCATGCTCTGGGTAATCAATCGCCGCAATGGACTGCGTTTACAAGTGAGTCCACTGCGATAACACGCCAGAAAGTGTCCTAATAACAAGCGTACCTCAAAAGGGGGGGGGGGGGGGGTGAATTACATCAAGTTCATTGGGATCTCAACCATTTCAATCATGAGAGCTGCTTGTGCCCAATGAAGCTTGTCCCAAGCCACAACCTTATTTACGCTATAATGAGGATCACATCAAACATGGTTACCTTGGTGGCCCCCCCCTAATACAAGCACAGGGCGACTTACATGCTCGCTAGAACCCACGTAAGTGCCCAAACAGACTGCACTGCCTTACCATTATAACTCACCCGCGCCCCCATTACAGCCCTTAGCATAGTTGCCTGGGCTCCTCATGCCGCGGGCCTTCCCCCTGCGTTGCTCTTATTGCCTCTGCCATGGGACAGATCAGTCAATTATGGGGTGGCCCAAGCCGCCCCCTCGGCCTGAAGATAAAATGCCCCGTCGCATAACCGTCAGGGGTCCCAGGGCGCACAGGTCAACCTAAAGACCCTCCCCCCGGGAAACCACCGGATCAGGGCCACGTGGTACACCACAGGGGGGGAATATTAGCCCACACTTACCGCAGCTAGCCCGATGCCCGCTGCATCTCAGTGCCATGCGATGCGACCACCCCCGTTTGCAGTTCAAAAGGAGTTGGAAACAAAGCAGGCCGCCACCTCCAAGCGGCTGCCACGGTGAGCAAACCCGAACCCAGGGGACACACAGGCCGTGCAGGACCGCATCGCGGTTCCTCTACATGCGGTCCCCCACGCAACACAAAATCACCCTTCCGACCTAGGCGGCAAAATTGTATATACGGTGCGACTCGACCCAAAGGGGATGGAGCGCTCTGCTAGACACCAGTTGCGTCACACGAATTGTAATTTGGTATACGCGCGTTTTGTTTTGTTGCATAGTATATAGCGCGAACTCGACCGGAAGGTAATGGAGCGCTTTGCAAGAGCACCGTATTTACTTCACCCATTTCAGGCACGGCGCTATTACGTCAATTGCCCGTAATCGCAAGGTTCTACCCCGAGGCTCGAACTCTGGCTTCCAGCACCAAAGTCGGCCGCGTCGCAGGAGGGAGGCCTAAATATACCTCTCCTTGGCAGCGTGACCTAGGTGTGGCAGACCGAAGAGGCCATGCCCTGCAGCTGCAAGGTCACTTAGTCACTGTGCGTTGCGCGCTGTGCCACTCGCTACCTCAGCACGCGCTGAGGGCATCCTGGCGACCGGCTCCTGGCCAACTGCTGTAAGCTGCCTGTCTAGGGCCCCCAACAGATTCGTTCTCTGGGGAGAGGTGCGCCAGCATGGACCCGTGATCACTCGACGATGAAACGCCTCTGCCCTGCGCTGTCTGCAGTATGGTAAGGGGGGTGTTGGGGGGGGGGGGGGGTGGTCAGGGATCACGATTGATCCGATGGCCGCCACACCGCTAAGGGACCTCATTCCCGACTCCAAGCGGCCATTATTGATGTAGTGGTGGCACCCACACATCTCTGCTAAGACACCTCACTCTTGGCTCACGGCAGCCATCATTGGTCTAGTGGTGGCGGACACCCATCTCTGCTAGAGCACCACAGTCCCCCCCCCCCCCCCCCCAAAGCACCCCTCAGTGCGTGCCCCACCGCAAAGCACCCTGCTGGGCCTCGCGTGCTAGCAGGCAATATCGCGCACCTCTGGCAGGCGCTACCCCGAACAATTCCGTATTCTTTTAGGTTTTAAAATAAATACGCCCGACCCGAAGGTAATGAAGCAGCTGTGCATGGGCCCGTATTTACATTACACATCCACGCACGGGGGGATGGCGTGATCACCCGGAACCACAAAATGGATGCGACCTCGAGGCTCGAACCCTGGTTTCCTGCGCCGGGGGCGGCAGCGCCGCCGACGAACCACATACTCCTTGGGGTGTCCCGAGTACACGCTGGGCATACGCGCCCGGGACGAGCCACATCCCGGCGCTACCCCCAAACACTTTCGTTTTCTGTTTTGTTTTTTAAAATAAGCTGGCGCGAGCACGACCCGAAGGTATTGGAGCAGCTGTGCCTGGGCCCGTATTTACATTACACATTCAAGCACGGGGGGATGGCGTGATTACCCGGAACCACAAAATGGATGCGACCTCCAACTCTCGCATCCTCTGAAACCCCCAGGCCTTGCGGGAGTAGCCTAGCGGCGGCAGGCATGGTGTAGGCTCAGGTGCCATTTGCACGTTGCAAGCCGCCTTATGAATTTTGAGAGACACCCAGACCCCGCACAGCCCCGGCTTTTTCATGCATTGCTTATCTGCAGCTCCATCTGACAGAAATTGCATAAGAGGGGACCGCGCCAACTACAGCCTACACACGGTATGTGTCGGTCATTCCCCATTGCACAGCGCAGAATTTCGCTCCAGGATCTAACTCCAGGATCCAACTCGAACCTGGGCCACTAACGTGGCATGAAAGTCGGGTCATCCGAGTGCTCCGCTTCCAGCACGGGGGTTAGAGGGCTTTGCCCAGCTCCCGGAGGTGGCCCCTGGTTTCGGCCTCAAGTCGGCAGTCTAGCCGCTGGACCACAGCCCACACTTGGCCTTACGGCTCCGCCCCCACCTCGCGCTATTCGCGTGCTCGCCTCGCCAAAGCTGGCCTAGGGCCAGTGTGGCTCATGCCCCCCCGCCCGTGGCACCGTGCCACAGGGCCCCGTTCAACTGGTACTGCCCAGGGACAGGGCCATGGCGGTGGCGGGGTGCATCGGGACTCACCGGTATTTAGATCACGAGCGACCCGAACGACCCTCCGGCGCGTGGACACGACACTGCCGACGGGATGACACACGGCCTCTCCATGAGGCGTGCGAGGCAACAAGAGGTCGCCGGCATGGTGGGGGAGGGCTATATAGCCTCCCCCATGCCCAGAGGAGCCCCGGAAGTGACGCCCCTTGTGTCACTTCCGGGAAGGAAAGAGGAGGGGGACACCGGCCGGAGTCCCTGCCCCCCAGGAGGGGGGGGGGGCGGGGAGGGGTGACCGGTGCCCAGGCGACACTAGGGCACCAACCGCTCTAGTGGCCCCCTGCGGGGGCCGCGGTCACCAGCATTCCAGATGGGCTCATGCAGGGTCATTTTAGAACACGGAGCACCTGCACTAGTATTGGCCTCAGTTAAGTGACAATATGATTGATGGTGTTCAGACAGTTCACATGGAACAGGGAGTCCCGCGTTAAGATTAAAGCTGATGCGATGCAAATGAATGCATATTAAAGCTGCTCTGCAGGCTGCATGAGCGCACCTCCACATTCCAGGGGTGACTGGGGTAAAAAGGCTCTTCCCTGGCAGTCCCGCTCACCACCTCTGATTCTTTTTCTGGGAAAACTATGATTCAGTGGAAACAAGCCATACAGTTCGGGCTGGACTGTTCCCATGAGGCTCAGGGTCAGACTGATTTGCATATGGCCATGTCTGAACTGGGGTGGCAGAGTGGGCTAAAGAACGGTGATGGATTAAACCCAGATCTGTTGACTGGGTGTGAGTGTTTGATTGGTTCTGATGCTCCGTCCATCACCACCCCCTTTTGTACCGCTTTGTTCGCCATAAGTTGGCAGGGTATGCTCAGACGTGAGTCCCTTGCTCACTTTGCCACTGGATTCAAGCAAGCCTGGCTGAAGACGGCTGAAATGCCAGAAACCGGTCCTAGGAAGCTTGTTTCCGGTCCAGGGAAGGCATGGCTTGGCAGTTCGGGCTGGACTGTTCCCATGAGGCACAGGGTCAGACTGATTTGCATATGGCCATGTCTGAACTGGGGTGGCAGAGTGGGCTAAAGAACGGTGATGGATTAAACCCAGATCTGTTGACTGGGTGTGAGTGTTTGATTGGTTCTGATGCTCCGTTCATCACCACCCCCTTTTGTACATACATGGTGAACTCATCCCGCACCTGGTAAGATGAATCACAGTAAAGTTTTAACTTAAAGGAAAGGCCTCGAAATAAAAAGAAATATTAGTATGATGAAAGTGAGTAAGAACATATTTATAGCGGTTACTGCCCGACTCCTTTCTTTTCTGTCAGCCTTTGATGGACTACACTGTCCCAGGACTCCATTCAATCAATCAATCAATCAATCAATCAAGGGAACTTGTAAAGCGCGCTACTTACCCGTGAGGGTCTCAAGGCGCTGTGGGTGGGGGGGGGGGGAGCGGGGTGCCGCTACTGCTCGAAGAGCCAGGTGTCAGGAATCACAGGAGGTTTCCTCCTCCTATTTCCTCCGTAGCTACTATTCTCTCTTCACAAACTCAAAGAGTAGCTAATCCTTTTAGTTGGAGCGCTAGTTGGCACCGTAGAAACTCCAACATGGCTGCCAACATCCTGACATTGCAACAGCATAACGCTGTTTAGCAGTCTAGTCTTTCTGCAAATGACAGTTGGTGAGGTGTGCTCCAACATTCTACTGTGCACTTCACTGAAGATTCTTCTGGAGCAGCACCTGTTGTTCATGCGTCGCGAAAGTTAGTCAGGGTAGTGGCGGAATATGCGGGGTTAGCTTTGTCGGTTACTACCAATATTCAAGATTAAAGGTTAGTGTCAACTTCAAAGTATTATTTCTGTTCCCATCCAAGTTTTCAGGCAATAAGCTGTTGAAACATAATTCTGACTGAAGCCTTGCTTGCACTAACGATTGAAATTAATCTGTGAAAAAGATTAATTCAACTTTAACCAATTAAATATATTTAGTATTGTATTTCCTGAGAGAATGACAAGGAAGAGAATGTTGACAAGTTCAGTTAACTCTTAACGTCCTGTAAATTCGCACTAGGGAAAAACGCGAGCATTGATTCTCTGAGCTGCGTTATTCTAGATCAAATTTCTCATTCTGGATTTGAAGTTTACTCGCGGGCACTGTTCCTTTTGTGCCTCGCGGTACCTAAAGGCTGCAGGAATTAAACTCGTGCGCACGTTTCAGTTCGTGCGCACTACCGGCAAGGTTACAGAAATTCCTCTGCAATATTTAAACGCGCCTCTCTTTTGAGCTGCGTAATTAAAAAACAAAAATCAAACAAGTGCGAACACTGAGAGATTTCCGTTCGCGCTTCATTACATTTTTTTCCCTGAGAAGGAAAATATTAAATTGCATACGTCTTGGCAGCCGCCATAAGAGCTGTGATAAATAGTCATACCAAACTGATTATAAGCACCTTCTCTAATTAGCTGGGAAGCATAAATCAGCAAATCTTCCATTTAGAAAAAATCTTAGACAGGTGCAATAGTCCTCATGTCTCTATTTAATTGAAGTTCTCATACTTCAGGCAACAAATTATAAACATCTCAATCACTTGTCCAGTAAGTACATAGGTAGGAAGGGAACATCGAACTACATAACATACTTACAGAACAGAAAGATAACATACCTTGTTTTTTCCTTTATCAAGGCAGAGAACCTTAGAATAGAACGGCCTGAAAGGAAAAGAACAAGTGATTAGAGAGAAGGCTTCTCTGGGTAAACACACACAACGCTCAAGAGAAGTAAGAAGAGTGGCAAGCCCAAAACTACTTACTGGTGAGATTAGTTATTAAATGTATATGTATCTATATTAAGGATAGCAGTCTGTCAAGGTAACCGATATAGCTGACTATTTAATGTTTCTAGCCTAACAACCTGAAGAAGAAGATTAAGCAGGACCAGCAGTGTTTTGGAGCTGTCTCTTCTCTGTCCAATCCCCTTTCCCCCCTCAGAACTTACCTGCGATGGATTAAAACAAACCTAGCAGGGGGGGGTCCTGAGAAGGGCATTGGGAGTTAGCATCATTCTGCTCCTATGTGATTCGTTAAGTTCCCCTGACAGAGTGAAGTGCCCACGTTGGTACTAACACCTGAGCAGAATGACAGAAGGTCTGGATCTAAAAAATTTAGGCGAGATTTTAAGTAATATACAAAGGGACTTCGAGGCAGTGAGGGAGGAGAATAAGACATTAAGACAGGAGATTATAACCTTTAAAACGGGAACACCAGTTCAGGTAGCCAGTCAAGCCTCCGCATCTTTTACTACACAGAATCCAAACGCTAGCACTCCGTCTTTTGCCACCACCCAAGTCATTCACTCATTATCCCCCGTAATTCCTCTTGCTCCACCAGAGAGGTTCAATGGAGATCCGCAAAAGGCACAATTTTTTTTGACCCAGTGTTCATTGCACTTCTTGTGCCGTCCAACCATTTTCCCTGATGCCCAATCCCGTGTGGCGTTCATCCTGTCCTACCTTAGTGGGGACGCCGCTTCCTGGTCCATGCCAGTAGTGTCTCAAGATGATCCAATTTTATATAACCTTGAAGACTTCAAGAAAGAATTCCTTTGCATCTTTGATCGTAGAACTGCATCACAGGCGTCTGACAACGAACTGTTAGAATTAAAACAGGGTAACCGAGAACTCGTGGCCTATCTAGCTCAATTTAATAAATTAATAGTAGAGACGAATTGGCCAGAAAATAAAAGAGCAGCAGTATTTTACGGGGGATTGCGAGAGGAATTGAAAGATGCCCTTTCCCAAATCCCGAATCGACCTACTGACATCTCTGCCCTAGTGGATTTGACTCTAGAGATTGATTATCGGCAAACCGAGCGAAAAGGAGAACGTAGACGGGAGTTTCGACCTAGTGTTCCACGTTTTGATCGAGTTAAAACTGAACCGTCACAAACAGCGGAAAGTTCCACTGGAGCAGAACCCATGCAAATTGGAGTAATCAGAGGTCAACTCTCCAAGGAGGAAAAAGAGAAACGAAGATTAAACAAGTTGTGTTTGTATTGTGGAGGAAGTGGACATTTTGTCAGGAACTGTTTAAAAAGACTAAAATTACCAGCAAAGGAGAAGGAAAACTAGAGGCACCACGGGTGAGCGGAGTTGGACCCGTGGTTGCGAAAGGAGCAACAACTCCAACAGACCATCAGGTAGCGATGTAACGCCCTGAACGTCTCAGGATCGTTTAACAGACACGAAAATGAGAACGCAACCACTTGTGAAGGTTTAGGTATTTTAATGAAGGCAAAAATAATACAAGGAATAAACAAAGGTTATAGTCACTGGAATCCTCCAGGCTAAGTACGTTACCAGCCCACAGCACGGATGGTCCTAACCGTCCTCTGCATATACGCCGATCCCGGCGTATGCCAACAGAGGGCAGAAATGAAATGGCCGACAATGCCAATCGGTAGGCTGTGAGGGGCACGAAGAGTGTTGGGGAGAATCGAGGAGTCAGGGAAACACCCAGCCGGGGTCTCTACCTGAAGGGAGCAGCCGCTCAACCTCTTCCTCAGACTGCACCGGGACGCGGAGTCACCTCCTGGTGATGGGTCACCGATACCCCAATCACAAGCAAAGAAGACTGAACCGAGAGCAGCCGCTCGATCGATCCCGTGGACTTCCGAGTCTGTAACGCGGCAAACACCTCCTGGTGTGCGTTACAGCTGGCAGTCCCTGTATCTCTGGTCGGGCTGGGAGTTACGACTCCAACCAGCAAAAGCGCCACTGCGCTTTGACTCAGCCGAGTCAAAAAGCGAAGCTCAATGGTTATCCGGTAGAGCTTCCGGGTCCTTCACAGGTGACGATGGGGCAAGACACGGCCCAGGGAGTAACGACTCGACCCACCTCCGTTCTTGCCTTACTGGAGCACCACTCCGGAACACTGCTTTTCACTAAGCAGGTACGTCGGTGTAAACACAATATCCGACAGCGTTGTACTTCCCGGTTCCTCCCTTTATAGGGCGTGTTTTCCTTGAGTTATGTAACAGCTCTCCTGTTTACATAAGGGCGTGTTTTCCTTGAGTTATGTAACAGCTCTCCTGTTTACATAAGGGCGTGTTTTCCTTGAGTTATGTAACGGCTCTCCTGTTTACATAAGGGCGTGTTTTCCTTGAGTTATGTAACAGCTCTCATGTTTACATAACCTCTCAACCGCTAAGCATCCTGGGAGATGTAGTCCGTTTTCGCTGGTTACCGTTTTCCTCCCCTCGCATGACAGGAATTCTTGACAAGCGAACACATTACAAGTCTCTTCGCCCCATGTGGTTATGACAGTAACATTACGATTTAGAAGTATAAATTTGACCGGAGTTATTGTCATGGTTGATTCTGGAGCAACAGGTAATTTCTGCGGCCATAAATTTGCGGATCAAATTGGATTACAAGCCATTAAAAAGGAGAAAAGCGAGAAGGTCCGAGCAGTTGATGGTACTGAATTAACTTCAGGGCCAATAATCAGTCATACAGAATCGGTACACATGACCACCATTGAGGGACACCAAGAGACCCTGCAGTTTAATTTAATTGACGCCCCCCAATTTCAACTAATCTTGGGCCTACCTTGGTTGACTGAACACAATCCGTTGATAGATTGGGGAGCCCAGACTATTCAATTAAATTTGGAATATTGTGCAAGACATTGTTTTGAAGATATGGCTCACCCTACCGTAACCAGTGCGGTCACTCAGTTACCCACTAATGGAAATTCTATATGTGTCATTCAAACACCTGAAATACCAGAGCTTTACTGAGAATTCGCAGATGTCTTTGATGAAATTAAAGCCGAAACATTACCTCCACACAGGTCTTATGACTGCAAGATCGACCTGGAACCCGGAGCCAACTTACCTTGCAGTAGAGTTTATGCCCTAACGGAAAAGGAAAATCTCCACTTAAAAGACTATTTGACCAAGAACTTGGCAAATGGCTTTATTCAGCCATCCCAGTCCCCTGTCTCTTCTCCCCTTTTTTTCGTGCCAAAGAAGAGGGGGGGGATCTCAGGACTTGCATAGACTTTAGAGCAATCAACAGAATCACTATCAAAAACCGATACCCGTTACCCCTCATCTCGGTATTGATTGATCAGGTGAAAGAAGCTAAGATTTACACTCGCCTAGACTTACGTGGAGCATATCATCTAATCAGACTCCGAGAAGGCGATGAATGGAAGACCGCGTTCAGAACTAAATTCGGGCTCTATGAGTACCTTGTAATGCCGTATGGTCTGTGTAACGCACCTGCGGCCTTCCAATACTTTATCAACGATGTTTTAAGTAATTTTATTGACCGATGTGCAATAGTCCACATTGATATCTTAATTTATTCAAATACGACTGAAGAACATTATGATCAGGTCAGAGCGGTTCTACAATGCCTACGGGAAAACTCTCTATATGTAAAACTGGAGAAATGCCTCTTTAACACCGACGCAGTGGAATTCCTTGGCTTTGTACTCTCGCCTAGTGGAGTTCAAATGGATGAACAGAAGGTGAAAGCAATAACTGACTGGAAATCTCCTACTAGTATCAAAGATCTTCGAAGCTTTATTGGATTCTCCAATTTTTACAGACGATTCATTCATGGATTCTCTTCTAAAATTCTTCCTTAACTCGTCTTCTGAAGAAAGGCGTCTTTCCACTGGTCTGATGAAGCTGAAGAGGCCTTCCGATTAATGAAAACCAGTTTCCCCACAGCCCCAGTTTTACTTCACGCAGATCCCTCCGAACCCTTCTATCTGGAGACGGACGCTTCAGACCTAGCCATCGGAGGAATTCTTTCACAGAGACACAAAGACACTGGGCAGCTGCATCCTGTAGCGTATCGTTCACGCAAACTCAATCCTGCGGAATGTAACTACACTATCATGGAAAAAGAACTTCTGGCCATTAAGGATGCCTTCAAGGATTGAAGGCATTACTTAATGGGGGCTAAACACACTGTAACTGTGTTCACAGATCACCGCAATCTAAAATTTTTGCGCTCTGCGCGTACACTCGCACCACGTCAATTGCGATGGTCTCTCTACTTTGCAGACTTTGATTTTGCTATTACCTTTCGTCCCGGATCCAAAAATGGAAAGGCTGATGTCCTCTCACGGCTAGATACAGAAAATCAAACTCCAGTCGTTGAAACTCAACCAATCATACCTGATGACAAATTCATTGCAGTGCTTTCCTTGGAACACTTTGAACATCATGTTCGCAATTTGATGTCAGATCTGGATATGCAGACTTGGCTCTCAGAAGACCCGCTACATTCCATTCACAACGGTCTTCCCTACCACAACTCTGCCTTGTTTCTACCCACTAAGGAACTCCAGTTAAAAGCCATGACAATCCACTGGCTGGTCATAAGGGCATCCTAAAAACTGAAGATTTACTTAAACAAAACTTTTGGTGGCCATACATGTACCGTGATATTCGTCAATATGTTTTGAGTTGCGAACTATGTGCACGGGGGAAATCGGACAGGCAAGCTCCAAAGGGCCTCTTACAACCCATGCCAACCCCCCCATATCCTTGGCACACGGTCTCCCTAGACTTGATTGTTGATTTACCTTCCTCTCATGGTTATGACACTATTCTGGTTGGGGTTGACACATTTAGTAAAATGGCACGCTTTGTACCCTTTAAGGGTGCACACACTTCCAACCAACTATCTCAACTTTTCAATCAACACATTATTCGCCTTCATGGGATTCCTAAAGTACTCATTTCAGACAGGGGCTCTCCGTTCTTATCACACTTTTGGAAAGCTTACATTAAGGGCCTTAACATTGACCACCGTTATTCTACCAGCTTTCATCCTGAAACTGATGGTCAAACTGAACGCATTAATCAAGAACTTGAACAACACCTTAGGTTATACTTGTTAGAGGAGGAGGGTGACTGGCCTGACCTTTTATGGACTGCTGAGTATGCCTACAATAATGCTCTTAATGTCTCCACAGGTTGCTCACCTTTCTTTAAAAATTCAGGCAGGCATCCTAATTCCCATGTTAATTTTGACAATACTAACCTTCCTGCTGTTCAGGATATTGCACACCAGTTAGCTAGGATCCACCACACTGTAACCCAGAATTTGTCCACAGCAAAGGCTCGTTACAAACACTTCGCTGATCGAAAACGTAAAAAGGCACCTGAGCTTCATGTGGGAGATTTAGTCTGGTTGTGTACAAAAAATCTTAGACTCAAAGGTTCCCGTAAATTCCAGCCTCGTTTTATGGGTCCCTATCCAATTGAGAAGGTCATTAATCCAGTTACTTATCGATTATCTCTTCCTGGTTCCACCAAAATTCACCCGGTCTTTCATGTTTCTCTTTAGAAACCAATTCACCCCGGGTTGCGTAGGTCTTCCCCTCCTGATCCTCTAATCCTGCATGGTGAGGCTGAGTATGAAGTTAAACGGATTTTAGATTCAAAACTCATCCGTGATGAACTATTTTACCTCATTGATTGGAAGGGTTATGGACCTGATGAACGTTCCTGGGAAAGAAGTACTGATGTCCATGCCCCTCGATTAATTAAAGCCTTCCATGCTAAATTTCCTACTAAACCCAGATTGGAGGAAACCCCGTTGGGAGGGGGTACTGTCAGGAATCACAGGAGGTTTCCTCCTCCTATTTCCTCCGTAGCTACTATTCTCTCTTCACAAACTCAAAGAGTAGCTAATCCTTTTAGTTGGAGCGCTAGTTGGCACTGTAGAAACTCCAACATGGCTGCCAACATCCTGACATTGCAACAGCATAACGCTGTTTAGCAGTCTAGTCTTTCTGCAAATGACAGTTGGTGAGGTGTGCTCCAACATTCTACTGTGCACTTCACTGAAGATTCTTCTGGAGCAGCACCTGTTGTTCATGCGTCGCAAAAGTTAGTCAGGGTAGTGGCGGAATATGCGGGGTTAGCTTCGTCGGTTACTACCAATATTTAAGATTAAAGTTTAGTGTCAACTTCAAAGTATTATTTCTGTTCCCATCCAAGTTTTCAGGCAATAAGCTGTTGAAACATAATTCTGACTGAAGCCTTGCTTGCGCTAACGATTGAAATTAATCTGTGAAGAAGATTAATTCAACTTTAACCAATTAAATATATTTAGTATTATATTTCCTGAGAGAATGACAAGGAAGAGAATGTTGACAAGTTCAGTTAACTCTTAACGTCCTGTAAATTCGCACTAGGGAAAAACGCGAGCATTGATTCTCTGAGCTGCGTTATTCTAGATCGAATTTCTCATTCTGGATTTGAAGTTTACTGGCGGGCACTGTTCCTTTTGTGCCTCGCGGTACCTAAAGGCTGCAGGAATTAAACTTGTGCGCACGTTTCAGTTCGTGCGCGCTACCGGCAAGGTTACAGAAATTCCTCTGCAATATTTAAACGCGCCTCTCTTTTGAGCTGCGTAATTCAAAAAAGTGAACACTGAGAGATTTCCGTTCGCGCTTCATTACATTTTTTCCCTGAGAAGGGAAATATTAAATTGCACACGTCTTGGCAGCCGCCATAAGAGCTGTGATAAATAGTCATACCAAACTGATTATAAGCACCTTCTCTAATTAGCTGGGAAGCATAAATCAGCAAATCTTCCATTTAGAAAAAATCTTAGACAGGTGCAATAGTCCTCATGTATCTATTTAATTGAAGTTCTCATACTTCAGGCAACAAATTATAAACATCTCAATCACTTGTCCAGTAAGTACATGGGTAGGAAGGGAACATCGAACTACATTACATACTTACAGAACAGAAAGATAACTTACCTTGTTTCTTCCTTTATCAAGACAGAGAACCTTAGAATAGAACGGCCTGCAAGGAAAAGAACAAGTGATTAGAGAGTAGGCTTCTCTGGGTAAACACACACAACGCTCAAGAGAAGTAAGAAGAGTGGCAAGCCCAAAACTACTTACTGGTGAGATTAGTTATTAAATGTATATGTATCTATATTAAGGAAAGCAGTCTGTGAAGGTAACCGATATATCTGACTATTTAATGTTTCTAGCCTAACAACCTGAAGAAGAAGATTAAGCAGGACCAGCAGTGTTTTGGAGCTGTCTCTTCTCTGTCCAATCCCCTTTCCCCCCCTCAGAACTTACCTGCGATGGATTAAAACAAACCTAGCAGGGGGGGTCCCGAGAAGGGCATTGGGAGTTAGCGTCATTCTGCTCCTGTGTGATTCGTTAAGTTCCCCTGACACCAGGTCTTGAGGAGTCTTGAGGAGTCTTCTGAAGGCGAGTAGGGTCTGTCGTAGGTGGGTTGGGAGGGTGTTCCAGGTTTTGGCGACGAGGTAGGAGAAGGATCTGCCGCCGGCAGTCGTTCGTTGGATGCGGGGGACGTCTGCAAGGGCGAGGCTGGCGGAGCGGTGCTGGCGGGTGGGGGTGTAGAAGCTGAGTCTGCTGTTCAGGTAGGCTGGTCCGGCGTTGTGGAGTGCTCTGTGTGCGTGGGTGAGGAGCTTGAAGGTGATCCTCTTGTCGATGGGGAGCCAGTGCCTCTAATAGGCCAGCCTTCAAACCCATACTGCTGGTAATGTTGAAATCTCGCCGAATCCATAGACTGGGTGAGAGTGAAAACAAGTTGTGACAGCTATGGTTTCCAAAAGAATTTATCCATCTTTTTAGTTAGTTGTTTTATAAAAAAAAAAAATAGCAATCAGGGGACCAGATATACATGTAAACCTCTGTTTCTAAAGTTGCATAACCGAAACATTAGTTATGTTATTTTAATTTTAATGCTATTTGTTGGGCCACGTCTGAGTGTGGTTGGGTTTGGAAAGGACTGGCCACCTGCCTACCTCAGGAAACCTAGACCAGCATGAACTACTTTGAAGAGAAGTTATTTCATTTTTACCTAAACAACCTGAGGTAGATGGAGTATAAGTGATCAACGCAGGACTGAATGAACTGACATCTTAGTGAGTGGTCAGTCTGTGGTTTTACTAGACAGAAGTCAGATCATGTGGTGACTCTGCGAAGGAGCCTCAGGGATATCTATGAAGTTTATACCGAACAGCCTGCCTACCTGTGGTTCTGTACTGGACATGTCTTTGGGAGGGATCTTTATTAATGTAATAACTGCACTTTCACCATTGCTTTATTAACCTTCCTGCTTTCTCAAATTTGCTTGAAAATGCACCATATGTCCACTCTTTTTTCAAAATTTTCGTGGAGGGAAAACCCCCTGAAACCCCCGTAGGTTGTTCCGGCTCGCTCGCTCGATGGGGTGCATTATGACAATAACTTTATGCCTCACCACTTTCAAATGTCACCAGCCGCCACTGAAGGGAAAACCGTTTTGAGGCACAGAGTATTTAAAGAGAAGATGATGGACAGGTTATTCCTCAGGTATGCCAGGTCAAGAGACGTAGCAACCTCTCCCGCAGAATGTTTCAACGCTTGTTTGCTGGGTAAAGGGGACCAAGCTACAATTTAACCCCACTGGAGCTGCTTATTTTTGAGAGACATTAACATTTTTGTTATTTCCCTAGCCCACCTCATTTTACTGGCTTGGATCTCAGCCCAACACAGTTTGGAGACCTTTGAGGTTTCGCTGTCCACAGAGAGCTTATTGAAAAATCTTAAAGCCCTGGAATACGCCAACAGAACCAGGAGGTTAGATTCAATTCCCTGCTTATACCCTGGACCATGGTGCCTGGCGGCAACATCCAGAGCCTTCTAAGAACCACCCCCTCCAATTGATTTCAGTCACAGGACGGGTCGAGGGCAAGTACCTCAGCGCCATACCACCCCTAAGGAGGAATTTAACCTTTGTTTTCCTTCATCAATGGAGTAGGGGCCAGACCCAGTGGCGACACCTACACTAAGGTGGAGAATCATCACCCCAATGATCTGTGAGCAGTTCAAAAAATAAAATAACACAATGTTATTGTTATTTTATTTTTCTGTTGTGGCTCAGCTGGTTAGGGGCAGGGAGGGGTGGGGCTGGGCAGTCACAGGAGTGGGGAGAAGAGTGATGAGCACTCTCTTAAATGCACATGACAGTTTGGTCTGCCATCATGCTTGGGTCTGCCAAACAGTCATGCGCTCTTAGCATGTTCTCCACCCAGCTGTATGGCACAGCCTGGGTGGAGAACATGCACAGGCTCCCAGGCTCTGTCTAAGCACTGAACCACGGCGCTCAGCCCAATCACAATGCTGCTGTCACGCAGCATCGTGATTGGTTAGGGGAGTCTTGGAGCCTGTGCGCTTCTTGCTTCCTGCTCCTGGAGTTCTGGAGTCGACCAAAGAGCACTGAGAGGCGGCAGCCGGCCTGCAGGTAAGTGATTTGAAAAAAGTGTGACCTCTGCTCACCCCGCCACCCCTGTTAAGTAGCATCTGCCGCTGGCCAGACCTCCATATTTCCATTTGAACCTGATCAGGCAACTGGCTTGCTGCAATGACCTCTGCTTAATACAACTCATGTGAGTGTCCCATTTCGAATTCCTGTTAAAGGACAGGCCAAGATATTTGTAAGTATCCACTATGTGTACCTCCTGAGTATGCAGAAACCACTTGAAGTATTGCACCTTTTTATCAAAGACCAACACCTTGGTTTCGCTAACTTAATTTTCAGCAGGTTCTTATTACTGTATGCTTCCAGAGCGACTAGTTTTCTCTTCATGTCAGTGTGGGTTAATCCATCAGAACTAGGCACCAGCAGACCAGGCATGGGGGTGCCTGGGTGGGACCAGGCATGGGGGTGCCTGGGTGGGACCGGGCACCCCCTAAAAACAGGCAGACAACACAAATTGAAAGCTTTGTGGCTCAGAAGAGCGGCTGTTCTAATATTCACTGCTCCCAGAGGAGCTCCCCATAATGCTCTGCGGGGCTCTTCAATTTAGATATGCTTTTCCACTCGTGGTGGTCCCCAGGATGGCTGGGGCATCACCAACAAGCTGCAGGAAGCATGGGGCGGGGGCTGTACAGGAAGCATGGGGCGGGGGCTGTAGAAGTGTAGCAACTCTCCCCTAAAGAGTATTTTTAAAGCGCTGACCCTTTGTCTGTGGGGGTCGAGAATCCAGGATTCCTCCAGGATTTTCCAATGTTTCAAAGCACTCCTAAGGCTGGAGCTTCTGCTCTACAGCTGGAATTGCTGTGCCCTCTAGAGATTTACTCTATGGATACAATGATAGCAGCTTGAAGGTGTATAAAAAAGATATATGTATAGACCGCATCCTATAGGGGCTAATGTCTATGGTTGCATGTAATATAATCAAAATGTGATGTCCTTAAGGGGCTGCTTTTATGATTCCATTTTAAGGGCTGCTTTTATGATTGCATTTTCATGGTTGGAAAATGTTTAAAAATACACAGACACATAGTATTAAATGTTGTCTTAAACATGTGGTTTGCTACTCTTGAATCCTTGACCAAGCCTATAGACTTGCATTAAATGTTTATATGACCCCTTCAGCGGGTCAGAAGTGATGATGCAGTGTCATTAATGGTATTTTACATCCACCAATGAATATATTTGCAAATAACTGTGAAGTATTTAGTAGTGGATGTGTAATAAATGTACTTTTCCTTTTTATAATGAAAAGGCACTGACTGAGCAATCATTTATTGAGTGTTCTTATTGCATGCCAGAGTACAGTTCTTACTAGCCCACAACACGTCGCCTGAGTAGGCCTTGGACTGCTCTGTCTCACTACCCTGAGAGAATCCAGCGCTTTAATGAGGTGCTTGATTCCCAGTAAGGACAATTGTGGTCCTATTATTTGTGCTTGCCACACAACTAATACCCTATTTCCTACAGCAGCTGCCTACCCTTCTTTGAAAACCATGCTGTTGATGAGCCTAGAAGGTCACTACAGAAGGTCAAAGGCCTTCCACTAGTGCTAAAAATAAACAAATAAATACTTTAGAAATTCACAATTATGGTGCAAAGTGTGTAGGCTTACAATTCTGAATTGCTTTTTGCTATCAAATGACTGATTACATGACAAAAGTTAATTTCTCAAGAGGCCTGCATAGTACCAATACCTCCCAACACGATTTCCCTTTAATGTTATAAAAATAACACTACTTAGCAGGGTTGCTCTAATTTTCAAGGACATGAACAATATTTGTCTGCAGGGAGGACATCCTTTTCAAGGAACAATAGCAGAACTTTTCAGCAGGACTGTTATACTTGTATTGGACAGAATCCACACTTCTCAGAAAGAATGCCATACGTTTTGCAATCAGCATCTTTCAGCATTCCTACCATTACCTTCACTGGCAGTGCAACACTTTTTTTCAGTGCTTTTATGTATCAATACTCCTCAGCTTGGTGTTCCTAGTTTTGTGTGCCAGTACCAGCACTTCTCAGCAGGTATACAAAACATTTACTTTGGAATTTGGATATCTGTTGCAATAAACAAATGCTGGGTGGTCCTTGATAGCCCTAAGGTGCTAACATTTTTTGGTTCATTTAGTAAGGTTTGTAAGATAGCTTAATAACTTAGGGCCAGATATACTAACGATTTTTGAGGGCCCAAATGAATTTTAGACCCATTTCCGACTGCAAAAAATGTGTGGTCCATGTACTTATCCTATTTTGCGAGTCACAAAGCAATTTGAGACTTGCCAAATAGGATTAGCGACTCGCTATTAGGAAGGGGTGTTCCAAAGGTGTCCCTTCCTAATAGCGACTCCTGAAGCTATGTATACCAGTCGCAGGGTGGTAAACCACTTGCAAACAGGAAGGAGTCCCCAGGTCCCAGGGACCACTGCCTGCCCTTAAAAAAATGAAACTGAATAGTTTGATTTTTATTTTTTAAATGCATCTCATTTTCCATTAAGAAAAAAGGGCTGCATTAAAAAAAAAAAAAAAAAAATGCTTTATTTAAAAGCAGTCCCAGACATGGTGGTCTGCTGACCCCAGCAGGCCACCATCCCTGGGAGTGCCAGCCGTTCCCAATGGGGTCACAAATTGCGACAGCTTCATTAATATGCATGAGGCATGCAATTTGCGACCCCATTGGGAATTGCAAACTGCACTGTTGTGCCTCCCAATTTGCGAGTTGCAAATGCGAAGCAATTTGCGACTCGCAAATTGGTAGGTTGTACATCTGGCCCTTAGGCACTTGCTGCCAAAGTTTTTGTTGGCCTGAAGGTTGTAGGTATGATTCTTTACAAGGTCAACTTGTTCGGGCCAGGTTGGGGCTAGGCCCAGAATCTGGTTCTTCTTACCCTCTCCTATTTTAGCCAAATCCCTCTTCATTCGATCCTAGGTGTACTTCATACATTCCTCCAATGGATCAGTTCGCTGCCGCTCCTTGGTGGTTTAATAATACCTCCAATGGGTTGCTCTTCTGTTCCTCCCGAGTCACTCTTGGGTAGATCCTATATAATACTCCTTGAATGGCTTAATAGTGCCGCAAGTGGGTTGCTCTTTTGTAGCTCCTGGGTACATGCTATGCATCACCTCCAGTCGGTTGCTATTCTGCTACTCCTCATCGTTTTCAGATAGACCTTATCTAATATTCTCTGGTAGTTTAAAAGTACCTCTAAAGATTGTTAGTCTCCTGATGCTACTTGGTAAGCTTCATATACCTTAATGGACCACAATTATACACATGAAGCAGTCGTTTCTATGTATACTACATACATGCACGGTTGAGTATATTTTCAAACCATCTGCAATGCTCATGCGTATGGCTCAGGTGTATGCGTAGCCAAACTTCATGAACATCCACACCGAGCTAGAAAGGGACAAAGGAGTGGTAAAGGGCTTTTGGTATTCTACAGCTCGGCATGGATGGCACTGTGCTAATCTTATGCTCAAAGACTTTGCTGTAGAAATGATGAAAGACTTTGTCCCTTACCAGCTCGGTGCGGACGGCACTGTGCTAATCTATGCTTTCAAAAATGCTAGAAAACAGACATTTGAGGTGAGCACATTCAGAGAGTCGCTGGTGTTGTGGGGTGCCCTATACAGGAGCTGCTCGCTGCTCTCCACCTAAACTTGGGAACTACCCAGAGATCTCTGCTTCCTTTTTGCATAATTTATGAATTAGTCTAAGCCTGAAAGGATATTGTTTTGATGTGTTTGTGTGTGTGTGTGTGTATATATACACATTTATCAAAATAAGGGGGGGAAGAAGAGGTTTTTAGAGGTTAGGTTCACCCTCCAACTGTGTACATAGATAATAAATAGCCTGAACGTTCAGGTTACAAGAACCTAACCTGGGGGTGTCAGGAAGACAATTGTTTCCCGAAGAGCACCCAAGAAGAAGAGGAAGAAAGGGGCAGAACACTTCCTTTCTTGAGTCCCCTCACTCACCGGGGTTTCCCCACGGTGACATGCTTCATCATTGGGGTCCTCTCAGTCCTCTACGGCCTGAGGCGTGCTGCAACTTGCGGATTACGTAGGAGCACTACAACAAATTATGTGTGGTGCAAGTGTAGTGGTGTGGAGTGGAACAAAGTGAATTAAAATAATCAACTAGTGGGCCAAATACATCTTATTCTTGCTCCTAGCTAATTGGTTAAAAAAGGTGGGTAATATGCTAAGATAACCTACTGTAATGGGTAAGTGTGCCTAGCATATGGTCCACTAGTTTCGAGCTTCCCCAGCTCTTCCTCAGGACTACACTGGGACCAGCCCAGTGCAAGTACCACTCCTAGTAGACCTAATTCCGGAGCAGAAACAAGTGAAAAACGCTGCGACTAATAAGCATGCGTTATGGACAATACATACGTAAATGTACGCCTGGCAATGTCTGTAGGGTATAAAAATACAGAAGTTAAAGGGAAAAAAAAGATAATATGCAATGTAAACAAAAACAATGGCGGTTACACTATACACCAGTGTTGGAATGCTCATTTACTATTGGTTCTTATTGTGCCACTGTGTTGCTATCCAGCAAATACATCCTTCATGCAGGCGTTTCCCTATAATGTGAATAAAAAGTATCTATGAATACACACAGTGCACATACAAACAAAACATGCGTCTGACACGACAAAAAACACACAAGACTAACATATGCACAACAATACATACATCTTAAGAAGCAATGCTATGCCTCATGGTCAACGGAGGGGGTGTGGAAAACTCGTACACCTATGGAGATAGTACAAGTAATCGTTAAAAGATTGTAGTACCGTCTTGTTGGCAGACCTTGTGCGGGAAAGAAATACTGAAAAAATGCGATCTCCGTTAGTTAGGGGGAGGGGTTAAGTCTTCCCCCGGGGGTGTTTTCACTTACTTGTACGTTCAAGACCACACTCTGGAACACCTACTGGAGACCAAGCTCGCGGACCGCATACTGTGTGGTTCCGAGCGAGGGGCTTGTTATCAACGAAAAAAATGGTGAAAAGTAAGAAAGGACTACCCGGTGGAGGTCCTTTGCGGGGCGGCCATATTGGGAAAGGAAGAAGTAATTCTTCAGTAAAGGCGTAAAATGATAAGGACCTAATCAAATAATTGCTTACTCTACATGGTGGCAAAGTAACCGTCGTTACAAAGGATCACAGTGGCCCTGAGTGCTAAATATCCAAACCTATTTGTTAAAAAGACGTAGTTAGAGATTGATTCCGCCATGTTGGATCAGGGAGAGTGCGAAAGCCTGATATGGCGAAGAAAAACAGGGAGGTGATATCATAACATGCTTCTCCTGTGAGATGGTATCAATAGCCCTCATAATAGTTGTATAGGTTGGTCTTGAGTGCTGAGTGACCAAACAATGCTTTTAAAAAACCGTTGTTGAGACAAAATCATTGTCAGAGGGAAACGGTCAAAATTACACTGGGTAGGAGGGAATGCCAGTTCCTGCTCACATTGGTAGTGTAAACAGAAGAGCCGTGTGGCGATCCGGTGATGCTCGTCTTCATTTAGATAGTGTCATACATTTATGAAAACACAAATAAGCTGATACGAAGAGTGTTAAACAGTTGTAATTAATGGAGAGGTAGCCACATTTATCTTTTCAATAAAGTTACATGAATTCAGTAGTTAACTGCAAAACATTTTTTTTACAAGAAACCTTAGTTAGAAGTGAATTGGCCCCATGGTATATCATCGTTAAGGCCATTGTCATCCGATCATAGTTTGAAAACCCAACGTTGTTCTTTTTCATGTAATTTTCTTTCAATGTTGGGGTGGTTATTAATATGTTCAAGAATGACCCAGCTGAAATCATTGGGTGTGTGTTGTTGTAGGAAATGCGTGGTCATTTTGGTGTTCCTATGTTTACATCTGAAATTGCTTCGGTGTTCAATCATTCTGGTGTTCACTTTTCTTGTGGTCATCCCCACATAATGGAGATTACACACGCAAGTGATGAGGTATATTACCCCTGTGGTGTTGCAATTCGTGAATGATCGAAGATTCCATGTAGCGCCATTATTGTAGGTGACAGTTTTTGTTGCACTGGTGAGGTGACACACGCTACAGTTACCACAAGGGTAGTGCCCCTCCGGTAATGGGTGGAGCAGGCGTACAGGTCCTACAGTCTTCGTTGGATTTGGCCTAGTGTGTACCAGGTAGTTCCTCAAGTTTTTTGCTTTTTTGTGGCTGAACATAGGTTTTTGGAAATCCAAGCCTCCACTATTCAGGATCCGCCAATGTTTCTTTATTATTTTGGTCACTTGATCTGATGCGATATTAAAAGTCGTGATGCAGATTTGTCTTTTCTGATTGTTGGCTATTTTCTCCGGTTTTTGTTCAAGAAGTGCTTCTCGGTTATTGTTGGAAGCTCTTTTTGTGCTTTGGACACCAGATGTGGTGGATAATGCCGTCGAACCAGTCTGGATGTGGAAAGCTTATACACCAGTTTACCACACAAGGACACACTTGATATTTTGGAGGAAGTACTCTTTGAAAACATTTGGGCTTACCACACGCCTAGACATGTGGTTCTTGAATGCTGTCGCCTATCTCTAACCGAAAACTTTTTCCAATTCAATGACTCCCTGTACAAACAAACGCACGGTACCAGCATGGGAAGTACCTTCGCGCCGAGCCTGGCGGGGCTCTATGTACATCATCTGGAACGACACAAGATCCTCCATAATAACAATCCGCACATCCACAAGATCAAATTATGGAAGAGATACATCGACGATGTGCTCTTGATTTGGGAAGGCGATGAAACTGGTTTTGAGTTTTTCCTACTTTGGCTCAAGCAACAAGATCCATTCTTAAAATTGACCTTTACCATGAGTAGGTCCAACTTGGTTTTTCTTGACCTTAACATATCAGCACACGAAGGTCGCCTGATTACCACCACACTTCAAACCTACGGCAAGAAACTGCCTCCTAGGGGCGCTAGGTGGCGCTAAACCAAGATGGCCGCACTGTAGTGAGGCTCCTGCCCGACCGGGCATTGTCATCATCCTTAATGCAATCCTGACCAGACTATTCCAACTATAACCCTCACCGCTGACTGCATGAAAGCCTGCTGAGTCCAACGGGATCAAAACCGGAGTGCTCGCACCCTGGCGAGCCGAGATAGCTGAGGAGGTGCCTGAGAGCGGTGACGGGCCCTCGCGAGGGGACGGCCGTGATCGGCGGCGGCCCGCTGGGAGATCCCAGGGATTGAGGGCCTGCTGCGAGCTACGGAGACGGAGATCCGCTCAGGACGCTGCGGCGCTGCAGAAGAAGAACTAGGCTATCTGCGGCGCTGACACCCGACTGCTGCCTGCACGAGCGGAGCTGGGAAGCGGAGGACGCTGCGGATCCTTACCGACCGCAAACTGCCGCATTGGACCGTTGGTGGAGGTCCCCCCTCCCCGGAGGTACTTCTTGAGACACGGGGCGCCGCGGGCCGTTACTCTGGCCGCACTCCCTCCGCACAGGCTCACCTGCTACCGGTCGTCCTGCGGGCCGGCGGGGGGAGCCCTGGGCCGTCTGCTGCCTGCCGCCGGCTGGTTGGAGCGGCTGGGAGGCACGCTGGACACTGGTGCTGTGATCGCGTCCCCTCCGCCATTTTCAATATAGAACTGCTCCGTCGCGGCGCCCGGCCGCTCCCTGACATCGCCCTCCGGGCTGGCTGGGGTTCGCTGCCTCCACCTCACTACACACTTTGCAGCCTCCGCCGCTCCAGCGGCCTGTGCCGGCCCCCTCCCCCCCGGGGCGTGGAGGGTGCTCCCACCTTCGCTACCATCTGGCAAAACGTCCATATCGTTGGGACTGCTGTGGCGTCCGGCCACTTGTGGCTGCTGCATTGAAACCCTTTTGGGCTCAGACCCCCCCGCCCGCCGAGCCTCTGGCCTACATTACTGACGAGGGTGCCCCCCTGCCTGGGGTGCGGCAGGAGTGGAGTGGGCACGGCTGCCTGCCCCTGGGCCATCTGAACTCTCTGCCTGGTTGGTGCCCTCGCTGCGCTGCGGACTCCCGGCTGGGCCAGCGACGACTCACGTAGTCCTATCCCGCTGCCCTCACCCACGTAGCTGGCTTGGAACTGGGCTTGATCGACGGTTGGGCTGCTGCGGACGGCGGCCTTCCCCCCCCCCCCCCCCTTCAGACTCCGGACAACCCTCCCCCCCGGTGGAATAACGAACTAGCGGAGGGGTCGGATCATCGCCGCGCCAGTCCAAACTGCCCTATGAGGCCAAGAGAAACCCGCCTCCGTCGGGCGGAGCGGAGAAGGGGCCCCCGCTCACCGAGACCCCGGACGAAGACTGGAAGTCCCTCTTGCTAGGTATGAGACAAAGCCTATCCTCCATCGATTCCAAAATCGACACCATACAAGCCCGCCTGGATGGGGACGTGGCTAAACTGGATCAGCATGATGCCCGCATCCAGGTGACTGAGGAGCGCATCTCTTCCCTGGAAGACGGCGCTGCTTCCTCGGGCAAACAGCTGACACAGATGGACAGGCTCCTCAAAGTCATTGCGGACAAGAACGAGGATCTGGAGGCCCGCTCCCGACGCAATAACGATCGCATTTTGGGCCTGGCGGAGTCCACCAATACGGGGAAAGTTGAAACCTTCGTGGAAAACCTGGTGATCGAGCTCTTTGGTAGGGACTCCTTTTCCCTGCACCTTATCGTGGAGAGGGCACACAGATCCCTGGCCGCCCGCCCACCGCCTGGCTCCCCTCCGAGGCCCATCATCGCCCGATTCCTGAACTACAGGGACAGAGATGCCGTGCTACGCCGGGCGCGAGAAATGGGCGCCGTGCGCTACGGTAATGAAACATTATCCTTCTTCCCTGATTTTACCGCCACTGTCCAAGAGTCGCGATGCAAATTTGCTGCAGTCAAGAAGAAATTGAAAGCGCAGGAGATACCATACGCCATGCTGTATCTGGCGAAATTGAAAATAACGCATAATGGCAAACAACTCTTCTTTCAGCAACTTCAGCAGGTGGAAGACTTTCTTAAACGCCACAAGAGGGACAATGCTCGAGACAGAGATGGCCAACAACGCGACAGAACGCCCTCTCCGATGGCACAGCAGGATTAACTCATATTGCTGTAGGGACGCGGACACTCGTCTGTGCCACTGCTGCCTATATCTGCTCGAGATGCTACACCCACCGGTGAGGTAACCCTCTTCTGTTATGACTGTTTGATCTGGTCACTGCCGATGCCTTTGCCTGGTTACCCGTCTCCGTCCCACATTGAGAGACTGGACTAGCTGTCTGGTCCTCGTGGGTGCAAGTAGGGAGATGGGAGGCTGGTTGGGCGCCCCCTGGACATCATCCCCCCGATGGGTGAACCCCACTGCACCCCCCCCTCATACGGGGTAGGTGTTGCTGCTCTACAGCTTTTTCTAGTTGGGGTGGGTTTGGTTGAGATAGGGTGGGTGGGGTGGGGTCTGTATTCCTGGCCAGTTGGGGTTGCCGGAGTGGGTGGGCATGTGTTCCGTTTGCGCTGTTCTGCTACTGACTCCCTTGTTACGAAGGGGTGGGGTTGGGTATTTGACGATGCCCCTAGGAATGTCCTCTCATATCGTTACCACGTTTGTTATGATTTATCTCATGCTGTGTCTACCGGTCATGTGTTATTAGGCCTGGATCCATGGGGAGCGTAGAGAACACTGAGCCAGTACAGCAGGCTCAGATAGTCTCCTGGAACGTGCGCGGACTGAGCGACCCGAGAAAGCGCCTCCAGGTCTTGGGGTACCTAGATAGGCACAATGTATCTGTTGCCATGATTCAGGAGACGCACTTGCGGCCGGGAGGGAACTCTCCCTTTGCATCGCGGTGGGCTGCATGCAGGGTCTTTTCCTCTTATTCTACCTATGCGAGGGGTGTGACCATATTGGTCCGGCGTGGGGTGGGGTTTATTCCAGCGGGTACTGAGGTGGGGTCCTGTGGCAGATATTGCATGATATGGGGGAAACTACATTCACACACAATACTGTTTGCATGTTATTACGGCCCTAACGTAGACGACCCGACAACGCTTCTAAACATGTGGGGTAAGATACACACGTTAGGTATCTCTCATGTCATTCTAGGGGGAGATTTCAACACCGCACTCAGACCCGCAATGGACAGATCGAACCAGCAGCCGTCCCACTACTCACGCACCCAGCGCCATTTGTTACACTTAACTGATGAGCATCAGCTGGTTGATGCTTGGCGACACCTTCATCCGACACTTCGACAAGGCACACATCATTCTGCTGTACACTCGACATGGGCCCGGCTCGACTATATTTTTCTCTCCGCAGGCGTTGCCCCGTGGTTGCTCGGGACGCGTCACCTGGCCCGGACTTTCTCCGATCACTCCCCTGTCTTACTGTCGCTCCGCATTCCATTGGATACCTCCCCATACCTGAGCTGGCGTCTCAACCCAGCGCACCTCACGGACTCGGCCTTTATGGCGGAACTGGAGGACGATATCACAGACTTCTTTGACCGCAATGCCACCTCAGTCTCCCAGTTCACTACGGTGTGGGAGGCTTTCAAAGTTACCGTGCGGGGATGGTGTCTGGCGAGAGGCGGGGGGGTCCTTAAGGTTCTTCGCGGAGATGTGCGCAAGCGCGAGTCTGAACTGCTCCACTTGGAACAGGAGGTGGCACGGGCTCCACACGATCGTACACTCGCGGCGCGTCTCAGGGACAAGGTGACTGAATACACTGACGCTGCAGCCAAAGAATGTACGTTTCTGGGGAAACCATACGTTGCGCGGATACATGGGGAGGGAGACAGACCCGGCAGGGCTTTGGCCGTCGCGGTACGCCCCCCCAGATACCGAAATTACGTATCCACCCTCCTAGATGGCCAGGGTGTCCCACAGAGAGACCTTTCGGCCCAGCTTCAAGTACTAACAGACCATTATGTAGGTCTATACACCTCTCGCAGAACTACTCCAATAGTCCTGCAGGAATACCTTGAGGACACCGCGATAGCGTGGCTAGGCCCCTCCCAGCAGAAATTCCTACACCACGAACTAGAACTCGATGAGATAAAGGAGGCGATAATGTCTATGAAGTCTGGCAAGGCACCCGTATCGGACGGCTTGCCGATAGAATTCTATAAGGCCTTCCTCCATGTTCTCGACCCTATACTGAAGAGAGTGTATTACTCCGCCCTAGAGGAGGGCATCCTGCCGGGAACGATGCACGAAGCCCTCATAACATCCCTGCTGAAACCGGGCAAACCCCCGGAACATTGCGACTCTTATCGACCCCTCTCCCTATTGAACACGGACAGCAAGATCCTCGCGAAGGTGCTCGCTACGCGCCTAAATCTTCTGATGGAGCGCCTGGTCCTCCCCGACCAGGCCGGGTTCGTCCCCAATCTGGCGACATCCCACAATCTGCGCACCCTGCAAGCGGTGATTCAGGATATTGATCCCAGGTGTGAAGCCGCGGCGGTTTTCTTAGACGCCACCAAGGCGTTCGACACCCTGGAGTGGGACTATCTCCTGGCCTTGTTGGAGTGGATGGGAGTGCCCTTCAATTTCCTTGACTGGATCCGGCTGTTATACCGACATCCTCGGGCCACTGTTCTGCTGAATGGGTCTCGCTCTGCTCCCTTCACTATCCACAGAGGCACCCGGCAGGGATGTCCCCTCTCCCCCGTCTTATTTGCCATTGCTATAGAGCCGCTGGCGGCCAAACTCCGACAACACCACAAACACCGATCTCTGATTTACCCGGAGCGCCAACTCCTTATCGCGTTATACGTGGACGACATGACCCTGTTCGTCCACAAGCCGCGAGAAAATCTTAACCCATTATTGCGTGAGGTAACTAAGTTCGGAGCTATAGCGGGCATACAAATTAACTGGGCAAAGTCTGCTCTGTTCCCCCTGACAGACAGTACTACGCGGTTCCCGTTGGATTATCCCTTGGTGTGGGAAGCGGACGAGCTCACATATCTGGGAGTGCGGGTAACCCGTAACAAAGCCATGATCAGAGCTAACTACGGGACTGTCCTGGACAAACTCACTGACCAAATCACACAATGGATCCACCTCCCGTTGTCCATGGCGGGCCGTATCTCCCTGATCAAGATGGTGGTGCTCCCCAAATTGTTATACCTCTTTACTAACATCCCCTATAGCCCGGGGGCATTCTTTTTCAAGACCCTGAACTCCCAGATCTCTTGGCTAATCTGGGGTGGAAAACAGGCCCGGATTGGACTGCGGACACTCATGTTGCCCTATCATCAGGGAGGGCTCGATGTCCCGAACTTTCAGAAATATTATGACTGCGCCCAAGGTCACTTCGCGGTTTACTGGCTCCATCCCCCTTCCTTTATGGCCCACCTTGCAGTTGAGGATGGGTTCATGAGGCCTGCATAGCCATCGGGGTACCTGTACACGGAGGTTCAACCGGGGACCCGCGACCCCACCACGGTTGATTGCACAGTGAGAGCCTGGAAGCGTTTGGCGGACTACATGGATGTCAAATTCCTATACTCTCCCCGCATGGTCCTGGCGAATGATCCCAGACTAAGTGTCACTTGCGAAGAACTTGGACGCCGGATGCTTACGCGGCTAGCGATACATACGTGGGGAGATCTATACCATGAGGGGAGCTTTCGAACGGCGACACACTTTTTTGGGGACGTTACCCCATCTGCAATGGACACATTTCTCTACGTTCGCCTTCGGCAAAATATCAGGGCTGTTACGCCACACTTCCCGGATGAGCCGGAGACTGTGGCACCGTTGCACGCTCTGCTCCAGACGCCCGCCCCGGCGCATGTAGTCTCGCTGTTATATACACATGTGCGGGAAGCTCCCACCCCCCCTCGCTCAGGGCGCGGAGAGACTGGGACAACAACCTGGGGGATCCCATGTCGGATGACCAATGGGAGGAAAGTTGCTCCCACCTTACTGCAGTGACTGGTAATGCACGTCTCCGCTTGGTGCATTATAAATTTTTGCATCGCCTTTATTTCACCCCAGCCAAATTATACCGCTTTGGCCTCCGGGACGGCGACCGCTGCCAGCGGTGCCGGGAGCCGGGTGCAGATTTTATGCACCTGGCTTGGTCCTGCCGTGCAGTGGCTAGGTATTGGACCGAGGTGTTTGCTGCCCTCTCCGCTATGGTCGGGATGGACATAGCGCCCTGCCCTGCTATTGCTCTCCTGGGTCGCTCCTGTCCCGCGCTAAAGACACACCGTAGGTTCCTCGCGCTGGGGCTTTTGCTGGCTAAGCGCCTTGTGGCGTGCAGATGGGGGCGAGGGCGAGCGCCCAAATTCAAGACTTGGCTGGCGACAATGTCGACCTGGCAGGAACAACTTCACAATTACGCGGACCTGTTGCCACGCAAGTCCCGTCCCAAAGACTTATGGGGGCCCCTCAGGGCCTATCTCCTACGCCCTCAGGACGCGACTAGTACGGAGGGGAACCCGCGCGGAACTTCGAGGGGGGATTGCCCGCCCATTGCGAACTGACCTGCGCCTAGCCCCAGATAACGCCCCCCCCCGCTGCTGCATCACCTCACCCTGCTTGCCCCCCGCCCCTCTTGGTGCACAACTCACGCGGCGCTTCTTGAAGCACTTGGATCAGCAACGGGCTCTCCAGGGTACTCACATATCGCATGTCGGGGCCCGGGTGGGATGGGAAGGAACTCTGCGGATCCCCTGGCTCCGAGGTCCCTGGACCCTGGTTCCCTACTGAGGTAGATGGCATGGCATCCTAGATGGTAACACCACTTTCTTAGTTTCCTGGTCGGTCTATCCCGACCCCCCCCCCCCCCTCCCAGAGCAGCGGTTCTGCGAGCCGGGGCTGCGCTGCGCCACGTCATGCTCCTACTTTCCTCTGAGGTGCGCTGCTAGGTGCCGCAGCCCCGCGCTGTAAGATACAGTATTCCACATACTGTGTATGGTGGACACACCCTGGGAGGAGGCTATTGTTGTGTTTTATTTTTTGAGTTTGTTAATACAGATAACCGAAACCTTGACTACAGCCTGTTTGACCTCTTATGACATCACGACTATGCATTCGCTTTTCACATTCGTAACCTGTTGCATCTATCCTGCTGCCGGCCCTTAAGGGTTGTAGGCATACAAGCTGTGTTAACTGGCCAGTATTTACTCTCTATTGCATATCGCTCTTGATACCGAGTTGTCGCTACCGGCCTGCGATAAGGCAGGATGTAGGTAAAAAGCTGTGTACAATTTGACTTTAAAAATTAAGGTTTTCCCAAAAAAAAAAAAAAAAACTGCCTCCTAGTGTACGACAGTTTCCACCCAAGAAGCTTGAAAGACAATCTCCCCTTCGGACAATTTTTGCGCCTAAGACGCAATTGTACCACACGAGATGACTACAAAATTCAAGCTAAAGATCTATCGGATAAACTGGTTTGACGGCATTATCCACCACATCTGGTGTCCAAAGCACAAAAAAGAGCTTCCAACAATAACCGAGAAGCACTTCTTGAACAAAAACCGGAGAAAATAGCCAACAATCAGAAATGACAAATCTGCATCACGACTTTTAATATCGCATCAGATCAAGTGACCAAAATAATAAAGAAACATTGGCGGATCCTGAATAGTGGAGGCTTGGATTTCCAAAAACCTATGTTCAGCCACAAAAAAGCAAAAAACTTGAGGAACTACCTGGTACACACTAGGCCAAATCCAACGAAGACTGTAGGACCTGTACGCCTGCTCCACCCATTACCGGAGGGGCACTACCCTTGTGGTAACTGTAGCGTGTGTCACCTCACCAGTGCAACAAAAACTGTCACCTACAATAATGGCGCTACATGGAATCTTCGATCATTCACGAATTGCAACACCACAGGGGTAATATACCTCATCACTTGCGTGTGTAATCTCCATTATGTGGGGATGACCACAAGAAAAGTGAACACCAGAATGATTGAACACCGAAGCAATTTCAGATGTAAACATAGGAACACCAAAATGACCACGCATTTCCTACAACAACAACACACACCCAATGATTTCAGCTGGGTCATTCTTGAACATATTAATAACCACCCCAACATTGAAAGAAAATTACATGAAAAAGAACAACGTTGGGTTTTCAAACTACGATCGGATGACAATGGCCTTAACGATGATATACCATGGGGCCAATTCACTTCTAACTAAGGTTTCTTGTAAAAAAAATGTTTTGCAGTTAACTACTGAATTCATGTAACTTTATTGAAAAGATAAATGTGGCTACCTCTCCATTAATTACAACTGTTTAACACTCTTTGTATCAGCTTATTTGTGTTTTCATGAATATATGACACTATCTAAATGAAGACGAGCATCACCGGATCGCCACACGGCTCTTCTGTTTACACTACCAATGTGAGCAGGAACTGGCATTCCCTCCTACCCAGTGTCATTTTGACCTTTTCCCTCTGACAATGATTTTGTCTCAACAACGGTTTTTTAAAAGCATTGTTTGGTCACTCAGCACTCAAGACCAACCTATACAACTATTATGAGGGCTATTGATACCATCTCACAGGAGAAGCGTGTTATGATATCACCTCCCTGTTTTTCTTCGCCATATCAGGCTTTTGCACTCTCCCTGATCCAACATGGCGGAATCAATCTCTAACTACGTCTTTTTAACAAATAGGTTTGGATATTTAGCACTCAGGGCCACTGTGATCCTTTGTAACGACGGTTACTTTGCCACCATGTAGAGTAAGCAATTATTTGATTAGGTCCTTATCATTTTACGCCTTTACTGAAGAATTACTTCTTCCTTTCCCAATATGGCCGCCCCGCAAAGGACCTCCACTGGGTAGTCCTTTCTTACTTTTCACCATTTTTTTTCGTTGATAACAAGCACCTCGCTCGGAACCACACAGTATGCGGTCCGCGAGGTTGGTCTCCAGTAGGTGTTCCAGAGTGTGGTCTTGAACGTACAAGTAAGTGAAAACACCCCCGGGGGAAGACTTATTTTTCGTATTTCTTTCCCGCACAAGGTCTGCCAACAAGACGGTGCTACAATCTTTTAACGATTACTTGTACTATCTCCTTAGGTGTACGAGTTTTCCACACCCCCTCCGTTGACCATGAGGCATAGCATTGCTTCTTAAGATGTATGTATTGTTGTGCATATGTTAGTCTTGTGTGTTTTTTGTCGTGTCAGACGCATGGTTTTTTTTGTATGTGCACTGTGTGTATTCATAGACACTTTTTATTCACATTATAGCGAAACGCCTGCATGAAGGATGTATTTGCTGGATAGCAACACAGTGGCACAATAAGAACCAATAGTAAATGAGCATTCCAACACTGGTGTATAGTGTAACCGCCATTGTTTTTGTTTACATTGCATATTATCTTTTTTTTCCCTTTAACTTCTGTATTTTTATACCCTACAGACATTGCCAGGCGTACATTTACGTATGTATTGTCCATAACGCATGCTTATTAGTCGCAGCGTTTTTCACTTGTTTCTGCTCCGGAATGAGGTCTACTAGGAGTGGTACTTGCACTGGGCTGGTCCCAGTATAGTCCTGGGGAAGAGCTGGGGAAGCTCGAAACTAGTTGACCATATGCTAGGCACACTTACCCATTACAGTAGGTTATCTTGGCATATTACCCACCTTTTTTAACCAATTAGCTAGGAGCAAGAATAAAATGTATTTGGCCCACTAGTTGATTATTTTAATTCACTTTGTTCCACTCCACACCACTACACTTGTACCACACATAATTTGTTTTAGTGCTCCTACGTAATCCGCAAGTTGCAGCACGCCTCAGCCCGTAGAGGACTGAGAGGACCCCAATGATGAAGCATGTCACCGTGGGGAAACCCCGGTGAGTGAGGGGACTCAAGAAAGGAAGTGTTCTGCCCCTTTCTTCCTCTTCTTCTTGGGTGCTCTTCGGGAAACAATTGTCTTCCTGACACCCCCAGGTTAGGTTCTTGTAACCTGAACGTTCAGGCTATTTATTATCTATGTATATATACACACATCAAAACAATATCCTTTCAGGCTGCATGGTTGGTTAAGGGTTTTGGGTGGTAAGGGTGTTTTTTAGGGTTTTAAGGGTATGTAAAGATATAGGATGGAAAGGTTATAAAAAAGGGAGGGGAGTTTGAGCCCCCCCCCCCCCCCAGTAGAAAATATGTGTTTTTTAAATAATGAAAAGGGAGGGGATTGGAGGGAATTTCCCAATTGGAAAAAAAAAAATTGTGTGTAGGCTTAAAAGAAATTTGCAAAATTAAGATTTGCCTGCAGTTACGCAAAGTTCACATTTTGCAGTTGCTAAATCAGTCCTCTTTGCACATCACATCATTGTTTTCAGGTGAAAATGTTGTACAATAACGTTTTTCTTGGTGTGAGATTTTCCTTGCAAACTATTCTTTGTAAGATATTTTCCCTACAAAAATTGTGTTACTCTGTTTTTCTACCCTGCAAAACCTGTTTTCTAAATTTAACAAAAATCAGGAACCTTTCAAAGATTTTTTTTAAAAGTTGGTAGAATCGAGAGGTCACTAACTTTTCACTCACCTACCAAAACACAAGTATTCAACGTGCCTTTAGCTAAAGAACATAATTTGTTGTCGGAATCTTTTATAACATGTGCCACATCATTGCTGGGTCAGAGGTGTGAGATTATTATTAAAAGTGACCCATCCTTTGTAGCTTATTTTATGTACCAGTGATGGTGTATGGTGTTCTGAATTTATGTTGTAACGACCAAGTACAAGAACACAGGTCCACGATGTGAAATCTTTGGTTAGCCAATAGGTCTGCTATTTGAAACAGATTACAACTTTATGTCCTTCTTGGGCAAATTAAAGAGGCTACCCTGTGAATTATATCTCAAAACACCTGTTGATATCATCAAACTAAGCAGCATTGTCGCATGCCTGTTGTTGGTGCAGCAGGGCTGGGTAAAGAGAGGTTTCTCTTCGGTACTCTTGATGGCTCCTTTGATGCATTCTCCTGTGTTGAGCTGTAGTTGAGCCTTTCTGTACACTGTTATGGAAAAGCAAAATGTCCAGTCGGAAGCACTATATACGGAATACTTTATTATTATTATGCTTCTATATAGATATCTCTTCTGTTTATTTTATCACTGGGTTATAGCAATTGGATTTCAGAATTCATGGTCCATACTCAATGGGTGTTATGCTCAACTGTGCTTGCTCTACACCGTTTGATCTCAAAGAACCTTGTGCCGCTATTTCGATATTTTCTTTGCACATCATTTGCTTTTTAATGGCTGACTGATTAAGTATTGTTTGTTTTTGATATACGTAGTTAGCATGAGTAGGGCAGGGTAGTGTGATATCAGTGTATTGTCCCTCAAATTTACAAAAGGCTCTCTGACTTGATTTGTGGCTCATGCCAGTGTGATTTCAAGATACAGAATATCCTCTTGTGTAGATTCTGATTCAGGGCTTGTGCTGAAAGGGCTCTGTTACTTGCTGCTGAGTTGTAGCAGTGTGATTCCAGATAGAGTGGATGCCCTCATATACAGCTATCTTATTGCAAATCATTGCTGTGTCCAAGAGGTGAACTGTTAGGATGCTGCAGTCACTTGCATGCAGCAGGTGTATTTGCATTTTAAAGAATGTCCCTAACTATTGTGAGTCATCAGGCCACCACATTATTTACATGTTGCTGTGGTGGCATTGTCAACCAGTTCGAACACTGCAGGCAATTCTAAGTGAAGCAGAACATAGACGCTGAAGCAATCTGCGGAGGGAGCAACTCCAAATGTTTAACATCAGAGTTTCAGGTCTGTGACTTGCGCTGGGTGTTCGCTTTTGGCAGGTATTTTTCTGATCCATTGATATTTTTGAAGATTTTAACCCAGATGATGGATGTGACTTTGAATGGTCAGGAACTAGGCCGTGTTTGCATACGAATTAGCCTATGTTTTGATCTGCGGGTGATTGTGCATGAACAATATTGTAAGGCCTATGTAGGATCTAAAGAGGCTGGAGTCACTCCTGCTTTTTACCAAGTAGAGGGTGTTTGATCTCAGTCATGTGCGTAAGAGCTTAGAAGTGTGACTGGTAGAGTATACTGTTGTTCTTGAGGTGAATATTAATAACACGTTAATAGCACCAACAGCAGTTCCTGGAGGGAAATGACATCCTGCACCAGACTCAGATGGGGTTACGCCTGGAACACAGTACTGACTCGGCCCTACTAGTGTTCACTGAGAAACTAAAAATTATACTCCACCAAGGCAGAGCCGCCACAATTCTGCTCTTGGACCTAAACGCGGCTTTTGATACCGTGGACCACAAGATTTTAATTCATATGCTCAAAGAGATCGGGGTTAAGGATAAAGCCAATCAATTTTCTAAGGGATAGATCATTTCAGTGTTTGGAATCATGCATCCTTTCAGATATCTTCATGGCTCCCTACAGAGTACCTCAGGGTTCGTCACTAAGCCCGACCCTGTTCAACATTTATCTGAGCCCTCTAGCATTCATTGTACAGAAGTTTGGCCTGTCGATTGTCTCCTACGCTGATGACACTCAACTGGTGGTCTCTGTGCCAGAAGAGTTGAACTCGAACCATCTGCAGCTTGTACCATGCTTGGGGAAAAAAGGAAAATGGATGGCTAACTGTGGCTTATAATTGAATGGCGACAAAACGGAGCTGATGTTCCTGGGCAGTGACCCTGCTCCGCAGGCCGGGATCAGCTGGCCTGGCAGATGGGTATCTGGCTAGACCAAAATCTCTCCATGGAAACACAAGCCAAAAAATTATTGGCAGCCTGTTTCGGTATGCTACGCATGATCGGTAAAATCATGGATCAAATCTCAGAAAAAGCTAGAAAGACGGGGGTCCAGGCCCTGGTGGTCTCGCGGCTGGACTATGGCAACTCCCTGTACCTGGGCTCTCCTAAATATGTGACAGGCAGGCTGCACGTGGTCCAAAACGCTGCAGCTAGAATGCTCCTGAAGATCCCCAGACATGAATCAGTGAGATCCTCGCTGAAAAAGCTGCACTGGCTACCCATTCAATCCAGGGTTAAATTCAAGGCCCTTTGCCTCGCCCACAAAGACATGCAGGGGAGAGACCCGGCCATGATACAATCTTTCGTCACCCTATACGTCCCCAACAGGCTCCTTTGGTCCTCAACCGATTTCCTGATGAACATCCCAAAGATAAAGAAATCAAGATTGGGGGGGGGGGGGCGATCCTTCTCACACCAGGTCCCAAAACTTATGAACTCAATGTCTGCAGAAGTAAGACTGGTCAAAAATAAACAGTGTTTCCGAAAAAACCTCAAAATCTGGTTGTTCCCCACCAACTGTTTGCTCCTCTCGGTAGCGCTGGGAAGCCCTTGGGTAGCCATACGCTTTACAAATTCCATAAACACAAACAATGGCGGTAGTGCAAAGGGTGGTATTGTTGATCTTGTGGTGCCGTTTCTAGTAATCAATTTTTGATAGGAAGAAGTTGGCAATTTTGTTGTATAATTTTGGGAGAAGCCTATGCTGTGTTTGTAGAAGCTTGATAGACATACAGAAGTAAAACCTGAAGTACATTTTCAGGGCCGTTTCTTGGTTGTAAAATGAGCTTGTTTGCTTCTATCGTTAATAATTTGGGAGTCCTCAAGGAATTTTCCACACCAAGTATTGATCTTCCTTTGGATTGTTTGTCACGTCAGAGTTCGTTAGTAATCCACCTGGTCACATGTATTGACCTGTTGCAGAATGGCAATATAAGAAATGAGATTATTATTTTGGGTGGACAGTCACCCACCTCAAGGAATAATGACACTAACTTGTCCTGTTCAATGCCCCGAAGTCATAAAATTAACCAGAGCTCCACCCCCTGTTAGCTATGTCACAGAACAACCCGGCTTAACTTAAGGCACTTTGTAAAGTATTTATGAAGTACTACATCAGTTATCACAATGAAAAATCCTAATTATAAAAATGGATTAAATTTAATAAACAAAATAACGCCAAAATGACAAAAAAACGACAAGGAGAGCCAGAGATATGAATTTTTTAAGTTTTAATAAAAATACCGTTTAACTTAGCCTTCTTTTTATGGAGCTCAAAATCCTATAGAGAAGCTCCCTGAATCTTGTCAGAGGATAGTGCAATTAAATTGGACATCCTTGCCTCAAGATCTTGGTTGGTCAGCTCTAGAGGTCCTTGAAATCCCAACATTTTCTGAGTTCCAACTTTTCAGGGTTTCTGGTTTAACTCTTTGGGGTCACTTCTGAAACTCCAAGGACCTAAGATAGCACTTGGGGGCCACAACTCACTCCAACAGAGATGACCAGCAAGATTCAGTGTGGTCCAGTTGGTACTAGTCACTTCAGGAAAAAGGCTTCTTGCAGCCTCTTGTGTGCCTGAAGCCACACCATAGGTAGCACACGGACCCTCGCAGCCCACTCCTTTGTTCTGGTCACAAGAGGGAGCAGGTTCTCCAGGGCTTCTTAGAGGTCACAGACAGCATTGTCCAGTTATCTTCTGTTCTTCAGCAGGTACAGAAAGTGTTCTTAGGAGGGTTCCTCAGAATGCGATGTTTATGGTTGGCACCAGCAAATGGGTGAGGTTGTCTTCTGGCTCCTCCCTAACCAATTGAGTAAATGTTCGCAGGGGTAACCCTTCCCTGTTTTCCAGTAGTTACTGTTTGCCCGACTACTAAGATTTCCACTCTCCCTTGTACAGAACTCTTGTTTCCGGTGGTCAAGGAAATTAGCAGTCCCCTCCCCTGTGTTCACTACAAGCCAGTTCTGGGGTAGCTTCCCTCTCACTGGGTTAGGAGTCAGCGTGGCTAGCGTGGACCTTGAGGGCAAAGGTTTTCCCCTCTTTACGTCTCTACTTACACTATACTATGATTGGCAGGCCACACCTCTGTCCTTTTCTAGTTAAGGAAGTTCCTGGGGTCACTCCAACTGTCTTTCCTGGGATGATAGAGATCACATGCTCTGCATCCAGTTTATTCTGTCACCAGGCCTAAGCCATTGTTCTACTCGGGGGCAGTTTTCACTCATATGTAAGGTCAAACACTTGCTGGGCAGCTGCTGGCAGGCTAATGCAAATTAACCCGCTGGAGTTTCAGACAGAGAAAGCTTCCTCACAGTTACTTTTTCTACGTATTTATTAAAAATCCTACTTCACTAACGAATTGGACTTTTAATAAACATGAAGCACCAGTCCTAAATTGATCATTTTAGCCATTTCCTGTCAAAGTTACAGATGAAAGTTTATAATCTGTATTTTAAATTTTCTAGGATCCAGCCACAACTCTGCCAGTGAAAATAGATTTTGGGGGCTAGTCACTTGAGGAACATGCCAGCATCAAGTTTGCACATGTTACACTTTTAAGTATCAGGCAGCCTATCTTGTGGGCAGCAAAGTGTACATAGAGCTGACTAATATTTAAACAAACAAAAAAGTAATGGCGGGATGTTTGAATTAATCCCGCCCGCTACTAATTACTGTAGCCTCATCCCGGTCCATAATTTGTTGGCACAAAATGCCACCTCAGATTAGACCCAGTAATATGCAAATCCGCTTTACAGCTGAGTCCAGCTTGGTTCCAGTATTAAAGTAAACATGGGACCCATTGCGTTGTATACCCGTAGCACTTAGGGCGTCGCACTGAAGTTAACAAAAAGTGATGAGTGGGATGCTTAAATTATTCTGAGCCACTGGTAATTACTTGGGCTTGCATTCCAGTCTATTCTTTTTTGCCCTCAATGCCACCTCAGAATAAACCCAGCCACAAGCAAATCAGCCTTGACTCTGTTCCAATAAGAACAGTCCAGCTCAAACTGGTCTGGGGTTGTTTGTGGTCCCTTGTGAAATGTGCATCGCCTGGTAGTTCAGGACAGACTGTTCCCTTGAGGAGCAGGGTTGGTACTGATTGCATAAGGCGGGCCTTTGTCTGGAGTAGCATAGTGCATGAGAAACAATGGACTGGGATGCGGTTCCCAGAAATTGCCAGTGGCAGAGATTAATTCAAGCATTCCACCTATCATTTTGTTGTTGCTGCAGCTTGTTCATATTTAAAAGTAGGCAAAGCTGTCTGCCAAGAAGGGTAATTTTGACAGGTTTGAAAGCGGGTTTATAGGCTGCTGTACTCCGGTTACGCATGGTAGGCCTGAAGCTATGTTTTGCACGCCAACCCTATGGATGGCATGATGGGTACTGCGGTCCACAGGAGGCATTTAACTTCTAGGACCTGGAAGTATTTCCTACTTCATATACTAGGGACATATAGACAAGTTAAATATGTCAATCAGGGGTGCGCCAGTTGAACAATGTTTAAAGGAGGAGTGCACGTTACTGCTGTTTACCGGGGGAAAGTGCACAGTGTTAAAGAAAATTTTAAAAACTGCCAAAGTAAAATACAGAAAAAGACACAAGATCTAGTGTGAATTTGAAGAAAACGCAGATGTTACAGGCAGTGTATTGCATTCCAGATGAAGCGTGTGTGAAGTATCAGAAGGTTCTACTGTAAACTGCATTGGATTCGATGAATAGCGTATATTCTCCTCGTGGAGTGAGGTTACCTGAAAATGTCTAGAGATGGCTATGGTGTAAGTACTAATTTGCAGAAAGTAGATTTCAGTGACTGTTTGATTTGAGGTGAAAATGTAATTTTAATAAAGGTACCCTGCTGCTTGAATTAAAATCAAATTGTTCCTACAGTTAAGGGAAAAAGGCACAAGACGGGCATCCTGTGAATGGCCTGACCATCCCGCCTCGACTGTCCAGGAGTTCTCTGTTGAAGGAGCAGGCCCAAGGCTCCCGTCTGTGATGAACAATACATAGTTTTGTAATGAATGATGTACAGTCCCATCTGATGGTGAGCCAAGCATTTACCTTTTTACTTTCTTTGTTTGCAGGAATAGCCGAACTTCTAATGCACCGAGCATCTGCCAAAAATGCACTAGGGAAAATATTTGTTAACGAGGTAAGAGTTTCATTAATTGTTACCTAACTGGTGTCTTCCACTGCCATTTATTGTTCATTTGTTTACAAGTACAGATTAGTTGTCCTTTGCTGGCCCTGCACGTGATCTGTATTGACTAGTCTTCATAACAAAAGCACAAATTTCCTGCTGGCGTTCTTAAACGGTTGTATGACAGAACTACGCATGCCTTAACAATGCAGTCGGAACAACGAGTGTGTTGTTACCATGTGTTCCTTTAGCACACAAGTCGTTACAACGACTCGCTTTAGTGCGCGCTGGACTTTGGAATAGTATCATTTACTCTTTGAACTCCAGTCTCTGTATCAGTAGGGAAGGGGTTTGACTTTAAATCCAACACCGCGTTTCCTAAAGCAAGTTGTTGTAATGACTTGTGTGCTGAAGGAACGCGTGATAACGTTGCACTCGTTGTAGTGCCCGCATTGTAAAGACACTGCGTGTTTCAGACTGTGTGGTAAATGATGTTTCCCTTCTTCAATATGTGTAATTTGGCATGCAGTCATTGTATTTTAGAAAAAGAGTGAACATTTGAATCATTGAAGTAAATTAAACACTACTAGGTTCAAGAGAAAGGGGATTGAAGTGTTTCCATAGGGTCTCCAGGACAGTGCCCTTTGCAATCTCCATTATAACATCACAAAATGAGTTGTGTTATAGTTGGTCCTTCTGGTACAGACAGGTGTCCACATCATGCTTACTGCTGACTAGAGTCCCTTACTAACTAGTTTGAGAAAACCTAATCTCCGTAGTGGTCATGGTGATTAGCATGTGTCTCTCTTTTAGTGGTCGCCCATTCCAGCGACTTGCTGAGAAGATGCTTCTTGAGGAGCCCAATTGAACTTTGCCAACTGTACTGTATTGGGCACCCACCTGGGATAGATAAAATACAACGAATATTGATAAAATAAACAACAAAGATAATTTCTTGCTTTTTAACTATTTCGAACGCGAACACATTTGTGCTGGACCCTTGTAAAACCAGTACTAAGAAAGGATTAACTTTTACCAGCTAAATTATTGTGCCTTTGTATCTCTTTGACTAATATGTGTTGCTTTTTAATTGACTGAAAGATACTCATTTTATGGCTGCACATTTGTGGCTGTAGGCTCGACATACGTTCTAGTAGGCAATGGAGATAAAGAGTTGTTCACTCATCTATCCTTGTGTGTTCTCATCATCCATCCCATTCACTCATTCATTCATTTATTGTGACTTACTTCCACCTTCCAATTTATCATCTATCTGCACCTTCACCCATTCCCTCATGACTGGGAGTGTGAGGACTTGTGTGCGTTCATCAGTCCTCACACTCCCATCCATCTTCAACCAACATTCATCCATCCTCACTCTTTCATCATTTACTGATACTTTTCCCCAGTCTTATTTATGGGGCAGCCTTCCTCGCCGTCTTCCAATAATCCATTATCTCCATTTTTATCTACTTGCCAATCCGCCCACCTCACACACATGTTCATTCTTCCCCACTCTCACCTTTTCATCTCTGTCGCACACTCATTGATCCATTCTGACTTCAGCCTCCAAACACGCGCCTTAATGATGAATCCGCTCATCTACTCCACCTTCCTTATTGTACCCCATGATTGAAAACCCATTTGCTGGGATGTGCTACTCCATTCTCGCACCTTGACCCTGGAATAGTGTGCTTAGGTGTCAGAAGACCCCAACCTCTCGCATCCGCTTTAGGAAACAATCTGAGTACTCAGGGCCAGAGGTATCAATATTAGGAATAGTGGTTGCCTAATTGCGATTTTATGCGCATTGGCCCTTTTGAAACGGAGAAAAGCTTGATGCATGTAGCCCTTACTCTCCTAATAATTGTCTTCTGCTTTTCTACTATTTTCCCTACTGCTAGCGCCAAGAAACATTGAAGTGTATGAGCTTCGCCTCCTCCCACATTCCACCAAATAAACGCGCATGCAGTGACCCCTCCTTTAATGTACCCCTATTCAAAAAACCCTATTCATTTATAATGTAAACATCAGTGCAATTTCTGTTTCTGCAAATATAGCTGTAAAATCATCTATTGGGTGAACCTGACATTGGGGGACTAACCTAGAGGATTTGCATTTGGCCACTTTGGGTGATCATGATTAATCAAATCTCTTTTGTCGTAGTTTTTTGAAGCTGTGGAGAGCCTGCGACAAGACCCCCGCGTCAGAGTGCTGATTGTAAAAAGTGAAATTAAAGGGGTCTTCTGTTCAGGTGAGGAGCAAAACGTGTTTTATTTATTTAGTAAGAACCTGAGGTAATGCTGTTCTATACATTTCAGTAAATGGCACATTACATTTGAACACTGCTGCACAGCAAAAAACATAAATTGCCAGTCTATGGCCGGCCACACCCATGAGACAGAGGTGTAGATGTTGTGGGAAAGACATTTTTTCAACAGCACATTTTGGGATTTTCTGAAAGAGATGGTTAGAGGTCAGCTCTGTCTGTGAGAGATTTTACCAGGCCTGTGGGAGTGCGACAGAAAAACCCCTGATTTTTAGCTTGCCTTTCTCCATTACTTTTTTCAAGTTGAATGAATATATCAACCTCTCAAGTGATACGAAACTCCTGGGGTGCAGTTAACTCTGGGATTTGCAGATCCAGAGAGGACCATATGTCCTGAGATCGGGGTTTGGATGTAGATGTGTTGAACAAAGATACCTCCATGGGAATTTGCGAATAGGGGTTCCAACAAATGGGGGCTTTGAGAGGGGTAGGTGTTTAATTTCAAACAAAAATAATACGTGCCCAGGGTATCGCTTAGGATGGGACTGCAGCTTGCACCACCCACTGACCCTTCCAGTGCTACAAGTTGCCAGTACCAAGGAGATGGATGCGCAGGTATTAATAATTTTTAGTGCATTTTGAATTGCTGAACTAACGTGCTCTGCTGAAATGGGCAGACAGGGCCACCATGTGGATGACTGTCATAAAAAAGTGCACCATTTAAAATTAAGTGCTGGTGCTGAGTACCAGGAAAACACCAGCACAAATTAGGCACTGTCCTCACCAGATAGCTACAAGTTACACTCAAAGCGAGGGGACTCATGAGAACATCGAGTAGGTGATCTGTAAACCAAATAAATTGAACAACACTGCAGGGTAATACTATAAACACAGTTCCTGCAAATAAACACTCGTCTTATTAAAACGTAAACCATTTTTTACTTTACATAGTGGTGTAAAACGAGGTTAGACAAATAAATACAACTGTGCACACTGTAGTGTACTTAACTGAGATTACTTCTTTGTACACAATTTATTGATATAGTCCCAAGCCCATTCACAAAGGGCACTCTGGAAAAGATGGTAATGCAGGGCTTAGGGAGGTTGAGAGGTGGAACAGTTTGTGAAAGATCTTTTGGCTCACAGGATTACTACTCCAGTGACCAGGTGAATCCCGTCTGCGCCTACAGTGGTACTGGAGATGGTACTACTGCCTATGGCCTCATTCTAAGCGCTGTGAACATATCAAGATCAATACACCAAGCATGCAGTATACTGTTGGTTACCTTGAGTGGTGAGGGAAAAATGTGCAGGGACGGTTTATAACCGGTATTCCGTGAAATGCACAAGTCCTACCAGGAGGGTATGGTGCATGCAGGACCTTCCAGACAGGGCACAATCTGTACACAAGTTGTGATTTCAAATCAATTTGCACTCAATTGTGAAGTTAGAGTGGCCCTCAGAATGAGGTCACTTGTCTTTGAGATAGAGATTTGCTCAAGATCATGGGTTCAGTGGGCAAATACAACAGAAAAACTCACTGCAGTGAGTAGGAACGCAAGAGAGCAGTGATCACTCTTGATGTTCGAACCATTCTTTACATCAATGGCTTCCTGTGGAGCCTCCCGCTCCGGGATACCCGAAGTACCACCAACACACTGCGGTCTGGAGTGAAACGTGCAGAAAATGTGTGAAGAAGGAGCAAACCTGTACCCAACTAACTTTGGCTCATTAATGAAAATCACTGAAACAGTGGAAACTGGGCCAAGAGTTCTACTGCTGACCCATGGGATGATGGCCAATCCACCTGATCAAATAGTGCTCGACCATGGGTTTCCATAGCTCTTTCCTTTTTCCTAATCTCCTGGAGCTCCCAAAATGGGCTGAGTGCCTTTCCAATATATTTGGACATTTGCTGTAGACAGGTTGATAAACTCTGGGTCAGTAGGTTCCGGTGATGCCATCTGGATGAGGTGGTGACTGTCCTCTCAGCAGAAGGGGTGTGTACTGGTTGCTGCCTTTTAAAGGCTCTTCAGTAGTGTAACAGCAGCCTGCGAGGAACTACATTGAGAAAAAGCCCCGAAGTAGATCATTCCTCCTTGCATGTTCCCCTATAAAGCTAAAAGCCCTATTGAGGGCAGTGGTGCTGAAACAATTTTCAGAGTGGGGGTGCTGCCATCAATGTTACATCACTGAAGTCAAGGGATTGTGAAAAATCCAAGTGCCCCACAAACAACAAGCATCGCAAATAAGCCACACCAATACAGCAAGAGAGTGGTAAGGGTGTGATATGTAGCCAGTGGTGCATTATAAAGCACAAATTTATTAGTAAAGAATGATGTAATACCACACTGTCATTTACAGACAGCTCATTTCCTTTGAAATATCAACAGAATTTGCACTGACAGGCAATTTTACTGATAAAACAATATAGTGCACAAACGATATTATGTGGGACTCCAGTTTCAGCAAATATTTTTCATTTGCACATCACCAATTAAAGTGCCTTGATTTGTCTTAATCCTATTAAAAACATTTTTTTCTATTTTACTTCTGAATTACAAAAAAATGTGCTTCATGCTCATAGAATTAGCAGCATGTCTGACCTCTGTCTTTGAACACATAGCAAATGTGACAAAATAAAAGCAACATTCAAAGTCATCTTTATTGCTCATTCACCTTCCGAACTCCAGCCTGTTTATTTTGGGGTTACTTCTGCACCCCGAGTGTTGCAGGGATTCTGCTTAGAAATGGAACTTTGCCTGGGATCACGGAACATCAGAATGCAAGGACTTAGTCACCATCCCATCTCAGTACCTATGGGTCCAAATCCAGACTAACACATAGTGCTTTACCTGCCCTCCTTATCTTCCAGAGTGACAGGTAAGTTGGCACCCCAGAACACAACACTCTGAATCCTCTCAGGAGTCGCGGAAACCTTTCTCGCACCCATACGTGTCCACAATAGTGTCCACAATAAACAGAAATAAGACCGGAAGAAAGCTCACAATATTTATTGAAACTATTGTGTTCTATCATGAAGCAGCTGTGCTGCAATTAGAAAACATATACAAGTGAACAATGCAATTAGCATTATTAATGAACTGTACACAATGAAAAGGCCTGTCATAGCAAATGACAAATCTGCCTAAGCCCTCCTTCACTTTGAGAGCACAGTGATATGTTAGAGATCTCTAGGATTAGTGCCGACCTCATACCTTACGGTCATAATGAGTTGGTCTACATTTCAGACTTACAGCTCTTTCATCTAAGGACCTTTTCTCTGCAAGCCTTGCTCCTCTCGGTTTATACAACACGTCTTGGCTTATATGATAAGAATTATCTGTTTTGAAACCAGCAGCTGGATTTCTCTATTATATCTAGATGTTAGTGTCCAACCACAGAGAAAAACAGGGCACAATATTGTTTGGCCTTGCACGAAATGTTGAGACTGAATCACAGCAGAAAAGCTAAATAACAAAACGTGTGCAGCCTATTTAAAAAATAAGTGTGGCACCCAAACAAGCGTGTTACTCCATAACATGCGGAAAGCAAAAGCGGCCTACTACGAGTGCAGTTAGGCTAACATGGGGAAAAACTACAGATTGCCCTACTGGGAACTCACAACACCAGCACTCTACTTCCAGGGCTTATGATTGTGGGGCTCCTACTTCGTATCTCTCTCTCTTCCTAGTAGCTACCAGCTATTCTCTGGGGTTGAAAGCTCCAACCTATAAACTTGGTGCTGATTCACAAAAGCATTTATGAGTATAGCAAGTAGTACTATAGGAGTACACTTTTTTAGGTCGAGCCTAAACAGCGCTTGCGCTGTAGGCGATCTGTTATATTTAGTTTGTGTAATCCGACTCCTCCTTTGCATACAATTGGCTTTAGTGTCTGTCCTTTGAAAATGCCAGTGTCCTAATGGCTGTTTAGTGTTTTATGCCCTAGCTTTCCATAGAACTGAACTCCCATGGAGCAATGACTCCGGGACGAGCAGGGACGCGAGCGCGCTGTGCGCTAACTGTTTCAGTGCTTTTATGTAGCTACAACATTAACGAACACAGGCATATCCATGACATTGCCAGGCCCCAAACCCTCCTCCGTGCGGATGTTATTTGCAGAACAAAGGACCATGTTTGAACCCAGAGGTTAAACTGCTAGTGGAATTTGTTGTTTTTATCCTGATTTTATTTGAAACTATCACCGGATGTTTATTTTATTTAAAATGTGCCTGCTGTAATAAGGAATACAAACAATGGCCATTAATTGTTGAATCCAGCGATTATGCTGCTGGTGGAATATTACCACCTTTATTTTGAATTTATTTTACTGTATGTTTTTTAAAACGACATAGCTTTAGTATTTTGTGCTATAAGGAATATAACGATTTATATCTGTTTACTGTAGTACACTTAACTTTTTTTTGTTATGAGTATGTTTTTGTTTTTGAGCTGCAGAGTTCTATCGTCCTAGTGCTAGTTTAATATTTACTAGTTCCCCTAGCTTTGTGATTGTACAACATTTTAAGCAGAATAATTTAATAAATGGTGTAATGTATATATTTTTATTATTAGCCCAGTATCAGACTTAGCATTTTATCTCTCAGAGCACAGCATTGTATGGGCTTATGTGCTCTGGGTTTTGTATTGTACAGACAGCGTCATTAAAAATTGTTGAACTGTCACCTTTGCTCCTCCGGGCAAACACAACAGCAGCATCATGCCTCTGCAACAGTCCGTTCCCATGTCGCATCGATAGTAATGCAGCATGCTTTTCTGTTATGTAGCTATCCGCACTTTAAAGCACAAATATTACCCTTTGCAATTCTAAAATATCGGCAATTTAAACCATAAATTAAATTCCAAATTGTAGTAGCACTGTTTATATGATTGTTATTTATAAAAGGTATATTTATTTGTGACCATAGTAAGCTAAATAACGCATGTTTATTATTAAATAACAGTAGTTATTGTATCGACCTTTGAAGGATAACAGGTTTTTTCAAACTGTTGATATTTGAACGCCTAATTTTATCTACTTTATAAGGATAAAAGGCTTAGTGAACATGACTGGATTTGAACCTGTGACCATAAGGTCAAACACAGGCCCATACAGTCGAAGCATTACGCCACTAAGCCACGAACGTGTGCAGTTAGGTCTCGTAAACATATTATTATATGCTGCATTTAAGTTTTATTATTTTATTATATATCGTATAACCGGTTTATATTTTTATTTACTAATATGTCTTGCTTTCTGCACTCCTTACTAGTGCCTCTTTAATCTGGGTTCTCTTTTCACACCAGCAAACAAAACACACTTCTTCCCACGCTGCAACCCCATGAGTGCGGCATGACTTCCTTATACCCAGCCTTCCATGCAAGAACGAGCCTAATGAACTCGCTGCATCTCTTCATGGACAAAATAAGTTATAAGGAAAACTCCACAATAACAACCTTGCCACCCCCGGTCAGGGCCGGACTGGTACTTCCGGGCACTGGCCAATCCCCCGGTAGGCTGGATGGGGTGGTGGCCGGTTTTCAGACAGGGGGCCGGTTTTGTGGCTGGGGTCTATTTTCGGTCCGACCGGGAGTCATACTTCAGAGAGAAGTCTGACTGACTGACTGTCTGAGTCTGACACGCGCCTGGGTCCCAGATCTGATAGTGTGAAGGGACTGACAGACTCTGCCAGAATCACAGTTTTACCACTTAACTGCACTGTGAGGTCCTGGGCAAAAACGTCATTGCTTGCACACCAGTTTCCATCACAAGTAGGAGGTGAAGTACTGGGTATTTTAGACCCAGCGGTGCAGGGGCACACACCCTATGACTTCTGGGTTCACCCTGTTCCAGACCTACAGAAACACAGAGTCTTCTGGGTGAAGTCAAAGATTCGTTTATTGGCTGCAGACCAATTACAGGTATCCTAGAAGTACAACAGCGTGTATGTTCTCAGGAGACTGCTGAAAATCATAGGAACGGGCTTCTCCTTAAGTACAAAATATCATGCTTCAGGCACACATTCCTTGGTTTACGATATGGCCATTACAAGTATACATTACAAACGAAAAAGCAGAGTCATGATGACCATCCCACATTCCAGTTCGGCCAGCCCACAATGATTTACACAGTAAGGTTCAGATCCCACATTTGATGTCAATAGACCCCCCAATAAACACGAGCATCTCCTGTTTTGGGAAACAAGTCATAAAGCAGGAACAAGCAGGTGTGAAAGAGATTAGCCGGAGGATTGTATAGAATGAAAGGGTTTTATGATGGGTCAAGCCCTGATGCTAATCACAGGTGGACGGAGGAAGGGGAGCTCGTGAGACCGGTTTGACCTGGGGCAGCAGAGCCAGCTGCCCAGGTCACAGAGAAGTCAGAGGGAAAGCCCATGTACTGTGAGGCCCGTATTTACTCCATTATAGCCTATGTGAGGGCAATGACAAGATGGCCACTGCTTCCAAAATGGAACCCGCGTAGTGAAGCAGAATAACGTGTACACAGTGCATTCATAGCTAGAACGATATATAAAGCACTTGTACATGCCGCATTTACCATTTGCGGTTTGCTAATACCAAGATAGACAGGGGTAGGGCCCTGTCCCCTACGCGGTCCTGAATATTAAAGTACGACAGACCCTCCTTTTGCCCTTACATAGGCAATCACTATACTCCTCTTAATCCGAGTCTAGGTCAATGTTCACAAAGTCATGGAGATGTTGCTGTAGCATCATCCTATTACTTAGCTCGTCCCTCGACACAGGTTTCCTTACACATAAGGTAGCACTGAGGCCACATATCGCAGGAGCACACTGTATGCACAGACAGAACAGGAAAAGAATGGCTAAGATCATTCCAATGACCATCAGAACTTTCCAACCCCAGGCAGATATCAATTCCCAGAACCACCCCATCAGTGACCAGTCTCCCTTATCCACGTGTATGGATTCAGATATTTTATGGAGTTTGGAGATGGCTTGATACACTGTTGGAGCATTATCTGGGATGAAAATGCAGCAACTGGATTGGATGACCTTGCATACCCCACCGCGGTCTGCAAGAATAACGTCTAGAACCATGCGGTTCTGCAAAGTCATGAGGCGATCCGCTTGGAGCTCAGCCGTCAGATTACCAAGGGCACCAGCCGTTACATTGACGGTGGATTCAACCACACGAGTCAGCTGTCTCAGGTTCCTACTATTGACCATAGGTCCCCAAAACGGCAGGAAACCCAAGAAGAAGTCTCCCGCTTCCTGACCCGCAGTGTCCTCCTTACTAATCACACCTCTCACAACTCTGGTCTTGTGATAGTCAGAGGCAGCAGTAAATGTCGGCGGTAGCAAGTTCGCAATATAACATGTGCCCGAGAAATCAGGGGGCAGCCATGTATATGCTCGGTCATTACAGATGAAATATGTGCCCTTGGCAGCCAAAAACGCAGGGGAAAACTGTGACGGGAAGGTGTACGTTTCAGTACAGTCACTTCTTCCCAGTTGAGCTCTAGGATTCTGACCATTACCCTGTAAGCAGAACCGACCCATGTGGGGTACGACCCAGATTGGAGATGAGATTTTTCGCTGTCTTTCACCCAGACTAATACTATACCCCGTCGCGTTCCATCCTACATAAGGTCTCAGCTCTTCTTTGGGAATGGATGAGTATGCATCGATATCCCTACTCATATCAGCAACTCCTTTTATCAAAGCCTTATTATTGGTGATAGGTCTGATGGAACGCGGTTGGCGAGGGGAGTACGTATCTAGAGCATAGAGAAACATGGTCTGGAATGCCCATGACGATCCATTGTAACTATACGGCAGCACCAGGTAGGGAATACCCTTGTTAATGGTATGTGGCATTAACCCACACACCCAGCAATTGGTCGTATTCATTACCAGTTGGTGCTGGTGCAAGAGCTGGATAAACGAGTTATTTACGAACTCTGATCGTCTGGTCTGTTCGTGCTCAGGCAAAGGGTGAAAAGAGTGAGAGGAGGCAGTAGAAAGAAGTATAGGCTGTTCAGTGGGTTCAATGGGCTTTTGAGCGGAGAAGAACACAAATCCTACAATAAACATCATTATGCTACACAGTGTAAAAAGGCACAAAAATACAAAACATTTACTTTTTACAAATCGACACATCCTTGCGTTAAAGTTCATTTCCTCAATCGGTCTCTCCATCTTAAAAAACTCCATCCTCTACTCGGGCCGCTCGCAGCGGATGAGTGTCTTCTGCTAAGGGGCACGCCTGTCAGTCCAGGGAAACGCCCTAGACCAACCAGAACCGTTGACCTAATGTCTTCGGCCTGTACCCCAAAGTCTTGGCACCGCGACCCTGCGGCAGAACCCGGATGGTGGTTCGAAAAACAAAAATCAAGAAAGTCCTTCAGATGGGAGAGCAAAAATGTCAAAAAGGAAATAGTAAGGAAATCTTTATTTGTCCATGGGCCTTGGTCTCAAATTATAGCGGAGACGGCCAGGTGCTGTTTGGTCTTGAAACAAAAGTTCAGGCTCAGTGGTGTCCAATCGATTTGATGGTGGCACAGCTTCCTGCAGAATATTGTCACTCTCTTGGTCTGAAACTGTGTCTCTTAGGCGTGCGTCACTGAATGGTACAAAACGAGGTACAGTGTCTGTCTCAGAGTCGGCGATACCCTCCTTGACCCACTGGTCATATGGCAGAGGCAAAGGGACTACTTTGCAGTGGGTACCATGGATCCGGTGTTTCTTCCCTTTTACTCGCACCGCTGATCTTGTCGACAGGAATACAAGGTGAGGGCCGATCCAGCGAGGCTCGTCGTTGCTTTTACGCTGGAAATTTCGGATCAGGACCCACGAGCCAGGGTTGATAGGGTGTCCAGGAGGTTCAGAAGCTTGGGGAAGAGTATCATGTACCTGTTGGTGCAAAACACGCAGTTTAACAGTCAAATCATACAGGTAATCGAGTAGTACTGGATGTTCAATCTCACTAAACTTCGTAGGCCTCGGTACACCCCATACGTTGGCCGGGCGGCCAAAGACAACCTCGTAAGGGCTAAGTCCCACTCGTGAGTGTATGGTCATTCTGGTGGACAGGAGTGCTAAAGGCAGAGCGTCAGGCCATTTAAGACCGGTGCTCGCCTGAATTTTGGCCAGCTTGAGCTTTAAGGCTCCATTGTAGCGTTCTACTAGTCCAGCTGATTGGGGGTGACTTACAGCATGGAACTTCTGCTTTATTCCTAGCCCTTCACATACATTCTTCATCACTTTACCCACAAACTCACTTCCATTATCACACCACACCATTCTTGGCATCCCAAACCTAGGGAAAAATTCCTTCACAAGGGCTTTGGCTGTGGATAGGGCAGTGTTATCTTTCAGAGGATAAGCCTCTATCCATTTTGAGAAAGCACAAACAACCACCAGTACATATTTCAGGTTGTTGCACCTTTCCATGTGAATAAAGTCCAGCTGCAAAACTTCGAATGGACATGATGGGGGTGCAAAGTGACCAGCTGGAGTTGGGGTTCCCCTACCAGGGTTGTACTTCAAGCATACCATGCAATTCTTGACCACATTCTCTGCACACTTGGGAATCCCAGCATTCTGCCATACTGGAGCCAACAACTTACAAATTCCTTTCGTACTGATGTGTGCCATTCCATGTGCCATAGTAACCACTGGAAGCACATATGCGTCAGGCAACAACCATCGCCTATGTTCTGTCAGATCAATCCAACAACCATTCTCATCCAACTTACCCATACTTTCTCTCCACTTGCTTAACTCTTCCTTTGTGGCTTCAGCTTGAAGCGACTTCACACTCTCTATTGTGTTCTCACACATTCCCACATCATTAACCCATCTTGCGGGGCCTGCAACATACATTCTAGTCTTCACATTCTGTGCTGTTTCTTTCGCGGTCTCATCAGCAAACGCATTCCCACGTCCAACATCATCTGTGACTTTCCTGTGCGCACTGCATTTCATGATCGCAACTTGCAACGGTAGGGTCAGTGACTCAAGGAGATCATTCACCAACTTGCCATTCTGAATTTTAGCTCCATGCGACGTCAGGAACCCACGCTCCTTCCACAAACGCCCAAAATTATGAGCCACGCCAAAGGCGTACTGGCTATCTGTGTATATATTCACTCTCATTCCTTCAGACAACACACATGCTCTCGTGAGGGCGATTAATTCTGCTGCTTGGGCCGAATTATGTGGCACTCGTGCAGTTTCCACGACCGTGTGTAAAGTCGTGATAGCATATGCAGCAATCGTGTCACCATTAGGGAGTTTGAAACATGAACCATCCACCCATAAAGTGCCATCACACTCAGTCAGGGGAGTATCTTTTAGATCTACTCTCCCTTTCGTCTCTTCTTCTGTTCTGAACAGACAGTCATGTTGCTCAATCTCATCTGAGTCTGCTGGAATTGGTAACAATGTAGCTGGATTCAGCGTATTGCATCTCTTTATGTGTATGTGATTTGCTAACAGTCTGAGCTCATAACCTGATAATCGCGCACTAGTCAAGTGTTGTGTCTTGGTTCTATTTAATAATGTGTCTACAGCGTGTGGAACCATAACAATCAATGTGTTGTCCATTACCAAACCAGCAGATTGTCGGATAGACATTGCTGCAGCAGCTGTCGCTCTCAGACAGCTTGGCAATGCCCTCGCTACAGGGTCCAAGGTTGATGAAAAATATGCGCATGGGCGCGGTCTGTCGCCAAAAGGCTGTGTTAACACTGACAACGCACAACCATCTTTCTCGTGAACATACAATGTAAAAGGTTTGCTGTAGTCAGGAGTGCCCAACACAGGTGCTGAACATAATGCATTACGCAATTCCACAAAACTTTTCTGGCACCCTTCAGACCATGGGATAGGATTCGGTGTGTCTTTGCATGTTAAGGCTACTAAAGGTTTTGCCAACAAAGAAAAACTAGGGATCCAATGCCTACAGTATGAAGTGATGCCCAAGAAAGCACGTACTTCTCTCTGTGTTCTTGGCACACTCAACTGTGCAATGGCTTGAATTCTTTCTGGGGTCAGTTTCCTTCCCTCCTTCGATAAGAGATGACCTAAGTAGGTCACTTCTTGTCGACAATATTGCAGCTTAGAGAGAGACACTTTGTGATGGAAAGCAGATAAATGGCGCAACAATGACAATGTGGCTTCTTTACAGACGTTTTCAGTATCCGCGGCGATTAGTAAATCGTCCACGTATTGAATCAGGATAGCGCCACTAGGTAAAACAAGTGCATCAAGCTGCGCTTTCAAAGCTTGACTGTATATGGATGGACTCTCACAGTAGCCCTGGGGAGCGCGTTTGAAGCGGAAGCTTCGGCCTCCCAGACTAAAACCAAAAATGTCTCTGCTCTCTTCTGCAATTGGGATACTAAAGAAGGCATTCTTTAAATCAATCACTGAAAACCATGCAGCAGAGGCTGGAATCATCGTTAACAAGGCAGTTCTATCAGGGACAACCGGAAACTGTGGCACAACAATCTTATTAACCTCTCTGAGATCGATCACAAATCTGTAAACAGGTGGCTGTGAAGGATCCGTTCGTTTTAAGACAGGTAAAATCGGACTATTGCAAACGTTGCCTCTTGTCTCTTCAATCACACCCTTATTAATCAAGTCGCTGACAATGTCTAACAATGCTTTCTGCCCTTCATTAGAGATCTTGTACTGGGGAATACGTGGCAGTCTGACATTAGCCTTTAAAGTCACCACATATGGCGGTATCTCCAAGAGGCCCACATCATTGGGACCAGTAGCCCAAAGGGCATCCGGAAGGGATGACAATTCAGGCGGCATTGTGTTTTTAGACAAGTACATTGGGGAAATCACTTTCTTGCCTAATGTAAGTTGTACTCCTGAAGGAGAACAATACAGTGTAGCGTGCAATCTTTTCAACAAATCTAATCCCAGCAAATTCTCACCACAACCTGTTGTCAGAATCAGGGGTGCTTTCAGCTCGCAAGGTCCAACAGAAAGTGACATGGGACTAGAAATCGGGTTCCTAACTGGGGCGCCAGAAAAACCTACTGAAACATTTATATCGCCAGACAAAGGTGCGCCAGGGAGTTTTGAATGCATGATTGAACTCTTTGCAGCACCAGTGTCTAGCAGAAAAGGCTCCGTTACATTTGCTGTAGTTACGTCAACATACGGTCCACTCTGATCCACTGGCACTGAAACAACTCCCTCTCTCTGTCTATGGCTGTCCTAGTAATCATTATTTTCTGCATCACCGTCCTCTGCATAATAATCATTATTATAATACTGAGCCGTATTACTAGTCGCGTTAGCTTGCTGATCAAAGCTATTGATGGTACTTTGAGGCGGCAGAGGACGTGCGTTCTGGGGAACACTTCCACTTCCTCGGCCTCTAGGAGCTTGCTGACCACCCCTTCCTCTGGCGCCATACATATTGCTGTTACGCTGCATCAATTTAGGGCAACTGTATTTAAAATGACCTTCCTCTTTGCAGTATGAACATTGGTTGGGACCTACAGGGACGCGTGGTTGATAATACCCATTCATTTGCTGGTTGTTCTGAAACTGTTGGGGTTGGTGATAGACACCTTGGGGTTGTCTATAATTGTTCTGACCTCCACGTGGCGGATAGGCCTGCTGTAAAAGGACCTTTGTCTTTAGTTCCTTCGTTTTCTTTTCTGTTCTATCTTTCTCGTCTTTATCTCTATTTTCATAATACTGTGCAGTAGCCAGTATTTGCGCTGAAGAAGAAACAGCCCAAGAACTTTCTGAATCTTTTAACTTTTTACACAGGTCAGGAAGTAAATTCTGCACAAACTTATCCACAAATAACCGTTGGCCACCCTCAGTACTCATATCTTGCCCACTGTGGTCAATAAATGTTTCTTCAAACCTAGTAAAGAAGTCTGACACTGTCTCATCTTTCTTCTGCTTGCATGCAGATAACTTGTCCCAATTTACGCGCATCGCAGGCATTATTGTCTTCATATACGTGATGATTCTACCAGGCAGTTCAGCTACTAAAGGTTCTGGTTTCGCGCCACCAGTTTGTCTAGCATCAGCAGCAACGATGTTAGCCCATGTATCCCCTAGTTCTGCATCGTGATCTGCATTACGAATTGATCCCCATAGAGGCTGTGGAACAACATTACCAAATAACATGTCTATGTCGGCCAGATTCATAACGCATGACCCTGCCGTCTGTGACAACTCTTTATAATAACCTGCTGGGTTTTTACGGGGATCAGGTAAGGACTGCTTAAGTGCTAACACCTCTGAGCGCTTCCATGGGACATGCACCCAAACACGCTGGAAATGCGCTGGCACAGCGGGATTACCGGCACCAGCTGCAACTGCTTCCTTCCATACCGGGGGAACTTCTCTCATGGGGTATTGTCGCGCTTTTACCTTTTTCCCCACAAGGACATCTTGTTCAAACAATGACTGTTGACAATCATCATTCCTGAAGGACAATACAACCGCAACTGCTTTATCTACTTCGCGGTCCACAATTATACCAGTTCCAAAATCAAACCTCACTCTGTGGAAATTTAGCTCGCAAACTGAACATTATCTGCGCCATCTTGCCCCTCCCCAGCACCACGCGCAGCGAATGCACAGCCGCCATTTTAGGCACCCCACTCTCTCCCCGCTCACTCTCGACCGCCAGCGCTTTCCCCTGGCGCTGCAAGCATCCCCCGCGCGCCGGCCACCCCCGCTCTCTCATACAGGCCATAAACCCTCTCCTTCTGCGCGACCCTGCTACGGAACCACTTCCAACCGACAACCCATACATGGTCATGCCTCTCCTTTGATAACCCCCTTCCTCTGCGCCCCATTGTCTGAACTGGTCCCAGGCCATCACCTAGCCCTGCGGATGCAGTTTACGGCCCCTACTGTAAGGGAAACACCCCACATCAAAAGGATTACAGTAGATCAAAGCCCCTACCCCCTGAGACCCGGCCAGTTGCACACGCCCCCGGGAATTAGCGGAATTCCCTGCTGCGCGATAGCCATCTCCCACTGCGGGTAGGGTGGGAACTTCTACTGTATCTATGTGTGGGATCGGATCTGAGCCGGGGCTTCAGGGGATGTTCTTTCAGGCATCAAGGGAATCTCAAGAATGTCTTATATGTAATAAAGCAATAAACCAGTGTATAAGAGACCAGGTCTCAGAGATGCAGTTAGAGCACCTCGTGACGATACCTTGCTGTCTGATCTGATGTGTTCTGCTCCGACGGAATAAAACTTTGTTTCCTGCCTTCCAGTCTCCGGCGCCTGCCTCTTTCATTGGTAAATTATCGAGTGGTATAAGAGGCGATTACCGCCGGGCAAATACTTGAAAGGTTATCGACTGAAACTGCCGCTACCATTTAACAATTGGCGCCCAACGTGGGGCCCATCAGCGACACGTGGATCCAGTGGGAGAGGTCCCGACGACAGAGTGAACGACTGCAACGATCGGGAGAGCTCCTGCCCAATAGACCCTCGTCTGGCAGCCGATCATCCGAACTTCACTGGTTCCGAGCAGACCTCTCTCGAGTGATCTACGGTCCTGACTGGGAACCATCAGGAGTGCCGCGGCAAATACGGAGAATAGAGGACGATCGGGCGCTGGAGGCGGAAGACGAGAAACTGTCCACGCGGTCCGGGTAAGGTCGTGAAATACGACAAAAGTACGAAATAATTGATTGATTGTTTGAATACTAGTATTGCTCATTGATTGTGCTCATTGATTGTTCTCTTTGAGATATTCGCTGTCTACAAACGGGGAGGAGTAGAAATACTCTCTCTCTCTCCCTTTGCAGATAGTGAAGGGTAGGTAACGCAGACTTTTGTCCCCGTTGAAACCCGTCGTGCCTATCTTTATCTCCCCATTGATTGATTGTCCGAACATTGATTGTTTTGAAGAATAGTGCTTTTGAGATATTCTCTGTTTGCAAATAACGTAGAATAGGAATATTCTGTCTAGTCTTTGCAAATAGTGAAGGGTAGGTAACGCAGACTTTTGTCCCCGTTGAAACCCGTCGTGCCTATCTTTATCTCCCCATTGATTGATTGATTGATTGTCCGAACACTAGTTGTTCGATATTGGTTCTTTGGAGGTATTCTCTGCTTACAAATAACGAAGAATAGAGATATTCTGTCTAGTCTTTGCAAGCAGTGAAAAGATAGGTAGTGCTGACTTTTGTCCCCGTTGAAACCCGTCATGCCTATCTTCTCCCCACTGATTGGTAGTTGGTTCTGCCCGGACCGCTTATTAGAGGTGAACCATCCGGCTCCACTGGAAGGCACCCCTAATAAGGACATGTTCACTAAATATGGACTAGTCGCCGTAGCTTATAGCAAGCTGTGGCATAAATATACCAAGAAGGACCCCGAAAGTCAGTGGCCACTGATGGGATCCTTCGACGACCGCAAGATAGAAGCGCTAGAAGTAGCTCTGCGTAGCAATAAGACTACGCCTACTATGCTTGACAGTATCGGCATGTGGCGCAAAGATGCAACGCAACGGAAAAAGAGGGAAGAAGTAAAAGCAGAAAAGGAATTACGAAAGGCAGCTCACCTTGCCGCTAAAAAGTTAGAAGAAGACATAAAAGAGAGAAGGGAAACTAAACTAAGACAGGAGCCCGAAACCTCAGGCCAGTACGCTGTTAGGACCCCTTCTTTGCTCTACCCTGAGTTGTCCTCCAAGCAGCGAACGAATGACGAATTACTGTTAGGTCCCCCGATCATTTACATGCCCCCTCCGTATGCACCCTCCCAATCAATAGTACAACACCCACAACCCCCGAACACGAGCGAAAGCAGTACAAGGGCCTCTGCCCTCACGGCCTCCGCGCCGGCTGAGCCTCTTGTGCCGAACCCAACGTCGACTACAACGCTAGACGACCATGAGATAGGAAAGAAAGAATCCACCAGAATGAATCGATTAGCTAAGGATGAACGAACAGGAATCGACAAGATAGTAAAGGCACTGGTAGGATCCTTTTTGACCTTACAAAAACTAAAATAACACTAGGAGTTAGCCCTTTGTGGGACATATGAAACCAAGGGAAGGAGTCAAGCTCACGGTCGAGACGACCACGAGGTAGCCCGACTCCATTACTCTCGCTACCTAAACATGTCTGCCCTACTGCCCACCCCGCCCAATAAGCATGACAAAATCCCGCACAAACGGAAGCCTGCTGACACCCACCATCGACGTCACCGAACTAGGGCTAGCTCGCGCACAATTGGGCTATGTTATTTTTCCGATTGCACAGTCACCTCCTGGTGCTCGTCATCTGACTACAAATATGTACAAACACTCCAACGAAGTAATGTAGTTATAACATTTTAATAACTTATAGGATATAACAAACACACCAACAGGGTAAACAGGTTAAAACACGTTTTTAAACAACTATTTACATGACGGTCTGCTGCAACCTCCATCCCAAAGCCTTAACGTCCACGTGACACCGTCCTCGCCTCTCCTTCCTCGAAATTGCAACATTGGCCTGTTTTGGGCGGTCCCACTTAGTTGACTTTGGGCTATAAAAACCATGCAAAAATCCATTGACATCAGTGGCGAGCGATTGTGCGAATAGGCCGGAGGCTATACGAAGCGCCGAAGTTCTGGCAGCACCAAGGCGGAGCCCGCCACGCTGTGCGGACCTTCCCGTTTTCTTTCTTCTTTCTTCAATTATGGCTGCTGCCCTGGCGGGGGGAGGCGACGCGGACGGACCTCCCCCACCTCCCCAGGTGGAGGCTTGCCAGGCACCCCAACCGTCTTTGACTCGCCGGCCAGCTAAGCTGCACCCCAACCGTCTTTGACTCGCCGGCCAGCTAAGCTGCACCCAACCGTCTTTCACTCACCGGCCAGCTAAGCTGCACCCAGCCATCTTTTTCATCGGCCTGCTGAATTTCACCCTGGCACGCCGTGCGGATCTTCCCATTTGCTTCTTCCTTCAATAATGGAGGGTGCCCTGGCGGGGGGAGGCGACGCGGACGGACCTCCCCCACCTCCCCAGGTGGAGGCTCGCCAGCAGATGAGGGCACCCCAAACCACACCTTTCACACGTCGGCCAGCTGAGTTGCGCCCTGCCACTTCATTCGCCGTTCGGCTGAGCCGGCACCCCTGCACGCGGCCGCCAGGCAACCACCCAAGCACCGGGTTCACCAGGACTGCCGCTAGCGCCCGACGTGAGGAGTGGGCCCCCGCAGCAAGGTAATCGGGGACCCACCCCGGTGGTGATACCATCCAAACTGCTGTCGTCACTGCTACTGGAATCACCCCGGTGGCAGCACCACCCGAACTGCTGCTGTTACTGCTGCTGGCTCCTATCCGGTGACTGTACCGAAGAGCTGCTGCTACTGCTGCCCTTGAACTCCGGCGGTCGACTCCTCCGGTTCCAGGCCTGGCCCACCGTGAGACAATTCTGGACTCGAAAGCTTGTTTGCTAGGGCATGGGCCCCACCCTTGACAGAACGCTCCCCTCAGCCTTGCAGAATTGGTTGGAGTCATTTGACGTTCGACTCCTGCGGACTTCCGGTAAGGACAAAACCACCACCATTGCTCTTTTTGCCCCCGGGCGGCAGCCACCTTGCCTCCACTTGATACAGTGAGACAGTAAAGCGTCGGCGGAAGAACCCGCCTGCTGCCCCGCCCTAAGAACAAACCGTGGCATTGCTACAAGGTTGCAGTGACGCAAAGTTGACGCTAACGAAAGTTCTCAAACTACCGAAAGGGATTCTGGTTCAACTGCTAATTCATGGAAAGGCTTAGACTGTGCACTGGCCCGACCCCGCCCTAAGATGGCGCTGATGTAGGAGTGGCCTACAACTCCTTGTGGCGTTCCAGTCACGTGACATTCGTGTTAAAAAGAGATATATATACATGTATGCGATGCTTTCACACATGGCGGTGGGGGAGAGGGGGGAACCGATTTTTATGTTAATCCAGTGTTGCTCATGTTGCTCGACGCCTCACACACCGTGGCCGGTCTGTGGCGGCTGTAGGCCCGTATTTCCATACTGACATTGTTTTAAATAAAGGGCTTCTTAAAAAGGAATTACGAACTCAGTGTCATGACTAATCATCTAGGTTGTTGAAGGTTTTTCTTTTGAATAAATGATTGTTACTCCCTAGCGAAAGCATACAGATAATACAGACACAATTTGCCTAAAAATCTTTTTGTTTAACGGAATTTGTACCCATCACGCCTGCCCTTTTTCCAAGAATTGTCAAATCAATAATGAACTATAACTTAAGGTATATGTCGCATGCAAGGTATGGTATCCTGCACCATAATACACGACCAATTGAGAAATACATGCACGACCAGGGAACGCGAATTTAGGAGATGAATGAACTAGAGCATCTTTGCCTCAAACTAAAGAATAATGGGTCCGTGGTATTACCCAACCCTGCGGCTAGCCTGGTACATGGTAGGTAGAACCTTTCGTGTCTGCACGCGCTGGGGTATTTTGAATACTGCACCTCCCCTCCCCTCTTATTTCCCCTCTATAGGTCACGACGAAGTTCCGACTGAAGAGTGGAGTGGACATGGACCGCACCAAGTTCAATATCAGGGAAAACATAGACAAACGTTGTGAGATAGTGTGTAAAATTACAGACCACCATTGAAAACATGAAAAACCGTATGATATGATTGTGCGTGTGTACTACGATTATACGATATGAATGTGTATGCATTTCATGTTCGGATCACTTGAAGAGAGCGTCATTGTATAATTGAAGTGTGCGTCCACCGATCAAAGGGGGGAGAATAAAGGGTCAGACAACCCACAAGATGAACTACAAAATACTGAAGGTACGCAACATGCATAGGAATAGAGGACAGGAAAGGAGAGGTCCCCGTGCTCGACGCAGCCCTGAGTCTCCGTCTTGATGCATGTACTGTCACACCCTATCCGGCATTTGTGTGTACGTGATCACCGAATTTATGTCTTTTCCCCGCTTGTGTTTTCTTACATGGAACAGACCCATGCTACTCCATGTTGTGTGTGCACCAAGTGGCCTATTATCTTACCCATCTCTCTCTCTCTCTCTCTCTCTCGTTTTGTGTCGTATGTACGCCAGAATAGCCTACTTGATGCACACCTCTCTCTCTCTCTCTCTCTCTCTCTCTCTCTCTCTCTCTCTCTCTCTCTCTCTCTCTCTCTCTCTCTCTCTCTCTCTCTCTCTCTCTCTCTCTCTCCTCTCTCGCACTCTCTCTCGCACTCTCTCTCGCACTCTCTCTCGCACTCTCTCTCGCACTCTCTCGCACTCTCTCGCACTCTCTCGCACTCTCTCGCACTCTCTCGCACTCTCTCGCACTCTCTCTCTCTCGCACTCTCTCTCTCTCGCACTCTCTCTCTCTCTCTCTCTCTCTCTCTCTCGCACTCTCTCCCCCTCCCTCGCAAAAGGCTCTTTCTTGAATAAATTAACGACATACACCTCTTTGGTAAGTGTATAATTGGCCTGAACACAGTGGTGTCCGAACAAATTGATAGAAACAAAAACGACCATACTTTACCACGTTACTACCTCTCCTTTTTACAAACATTAAGCCTAATCGGCTGAGAAGGAAAGGACAGGTAAGACGACTGATGTCTCCCAATCTGACCCACAACACGGGGACTATATGTCAGTGGTTTTTGTTCTCAAAGGACACCATCTCCACCACCCAGAATTACCCCTGACCAATTGGCCCGGAATAGAATGTCTAAAGCACCCTGTTCTCCCAAAGATAACTCCAGCCCTATACTAGCCGTCTCAGAGTATCCCGAACGAAACAGCTGATGGCCCCTGTTTTAAACTGATAAAGGGTCACCTACTGTATGAAAAGGATACTCGTGAACGCATGACCATAGCACCTCGCACTTACGGGTATTACCAAACCTTGCATTATAGGGCGCAGAAACTGACACCTAGAAGGCCAGACGATGGACAGGGACACCCACAGAACCCTGCACCACAGCAGTAATTAATAGATTAGTAACACGCACATTAACATCAGAGTTAATAGACACCAATCATATAGTAACAGATAAGAGCATTTCCGCAACTACTCAGTGGTTGGGAGAGAGAATGAAGTATGTAAATGTCTTCCCTGCCAAGATCTCTAAGACTTTCGTTTCTTATAACCTATTCAAGGATAACCTGCAGCCATCAGAAGAGAGGGGTCGGATGTGACGCACAGTCTGGCTGCGGATCATAAAACATCTATGACATCGACCAAGGGGGAAGCGACGAAGCAACAAGAGTGTGAGACGAGGCACCATTATCAGAACGATGAGCGCGAAGGGCTACATCGAGGCCCCTGCTCACTGACCAGCGTGCCTGAAGTCTTAACCCGTCGGGCCCGATTGATGGGCCCAGTGCTGAAAAGATTCTGCTCTCCTTGGTCCGCATTTTTGATCTGATCCCATGCCACCCCATTCTCTCTTCCTCTTTCATTTGGACTATGACTTTGACCTACTACCGAGGAACAAAAGGCCGGCACCCTGTCTCAAAAGTACCTGTGGTGAACTGTGTTAAGGAACAGGACTGTGATCAAAGAACAGTGAGTGGTCACACCCTGCCACGTGAAGAAATCGGATTTGAGCCGGACCTTAGTTCCACCGCCGGTGCTCAACAGTGCCAACGAAAGAAGAACAACAATGAGAGCTTACCAGTGATAGCTCTTTATAAACAAGGACACTGGAAAGAAGAACCCATGTCAAAGTTGAAAATCCTCTCCCAACCACCTTATTATATTAACTATCTTCTTATCAAGTTTTCATGATGTTGCATCAATCACTTCCGACTGTACACTGATAAGTAAGAAAATGTAACTTTGTATAGTAACATTCATACAACACCAGCCATGTACACAACTATACTGCAACTTTGAATGTACTTCCTCCTCGCCTGCTTCATCAAACTGTATGAGACCATGTACAAATGTGTCAGATTACTCCTGCCTACCCTAAAGACTCTGTATCTTTAAATGTGTGACGAACATTGACGATACTGTAACTGAAAGGCTAACAAAGGCGAATATTGGCCGGACAAGCTGGCGAGATATGTTAAAAGGGAGGACTGTGGAAATTTAGCTCGCAAACTGAACATTATCTGCGCCATCTTGCCCCTCCCCAGCACCACGCGCAGCGAATGCACAGCCGCCATTTTAGGCACCCCACTCTCTCCCCGCTCACTCTCGACCGCCAGCGCTTTCCCCTGGCGCTGCAAGCATCCCCCGCGCGCCGGCCACCCCCCGCTCTCTCATACAGGCCATAAACCCTCTCCTTCTGCGCGACCCTGCTACGGAACCACTTCCAACCGACAACCCATACATGGTCATGCCTCTCCTTTGATAACCCCCTTCCTCTGCGCCCCATTGTCTGAACTGGTCCCAGGCCATCACCTAGCCCTGCGGATGCAGTTTACGGCCCCTACTGTAAGGGAAACACCCCACATCAAAGGGATTACAGTAGATCAAAGCCCCTACCCCCTGAGACCCGGCCAGTTGCACACGCCCCCGGGAATTAGCGGAATTCCCTGCTGCGCGATAGCCATCTCCCACTGCGGGTAGGGTGGGAACTTCTACTGTATCTATGTGTGGGATCGGATCTGAGCCGGGGCTTCAGGGGATGTTCTTTCAGGCATCAAGGGAATCTCAAGAATGTACTATATGTAATAAAGCAATAAACCAGTGTATAAGAGACCAGGTCTCAGAGATGCAGTTAGAGCACCTCGTGACGATACCTTGCTGTCTGATCTGATGTGTTCTGCTCCGACGGAATAAAACTTTGTTTCCTGCCTTCCAGTCTCCGGCGCCTGCCTCTTTCATTGGTAAATTATCGAGTGGTATAAGAGGCGATTACCGCCGGGCAAATACTTGAAAGGTTATCGACTGAAACTGCCGCTACCATTTAACAACTCTACACAATTCCTGCGGGCTCGGATTTTTACCACTATCTTCCAATTCTTCACAGAGAATTTCGCACATTTTCTCGAACACATATCTCTGTTTTGGGGCATCCCATTGATGGAAAACGTTGACAACTGATTCCACATCATACAGTGAAGGGAAAACAATCCATCTACGCGCCATGTTATCTATTACCTTTTTCTCGTCAGGGTTAGGCAATTGACTGCGCAATTGCTTACGCTGTAAACCAACCAGGAGTTGCACCAGATGACTCAAAGAGAGGCGACATTAATGTAGTAACCACATTAGCTAAGCGCTGTCGCGCTGAAGGAGAAGCTGAGGCGAAAACAGGGGGATAAACAGAGGGGAGAAAAGAGGATGTAGAAACAGGTACTGGAGTGGTGCAAGGAAGAGTGTCAGAAGAGGCAGCTGCTGTATTAGGCAAAGTCGCAGGAAGTGCGGGGGCAGTTGGAAGCACAACTGGCGGCCCTTGAGAGGGCTGCGCTACATGGATAAGAGCCGGCTGCAAAGCAACTGGCGGTAGCGGCAAGGCTTGCAGTATATTGACTGGAGGTGGCATATTCACAAGCTGGGGAGGTGCCATGGCATTTTGAGCATACGGGGGTGGCGAACTCAACAAATGTGACATCAAGGGATCTTTCTCCTTTTCTTCTAACTCATCCTGCTTAGAATGTGGTAAAGCTGGGTAACATTTGTCAATCCCTGACTTGCGCTGCCTGTGCAATTGCTCACTCATCTGCTCCTCCTCATTGTCTTTAAATTGTACAGCTGCTTGCATTACTGTCATACCTTTCTCTCTCTTATTCTTTTTCGCTAACTTAATTTCCTTCTGTTTGGCTTCCTTTCGCCATAAGCGGAAAGAGTCAAACATCGCCGGCCGGGCTTTCTTCTTAAACAATTTAATTTCCAAATTATCTAAAATATCGGTATCGAAACTACCATTTTGGGGCCATTTTAAAACACCGTCTTTCCTGGTGTAGTGGATCCACACTTCGTTATATGCAATGGGGCCTACGCCATGTTTTTCATAGAGCTCATAAGTTGGAGTTCCAACCGGAGGAACCGGACATGATTCCTCTAGCTGGAAATCTTTTCCACAACCCAAACAGAATAATCTACCAAATAGTCCAGAACCAGGCATCTTTGCTCACTAGTCTAGATCCAAACGTCAAAGGATTATCGATTACGATAGTCTCGTGAATACACGAGTCCTCTGGCTTTGGCGTTTGCAAACTCCAAATCACTAATTCAAATGATCCCGAAGGATACCAAAACAAATGGGAGACGCTCCACTTATACTTAACTGAATATTGCTGATCGATGGCGTCACCAGAAGACTCTCTCGATTGTTTCGCTCTCTCAGATTCGTCAAGGGTCCAAAACAGGTCGATTAATCAGGGCAGCAGTCCTTCGTAGCCGTCGGGACGCGGAGAACCTCGCAGAAAAGACTTTCGGACCACGTCGACATGCAGGGGTCGATGAAGTGGCGGCCTTCCTCCGGAATTTCCACACGAAGCTCCTCACGAACCTCTGGCTTGGACTGGTACCGCTGAAATCGTCCCGAGTTGGGCGCCAAACTGAAGTACTGGGTATTTTAGACCCAGCGGTGCAGGGGCACACACCCTATGACTTCTGGGTTCACCCTGTTCCAGACCTACAGAAACACAGAGTCTTCTGGGTGAAGTCAAAGATTTGTTTATTGGCTGCAGACCAATTACAGGTATCCTAGAAGTACAACAGCGTGTATGTTCTCAGGAGACTGCTGAAAATCATAGGAACGGGCTTCTCCTTAAGTACAAAATATCATGCTTCAGGCACACATTCCTTGGTTTACGATATGGCCATTACAAGTATACATTACAAACGAAAAAGCAGAGTCATGATGACCATCCCACATTCCAGTTCGGCCAGCCCACAATGATTTACACAGTAAGGTTCAGATCCCACATTTGATGTCAATAGACCCCCCAATAAACACGAGCATCTCCTGTTTTGGGAAACAAGTCATAAAGCAGGAACAAGCAGGTGTGAAAGAGATTAGCCGGAGGATTGTATAGAATGAAAGGGTTTTATGATGGGTCAAGCCCTGATGCTAATCACAGGTGGACGGAGGAAGGGGAGCTCGTGAGACCGGTTTGACCTGGGGCAGCAGAGCCAGCTGCCCAGGTCACAGAGAAGTCAGAGGGAAAGCCCATGTACTGTGAGGCCCGTATTTACTCCATTATAGCCTATGTGAGGGCAATGACAAGATGGCCACTGCTTCCAAAATGGAACCCGCGTAGTGAAGCAGAATAACGTGTACACAGTGCATTCATAGCTAGAACGATATATAAAGCACTTGTACATGCCGCATTTACCATTTGCGGTTTGCTAATACCAAGATAGACAGGGGTAGGGCCCTGTCCCCTACGCGGTCCTGAATATTAAAGTACGACAGAGGAGGTGCTTGTGCGAAGCGTGCAGAATGAAGCACTGTCTCCTCCGCCGCCGCTTCTGCGCGCCTCTCTTAGGGTGGGGCTGATGTCATCATGCCGCATGCGCATTGGGCCTAGCGCAATTAAAAGTGCGCGTGACTGCCTGCCCTGCAGCATCACGAGTGACGACTGAGACAGAGGCAGGCACTTGACCGGCGCTTGCAGGCAACCATGATTTAATTGTTCCTAGGCTTGGCGTAGCCCCCCGTCTGCCGCCAGCGCCAACGGCAGGTACGTTTTTCCCTCACCAATTAGTGATTCATGGTGATGGTGGCACTGTGGCACAGTTGGCACTGGGCGGGCGTCGCACCTCGCGCATTGGGGTGGATTCAATTTATTTGATTGCTGACTGTGTTGTGACCTGGTGGCTTGTGAGCAGGGCGGAGGAGGCAGTGCGGAGGGAGGTGACCTCACTGGCCTGAGTTGCGCGCTCAGCTCAGCCTCTCACAGGAGCGTCGCGGGTGCTGGCTGTTACGATTGTAGATATTTGTCCCTTCCTGGACACCGTTCTGTTGTGCTTTGTAGTGTCCCTGCGCGGATACCTTACCATCAGTGAGGTCATCAGCTGTGAACTGTCACGCTGACAGTTGACAGCTGATCGCCGACCTGACTGGATGCGCGTAAGCGCCGTACTCTGTAGGAGCCTGTGTTGGCGAAATTTATTAAAAGAACTCACTTAACTCTCACTGCGTTGGAGTTCTTCACAAAGTGGAGACGATCGCCAACACTGAACCCACGGACAGAATTTTTTTCAAAATATATTATATTGATGAAGTGAGTCGTGACGTTCCAGCAAACCAAAAAAGGAAAATTGAAAAGAAAACGAAGAAACGAAGTCAGAATGAAGAAAAGAATAATTAATGAAAAACAAGGTTAGAAACCTCAGTGTTAATACAAAAAAAAAAGAAGAGAGGATTCATCTGCGATTAACAATATAAATTTAAAAATACTTCGACATCGCTGTGGTAATTAAAGAAATACAAGGTACTAACTTTTGATAACAAAATATTCAACCATTGTATAATATAAATATTCATAGTGCACGTTAAATTCAAGACGCATCTCAACTGTCACATCTAACGGAAACGTCTGAGGTATTGACATCTGTTCACCACGCATCCACGACGTAGCGGCCATCTTAAAACTAGATATCCAGAAACCTCTGTCAGCGGTCTAGTCGGCGTCACCACGTTGTCAGCGCCATTTTGTATCATAAAAAAAAAAAATTCGGAGAATTCAGCGTCGTGTGCACAGCAGCTTCATACTACAATGGGAATAAAAGATTAAGCGCACGCTTGAACAAGCTAAAGTAGAAGTAAGACTATACATTTGAGATATTGTTACAATTTTTACAAAAGTAACCTGCAGCCATTTTCATGCGTTTTACTCTGTTTCCTCATATTTCACGGTGAGAAAGTGAAGCGTGTGGCTATTAATACAAGTAAAGCAGGATTAAGCATTAGTGAGCTATTTTGTGAGGCAAATATATTACGCTCGCTAATACATTTTTTTTTTTTTTTTTAAACGCATACCAGTCAACTCGTATCTCCTGAATTTGTAAAAAAAATATATATAATTCAGAGTTTATCTCTAAATCACCACACAATTAATTTAAAGCGATCATAATGGCTTCTGGGTGTGTGTGGAACCTTTTCCCCCTGAAACATTCCTACGTGCTGGTGGGGAGCCTACCCTCAAGTGGGAAGAATGGAGGGAGTATTTCTTAAATTATATCTCTACCTTAGAAGAAAATGAAGAGGTTAAAGCAGAAAGGAAATATAAAATGCTCATGCATTGTTTAGGAGCAGGAGGAATAAAAGTGTACAATGCAATCAACAAAAAAATTAGAGCAGAAAATGAAGGTGATATATTTACAAACGCCATAGATGACCTCAACACGTATTATAAACCTACAGTTTGCGTAGGTGTAGATCGCTATAAATTCTTCCATAGAAAGCAGGGAGAAAATGAATCAATTGATGATTATGTGTCTGCACTCAAAAATCTTGCTATAAATTGTCGTTTTGGAGCACTTCATGACGAGTTTATTAGGGATCAAATAGTAATGCAAGGTTCAAACTCTAACATCCAAGACAATTTATGGGCCAAGGGTGAATACCCTCTACAAAACATAATAGATATCGCAAGAAAGGCCGATCTCACTGGACGTTGTGCCAAAGCTGTTCTATCAGAGAATAAAGAGAAGAAGGAAGGAGACACCGTAAACAGGATAACTGACCGAAAGAACTTGAACAAACAAAATGTGAATCAAAGGAACTACAAAACTACATACAGAAATAATGAAACAAAGAACTGGGGCCATTGTTACAGATGTTTGAGTGCATCACACTTGGCAAATGACCCGAAATGCCCAGCACGTGAGGTAAAGTGTACACATTGTGGTATCGAAGGACATTTTGTCAAAGCATGCAATAAAAGAAAGCCACAATTGGTTAAAGTGGTGGAGTATAATGAAGAAAATAATGCGAATGAACTTGACGATGAGAATTAGAACATGTTTATTCTGAACATCGATGAAGAACAAAGCGACGATGTCAACGAGGTTAGCGCAACTAAATCTGTAACTAAGACTAAGAAACCAATATGCTGCATGTCAATTGGAGGTGTGGACATTAACATTGTTGCAGACTCTTACACAATAGTAAACGAGGGTGTCTGGAAGGAAAAATTTGTACCAAAAATCGGAAGCAAACTTGAAAAACCAGATATAAAAATAAGATCATTCACTGGAGAGCCCATTGATGTTTGTGGCTATAAAAAATTGAACTTTATTTACAAAGGTCGAGAAGCTGAAGGAAATCTGTATGTTTCAAAAGTGGGACCATCGGTTCTAGGATGGATGGATCAAGGGAATCTGGGTATCATCCTGGACCCAAGCAAAATTGAACCCGTGTTGTGTTTGTATGATAAAAAAGACTATGCTGATTCTCTACTTAAAAAATATCCTAAAGTAGTTAATGGTGATGTGGGAGTATTAAAAGGATACCAACATAAAATCAAACTTAAACCGGTGACAACTCCCGTAGTACACAAGGCGAGGAACATTCCATTCCATTTGCAATAAAAGATGAAGTAAAAACCCTATTAGACCAACTAATGGTTGAAGGAATAATTGAAAGGGTAGACGCATCTGAATGGGTCGCACCACTGGTCGTGGCAAAACGGCCAAATGGCAAGTTGAGACTTTGTGTAGACCTACGCGACTTGAACCAAAACATTATAGTGGAGCAATATCCACTACCTAAAATTAATGAGATACTGGCTTCCACAAAGGGCATCAAGTGGTTCTCTACAATCGACCTAAAAATCAGCATATCACCAGGTACCATTGCATCGTGATCTCAAAAATTAACTACATTCATTACACCTTTCGGGTGCTTTAGGTTTACACGCGTACCTTTCGGCTTTGCCTCGGCAGCCGCAATGTTCCAAAGACTCATGAATAACATCTTCAAAGGAGTACCTGGAATACTACTCTTTCAAGATGACATTCTAATAATGGGCAAGACTAAAGAAGAGCATAACGGCAGGGTACAACAAGTGTTAGAAATACTTGACAGAAAAGGTTTGACTGCAGAGCATTCTAAATGCAAGTTTGCAAGCAATTCAGTCAGCTACCTTGGTCTCCAAATAACTGGCAGTGGTATCGGCCCAAAAAAAGAACTCATACAGGCAATAAAAGACTCACCTGTACCAACTAACAAGGATGAAATGAGATCTTTCCTGGGTTTCGTAGAGTTCTACTCTAAATTAATCAAGAATTTCTCACTAAAGACATACGCCCTATGACAACAGCTAAAATTAAAGAACAAATTTGAATGGTCTGATGAATGCGAAGAAGCCTTTCAGAATTTAAAAGCAGACTTGTGCACGGCTTTACCCCTTCAGGGTTATGAGCCCACTTTACAAAACTTTGTAACTACAGACGCTAGTAATATGGGGCTAGGTGCCGTACTCACACAGAAGGACACCAAGGGAGTAGAATACACAGTAGCTTTTGCATCACGCTCGCTCACACAAGCAGAAGAAAAAATTTCTGTAATAGAGCATTAGGCGCTAGCTTGTGTATGGGCCCTGGAACACTTCAGGTAATACATTTGGGGCAGAATGGTGAATTTGTGCACTGATCATAAACCATTAACTAAAGTGCTTACTACAAAAGGGTTGTACATGGCTTCGCCAAGACTGGCTAGGCTATCAGTACGACTGTTTGATTACGTGTACAACGTCCAATATGTTCCAGGCATAAAAAATGTTGTTGCTGACTACCTAAGCAGAATGCCCATCTCTACATCAAGCAAAATTGACCATAACCAAATGGATGAGTTTTGTATAGCGAACGTTCTTGAAAAATCCAGTGGCATCTCAAAAGAAGAGTGGTTCCTTGAGCAAAATAGGGACAACATCATGTGTCTTGTTATAAAAAAAAAAATGAATGAGGGGTGGAAAGACAAAAACAAATTAACGGAACCTCTGAAGCACTACTGGGAGGTTAAAGACGAGTTATCCCTAGAGAACGGATTCATATTGAGAAGTGGGAGATTTGTACCACCAAAAGAAATTCGCACAAAGATACTTAAAATTTGCCATGAAGGTCACCTAGGGATTGCAAAAACCAAGAGCAGGATCAAGAACATGTATTGGTGGCCAGGTGTCGGTATCGAAGTAGAGAGAATGGTGAGGAACTGCAAATTGTGCATGGACTCTGACAAAACACAGGTGACATTTAGACCTCCTCTGCACCCCATTCCCAGCCCATCGATGCCATGGGAGAGAATCGGTATCGACATTATGGGACCCATGTCTGAGAATCTGGAACAATGGTATGTGATTGTTATTATTGATCACTTCACCAAATGGCCAGAGATAAAAATTATAAGCAAACCGGATGCACTAAATGTAGTCAAATTCATGGACGATACCTTCGCACGCGAAGGTCTTCCCAAACAGATTGTAAGCGATAATGGGGCACAATTCACGTCAGAAATATTTAAGGATTACATATTCAGGCACAATATCAAACATAAAACGTCAGTTTACCATCCAGCAGATAATGGTGCTGTTGAAAGATTCAACAGGGTCTTGAAAGGCATAATACAACTTGCAAACAGCAACAACCTAAACTGGAAGCAAGAGATTTTCAAGAACGTGTGGGCGTACAAAATCACACCCTGCGAAACGACTGGACACAGTCCTTTTTGAATTAATGCGTGGAGGAACACCCCGTTCAAAGGACAATGTCGGCTGGGTTGAAGCAGCTAAAAGAGTATACTGGTCGTCGCGTCATGTCAAAGAAAAACTCACACAGGCTCAGCACAAAAATAAGGAAATCTATGACAAAAAACATGGATGTAAATATGTGGAACTCAAGGTGGGAAACCTTGTAAAAGTAAGGAAAAGTGGTCTCATTGGTAAGACTCAAGACAGATACACTTCTCCACTGTCCGTACGTGAGGTGTACTGCAATTCTGCTCTCTTGAGTGATGGAAGAGTGTGGCACTTTTCCGCCCTTTCTGCATACAAACATTCAGCCAAGGAAAGGGACGACGCCATGACCACAGAAACAAAGGAAAACTCTTCAGAGAAAACTAAAAACGATAAGACACCATTCTGCTCCCCAGACTATGAGTCTGACTATGAGTTTCCTGTGCCGTCTACCATGGCGGAATGCAACATTTCACGATCCATTTCTACACCTGCCAACATTTCAAACAATCAGACTAACGTCGCTAGAGTTAGGCGAATGTTGCCACCAACGCCTACTAGTGACGCATCACAACTGGTTAGCAGGAGCCGTGCAGGAAGGTTGTTAGGTCCTCCGGCTAAACTAAAAAACTATGTTTGCGAATAGTCCTCACTGAACTCAATTCTTTTACCCCCCCTCTACCTTTTCATTACTTGTTTCTTTCCATCTGTAAAGGGGGAAGATGTGTTACGATTGTAGATATTTGTCCCTTCCTGGACACCATTCTGTTGTGCTTTGTAGTGTCCCTGCGCGGACACCTTACCATCAGTGAGGTCATCAGCTGTGAACTGTCACGCTGACAGTTGACAGCTGATCGCCGACCTGACTGGATGCGCGTAAGCTCCGTACTCTGTAGGAGACTGTGTTGGCGAAATTTATTAAAAGAACTCACTTAACTCTCACTGCGTTGGAGTTTTTCACACAGGCAATAAATCAAAATTTGTAATTATGATGATGAATCAATCATCATCATGATTACAATTTTTGATTTGATGCGCATGGTGCGGGCGGCCAGGGCGGCAGGCCACGATTAAAGTAGGAGTCTGGAGAACTGAACTAGGCTAATACAGGCTGGCTGGCTGCTTTATTCGTTCTCCTACTTTAATCGCGACCTACTGACAGTAGGCCGCGATTAAAGTAGGAGAACAAACAAAGCAGCCAGCCAGCCTGCATTAGCTTAGTTCAGTTACTGTGATTGCTGCCTCAGCCTCTCGGGGGCTGCATGGGGGGGGGCGACCGCGGTCAATAAAAGTTAATTACAGGCCCAATGCATTTTTTTGCACATACCATCAGATTGAGGCCTTGTCTGATGGTATGTGCAAAAAAAAAAACGGAGCAAACAATATTTGGGGCATGTGGAATGTTGTCAATTATTCCAAGGAAAGAAGTGGTATTTTATAGCTTGAATGCAAGTGTATGTAACATAGCTGCCAAGGTTTCAGATTGCCATGTATGACATTTTCTAAATTTTATTGCAATTATGAGTGACCTTTCAACAACTATGAGTAACACTTTCTCATGAGCAAAATCAAGCAATGTAACTTGTTAGCAGTGTTAACGTCTTGCACAAACCACACAGGACTCAGGGTAACCTCACCAACACGCAGAAAGAACTTGTCTCCCTATAAAAATCAGGCTAGGTAACCATAGGAAAAGCAATAAATGTATGCCGAAGGGGGCCAATCACCCTTTTAGGCTCCTTCTGCACGAGAGCCCTGCTCTCCGCACAGCATGTCCATACAGTGCGACTCGGGAGTTCAACATGGAAGTACAGCCGCAACTGCCAGACTTCATCACAGCGTCCTTGGCTGCTCTGATGTGGGATGTACCAAAGCCGACCAACTCAGAGCAACCCTGCCTAAGCTTCCATGAGCAAAGCTCCACTCCCCACAGTAACTCGCAGCCATCGACAATGAAAGCAACGGCAGCCCACGAGGCTGCACCACCATGGACAAAATCAAGTATCCGCAGAGAAGATGGGGGGGGGGGGGGGAGGGAGAAAGAGGAGGTGCCAGGCGAGGGCCTTTTTATTGGAGGGGAAAACTTGGAATTGATGGTGTCAGGTGGAGGCCGGGAAAACCAAAACTGTAGTGAATTCAAGCATGGGAGGGACATAGGGGTAATGTATTAAAAACATGCAACTACTTATTAAGTTCCAGTCAGGTTTCTACGATGCTTTCTACGATGGACACAATCCCAATACTGTAATGGACAATATTGTGAATGATGCTTACCAGGCACTTAACACAAAAGAGACATGATCCCAGCTTCTTATGGACCTCAGAGGTGTATTTCACATTATATATTATGAAATCCTTTTGAGCACACTCCACAAGATTTAGTTCTAATGAAATAGTTACACACTGATTTCACATCTTATCATACAACGAGAACCAGAAAATGTATTACACACTCACACTGTCCGTGCATTGTTCAGATTCCGATCACTCTGACTACTAGGACCCACATTTGGAAATCACTGCCACCATATATCCGAGTTTTGCACTGATCTAGTAAGATCTAAAGTACCCTTGCATGCTGTATGATAAAACAAGAGCGAAAGAACAACTAAGAGCAGTGGTGACCCAGCTGTTTAAAAGCTAACCACCATTTGTCAACTGTGTAATTATTTTTGTTTTTTGTCATTGGCGCACAGTTGATGTCGGTCTGTCAAAGTACTATAAATCTAACGGCAACACCAGACCAGTATCAATAAAGACAGCACATAAAATAACTTGTCACAATTTTAACGTGATAACTTACCTCAGACATTAAGGGGTTAACAATGTGCATGTCGGACATGTTCAAATGAGCACAGCCTTTTAATGAATTATTGTTCTTTTTAGATCAGAATAAAAAAACATAGGGCTGCTTCAAACAAGAAAAAAATAACCAATTAAAGCAATCCTTTCGGCCAGGGAAAACAAAATGTGCTTCTTTTATTCACTAAAATGCAGCATTCACTAAAATGCAAATTCGCAGTGGTCGCCTACAGCTGAGCACTTCTTGTTCCATGACTAGTTGGGTTAAGAACCCTTTACTTCATCTCCAGACTGACTCTTTTCTCTTGCAGGAAATGCCTTACCCCTTAGCAATCACTGCATAGGGATGTCTCACGGGGCAGAAAGGCGACAGTCTCGGTACTATCAAGGCTGCATAGTTATGTTTGGCAGTGTAACTTGTCATGATCAACTTCATATCGTGGTGCATGCAGTCAACTTTGGTTACAGCCTGCGGCCTGCAGTCTCGCCTGTAGTGATGCCAGGGCTTCTGAGCTACTACACAGTTAGCTCTGTAACAGGACCGGGCGGCAACTACTGACTGCAGGCAGAGCTTTCTGATCGTGCGCTGCTGAAAAGGAAATTATTTCTGAGAAATTGACACGCACACTGCAGCATGTATCGTCACTACTACTTACTTCAACTTGGCTCAGGCCGTGAGCCACGGGAATCCAGGTTTGCCGCCCGCCACCTGAATCCAGTGACAAAGTCCTAGCTGCTGCTGCAATGATCCCTCGACTCCATCTCCATAGCACCTCGAATTCGCAGTGCGCATCCGGGTCAATTGTGAATGATTTTAAAGTTACTGAATCTGAGCCACGCTGCAGCTGCCCTGTGCGAGCTCTGCAGGCAGTGCTGCGCCATGATTTGGGCAATACCAGCCAGCCTCCAACTAACTCCAAGTCAAGTGAGCCCTACAGGACGTCGTCACGTACGGAGCCACAAGCCTGCGCAAGCAGCGCACGCACACCACGCACACAGCACTCGCTGCCAGCCACTCCAGTCTGCTTTAAAAGTACTAGGCAGCGAAGGCAGCGCTAACTGCTTGACATCCAGGTGCTATACCTATAATGCGTGACAATGCATTTTAGTGCGGTGGAGCGAAGCACCACACTGAAATGCGTTAGTCTAACGCCTGAAGCGTGATACTTGGCAGGACTGATGTAAGAGTGAGAGTCTCCCTGTTTCTACTTTCTGGACAGGCATCGAGCAAGTAGACTGCTCCCTTCTGTAAATGGCTGACCTCACTGGAGGCGAGCCTAGAAAATCAAACCGCAAAAGGAAAATAGCAGCAGTTGTTTTGCCCCAGGCAGAAAACCCAGTGTTCCGTCAATCGGTGCAGAAGAAAAAAGCTATTGCCTTTTGCAATATTTGTAGCCCTGTAGCACCGCAGCGTGACTTCTGTGCATCGGATTCATGGCTGAAAATTGAGATGAAAAAAAGCTATATCGATGTAGCCTGCTTGTGAGAGAGCAGGGAGGGAGGGAAGGAGTGCATTATGGAAGGCATAATGATTTCCACCCCTGATCCTGCATTCTCACCATCAAAATTAAAATGTGATTTGCGGCCAGCATGGCTGCCAATGATCACACCACTCCACTGTGCAGCGCAGAACCATTTCATTCTTGGAAATTCACTACGGGGTATGGATCATTGAGTGCTAATTCGAGACCAGCCCCTAGATTATATGAGATCTCTACTCATAATTGGTTTGCACCTCTATCTGACCTAGATGCCTGCGATTGACTACCGTATCGCACCCTCGAGGGGCATTGTAAGGGCCATACCTCTCAGTTCTCCTCCCCAGTAGCTCCCGACTTCGATCAGGGCTCTAATTCACCAAGAGTACGGTTGACTTCCACTGCTATTGAATTACAGAGTTCAAATGAGAATCTACCCTGTGTGAATTTTAATTTGCTGTCTTGGAATATTGCCGGATTGCCCTCCAAACTTCCATCCACCGATTGGTCGAACTTGGTGGACTGTTACGATTTCATTGTGCTTCAAGAGACTTGGTCGAGGATTATTATTCATCGCCCGGGCTTTTTAGCTTTTTGGAAAGTAGCTACCTCTAAAGGGAAAGGCCGACCTAGTGGGGGACTACAAATTTGGGTCAGGCAACACTCATTTCTTCACATTAGGGAAATACCCTTGGACGATGGGGACATCATGGCTTTAAAAGTAACGAGGGACGGTGAGATGGCCTTTATTTTAATCAACATCTATTCGCAAGGGCTAGCGGGGGGCAGATCATCTCCTACTATTCAGCATTTGGATTCCTTCCTTGAAGAGTTGGTAGGCCGCAAACCATTGGTGATTATGGGCGACTTTAACTGCACTTTCGAGCCCTGAGGGTTCGAAGATGGTAATCTTAGTGCAGAAGAGGACTCAAATTGGGGTGTTCCATCTTTGTCCTTGGCTCCCATTAAGAAGTGGACCGAGGCGGCCCTCCAACTTAAAAGTTTCTCCTTGGGGCGGGGCTTGAGAGCTGCAAACGGGAGAACACCATCAGATGGTAATGGTAGCAATACCTTCTCTAATGGGAAGAGTGCCAGCAGGATTGACTATATTTTTGTTAGCTTGGATCTATGGTCTACTCTGCTGGATATGGCTGTGATCAACAGACCAGAGAGTGACCATGATCCTCTTTCTATGAGGATAGCAACCAAGTCATTAGTAAGTACTAGTCCCCCTCTGGATATAATGGAAGGCGATATTGTGCTAACAAATGACTTATGTCGATTGAAGTGGGCCCTAATATCGGATAACGAAAGTACCCAAGGTTCACTTAGAAACATCCTTAATGAAACCCTTGTGACCCTCTCAGCCTTTAACCCCTTAGAAGCACCCCCCCAGTGTCTAATGGGTGTACATGAGGCCCTTTTTGTTAAACTGAAATTATTACTTACCTCTAAAAGGAAGGAAAGCAGACCAACTCTATCCCATTCAGCTAAATGGTATGACCATGATTGCTCAGTAGCCTTTAAAACACTAGCCCTAACGATCAAATCACATGATATTCACGCTATTAGAACAGCTAGGGCTACGTATAAAAAGGTGCTCTTTAAGGCTAAGCAGAACTTTGATAAGAATAGATGGGAGGAGTTAACCAAAGCTTCCCATGAGAAGAATTGGTTGAAATTTTGGTATTTAATAAAATGGGGTAGTGGGGTACTTGAGCCTACCCCCACAACAATGTCCCCCCCGATCAATGGGTTCCCTATTATCAAGCCCAGTTTACATGTCCCTTAACCTCAGTGTCTGGCTACAATGATATAGCAACTCCGGAGGTCTTAACTTTTGGCCTTGCGGAGATAGAGGCAGCCATAGAAGCAGCACCGCCAGGTCGGGCTCCTGGTCCGGATTGTATTCCTACGGATCTTTTTAAATCGGATAAGAAAAACTGGGCCAATTATATTTTTATTTTGATAAATGCTTTGGCAAGGGGTGCACCGTTGCCCGTTTCCTGGCAAGGTGCGGAAGTCATCCCAATTTTTAAAAAGGGTGATCGTTCTTGTCCTTCTAATTATAGACCTATAAGTCTAATAGACTCTTTACAAAAAATTGTGGCAAGGACGATACTATCTAGAGTCAATGAGTGGATTGATGAGTCCCAGGCAATATCAATCTATCAAGCCGGTTTTCGGTCTTATGTTAGCACAATTGACCAGGTATTTAGGTTCACAATGATTTATTGGAGAACGGTTATTCTATCGGGGTGGACTTTATTTGCGGCTTTTGTAGACTTAAAATCTGCTTTTGATTTAGTTCCCCGTAGCAACTTGTGGGACTCTCTCAAGGAGGCAGGCATGCCCTTGGCGCTCCTTTCCCTTATTGTCAAACTTCACTCCTCTAAATTTGCACAAGTTAGATGGGGACAGCAGGGTGAGTTAACTGACAAATTCCCTGTAAACAGAGGCGTAAGGCAGGGGTGCGTTTTAGCACCCACACTGTTCTCCCTGTTTATAAATAGGGTTATCTCCTATTTTACAGATTACCCAACCGATGCTCTTTCCCTAGATGGCTCTAAGGTCCCACTTCTTATGTTTGCAGACGACACGCTTATATTGTCTAAAACACAATCGGGTCTGCAGCGGGCCTTAGACAGATTTACGATCTTTTGTAATGATCATGATCTGGTTATTAATGTTAACAAGACCAAGTTCATGGTGTTGCATAGAAATAAGAAAATTAAGAGCAAAGTGTCAATAAATGAAATACCCCTTGAACAAACTGACACATTTACATACTTGGGGATCACCATGGGCAGTAGGTTGTCTTCGAAACCTCAAATAGAACTTCTTGTACTTAAACATAATCAACTAGCAGGAGCATTATTGAAAGAACATAGGGCTTCGTACACTAAACCGGTGGGGCCTGCCATCGCCCTGTATTAAGGGAAAATAAGAGCATCCATTATTTACGGGGCGGAGGTTTTGACAACTTATCCCCCCTAGTCATAGCCCAAAACAAGTTTCTGCGATCATTGACCGCCCTCCCCCAGTCAACACCCATTCAGCCTTTACTGTTAGACTTGGGTTGTAGGGCGTTTGATGACGCCGCCGGTTTTAGACCTCTCTCGTATTGGAGAAGGCTGTGGACTACACCCAACCTACTATCTTATGCTGACGTTATATGGTACATTAAGGTTCTTGATAAGCACAGAAGAATAGTCTGGCTCAAACATATTAAAAATGGTCTGTATGACATGGGGCTGGGCCAGTTGTGGATAGATCCCAGGGGTAATCAATTTCCCAACAAATTAGATTATAAAGCTCTATATTGGGAATCTAGGTTTAGGAAATCCTGGTCGGTGACAAACAGTGGTTCACTCTCTGGCCTTTTTTTGGATCATAATTGTTTAAGTAGCTTTGAACCCTATTGGAATTTTATTTCCAAACCAGAGGACCGTAAATTATACCATCAATTTAGAGTGGGGACCGTTCCTCTCAATTCTTATAGGCACAAATGGAAGGGTGATCATGACAGATTTTGTTCCATTTGCACAACACAGGAAGAGCCCATCACCCATGTTCTGTTTGTGTGCCCTGCCTTTGCTTATCCTAGACACACATGGCTCAAGCCGATATGTTCTAACCTAGGTACTAGATCGCATGTAACAGCTTTGCGTATCTTGAGAACTAATACCCGAGAGGACATAGTCATCGCAATGGCCAAATTTCTAAGTTGGTCATCGGCCATATGTAGGTCTATCGAGAAGAGGAATATTCCTTAAGAACTTTCTACCTCTGATACCTAATTGTTAATTGGCCCTGTTTTTGTGCTTTTTTTTACTTCTCTTTATCTCAATGATACTATGGAAAAGTGGTCATGCTGGTTAATTTTGTTTTAGTTGTGCTCTTTTGGGCTGGACCCAGTTAGAGCTATTTATCATTTTCAAGGATTTTAGACTTTGTATCCTTCTTTATTATTAATTGTACTTTTTATCTTGTATTCATTTTGCTGTAGTATATCTTTTATGATGTAATATTCGAATAAAGATTTTTGATGATGAAAATAGCAGCAATTGTTTTGCCCCAGGCAGAAAACCCAGTGTTCCGTCAATCGGTGCAGAAGAAAAAAGCTATTGCCTTTTTCAATATTTGTAGCCCTGTAGCACCGCAGCGTGACTTCTGTGCATCGGATTCATGGCTGAAAATTGAGATGAAAAAAAGCTATATTGATGTAGCCTGCTTGTGAGAGAGCAGGGAGGGAGACGTCTCAGAGGGAGGGAAGGAGTGCATTATGGAAGGCATAATGATTTCCATCCCTGATCCTGCATTCTCACCATCAAAATTAAAATGTGTTTGCGGCCAGCATGGCTGCCCATGATCACACCACTCCACTGTGCAGCGCAGAACTGGGATAAATCAACCGGGATGAATCAGCCAGGGCTGACTGTGGTCTGTGGAGAGATGTTCCCATAGCAGGAATCATTTTCACAGGCAGGAACAGACCGGGCTGTGGATAAATGTTCCCAGAGCATTAATAATCATTTCCACAGGCAGGAACAGGCCAGGCTGAGGTCTGGTGGTAAAGTTGTGGCTGTGGTACACTCTGGGTGTGTTAGTTGTTGTTGTGACAGTGGTGTCTTTGGCAGCAACAGGTGTGTGCATGCCACAGATGTGTGTTTTGCTGTGATGTGGTCTCTGCTGCATCCCTGTGCTGTGTGGTGTCCATCACTGTCCGTGCTAAGCGTCATGACTTATGTGTTTTGTATTACTATGCGCCTGCCCTGTACTGTGTGTTGTGTGGCTGTTTTCTGTGCTATGTGTCATTGTGCTTTTGATCTGTGTTTCACTGTATCTGTGCTGTATGCTGCAGTGTCATTGTATGCGTGTTTTATGTCATTGTGTATGTATTGTTTGACACTGTGTCTTTGCTGTGTGGCACTTTGGTTCCGTGCTGTATGTACATCTGATTGACAGCATGTGTTTGACTTGTGTGTATTTTTGGTGCTCCCTGAAAGAATGTCTATGGATACATATGACTGGGTGGGTAACCTGGTGCTCTGTAAGGTCATCATCTACTATGTACTGTGCTTTGAAAGTTGATACAATTGAATATGTATTGAAAAATGTGCTGTAAAATTCACCATTTTGGTCTGTCGTTTTCCGAAATTTTCTTGGGGGGGAACCCCCCCCCCCCCCCCCCCCCCCCCAAACACCCCTAGTAGCGATTGGGCTCGCTACGCGCCGGACGGGGGCTGGTCGGGCAAAATTTGCCAGGGCTGCTTTCAGTTCCCAGTCCGGCCCTGCCCCCGGCCCTCCCGGTAAACCCAACACCAGTAGCCAGCTTCCCCAACACACAGTTTCCACGCGGCAAGAATACTAATGCAGCAAGCCTCCTTTCTATGCAGCCAGCTAAATTAATATAAACAATCGTCTATGCGGCCGATGCATTTGTTTCTTTATGGGTACATTTCTTTTTGACACTTTAATACAGCGTGTTTATGTTTTAACAGCAGCCTGCAATTATATCTGTTAAAAAAGAAAAACCACAGCAACAGAAACCTAATGTAAGCTTATAATACTGACACTGTATAAATAAAAACAAGCCCACTGCAGCGATGCACCGTTGGAATCATTCTTTATTGTTTAATATTAGAGTGTGGGATTAGGGTGTGGTAACGGCCACGGTCAAAGGTGTCAGCCTTAAAGCTGGGGAACCACCTTTAAGTCTGGGCGTTAGCTAAAGCTGTAGTGACTTCGGGCAAATCATTTCATCTTTGTTTTTTGGCAGCTTTAAATCCTGTGAAGTGCACTAATTAACTGTGTGTTCCTGCCTAAACACTGCACATATACAGGTTGTAAATGCCGAATGTATCTTTACTGCTATGGGGATGTCTTGCTTGATTTATCAAAGCTGGAACCAAAGGCTGTTTGTCTTCTTCCGTTGTGTCTTAGGTATGTCTCCACCTTGGCGCCAGCTCTAAACAAAAGATGTAAATGGTTGAAAATTTGCCTGAGGTGCTGAATGTCCCCTTCAGATGTTAACTCACAGAATTGCGCGGTTTACCACCTGTAGCAAATGTTTTCACTTTTTTTAAAACTCTATACAGAGTATGTTAAACTGAGAACAGTTGGGAAGATTGTGCGTTTTGGTAAATTCTTACATTTGCCTTTTTGCTGAACTTTTAAAACAAATACATTTTGCGATATACATGTGGGCAAGGTAGTATTTTTTACTGCTTTTTGAACCAGACTTAATATGGGACTATAGGAACATTTAAATCGACATTTTACAAGCCATACATTGGGGATTATAGTTGTATTTATTTATATTTCGTGCATTATGCGTTTCTCATTAATGGTGCCTGTATAGCCCTGGTTTTCTGTGCACAATGGCAAACTAAACACACCCCTTTCACTCGCAGAAACATGATCAATACAGCATGCTCCTATGTTATCTAAGCCCTCCTACAATACGAAGCAAATGTGGGCCTCAGAAAATATAACATGCTGCCAATGTCTATTGACGCGCATGCGCACTGGGCATGATCGCACCGGCTACTTCCCACTGTGGCACCCGCACTCCAGGCATACTGCCAGGCTGCCCGTTCCTCTCCAGCATATCTGGGCGCTAATTTAAAACCCCCAGGCTGAACATTAAAAGCCCATACTGTTTATACCACATACACTGGCATCTTTAACCCCCCCACTCAACCCTCTCCATGCCAGTAATTCGCCCAACGCGCCCGCTGTATTTAATCATGGCTTAAAGCAAGTCACAAGGAAAACGCCACCATAACAGCCCTGCCACCCCCACCAGTAAGCACACCACCAGCAGCATGCCTGCACAACACTGCAACAACACTAATGCAGCATGCCTCCCTTTTATGCAGTCATCCTCACGATAAAAAGTAATTTTATATTATTTCACCTTTTATTGCTTCATACATTTTTATTTATTACTTATGCTACTGCTAGTATGTTTTTTTTTTTAAATTAACATTTGCAACGCCAATTGCTCAAACATTCACGAATGCTCGACCTGTTGCATTGCAAATGCTTGTTTAATCATACCCTTGCATGCTTCTGTGAAAATGCACCGAAACTTCCATCTCCCTGATAGTAAAAGTGTAAACAGGGCAGCGTCCTTTCTGCCTGTGCTAATTCTATATGAATATTCTCCAAGTGTTCCCAATGACTTCGCAGTTTTGAGCCGACTCGCCAAGGCCTGTCAGGGTGCGTAAGAGAGTGCACTGCAGGATTACCACTCTATGAACAACACCTGCCTTCTGACTAGGGCCCTTTGGTTTACCTTCTCTGATAAATAGGGAGGAGTACTACATGTGTCCAGGAAGAGAGGGGAGATCAAATAAATCACAAATCATCATTTTATACAAATTATGTAAAAGATTTTTTTTTTTTTTTTATTAGGTGCTGATTTAAAAGAACGGGCAAGGATGAGCAATGAAGAAGTGGGACATTTTGTTCAGAGGCTCAGGAAGTTGATGAATGAGATTGGTGAGTTCTGTAACTCTAAATGTGCAGGGCACAAATGGTGATTCCGAATGCAAATCCCCATCTAGATACCCTCAGTTTGATTTATAATAACGTTTCCTATGTGCTGTTCCTCCTCATAGCGCTGCTGCTTAACTTGCTGAGTTGTTTTTGTTTTCGAAAGGTCCATCTTTCCAGTTGAAACCTACTTTGAGTAGGCCATGGGAGCCACAAGACCCAAATATAGGAACAATAATTCGCTTTGTTTGTGCAGTTTTTTAATTTCTAAGAGCTGTAAATTGCAGAGTTGCTGCTATTCAATTTAATGATACCCAGATTATTTATGCTGGTAGGATGAATGTCTGCATAGGCTTTGTAAGGTTTCAAACTCAAGACCTGCAAATCACACCAGCGCTTAACTCGCTTAGCCATCGTGCTGAATCTAAAGATTATAAACAGAAAAAACATTTAGTTTTACAGTGAGTAAATCTCCTTTCCTTAACACATTTTTAAACCAACTCATTACAGAATTAAAATAGCCTGAAAAATTGTGAACGCTTTTGCTACCCATCATAAGGAATTTTTGTAAGCACTGTAACTTGTTGTTCATTTTTCGCTTGGTAAAGCCCCTCCCTTGGCGTTGTGTTACATAAGTTTACAATGCATGTGCGTTGTGCCCTTCTCTGAACTCTACTAGTCTTGCCTTTTGCCTGCTCACACTCCCGTGGACCGAGTTTAAGGCAATGCACTTTACAATCCTACTCACCTACCATACACATTTACCTGCATATCAAGTATGTATCCTGCAGTTTCATAGAATTAATTTGTGATGGAGATTTTGTTTGGTGAAGAATGGAACCTGGAAACGTGTTTTAATTCCAGCTTCAGACTGGACCACAGCAATTGTGTGGTTCTGGCTAAATAATCTCTTTATCTCTCTGTTCCTCAGATCTAAAGAGGTGTAATGCAAATTTGCGAAAAGATAGTGTACCACAAGTTCCTTCCACTGTCCAAATTAACTTCTCACCGCACTGCACTGCCACATCATATTCCGGTTTCTATAATTCAGACCTCAACACGCACTGCTTTTTTATCTGAGCATTCTCCTCAACGCTATTTCCATTCTTTGTAAAATAACTTTAAAAAGCACAAGAAGCTTCTAGAAAGTTCTCCTCGTCCAGGACAAATGTCGGCCATCTGACTAGGGGAGGGGATAATCAGCAAATCACCTGTCTCATTATTGGCTCCTGGTAATTCTTCAGCTTCTCTGACTCTGCTTTCAAGGAGACTGTGCTACTTTGTAGCCCTGGGGGTGTCCTGTGCTGCTACAGTATCTGACTTCAATTCTTTGACTGGTTCCATTGACCTGAACCCATTTACTGTTCCTTTTGTAGCACAGGCTTTGGTAACCTGCGAGGGTTCCTGCGATAGTAGTTGCTCAGCTGCCCCTTCGGAGACCCCAACTGACCCGTTTGGAGCCCGATTCCTGGACCTGTACAAAACGCATAGATTCCTCCAGGGGAATCGTTTTTATGCGATAATAATATATAATACTCACCTTAAGTAAGAAAAGGAGGGTTAAATATGAGATGTGCCTCACCAGATGTAATAAAGGCTTGGCAGGTGTGCTCTACCTCTATCAGAAGTGAAATCGGATGTTGCCCAAGTTCTGGGGCGAGATCTTGATACCATGGCTGTACTACCTGTCAAATATAGAGCTTTGCTACAGAAATGTCCCCTCAACAAAACATGCTAAATTGAAGTGCTGAAGCTGCTGAATTTCCTGTAAGTACATTTTGTTTTTATTAGATTATAGAATACTCATGGCACAACAGTGATGTAACATTTAAAATTCACAGTATTTCTTTCAAAACATCCCATGATAACATAACATGCTTAATGCAGTATATGAGGATACATGAGCTCGTGCACTATGAATTATGAGAAAGAAAGATGTATTGGTCCCTGTTGCATGACAAGCAGTCTGTACATACCATGCATAAGAAGTTTGGAACTAGCCATATAATGAACCGCCCATAGGGGCTGGGGGGACTGATCCAAGAGAACAGCGTGTCCTTGAAGTTGCTTCAATGTCCCTATGAGCTGGGGTATCCCGCTCTCCAGTGTCAAGTTGGAGTTGCTGTGCGGTTGTGTGCGTACCAGTAGCATAGGATGATGTGGCAGATATCCGTGGTGTGAGTCCGGGAGGGGTGGGGAGATGGAGAAGGGGATGGAATGAGTTTGCCTGTTAACCCAGTTTTTTTTGTGCTGCAGTGGCAATGGTGAGTATGGTGTGGTCGCTCATGGCGGCCTGTCATCTGTTTTTGCAGTTTGATTTTCCCGATATGTATCACAGACATCGCTGTGCAGGGTCTCTTCTGTGCGCTTAGGCAATGAGTGCCAGGCCATGACCTCCACAGTTGCCCATGTGAGTAGGTCCTGCAACCACAGGAGTATGTTGGGGGGCCTCTGCCGATTGCTGAGCCATCGCTATGTACTTTTTGACAAGTACAAGAGCTAGATTGATCAATTTAACCACATATTTATTTTTTAATGTACACGCAAGAACTGCTAATATGCACTGTAGAGAGCCAGGGGTTAGTGCCTGTTCCATGATTTTAACCAATAGCTATAGTGCTGATGTCCAAAATCCGGCTGTAACAAGGCAGGTCCGCACCATCGTGAGATAGAAGTCTGACGTAAGGCACTTACAGTGGGAGCATTTGGGGTCAATCCTGGGGAACATTCTGTGTATGTGCAAGGGTGAGAGATATGTCTGGTCTAGGTAGTTGAACTGATAGTATTTTAGGTTGGGTTCCTGGAGACCCCACGGACCTAGTCCCAACGCTGTGAACCACTGTTTATCTGTGATGTCTTGACTTACAATGCCGGCCCACTTCTCTTTCAGGGTGGAAATGTTTGTGGTTTTATAGTCTAAGAGGGCGGTGTAAAGGACTATGATCGCTCGTCTGTCGTCCCATGTGTTAATGTTGCAGGCAAGAGAGGGTGAGCCTCTGGTTCAATCTGGTCCTCATAGTGTGCCTATTGCATTAACCGGTGCATTATGAGTCAGAAATTATCCCCGTCTATATCGTATTGTTCTATAAGTTCTTGGAACATCAGTCGATTCTTGTGCTTGTACAGTTCTTCCAGTGTGTCTAGACCTGCTTTGGTCTGTGGGCTAACATTATGGTGTTATTTTAAGGTGTGAAGATCGGTGTGTGCCCACAAAGGGAGATCTGGTGAGTATGGTGCATGATCATGCTTAGGTTGGATGTATGTCCGTCAGCGGTACTTGGCCGTCATGGCCAATGCAGGTGGGGGTCTCACCGGTGTCTAGGAGCCAATCCACTATTTGACAGATCCCTAAATTCTGAAGAACTGACCAGTAGGTGTTGGGGTCTGGCTAGCCACCAGGTCAGCCACTACAATTGGACCACGGTGCAATAGAGCTTGAAGTTGGGGGCTCCCAGTCTCCCTCGTTAAGGAGGAGCATACAGTTTGTGCAGTGCTGGTCTCCTCCGGCATGATTTCCTGATCAGGTTGGTGAAGGTAGAATTCAAGTCTTGAAAGAAGAATTTTGAGAACTGGCCAGGCACCGTTGAAAACGATACAATAGCCTTGGCAATACTAGCATTTTGGCTATTGCCACTCTACCCATGGGAGAGAGAGTGAGTGATCACTAGAATGTCAAGGAGTTGCATGTGCTGAGCAGCACCTTCCCCACGTTCCCTTGTACCAACAATTTCTCAGAGTGGTATATATTTATGCCCAAATATCTGAATGGGTCATACTGTCATCCCAGAGACAAGAGAAGCAGTGCCTCAGGTTCTGGGCATGTAAGACTCCTCAAGGGGAACAAGCAAGGCAAAAGGTGCTGGACTCCTGGATTGTGGCAAGCTGGACTCCCGGAGGTTCGCAGTGGCTGCAGGTTCCTCCTTTGGTAGTGTGAAATTTACAGCATGTTGTTGGCCAGGTTACAGGCATGGAGCTCCTTCACTCCACTTCTATTCCATTCGCCATCTTGACTCTACCCCCAATCCCATTTTGTTGACAAAAAGAAAGCATGCATTTTGACATCTGCATATGTACACAAAGCTGCTATAGTTCTACCCACCACCCTGTTATGCATAGTGCTTACATTGTACTAGTGGTTGCAGGTGGTGAGCACCAGAGATGCAGCAAGAGAGAGAAAGTCAGAAAAGGGAGAAATTTGGAGGAAGCTAAATGTAGGAAAACAGTATCCGAGAGAGAAGTCAGGAATGGGGCATGAAGTAGAGGGTGATGGAAGAAAGAGGCAAGAAACGGGATTGGGAATAGCCTTAATACTCAACAGCACAATGATCCTAAGAAATACAATGGGGCCCTGCACTCATACATAATATTCATTTAACAAACTCGTCACCCTTGAGACCCTCACGGGTGAGTAGTCACGCTTAATAAACGCCTGATTGATTAATTGACTGATATACCCATTGTCACTGCCTCACTAAAGAGAGGGTGAAATCATTTAAACCAACTACTTTGAGCCATGCAAGTGTTGGTGCTCCAGGCAGCACTTTTACTGCTCTTCAGGAGAACATTTCTCAAACTATATTTAAGAAGCTAGAAATCTATTTTTCTGACTTTTGTGGGGTTCTTACATATTCTGTGGAGTTGTATTTGAAACCTTATAAAGCAGATTTTCAGATGTACTCTGCCACTCCTAGGCTTCTACAAAAGGTTTGGTGGCTTTCTTTTCCTTTATTCCTCCTCCAATTGACACACGTCTGCCAGCCTTTATTGGCACCAAGTGCAGGTGTAGCAATTCATTGCTTACAGACTTCACTGGGGCCACCCTCTGCTTCTCTATGGAAGCACACCATTTTCAATGACTGCTTCTTAAAGTAATGACCTGAGAATGACAGGTGTTTATTGGCACTATGTTTTATTTGCTAATGTCCACACATCCTCATTATGTGAACCAAATCTCCAATATCCAGCCACCTATTCGGTTCTGTGCACCCAAATGAAGTAAAGTGCACGAACAGTTATACATCCGGGCAATAGAGATTTATAAAAAGTTTACTTGTAATGAGTGTTGGTAGCAGGTAAGTCTCCTGAATGTAGGTGAATATGAACACTGGCAAGGGTTACTGAATGGAGTAGGATGGATAGCTGAGCACCACCCGGGCCGCAAGGTTTACTGGTTGGTGACGGTGCAAGTGAAGAATTGAAGAGCAGTTTTTGGTCATTGGAAGATGGTTGAATCTGAAAACAACCACAGTGTAATAAAATTACTTGTCAGTACAGACAGCGGGGCAAGACAATCAACACTGTGTAAGTTCAATTTCCCACCTGCACAGTTTAGAAATGACCTGAATTTTCCGACCTGGGGTACACTGGATCAGTAGATTTGTTTGCACATGATCACACTTCAGACTTCATTATTTTGAAACGCAGACCAAGTAGGTGTATGGGGGAAGTGACAGGCAAATTCAAGGGAATTGACCAGTCTCCCAGAATGAGGAGAACTGGATTCAAGTGCAAAGTAGCTCAAAGTCAGCACAGATCCTTTTGGTCATGAATCTGTAAGGGGGGTGATACCTCACAGGTTAAGCTTTTTGGAGCCCTCTTAAATACTATCCAATAAACACTTTTATCGCAAAGTGATGTTTTCTGGACCAGCTGGCTCGGAGCAATGCCTAATGGAGGCCCCTGCAGCCTTGGCAGCAACCCTTCATGGGGTCCCCATACAGCCAATGGCCAATGAATATATGTGAGATATGGGAGACTCCTCGCATTGTGCAAGGAACCCATCATTTTGCATTACGCCACTGAAGCAAACCCATGCAGTTTACACCACAGAAGTGACTACTCTCCTTCTTCGGTGGCAGCAGTGAGAAAACAAGCATTGGCATAGCCAATGGGTTTCGGCTTTGGGACCTTATAAGTGTTTAGCCAGAGATATTAACTTTGTCAATGTCTTTAAGCTATGCTGTAGTGAAGTGTGACTGCTGTGCAGCATGCTGAAAAGTTAAAATAAAAAAGTGTCAGAAGGATTTTTGTTACCATATATATGACCAAGAAGGCATTATGCACAACTGAACGCCCATATTAAAAAAAAAAAAAAAAAAGCATTTACAATAACAAATGTCTTCAATTTTCTTTTGTCCTTGTAATGCTGGCAACTTCTTTCTGTCTGTTCTAATGGTTGTTTGTTATGGCTTTTATTGTTGTTATGGAGTGGCATAAACAATAGTAGGGTGAAGGATGGGAAATTAGAACCTGTATTATAACACTAGCAGCAGACGGATGCTAGAGGAGAATCAACAGATGCTAGATTCCGAGAGTAAACTGAGGTGGTGCTGAGTGATGTTGAGATGTTGGTGATGGTGGTGACTGGTGATGCTGAATGATACTCGGGTCTTGCTGAGTGATGCTGAGGTGGTGGTGTACTAGTGCAGAGGCGATCCTGAGTGATACTGAGGTGGTGCTGAGTGATGCAGAGATGGTGATGACTGATGCTGTGGTACTTAGTCATGAGGAGGTGGTGGTGCTGCACTGGTGCTCAGGGGGTGCAGAGCTGGTGCTCAGGTGGTGCTGAATGATGCTGAGTTGGTGCTGTGCTTAGGTGGTGCTGCACTGCTGCTGAGGTGGTGCTGATGCTGCTGAGGTGCTGTGTTGGTGCTGAAATGATGCTGAGGTGGTGCTGAGTGATGCTGTGGTGGCGCTGAGTGATGCTGTGGTGGCGCTGAGTGATGCTGTGGTGGCGCTGAGTGATGCTGTGGTGGCGCTGAGTGCTGCTGTGGTGGCGCTGAGTGCTGCTGTGGTGGCGCTGAGTGCTGCTGTGGTGGCGCTGAGTGCTGCTGTGGTGGCGCTGAGTGCTGCTGTGGTGGCGCTGAGTGCTGCTGAGGTGGCGCTGAGTGCTGCTGGGGTGGCGCTGAGTGCTGCTGGGGTGGCGCTGAGTGCTGCTGGGGTGGCGCTGAGTGCTGCTGGGGTGGCGCTGAGTGCTGCTGGGGTGGCGCTGAGTGCTGCTGGGGTGGCGCTGAGTACTGCTGGGGTGGCGCTGAGTGCTGCTGGGGTGGCGCTGAGTGCTGCTGGGGTGGCACTGAGTGATGTTGAGTTGGCACTGAGTGATGCTGTGGTGACGCTGAGTGATGCTGTGGTGTGTACAATATAGAGTGGTCCCAGTATGCAATAATTCAATAACACACAGAGAAAATATACATGAATGGGAAAACAAATTGAAAATGACCACGTTGTGTGAATGATATGTCAGTGTTATTTAATCACACCGTACAAACACTATTTTGGAGATTAACGATGCTATGGAATACTTTTAAAAAAACTTTTAAAAAACAGCAAGTGCCCAGAAGAAAGAGGAAACGGGTACTGGGGAAAGTTTGATGATTTGAGTGAGGATGAAAGGGTACAAAAGGGAGAGAGTATTGTGCAAATCACATATTCATGTTTACATCAAGCAACGGCTCATCCTTTAGCCAAAAGTTTCTAACAATCTGCATAGATTAATGATGCTGTGGTGGTGCTGAGTGATGGTGTAGAGGCACTTCGTGATGCTGTGGGGGCGCAGAGGGAAACTGTGGTGGCACAGAGGGAAGCTATGGTGGTGCAGAGTGAAGCTATGGTGGCGCAGGGGGAAGCTTTGGTGGTGCAGCCCAGGCAATGCGTCAGTTTGAAGAACTGTGAGGCTGCGATACGTAGACCAACATCGTTGTCGAGGCTGCCATCGATGAGAGATGCGAGGGCCTACAGCGAGGCTACGTTTTGCAGTGGTGGTTCGGAAAGCATTGCAAGTCACGGCAGCGATGCAGGTTTTCGTGATGGGTCCAATTCACTCAGCAGCAGAGATGCAGTAGATGTGGTGGTCCTGCTGGAAACACTGAGGATGACCAAGCACCTTAACCCCACTTCCATGGGTCCTGGATTAAGGTGGCCCCACTTGGCAGGGCAGACCTATTGATGGCAGAGTCAAGGTGCAGATTCAAAGTTGTTGGAAGCTTGTTAATTCTCTGAGGCTTCAGCGAACTAGCCCTTAGAGTCGTTCTGGGCTCAAAAGATGTAGGTCCACTCCTTTCCACCTAGACAGGAATTCAGCAGGTCAGCACAGCAAACCAGGAATCCAGCAGAGAGATAGTCCTTCAGCAGCACAGCAGTCCTTCTTCCTGGCAGAGTATCCACAGGTCCAGAAGTGTACTGAAGTGGTAGTCTCAGAGGTCCTTCTTTTATACACTTTTTTGCTTTATAGTGAGTAGAAACTTCTAAAGGTATGCCTTTGAAGTGCACAGATGCCCTGGCTCCAGACTTACTACAGTGGGTATGCAGCCCTTTGTGTGGCGACAGGACACAGCCTGTTCAAGTGTCAATGAGGCTGGGCCCAGCTCCTCCCTCCCATCCTTCGGGTGATGGCCCATGCAGACACACCTAAGCTCCCATTGTGTGTGGCTGTCTTGAAGGTATATACAAAGCCTAACTGCAACTACACCCAGTCGGTTGACCAGAGACAGGCTGCAGGCACCAAATGACTAAGGCAAGTTAATACCAACTTTCTAAAAGTGGCATTTTCAGAATCGTAATTTAAAATCCTACTTCACCATAAATTTGGATTATAGATTCCAGAGACACCAACCATGAACTAGTTATCTCTTCCCATTTGGAAACTGCAATTATAAAATGTAATCCGGCAACTCCAATGTTATCATATGGGAGAGATAGGCCTTACACTAGTGAAAAACAAATATAATAGTTTTGTGTACTACAACTACATGTAAAACTCAAAAGTACATGTTCTTCTATTAAAATACATTGCACACTGCCCTCTGGGCTGTCTGGACCTAGGTTGTCTAGGACCCGGTTGCCTATCCTAGGGGTGATCTATATGTATTAAAAAGGAAGGTTTGGGGATGGCAAAAGGTTTATTTTGCCAGGTCGAAATTGCAGTCTAAATTGCACACACAGGGTCTGCAGGGGTAGCCCTGAGACATGTTTAAAGGGCTACTTAAGTGGGTGGCACAATCAGTGCTGCAGCCCCTCAAGTAATATTTAATTTACAGGCACTGAGAACATGTAGGTGCCACTTTACTTGGGTCTTAAAAGTCAATTAAATATGCTAATTGGCTATGCCCCCAATCTACAATGTTTTAGATAGAGAGCACAAGATTACCCTTGGCGCGTCCCTGAATGCGGATATTGACACAGCGTGACTCCGCTTTAGCACTTTGCACGCGCGCACCTATTTTTTGGAAAGAATTTTGATTGTGTTTACACTGACTTTGTGTTTTTTAAACTGGTTTTAAACTATTGAAAACCTATTCAGAGCCCTGCACTAGCACTTTAACGCACGCTGATTGGCCAAGGTGAGCTGGTGTACTTCTGCCTGTCAGAGCGGGTCACCGAGCACACGCCATCTTGGTCAGCAGTTTAGCGCTCCAGTTGGACTCCCCTAACGCTCCTCCCTATTTAAGGAGAGGCTATGCAAGCACGCAGCGCGCGCACGAAAGGCACGCCTAAGGCAAGCCCGTCTGCGCACCGACCGCGCACAGCGATACTGCCAAACAGGAACACCATACACGTGGAAATACTAGAATTCACTACTTGAGGGAGCAACTATTGACAATAGGTGAGCAGGGAGTCGTGGGCCATAAAGATGAGGAATTGATAGAAGGAAGGGACCCCTCGTCAAACCGCACATCAGATAGTCTGAAATGTGGTCTAATCAATGTGAGATCCCTAGTAAAACACCATCAGGAGATCTATATGCTACTGCAAGGCCATGATTTTGATGCATTGTTTTTACAGAAATCTGGACACGTTCTGACTCGGAAGTCGAACTGGGGCTAGCCTCCCCCGAGTTATAAAGTATTCCACAAATCCAGGCTAAGTGGGAGGGGAGGAGGGGTGGGAGTGATACATAAAGAGAAGTGGAACATTGCCTCTATAAATGTTGATGAAGTGGAAGGCATTAAAATGTTAGGAATCACCCTCAAGGATGCCAAAGGACAATTGTTCTCTGGCATAGTATGTTACAGACCCCCAGGGGGATCAAACCCACAAAACCAAGCCTTGATTGACACCATATACAATATGTCACTCACCCACTCCAGGATGATTATTTTGGGATATTTTCATCTTTGGGATAACTGGAGTCTTGACTCCGCTCTGAAAGAATTACTACAAGCATGTGAAAATATAAGCTTGCAACAATTGGTGAAATAACCAACACATCAGGGTGGCCATATTTTAGATCTCATATTCGCGAACCACATGGAGGTAACGGTAGGAGACATATTGCCAATGTGTTGGACTGTTCATTTTTTCATTCACTTTCTACTAACACCTCCTAAAGTGAGTAATAAAACTAACCCTGGGTGTAGTTTGCGTAGTTGCGCTACGCGTAGCTACGCTAAGTGCACTTCGCACGCTACGCAAACTGCGTAGTGCAGTAGGGAAATGCTGTTCGCACTGATTGCACAGTGCCGGATGCTTGTCCGCACTGTGCAATCCTTGCAAACAGCATCTTGCACAGTGTAAGCAGTCTGCTCGAGTAGATTTGTACTCGAGCTGCAGCTTTCTCAACGCGGACTGGTAGTTTCTCATTGCGAGTGGTCGCGAGTATACACGAACACTCTCAATGAGAAACCTGACCTCCCTGCGTTGAAAATCTCGCTGGGAGGTTTATTTTCCACGCTCGTGATCGGCAGCTTGATGTTGCTGATCGTGAATGAGGAAAAAGTTCTGCCGGGATGTTAATTTTGCTCGCTCGCGTTCGCCAACTTGACGTAGAGGACCGCGAACAAGCAAAAAATGCCCGCTACACGTTTTTGTACTGTGCTACGTGCAATTTGCGTAGTAGCGCAAACTACGCATGCTCCGCAAACGTAGCGTAGTACTACGCCCAGGGTTAAATAAAACTACTCAATCAGGCACTTATCACCAGGGAAGGGAATGGGCCAAGCTGTTGAAAATGAAACATCCCCCGTTATGCTCTGGAGAGGGCTCTTTTGATATCAACAAAACGGTGGAAGAAAATTATCTCAATTTCTGTGGTCAGATCAATCACATGCTTGACAATTTGGTAGCTACGAAAAAGCTAAAAAATAGGGATAAGCCTTCAGCCCCATGGTACAGCGAGGAACTAAAAGAACAAAGGAAAATCTGTAAACAGGCAGAGAGAAAATGGCAGAAACTGTATGAGGAAAAGGACAAATGAACCTTACGAAAAGAATTGTAGACTTATAAAGGAACAATTGCTAACACTAAAGCAGAGTACTATGAGAAACTCATGTTACAGGCACCTGATAGGGTTAAAACAATCTTTAACATAGTGAAGGATTTGTCCAAACGTGATAGTACGAAAAATAAGATTGTAACCACACAAGAGCTATGCGATGGGCTGGCAGTGTTCTTTGAGGAGAAAATTAAGAAAATCATTGATGGCCTGGAACATAATAAGGAGGCCGGGATGAACAATACAAATGATTAATCGGAATCAGCGACATTAGAGAAGCAGAATGAGGGAGTAGCCAAAGATACACAGGCAACTCTGGTTCAGTTTCAGATCCACACACAGGAAGCATTAAATAAAACATCATGAGCAGGCTACATTACTGCAACGCTTTGCTACTTGAAGCACCAATGTTTCTGATCAAAAAATTGCAGAGAATCCAAATAATAGCAGCCAAGCTAGCTTTGAAGAGACCATGTAGGTCCTCGGCATCCTCATCGCTGAAGGATCTCCACTGGCTACCGATCCTACAGAGAGTAAAGTTTAAATCAAGCTGCATTGTTCATAAAGCAGTACACAGAGTGGGACCTAGACCACTGCAGAGCAAATTCTCCTGGTATGCCCCAGCTAGAAACCTCCGCTCTTCATCTGCCAAACTGGTGTGTACAGCCAGATTTAAGAAAACCCGGATGGGAGGCAGATCATTTAGCTCTGCAGCCTCGCGTCTATGGAACAAACTACCGCTTGATCTCAGACAAACCGAGAATCTGCAGAGCTTCAGAAAGAAGCTGAAAACGTGGCTCTTTCCTAGGAGCTAACATAGCCTAGTCATAGTGCCTTCTTCGTTTCTGCCCACATAGTTGCAGGTTGCACAGCGTCTGTAGGATAATCTTTAGCGCCAGGCTACACGTTATGGGACAGAGCGCTATACAAATTCATATACAATACAACAATATTTTAGTGCTGGTTAGCAGTGGTAAAGTTTACAGAGTCCTAAGGCCAATAAAAACAATTCAGAGAAAAGTGGAGGGCGAAGGCAACAATTTTGGGGGTGACCCTGCAGAGGGGGCCAGGTCCAACACCTGACAAATGAAGTGAATGCTTCCTCTCTCTCTCTCTCTGGCTCATCTATTAGAAGTAGAGGGAGCAGGCCTTTCCTTCTCAAGACTCCAGCCACCCACAGAGTAACCATTCGTTGCCTTAGCACCTTTTTAGGTGGAAGCCTATCAAACAGTACAGCTGTCTGGTTTCAAAATACTTTTTATGGACATTCGGAAAGCTGAGCCTGGAATGCATTCAGCATATTATTTACCATTGGCTTTGCCACTCACATTTGCTTGCTTTCCATTGATTAGTTTTCTTTGTTTAAGCTCCTCAAGTTGTTTATGTCCTTCCGAGGGAGCATAGCTTTTTTACCAACTCTCTAGTTGGCTCCGTCTATTCTTCCATAACTGCTCGCTTTTCTGGAACTCTTTTTAACTGTTATGCAGCTCACCAAGAGAGCGAATGTGTTTTTCAGTTCGGTCCGTTGTATGATTCTCCCCTTCTTACACTTTGTTGTCTAAAGCTTTGTGCGCTTCTGTGCACTCCCATATCCACATTACTGTTTCGCCCATGAGATTCCACCCCCCTCTCCCATATTGCTCTCTCATTTCCATGTGTTTCTCTGCTGCCTCTCTGTTGTTTTGTTTATTGTAGCGAACAGTAAAGCCAGGATAATCTTACCTAAACTGTCCCTAGGTTAAGCAATTGTTTCACAGGCAAACACAATGATCCTAGTCAGAAAGATTTCCACGGTGGCTGCCTGCCATCATATGACAAAAACACAACTTAATCCATACAGTATGCAGTGATTGTCTTTAAATTCATCTAATTGCCTCTGGTCAGCTGTTGTGCGCAACAGTCCTCAGACCCCTGCCTCAAACAATAACATGATCTCCTCGGAATACAGTTGATAGGCTCACCACAGTGCATAGGCCCATGCTCCTCAAACAACCCAGCTAAGCAGGTAGTAAAACGAATAAATAAGCAAGTCACGTGTGCTTTCAGTTTCCAAGGGATGGAAGCCTTGCAGGTGTCGCTGTGTGAGGCCATTTCTCAGTGATGAAGCTGACATTTCACTCCCTGCTTGCTCTGACTACACTTTTCTGTTTCTAAGCACTATAGAAACACCACCTTACCACCGCCCTAAACCACCACCAACCTAATAGCCACATAACCACCACCCTGACTCCCACCCACCACACTGTAACCAACACCACCTTCACCACACTCACCCAACCACCCTAACTACCACCACACTAACCACTACCACCGTAACCAGCCTATGAACACCTTACCACCATCCTACCCTAAATACAACCACCCTACCCTAAACACTGCCACCCTATCCACCCAACCACAAACACCCTAGCCACCACCATAACCTCCACTACCACTTTAAACCACAGCACTCTAATGATCTCCACCCTAACACCACCAAAACTAAGACCCTAACGGCCACTACCCCCAACCACCCTAAACACATCACCCTAACCAGCCTACCACCACCCTACCCTTAACTTCATCCTGACTACCACCACAGTAACCACCATCCTACTTTAAGCACCACCACCCTAACCTAGCCACTACCCTAATCACTGCTAGAGTACCATAGCCACCACCATCTGCACTACCCCTACCACCACCTCCATGCTAACCACCACCAACCTCACCACCCTACACTAACCCCCACCCCCACCATGCCGTAGCCACCAACACGCTAACCACCACCATCCTACCCACCACCACCCCCTCCTAACCACCACCTCCACACGTCCATTACCACCACTACCATATCCTAACCACCATCACCATCCGACCCTAACCAAAACCACTCTAACAACATCACCTCACCCTAACCACCACCACCACTCTAACCACCACCCAAACAACCACCCTAACTTCTACGACCCTAACCATCAACACCACACAACACTAACCACCACCCCCACCCACCACCACCACCCTAACCACCACCACCCTAACCACTCTGACCACCACCACTATCCGACCCTAACCAAAACCACTCCCAACAACATCACCTCACCCTAACCACCACCCCACCCTAACCACCACCACCACCTTAGTATCCATCACCATCCTACCCCACCCACAATCACCAACCCTAGCTACAACTACCCTATCCACCAAAGTGCTAACAGCCACGTAACCCTAATCACAACCACTCTAACCACCAACACCGTCCTAATCATCACCACCCTAATCATTGACAACTAACCCTAATAACCACCTTCCCAACCACAACCACCTTCTGATGCTAACAACCACCCAAAACACAATCACTACCCTAAACACCAAAATAACCACCACAACCACCCACCACACTAACTACCACCACCCTAACCAGCCCATTACCACCAACATCCTACTCAACCATCATCCCCCTACCACCACCATAACCAACACCACCACCACCCTACTCACCAACCTACCATAACCACCACTACCTTCACCACCACCCCTTCACCACCCTACCGCCACCAACATCACCACCACCCTTACCAACACTACATCTCACCTTCTTCACCACCAGCAACCTAACACCACCACTCTACCACAATCCTAACAACTCTACTTACCACCACCACCCTACTAACTACCACTACCACCCTATTAACCATCACCTCCACCTATTAAACATCACCCTGCCCCCTAACACCAAACATCTCCATCACCACCATAAACACCACCCACCCCATCACCACCCAGCCCAGCCAACAACTGCCCGAACCACCACTCTAATTACAGCCTCTACCACCTTAACCACCACAATCACCCTAACCACCATCGCCCTGCCCTACTACTAGCCTGACTACCACCCCCAAAACTACCACCACCACTCACCACCATACCACCAGCCTTACCACCACCTCCCCACCACAACCCTAACCTCCTTACAAAAACCACCAGCCCTTTTCTCTAAACATGGCTCTCTGTTCCCCATTTTTTACCAAACATTTGGAATTCATTACTTGAATATTGTTTTCATGGACTGTTGTGGTCTATGTTTGCGTTTATTTACTCTTGAGTGACTGAAACTATGCATCCGAGTATCCAGTAAAGCGAATTCATATCCAAGATTAAGAACCATTACATATTGTCTATATCTATCTACTTGTTATGGAAGTCAATATGTGAAAGTTGAGAAGGAACTTTATGGCCAGATGTTGCTGTAAACCCTAGTGCAAGTGCTGGCTGAGCAGATTCACATTGGCATAAAATTCATATTTTATTTTTGTTGTACATTTTAATTGCTTTTGCAGTGGGATTAAGAAAATGTAGTGTTCATCGCATTACGTGGCATGATTTTAATAAAGCAACTGACAAATCCAGTCAGGCCTGCTTTGAACACTGTTTGTGTGTGCTTTCTTGTGTTTCTCCCTCCCCAGGAGCATATCCTAATTACTTGTGCCCTTCCACTGCTTACTTTTCAGACACTCCTTTTTAGGTCTCGCTGAGACAGCGAAAGCTGTCTCTTTGAGACATTTTGTAGTGGAGACATTTTGTAGTGGGTTTTTGAAAGTGCTTCCCCTGGCATAGAGCTACAGTGCACGAGGCGTGCACGCGCGCAAAGCAGCCATATGGCTTTACTTCGCTCTCCCTCGTAGCCCCTCTCCGCCCCCTTCCCTGCTGCTATTTCACACCAGCTTATCTCTACTCGCGCTTCTCTCCCCCACCCCCCCCCACCATCGCGTCTCGCGCGTTCAATGCCTGTTCATTATCCCCCACCATCGCGTTTTGCGCGGCCAATGCTTGTTAAAATGTTTGCTTGTTAAAATGTTTACTTTTCCTCGCTGCTGCTCACTCAGACACTCACATGCGTGCGTTTATGTGTCCTTTGTTTCCTCCGCTAAGTGTGCCTGTGTTTCCTCCTCTGACCTGCGAGTGGCGCGCGGTTGTTTCCTCGGGAGAGTTTGCCTTAGTTTCTCCCGGGTGAGTGCTTCACACCCTGATGCCAGCATGTTTATGCTTTTGGACCATTGCTGGCCATTTTTATTAGGTCTCGCCTGAGACAGCGCTTTAGCGCTGCTCTGGCGAGACTTATAGTAAGCGACTTTTGGAAGTGGAAACGAGTGCATTTCAGGCCGCCAACTACAGTGCATGTGCTCCGGGCGCGCGCACCATTTGGCAGCCTGAAAGCATTTGTTTTCTTTCACTTTCGCGGCCGCATGCGAAAAGTGCTCACCATTTGCCAGCCTGCATTGCCTCTCTCCCCTACCCCCTCCCTTATCCCACTTCCTGCTTGTTGTTCTTGTTTTATTCTGTCTTTATTTCTAGAGCGTCCGTTGCTGCCCACGTCGGTGGCCTGCATATGTAGCTGGGTGCTGCTGTGTGAGCAAGTTGTACACTTCACAGCCTCTTACAAAAGGAGTTTTCTTTTGCTCCTCACATGCAGTTAGGGTTTCAGTACCATCCGTCCGAAGGTGAAATGTATCAAACCATTTAAGAACAGTAGATGTTTCAACACCCAGGATAACGTAGGTGCTTCATGGCTGAATACTTATTTTCCTGTTTATTACTTCTATGTAGTAATGGCGGCACCCGTGCTTTAGCTTAAACATCTTAAGCTAAAGTCGGGTGCTGAGATTGCTTCAAAAGTAAAGAAATAGACAATTCTTTACTTTTGAAGCAATCTCAGCACCCAACTTTAGCTTAAGATGTTTAAGCTAAAGCATGGGTGCTGCCATTACTACAGAGCAGTAATAAACAGAAAAAAAGCATGCGCCTGCTTCGGCGATAACATTAGGACGTGTAGACTGGTTTTGTTTTCACTTTGTTTGCACTCGGCGAAAATGTCCCGATATTTCTTGTGAATAGCGCTTTCTTTTCCAAGGAGAACCTGTTGTCATCTGCAGGGAAATTATAGCAAAGTTCATAAATAGGTCCAGCCCTGCCTCCACCTGCCCTTTATAACAGTTACTTTCATGCCCAAACATGAGAGACAGCGCGGTACGTATCAGACGCATCTCTCTGGATGGACTCCCAGCTATGTCATGGTATTAATTTAAATTGTTTTTTTTTTCAATGCTTTGCAAAAAAACAATCTTGATGATTGGCGATTAAAAACATGGACACAGGCCTTCCACTACAATCTGCTTTAAAACCCATATTACTCGTGACCGGGGCACTGACTGTGGTGTTTGCTTATTTTGAGGGGGGGGCCGAGGTTGGGCTGTTATTGACAGTACAGCTGTGCTCACAAAGCATAAGTGTTTGAAGAACTGAAAACTGGGGGAAGCCTGGAAGCAGGTGGGGGGGATGGGCTGGCGCGGCCAACTTCAGCTTAGATTTTCAGGATTACTTGTGTCTTTTTTGTTACCTTTACAGATGCATCCTGCTCTCTCTCACCCTAAAGAATTTACAGGTGCTTAACAAAAAGGCCACAAACCCATCTGCATGCCACTGGGAATCCCAGCCATAATTGCTCCCTTTCCCAAGGCAACCCCCCTGCTCTGACACTTTATTGCCCTGGCTGTCTCTGAGGTCTCGGCGCCTCATTCCACACCGCCGCCATCTGGTTTGCGCTGTGGTTTACCCCTCACTGTGGGAGTCGAAGGGCCATGCACCCAGGTGGGGGGCGCCCAGTGCAGAGAGCCACCCGTCTGCCTGTGATTAAAGAGGCCTGCTCATCTCCCGCGGGTGTCATTTTCAACACGGTTAATGAAACTGAAGCTGTATTCAAGAACAACACGCGTGGGGCCAAGGACTTCTCGGTGCCCCCTTGTGAAATATTCAACAACATCGCTGGTTCCTTTTCACCTTAGCCGGCCCCTTTCCCGCACCCGGCTGTAGGCTACATTTCTACATTGTCTGATGCAGCTGTTCATGATTCAGGTGACACTATGACCTCTGGGAACCCGAGAGCGATCAAAACAAAAGCAAAACAGCATCTGCAACTACAAAACGGCAACCTTCGGCAACCCAAGCGTGAGCTCCTGCAGCTGGGTGGTGGAAACTGCCGTGTATTGAATGAAATCATGATATATCCGCTGCTGGAGAAACAAGTTGTGGTTTTACACTTAAAAGGGTCCACAATGTGTGCATGTTATGAGCTACTGCGAAACGGTATGCATTATTTATATATTTATATATATATATATATATATATTCATCACCAAGGTTGCCCATATGGAGTCACCACACACGAAGGGGTTACCGCTCAGGATGCCACAGGTAGCAAGGTGTCTGCATGTCCCCAGCCTTTTCAAGCAAGCCATACGCGTTTCGAGCAATGGAAATGCTCTTGTTCACTGGCATTCAAGACGAAAGAAGCAGGTGAGTTTGGAACCATAATTTATTCAAATTTAAGTCCCGCCCATGTGGGCGTTGTTCAAACCGGCATTCTGGATATAGTAGTTCCGTGGTATGCCGGAAGACTTAGCAGTTCCTCAAAGCAAGTGCGCTGCTGCAATCATCCAAATTAAAATATAATCCCGATTGGGCGAAAGGTCTGTAATGGCAACGCTGACCACTTCCCAATATATGCCCGTGGCTCAGGCCCCCTCTGTTCCAACGAGTGTCCATGTTAACGAACACTCAGGATCCGCTCGTAAAGCGGCGGGGCAACTCCGCGACCGGACTGGCCGCATTAAATTCATCACCAAGGTTGCCCATATGGAGTCACCACACACGAAGGGGTTACCGCTCAGGATGCCACAGGTAGCAAGGTGTCTGCATGCCCCCAGCCTTTTCAAGCAAGCCATACGCGTTTCGAGCAATGGAAATGCTCTTGTTCACTGGCATTCAAGACGAAAGAAGCAGGTGAGTTTGGAACCATAATTTATTCAAATTTAAGTCCCGCCCATGTGGGCGTTGTTCAAACCGGCATTCTGGATATAGTAGTTCCGTGGTATGCCGGAAGACTTAGCAGTTCCTCAAAGCAAGTGCGCTGCTGCAATCATCCAAATTAAAATATAATCCCGATTGGGCGAAAGGTCTGTAATGGCAACGCTGACCACTTCCCAATATATGCCCGTGGCTCAGGCCCCCTCTGTTCCAACGAGTGTCCATGTTAACGAACACTCAGGATCCGCTCGTAAAGCGGCGGGGCAACTCCGCGACCGGACTGGCCGCATTAAATTCATCACCAAGGTTGCCCATATGGAGTCACCACACACGAAGGGGTTACCGCTCAGGATGCCACAGGTAGCAAGGTGTCTGCATGCCCCCAGCCTTTTCAAGCAAGCCATACGCGTTTCGACATACCACGGAACTACTATATCCAGAATGCCGGTTTGAACAACGCCCACATGGGCGGGACTTAAATTTGAATAAATTATGGTTCCAAACTCACCTGCTTCTTTCGTCTTGAATGCCAGTGAACAAGAGCATTTCCATTGCTCGAAACGCGTATGGCTTGCTTGAAAAGGCTGGGGGCATGCAGACACCTTGCTACCTGTGGCATCCTGAGCGGTAACCCCTTCGTGTGTGGTGACTCCATATGGGCAACCTTGGTGATGAATATATATATATATATATATATATATATATATATATATATATATATATATATATATATCCAAAACACTGCCTCCAGGCACAGGAGCCCCAGACTCTACAGGGCGGCCTCCAAACAATGGTCCCGGAGAGACCCATCAATTGACTTCCGTCAGAAACACAAATGAGGCCCATTACCGGAGAAAAGCATTTATTAGCAGGTACAGCAGCGCAGTAAGTACTCCTTACGTGTTTCAGCAACCTTTGCCTTGTTCACAGGTGGAGTTTTGTAAATGCACAGTGCAATCGTGCGCGCCTTTTAATGTGAAAATCACGTGACAGTCTTTCAATACTGCAATCCCCATGATGCATTGTTACTTGCTATGTGCTGCATGGACACTCGTAAAATCCATATGCTTTTTAAATAAAAGTTCTTTTTTCGTACCTGCATCAGTATAGTGGGTTTTAATTTATTCATGCTGTCCAGAGATTTCTTTCGCGTTGCATGACAGATTTAGGCATAACGCGATGTTCCTGCGATAATGCCTATCCTCCGGCACGATCATCGGGCGTTTACGCAAAGTGCATTATGGTTCTTAGAGTTTTTATCGTAATCAATCCATTTGGGGTGCCGCTCTACCAGCTCCTTCTAAAAGTTTTTAAAGACCACAGTGGGTCGCTGGGCAACTTACGAAGCTGTTGGCATGCTGACTTATGCCTAACAAAACGTAGCACGTCGTTCCATCTGTGCCGCTTTAGTAGCAGCAACCGGACCCGCACTTCCGCGGGGGGGGCCTTCCAACCTGGCGCAGGCCGTAATAAATCCACCAGAAGAAGTGCTGCCTACGAATAAATCCGTTTACAAGCACGCCGGTGTGAGGCCTTCAAATGTTGGGTGCTTCTTCTGGTGGATTTATTACGGCCTGCGCCAGGTCGGGAAGGCCCCCCCCCGCGGAAGTGCGGGTCCGGTTGCTGCTACTAAAGCGGCACAGATGGAACGACGTGCTACGTTTCGTTAGGCATAAGTCAGCATGCCAACAGCTTCGTAAGTTGCCCAGCGACCCACTGTGGTCTTTAAAAACTTTTAGAAGGAGCTGGTAGAGCGGCACCCCAAATGGATTGATTACGATAAAAACTCTAAGAACCATAATGCACTTTGCGTAAACGCCCGATGGGCGGGACATCATTAGCATATTTAATGAAGCAAGATGTGCCGCTTTCTCCTCAAGCAGCCGTGTCAGTGAGCAAGGGCGATGATGCCTGAAACGTTTGACGGATTGGTGGCTGTTTTACTAAGCTGTGCTGTACGAGACTTGTTGAAGTGCTGCCTACGAATAAATCAGTTTACAAGCACGCCGGTGTGAGGCCTTCAAATGTTGGGTGCTTCTTCTGGTGGATTTATTACGGCCTGCGCCAGGTCGGGAAGGCCCCCCCGCGGAAGTGCGGGTCCGGTTGCTGCTACTAAAGCGGCACAGAGGGAACGACGTGCTACGTTTCGTTAGGCATAAGTCAGCATGCCAACAGCTTCGTAAGTTGCCCAGCGACCCACTGTGGTCTTTAAAAACTTTTAGAAGGAGCTGGTAGAGCGGCACCCCAAATGGATTGATTACGATAAAAACTCTAAGAACCATAATGCACTTTGCGTAAACGCCCGATGGGCGGGACATCATTAGCATATTTAATGAAGCAAGATGTGCCGCTTTCTCCTCAAGCAGCTGTGTCAGTGAGCAAGGGCGATGATGCCTGAAACGTTTGACGGATTGGTGGCTGTTTTACTAAGCTGTGCTGTACGAGACTTGTTGAAGTGCTGCCTACGAATAAATCAGTTTACAAGCACGCCGGTGTGAGGCCTTCAAATGTTGGGTGCTTCTTCTGGTGGATATATATATATATACATACACACACACACACACACACACACACGCATGCACACACAAATGTTTTTTTGCAGAAAGAGCATCGAAATATATATTTTGCCAACATGTCACCATGTTACATTTTCCTTTGCATTCTCTGAAGAGCAGATCTTTTACAGTCTCATATATGTGACCTGATGCAGTCCTTTCAACGGAGAGATGGGACAGGAGCTCTTTCCCATGGACCTTATCCAGCAGCTCTCACCAGACAGAAATGCTATATAACCCCAAAAACGCAGCCATAATCAAATGTGGCCACCCATAGCCTGGCTGTCACTTAGTGCTGTTCGCGGGACCTCTGTGTTTCCCCTATTGCGTCCCTCTTGCTTTAGGTATACATGTGTGACTCCATTACCTGCCCTGCCCAAACATTTGCAGCTGCTGGCTGCTCCCTGGCCATTTTCCTGCCTTCCACCTCATCGTACCCTTATGGCACAGGAGGCCACGCGCCCACCTCAGAGCAAAGGGAATGTCACAGGAGCAGGACTTTGAGTGGGCTGGGTCCCTCTGGGTCTCAGACCTGGCATTAATTAAAATTGGACATTGAAACGGGTCCCTATCGGACCCTATATTCATGTCCTTAACTTCAATGGCAAAAATACTGATTTACTTCTTAACAGTGAATTTAAAAAACGATAAGGTAATCTATGACAGAAATTTAATTCCTGTTTATATTTCACAAGTTTTCTTAAGCTTGCATTCCCTATTTCAGGATGTTGTACTTCTGTATTTTTTTTAGTCACTTCCGGGTGTTTATAACGGGCCACGACTGAGAGCTTAAGTCTCGCATTTATACGAGTTTGAGCTATTGGCATTGTAAATGACAATGCTTTTTATTTAAGTTTGGTTTTTTTTAAACATAAATAAAAGGCACTGTCATTTACAATGCCAATAGCTCAAACTCGTATAAATGCGAGACCTATTGCATTGCAAATGCTTGTTCCCCTTCGGTTTCATTATAAGCCCTCCCTCCACTCTTCAAGTGCACACAGCCCCTGCAGCAGCCAGCAGTCAGTTTTTTTTTATTTTAGCCCGTTGATGCGCCTTCCACACAAACGCAGAACCTCCCTGTTTGCAGCGAGGCCTCGACACATGCTGCGTGGCTTTGGCATCCTGCTCTATTTTTAATAACAGCTTCCACTACGTGCTCAGGGAATTCTGGCTTTACCAATACGGTAACGTTGACAGCTGTCTTGTAGCATACATGACGCGTAAATAGAAATGTGTGTATTGCAACATGCTAACGATTGGTAGGTTCTTATCAGCATCGCCAGAGACTGGCATCGACGTTTAAAGGAAAGTGTTTGTCTCTGTGTGTGCTGGCTTGAGATAAACCATGCCCACCACAGCGTGACATTTTTTGAATGGTGCACACTTCTTTAAAAATGGCAGCCGCATACCTCTGTGTAGTCTCCCACTCTCTTTTGTGTGCAAAATGTCTTTCCCGTTAATTTAAACTTGCGATCTGTGGCCCCTTGTCTTTGCATAAGAGAATTTTACGCTCCTTGATTGTAATAGAACAGTCGCAATATTTTAGAGCTTTGATTTCAAAGTAAGGCTGAAATATTATTTGCTTCTCGTAATTTGTTACTTAGATCTCATTATTTAATTCCACAACTGCAAATGGCACAGATAGAAACGGTCACGCTAAGGATAGATAAAGCAGAACACACCATAGAACCCCCTGACCTCCATCTTACGGTTTTTCGTTTTCTCAGCTGCATAACTCAAGACTCTTTCAGTGTTATTAGTGATGAGTCATAATAAAGCTGTGCAATTATTTTTTTTAAAATAGTGCTTGCGTTCGTCTTTGGCTCCTAATGACTTACTGCAGGGTAGGTGTGCGTTCAAACATTCCAGGAAGAAACTAACAATGTCCCTTTTAGTGTAGCCATGTAAATTACCTGTCATCGATCTTGGAGGGACAAGCGGCAGGAAACTGGGCAAATGTGGATATATATTATACGCAGAAATGAAGAAACATAGGGGCATATTATCAAGAAACGGCGTTAAAATTATCGCCGCTTTAAAAAAAAAACTGCCGCTAAAGCGGCGATAATGGGCTTGGTAATATGCCCTTGAGAATTCCCATAGAAGCCCAAGTTCTGGTGTGAACATGGGCTTCTATTGAAATTCTCTGTGGCATATTATCAAGCCCATTATCGCCGCTTTAGCGGCAGTTTTCTGCCGCTAAAGCTGCGATAATTTTAACGCCGTGCATGATGATATGCCCCTAAATTGTTCAATTTTACACCATACCATATTGCATTGTGACCATGTTTTGCTATCAAGCAATGCTGCATCTGTTTGTTTAGCATTTTACATAATCCAAATTTGGAATCAACTGTTTTTCTGATCCAATCTGGTGACGTCGGGTGACAGATTCAACAGTGCATACGTATATTTCAGTTTGCACCAGTTCTGCATGTCACATTATAATTCTAAAAGTGTTGCATCTTTATGTCCTTCTCCCTACATATGCTGAAGTTCGTTAGGTGTGGAGTCAAGGCAATCTGTTTAAAATTTCCTGACAGGAGGTATGAACACATTTTGGCATCGTGAACCTTACACCAACACTCCGTACATTAGGATTCTAACAAACATTTCCATTCTATTCTCGGGAAAGCTTTAAAAGCAGTATGCTGAAACTGTCAGTATTCCTGCAATTGATCACATGGTGCACAGTGGAACATTAAAAGGCACAGGCAATTAGATCTGACATCCGTGGTCTGGTATTTCCCCAAATATTTTGCCTTCATACCACCTGTTTTGATGAATTTGTTTTTTGTTGGCTTTAGGTCTGTGCACACTTTAACAATGGTAACAACTACTAAAGTGCTTATGCTCTCTCCTTCAAACATGGTAACATTGCCTTACACCAAATTAACAGATTGAATTACTTTTAAGTCCCTAGAAAAGTTGTATTACCTTTACCCATACCCTGCAGTACTCATTGTGCCACCCACTAAAGTAATTATCACTCAGGCCTGCTACTGCAGCATTTAGTTCAGTTTTAAACTGTAATTTCAACCTGGCACAATAAACCCTTGGCCAGCCCTAAACCTATCCTTTTTAATGCATATTAGACACCCTCAAGTATGCCCTGTAGGCAAATTGGGCAGGGTGCATAGTATTTAACAAGCATTTGCAATGCAATAGGTCTCGCATTTGGGAGGGTTTGAACTATTGCCTTTGTAAATGACAATGCCTTTTATTTGTATTTTCAAAACCTGCAAGTGTTGCATAAACACGCACTTTGTACTTGTAGTCGTAGCTTATGAGAAGCAAAGTTGTCCTTTTTGACTGCCAGCCTTGCTTCTTGTAAGCAAGGACCATAAGTAACAAGCATTTACAATGCAATAGGTCTCGCATTTGCGAGAGTTGAAGCTATTAGTATTGTAAATGACAATGCCTTTTATTTATGGTTTAAAAACCAAAACATAAATAAAAGGCATTGTCATTTACAATGTCAATAGCTCAAACTCACGTAAATGCGAGACCTATTGCATTGCAAATGCTTGTTTCTTTTTTAATTAAGCACTCCATGAGAGTGCATTTGGCTTTCAAGCGTCTAACTTATGTAATTCTCTTCTCCCCTCCATCACCTTCCATGTTTATCTTGCATGTGAGCTTCTCAGTCATGCCCTTCCGTGTTGTGCTTGCACTTCTGTGCTTCTCCCCTCCTTTGCTTTTTGGCCCCTTTGCTTCTCCCTGTTCCACATTGCACTCTCTCACCCGTGTGCCTCTGTTCCCCTTTGGTCCATGTTGCTCTCTCTTTCCTGTGTTGTGCACTTCTGCTGCTGTCCTCAATGTTGCTTTCTACCCTGTCCTCTGTGATTTCCCTCCCCCCCCCCCCACCCCACCAGTGGCCTCCATGTTGCTTCCACGGAAGCTCTCCTTCTTGCTTTCTTCCAGTTCCCTTTTGTTAAAAACAACATTTTAAAAAAACGTTGACATTACTTTTTTTTTTTTTTAACTTAACCAATCCAACTTGGATCACTAAATAAAAACAACCCCCATCTTCCCCCTGCCGAGAAATTATTACACGGCTGCTGCGGCTGCTTCTTACTTTTTTGGGGGGAGGTTTCTTCTTTAGCCAAAACCAATAGTCCCAAAAGGCAAGACCTATTGGCTTTGCTAACTTTTGTTACATGCCTCTTGTTCTTCAAAGCCAGCTAAACCAGTTACATGTAAAAGTGAGCTGCTCGGAGTCAGCAGTGCATGTTCGGCTCTGCCATATGTGGACACGGGCAGAGGGTTGTGGCTAGAATGGGGTCATGGGCTTTTTCAGGGCTGGATCGTGGCTGCTCCTTCAGCCTTCAAAGCAACATTAGAACAGACCATGTTTGATTGATCTTGTTGGGCCAACCGTCCTTGAGTTTCCTGAGTCCAATCTTTGCTCTAATAGACCAGTAGAATCAGCCCTGCAAATAGAATATTCTGATGACTCATTGCAATATTTATTTATTGTGGCTTCTCAGTCATAAAGCCAATTGCTAGTGAAAGCCAATGAACTACGCTAGCATGTTTCTTAGCAGGAATTTTTCTATGTAAGGTTTAATGAAAATGTAATATTTGTGTGTGTTTTTTCTCTTAATTAGCTGCACTGCCCATGCCTACAATTGCTGCTCTTGATGGCCATGCACTGGGAGGAGGTTTGGAGCTGGCGTTAGCCTGTGATCTCAGGACAGCAGGTATGAATGAATATAACAAAAACAAGTTTACAAATGCTTTTTTGCGGAATAATTACATTTGTTTTTCCTGTTCAATCAATCAATCTGGGAATAGTAAGCATGCTACTCACCCGTGAGGGTCTCATGGCACTGAGAGGGGGGCGAAGATCTGTTTAGACAAAGAGCCAGGTCTTGAGGGTCTTTCTGAAGGTGTTAAGGGAGTGGGGCGCGTCTGATGTCTGCCGGTAGCTCGTTCCAGGTCTTGGCTGCAATGTGAGAGAAGGATCTTCCACCTGCTCTGGCTCTGTGGATGTGCGGGGTTTCAGCCAGTGCGAGGTTGGAAGATCAGAGGTTTCTTTTGGTTACGTGGAAGTTGATTCTGTCGTTGAGGTACTTGTGTCCGTTGTTGTGTAGGCATTTGTAGGCATGAGTGAGGATTTTGAAAGTGACTCTTTTCTCCACGGGGAGCAGGTGGAGACTTCGTAGGTGTTGGCTAATGTGTTCATGTCGGGGGATGCCGAGGACGAGTCTGGCGGCGGTGTTCTGTATTGTCTGGAGTTTGCGGATTAGGATCTTGTTGATGCCGGCGTAGAGTGCGTTTCCATAGTCCAGTCTGCTGGTGATGAGTGCGTGGGTGACTGTCTTCCTTGACTGAGGGGGAATCCACTTGAAGGTCTTGCGGAGGATGCGGAGGGTGTTGAAGCAGCTGGAGGTAACAGCGTTGACCTGTCGGTTCATGGTGAGTGATGAGTCGAGTACTATGCCGAGATTCTTGGTGTGGTCTGAGGGGGGCCGTGTTGTCGGACGATGGCTGCAAGGGGGGCCATGTAGATGTTGAAGAGGTTGGGGCTCAGGGATGAACCCTGTGGAACTCCGCAGGTGATTTTCGTGGGGTCGGAGAGGAAGAGTGCGAGTCTGATCCTTTGGCTTCTTCCGGTGAGGAATGATCGGATCCAGTACAGGGATGTTCCTTGTTTGCCTGCGTCGTGTAGTCTGGCGACTAGTGTGCGATGGGAGACGGTGTCGAAGGCCACTAATAGGTCGAGTAGGATGAGGGCTGCGGAGTGGCCTTGGTCCAGGAGGGTGCGGATGTCGTCTGTGGCGGCAAGTAGGGCGGTCTCTGTGCTGTGGTTGCTTCGGAATCCGGATTGGGACAGGTCAAGGACGGCGTTCTCTTCAATGAATCGTGTCAGTTTCCTGTTGACTGTTTTCTCTACAACTTTGAAGAGGAGGAGCGAGATGGGCCGATAGTTCTTGAGGTCAGAGTGTTAAATGGTAGCGGCAGTTTCAGTCGATAACCTTTCAAGTATTGCCCAGCGGTAATCGCCTCTCATACCATTCGATAATTTACCAATGAAAGAGGCAGGCGCCGGAGACTGGAAGGCAGGAAACAAAGTTTTATTCCGTCGGAGCAGAACACATCAGATCAGACAGCAAGGTATCGTCACGAGGTGCTCTAACTGCATCTCTGAGGCCTGGCCTCTTATACACAGGTTTATGACTTTATTGCAGGTTTATCACACATGGCACATTCTTGAGATTGTCTTGATACAAGAAAGAACATCCTCGGAATCCCCACTTCGAGCTCGTTCCCACACATATCTTCAGTGGAAGTCCCCACCCCACCCACAGTAGGAGATGGCTATCACACAGCTGGACATTCCGCCAATTCCCGGGGGTGTGTGCAACCGGTCGGGTCTCAGGGGGTGGGGGCCTTGATCTGCTGTAATCCCTTTGATGTGGGGTGTTTTCCTTACAGTAGGGGCAATAAACTGCATCCGCAGGGCTAGGTGATGGCCTGGGATTGGTTCGGACAATCGGGCGCGGAGGATGGGGGTTATCAGAAAGGATGTATGACCATGTATGGGATGAAAGGAGGTGTTGGTCAGGCACGGGGTGCGATTCCATGGCAGGGTCGCGCAGAAGGAGAGGTTTTACGGCCCATGTATGAGAGAGCGGGGGTGGCCAGCGCGCGGGGGATGTTCGCAGCGCCTGAGGGGCGCGCTGGTGATCGGCAATGAGCGGGGAGAGAGAGTGGGGTGCCTAAAATGGCGGCCGTGCGTTCGCTGTGCGTGGCGCTGGGGAGAGGCAAGATGGCGCAGATAATGTTCAGTTACAAGCTAAATTTCCACAGTCCTCCCTTTTAACATATCTCGCCAGCTTGCCTGGCCGACATTCACCTTCGTTAACCCTTTAGCTATAATACCGTGAATGTTTTTCATGCATTCCTTAAAAGTACAGAGTTTTTAGGACAGGCAGGAGCAATCTGACACAATTGTACATAGTTACATACAGTTGATAAAGTAGGCGAGGAGGTAGTGCATACAAAATTACATCAGCTGTGCCGCATGTCAGGCCCAGGGATAGGAGGGGAGCTTGTTTGAGCACAAACATGATACCGTAAAGCAAAAAATGTTTCTGGCAAAACAAGGGATATTTCGTACATTACTTAAGGCCCAGTCAGCATAGTCGTGTGCACGGCTGGTGTTATACGAATGTCATTATACAAGTTAGAGTTTCTTAACTTATCAATGTACAGTTGGAAGTGACTGACGCAATATCATGAAAACTCGATAGGAAGATAGTCAATATAAAAAGGTGGTTGGGAGAGGAATTCAACTTAACATGAGTTACAGTCATGGAAGGGAGTTCTTCTTTCCAGTGTCCTATTATAACGAGCCATCACTGGTAAGCTCTTATTGTTGTTCTTCTTTTGTTGGCACTGTTGAGCACCGGCGGTGGAGCTAAGGTCCAGCTCAAATCCAAGTTTTCACGTAGCAGGGTGTGACCATTCGTTGTTCTCCGATCACAGTCCTGTTCCCTAACACATTTTATCATAGGTACTTTGAGACGGGGTACCCGCTTTTTGTTCTTCTGTAGTTAAGTCAAATTCAAAATCCATATAAAAGAGGGAGAGAGAGAGAGAGAAGGGGTGTGGTGTGCTTCGGGATGCCGAGGGAAGAGGGGGTGGAGTGGGATCGGATCAAAAAGCGGACCAAGGAGAGCAGAATCTTCTAGCACTGGGCCCATCAATCGGGCCCGACGGGTTGGGACTTCAGGCACGCTGGTCAGTGAGCAGGGGGCCTCGAGATAGCCCTTCGTTCTATCGCTTATCATCCTGATAATGGTGCCTCGTCTCACGCCCTTTTTGCTTCGTTGCTTCCCCCTTGGTCGATGCCATAGATGTTCCATGGTCCGCAGCCAGGCTGTGCGTCACGTCCGACCCCTCTCTTCCGATGGCCGCAGGTTATCTTTGAATGAGTACAAGAAACAAAATCTTAGAGAGTTGTCAGGGAAGACGTTTACACACTTCATCCTCTCTCCCAACCACCGAGTAGTTAGGGAAATGCTTTTGTCGGTCGCTGCATGATTGATGTCTATTAACTCTTATGTCGGTGTGTGTTACTAATCTATTAATCATTGCTGTGGTGCAGGTTTCTGTGGGTGTTCCTGTTCATCGTCTGGCCTGCTAGGTGTCGATTCCTGTGCCCTATAATCGTTGCAGGAAGCCTGACATCTGTTGACTTTCTGGTTTATAAAAAATTCGAACCGGCTTCTCCGGTAGAGACTCGTTCATCTTAACACAAGTTCTGTTAATACACATTTTCCTCCGAGGACTGCTAAGTTTATGAAAAGAAAAAAATGCGAGGTGCTACTGTCATGGGTTCACAGGTATCTATTTCGGGGAGGGACATAAGCTAAACATTTTTCTTGCTGGAGACAATAAGTAACCCTTATCAGCTTAGGCGATGTACCTTTAGAGAATAAGGTCATCAGCTGTTTCGTTCGAAATACTCTGAGACGGCTAGTACAGGGCTGGGGTTATTTTGGGAGAACGGGGTGCTTAGACATTCTAGTTCGGGGTAATTGGGCGGGGGCAATTCTGGGCGGTGGAGATGGTGTTGTTAAAGCTCTAAAAACGAAAACCACTGACATATGGTCCCCGTGATGAGGGCCAAATTGGGAGACATCAGTCGTCTTACCTGTCCTTTCTTTCTCAGCCAATTAAGTTCAACATTTGCAGAAAGGAGAGGTAGTAACGTGGTAAACTACGGTCGTTTTTGTTTCTGTCAATTTGTTCGAACACCGCCGCGTTCGAGGCCAATTATACACATACTGAGGAGGTATGTGTCGTTAATTTGTTCAAAAAAAAAAAAAAACAAAGAGGGCAAGAAAGCCTTCAGCGAGGGAGTAAGAGAGGGAGTAAGAGAGAGAGTAAGAGAGAGAGTAAGAGAGAGAGTAAGAGAGAGAGTAAGAGAGAGAGTAAGAGAGAGAGTAAGAGAGAGAGTAAGAGAGAGAGTAAGAGAGAGAGTAAGAGAGAGAGTAAGAGAGAGAGAGAGAGAGAGAGAGACAGACACACATCAAGTAGGCTATTTGGCATACGTATGACACAAAACGAAAGAGAGAGAGTAACATGTGTACGATAATAGGCTACTTGGTGCACACACAATATTGGAGTAGCATGGGTCAGTTCTATGTAAAACACAAGCGGGGGAAAGACATAAATTTGGTGATCACGTACACAAAAATACCGGATAGGGCATGTCAGTACATACATCAAGCGCAGAAACTTAAGACTGAGATACAGGGCTACGTTGAGTATGGGGACCTTTCCTTTCTTGTCCTCTTTCCTATGCATGCTGCGTATTTTCAGTATCTTGTAGTCTATCTTGAGGGGGGGTGTCGGACCTTTTACTCCCCTCCCTTTGATTGATAGACAAGCACTTCAATCATACGATGACGCTCTCCTCAAGCGACCCAAGCATGAAATGCATACACATTCATGCCGCATAATCGTAGCACACACGCACAATCATATCATACAGTTTTTCATGTTCCCAATGATGGTCTGCACTTTGCGCATTATCCCACAACGTTCGTCTATGTTTTTCCCTATATTGAACATGGTGCGGTCCATGTCCACTCCATTCTTTAGTCGGAACTTCGTCGTGACCTATAGAGGGGGAAAAGAGGGGAGGGGATGTGCAGTATTCAAAGTACATTAGCGCGCGTAGACACGAAAAAGTTCTACTTACCACGTACCAGGCTAGCCGCAGGAGTGGGTAATACCACAGACCTATTATTCTTTTCTTCCGAAACAAAGACGCTCCATTTCATTCATCTCCTAAATTCGGGTTCCCTGGTCGTACATGTATTTCTCAATCGGTCGTATATTATGGTGCAAGATACCATACCTTGCATTCGGCATATACCTCAAGCTATAGTCGATCATTTTCTGACAACTCTTGGAAAAAGACAGATGTGACAGGTACAAATTCCGTTAATAAAAAAGATTCAGGTAAATGGGGTCTGCATTATCTGTTTTCTATTGCTTGGGAGTAACAATCATTTATTCAAAAGAAAACCTTTACCAACCTAGATGATTTGTCATGACACTGATTCCGTAATTCCTTTAAGAAGCCCTTTATTTAAAACAATGTCAGTATACAAATACGGGCCTATAACCGTTCAGGCCGGCCACGGTGTGAGAGGCGTCTCGGCGCCATTTTGGGGCGAGGTCGGGTGGGTTCAGTGCACAATTATAAGTCTTTCCACTAACTAGCTGCCGGACCAGAATCCCCTTCAGTAGTTCGAGAGTTTTTCATCAGCGTCAGCTTGCGTCAGCATGGCGTCACCGCGGTCTTGTAGCGATGCCGTGGTTCGTCCTTGGGGCGGGACAGCAGGCGGGTTCTTCCGCCGTCGCCCTGAATCAGTCTTTCTTTTACGACACCAAACGGAGGCGAGATGGCTGCTGCCCGGGGCAAGGACAAGTTAACGTGGAATAATCAAGAAAAATAGCGGCGATTGTCCCCACCGGAGGCCCACGGGTGTCGAATGTCAATGACTCCCGCAGAACCTGCAAAGCTGAGAGGGTGTTTTTCAAGGGGTGGGGCCCACGCCCGAGCTGACAAGCCTCCGAGTCCAGGGCCGTCTCACGGTGGGCTAGGCCTGGATCCGAAGAACCGACCGCCGGAGTCCAAAGGCAGCAGCAGCAGCAGCTCTTCGTTACAGCCACCGGGGTGGGTCTCTCGATCCCTCGGCCGCGGGGGCCCATTTCTCGGGTGAAACGCTAATGGCAATCTTAGTGGATCTGCGCCTGAGTGGCTACCCGGCAGGCAAGACTTGAATGGCTGTCCCGTTGCAGCCGGTCGGTGAGTGCAGGGGCGCCCACTCATCTGGGCGGCGAGTGAGATGGCTGGGTGCAACTCAGCTGGCCGGTGAAAGAAACGGCGGGGTGCAACTCAGCTGGTCGGTGAAAGAGACGGCTGGGGTGCCCTCATCTGATGGCGAGCCTCCACCTGGGGAGGCGGGGGAGGCCCGTCCGCGTCGCTTCCCCCCGCCAGGGCACCCTTCGTTGTTGAAGGAAGAAGAAGGGAATGGGAAGATCCGCACAATCGTGGCAGACCCCACCTCGGCGTTGCCAGGGTCTTGGCGCCGCATGTAGCTTCCGGCCTATTCGCACAGTTGTCCGCCACTGATGTCGATGGATTTTTTTTGCATGGCTTTTATAGCCCAAAGCCGACTAAAAGGACCGCCCAAAACAGGCCAATGTTGCAACTTCGAGGAAGGAGAGGCGAGGACGGTGTCACGCGGACGTAAATGCTTTGGGATGGAGGTTGCAGCAGATTGTCATGTAAATAGTTGTTTAAAACGTGTTTTAACTTGTTCACCTTGTCGGAATGTTGTTATACCTATAAGTTATTAAAATGTTTTAATCATACTACTTTGTTGGAGTGTTGTACATATTTGCATTCTAGTTACTGTGTAATCGGAAAATGGCATAGTCCAATTTGTGCGTGATCCTAGTCCAGTTCGGTGACGTCGATGGTGGGTATCAGCAGGCTTCCGGTTGTGTGGGATTTTTGTCGTGTTTACTGGGCGGGGTGGGTGGTAGGGCAGACATGTTTAGGCAGCGAGAGCGATGGAGCCGAACTACCTCGTGGCCGTCTTGACCGTGAGCTTGGCTCCTTCCCCTAGTTTCATATATCCCACAAAGGGCTATTTCCTAGCGTCTTTTTAGTTTTGTAGGGTCAAAAAAAGATCCCACCAGTGGCCACTGACTCTCGGGGTCCCCCTTTGTATATTTATGCCATAGCTTGCTATAAGCTACGGCGACTAGTCCATATTTAGTGAACATGTCCTTATTAGGGGTGCCCTCCAGTGGAGCCGGATGGTTCACCTCTAATAAGCGGTCCGGGCAGAACCAACTACCAATCAGTGGGGAGAAGATAGGCATGACGGGTTACAACGGGGACAAAAGTCAGCATTACCTATCTTTTCACTGCTTGCAAAGACTAGACAGAATATCTCTATTCCTCGTTATTTGTAAGCAGAGAATACCTCCAAAGAACCAATATCGAACAACTAGTGTTCGGACAATCAATCAATCAATGGGGAGATAAAGATAGGCACGACGGGTTACAATGGGGACAAAAGTCTGCGTTACCTACCCTTCACTATTTGCAAAGACTAGACAGAATATTTCTATTCTACGTTATTTGCAAACAGAGAATATCTCAAAGAGCACTATCCTTCAAAACAATCAATGTTCGGACAATCAATCAGTGGGGAGATAAAGATAGGCACGACGGGTTACAACGGGGACAAAAGTCTGCGTTACCTACCCTTCACTATCTGCAAAGGGAGAGAGAGAGTATTTCTACTCCTCCCCGTTTGTAGACAGCGAATATCTCAAAGAGAACAATCAATAAGCAATACTAGTATTTTTCCATCAATCAATCAATCGTTTCGCAATTTGTCGTGTTTCACGACCTTACCCGGACCGCGTGGACAGTTTCTCGTCTTCCGCCTCCAGCACCCGATCGTCCTCTACTCTCCGTTATTGCCGCGGCACTCCTGATGGTTCCCAGTCAGGACCGTAGATCGCTCGAGAGAGGTCTGCTCGGAATCAGTGCAGTTCGGATGATCGGCTGCCAGACGAGGGTCTATCGGGCAGGAGCTCTCCCGATCGTTGCAGTCGTTCACTCTGTCGTCGGGACCTCTCCCACTGGATCCACGTGTCGCTGATGGGCCCCATGTTTGGGACGCCAATTGTTAAATGGTAGCGGCAGTTTCAGTCGATAACCTTTCAAGTATTGCCCGGCGGTAATCGCCTCTCATACCATTCGATAATTTACCAATGAAAGAGGCAGGCCCCGGAGACTGGAAGGCAGGAAACAAAGTTTTATTCCGTCGGAGCAGAACACATCAGATCAGACAGCAAGGTATTGTCACGAGGTGCTCTAACTGCATCTCTGAGGCCTGGCCTCTTATAAACAGGTTTATGACTTTATTGCAGGTTTATCACACATGGCACATTCTTGAGATTGTCTTGATACAAGAAAGAACATCCTCGGAATCCCCACTTCGAGCTTGTTCCCACACATATCTTCAGTGGAAGTCCCCACCCCACCCACAGTAGGAGATGGCTATCACACAGCTGGACATTCCGCCAATTCCCGGGGGTGTGTGCAACCGGTCGGGTCTCAGGGGGTGGGGGCCTTGATCTGCTGTAATCCCTTTGATGTGGGGTGTTTTCCTTACAGTAGGGGCAATAAACTGCATCCGCAGGGCTAGGTGATGGCCTGGGATCGGTTCGGACAATCGGGCGCGGAGGATGGGGGTTATCAGAAAGGATGTATGACCATGTATGGGATGAAAGGAGGTGTTGGTCAGGCACGGGGTGCGATTCCATGGCAGGGTCGCGCAGAAGGAGAGGTTTTACGGCCCATGTATGAGAGAGCGGGGGTGGCCAGCGCGTGGGGGATGTTCGCAGCACCTGAGGGGCGCGCTGGTGATAGGCAATGAGCGGGGAGAGAGAGTGGGGTGCCTAAAATGGCGGCCGTGTGTTCGCTGTGCGTGGCGCTGGGGAGAGGCAAGATGGCGCAGATAATGTTCAGTTACAAGCTAAATTTCCACAAGAGGGGTCCGCTGTGGGCTTTTTGAGCAGGGGTCTGACTTCTGCGTGCTTCGAGTCATCTGGGAATGTGCCTGTTTTGAAGGTGGTGTTGATGGTGCGTTGTAGTTCGGGTGCGATGCCAGGCGCAGCTCTATGGTAGATGTGAGAGGGGCAGGGGTCGGTGGGGGCCCCCCGAGTGGATGCTTTTCATGGCCGAGGCGGTGTCTTCAGCTGTGATTGGTGTCCAGTTGGAGATTGTGGGCTGGCTGGTGTTTTTGGGGGGCCATCTATGGCGCCTGGTGGAAGTTGTCATAGAGGTTTTTGATCTTGAGGTGGAAATAGGTTCCAAGCTTGTCGCAGAGGTCTTGGGATACGGTGATGTCTGTGGCTTCGCTGCTTGTGTTGGTGAATTCTTGAATGACACTGAAATGTTCCTTGGAGTTGGTGGAGTTGGCCAGGATTTTGTTGTGGATGAAGTTCCTCTTGGTGGCTCTGATCTGGTTGTGATTGTCCGTCATGGCGTCTTTGTAGGTGGTGTGGGTTTCGGTTGTCTTGGTGTTTCTCCAGTTCTTCTCCAGGCATCTGCAGATGCGTCTGGCTTCTTGGAGAGCAGTGGTGAACCAGGCAGCTTTCCTGGGGTGTTGTCTGTCGTGGTTGCGTAGCAGAGCGAGCTTGTCTGCGCAGTTGGAGATCCAGGTGTGGAGTTCTCTGACTGCATCGTTTGCGTCGGGTGGCATGGTGTGGTTATCTTGGTTGTGGGTGGAGTTAAGTTGCTCGTCAGTAACCTTGCTCCAGGTCCTTCGTGGTGGGTGTGGGGCTGGTTTGGGTGCCTTGGGTTTGTTGATGGCGAAGTGTACGCAGTGGTGGTCGGTCCATGGCGGCTGCATTTTGTGGCTGAATTAGACGCTGTTTCCTGCCGCGAAGATGGGGTCGAGGATGTATCCTGCTCTGTGGGTCAGTGTGTTGTCGAGTTGTTTAAGTCCGATTCTGGTGAGGTTGTCATGAAGGATAGTGGAGCTGGGGTTGTCGAGGTGGAAGTTCAGGTCTCCAGTGAGTATGTAGTTTGTTGAGGCGATGGCGTGGGGTGCGATGAAGTCGGTGATGGTGGTGGCGAAGAGTGTTGGGTGCCGGGGGGTCTGTAGACGAGGGTTCCTCGGAGTGTGGCTTTTCTTTTGGCTTCAACAGCACGATGCAAACAATTTAATACGCATGAGTATGCACAGATTATTTCAAGGGAACTTTTGTAGGAAAACAACCGTGGAATAAATGTTGTTGCAGTTATGCAGAATTACAACATCTTGCTATGTTTGAAAATAGTGAGTAAACGTTTGGCATTTAAATCCAAATCAGCAAATGAACTGAAAATCGCAGCACCACAAATACCAGTTTAATGTTATTGAATAAGTGGATATGGCAGCAAAGTAATTAGAAATTTTGCCTAAGCCAACCAACCAAGACATATTTAAACTGTGGCAAAAGGAGGAATGAGAGTTCGTCTGTTGCCATTCGTCTCTCAGTCACTAATTAAAGGACCCGGTTGGAGGCTGGTATGTGGAAATCATATGACCGTGTTTTCATCTTCTGCAGCATGTATGTTACAATGGGGTTACTTCATTTGCCATTCTATTTTTATATGGCTTGGCTGGGAGGACGAAGGATGGCAGGGGGGGGGGGGTGGTGGGGCCTGGCAGCTCAGAGCTTTTGTTAGTGCACCTTCTTTCTCCAGCTTGCATTGTCAGGGACTTCCACAGCCCTTCGGTACTGCAGCAGTGTTTTACCGGCAAAGGAATCAATGGGATTTCTCTTTTGTTGGTGGTGCATGCTTACCCTAGAGAAGGTCTTTCTTCCATTCCTATAGTACCCTAAGGCCCCTGGACACTGTGGAGCTCCTAGGATATCCCCTCCACCCCCCACTCCTGTGCATGCAGGGCAACCTTTAAGGTTCATTCTTGGTTAACTCTTTCAGGTATGGGTTCTGCTTGAAAACCTATCCGGGATCTTGAATGGCAGTACACTCTACCACTTCCATGAGTCAGTGCCAAGATTGTTATCAACTCTGGGTTAGTGCTCATTGTTGAATGCCATACTCTTCCTCAAGCAGCTCGCCCCCACCAGACAGAATTGCTTTTTTCTCTCCTTTATCCCTTCGTGTTTTAGTTGAAGACCAGCTGCCTCATCAGGTCGTACATGATCTTCAAAACCTTCAGCCTTCTATGCAGAGTGCGGAAATCTGCATAAAGAGAAAACTATATACTCTGTGGTATCTGATTTTAGCCCGCCTAAAGCTGACAGATAATGATTGATTCCAAGTTTGAGGCAAATCGGTCTTAGCCATTCATGGCATGTGTAGCCATATTGTGGGCAAAAAAAATACCAAGTGTTCCACTGATTCCTGACGATACCCACATGTGGGACAAGAGACAAAGTTACCTTGTTTCCATGTGACAGTGAAAGCCTTTAATGAAAGTATGCCCAGCATATATTTAATATAAAGTGACTTGCCAAACAAGGGCGTAATTCTGTCTAGATATGAATTAAAAATAAAAACTGGAAAATGTTTGTACTCTACATACTGGATAGTTGTGAACTGCCTATGAGAGAATCTCTATGGGTTGAATAGACATGATCGTTCCAAAAGGCAGATTTTAAACCCCATATTGGTATATCTGTAACAGTCTCCGGTTTAACCTACAGTTTGCTCATGCCAGTCTTGTAAAGCCAAGTATGCACATGCCTGAGCCAAAGTGTAATGCCTTATCAATCTAGCCCCAGTAGCTCTTTAGGGCTGCTCCTACAGGTTTCCATGTGTGGGGTGTGCCAAATTCTTAGCCAATGTAAAAGGGGTTTTAAAATGGCCAAGTTGGAAATGCATCTGAGATTCATGTCCCAGTCCCTCTCGACACCAAGTGTGGCCGAGCTCTGAAGTTCCCCCTGACTGCTGTGGCCATGGCCGATCTATAGTCTGTAGAACACGTGTAGCTTTCCAGGCCCAGGAGTAAGCTAAGGAAGGCTCCACCAGACAGTCCTTACCCGGTGCAGATAAACTAAACCTAGAACTAAGCAGCATCAGAATATCTATGAGAAGATTAAAAACATATGGATGCAACTACGTTTAACATGCGTGTCTGAACCAGTGGCGCCTCTTGACATTTGAAAGTGGTGAGGCGTAAACGTTGGGCATGACTTTGATTTAGCGAGCGATGTGAACCAGTTCAATGGACAAACTTGGGGTCCAGGGTGTGTCCCTCTCCAGAGAAAGAAATGAAAAAAAAAAATTGGCAAAAGTTGCATTTTAAAGCAAATTAATGTAGTGATAAAGCAGGGCTTTTTAAGCTGTGAGAACGTATAGTCTTAAAATATTAAACACATTAAAAACTGCAGCATATCTTCCTGAATTAATATAGTCAACAGTTACTGTAATGTGTAAATTGTACAGCATGACAACTTTAGCCCTTTAAAATGTATGATTGCCAGGTTTTTGCACTGCATGCTGCATTAACTTTGGAAAAATATGCTCTAACCAGACTTCGAAAAGCACCCACAGATGCTGGCTGTAACCAGTCATATAGAAATACGTGCAGACATGTCTTTAAGTGAGATGAAACAAGTGAGTGCTCTCTATAAAGGAACATGTCATATAAATTTCAATGATTCCCATAGTGTGCCACCTGACCGTTATTTTGGTTTCTCTCTGTGATGTAATTTTATCCAGATAAATGACACAACATCTGCCATACACCTAAAGCCTGTCAGTGTGATTGGCTTTGTCACTGTTAGCTGTTTAAGATAAATACCAAGTAACAACAATGATTTCTTATAAATAATTAACATTGGAAATGTTGACATTCTGAAATAGTGAGTCTGGGAATTAAATAGCATTGATGCCTGTGGAAGGAATTTGGCCTTCAGTTATGTGTGCTTTATATGCAGCCTCTTTTTCTCTGCGTATCTTGTCCATTTGCACATCTTCAACCCCCTCTCTTTCCTCTTCAGCATTCTCTTTTCACTCTTCCCCGAATGCACACCCTCGCATCTCTGTCACTTCACTGCCCCCAACATGCACTGCACACCCTCAAATGTAAGCACTTTAATTTCTCTTACTTTGCCTTGCAAATATTGTGACATCTATATATCCCCTTCACACTCATATCCACAGAATTCCAGTTGCAAATGGAATACACAAACATTGTTCTGTGTGCTCTGCAGAGAGGCCAACCCACTGGCAGGCACTTTGTTTGGCTTCAGCCTTAGCACCTGAGCGCTCAATCAAAGCCCCTCATAAACACCTGATATGGCTCAAGCCTCAACGTATGCACAGAACAAAATACAGATAAAAACATTATAAAATAGCTAACTCTTTGGAAATGCAAGATTAAGTAAAGCATGTGAATAAAGAGAGGAACTAAATTGCTGAAATGCATTCCCTTAACATTTTTAACACTCATTGTGAGCAAGTCAATCCATGTTTTTGGCATCAGGGTTAACTTCGGGGCATGAAGACAGGGACAGTTTTTATTCTGTACATCAGAGAACTGGCCACTGTAAGCACATGTTCTACAGTAAGCCCATATCTTTCACTTTGGGCTTGCATCGGACATTTGGATCCATTTTGCAAGGGAACCAGAACGAACCCTGCTCCTTATTTGGATCCATTTTGCAGAAGAGCAAATGCTGCAGCTCCACCTTTAAAGGAGTAAGCATTGTACAGCGAAGGCATGGGGTGTCACAGTGGGGGACGTTAGCGTGATGAGGGGGTCTCAGCACAATATACAGAACACAGCATTAGCTTGCAAACACTTACCATTACCAAGAACAAAGCACCGGATAAGACGTGCTTACAACCACTCTCACATATGCCGAAAGGGTGGGATCTACACCTTTGAATGACAGACGTCTGAAGTCACGCAGGGATGAAGTCTCGCACGCCCATAACCATGACGCTAATTGCGTCACCAGCCTTCAGAGTGCATGCAACCAGAGACCACAATGACAATGAAGGGCTTTAAAACAGAAAGCCATGCGTCGTGCATCACCGTTAAGAGTGTTGATTTACTGCCTGGCTTCCGTCTCCTGCTTCAGAGCGAGGCAGGGCAGGCAGTCTGAAACAGATAGCCCAGACTTAAATACATCAATTTATTTAGAGATACGATTGTATCTCTAAATAAATCGATCTGTTTAATATTTTTGTGTAAATGTGTAGGAATTCAGAGGAACGCAGCCCCTGAGCCCTAATGGAGAAACCGCCCCTGTTCTGAACCTTATAAGATTTCATATCTGCACACTACTATGAACAGGAACAATTTTCAAATTGAGAACTTTCCTCTGTCTGCTTTTTGGTATTTCATTCACCCTAACCACACTCTCTGCATTCCACCAGTGTCCACCTGTGATGCACACAGCACTCATACACACTGGTCAGTAACAATAGGAGCATCAAACTTGGGATTCCCTTTACAAATATGAGTGGGTTTTTTAATGTGTGAAATTGTCTGAAACTAAATGTTCTGGGAAATCCTCTCTGGAGGATACATCTTTCAAAAATTCACACAGCCACCATGGTATTAGGGTCTGACACGCACTTCTGGCCACTTTTATTAGTAATCCACTAAGGTAACAGCGTACCGTTGGTGTGTGGATAACAGAATGAGAGGACCCTGCAAATCAAATTAGTTTTTAATTCAAGGCCCATAAAGTAACTTAATAGGTTGAAAAGTTTCATCTCGCACCCAGCGCACACTAAACAATCGTTCACCCACTCCTCCACGCCCATATCCAAGCCTTGCCACAAAAAGGCAGATAGGATTCAATACTGAGTGAAGGAGAATCCCACATATCCTTCATAAACATCATTAAAAATAATGGGTCTCAAATGTTCTAGAGGATCCACTTGTCAGCTCGCATCTGTAACCCATCCTCCACAGTTTGTTTATGTGAAACGTTTACATACGTTTGCATGCCTGCTTGAAAGTTCTTCCCTTCGGCCAACCGTCTTGCACAAAATGATGGCTTGTAACACCACATTGCAGCAAGCCACTTGTTCTCAGATATTGCACAGGATAACTCAGCAGCTACAGGCACAATAAAACAAATCTTATACTCTTTGTTGTCTTCAATGTCCCCCTCAACCTGAAGAGGAAATCTCAATAAATAATCTGCTTTGCGGTTCATACCACCCGAAATGTGATGAATGTCAAAATGATACTGAACCATCATTAATGCCAAGCAAACAATGCAAGGAATGTAACTCCTCACATGCTCCCTACTAAGTATAAAGACAGGTGGCTTGCAGACAGTCAAAATTTGTAAATTTCTTGTCCCGCCAAATTTCTCTAGATCCCACAAACATACAAATCTTTTTTTTCTTGAACTGGATAGAGTATTAAAGTTTTACCTGTGAACATTTAGAAATTAGTATTTCCACTTTAAAAATCTCCAGTTTTTATTGGAACGGTCTGTAGCACTACATGACAACTCATTTATGTCAGCTTGCACACAAACATCAACAGAAAATATTGAATTGTAAAGAGAACCGTTAATTTTTCATTATATATTTCTAGTAAGAGGCCTTCAATTAAGACACAACCTATTTGTAAGGTATTACTGCAACTGACATTTCTTACGCTGAGTCTATACTTTGGTTTAAGCCGTGCTTGCACTTGAAAATTCACAGGTAGCTAAAGTGTGCACCACATAAAATTTACCATAAATAATGAGAGCTTGGATTATGTCACCACTGATGTGATCAGTGATGCCTTAATGATATAATTTGAGATGTCATCAATGATCTAATCAGTGGTGTCATGTAACATGTTATGAGTGATGTAATATGTGAGTTCATAGGCAGGGCATGACAGGGGTGCAAGTTCTAGTTAGCTCGGTAAAATACACCTGGTGGATTTCAGTGGTTTTTTTTTTTTTTAAGGTAACTACAGAGTGGCAACTGAGAGAGATGTATATATCTACACACACACACACACACACACCCACACACTACAGAGTGGCTACCTCTGTAAAAAATCAATAAATATATATATAATTTTTTTAATTACTTATTTTTTTACAGATGTAGCCATTCTGTAGTTACAGTTAGGATTCCAAGTTAGGCTTTCTCGTGATATTTGATTGATAATAACTTTGTCACCGTTTGAATCTCCTACCACAAAACTTTGGAGATCTATTCCCTTTTCTACATTGGCTGATGATACAAAGTTATGTGGTAATTAGTTCAGGGGTTGCAAAGAAAGAAGGTGTTTCAAAACACGTTTTTCCATCGATGGATTTTCTATAGACAAATTAAACACATAGTGACAAAATGGCTGAACAGATTTACATTAAATTTGGCAGGGATATAGATTATGGTGTGGAAAGGGTCCTTTTTAGGTCAAGCCTAAGCAGTGCGCATGCGCTGCGAGGCATGGTGTATTTCATCTGTGGTGTTTGGCCACACCCATCACTTGTAAGTGGTTCTTTGCAGTACCCCTCCTAAAATCTTGCTTTTCAATGGTCCCTTTGTTGTCTTTGTCTCGCCTTTTGGTTGTTTGTTTCGACCCTGGCGACTGACCCAGTTACATGGATGAGTTTACTTTTAGCCACTTATGCACTTTTGGAGCACTACTTTTTTTTTTGCCTCAGCTCGCTCGTCATCCCTCCTCCCACCCATTGTTGTCACGTACTTGAAGCAGACAACCGCTCTACCCGTCCCTCCGCCAACAAGCGCAGCGTGGGTGAGACAGGCCGCGGTCTTCCAGAGGCTCAGGAAGGCGCGTCCAGTTCCATCTAGACACACTAAAGAACTACCACTCCCATCGGGCCACGCGAGGAGTCACGCGCGCGCCCCGGAAGTGATGACATGGCGTCCCCGAGGGCTACGTAAGCCGATCACAAGGAGGAAGACGCCGCAGATTATTCGTGCAGGTTGGCGATCCCGGAGGTTCTCGGAGTCGGACCCGCGGTCCTTGGTGCTGTGGTAAGGGTGTCACGGACACCGCCAGCTTCTGAACTAATTGCTGGTATCTAGTGTAACGTGCGCAACTTACTGAGACCTTAGGGCATCATTTCTGCTAAAAGTATCTTGGGATCTATTTTGCATTATCTGAAATAAATGTTCTAGAAAAAAGAAGAATAAGGGGTTCATTGATAATGGTGTCACAAAGATAAAGTACTGTTGTTTATCTACCAAGTAGCTGCCGGAACAGTTCCAGGTCCGTATTCCTGGCGGGTGCCTTTGGCCCGTTTATAGTGGGTGACAGAAACCACGAATATTCAAATAACACACCAGCAAGAATGCGAGGAATGTGTGTGACGTAACACGCTAAGGTTTTGAGACAAGGCGACCAGAGTGAGGAGTGTGTGTGACGTAACACGCTAAGGTTTGAGACAAGGCGACCAGAGTGATGAATGTGTGTGACGTAACACGCTGATAATTAGAGAAAAAGAAACCAGAGAAACTTGAATGAGTGTAACAGAGCACCTAATTTGCCCACGCGCTTGCTTTTCGCTTCATTTGGGATATATAATAGTGGCGTGTGTTTTGTTGTCCATTTTATAACGGGGGGAACAGGGAGTGGTGGAAGTTGCACCTTCCGCCTTTGTGAAGCCCGAACCAGCACGCACATGGTGGGTATCAAGATCAGCTGTTCAATAGGGGTGTACAGCCTAGGTGTATGATATACAGATTCTGAGGCTTGTTTTCTGTTCTAGTACGCCCTTTCGAAACTTCAAAGATTTGATGAGCGATACCAAGCCCTACTACGGCCTTGGAAAAGAGGTGTAAAGTCTTACAACACCTTTGAGAAACTTGACCAACGAAGCTATTTATTTTTCTTTACAGGTATGTTAGTAATAGGGACTCCCTAACAGAAAGGTGGAGAGGAGGAGAGATAGGAGTACATGTGGTGTGATTATCTTTTTGTTTCCTTTACAGGTCTCCCTCCCCGCTGTCCCCATCCTTTCCTTCCCTCAATTGACCACCTTAAGCTTCCGTGCCATTATGGCTTTCCGGAATTAGGGCTGTCAATAGGTGGACCCATTTGAGCAACGAGCCGATTCCGAGAGGCAACAGAAGGACCGACGACAGAATAATCTGCCCTACATAGTAAACCCTCTCCCGGTTGGCTCGTTGCAATTATGGCCACCTTAGAGGAAGTGTTGGCCACCCTAGTGCTATTATAACAGGACGTAGCTGCCTCTAGGGCGGAAACAGCCGCTCTACAGGAAAAAGTAGACAGTATTCAAAGAAACCCCTTCAGTATTCAAGCAGGAAAAAGTACGGAGGGTAGTCCGTGGCATTTGGGGAGTTCCCCCTATACCTCTGGCAGCACCAGAACGTTTTCAGGGTGACGCCACCAAGGTTCAGGTTTTTATGACACAAGTATTGTTGCATTTTTCCTGCAGGCCCAAAGCCTTCTCTACTAACCAGGCTCGTGTGGCGTTTCTGATATCGTATTTAACTGGGGACGCTGCCCAATGGACGGTGCCTTTCGTATGAAGGGATGATCCCTTATTGTACGACTGGGACGAGTTCGGAAAGGAATTCGAAAAGGTCTTTGATCGCAGAGCAGCATCCTTTTCGGCCGACCGAGAGTTGCTGGAATTAAAACAGGGCAATAAAGAGTTAGTGGTATATATAAACACCTTTCAACGTTTAGTAGCGGAAACTCAGTGGCCCGAGGAAAAGAGGGCGGCTTTGTTTTATCAAGGGTTGAGAGACGAAATGAAGGATGTGTTGGCCCAAATAGACCCACAGCCATCACAATGTATGGATCTGATTAATCTAACATTACGGTTGGATTACCGAATGGGAGATCACAAGGGGGAAAGGAGGAAAACTGAAAGACCCTCCTATCGTTTTGAAAAGGCCAGAAATCCTGGGGTTTCCGCAAGTTCGTCAGTCGAACCTATGGAAATAGGTGCCGTTCGCGCACCCTTAACTCCCACCGAGCGGGAAACCCGAAGAAAAAACAGTCTCTGCATGTACTGCGATAAAAAAAGGACATTTCGTTAAAGAATGCCTACATAAATCAAGGACCCCTTTAGCGTTTAAAAAACCACAGGTGGCAGTCACAGAGCTAGTACAGGAAAACTAATGAACTCCAAGATAATCATTCTTTTTCTCACCATGCCACCCCAGTTTAGACCTGGCCATATGCAAAAAAGTCTTGACCCTGTGCCTCAAGGGAACAGTCCAGCCCGAACTGCCAAGCCAGGTCTGCCCTGGACCGGCCACAAGCATCCTAGAACCGGTTTCGGGGTTTCACCCCTCTTCAGCCAGGATAGCTTGAATCCAGTGGCACAATGAGCTACGTCTAGGCATACCCGGCGCACCTAGGGCGAGAAAGCAAAAGACACACAATTGATGGACGGATGCTAGTTTTGAGCATGCGGCGAGCTACGAGCCCACAAAGTCCCTGCATATAAGGCAGTAAGTTAGTGTTCTTGGCTGCAGGTCAGTTGGTCTTTGCGAGTAGAGATGTCTAAGTATGTTTGTTTCTTAGCATATTTGCATGTTTTTCTCAGTGTCCTTCCTCCTGTGTATGTATGTGCTGCATGGCTAAACACTTAAAAGGTCCCAAAGGTGAGACCTATTGGCTATGCCAATGCGTGTTATCTGACTTGATTTTTTCATTTGTTTTCAAGTATTACGGGACAAAAACATAGAGATATATTGGGCTGCGGTATACCTTTTGCAGAATACCACGGTACATGAGGATGACAAAACACAATATTATATGTATGAGTGTGTCCTCTGGTGTTTTATTGCATGTACGACTGAGTGACTCAGTGAATGCATTAGTATGTGGTTTGGTGTCTCGGTATATGTATGAGTGTTTCCTGGTTATGTATCCCGGGGTGTCTGAGTGTATGTATGAGTGAATTTGTGAGTGTCTGTATGGGTGTAAGTGTGGGTGTCCGTGTCTGTATGGATGTAAATATGGGTGTGAGAGTGTCTGTATGGGTATGTGAATGGGTGTGATAGTGTCTGTATCGATGTAAATATGGGTGTGAGAGAGTCTGTATGGGTTTGTGAGTGGATGTGAGTATCTGTATGTATATGTCAGTGAGCGTATGAGTATGTGAATAGATGTAAGTTCATTGAGTTTTGATTAAGAGGGATATATATTCTTCCACTGAGTGTCCTGTTCCTTTCTAAACAATGAAAAGATCATCTATTCAGCAGATCCGTAGAACCAGTTGCTATACCAAAGATGATGCTCATCTCCCCAGGCCACCAGCTTCTCCCACCAGCCGACAAATACATTCAGATAGCTGGAGGCATAGAAGGTGCCCATAGCAGTCCCTTGTTTTTGCCTGTAATAATGGCCTCCAAATAGGAATATATTCTGGTTTAAACAATACTCCAAGAACTGTACAACAGTATGGTTGTGTTCATAGTACTTAAGTACTCTCCTTGGCAAAAAGTACACCACTGCCTTTACTCCGTCCTTGTGTATAATACTTGTGTACAGACTTGCGATATCAAGTGTGATCTTGAGGAAATCCGCATCTCATCTAATGCCCTCAATCTTACATAGAAAGTCCTCAGTGTCTCTGGTGTATGATCTGAAGTCTTTAACAAAAATAAAATAACTAATATTCAACATAGACAGACACATTTTCCAGATGGCTAGCCTTAGAAGAAATTATGGGTTGACCCGGGGGTGAGGTGGGCAGCTGGCATATTTGTGCACCTTAGGGATATGGTAGAGTTACAAATGGGGTTTCTGGTTGGCTTCGGTATGCACCTAAGCCAGGCAGAACCCGCCACACTAGTCAGGGCAAGGAAGTTACACACTGAAGACCAGTGGCGGCTCCTCCATAGGGGCATGGGGGCATCGCCCCACTGTTTTCTCGCAGTGCAAGAAGCAGAAACATAAAATGGTAAAACTACAATTTTATGTTACTGCTTCTCACACTGCGATAAAGCAGAAGTGCCTGGTTGTGGGCGGGCATTTGGGAGGTCCTGCTCGAGGGCAGGGGAGAGTGGCTTGCCCACTGTTGTGGGCCCTGACTGCTTTGGTCGGCCTGGGTCCAACCAAAGCAGTCATGTGCACTCTCCCTTTTCTCTATGTAGGCTGCATGCAGCCTACATAGAGAAAAGGGCTTCCCATTAGGCGCCCAGCTGGGGCGCTGTGCGCCTGCACCGCACCAATCACAACGCTGCCATTGCAGCATTGTGATTGGCTTAGGAGAGAGGAGGTAGGCTGCCTGTGTAAAACTGGCCAGGAGCAGCAGGAGGCCCCCCCTGCACCCGTGAACCCGCGTGACCTTCCCCACTCGTCATGCCGGCCACGACTGTACAGAATGCACAGTGCATGGCCATAAAATATTCATTCAGTCCCAGAACGAATTTCTGACAGTAATCTTTAAAGAACAAAGCAGACTGGTCATTGAGGTGTGCGGGGATAGTGTAGATGTTTGAGCAATTTCCAACATGAATGACGCCTTTATAATTGACCCGTATAGATTTGATACATGGGGCCGTCCATGGCACCGAGGATTCGTCGACCTCGACAGTACGGTAGACTTTCACCCCAGTGACTCCCTTGAACACATTCTGCTCCGGATTAGACACAGCTACCCTTTTGTTCAAAGCCAGTCGTGCCTATCTCCCCTCCCACTACTTTCCTTCGAAAAATGCACATTTTGATCTTTGTGAGAGACCCAAAGTCTTTTATTAGGATTCCAATCGTGTACCCGCCAAGGAAGTGAGATGGCTTGCTAGGCTGGTCGTATTCCGCAATAAAGGAGACGGTCCTGAGGATAGTGGCTCGTGCACTGAATGTTAAAGTTCAAAAGACAACATTTACAAACAGGACTCATGATACAGATACAACATGGTTTGCGCAGGGATGTGACCTGATGGACTGAGAGAAAGGTTTCAAAACGTGGCAGCAAATAGCCCACCACATTTTTGCGATCCGTCTCCGATTTTGTGATGTGACCTACGTAGTAATAGTTCACATCTCAAAATGTTGCACGGGGTCGCAGAAATACCTGCCTATGTAATGAATTATACATTCACTTGGAGTTTGCGATCCTGTAGTGGAGAAAAAAAGCCAGCTTTCGGTAATTTTCCTAATTTTTGTACTGGTCAAGACAACACCTCCTCCACAACGCACTGAACTCTGCTCGAGTAGGTGGGAGCCAGGTAGAGCTTAGCGCTGCTGCAGCATGGGATCTGTATGTGGGTTCAGGGTGGCTAGTGAGTGACTTGCCTATATGATTGTACGGTCAGTTGTTTAACTATGTGAGTGCGGGTGAGTATGTATGAATGCAGGGTGAGTAATGGTAAGAATGAGTGTAGAGTGAAGGGTGTCCCTTTGTGAGTGTTATGAAAGGTGTGCCTGTGTGAGCCCAGAGTAAGTTGTGTGACTGTATAAGTACACTGGATGAGTGATGTGCGGTCATGAGTGTGGCATGAACGGTGTGAATGCACTTAATGAGTGATGTGCCCATGTGAGTGGCGGATGAGTGGTATGCTTGGTGAGTGCTGGGTGAGTGAAGCAGTGTGAGTCTGGGAGTGCAAGGTGAGAGAAACAACGAGTTTGTGTGAGTGCAAGTTGAGTGATGTATCTGAGTGAGTGCAGGGAGACACGTGTCTCTTTGTGAACCCATTCGCACCTTTAAAAAAATAATAATAATTGTAGCAGATTTTCTTGAAAGATATGCTGAAAATGCATCATTTCCACCCATTTTTTTCTCAAATTTTCTTGTGGGGGAAGAAATCCCTTCCCTGCGCTGCCCACCCATATAGGATTCATTTTCGCTCTGCTTGCACTTTATATTCAACGTAAAGGTTTCTGCCCTACGACTTATAGGAAGCTTCGCAATGTTATTCTGTGGCTTCTTCTGAAATGAAATAGTATTCGACCTATTCATTCCGTTTCACTACGGCATTTTGTTTTTTGATTCTGCATTTACTGGGGCTAATGGAAACAACCCTATTCTGAGCCATAGCTCTGAATACAAAATGAGGCTGTCACTCAGTCATTTAAAGATTAAGTATCAGAAAAACACTTTTGATCATACTCATTTTCATATGGATGCAGTATGAATACCAGCACTTATGGTCAGACATTTATCATTGGTTAATACCCAGGGAGGTCCAACGGCCACCAAGGCTTTAACTACAAGGAAATGCCCTCATCTTCAGTCAGCACTGCTGAATAAAAACACCGATGCATGTGCCTTTCAGTTTGTTCTGTGAGACACAGTATTAAAGTGGTTATGTGAAACTGGACTAGCTATATGTTTCAGGAAGAGCGCCTTGTTTGAAACAGAACTTGTTTTCATAGCACTGTGCCAATGGCCGCTATTTCTCTTTATATGTTTACTAGACTAGATATGTCCTTCGGGTGAATAAAACATCAGATGAGTGGTGACAATGGTCTGAAAGAGCAGTAAATTAACAATAAAAATGCGAGTAGGAGAACTCGATTTGTGCTCACTTCAATGTTTGCCCAGAATGCATAGACATTCATACTGGCAGGAAGGGCGCACAGCACAATTTTACTTTCTAAAATTTGCTTGAAAATGCACCATTTGCCCACTCTTTTTTCAAAACTCTTTTTTCAAACATTTCTCGGGGGAAGCACCCCGCCGACCCCCACTTAGGTTGTTAGGGCTCGCTCGCTACGATCGCTCGCCGCGGTGCACTCTAACTAAAATTTTACGCCTCACCACTTTCAAATGTCACCAGCCGCCACTGCTGAAGACAACCCCTACTCACCCCCTTGATAGCTTGGCAGAGCAGTCAGGCTTATCCCAGAGGCAATTTGTATAGCGTTTGCGCAACACACTCATACCCCATTGACACACTAGGCACTCCACAAAAATAGACTCCACACAAGGCTATATAAAAATATCCTTTGTATTGCACATGAAACACATTAGACCACAATCACAAAAATCTCTTGGCCAATCGTGCCATTGTCACAACACATGTATGCACTGAAGCAGTGCTCATGGGGTCCACACGTTACAAAATAGCATAAAAACCTTATGCATAAACACCATCACTGAACTTCCTGACATATTAAGCCGTAACCTGTTACTGTAAGGCAAAACAACATATATTGTCATATCTGGGCCCGAGGTGCAACAGAATGTACCCTTAACCACACAATGAACAGCAGCCGTGCTCCTATTATATGGTCCCTTGTAATTCATGGAAGGTTCCCTACTCCACGAAGCAGGGGCCTCTGTCGAGGATTCCTCTGAAATAAATCACCCAAACAGGAGAAGGCCCCCCAAGGTATGTGCACACCATGCTGAGGGGGGCATGCAGCTTTGCAGGGAGACCTTGCCGCCCCCGTCCCGCTATCCTGCTGAGGACAAAAATGCTGGCTGCTCACTTGTGGCACTCCGGTTGGGCACCCTTCTGGGCCGGGAATGCATGGAGCAAAAGTCTCCCTTCGAGCAGGGCCTTCTGCTCTGGCTCGTTGACCTGGAGCTGCTCGCAACCATGCGGCAGAACACGGAGCGAAGTCTCTGTCGGCTCTGTTCTCGTTGACCCTGCCGCTCTGTGACATGGGCATTGCGGGGCAACCCAGAGGATGTCCCGGGCTGGGAATCCTCACTCTCCTTGTGCAGTTGGGCAGCCTGGGGCCACGTAGCAGAGCCCCGGCTGCACCTTAACAAATAGCGATGGCGGGACGAGAGAGACAGCGCTTCTGCGATTGTAGCTCTCCCCGCCCGTGGCACAACCACTGCACCGAGGCAATGCAGCCCATGCACTGCACGACTACACAAAGCGCCCTTTCCTTGCTTCAGGGCAGGCACCCCGTGGGCAACAGAATTTACATTGCTCACTCAGCGCGCTCCAAGCAGCGAAAATAAAGTGCTCAGCCTGTCTCCACCCTCTCCACCCTGGAGATAATAAAGGGAACATAAAGCGCTCACCAGTGCTCTACTGACTTGGACCAGGGCCACACCAGCAAAATGCACACAGATAGGCCCGCACAAGGGTTCTCTAGACAAAGTGGTAGTCTTTCCCATAGCCCAACAGGCAGCAGGGCAGCACTTCAAGCAGTCCAGTCCAATGGCGGTTCCTCCTGGCAGTCCTCTGGCCAGGTGCAGTCCACGCAGTGTATTCCTTTCTTTCATGGAGTCAGAGTCCCTATACTTATAGTGCCAAAAGTCTTGGTTCTGGGGGCGCTTCAGACACATTTTAGAAGTGCACAACACTCCCTATTCACTCTGTAAGCCCTAGCCCCACACATACCACAGGGGCAGAGACTGCATTTTAGAAGGCAGGCACAGCCTTACTCAGGTGTAGGTGTAAGTCCTCCCACCACTCCAAATGCAGACCAGGCCTATTCAGGTGCAAGGGAAAATTCCCCTGCTACTCTAAATTCAGCCTATGTCTATTCCGCCTAGCTTTGAGTCACCCAGGACACTCCTCAAACCCCCTTATGACTGTCTAGAGTGAATGCACATCACCTCTCTGCTGTCAGTCAAAAGCAGAAGGTCAGTACACATCCAGACAGGGCACAAAGACACATAAGCACACAGTAATGCCCACTTCTAAAAATGGCATTTCTAAAATAGTAATAAATATGCTTCCACCAATAAGCAGGATTTATCACTACTATTCTAAACATACCAAACATGGTCACGCTACCCCCCTCTCAGATCAGACATTACCACTGAAGCACATATCAGGGAATCCCCAATGCAATCCTCTGAGAGGGCAGCCTCATTGCAGTGAGAAACTAAATAGGCTGTTTGTCACTACCAGGACATGCCGCTTACTTAAGGCACATGTCCTACCTTTTACCTACACAGCACCCTGCCCATTGGGCTAGATAGAGCCTACCTTAGGGATGACTTATATGTAGTAAAAGGGACTTGCAGATGTGGCAACAACTTTACATACCACGTCACTGCAGCAGTAAACTGCAGGCGCAGGCCCAGCAGTGGTAGAGCCCTGAGACGGTTTTGAAAGGCTACTTCGATGGTTGGCGCAAGCAGTGCTGCAAGCCCACCAGTAGCATTTAATTTACAGGCCCTGGGTTTACGGGATACCACTGTACAAGGGACTTGCAGGTAAATTACATATGCCAAACAGGTGTAGGCCAATCTTACCTAGTTTACAAGAGAGAGCACATGCAATTTAGCACTGAACAGCAGTGATAAAGTGCCCAGACTCAATAAACCACCAACCACAGGTAAGAAAAAATACAGGCAGAATTCAAAAAGTTCTGGGATGACCCTGCAAAAGGGCCAAGTCCAACGGGTAGAAAGTTATTCACATTTTAAGAATTGATATTCTTCATATTCCAAAGTTTCCTTATCCCTGCAATCACCAAGTAATTCATAAAATGTTTTATACTGTACATGTTGTCAGTTCTTTTAATAGTTTCATAGATGTCTTGATCTGAAAGTTGTCGCAGTGCTTCCTGCTTTGTCTGAAGATTTAATTTCTATGTTGCAGTCATTATTCAAGAGTCAAAAGAGCTTGCACTTGTTGTTTGCTCGTGTTGTGTTTTCTACATGGATTGTGATTATATCGTAATTGCACCAATTCCTTAGTTACTACCTCCTGAAAGTCATCGTAGGCATCGTGTGGAGTTTGAGGGACAGCCCCAGCTGTTGGATTAAAGTGGCTTTTGCCACTACTCTGTTGAATACCAGTTTGTTCCAGGAAATGTGCTGCACCCTCATGTTCATTCTCGCGATACTTTCCAAATGGTAACTGTTGTTGAAATTTTCTAAGTTGATCAGAGTTTGTAAATCCTTTCCTGTTAGAATACCCATGTGTTTGAATTGCTCAGCTCTCGTAGTTACCTTTTTGTTTTCACTCAAAATATGCACTTTTGTAGTCTTAACTGTCTCACAAATTCATATAGCTATTTCCCGGTCAAATAATTAAGATTTCCTAACTAGAAATTATACTCAATTTGTATTTTATTTTATTGGGTGTGTGTACATGTATGTATATGTATGTATGTGTATGTATATGTATGTATGTATATGTATGTATATGTATATGAATGTATGTATATATGTATGTATATATGTATGAATGTATGTAGATATGTATGATTGTATGTATATATGTATGAATGTATGTATATATGTATGATTGTATGTATGTATATGTGTGTATGTGTATGTATGTATGTGTATATATGTATGTGTATATATGTATGTATATATATGTATGTGTGTGTGTGTGTGTATGTATGTATGTGTATATATATATATATATATATATATTTGCCCTAACAAGTTCCAAAATGTTAAGTTTGCATTCAGTACTTCCCACATATTTCAACGCACATGGATATTCAATTATATACACCACAAACTGACTTTTAAATGTGATGTATTGACTGATCTTCCATACTTTGTTGTATACCAGTGTAATATGTTTCTGTTGTTTGGCAATTTGGCTCACTTTACAATGATTTGTAGAAACCAGTCAATTTCAACCAATTTGTGGGTTTCTTCTTTTCTTTGTGGAAGTGACTATGCACTAATTTCTCCTTTAGGTTTTTTTGCCTTCTAAAGGTCAAAATCGGGTGATCACTGATGATGTTAGCTACTGTCTGGTCTAAACGCAAAATGTTCCAATTTTTCCTTTTGATGTTTTTTATGTTTTTCACCTCCGCCAAATATGTTGTGATTAAATGGATGGGTTGCGTTTGGTTAGAGTTTTTTTCATCTCTGTTTCATCTCTGTTCTTTTTGAGTAACTCTACTCTCCTTTTTTTGATTGTTTTCTGGAGGCAAGATGAAATTACCTCATGTTTGAAGCCCCCTTCTTTTGAACCTTTGAAACTTTGCACGGCTATGATTTTTCCATTATTCCTCCTGTGAGCAAATCCTACGAATTCTTAGGAATTCTCTATATGGTATACTGTTTATTAGCAATGTTTGATGAAAACTTTGCCCATGTAGGATCACATTTGTTGCAGTCTGTTATCTGTGAGGGGTAGTTTGAATTTTGTTATCCTGGATGTATACTTATGTGTCCAAGAACAGTACTCTAGATTGACTGATTGAATATCTGAATTTCAAATTGGTGTTAGTCGAATTTCAAATCTTAAAATATTCCTCAAAATCATCCTCCGTTCCATCCCAGATGATGAGGAGGTCATCTTTGTACCTCAACCACAATCTTTTTGTTCACATATTGATCATGCTGTGGTTTCCAGGCCGGCTGTTGATTCCACCATCCCATTGTAAAGCATGCATAGCATGGACTGAAGGAAAAGCCCATTGAGATGCCTTTCACTTACGTAAACAAATCATTTCCAAATCGAAAAACATTTGGGTAAAAATTACGCATGAGAAAGGTCTTGGTGAGACCGAAACGCGTAGGGTAGCTACCTAAGCCCTGTAAGCATGATCATGTGGATTGCAGAATAAAATCATTTGCTGAACCTTACTCGATAGTGCCGGCAGACTTCTTTCAAGTGCTTGGAAAAATATCTTACGGCGTGGCTCTGCCGTTTTACTGGCTCGCACCAGTGCAGAAGTGAAGTACCAACGATATCCAGCAAAAGCGGAGCAGACTTGTGGCATGTATGTATATATGTGTGTATATATATATGTATAGGTGTATGTGTATGTATATATGTATGTATATGCATATATATGTATAGGTGTATATGTGTATATATATATATATGTGTGTTTTTATGTATGTATCCAGTGAGTGATGAAAGGTTTCTTTTCTTGACCAGAGGGAACAGGGGTTCAAACTGGGTGAATACCTCTCTCCATCCCTCCCGGTCAATTGTGGGGTCCCCCAGGGGTCGGCCTTAAGCCCGACCCTCTTTAACATCTATGTGGCCCCACTCACCAAGTTAATAAGATCTTTTGGGATGGAGGTGGTGTCATATGCTGATGACACCCAGATTATGGCGTCTCTCTCCCAGTCTGGCAGCTCCGCCTCTCTCAACTTTCGGAACTGCATGGAGGCAGTCTCACATTGGATGATTCGCAATTCCCTAAAGCTCAATGGAGAAAAAACTGAGGTCCTGATCTTTGGAGGAAACAGAGACATCTGGTCTTCTGAGTGGTGGCCTCCTACCTTGGGACCCTGCCCTGCCCCCTCGGATCTGGCCCGCAATTTAGGAGTCCTGATTGATCCTTCCCTCTCTATGTCCCAGCAGGTCAATAAGACCGTTGCTACCTGTTGGGGCATTATCAGAGCCCTCAGAAAGATCAGACATTATCTGTCTCCAGTTGCTCAAAAACAGATTGTTGTTGCATTGGTCACATCTCGCCTCGACTACTGCAACGCTCTCTATTCAGGAGTAAATAAGGGCCCTATGCTACGTCTGCAGACCGCCCAGAATGCGGCAGCTAAATTTGTACTTGATGCCCCCAAGTTCTCCTCGGCCTCCGCTGCCAGGAAGAGTCTGCATTGGCTTCCTATACAAGAGAGGATTGCTTTTAAGATTCTGTGCATGACTTATGGAGCTCTATGTGGCCTGGGGGCGGAGGGGGTTAAGGATCTACTGTCACCTTATGTCCCGAGTAGAAATCTTCGCTCCAGGGGGAAACATCTGCTGTCAGTTCCCCGTTTCCGTAGAGTAAAATGGGGGGGGGGAGGGCCTTTTCCTTCTTAGCACCTAAAATGTGGAATGCCTGTCCTATTGAAATCAAAACCCAAAATACCGTCCCTATGTTTAGGAAGGCATTAAAGACGTGGCTTTTTGCCAAGGCCTACCCGTAGTTCTGGCCTGTTTTGATTTACTTTGCTGTTCGGCGCCTTGATGCCTTTGGGCTTAGTTGCGCATTATAAATATCTTTTCATTCATTCATTCATTCATACTAGTATTGGTGTGTCTATGGTTTCGAGAATGGTAGTCTGTATTTTATGGTGTGAGGAGGTGCATCAGACGATCACGTAGATGATCTCATCAGTGATGTCATTTGAGATGTCATCAGTGATGTCATCAGTGATGTCACTGACCATGTTATCAGTGATGTAATATGTGACGTAATCAGCAGTGCATTACTTTAATCCAAAAAGCTGGCGGCCATATTGGCCTGGTCACAATGTGAAAATTCAGGAATTGATACAATAAAGAAAAGAAAACAAGTGTTGATATGCACACAATGTCATTTCAGCATATCTTGCCCCGTGACTGCCATACCTGTATGTTCGTCAACGTGACTTATTCATAATAAACATACTTGGAATTGCAAACATCAACATAAACAATGGACTACACATTACTTTAAAGTGAAAGGCTATCGGCTATATTAATCTGGGTACGTTGCGTATTATAATGGTTCTTACACGAAAGAAAAGGAAAAAAAAGGGGTGTTAATATACACACACTATCCCTAAATAAAGTTCTAGCGATTATAGTTCCATTCCATTCACAGCTCATTAGAGATGTCATGAGTGATGTAACTGACCATGTCATGAATGATGTAATACCTGAGGTCATTAGCAGTACATCGCGGGGGCGTAAGTTATAGTTAGCTCAGGTAACTATAACTGCTAAATGTTACTGGTTGTGTATGAGTGAAATCTGAGTCTAACTATACCGTCCCTGTAATCTTAGTTTTTTCAGCAAATTTCTAGTTTTTTTTTTTAACGTTAAGTAAGATGCATATCACAATGGATGGTGGGGGGTTGGAAGCAGGGCCTGGCATTGTGCTACCCCCACCCAAGCTTGCTGCTCCTGCCTTCCCTCCTCCTAGCCATCCATTGTCCAAGTCCATGTCCCTGCTCCCTTATTACAGCCCTGTGTGGCCGTTGTTCTGCCACTGGCCTTCCTGCCTTCTCTGAACTGTTAGCTTGCTGCCCCATCCACCTCCTCCCTATCCTCTGTTGTCTGAATCCATGGACTAGCCTCCTCCCTCCTGCCATGCCATTCTATGCCCCATCATTGACCTCCTGCTTAGCCTCTGTGCTTAGCCTGCTGCCCCTATTCTCCTTCCCCCTGCCCTCCGAGGTCTTTGTGCATGCCCCTGCTCCATTCTTTTTGCCCACTATGCTCCATGGTCCTGCCCCTCCTATCTACTCTGAGTGTTCTGTTGAGCTGCCACTCCCCTCCCACCTGCCTAGCATTGTCAGATGACTGTAGCCTGTCCCTGCCACCTCCACCCTGCCTGTCCACATTCCATGCCCCTATCCCCTTGCTCCTGTCCTCCATAGTCCATTTTTCTGCCACAACCTTCTGCCCTCCCAGGTCTGTTGTGCTGCAACTGCTCCTCCTGCCTGCCCCGCGTGGTCTGTTGTGAGGCCCCGTCCCCTTAACTCTCTTGTCTGTGCCCAGGTCCTGACCCTCCCTTCTATCCTCCATGGCCCTTTGTGCATGCCCCTGCACTCTCCATCTTGCCCATCATAGCCATTGTGCTGCCACTAACCCTCCCGCTTGCCATGCATGGTCTTCTGTGCTGCCACGGCCCCTCCCACCTTCCCAGTATGGTCGGCTAGCTGCCCCTGACCCCCTCCCACCTTCCCCCCATGGTCTGTGTGTATGCCATCATAGTCTCACTGTTGCTTGCTCTCCATGGTGTGTCTTGCTTCTAGTGCCCATCCTTCCTGACCTCCATGGTCATCTTGCTGCTCCTGCCCTGCCCCTTTTCCCCCAGCCCTCTGTTTTCATGTGCAGACCCCTATTCCCTCCCTCCTGGCTTGTCTGTTCCATTGTAATGCCCCTGATCCGTCCCTCCTGCCCTTTATGGTCTGTTATGCTGCAGCTTTCTCTCCTGTCTGTCCATTATGGTCAGCTAGATACCATTGCCTCTTTTCTCTTTGTTCTCTGTTGTCCATGTGCACGGTCCTGTCCCCTCCCTATTGCTTTCTATGTATTGTTGTGATGCACTCCCGTCCCGCATGCCCTGTGTGGTGTATTGTGCTGCTGCAAACCCTGATGCCTGCCCTGTAGTGTCAGTTTGGTGCCCCTCTCCATGTATCTCCTGTCCTCTGTTATCCGAGTCCATATCCCTACCCCAATTCCTCCTGCCTTCCATGATCCAATGTACCATACTTGCGAACATTTTGAACTTGGTAAGAGGGAGATTTTGAGAAAATAAATGGGATATTGATTTTCCCCTTTGAGTTGCATTGAAAAAGAGGAGATTGTAGACAGGAGACAGATCAAATAAAGCCCATTTGTGCTTAAAAACATTGGCCGTTTCCTGGCTGAATCAGGTCTGTTGGCATGTATGGTTGTACTACCACTGCCTCTTCCTTCTGCCCACAATGGTCTATTATATTGCCACAGCCTCTCTTGCCAGTCCTGTATTGTTGGTTTGTTGTCCCTGCCCCCCTTTCCACTGCCCTCCATAGTCTGTTGTGCTGCCACTGCCCTTCCTGCCTGCCCAGTGTGGTCCAATTGTTACCTCTGCACCCTCCTACCTGCCTTCAATTTTCAGAGTCCATGCCCCTGGCCTCTGCCTCTCAACAGTATCCTAATGAACAACTAGATTGCTAACATTCTATATTTATTACAAAAGTGTGGAACGCCTGCCGTCATCTTGATGTAATCAAAACTGTAATACCTAGAGCATTTCCTTTAGAAATTACATATAGGAGAGGGTCTTATTTGCATCAAAATTATGGTTAGTGCTCTAAAAAACTAAAATGAGGACATATTTTCTGAGTTTTAAAATAGCGAAAATAACTTTTAAATTATTTGTTATCTTTATTTTTTATTATCCAGTTGACCACATGATTAAATGTTGCACTTAGGGGAGAGGATGTGGTGTTACTTCCAGAGCTGCAGACTTTTCAACTGGGGAACCAGGTTGGAGTTTCTGCTACAGCTCGACATTCTGTGATTCTGGTCAAATCACTTAATCTCCCCATGTCTATAACCAAAATTAATTTGTTCTTGTGTGATGTAACCAATGCTCATGCAAAGCACTCCAATACCTGACAAGTCTGCACTATATAAAGCTGCATAAACACAACAAATAAGTGTTTTGCACACTTCTGTCATTGGGCTATACTTGGGCTACATCTGGGTGATATTTGTGCTGCATTTGGGCTAGTTTGTCTCTGGTGGCCATCTTGGGAGATTTATTTGTTATGAAGTTTCCTAATTTCCTCATTTACTGCAGTCTCCTCAGTAGGAAATACTTTCAGTTTTTTACTTTGATTCCATCAAGAAGGCATTCAGATGTGTCACACATTTGCCATAAATTCTGAATGCGAGCACTCTAGTTGCTCATTAGATCACTGTAGTAAAGCTACTGCTCACCAGGGAAGTCTGCTGCTGGTATTGAAAGTGCATGTTTCAGTCTGCATGTCAGAATTTTTTAATGAAATAGAAGAGGATTTGAGAAGTCAAAAGGTGCCCTAATTTTTCTTTCTGCAGCACTAATCATACTTTCTATGGCAAAATGAACCCCCTCATTGTGTTCCTTTTTAAATTGAATGTTTTAAGAGTTACCACTTTATTCCAATCAAGATGGCTTCAGGTGTGCAATACGTTTGTCATAAGTAGGACTGTTAGCGCTCTAGTTGTTCTTTAGAACACTCTGGGATGCTGCAGTAGAACATAAAGGAATCAACTGACAGTCTCTGCCCTTGTTGGATGTACATGTTTTACTGAGAATGTCAGACTTCATTCTCACATGACTGAGAAAGATAATGTGGATTTACAGAACATATGCTCTCCGTTTAGCTTATAGATCACCTTCCAAACCTCTGTGGGAAAAGCATGAGAAAATAGTTTTTTCTCAAACATGATTCATGATATCCCAGCAGAAGGCTTTTTCACATGGTAAAATCACCTTAGAACACACCACAATTTCTAAAATGAGTATGGTACCATAAAGAATGATTTATAATGTAACTAAAGTCTTACAACCTTCTATTAACTGCAATGCTTTTTAATGAAGTGCTATCATGTATATTGGTCCCAAGATGGCTGCCAACACTTCTTGGATCAGATCTCACGATGAGATGTGTGGTTAGGCTCCGCCCAGATATATATGTGATTTTACTTTTGATTTTCTCAGGAACTACTGAACGGATGTACACCATTTAACCAAATGGCAGGACTCTGAACCAAGGGCTACCTTTTTGCCAAATTTGGTGTAATTCCGTTCAGCAGTTCGGGCTGTAGCTGCGACTAAAGGTTCCTATAGAAAATTGCATGGGGAAAACACGTTTTGGGACCCCCCTTTCTTTCTCGGCCCCCGCTTGACGAATCACCCCGAGACTTTCAGGATAGGAGTGGACCGGAGCTGGCCAAAATTTTTTAACATTTCGCGAAGATTCGTCAACCGGTGCCAAAGTTATTGGGAATACAATGTTGCGGGATTTCCTATGGAAAATAGGTCCTAACTATAACTACCTACAGGCAACCGCCAGTAGGTAAAAAAAAATATATATGTGTGTGTGTTTATGTATATGTGTATATATTTAAATATTTGTATATTTATATATGTATATGTGTGTATACATGTATATGTGTAGATGTGTATATATATGTGTGTATAAATTTTGGGGTTTTTTTTTGCACACAAACGATGCAGCACTCCAGAGTTTAAGTTCAAGGATTTAATCCAGCAACACTCCACCAATGCGTTTCAGCCTTACCACGGCTTTGATCACGGTTAAAGCCGTGGTAAGGCTGAAACGCGTTGGTGGAGTGTTACTGGATTAAATACTTGAACTTAAACTCTGGAGTGCTGCGTCTTCTGTGTGCAAAATTGAAATTTAGGGCCAGGATCCGGCCTCCTCGCATTGCACCCACTGTTGAGGGCACCGAACGACCCAGGGTCACATTGCAGGAAAATATGAATATGTATGTGTATGTATTTGGTCATGTGATCAAGGCCCGAGTGGGGGTCGAAACACGTCATGACGGACAGGCTTGACTAATATGCAATAAAATAAAAAACTTGATTGGCACTGATGTCTGGGTCCGCTCTTCGTCCTTTCCTACCCGTGGGAGGCAGAGACTAAAGGCGAATTTCCGTATATATATATATATATATATATATATATATATATATATATATATATATATATAGGCAGGAGGTGCGTGGTAGAAGTTCGACGGTGCAGTTTTCAATGCTGCGAGACATTCCACCGACCCACGGAGGTTTTAATAATTGAAATATATGTGGCAGCGCCTAAAGAACTCACTAGAGATCACTGCACAGCACTACAAAGACCAGCAGGCAGCTCTGCTGCCCTGCCCACTTGGGCGAGTGTTACGAATATTTAAAGCGCTGTGGACTGTCTTAGCGCTTGCTTGAACTTTAGCCCCAGATGAAGTGCGGAGAGGAGCACAAAACGCGTTGGGCTTTGCAAATTGAGGGGAATTACCTTTGCCTTTGAATACTGCAGCTGCTACCAATAAACGCTGAATACTTACCTTCCTGTGAGAGGCTTCTGTTGAGGGGACAACTTGTTTGTGGGATTCGTTAACGGCCCATCTTGCCGTGACAAGAAGCCCCACCGTGTTCCAGCGGACCAATGCAGGCGCCAACCGAGGCAAGCATATATGGGCAGGAGGTGCGTGGTAGAAGTTCTACGGTGCAGTTTTCAATGCTGCGAGACATTCCACCGACCCACGGAGGTTTTAATAATTGAAATATATGTGGCAGCGCCTAAAGAACTCACTAGAGATCACTGCACAGCACTACAAAGACCAGCAGGCAGCTCTGCTGCCCCGCCCACTTGGGCGAGTGTTACGAATATTTAAAGCGCTGTGGACTGTCTTAGCGCTTTCTTGAACTTTAGCCCCAGATGAAGTGCGGAGAGGAGCACGAAACGTGTTGGGCTTTGCAAATTGAGGGGAATTACCTTTGCCTTTGAATACTGCAGCTGCTACCAATAAACGCTGAATACTTACCTTCCTGTGAGAGGCTTCTGTTGAGGGGACAACTTGTTTGTTGGATTCGTTAACGGCCCGTCCTGCCGTGACAAGAAGCCCCACCGTGTTCCAGCGGACCAATGCAGGCGCCAACCGACGCAAGCATATATGGGCAGGAGGAGCGGCTTCTGTTGAGGGGACAACTTGTTTGTTGGATATATATATATATATATATATATATATATATATATATATATATATATATATGGTTAAACTCGCTGGAATCCTACTCGTGGTTTATCTGATGGCGGCGATTCTCAAATCTATTCAAATCTGCTGTAGATACCTGATGCAAGTTGTCATATTGTTTTTTATATTCTGGTATGTTTTTTGTTTTATTGTCTGCTGTATTTTATTGCAATGGTTTCAAGTAACTAAGCAAATAAAATAAACTTAACTGACACGCTCACACACACACACATATATATATATATATATATATATATATATATATATATATATATATATTCATATTCACGTATACACACACAGGACAGGGCCTACAACTTATCATAATGTATAAGAACATTCATTTAAATAAGCAAATAGTGTTTCTCTTTCAAAGCAACATGTAAAAACCTTCCAACGGCCATTTAACCGGAAGGACAATGTATGTATTCCAGGCAAAAAAGAGTAACCCTCTAGCATACAGATCCCTGAGTGGCCATTTCAGCTTTCTAAATGACTTGGTGGTGAAGAGGACCACAGAAAAGAAAACATTCTTAAACCATGTCACTAAAACACAAATAATGGAAACTGCTAAGCCTTTCTTTGGCAGAACAAACAGCCTTTAACATTAATTGGCTGAGTGTAAAACAGGATAATTTTCAAAATAGGACACAGATTCTGAGAGGAACTTAGTACCTATGTTTTGATGTTGGTTCTTAGGCCTTTCCCATTAATGTGCTAGGCTCCATTACTTGTTATCATGACAAATCTATCTCAGGAGCTGGTAAATTAATGTTTGTTTCACTGTATTTGGTTTGATAAATGACACTGCCTGTGCAAAGGCGTTCAATATTCCCTATTCTGTTCCCTGCCTTTAGAGTTTGGAAGAGGTCAGATATTTATCAGTTCATCTCAATTTGAGAGGATGTTGCCGTCATAGGTAGGAGAAAGTCATTCCTCCCATTCTGATTGTCTTCATTTGGGAAACTTGCATGAGCATCAGGGATGAAGAATGACGTGCTATTTAGGGTGTGCAGTAGAGGCGAACGCAAAAAGGGATAAAGCCTTAAAATCTATATTGTTGTGAAAGACCAAAAATGGTGTTATACAAGGTGACATAATAGATAGAATTGATTGATCCCTTTTGTGAGCAAACCCTTTTTTGGGTGCCCACCTCCATTTTTTGTTAACTGGTCTTGCTGTTTTTAACTCAGCACACTGGGACACTGCTGTCCAGTACCCAGGGTATCTGCTTTGACTACTACAACATGGTAACCTCCCTAATTGGCATATTTAACTTTACAGTAAGGCAATAGTAATTGGTGCAGGAAAATTCACCAATGGCAAGAAAAGTTAAATGTCACTGCAGCACCTATTGTCCCATCCGCTAGGCTGATGAGGTAAAACCTGGCTTTAGGTCTACATGTAGCCTGAGGTCTATATGTAGCCTGATGGCTGCAGCTTTTAAATCTGCAGACGAACCTCTCAACATAACTCTTTTTAACAGGCAGGGATCCAAATTCTTTAATATTAAGTAAGTAGCCTCCAAGTAGCCTTTTAGCCCACAGGGTAGGTGCAAGAATGTGGCATGTGCTTAAAGTGACAAGCCCCCAAACGCAATTTGCACTGTAAAGGGCTCTAGCTGATGATATGAGAAAAACTAAAGTTCAAATAAAATGTAATTTTGGTTTTGGATAAGCTACAGAAATGGTTCAACCACTGTTGTTAATAGATATTTAAAAAAAAAATCCAATTAAATGCTGAAGTTGCATTTTTGTTAAATATTCAGTAAACATACTTTTTAGAAAGTTAGACTTTGCCTTCCTGCAGCACAAGTAGGCTAATTAGTTGCCCCCTTTTAGTGTTTTTCCCTTAATGAAGTACGAAAACTGCTTCCAGAGCAGAAACAATGGCTAAGGCTTTTTGGTAGAAAGACCAGAGTGTGAGGCATGTGACTTCTCTCAGCTCAGGAATGGCAGTTTCAAAGTGTTCAAGAATGGTGTGACCCACCCATGAGTAATTAAGTATAAACTAAAACTTGTGGAAGAAAACACCTTAGATCCCAGGATTCAGTGTAGCCAGCATGGCACCAGCTCAGTTGGAGAGGGATCTGGTCCTTGAACCAGTTTGTTGTGATTAAGGAAACTGAACTTTTCTCTAGATATTCCCCTGGCTTGGACACCAGCCACCTCAAGATCAAAAGGATTCTGCTATATTGGATTTTACTTAGAATAGGGCACTATAGGACAGGTTGTAGTAAGTCAAATAGGATGTGCTGCAAAAGTGGGAGGGTTTGCCCTTGGGAACTTTTTCCTCAATTGTTAGAGAGTCTGCAGGAGTCAACCCCACCCACTGGCTAGCAAGTCCTACAAATGTAGCACCTCCTCTCCAGTTTATCAGAACACTTTCTGCACCTATGGTAGGACCGAAGAGGACTGGATTTCCTGCTTTGATTGGATTTGCGTTAAATAAGAAACTAAGTCCCTCCACGCAACCCCCAGGATCGGCATGGGGAGAGGAGCTCTGTTTGGAGTGCCCAGCACCATTTATTTTGAGTGCAGCACCATTTATTTTGAGTGCCTCACCATTAATTAATGTTGCAAGCCGCCACTGCAACAAACACAAGCATAATAGGTTGTTCAAGTGCTGCCAAACACTTTGGAGCAAAGAGCATATCAAGAGAATGTAGCACCTGAGACGAGCTTGAGTGTCGCTAGTTCCAAATTAGCTGTTAGATTAGATACTTTACATGGCTTTGAATACATAGATTGTGATCAAATCATCGAAAGATAAGGCAACAAGGAGGTTCTGACCCAGAAAAATGACAGAGGAGGATAATTTTGAAGGGTAAAAGTAGAAAGCACAAAATTAATCACCAGTACCTCAGAGCGTTGACAAATTGGGAGGACGTGATGGTAAGCAATATCGATCAAGGGGTTAATAAAGCTGTACCATCTCCCGTTGTGGTGGTATGATCTTTTGTAGTCTCAAGTGTCTATTGTAAAGTATTATGATACTTCAAGCACCCCAACTCTGTCCTCTTGACAATTCAATATCTTCAGAATGGCCTGCATCATTCACTGACCTCTTTACACTAATGCCCCGAAATACTTGCCTCAAAAATTGATTGTCAGTGGAATCTGTTTCTTTTACACCTCAGAATCTTTCTGGTGCCTCCTTTAACTAGAAATCAAACACGCCTATCTCGTCGGTTTCCTCTGGTGGGTTTGTATGGAACTGTATTTCCTGCTCAAACCGGCAAAACCCACTCATGAAACATTTAAAGAAATACTTGAAATGCATATTTTCAAGTTCTTGAAAAGTTGATTAAGTTCAATTGTTTTGTATTGAGTCAGACAGTGTATGTGATCACACTCAGGATTTATAATTTGTAATTCTTGACATATATGTGAACAAACTGTAACCACAACTTTGTACGCTATCGCACATGCTGTTTTTCTGACCTGTTACTGTAAATATTACCAGGTATATGTCTGGTCAATGTTATTATTGAGTAAACCACTTAGTCAGCTCATAGGAATTGTACACTCAATAGGTTTACTGAAAATTGTGTATAAAAACTGAAACGTTTCTATGCTTATTATGGGCACTTTTTGTTTCCAAATAGCTTCGTCAGCAAAAATAGGGCTCATTGAGACGACAAGAGGACTTCTCCCTGGTGCAGGTAATGTACCGTCACCTGGTTCTTTATTTGTAGATTTTAGTCACTTGACAGGGGCAGGATTCCATCCTGGCCTAGTCACATGGTACATCTCTTCCCAAGAGTTGATGGAATTGTAATGACATCACAGGCGTTGTGACGTACTATTTGCTGTGTGTTGTTTGTCTGCAGGGGGCAGTCAGCGTTTACCACGTCTCATAGGACTGGGTCTTGCCAAAGAGCTCATTTTCACCGGAAGACAGGTGACTGGCGACCAGGCACTCTCCCTTGGGCTTGTTAACCACGCAGTAGCACAGAATGAGTCTGGCGACGCCGCTTACCACAAGGCAATGGCCTTAGCGGAGGAGATCGTTCCTCGGGTGAGTGTCTTATCTCTTTGTTTCTTAATTGCTTACCCAAAGAGCACTGAATGAATGAATGAATAAATCACTACATTCAATTCTGATCAACGCTTTGTGAGATGTACAACGGGCTGTCTTTCTATCAATCTATGTAAATAGTGTTTTAGTATATATGCAAATAGACATACCCACGTGGATTTGTTTATATTGAATTGCAGCATTTTTTATTTGTGACAGTTTATTTCATGACAAAATAAGGGTTTTCTTTTCCAGTTGGACTGCATTGCATTGCTTCCCTTTGCCTGAGGTGGATTAAAACAGCCTTTATTTAAAGGAGCCTCAAGGATATTTCCATTCATCCTGTTTTGTATTTGTTGCAAGTGTTGTCTGCCAAGTTGGATGCGATCTTCAACCTTTGGAACATAAAATGGCGTCAGAGAAGGACTTGGGCTTCAGTGTTCACATCTCCGACAGCGGCCAAAGTGCAGCGGAAAAGAGCATATTTTCTTTTACTTTGTCAGCAAGTAAATTAGATTTTTTCTTCTGCACCTTTGTTGCTCTAATGGAGCTAGAAGAGACACTAAAGATCGTGCTTTGTTACTTCGAGTTGCATAGGATAAAACCAGGCCACAAAAGGGTGAACAGCATAAATAAGAAGTGCTTAGGGAAAAAGTAAAATATACATACGGAAGATGGTTTTTTTCATTGTGAAACTTTGCAAAGGTAAGGTAAAGATGTTTTGAAAGGCGGATGGCCCATTGAAAAGAAACCCAACCATCCTGCCACGGTGTGCGATAAAAGTGGCACTACAGCCTACACTAAAAAAGTCCTTTGAATCAAAGATCTAGGGAGTAATTCATAGATTTAGGTGCCCAGAACCATTATCTTCTCTAGTGCGTTTATGTTAGTGGTGAATCAAATATCACGTCAAGTATCAATTATACCATTTGATTCTCTGTCCAGAAAGGTGCAAGCAGTTTCTGAGGTGCTGGTAGCATACACCATAAACTGATACCACAAAGCAAAGGAGAACGTCGCATTATGTACCGATGATGTGGTCTGTATAGTTAATTACTTGCTGGCGATTGATTTGTGCACCTTATAGACACTACCAAAGCAATAATGCGAATCTGTGGCGGCAGCGTTTTAGCAAAATTATGGGTTTGCCGTTTGCCGCATTGGCCACTTAACCCATCGCCTGCTGCATATTCTGCAGATTTTTACACACGAACATTTTGCTACCTCAAACGGATCAAAAAACATGTTGGCGTGTTCCAGTACAGTGGAAGGCCATCTGTAAAGGTTAACAGGTCACATTTCAGTTGCTTGTGCTTATTGCGGTGAAGTAAGGATACGACAGCAATTTCAAGTAAATCCTTTATTGCTGAGGAGCAATCATAGATACATCTTCCACCACGAATACCGGAATCCCGTAGAACCCGTTATCCATTCCAACCCAAACAATTCCAACCCACGAGGATGCCCAGTAACTCACAGTCACGCGAAGCGTAACTATTCGTTACCAAGCAACACAACATGCGGTTGTTGGTAGTTAAACTGGTACTAACGAGGTGACATTTTTGCGCAGTATTACCATGTGTAAACAAAGACAAAATAATGATGTAATACTATCTCGAAATGTACTGCATTAATGTGGAAATATGGATTTTTCCGATCAGTTATGTCCCCTATCTTGGACCCCAACGGTTTCATGTATAAATCACAAGTACATGTATGTTCCCTCCAGTTCCAGTTATGAAGACGCAAATACATGTGCGTCCACCGTTAACATGTCCTCTTTCAGATCCGCCATGAATGGGCCGGATATTCCATTCCTAAGTATGAAAGGCCACCGGCTTTATATGGTTCACTTATGCCATTTTACAGTCCAGGCAAGTAGGCCCTGATTCTGTCATCAAGCTTTTCTTGCCTTCTGCCTCTGAGAGCTCCAGTCTGAGCCTGCATCTGTGACCATGAACTTCGTCTCATTCCCTGCGCGGCTCACGAAGCCTGACATCAGCCTGCTGCCTGCCAAAAACTGTATTTCACCTTCGAAATTATCTGCTCCGCTCCCTGCCCAATGCATTCCTGTCTAGTAGTTTAAGTAAACATTCTTCCAGCTACCGAGAAAAGGCCCGGCTTCTCTGTCTTTATGCAAGTAATTCATAGCCCTATTATTATGGACGATTTCTGCCCTCGCATCTAGTGTAGACACTTAGACGCTTGTACACGCACTAACAGTCAGTATAGTCAGTATAGAATAAGATTCTACTCTAAGAGACCTCTCTTTTGGATAATATAGTTCTTTAAACATAGGATGTTAGATATGATTTGGGATTAGGTTGACTTGACCCTCCAGACTTCTGTCGCCACATGTAGAGCTAAATGTCAAGTCCCCTTCACCCCCTAGTTGCACGTCAATCACACGTCATGCTGCTGCGCGCGCATTTCTGCCAAGTATTTCTGCTGACATTGCGAAATTCTTTCATAGAACCACCCTACTATGACATCACACCTGATGACGTTCTTTAGTCACACCCAGTTACGCCTACTTTTTTGCTATGCATGCATGTTTTATCTACATTATGAATTGTTACGCCTCTTGCATCTGCTTCACTGTAATGCCTATTGTATAAAAGTGATTACCTATCAATAAAGTATGTACTTCACTTCCTGAACCTCCGTGGTGATGGAACTTGGAGTCACCGATTCGAATCGTCCATTGGAATAAAGCCCATTCCGAACCTCTAATACCACGGATTCTGCCTCTTATTTACTGAGCTATTTTTATTATGTTTCTGTATCAAATTAAGTCCCGGTAATTAAATTATTTACCACATGAATGGCGCCCGAACAGGGACACTTTCTCATCTCACGCGCCGGCGGTGCGTTGCAGGCCCGGTCTCCTGCCACAGCTGGACGGACAACAACGCGTACCAGCAGGATTTCCTGTATCTCCCTCCGGTCAAGCGGGGGCGACTGAGGCTGCGATCAACACCCAGACGAGGCGGTGAGAAGTGCGAAGTATCCCGACCAGAGCCTAGCTGAGAGAGCAAGATCCGAGGTATACAGAGGCCCACCAAGTTCCGATGTTCCGAAGTGTCCGAAGTATTCGAGTCGAGTCCAGTCCAGTCCGGTCCAGTTCAGTTCCGTTCCGAGGCCTTCCGTTCCGAGCTACCCGGTGAGTACCATTACTGGGGAGGCGTTCTGACGTGCCCATAGGTTGTGCCGGTCAAGACGGGTTTGGGTACACAAATCCGGTCTGCACTGTTTTAGCAGTGTATCTGTACTGTTTAGCAGTATATCTAGTATATCAAGTATATAAATTCAGAATAATTCAGTTAATGCCGAGTATTATGTTTAGTGATTAAGTTTCCTTAGATCGTCATCATCATCGTTGCTCCGTTAAATGTTAAATGTTAAATGTTTTAAATACGTTCTGCATATTGTGGTGTGAATGACTGTTCATTATTGTGTTTATTGTATTAAGTTTGTTCAAGATCAAGTATCAGATCAGTTCTCAATATGCCGCTCTTTTCGAAATTAAGACAGATCACAACTAGAAAAGGGGTACTCGAAGAAGCTGTTCCTATTCCTCCTAGGGACACTCCAGGGTACTTCATGTATCATAAACACGGCTTAGACGCTATATTATTTCTTGATTTATGGGTAGACTACACCAAGGAATTACCAGAAAGTCAGAGGTGGCCCGCAGCTGGGACCTGGGATGCAGAGTGCATCATGAAAGTAGAGGAAGAGTTATGGAAAAGGAAAGCCAGACAGTCACAGAAAGACGCCGTTGAGTTATGGCGTAAAGAATCTCATAGACGTCTAGAAAAAGCACTCCGACAGGAAGAGAAAAATAAAGAGAGTTCAAATAAAGTCCGAGAAAATCTATTAATTGAAGAAGGTACACGAGTGAAATCAGAACAAGTAGACAGACAAAGAAATGCCCTTATGAATGGTATGTAACCCCTCCTGGCCGAGGGATTACCTAAGGCTACTCCGGAGATACCAAAAGACTTGCCACCCCCATTGTTTCCAATAAAAATGCATCCTAAGGGGCATCCTAGAACCGCAGAAGATGTTTTTCTTTCCTCATACTTAGATGACGCAGCTCCCGAGTATGCTAATCCCGCCCCACATAGACCGCCTGCCAGGGAGGTTCAACGCCAAGATCCAGTATCTGTATCTCTACAGCAACAAATCCAGACACAAGTTCCGGCAAGCACATCTGTTTCCACATCGGTTCCTACAGCTACTTCTATAGCTGTGTCCACACCTATAGTTGCTGTGTCGCGTTCAACGAATCCTTTTACGCCCGATACCCCAGATGGGGCTACCGGAGGTGCTACCAACATTTTTTCTACGCCACCCAGAGTAAATAAACTTACCTTTCAAGAATCAGCACATCCACGTACCCCCAAACTCATAAATGCCCGCACGCTTAAGGAACTTCTTATAGATTGTAGATATGACCCTGTGCCCGGCAAAGAGGACGAAATGATCATGGCATCATTACATATCAGACGAGCCGCGGTGTATTTAGGGAAGTTACCAGGAATGACTGTGCATCTAGATAATATATACCATTTTGTCCAAACAGGGCGAGATTCCGTATGTATTAACAGAGCTATGGAATACCAGAAAGTGGAGATACAGGGGGAACTGTTACGTTTCCTCATAAATTGTGTGATCAGAAATCAAGACCGACCGGGGGTAGATCCGGAAGCAATGCAAACTCTTACCAGATGGAGCCAGAATATATCAGAAGGGAGACATGACAAGCAAAATTGTATAATAGCCATGTGCCGAAAGATCCGTAGAGAAATAGAACGCCTACACGAAGAGAGATTAGCGGTAGACCAGTTCGAACAAAGCGAGGAGGAAGGATCAGGACTGCCCACAGGACAGTCAGAAACCATAGCCTATGTAGGTAGAGGAAGATCTTGTAATAGTACTAGATGTTTTTCTGACCCGATACGTCCGATATGTCCAGATAATAACAGGAATTTCCAAACACCTATAATAAATATAAGGTCCCCCGAGCATTCGTTCCAAGCCGCTGACAAATTACTCCGAGAACGAAGGGGTTATCATTTACTCGATTCTATGGATGAACAAGAATTAGCCAGGTCAGCCGTTCATTGGGTTGACAGTCCCGGAAAGTATGGTGATGATACTGTAGCACACACATTTTTGAACCTCACCCCAGATGAACAGCGTTTAGCTGGGATTTATATGATTCAACAACTCCTTATACTATATAAAAGTCAGCATTCAGATCCTGGTCCCTTACCTGATATATTGACTGAACTACTCACGAATAGATGGAGAGGTTCAGGTACTAAGTTAATTAGAGAAATACTAGAATCAAGAAAGCAGTACATTCTTTTTGTATGCCCAGAACATGTCTCACTGCCCATCAAGGAAAGAACGACGTATTACATGGACAGACAGAATCCCTTACGAGAAGTGCACCCAATAAAAGGCGAGGACAATGAGTTTAAACGTGTGTTTGTATACACACCCATATCTAAAATAGAATTGTTACAAATGAAGAAAGTGGTACCCAGTCATGACAAAGACCCAGCGGGTTTCCACCGAAAAAATTAAGGACATGTTACTCATGGGAGAGTATACCTATCCCGACATTATGACTATATTAAAGGTATTAATGCCTGCTGGCATTTATGAAAAACTTAAGGAAAAAGAGTGGGAGGTGGGAGACCAAAAGATAGATTGGACAGCATTAGAAACAGAAGAAAAGGCCCGAACTGCAGGAGCAGGGCTTGGGGATAAAACTAAAGCACTACCAGGTTTACTAGTACAGGTACTGCCACGTTTATTAACTACGAAAAAGGAAGACTGGGGTACAATCTCAGCCTGTAAACAAAAGCAAGATGAAGACACTAGTGATTTCTATGCCCGATTTGAAAAATGTTTTGGTATAAATAGTGGCATAAAAGCAAGTAGCGAATCATACCCACATCTGTTTGTGACAAAATTAGTTGAAAATTCCTTGCCCCAAGTGAAGAATAGAGTATTAAAATTCGAGAGTACCTGGCAAGGTAACACCCCATCACAAATGTTACAAATGTTACAGTATCATCACAATAGAATTAGAGAGGAACAAGAACATGAACAAAGACGCATGAAAGACACGAAAATGCTAGTCTCCCAGACAGTTCCAGTTGAAGGACATAAAAAGGGTACGACACATTCCGGTGATTCAGCAGGACCTGTAAAAGGGACATGCAACTATTGTAAACAGCCAGGACATTACATACACGATTGCCCGGTCCTGAAGCGTAATATCGCCACAGGTAAAACACAGGAAAGACCACGGCCACCTAGACAGGATCAGAAAACATACACAAGCTTTTGAAAGCCTAAAGAAAGCTTTATGCCAAGCACCTGTTTTAGCAACACCATGTTACAATAAACAGTTTACACTCTTTGTTACAGAACGCGAGGGTACTGCCTTGTCAGTACTCACACAGGAACAAGCAGGATCACACAAACCATGTGCTTATTTTTCTAGTACATTAGATCCCGTAGCTCAGGCTTTGCCTGCATGCTTAAAATCAGTGGCTATACAGTACAGAGTAACCATTACATAAGTACTAGATAAAGATTTGATCAAACGTAATCCAAATGAATGCAGTAAATGATATAAAGCAACACACACGGGGTATTTTTTTCAGTGAAAGAATCACTAATTTTTATCTAGAAACAGTTCATAAAAAGGAGTACACAAAACAAATGAATGTATAATGTAACATGAAGGGAAAGGCAGCTCAATGTTATCCACAAATCATGACATTACAAAAAAATCCAATCCAATAATTTTAACAGAGATCTGTCTCGTTTATAGAGAACAATCAGCTGTGCAGTTGTACTGTGGAAATGGAAAATATAGTCGACGTTTCGGTCTGTTGAGGCGTCAGTCGGTCAGACCATCTTCAGGACAGATGAACAATACAAAAAGACTCTCGTAGTTTGTTGTAGGACTTTTAGAGGAGTAATCACTTCCTCGTTAGGGATAGATTGTGCTTCATCCGTTTTTATTTGGATGGGTGTATACCATGCGAGGCCCGTGGCAGGACAACGGTGGGCTTCAGAATGTTGACTATTCTGGAATTTGTATGATTCAGAAGGCCAGATGGTCCTTCGTTGATAGATTTTTCACTCAATGCAATGATTTTGGTCTCACAGAACCGGGGAAAGGTCAGAGTACCATCCGTCGATTGGAGCTCGATCGACGGATGGTACTCTGACCTTTCCCCGGTTCTGTGAGACCAAAATCATTGCATTGAGTGAAAAATCTATCAACGAAGGACCATCTGGCCTTCTGAATCATACAAATTCCAGAATAGTCAACATTCTGAAGCCCACCGTTGTCCTGCCACGGGCCTCGCATGGTATACACCCATCCAAATAAAAACGGATGAAGCACAATCTATCCCTAACGAGGAAGTGATTACTCCTCTAAAAGTCCTACAACAAACTACGAGAGTCTTTTTGTATTGTTCATCTGTCCTGAAGATGGTCTGACCGACTGACGCCTCAACAGACCGAAACGTCGACTATATTTTCCATTTCCACAGTACAACTGCACAGCTGATTGTTCTCTATAAACGAGACAGATCTCTGTTAAAATTATTGGATTGGATTTTTTTGTAATGTCATGATTTGTGGATAACATTGAGCTGCCTTTCCCTTCATGTTACATTATACATTCATTTGTTCTGTGTACTCCTTTTTATGAACTGTTTCTAGATAAAAATTAGTGATTCTTTCACTGAAAAAAATACCCCGTGTGTGTTGCTTTATATCATTTACTGCATTCATTTGGATTACGTTTGATCAAATCTTTATCTAGTACTTATGTAATGGTTACTCTGTACTGTATAACTGAATTGAACCTTGCTAAAACAAAATCCCTTGTTGGCCTTCCACTATTACATTCTATCTGCCCGAGCCCTCAAGGGTATATTGGGTGCTACCCCTTAATTTAAATAAAATCAGTGGCAGCAACAGCTTTAGCAATCAGACAAAGCGATGCCATAGTGTTAGGACATCCATTGACAGTTCAAGTACCACATGCAGTAGAGGTTCTTGTGAATCGAACGCAAACACAACATTTGACTATAGCGCGACTTACAGGGTATGAATTAACATTGTTTCAGCCACATATAGAAATCAGACGTTGTAACACATTGAATCCTGCCACACTTTTACCTGTAATCGGAACAGACCCACTAGCTCATGATTGTATTGAAGTTATTACAATCACGACGAAACCCAGACAAGACTTGACAGATGTCCCATTGTCAGACCCAGACCTGACGTTGTATGTAGATGGTTCATGTATGAGAACAAGTACAGGAGAATTAGTGGCCGCTTACGCAGTCACAACAGACACTGAAGTCATCGAAACAAATTGCACAAATACCTTGTCAGCTCAAGCCGCAGAGCTCATCGCTCTGACACAAGCCTGTATTCAAGCCACAAATAAAAAAGTCAACATATACACTGATTCACGTTATGCATTCGGAGTTGTACATGACTTCGGCGTGCTGTGGCGAGAGAGAGGTTATTTAACTTCTCACGGTGCCCACATTCAGCACGGACCCCTCATTCATGCCTTATTAGATGCAATACATCTACCCACAGCAATATCAATTATGAAGTGTAAAGCTCATACGAAAGTTACTGATATCATTTCTCAAGGCAATGATCTAGCTGACAGAACAGCTAAACAGACTACTCAAACATCCGACATGACAAAGACAATAGTCCCGACACCAACACATTGTATGACGGTTAAAGATCCTACTCTTGACGTAATTGACATACAGACACATGCTACGCCAGACGAAATAAAGAAATGGACTGAATTAGGAGGGATTCAAACGGATCAAGGATGGATGACGAAGGAAAAATCTGTGTGGTTCCTTCCTGATTCAATGGTCCAAGTCATTATTAACACTATACATAGTCCAGCGCATCTAGGAGAAAAAGCTATGCTAGACAGCATTCAACACATTTGGTTCAACAAACATTTACGAGCAGCAGCCAAACAAAAAGTTCGTACCTGTATGATCTGTTGTCAGTTCAACCCAGGAAAAAGCATTCCCGTAGAACAGGGTGGATTTCAGCCTCCTGATCACCCTTTTGAAGTCCTCCAGATGGATTATATCCAGATGGAACGATGTCGAGGATTCAAATATGTTCTCGTAGTTGTCTGTGCTCTCTCCCGTTGGACAGAGGCATACCCGGTTTCAGATTACACTGCCCCGACTACTGCCAAACAGTTGGTTCGAGAATTCTTCCCACGATACGGTTTACCACGTGTTGTCTACTCAGATAACGGCCAGCCGTTTTCATCCGAACTAATGAAACACGTTTCACTTTTGTTAGGCTATCAGTGGAAATTCCACTGTGTCCGACACCCCGAGGCAGCAGGTCTCGTGGAAAGACATAATCAGATCCTGAAAATTAGATTGTCCAAAATATGCAGAGAGAAAGGTGTCGACTGGGTAGTAGCATTACCAGTTGCACTCTTTTACATGAGAATGGTAGCACACTCTCGAACAGGGCTATCCCCGTATGAGGTGATCTTTGGCAGACCACCGAATATGTGGGGGACGCCGATACCACGCAAAATAACTGATATTGACTGTAATATGCTGACAGATTACTTGGCTTCCTTGATGTCTGCACTACAATCTTGTCGTTCACAGGTAGCTGCAGCTTTTCCTGACAACACTGAGGTGAAACCCCATGACGTAGTTCCGGGGGACCTGGTCTTAGTGAGGAACTTTGATCGGAAGACTCAGCTGGATCCTAGGTGGAGGTCGCCGCAACTGGTCTTGCTCACCACAAGGACAGCCGTGAAGATCGAAGGCAGGAAAGGCTGGATACATTCAAGTCATATCAAGAAATTTCATGGACTACCATCGGATGTAAATACCACACCTTGTGTGTCTTCACCCATTGACTCAAAACTTCCTTTGGTTGAAATGAGTAATCACGAACAATATAAACTAAAACTCAGGTCTAACCAGTCAGGCAATTTGATTGTTTAAGTCCTCTCCAAGGTGAAGCGGTTGAATTTGTCTCTGACATGTATCCCTTAGACCTGAATAGAGAAAACACCCGAAAAATGTTGAAACGACATGCGTACTGTAAATCACTGCGTAGTCATTGCACAGTGACGTTATTAATTTTGTTTTTCTTAAGTCTTTTAATAATCACTGCAAGTATATTGTTGCACATATATTATCCTATTTCTAGACATGTTTATAATGTTACTGCTGAACATTCTTTTAGTGAATTACCTCCACATGAGTTGTCTTATAGATTTGCGCTGCGCAATAACACGTTTATTAGTATGTTACATCATTCCCATCAGGTTAGCAATGCTACAAATTGTTGGATATGTGGCCGACTCCCTCCCTATCAGAATTATAAAGGAATTCTACCTCTCTTTCCATACCCGTTCACACACAACGGCTCCTGTGGAGCATGGTTTAGTTTAATTAATTCCCTAGACTCAAATTCTGCAGTTTATCAAGATAACTGGGTATGGGGAAATTTGAACTTAGTTTTACTTAAAGTCTGCTACCCTAACAAGGAGGGACTTCCCAAGAGAACAGGAACTGATCTAGAAAATGAAGTGTATGGATTAGGTAATTTTACGCTTAATCTTATGATCCTAAATGTCGAATCCGAAGCTACTCCAATTTTGCCCGCTATGTCAATATTTCCAGTAAAAGGTGAATTATGTGTAAGAAAGAATGGTTCCATACATATGGGCCATAGTAGATGCACCACTGTAGTAGAATTTAGTGATCAAGGCAAGTCTACATTTAGAGCCTCCCGCCATTCCTATTTCATATGTGGTCAGACGGCATATGTACGTTTGCCTCTAGATTGGGATGGTACCTGCTACATTGGATTCCTTTTGCCACCTGTTTTCCTAGCTCCTCCTGATTATCACAGAAATACTCACTTAGTACACAATAGAGAAAGGAGAGATCTCCCAATAGTCGATTACACTGAAACAGCATGGGAAAAATACACAGATTTCAATAAAGGTCTCTTTCCCTATATAGGTACCGTTACTAATAGTAAGCTGATACGTAGATTAACTAGAACCCTTGAAGCAGTAGTGAACGAAACTATTTCCGCCTTAGGCAATTTAACAGAAGAGCAGTCTGCTATGCGGATTGTTGTGCTTCAAAATCGTCTTGTCCTTGACGTCATCTTGGCCGATAGGGGCGGAGCTTGTAGGGTCATCGGATCAAGTTGTTGCATTTTCATACCAGAAAATTCGCCATCTGTATATAAAGCCATAACTCGCCTTCATAAGATTGTAAGCCAGATACACCAGAATCCAGGCACCTGGACTTGGTCCGGTTGGTTTTGGAGTGTATTATCTACCTTTGGATGGAAGGTCCTATCCTTCCTAGGTATTGGCCTTCTCATACTATTCAGTTGCTGTCTATGTCTACAATGTGGACCAGCGATCTGTGGTCTGTGTGCCACATCGTGTATTCCACCACCAAGATTTCATTCATCCCAGAAGAAAAAAGAAGAACAAATGATGCTATATGAACAGATCAACGGATTGATGAAGATTGATATCTCTTAACGGGCAAGTAGGGGACAAGGAGGGAATGTGGAAATATGGATTTTTCCGATCAGTTATGTCCCCTATCTTGGACCCCAACGGTTTCATGTATAAATCACAAGTACATGTATGTTCCCTCCAGTTCCAGTTATGAAGACGCAAATACATGTGCGTCCACAGTTAACATGTCCTCTTTCAGATCCGCCATGAATGGGCCGGATATTCCATTCCTAAGTATGAAAGGCCACCGGCTTTATATGGTTCACTTATGCCATTTTACAGTCCAGGCAAGTAGGCCCTGATTCTGTCATCAAGCTTTTCTTGCCTTCTGCCTCTGAGAGCTCCAGTCTGAGCCTGCATCTGTGACCATGAACTTCGTCTCATTCCCTGCGCGGCTCACGAAGCCTGACATCAGCCTGCTGCCTGCCAAAAACTGTATTTCACCTTCGAAATTATCTGCTCCGCTCCCTGCCCAATGCATTCCTGTCTAGTAGTTTAAGTAAACATTCTTCCAGCTACCGAGAAAAGGCCCGGCTTCTCTGTCTTTATGCAAGTAATTCATAGCCCTATTATTATGGAAGATTTCTGCCCTCGCATCTAGTGTAGACACTTAGACGCTTGTACACGCACTAACAGTCAGTATAGTCAGTATAGAATAAGATTCTACTCTAAGAGACCTCTCTTTTGGATAATATAGTTCTTTAAACATAGGATGTTAGATATGATTTGGGATTAGGTTGACTTGACCCTCCAGACTTCTGTCGCCACATGTAGAGCTAAATGTCAAGTCCCCTTCACCCCCTAGTTGCACGTCAATCACACGTCATGCTGCTGCGCGCGCATTTCTGCCAAGTATTTCTGCTGACATTGCGAAATTCTTTCATAGAACCACCCTACTATGACATCACACCTGATGACGTTCTTTAGTCACACCCAGTTACGCCTACTTTTTTGCTATGCATGCATGTTTTATCTACATTATGAATTGTTACGCCTCTTGCATCTGCTTCACTGTAATGCCTATTGTATAAAAGTGATTACCTATCAATAAAGTATGTACTTCACTTCCTGAACCTCCGTGGTGATGGAACTTGGAGTCACCGATTCGAATCGTCCATTGGAATAAAGCCCATTCCGAACCTCTAATACCACGGATTCTGCCTCTTATTTACTGAGCTATTTTTATTATGTTTCTGTATCAAATTAAGTCCCGGTAATTAAATTATTTACCACATTACGCCGCATGATTTCCTTTTCCCTTTCACATAATTTAGTCAACCCTGGCACATAATTTGGACCTCCACTGTCGCATAATTCCTGTGCCCCTATTTATGGGGACCTGCATGCATAAAGCAGAGCAAAGGCGTTAAAGGGAATTAAGTTATGATACACACCAATCCGAAGCCTTGAAACACCATTATAAAATTGGCACACTAACTGCCGCTTTCTCAGAGGCACAAAAAATGTAAAAAAATTTGCGCCCCGTTTAAAGCAGAGTTTCATCTCAAATTACACTCAGTCGCAAGGTTTGTGTGCCTCTAATTTCCTGCAGGTAATACCTAGAAAAACAGTTCAGCAAATACAATGTGCTGAAGGTAATGTGGCCTTGTATTGATCACTAACAGGAGGCTGCTGTCACTTGGATAAACTTGACTGCAGTGTGATAAATGCTCCCAATCACGTATAAATAAATTATTGCTATAAAAAAAGTTTTGACACAGTTTACTTCTAGTGCCTCGCATAGTTTGAACAGATATATATTGTTCTCTTCTGGAAGCTGCAGCTTGAAGGAAAGCATTGTTTGCTCTGCCACAATTCATTTGCTATTTGGCTGTTGTGGTTGTTTTTCATGTCCACATTTTACTATATTTTTTAGAAGTGATGTAAAATTGGTGTTGCGCTTCAGCGTTGCGATCACGTTATTAGGCCATTTCCCACAGTGGTAACTTTCACCTTGTGAAAACGTGTGCAGTTTGCTTCATGAGGTGAAGGTGTACTTTTCAACCCCATTTCTTGCTCTGTCAGATAAAGTCTTACATATTTTTTCTTTACAAGAGGTAGCTCTTGTGCTCCTGATCGGCTGTTCACCAGTGTTTGCCAAAATGTATTTCTTTTCAGTTTCTTCATATTTTTCTTCTAAACAAAGGGGTGGCTTTTCTTGTATAACAACTACAAACAGCATTATGCCAGTAGGAATGTTGGCCCTACAGATCAACTCCCTTCAATCTACTAAGTGTGTGCCTACAGGTTTGTTGTTTCCACAGGTGTTAAGTTGGAAGGAATGTAGGGGAGCAAAACATCATGGCAGTTTGATACTCTTCTCATATTGTAATGGCTATCAGACCCTGGAATAAAGAGAAACTTAACAAAACCTCTATTTGTGGCAAATGTAAACACACATTGGTTTTATTTTTATTTTTAAGTGCAGTATTATACAACTGGGATAGTACTCATGACTGTGGTATTGAGCACTCCACATTTAAACTGCAGCAGAGCAGTGGACTAATTTTAATATAATGCTGCAGACATGCTAGTTTGGTTCTTTTGCTACTTAATCACAGAGATGTGTCCCTGGGCTATAATATAGCTTATGTGAGAAACTGGGTTGTTAGTGAGGAGTGTGAAACCCTACTTAAGAAACAGCCACAATCTTTATTAGGGCGAACCACAAAAAGTAATTAATGTAACCTATGCTTAACGCCAGGGACGATAGTCTTTGCTGTCCTGATAATTAGAAAGCACATTAAAAAACGTCATAAATTATAAATGAAATGTAACATGAACAGTTGTTTCTCGTCACTCACACATACTTCAGAAGATGAATGCATATGGGATGTGTAAGGGACTGCGGATGGTGTTTGCACACAGTGTGAATGTTTGGATATATAGATAGAACATGCCGGAGGTTCTCTGAATGATTGTAACTGGTACAAAAAAATTAAAAGCAGCTAAATACAGAACTGTTTGAGTGTCAAACATTATGTAGGCCACTTAGCAGTAATGAATTATCCACCATAGTGGCCTAATGGTGGTTGTAGGTGATTTCTATTGTTTCTATGTAGTGTGAGGGCTCTGACTCCATCTAGTGGGTTTCAGGATTTCTCTTCTATCTCTACTTCTATTGAGAAGGTAGATCTACTTCAATAGAGAGCTATCAAAGGTGGTTGGGTAGTAACCTTGGGGAAGGGTAGTGGTGGAAGTGGGCCTTTGTCTGAGATCAGGACCTCATCATGAATATTCTGCAGTGTGCAGATCATTGTCTAGCTTTCCATCAGGCGATGAGTTACAGTTGGGAGGAAAGATCTTTCTTCTTGTAGTCAGTTGCTCGCTGAAATTCAGATTGGGTATTAAATCTGTCTTTCAGCAGTGCTAGTTGTGGCTAGAGCCAATAGACGAAGTGGGGGGGCCAGTAGAGGCAGTGGGTGTGGCCTCCTGAATAAAATTGAGCACCTGCACTTAATATTTTACAAATTAAGCACTGGGCGGAAGCATTGTTTAGATTTCATCACATGGCTAAATACCAAGCAATTGTGTAACTTGGCAATGATATAAGGCCAAAAGATCATATGGACATATTAATAACTTTCCTAATTTTAACTTCTCTCACTCATAAATTTCACTTTTTAGCTTTAAATTGTTACTTACAAAATCGCAGCATCACATAAAAATTTGCCTCCTTACCTGCATTGTTTCTGCCCTTCATCCTGTCCATTATGGGTCGTGCATGATGGTGGAGTAAGTAATTTGACATTGCTTTATCAAATAGGGGATTTATTGTATAGCAGCGCTTATGTAACCCTCCCCAGGTCAGGTGCAAAATAGGTGTATTATGCAGAATTCTCTGCGCTGTGTAGCAATTTAGTCCCACCCTTAACACGGGTGGGACTAAGTTGTCATTGTCCTTTAGATTTCTCATTTTTAGAAACTAGTTTATGCTTATGTTTTGTAATTTTAATATCGGGAGTATATTGATGTTTAAGGAGGTTTTATTCATTCACTTTAATTCCGTACATGTTTATACTATAACACAACAGCTCCTACAGAACGAAAAGCATTTTTCTCCTGTAACACGAAAGATTTGACAGGGTATAAATGATGTTCTATTGTAACAAGAAAGCTTTAGCTGAACCGAAACGCCATAAAAAACAAACGACAGAGGAAAATTTCCTAATGTTGGTGCATCCATAGTGAATACATTCATTGATACGTTACCGCTTTTAAAAAACAAATCAGATATGTACGGAGGCAGTCTTCATATAAATGTATTCCACTACCGTGACCGCATGGAAGCACAGTACACACTGATGGGCGTTTATCTTTTTCTTCATTTACATATGTTGACTTTGTATTATTTACAAAGAAACAATGAAAACTTTGTTTGCAGGTTTAACGATGTTCACAGATGTTTGGTGACACCGAGCATATGATTTAAATCATGTATAATATGTACTCCTAGTTGGATTAAATGAGCCCCTCCAGGATTAATATCCGTGAGGTGGAGAATGTGGAGCCCTGAAACAATATATATGTTAGAGAGTACATAAAACTGCTCATGATGGGAACATTCGCATTGGTGCTGCAGCAACAAGTCAGGCGGCCGACCCTCACCGAGAGCCGCAGAGAGACGGATAAAGCCACCTCATGGGGACATTTAGTGGCAGAGGGGCACTGATGCTGGGGTACCCCAGGTGAAAGGAGAGTGTAAGGCCCAGCTCACTATCCATGCAAATCCACAGACATGTACTCTCAATCTGGTGCATAGTTGCATAGGTGCACTCGGAGCTGATTTATATGTTGGCGGAAGGGGGTACTCCTCAATGATGACGGAGTACCCTTTCCGCCAACCAAAAGCTCCACCCGCCTTATTTAGAGTGGGGTAGACCTTCAGTGTGTAGACCTTGACTGAGCGGCCCGTCAAACTTCCAGTGCATTCCCAGGAACCGCGGTTCCTGGAAATACAAGAGATGGCCGTAGGGGTACCGCGGCATCTCTGAATACAGCGGATGGAGTACTCCGCCATGGTGATGGTAATTACTTTGTCTGCCTAGATTTAATTCAGTACTTTAGTATTTATTGAGGAAGGGTAGATTGAATTCTAGCCGCACCCCGCATTGCATTTGAAAGAATGTAGTAGTTTCTCAAGGTATTTGCGTTACCCAGCAACACTTTTAAGTCCATTGAATCGTTTATTTATATTTATGCCTTTTTCTCCTTTTTTTCAAAAGGCTCCAGTGGCAGTGAAAATGGCAAAACTTTCCATGAACAAAGGCATTGAGGTAATTATTTATGTCTGAGGTCCGGATATTAGTAAAACAAGTGACCTAGGACGCAACTGATAATTGCACACCTCGGATAACAGTTCGTTCTTACTTCACCCCATCTTAACTTTGAGTGACAAGCAGACACATCTTTAGCTAACTCTTACCATAATAAGACCCATTCTATGGTGGCACAATCCTGGGTGCAAATACACACCCAATAAATGCTAATGGCATGGGGGTCTCTATTTATTTCTTTGCAGTTTGTATATTATCATGATTAATGCACCTTGGAATGGGGAATTTTTTATGTGCTAGTGGTGCATCCTATTCCCGGTTTCAAGTTTTATCTGGTCAAAAATTGTCCAGCAAATTCTCCTGTGTGCACAATTTATACTCAGGTTAAAATCTGTTTTAGGCGCATACGGGGCTGAAAAAGGATTTACGAAAGATATAGAAAGATATAGAAAGATGGTTTAAGTGTTTCACAGTGGAAATTTCATTGGATTGTGCAATAAAATTAAAGCGGTCAGATATTTAGCCTGTGGAGAAATTAGAATATTGACTCCTAAGCTCCAAGCCACATAGTTGGGCTAGTCTTTATGAAGCAAGGATCACTTATTGGATAACTGGATCGAATCCCAAGTGGCTAGCATAGAGCGATGGAGAAGACGATGGTTGTTTAATAGTGTAGAACCTTGTTTGGAGACTAAGGAATGTCTCCTGGAGGTGAAATCTTTGTGCATCTCCAGACATAGGTAATCAAGAATTTTGCAATCGTCGCTGACAATTAGACCACGTAGTAGCGCAATAATGATCTTTGAAAAAAATATGTACCGCTTTATACTGCAAGATGTCTTATTGCTGTTTCTCTCTAAAGCCTGCGATTCACAGGAAGAAATTGAAGTTGGGCATGTTTAATGTTGTAATGTTGAGGTAGACTTTCCCATTACCCATTATGATGGTGTAATTCCTATTTGCTGGCTCCTAATAAATGCATCAATTTACATAACATGATCACATGTTTATATGAGGTTTGTAAACATCCTGATATCCAACTTTTCAATAGGACAGCTAAGGATAGAATCAAGTGGAGTGTGTCTTGAAATGTGGTGGAGTAAGAGAACCATTAGGAGGCATTTCTGGCTGTCATGAAGGCTACAAGTAAAGCGATTTACCATCTCTGAGAAGCAGAGTCAATCAATTATCTATGTGAGGTCTCCAAAAGGATGGGACAGAGCAGATCACATCTGTGGTTGATAACTCTGAAAGACCACTGAGATCTCTAGCCAGACAGTCACACTTCAGGTTAGCACCTCTAAATTCTAGTGTCACTTGCATGCACACGTGAGGCCTCTAGAAGGTTGCTTTACATGGGTGTAGTTATTGTTATGTCATGTCTGAGCCAATTTAGGACCTGTTTGCTGAGGAGCAATGAGTCTCAGTAGGAAACTATGGTCTTATGCCAAAGTCGTTCATGTGTCAGGTCAAAGCCTTTGGGGGACTTCTAAGTCTAAGGGAGGTCAATCGCTTGCCAGGCAGGGGTTCCAGAGAGGACAGGGTTAGGGTGGAGACTGTCACATTCCATCTAGCATCCGTCTTCAAGGCTGGCTATGCTATGTCTGTTAGTCACATGTCATATCGGAGGCTCTGGAAGGCTGCAGAGGCACAAATAGTCACCTGTTGGCCGAAAGCTTCTAGATGGTTGATTGGGATAGAGCAATTTGAATCTTGCATCTGGTGGCATCAGACTTCAAGCAGCCCTGTATGTCTGAAGATTAGAATAATAGGGCTGGTCTTGTTCTAGGGCATGTTAGGAGAATGCAAGTCTTGGATGGGGTCAGTCATGTGTTACTTCCGAGTCTGTATTAAACTGTAGCACTGGGGTCAGAATGATGTTGGAGAAGTGCCTCAGACAGTAAGGTATAAACTGTCAGGTCAGAATCCTGCAGCCTGTGAGGGAGAGTAGTAGACTTTTAATACTGAAGGCAGTTAATCACGAAGCTGCCATTTCTGTTCCAAGCCATCTTTAAATATATTGAACAGTTGCATGCCCTTATATTTTTCTTTCCGTCTGTCTTTAAGTTATATTTTGTCTTTTGCAATCTTCAGATCTCAGAAATATTCACCCCTCAAGCTATATTCTTTGTTTCTTGAAGCTGTGGTGATTCATTCACTCATGTACTTCTTGAGCTGTTTCCCATAATGCCCACACTAAAACATTTGTCACGGATGTGTAAGTATACCACTTAATTGGAGGCAAATGCAAACCGCCTTGTATTAATATGGTATAGTCCCATTATTATTGGTCATTTGTTGTGTGATCGGGTCCTTGTCGAACAGCAAATTGGGCCCTACCTGGGAGCACTTTTTGAAGTTGTTTATCTTGTTGCTTAAAGGCTTGTAAATCCATGGAAAGTGTGTGTCCATGTGAAAACAGTGTGTTTATGTGAAAGCAGAGTGTCGGCCTCCCTCCACATCACGGCCCAAGCGCACCATCTAGGTAGTCCCTCAAGGTTCATCCCTCAGTCCTACCCTCTTTAATATCTACATGACGCATTTAGCAGACATAGTCAGAACCCACGACATCAACATCATCTCCTGTGCCGACAACAATCAGCTCATCCTCTCGCTCTCAGCTGACCCCACTGCAATGAAAGCCAACTTCCGCTACTGCATGAAGGACATCTACATGAAGCTCAACATGGACACGACTGAAGTTTTATCTTCGGCAGACACACCGCTCTCTGAAACGACTCTTGGTGGCCATCAGAACTCAGCCGTGCACCCACTCCAAAAGACCATGCCCGCAACCATCCTGGACAGCGGACTCTACATGAAACAGGCCAATTCCCTCTCCACAGCCTGCTTCCTCACACTCCACATGCTCCATAAATTTTCATATGGCTACTCATCAACACACACTATGCAGGAACCAACAGCAACCTCAAAAGAAGACTCCAGATGTTCCAGAACAGCAGCCAGACTGATCCTCAACCTGCCCAAAAGGACTCATATCACCCAACACTTGAGAGACCTCCACTGGCTCCCAATCCAGAAGAGATGCCGATTCAAGCTCCTGACTCAAGCCTACGAAGCCCTCCATGGCTAAGGACCTGTATACATGAACCACCGAATGAACTTCTACCAACCACCCAGAAACCTCCGCTCCATTCACCTCACCCAGACACCACGCATCCATCTATGCTGCACCAGAGGACGTTTCTTCTACCACCTCGCTGCCAAATCCTGGAACCCTCTTCCCCCTTCACCTCCGAACTGCACCATCATTGACAAACTTCAGGAAAGGACTCAAGACCTAGCTCTTCGAATAAACTCCTGCAGCACAGCGTCTGGATACCCTCATGGGTGATAAGCTGTGCTATACAAGAACTGTTTGATTTATTGACTGTGTTGGTGCTCTTTTTCTGGATTGTAAATGACAAGAAGTGGGACATTGGGGTTCCTTTCTTGTTTTGCACTTCAAGAGATTGCTCCTGTTTTTGATCGTCCCAATGATGTATGAAGTTCCCTTTTAAGACCCACGTGTTTTCATCCAGCTTTGCTACACAGGTTGCTAAGAAATCCCTCTCCATTCATGTCAGAAACACTTTTCTGTATTGCAAAACACTTTTCCTCCAAGTGCATTTCCCTTCAGTTGGACACATATCATGCATGTGTTTGTTTGTGTGTGTGTGTAAGTATCTGGAATTCATACAGCACAAACCTAGCCAAAAGGCAGCTGAGCACTGCACAGGGTCAAAGACAGACTCACAGTCAAAGTGTTGATTCGAGTGGTAGCTGATTTCCAAGAGCAAAAGTGGACTGTTAGTTCATCATTATGTTGTGTTCTTTAAAGAGGTGCGCTTCAAAAAATACAAAATTACTCTGTATTCTGATGATGATCTTCATGCACTGAAATCCACACTCTTCTCCTGGTAGTGACTGATCTTCTTAAATCTTTAAAAGACGTCTCACGCTACAAGATTAACTATGACCAGTCTGAGGCTGTAAATCTAACCCTTCCAGAAGATGAAGCTAAAGAATTAGAACAGTTGCTTACATTCAGATGCGACATGAAATACGTTAAATTCCTAGAGGACAATATAACTCCATCTCGCAAAGCTCTTTTAGACACCAACCACCCCTTTCTAAAAGCCGCCATTAAATGAGACTTAGAGGCCTGGTGATCATTTATGGTTTCCTGGCTAGGAATGATTAACACCATCAAAATAAATGTCCTCCTGAAGCTTTTATATTTGTTTCAGGCCCTCCTGGTTTTGTTAGATTGACGTTATCTGAATCGTATTCTAAAGCTTGTCTCCTAGCTTGCGTGGAGGGATAAGAACCCTAGACTCTCCCAGAATATTTTCATTCATGCAAGAGACAATGGTGGGCTTGTCCTGCTTAGTATTCCCCAATTTTACACTACGGCCAATTGAGAATAGCTGTGGAATGGTCCAAGGCAGAATCTGGGAAGACTTGTATCCATATGGACCACGCAATATGGTACTTAATATGGGTAGATTAGAAGCACAGGCCTCCCAATGCCTATCTTAGTACACCAGTTATTATCACCATAGAGATCTGGGATAGTGTGGACATCGGTGGTCTCCTACCCCCATCCACATTAATGGGTAATCAAGGGACCTTACCCCTGCTTTGGAGGGCCAGTCATTCCAGCAATGGTGGAGGAGGTGTGTGGAATAATGGCTGGCATGTATTGCTTTACCTATCCTAAACGTTTTGAACAATCCATAGCTGAATTATGCCTCCCCTAAAAGGAATGCCTACGATATGCACAAATCAGACACTGAATCCCTTATCCATGCATCTGACAGGCAGCTACTGAATAGAAGATGGCTTTTGAGATACTCTTCCCATAACTAATAGGTACCACAGACAGCATTTTAAGTTTTTATAGGGAATTAGTTGCACATTAGATATTGCAACGTTGACGACACAACCGGGAATGGATACAGAGTAGGCAGGACTTTGATTAGATTGAAGAGTGTTAGCAGGGCCGGGGACTTTCAGATGCATAGCAGTTAGGGTACTCCCATGCAAATTATTATATGAGTGGCATTACACCTCCCCCTCTGTCCTTACTGGATGTTTCCTACTGCAAATCCCAGATGCTGGAGGGGGTGTGATGCCATAGGAGACTTATTACACACTTGGTGGTAATATCCAGGGATTCCCCCACTTCCCCCTAACGCAATAGCTAAGTGTGAGTGGCAACTGGTTTTTGCAGTGTGCGGGGGCTGCAAAATTGAGACTAGCATTCATTTGGAAGAAAAAGGACCTACTTCCAGTTTCTCAGTGATATCAGTTAATTAGGTTCATGCTAGCACTCGAACGGCTAACTAGTAATAGGTCTTTCTGAATGAATGCGCTAACATGATTGTCTTCATGTGAAGAGGACGCCAGAACACCCTCGATGGTGATAGGCTAACAGGGAAGTAGTGTTGCAAAATTCAGACCAACTATATGTGACCATGGGTTGTTTTCTTGCTTTCTGGATGGGCGGGGGAAAGACTATTGTTGGGGATGGTTAGCTCGGATTAGGCTGTACATTTTCCTTTGAGTGATCCCTTCTGTGGTCAACACTAACAACGGAAATTGAACGCCTATATGTCCTTTGACATGGGATGACCTGGATGGGTAACTTACTGTGTTGAAAATTATTTGTAAAATAAATTTCAATAAACAGAGTTTAACAACAACAAAATGAGATGTATCTTCTGCTCTTTTTGAAGTTGGAGCAAGGTTGGGCAGTCTTGATAAGTAGAGGAACTTCATTTCAAATCCTGGGTAGATAGATGAAGAAGGCAATTTGCTTGCCCCCCACCCCCCTTTACACTTATTCGTCTCTAATTTGATGATGTCCTGGTAGCAGGTGTGCAAGGAGTCACCAGAGGTGGTGAGCTTGTCAGCCAGATAACATGGGTGGTACTTGTGGTGGATTGGTAGATCATGCATCTAAGTTTGAAGATGGTGCGGACCAATAGGATGAGCCAGTAGAATCCCATCACGGAGGAGGTGATGTGTATATTTCAAAAATGAGATACTAGTGCGACAATATGAATTATATTGAACTTGCAATAAAGTCAGTGAATTAGTTCTGAAATCCGCATGTGGATTCTGAAATTCTGGGGCATTTCAGAGACTGCCATTCCACCCACGTGTGGGATATTTAGTGTACAGTGACATACCCTTTGAAAGAGAGCCGATACCATGCAGTTTATTCAGCAGACCAGTGGTACCATGAAGGCAACTATTGGCTTTCTAACGCATGGCTTGATGAAGATTTCTACTCATCTCTGTCAGCATTCCTGCTAGAGGGAGTATCAAGTGCCAAGGGTAGGCTTTTACAGATTATTACTCTGTTCATTCAGGGTCGCAAATGTAGTTCAACCCTCTGTCTAGGATATGGTATAGCCTGAGACATTAACAATTCAGTCCTCCCCCGTTATGAGAGTGCCAAAGCATGCACTGCCTATAGTAATCCACGCATTAAGCAATCAAATTATAGATTACTTCCCCAACCTATTTACCTCTGAGATCAGTCAGTGTCAAAAAGGGTGCAAGATGTGGCTTTTAATTTAACTAAGCATTGGAAGTGTATAGTGCACATAGTACTGATGCGCATTCTTTTTGGCCCTAAAATAATTGCTTCGCTATGCCTTTATTTAGTGAAAGGTAAGTTGTGTGCATCTGGTGTGATAGGGTGAACATTGAAGACAGTAGGCTTCATGTGGTAAACTTGTGGATTTTCTCAATGTAACACTCTTGGGTTAATGTTTGTATTTTATTATAAATTCATTTGGTGATACTGTTTACGCCAAACCTCTGTACTATGTTTGCATGAACCCTTCATTGGAATTCTACTTCCAAATGTATACTAGGCAGTGCTCAAGGCAGAGTCTTCTCAAGTATTCAGAATGTTTTGTTTACTTAATTAACATGTCAGCTTAGTTCAAATGACAAACCGATGTCTACATAAACAGTGCTGTTTGAAGTGTCTTTTGGTTGGGAAAACAGTTTGGTGCAGAGTGGAGTAACTGGTATATGCAACTCTAATGCTGCAATTTCAGCGTTGTCCTTTTTCTTGGATTGGGGAATCCCTGATGCTACTTGTTGCTCTCACCTTTTTCTTTCTCCAGTTGGGAACAGGGGTGGCAGTAAAATCCCACACACTTATTGGTTCATGTCACTTTCTTGTTTTACCCTACACTTGCTCTTTGTTCTCCCCTCCTTCATTTACTATCCATTTCAGTTTCTGAATTTTTTCTTCATTTAAACATTCTGATCACACTATGTTCCTCCACACCTCTGTTTAAAATTCCCTTCCCACCTTTTCTACGCATGTAGTTCTTTTCCTCGCATCATGTCTCGGTTAATCTCCCACCTCTATCTCAGTTTAAGATTACATCCTGTCACCTTGACTTACCATCTGTTTACATTGTCACTTGCATCTCTTTTGCTTTTATAGGTTTTGCCTGCACAGCGCCTGCGCTGTGCTTGTGAAATCTATTGTTTTTTAATATGTATCTTAGAAGGGGCTCACATCCTGCCCCCTCACTTTCCTGGCTTTTCATTGGTTCCTGTGCTTGCCAATTACTTCTCCTCCATTTCTATTGGCTGAAGCATATTTCCCTGCATTTACCAATGCTTGTTCCCCATCTGCTTCTTTTATCAGTTTCCCGTAGCCAAAATACTGTTAGCATCTGCTTTCGTGGAACTTTTGTTTCACAAAGTTTTTCCGCTTTCTGCTTTTTTGGCTTGCATGATACTTTAAATTAAATTAGTAGATTTATATAGCCTTGTTTATCACCCAGAGAGATTAAGTGATTTGTCCAGAATCACAGGATGTTGCGCCGCTGAGACTCGAACTGGGATCCCCAGCTCGCAAGTCAGCAGCTCCGGCCACAGCGCCTCATCCTCTCAACTCCTGTGATACTGTCTGGGAGCTCTTTCCTTCGTCACTTCGTCCAGGGCGGTGATTGATAAAAACCACTTATTAGTCATCTCATAGGCAAAACCAATGCATTACCAATAGATCTGTGTCCTTCCTATCCCTTTCCGACACAAACCACATCATAATTTTCTCTAATCGAGTACCTTGAGTGATGTGTTGTATGCAAACTACTGATAAACCTGGTGAAAATTATGACCCTACCTACACCTCTTTGCACACATCTGCTCCACACACTGAGGGTGTATCCCATGAGACCACAACCATTGCCTCAAATTGAACAATCATTGGCTAAATATAAATCTAATTGTCTTGTGGGTGGTGAGCAAATTCACCAGTTGTGGGACCACATGTGGCCGGCTTTGTCGATCGCGCCGCATCTCTCTCGTGCAACACGCTGAATGCGTGCTAATTGTGTGCAGTGTCCGATTCACAAGTTGAGACAATCGGAGGCGAGAGTGTACCCATAATAGTGCCTCATTCTACCTCATGCAGCACTGCTGAACTTGCGCCTGTGTGTGTGACCGGAAGTGTCTGGTGCGACCTGAATCAATGTGCAGCAGGCTTTGCGCCTCATTTCCAGGGAGGTATGGAATTTGCAACTCTTCATTGTGTGGCCGGAATTATCTGATGTGACCCATATGAACACACACCAGGCATTGTGCCTCATTTTCAGGGAGGTACAGAATTTGCAACTCTGTATTGTGTGTGACCAGAACTGCCTGGTGCTGGTTGTATCTATGCACACTTGACATTGTGCCTCATTTCCGTGGAGGTGCGGAGGAGCGGATTTCTGTTAGGGTGCCTGGATTGCCTGGGTGCTACTTTAATCGACGTGTGACTGACGAGTGCCTTCTTGTTCCGAGAAGCTCACCTGCTTCATCCCCCATTCATCGATTGTTCCTTTTGTGCCCTCACTGGGGCAGAACAACTGCCCTCTCCTCACCCAGCACCGTCTACTTCGTATTGCCAGGTAGTATTGCCCGGATCAGGCCAGGGTGGTGAGAGTAATTGACTGGGTTGCGGAATGCTTCAGAAAGCGTGTCAAGAGACGGCGTGACCACCCCATGCTCCACAGAATTGGGCTGGTGCCGGAATGCCTATTATGGAATCCTTCTATCGCCCTCAGCCCGCTTCTGCCCCACATGCTGTGGGTGAACTTCCCGAGTGGTGGCCAAACTCCCGTTTGTCGACTGTCGCCTAATTAGCCCTGCTACCTACCCCCACCTTCTCTCCTGGGACCCTGACTAAGTGTGACTACGGGAGCGATCGGCTTAGTATCAGAGGAAGGGGTTTCTTAATTTCCGACCCGTGGGCGTAGGGTAACACTTGCACATTAACATTAACACCTTTCTGACATCATTGTGAACTGGGGTGCACCCTATAACTCTGTGGTATTGAATTATAATAATTGCCAAGGTGGGTATAGTTCAAATAGTATTGCGCACTGCATAAGGATGCTGGAGGTAAAGTAGGATCTTTCCCAAGTGTGCATATTACCAATGTCATTTTAACATGGTTGGACCAAGTACTGCTAGTGATATTACGATTTATGCCCACAAATACATGATGTTCATGTTGTGCTAATTAATGTGTGTGTTGAATACAAACTTTATTTACATACAGCACATGTGAAGTCTCTTTTGTGACTCTCAGTGTATTAGTTGTGTGAGAGCGCTGTGCCAATGCTTTAAAAATTGCCTCCGTGATAAGCCTGACTGCTCAGTGTCAAGCTACCCTAGGGTGAGTGCAGGTTATACAGTGAGTGTTATCACCCACCCCTACCAGGAGTGGTAGGTTCTGCCTGGCAGTAGCACAGCCTCAGCCAACCAGAAAGTAGCAGTTCCAACACAGACTGCCAGACTTCCAAGTATACCAACTCATCCAGAATGCACTCCGCTTATAATCTAGATCCCCAAGAGAAATGTCTGGAAATTGATGACTTCTCCTGCCTGTGAATGATGGGAAGCTGGCAAAAGTACAGCAGTTTCAGTCAAAGGGAACCCTCACAGGATGGAGTCACTGGATCAGGAGGAAATGGTCAAAATAGGATGGGGCAGGCGATGGTGTAAAGTGGTGAAGAACAAGAACCAAGACAATTCTCAAAGGGGAAACATAATAAGGCAGGAACTTTAACACAGTCAATAAAAGGTCTAATTACTTATTCAGTAAAAGGCAGCAATCGGTTTGGGAAACAGGAGAACTCTAGCAGGTCATATCACATGCTGAGGAAGTTGCTGAGATACTGAACCGGGAAGCACCCAGACTCCTAACTCCCCTAGCCAATCACAACAGTGCCTTAAAGCAGTGTTGTGATTTGTCTGAGCGCCGTGGTTCGGCGGTCAGCGCTCAGAGAGGGAGTGAAAGTCTGTGCATGTTACAACCTGGTGGGGAAGATGCGAAGTGTGCATGACGGTTTGGCCGGGCCAAGACGGCCGGGCAAACTGTCATGCGCACTTGAGTGTGTTCACCAGTCCTCCCCCTTACCCCGGTCTGGCAGCCCAGCCCCGCCCCAGAAAACGGAAAACTAAAATGATAATAACCTTGGTTATTATCATTTTAGTTTTCCTTTAACTACTGCTTGGAGGAGCCGCTGCTGCTGTAAGGCACAGGATACAGACCCGTAACTGCTGTTAATTTCCAACCTATATTTGAGTGCCTAGCATCAAGAAATAAAGAGCACAACTATATTTCTACTATATGAACCAAACATATATACACACTGACACTAATTAAAGTAAATCTGGAACTATGAACTAAAGAATGCATTTGAAAGATTAATTGTCTGGTGGTGTTTTTTTTGGCATACGAGCTGTGTTGTAAGTTATGCTTCATAAGTCCAGAATGTAAACGTAATTGGAACTAATGCGAGCATTTTTCGAAGGCTTTCTTTTGTATCATATCGAAATTGTATAATTTCTAATCATCACTTCATCATTTTTTGTAGGTTGACATTGCTTCAGGAATGTCTATCGAAGGAATGTGTTATGCACAGGTATGTAATCCTAAACCAATGTGGTATTTCATGCTCATGGAATCGTTTTTCTGCAGGTGCAACCTTACATCTGCACTCCACTGGATGGAAGGCAGCTGAACATGTGTCCATGAACGATGCTGCTAGCCTGAGTCCATGCAACTGATGCCTTTACTTCTGTACTGTTGAATAATTATGTCCACTCATATTTACTCTTATGCACGGACCAGGCAACTTGCTTTTAAACATATGGAGTACCCCCTAGATGAAAGCTAACATATAGCTCTGATGTTCCTTGAATGCTGAATGGGATTTCAGGAGCTTCCCTAGAGGGGCCCAATCATTCCTTGAGAACTGCAGCCAAGTAACATAGGCATCAAGTCCATTGGATCTTTCAAGTGCTAGGTCTATGTTCCATCTCCCGCTTCTTATCTAGCGCCTGGTGCATTCACTGACGTAGTTAAATAAATAGCGCCAACTGTAATTCCAGATGTTTGTAGCCAACACACAGATCCCTCTGCTTGTGGAACAGAAATATTTATGGGAGAGGGATTGCTATTTATGTGTTTATTTTGGCAAAATGGAGTCAATAATATTGTGCGGTTCTGAGGTAGGGGAGATTTTAGCCATTGTCTAGGACTCTGACCTAACCATCTGTCAAGCATCTATCCAGTTCAACTGCAGTGCTGGGCTGGGCGTTATTATTCTTATTATTCTTATAGAAACACACACACAAATGAAATGTTTAAAAATGAAAATCCCAGCGGTTAAAGTGACATTATAGTTAGGTGTAGGAATGAGGCACAACCTAACGTGAAACAAAAAACACTGAAATACGACAGTTCTAGTTTAGTGAACTAAATAGAACTTGCCCCTCCATGATGCACTGTTTATGACTTCATATATTATATCACATTTGACATGTTAAATGACACCAAACATAACATCTCAGTCATAGCCTTCGGCCAGAACACACATAGGACTCAGACTCATTGCTAGGCTCTGGACCCAACACTCCGTTTTGCTGATTCTGTGACCCTCGAAACCTGGTATTCACTTGAATGCATTTCAGTGAGGACGGTGACCCCGAGTCTTGTAATGGCCGTCGCAACATGTTGTCCATGTTGTTGCTGGCCAATCAAGAGGAGCTCCATTAAGGTTCACCCACATGCCCCTGGGGGTTAGGGTGTGCTCACCTTGTCCTCTTGTATGTTTTATTCATTCAGTTTTAGGACACAGGAACAATGTCTCAGAGTCCTGTAATGGCTGCCACTACATATTGGTCATGTTGTGGGCAGTCAGTCAGGATTGACCACAACCTTCAGCCAATCAGAGCTTCGTTTGATATTAATAGTCCCCTTCATGACCACCAGATCATCTCTTTGAATTTCTTTTTTTTAAAAGGGCGATTTTACACAAAATTACAAAACGTACACTTTGAGTACAGTTCTAACTTTTTGCCAGATTTGATATTCTGTTCAGCTGTTTTTTTCTGTATCCGTGATTGAAGTTTGCTATAGGAATTAACAAGGGAAATCAGTGCGTTAGGACCCCCCTATTTAGGTTTCACCTGTACAGCGGTTGCGCTGAGCTTGCAAAGTCTTTGAATTTTTTTTTTATTCTCTTTTTTTATTAAACAGTTGCGATGGTACAGTGAGTAATCACAAAGCCACATTGTGATAGTAAATAAAGAACAGGCACATGGATACATTCACAGATCAAGTCAGTATACAATACATCGTTAAACGATGGGAAGGTCAATATCCAGATCATTTTTCTGCAGTTAAACCGAAGGGAGAGATGCATATGTCACCCACTTTGCTCACTTGTGATCCCATTTCGAAGGACAACCTCTATGTTTGAAAACATCCTTCCGCGCTATCGTGGCATTGTCCAAATCTTTAGCCCACTTTGTGTATAAAGGTAAATCTCCGGTCCTCCACCCCTGAGCTATGTTTCTTTTAGCAAGGACAAACCCGAGGGACACCCATGTATGCTCTGTTTGAGTGAGGTCCGTGGCCTCCCACACATTCAATAGACACAACCGTGGGGAGTGAACAATACTCTTCCCACTCACCCTCGCCAAAATAGAGACAATTTTCCCCCAATAAGGCTGAAGCTTTGGACACTCCCAGATTGTATGGAAGAAGGAAGTCTTTTGTATTTTCAAAAAAAATCTTAAAAAGGGCTTACAGCCCACCTTTACTTTACATTTGTTTGTATACTTGGCACTCTGTTTTCCTTGCTTGATGTTCGTTGAAGTATGCTATTTCCTGTTCCGTTCGTCTTTTTTTGTGTGTTTTCTTATCAGTGGAGCTTGGACCAAGTGCTTGCTTTGAACTTTTCCTCCTCCTTTTATAGCACAACTTTTTTCTTTGTGATTAAGTGTGTTTGATACTGCTGGGATGTGGTTGTTATTTGTTGAGAACAGAATTCATAACTTGAACAACAGCCACGTATCCCACAGCTCATACACCAAATGATCATGACCTTACAATGAAGGCGACTGATGCAATTACAAACCTCAGAAGTAATCTTCCTGATGAAATTACATACCACATTACTTTTGACAAATGAAAGAGACCATTAGGACGGTACTATAATTTGTTGGTTTGAGTATGTGTTTTCATGTAATTATATAGCGCTTTTAGGTATTGTCTTTCCTACAACTATTAACCTCTAACTAACTAAACATCTTAAACAACCTTTAACTTCCTGGCTCCTCCAGCTGTGAACTTGCCTACCCTTTCAGCCTGAATTGCAGCTCTCAACAACAATAAACTTCGGTAAACCATGGCAAATCCTTGCAGAAAAAAGGGGGAGGGCCACCGCTGCAACTTTTTCTGCACGACCCCCCACCTTGGGATGCTTGACTAACTTCAACTGCAACAAGTACAACTCCCTGTCCATGAAAGACCAGTGTACTTATTCCCCACGGAATATTCCAGGTCATAATAATGCCGATCCGAATGCTCCACTCCAGCCAAACCAACATCCTTACTAAATTAGCGCATCTCTTTGTAGAGCTTTCGCCAAGCCCTATTGCTGCCGGCCTAAGGGCCCCACGCCAGACCCTCCTGGGTACAAACTGTGTCCATAACACATGGCATCCAGCCCACTGCCTCAGAAATCTCCTTTAAGTCCCACTTCATTGACTTTATCAATGCCAAACCTTTCTCCACTACCAAATCATTTTCTCCTAAGTGTAACAACAAGCTAGCAGGACACTTGCCTCCTACTAACAGCCAATTCAGACATGGAAGAAAGCTCCCTCCGCCACATGCCCGATTTCCCATGCCAACTAACCGAATACATGTCTGCATCAAAACCCAAATTTGACCCATGACTGCTGTTCCTCGCATGTCTCTTGGCCCACTTTATGAAAGAATGGCCCAACATCCAGATATTAAAACAGATGACTTTTTAACCGGGAACTGAACCTGCAAAAACATATGCAAGAGTTGACAACCAGCAGAATTACTCAAAATACCCCTTTCCCTTCTAACATAGCACAGCAAAAAGTTTGAAGACCACCTTCCCAGACCCATAATCCTTTCCTGACTCTAACCCCACCTACCCGCTTCTGTTGCCATGCCTGTGTGGAAGGAATGTGTCCCAAAAACTTGAGCATCCCGGCCCATTATTGCTGAAAGCTGGAACACTGACACTGGCTTCACATCCCCACGTTGAAAGACTCTGTCCCCCCCCTAACCCCCAGGCACATTCTGAAACCTAAGAACTGACTCCCAACGGACCAGGCAAAGCTTATTCACATGGTAAACCCGGCGCAATATGCTCCTGCCCTCTCGGATCCATCTTGGTCCTGTAAAGCCACACCTGTAGGCCTTCCTCACAGCGCAAAACTTCCTCCCAGAGGACCCCCGACTCCCCCTACACCCTAAAAGCTCAGATACCCACAACACACCGAAGAACATCCAGGTCATCAATGATGACAATAACACAGCCTCCCCCCTCTCCTAGGCAAACACTGGCCAGATCCCTAATCACCTCACACAATATGCCCAGAGTCAACGTCCTACTCTTTGGACCAAACCGTCCAGCTTCCCTAGCCCAACTTTCCAGAATGCACCTCCCTAGCTCACTGGCCGAAGGGGCATAACCCCACCAAAGTTTCCCCATGAAGGATAGACCCTTTAATATCTCCCAAATGGTAACCCAGGACTGGCCTTTTTCTATAAGTGACATGATAAATTACACCAAATCATCAGTCTGAGTTCCCCTCCTTCCTTTTCTGTGCCCCTTCTGCTAAGAATTCTGACCACGCCTATGCATAAGCACTACAAATGGAAGCATCCCGTCTTCTATTGTCCAAATGTCCGGACACATCTGGATCCTGACTGTGTTCTCCTCCGTGGCCTGCCCATGGAATCTTTCCCTTTGTGAATGAGACAAAGGATCAGCAGTGTCATTGTTCACACCTAGCACGTGTCTGACCCTAAAAACAATGTCCAGTTTCAGGTATCTCCACACAAAGACCAACTTCAAAACTTTTGCATTCCTGGCAGACTGCCTGTTGACCTGACCACTTGTACCACATATCAATCTCAAAGAAACATTTCTTATGTGACAACTGGTCTCCCCATATTGTCACTGCTGCCACCAAGAGAAAGAATTCACAAAATCTAATGCTGCAGTCACCCCACTTTGATTCAATGGCCATTACTCTGTGCACCATTGACCCTCCAAAACAGCCCAAAGTCAAAACCTCCTGCTGCACCTGAAAATATCTGTGCATACCAGTCTACTTCCGTCAAGGCAGTCAATGGACTCCCATTAAAGGATTGGACAAAGACTCGTCAAATCCTTGGGTCCTCTTTGCCACCTGCTGACAGCCTCACATGATGATGTGGTAAAGGCAGTCCCAACAGTAACAGAGCCAACCTCCTACAAAATGCCCTCCCAGCTCTGCCCACCCAGCATAAAAAATTCAAATGCCCCAGGAGCACCTGACCTTGGCTTTTACAAGCATAGCATCTAACAGCCGCTGCATGGTCAGTTTTTTTTATCCTCTGGCACTCTGGCATTCACAGCCCTGAATCGATCCCAATGCAAAGAAAAGATATCACCGTACTGGGTCCCACTATCTTTCCTGGTGCCAGCGGCACCCAATGTCCCCCCAGGAGCGCCTGGAAACTTGCCAGCTAATGCTGGAAGTTTACGGAACTGGGGTTCCCCACAAAAAAGAAGTCATCCAAGTAAAGCGTAATATACTCTTCCCTGTATGCCACGTGAAGAAGAGCCGTTGTAAGAATGTGCGGAAGCACTCAAAGAGAGCACACAAAATGAATCAGCCCATGGGGAGCACCGTATCCACAAACCATTTTCCTTCAAACTGCATTCCCAAAAGCTGAAAGTTGGCAGTGTGTCTAGAAGCAAACGGAGAGGTGACTTAATGCCGCTCTCAGTCATTAGCCCTGTCCCACTCTTTCCACCAAGAATAAGGCCACATCACCTGAGGACATTGCTTTTCTAGTATAAAATTATTAACTGATTGGCCATTCGGCCATGATAGGTGTTGCATTAAGAGGAACTGACCGGGTTTCTTTTTGGGTACCACTCCTATAGGGGACACAATTAGGTCGTCCATTGGTCAATCGTCAAAGGGGCCTGCCATCCTGCATTTCTGAATCTCTTTGACCAATTTGTCCCGCACCACTTGTCTGTTCGTGCTGGCTGCTTTCAAGTTAGCCACCCAGCGCCGCACCCTCGGACCCTCATAATCCAGCCTGAACCCCAAGTAAATCCTTGTAACAATAGCCTGGCGTCATCCTTCCAGTCGTATTTGGAAAGGCAAAATTCTAACCTGCACAACTTAATCGGCGTATGAGCCTTTGCCAGCAGATCCCAGTCCACCCTTCCCTGTCCTGTAAACCCTTCGCCTTACTTTGATGTTTTGCCCCTATGGTTCCCTGTTTCCTATGTCCTGCCTGGTAGCCTGCTTGAACTCCATCCCTGAAGCAATTGACAAAGGCTTGTCTTCCAAATGCACTTGGAACATTCATGCCAGAATTTACAATATTCTCCAGTGCAGAGACCTATGTTGAGATCCCAGCCTTGTCCTTTTCCGGACACCCGCACCCCTCCCTGGGTGGAGCAACACTGAAAGGGCTGATGGACTATTGGCAAACTGTTGGCCATAAAAATCATTTTACCAAATTTTGTGGGACCCATAGTGTGCTTCCATAAGTCAGTTTCAAAATCACCTCATTGTGCCTCTGGGTCCATGGCCATACAGGCCCAAAATTATTAACCATATTGCACCCATGTGTAACCTCTGTAATTTATTTGGATTTAGTCCATATACTTAAATAGTGTGATCAACCTCTACAAGTACTTCTCATAGTACACACTAGCATAAATAAATATTGTCATCCAATTCGTTATGGTCACCGGCACCTTTGGCCACTTGTACAGCTCCAATTTCTCCTCTTTTGAATCCTCTGTTATATCCTGTATTTGATATAATTGCATTCTCTCCCTAGTTGCCATGATACCTCCTGCTCAGCCTCTGTGTGTGATATTGTGTGCGATATCATGGTAGGTTTATGTATGCCTGACAGATCAGTTAGAGAGAGCAGGCTGAGCAGCAGGAAGCTACTCCTGGTTGGACATTGAAATAGCATTTACATGACATCTGTAACCTGTAACACAGACTATTATCTTCGAATAAATGTCATCATAAAACCTACGTGGCCTGCCTATAGAGGATCATTCTTTGATTCCACCACCCTCCTTGGCCCTTAGTTCCCTATGTAAGAGTTTGAGCATCTTACCATACTCCCCCTTCTATATCCTCTCCTTAGTGGCCAGCATGAGGTGAGCCCCCAATGGTTTAGACATCACCATATAAGGCAGCTTTTTGATTTTCAACTCTTTGCTCTCCAGCTTGTCTGTTTTCCCTGGCCACTCTGTCTTCTCGTCCCGGTTCTCACCTCCACCGTCCATATTTGCAATCTTCCCTGAAACTGTAGTTGCAGACCCAGGCTGTACCTTGTCCGATCCAGTTTTTCCTGTTCCCCTCAGAACCTCCTGTTTGTGTTCCCCTTGTCTCGGCACCAGTGCCACTCCTAGGTTAAGCTCTTCGGTACTGAAACCAGTATCCCTTCCTTAAAGATCTTTCCATTGGCAGGCCTCCCCGCTCACCTAAGGCTTCCTTGCCTCCACCCCAACGGATACTATTTTGGTGGTGTTCGCCCCGCCCCATGCTACCCAACATGGCACCAAGGTTGGTGCTTGCTTGGGGCGCCTCCGCCATCCTTTCTTGCCGCAAGGTGCCACCACATCCGCCTTGAAAGTGCAGAGAAATTGTATCCTGCGAGGAACAGCCAGATTGATAAGTGGCACCCCCCCGCCCAAGATTTCTTGCCACCCTCAACTTCACAATCCGGCTTTCATCCTCGTCCCTCACTTCCCTCTACAGTGTCTTTTTCAACCACTCGCTGGGCATCCTTATTCGCCCACTACTGTGTGCGTATATCATGCTGCACCAACACATCATGAACCAACTTGGGCTGGGGGGCCATACCCTGCCGTCCCAACCTCTCCAATGATGCAGGAAGACTCATTCAATTTGCCGGTCCGCTGGCTTTTAGTGTCGGTTGCACTAAACCCATCCCACATTTTGCATTGCCGAGGCCACAGCAGACCACCTTGTGGGTGGTGGTCTTGTCGTCCACTGTCGCTGTCCAGCTGGCTGCACGAGGCCGAGCCTTTACTCCCCCACAGGGTCAGCAAGCCACAATAGGCTCTTCTGAGTCTGCTAACCCAGCTTCATCATCATCCTGTGGAAAAGAAAACAGGCCTGGTGTGCTAATTTAATCCCTATTCTGAAAAACCTGTGACTCTGCCATCTCATGCAAACTAACTTCGACCGCTCGTGACTCCATAAATGCTGGCCGTGGAGTAACCTATAATCTAAAACTACTAACGCACTGTGTCCTGATTAGGGGAACACCAGCCCTCACTCCCACTGCCACTCCCTTCCCTGATTTTATCATACACCCTCAAAGGGGGCCTCCCCTGAGCTGACCGCCATGCACCACTTCTTGGCATCAAGGCGTCTTCCAGTCCCCTGTCCTGATCCCCCTCATCGCTGCACTCTAACCCAGGTGCCAACACTGCAGGATTTGACCCACCACCGAAACTCTAGCACACAGCCTCATCGAGCTCCTCCGAATTGTAATTAGCACCAGCCAATGAATGTCCTCCCTCCTGTCTGTCCCTTCTCTCCTGCTCTTCACATGCCCACAGGCTTTGACCTCGGTGGGCATTCTCTCCAGTCAGCTACCACTATCTCAATTAATGGGATTCCAGAATTCCCTCTGATTCACGCTGAGTCCTGCCCCCCACTCCAAATGCAGCCCCCTTGTACTGAAATTACTACCTTCCACAAGTCTGTCTGGGAGAACAAATTTGCGGTGCTCAGGCATATCCTCATGCATGAGAGCAGCTTCAGGATTCAGAGAGCAGCTTCAGGATTGGCCACAGGGCAGTCTGGGAGCCTTTGCCTGCTAGAAGAGGAGCAGGCAAGTTTTTTGTTATTTCATAATTTTTTTATTTTGCCGTCCCACGACCCCTATGCACTTCCCTAAACCCCCCCGCCCCCACACCGTCTCTCCCGCCACTCGTCCATAATATCGGCTGCTACTGACATTAATTCAACCAAGCAAAAGGTTCCAATATAGTTAACTGGAGAGCTACTGATAGGTAGCTGGAGAGCTACTAGTAGCTCACGAGCAACTTGTTGGAGAAGCCTGCTTTAAAGTCTTCATATGGAAGCCATACAATGAATGGTTGTCCAGCACTGTGCAACAGATGACCACGCCAGAGCAGCTCTCTTTTCCGTTTTGTGGTCATTTCACCGCAGGGCACACTCTTGGCGCTGGTGTTTGAGTTGTGGCGATTGTCGTTTTTTTTTTCTTGCTGGGGTTGCCAACCATGCTGCTGCCCTTCCTACCCTGTCCACTGGCATTTCGCCACCTCCTGCACAGCAGCGCTGTTTAAACAGTTGCTGCTGTGAAGGAGCCAGAATGTTGGATGGCAAAATAAACCCGCCACAAAGTCCGCCTACCCTCTTTTCTAATTCTCCGCAGGCGTCACAGTTTGCAAAAGGGGCAGTTTCTTTTGTGCTGCACTCTTACTCACTTTCCAAGGTCACATTTGTCATTAACAATAGTAGTCTCAGGAGTGGTGGAAGGCACAAAGCCTGTGTTAGTTATTTGTGCATAAAAGCCCCATCACTCTGGCTGTGCACTGGTCTGGCACATCAGGACCCAGCAGCCAGGGGAAGACCTCCAGAAAGGGGTGCATAAGAAAGTTATTTCATGTGTACAACCGCAGCAGAAATTGAAATAATTAATTGAAGCTGCAGCATTATCTGTATTGTCCCAGGAATGTCTTTTTTTGTCATGCTTGCATGCAATTAATGATTTGTAAGTTACATTTTGATTTCCCCCACAAAATAGTAACACCTTATTTTTTGTCTCCACATAACACAGGTCATTCCTACCAAGGACCGTATCGAAGGAATGGCTGCTTTTTCCGAGAAACGACTTCCGCATTTCACGGGAGAGTAAGGGCATGAAGCCTGGCTGAGACGACCTACAGATGCTCTCGCAAATCAGTCAACTACACAACTTTTATAGTCTAACATTCTTAACTTAAAGCACAGTGTATATTTTAGAATACACAAAATAACCATGCACTACAGTAGTGGTATTTCCATAAACAAAAAAGCTTGCCTAGCTCCTAATACTGTAAAGTGCTTAAACACAGTATAATAAATATAACTCAAGGTTTGGCAACTGATTTGCAGCCTGACAAACCAAATGTAAATGTTTACAAATGCTTCTGAACATTTTGAACAGTTTGTACAGAGATACCAAATACAATGTGTCCTACTTCTCTTAAAAATACTTTGGTGTACGTTTTCCATCTTCAGCTAGCTAAAACATGGTTAATTTAACTTGGAAAATAAAATTCTCTTTTTTTGAGAGCTGTGATGTGTCAGCAGTTAGAAGTTGGGGTTTTAAACTCCTGTACACTCTGAAGGCTTGTTAGGGAAGCCATACACGACATGGTTGTTCAGCCCTGTGCATCTGGTGACTAGTCAGAGGAGATCTCTTTTCCAGTTCTCTGCAGATGTGCAAACCACAAAACTTGCAGTTTATTTTGAACTTCTCGCTTACTCACAGTGTTTAATTTGGTGGTGGTTTTTTGGGGGACACTCATTTTTCCTCATTAGACATTGACCGCGAGAAAGGGAGGGAAAAACACAAAGAAGAAAGTAGGAAGAGAATGATGAAAAAACCTTTGTAAATGGAGAAAGCAAGAACCTTCAGGATAGACAAAGTGTGTGACGGGGGTGTCTGCTAGTCAATGTTACACCATGAGATTGATTCAAGACTATGCAGCCTTGGTATTCGGTGTGCCGATGTTTAAAAGCACCTGTCGCGGGCTTCTGCGTAGAGCATTGGGCACTCTTTCTATTACAAACTAATCACTGCTTCTATAAAGTAACAGATGTGGTCTTAGTAATGGTGGAAAGCTCAAAACCTGTGTCAAGTCAGAGGTATTTAGTGTATAACCGGGCCTATCAATCCACGCCTGCGTGCAGCTTGTCCTGAGGGCTAGTGGAAGAGCTCCAGCAATGCCGTGCATAAGATTTTTCATGTCTACACCTGCAGCAGAAATAATTAATAGACCACTGGCATGATGCCTGATGCTTGGGCCCTCAAGGGTCGGCTCAGTATTCTTGGGCACACAAGTCCTGTAAATGCAGCAACTTTGCGGACCTGCTTCCAAGCTGCAGTGTGAAATCTGGCTCGATCCGGTCCATCTTCTTTTTTGGATCTACCCTGTGTGAGTTGAGGCTTGTGTATCATTTGGGACACGGACTGAGATGCCAAATACAGGAGCAGCCTGGCCTGAAATATAAAGGATTCAGGGTTTGAAACAGAACAGGGACATATGGAAATCCTTTCATGATGGAACATATATTCACCAGATTTGCATTATGACATGTTGGTTATGCATAATATGAATGCCCTGAAGAAGTTCACAGTGGTGAACATAACGCGATGGCTCTGTTTTTGGCTGTAACGTTTCAACATCTATGATTACCATACAAGCAAAATAAAGAAGATATGGAACATTCTACATTTTGATTTGGACTCTTTTGCATGGTGGTTAGTTGTTTGTGCACCACTCCGGTAGAGGTGGAGGGGTTGGGATTATATTTAAGGAGGCATGGAATCTTTCCCCTATAGATATTGATGAGCTTGAAGGGGTTGAGTTATTGGGCTTTGCTCTAAAAGATCAAGGGAACCAGGTGTTGACTGTTATTATTTGCTATAGGCCCCCAGGGACGGCCAACCTCCTTCAATAGAAAAACTTGATTGATGTCTTTAGTAATATGGCTCTTTCACACGCCAGTCTACCTATATTAGGGGATTTTAACTTGTGGGCCAATGGGAGCATGGAACCCGGGTATAATACTCTCCTACAATCCTGTATGGATTTGCATCTTCTTCAATGGCTGGTAGAACCTACACATACGGGGGGACATATTCTGGACCTTATTTTCGCTCTATGGAAGTGGTGAATATTTTGCCGGTTGGTTGGCCCTATCATCATTTAATTCAATTTGATGTGTTTAACATAAGGCAGAACAGCCCTGCTATGAAGGAAACTACATGTCTTCTTAGTAGGGACTGGAAAGGTCTCCTGAGGAAAGCTAGTGTTGGCCCATTATTCCATCTGGAAGAATCTTTTGACCCTGGGATACAGGTGGAGGATAATTACGCCACCTTTTGTCCATATATAAATGATCAACTTGACCAGCTTGTTCCACGAGAGCAGGTTAAAAAAGTCGGCAAATCCTCCGCTCCTTGGTACAATGCTGAACTGCAAAAGTAAAAACTTGGCTGCAGACAAGCAGAACAGCGGTGGAGGAGGCGGTACTCTGATATAGACAAAGCCGATTGGAAGGAGAAAATCCTCTGCTACAAGAAAAATGTTGCTTCTGCTGAAGCTGAATTTTTTGCAGATGTAACCCTGAAGGCTCCCAATAGCACCAAAAGCGTTTTCAAAATAATGAACGATATCGCCAGCCCCGCTTGCACAACAACTAAGATTCTCCCTACGCCGGTACTTTGTGACAGTTTGGCTACCTTTTTTGAAGATAAGGTCTGCAAAATCAATGGAGGGTTGGAAGGGGATAGCATAGTTGTTGGGGCTAGTGGTCCCCCACAGGATAGGAAGGAGGACTGGAAGGGGTTGAGTAAAGCTTCGGATCAGAGGCCTCTCCTGGATCATTTTGATATTCCCTTGTTGGAGGATTTTAATCAGATAGCTCTAGGGATCTCCTCCAGTTCATCACTGGGCCCTCTTCCCTATAAGATCTGGAAAGCGCTAGGCTCTGAGCTGTTCCCTCTGCTAAGACAGCTCCGTGATCAATCCCTGGGTAGTGGGATGGTCCGCTCCTGCTGGAAGCAAGCAGTAGTAACCCCCTTATTAAAAAAAACGTTGCTTGACCCAGCCTGTCTTAAAAATTACAGGCCTATCTCACTCCTTCCACACCCGGTGAAGATCATTGAGAGCCTTGTAAGCAGGGCACTCTCCCAGTTTCTGGAGGTAAATAATGTACTGGATGACGTGAAATTCGGCTTCTGCCCAGGACTTGGGACAGACTGCCTTGCTGACTCTGTTGGACGATCTTCATCTGCGTGCGGACAAGGGTCATTCTGCTATACTGATACTGTTGGACCTGTCCGCCGCATTCGACACAGTCAATCACAAGGTTCTCCTAGAACGATTGGAAGTAGTGGGCCTGGCTCAGAAGTGGCTTCATTCCGATCTGTCTGACAGATGTCAGGCTGTGGCCCTCCCCCTTTTCAGTCTAAGTTCACCAAGATTCATCATGGAGTACCGCAGGGCTCTGCGATCACCCCTACTTAATTGAATGCCTATATGCGCCCCTTGGTGGATGTTATTAAATCTCACGGCATACGCCTAGTAAATTATGCGGATGACACCCAGCTTATTCTCTCCTTGGAGGGGGAACAGTCATCCACTGTGGACAACTTTCATGCCTGTATGCAAAGCGTGGTATACTGGCTTAGAAACAACTCCCTGCACTTTAACGCAGATAAAACAGAGCTCCTTTATATTGCAGGTGGGAGAGTGTTATATCCTCTCCCAGCTGACTTTTGGCCTATTCCTGCGGATCCACCGCTGGCACCTTCTAAGTCGGTTTGCAATTTGGGAATCTGTTTTAATGAGAAGCTGACTTGGGAAAATCAAGTCAATAAGACAGTTGGGAGCTGTTTTTCTCTTATCAGGGCCCTTAAGAAAATTCTCCCTATGCTCTCCATACACTGGTAGTAAGGAGTGTCATCATGGGCAGGTTAGATTACTGCAATGCCTTGCTGCTGGAGTCCCCAAAATATTTAATTGGGAGACTGCAGGGAATCCAGAATGCAGCGGCCAAGCTGGCCTTGATGAGACATTGTCAGTCCTCCTTCTCCCAGGCCCTTGTGGACCTTCATTGGCTCCCAAATCTGCAGAGGGTTCACTTCAAATCCCTCTGTGTTGTGTTCAAGGCACTGCACAGTCTAGGGCCAATACCGTTGCAGAATAAATTCAGCTGGTATGCTCCCACTCACTGTCATAAGTCCTCCTCAACTAACTGGGTGAAAGCACCTATGGTCAGAAGAGCTAAACTGGGGGGGCAAGATTTTAGTGTTGCTTCTGCAAGGCTCTAGAATAGCCTACCCACGGAGTTGCGGCAGCTGAAAGATCTTCTGCCGTTCAGAAAGAAAATAAAAACTTGGCTCTTTCCAAGAGTATAATGCCATTTCCGCCCTTTGCCACAGGCTTTTTTCCGTCTCTGAGCGCCAGGATACCCGGCAGGTTGCAGTGCGCTCTACAAATATTCTTTACATTACATTACATTGTGTTTTTCCATCCTGGAGCCATGTTGGGTACACATTAGTTATATTGTGACAACATGACTCTGACTACCTCTAAATATTGTGCATCTCGGTAGGAGCTGATGATGCTTAATGTGGTGACATTGGCATTTGACCCATAGAAACAGCATGAGAAAGTCACTAGTTGTCACTAGAAGAAAGCCTGATGGATGAGGTCAGAGGTAAAAGTAAAAATATTGATTAAAATATTTTGGGGGCAAAAACAAGTTGTGATTTAAGACCAAAGTAACAACCATTGGCATGGTTGATAGGATTTGCTTTGAACCCACTCCCCCCTCAAGCAAAATGGCTGCTGGTGCAACACGGCTCATTGTGAATAAATTCATTTGCATGAATACAGCCCATGTGTCTTTACGCACCAGTGCAGTTTTTTTTACTTCTATACTTTACTTTCCTAATCTGGCCAATGTCCCAAATTAGTGGGAGCTGTAAAAAAGACAAGAGTGGCCAGTAGCAATTAGCAATTGCCAGCCCCTTTGTGGGGTTGAGAGAGGGATAACGTTAAATACAAGCAGTAGAACATTTAATATGTCTGGCTTTAATGAGTTATAACATTCACAAAATGCATGAACTAATTAAATTTGCATTCTTTAGCTTATTACATCCAGATCTATTGGTTTTGCAGATGCTTGCTTGTAAAATAGGCACACTAAGGTAGCAGGAGTGCAAGCTTCCTTCACTGAAAACAGACGCACATCAGCAGCATCCACCTCCCTCGTGCACAGAATAGGCACAGACAGCACTTCTGTAAGGTTCCATCAACAACAGCATTAGAAACTTACCTAACAAAACATACAGGGCAGTCAGCATTAGTGCACGTTTCACTCACAGTGAGCTGAAGCAGTGCACGTTTTCCTTACATAAGTGCAAGCCTCACTCACACACAGAATATGCATAGGGACAGACTGGGCAATGCAGGCTCTCGCTACACTGCCCGGGTTCTGCAAAAGGGAGGTCGACATGCAAGCTCTCCCCGCAGAGTACAAATACCTGACCCGACAGAGCAGTAGAGATGCAAACTGAATTTACAGCCGACCGAGGACTCTTCACCCACAAAGCAGATAACTGAATTCTTCAACACGAACACAAATGTATGTCTGCCCTTAGAACATATCAATGAACTGTGTAAATGCAAACAGGGGCAAAAGTCCAAAGGTATAGAAAGGTTTTACGTTTTAGCTCATGGATTACAGTGCACAGCAGACATCTCTTGTAAACAGTAGGTCATTCACCCTGCTCCCCCCGCCCAGAAAAGACGTAGCTTGCAACCTCTCACCCATGGCCTTCAGTGCGGCCAGTGAAGACGAACTACAGCGAGGGAGGGAGTGAGACCTTCCAGAACTGTAAAACTATGAACTTCAGGCACCTGCAGCTGCTCGCGGACACTGACCCCTCACTTCCCCCATCTCCCAGGGTGTGGGAGAGCAGGCCCTGAGGTCTGACGCACGCAATAGAAACCAGACCACACCCTCCTCTCCAGCGAAACAGAGAGAGGACAACTGCTGGAGTGTGGCATCCATTGAGGGAGCGCCATTGAAGAAAGCAGTCAGTCAAATATGGGGCAGCCATTCGAGATGACCTATGGAAATGTAGATTATTATTTTTGTATTATTATTTATTAACAAACCCCGGAGGACTGCTAACCGTGAAAGCGGAAACACCCCCTGATGACTGCCCAGTGGAGAGAGTGAACACCACTGAGGACTAGTAGCAGCCCATAAGGGATGGAAGGAGTGCCATGCTGACTTAGGGAGAGAAAGAGAGCTTTTAGTGACTATTGATGCTAAGGTGGGGTTCGGGAAAGCCATCTTGGGGAGAGAGAGGAAGTGTCGCCTCAAAAATAACTTCCCCAAGTAAGCATCTGAGTGGACTCACTCTGAGGGGACCAGCCAAAGTAAACAAATAAATACATTGGAGGACTAACCACCCATGAAAAATGGAGGACAAGAAAGACAGAGTGATTCAGTGATAGACAGGAGAAGGAGGAGAGCAGAGATACAGACAGAATGAGGGTGAAACAGAGGGAGGAAGATGGAAGGGGGAATATAGTGGGCGAGAAATGGACAGACAGCTAACAAAAGCAGAGATAAGGAAAGGTTCTTAAAGAGGATGCCACGAATAGGGAAGCATAATGGAAAGCAAGAGCAGAAGAAATAGAAAGAGGTACCAGGAGGGGGAGGTTCGAAAAAATGTCTGAGAACCGACATGGGTAGATATTATTCTTTTTAAGTACAGTTGGGGAAATATATTCCTTATGTAGTATGGTATAAAGACCTATTATCTCTAAGGATAAAATCTCATATTGGGATCCTTTTCTTTTTTTTCTAGCACTGTCTTTTTGACATTTCTCTTTTCCTCTCAATCTTTGTCTCTTTCCAAGCCGTGATTTTTTATAGACTTTTATAGATTTTTTAATCATGCCTAATTTTTATCTTCATTTTCCTTTGCTCTGCAGCCGTCTCCCTATTTTGGCTATTTTCACTTTCTAACCTTGGTTTCTTGTTGTTTCCCCTTCTAATTGTTGCATACTTTTTGTCTCTTGTTTAAGTTGTGCTTATCTCTTATACACACGTCAGCGCGCAACCCCATGTGAAATTATCAAGTATATTGGCGTGCCAACAGCTAGAACCGGGATCTGTGTAGTCCCAATACAGACTTTGGTGCTCCCTGATTGGACACGTCTCTAATACTTCACAACCAATTCAATATTTGAACATTCTCAATATGAATGACAGACACCAGGTCAAGTTTAGTAAGTTTATATAAGAAATTAACTGGAAAAATCCAGGAAATATACCATCATAAGGTTTAGTAGCAAGGCATACAAATCATTAATACAAAGAACTTAATGAAGATCTATATGAGGTCTGGCATAGATTCACCTTCTAGAGGTTCAGGGGTAGAGTGAGAAGTACATCCCTTTGTAGGACTTTAGACAATGGATTTCATACCATTCTACACAACTACACAGTTCTCAGAGTTTGCACCAATGAGGGACAAGCAAGAAGAAACATTTCACTACAGAACACACTCAAGGATTCTCTCACAGTAATAGAACATTGAGTTTAGTCGTTCTCACATTTTATTCAAGCATGCAGATAGATACATTGTACAACATTAGCCTGGGAGAGCTGGGATGTCCTAGGTTAAGAATGGTGTGGGAGACGTCTCTGGTAATGCCCTCAGTTTATTTGTGTGAAGCTCGAAATTCTTTATTTAGAGCAGGGAATCAACAATAATAATCGTCACGAGGTGTATTATGGCAGTGGTTCAAGATGGAGGACAGTGTAAACTCAGCCTTATGTTAGCACAAGCTATTTTTCTAATGCAATTAAGGAAAAGCAGGTCTCCCAACCCCACTCGATGATTTCTGAATCATCGTTCTATCACTTTACTACATTACATCATTCATCAACTTTGGGTTCTTCTTCTTAGATTATTCCAGATCCTTCAGAGCATCATAGAAATCACTTTGCATCTCTTCAACTTTTACATTGTCTTTTTCTTTTTCTTCCTCTCATTGCTGGCAGCTTCTTGAGCCTTGAATCCATTTTAATGCTAGATAATATTCTTTGCAAACAGTTAGGAAAATAATCACCCGTACAAAACTAATTACTGTAACCAAAACAGTAGTTAAAAACAGTTTTAAAGTGCCTCCACCTATCCCACCAAGCCATTCCCCTATATTAGCAACACCGCTCCCAATGGACTCCAACACGGAACCTGTTCCTTCCCATGCCCCTGAATCTTCCTGCTCAGTTAGTTCATGAGTTATGTTTGTAATGTTCGTAATGTAGCTGTCAAGCTGCTAATCCATGCATGATTTGTACAAGCAGCATTACCGAGCATGAATGACTATGCAAACTCCACTTTTCTTTGCGAGGAGCAAGTCCAGCGCAAGGCAATTTTGCATAATCATAGCTGTCATAGCAACAATATATTTATAACGGTTAAGGCTCCTTCGGTGTAAGTAGCAAGCAGATCTACCAAGGTTAATAGCATTCTAAACTTAACATCATTGAATGCAATTCCTATTGGAGGTATAAGTGCTCCAAATATGTCACTAAGGATTTGCTTAAGACTACGCTTATTTCACTTTATATAACGCTCAAGACAAAAATCTAGTTAATTAGTATGATAGATCCTAGGGAAGACTAGGGCTGCATAACAACTACCTTCCCAGTTATGTGGTAACTGGAAATATGCTGATTTACCACATACAAAATAGATGCCTTTAATTTTAATACATCTAATTCGGAAAAGGTTCTTCCCTTAGCTAAATAATTATGCTCACATACGCTCCATCCCACCTTCTAGACCATCTAATTTCCCTCTTACCTTCTCATTTTACTTAGGGATCCTCTTTTAGCAATCTCAGTTCTCAATCTCGTGGGTGGTTCCTTCAAAGTCTCTTTGCCTTTCCCCGTGATGTGTTCTGCACCTGTTTTCCTTACCCCTTTCTCTTCGTCCAATCTCATCCTGTCATTCAATTAATCTACAAATACCCTTTCATATCAACTAAGTCTATAGGTTACGTCATGCATGCTTTGGTCAATAGCGCTCATGTTGGTTACAGGAGTAAAAAATGTCATCATGTACTCAGTCTGATCCCTTGTCTTAAAGGTCTTGCAAGATTGAATAACATGTTTAGTAGCCCACAAACACATTTTAGCGTCATTCACAATTCAACATCGTTTAGTGGTTTAACCTAATCAGAATAAAACAGTTTACTAGAATTTTGCTAGTAAAAGAGATTTAGAAAAACAGAACATGAAAACGAGTAAGACAGGATAAATTAAAATATGCTGCTCCTTTAGCTGCAGAGGTTGGAGGGTAGGAACACACATAGCAGTTTTCCACTTGCATAATTTTTACAAATCCGTCTATCATTTGAAAGTAAACATAACTGTAAACACTCGGTTGCTGTGAAACGTGTGAAACCTTATTTTCGGGTACGGGGTACTGACAGCAAGTTTAATTCTAGAGTTCACTAGAATATGAGGGATATCACCTCCCACCAAACAACAATCTTAAAGCCATTCAAACATATGACAGAAATGGCAACCCCCAGAATCATGAGCCAGAATTGGCAGCTTGGCTGCACCATGTTAGCTTGAATCAGATCAAGGAACTATCAGAATTTCAGATGTAGCAGTTAGTCTGCTAAGACTTATCCTACTGTCACTACCCTATCTCGAAAGCTACAGAGATTTTTATTAGGCGTCAACTGAATGCATAAGGCTCTAACGTCCTCTGGCTGTTACCCTGGGTTTCTAATCGTCCTTTTCAATGTTTGTCAGTGATTAACATACATGACCTCGCTGTGTAACTTGTCTTGTACTCAGAGAGGTTCAATGACATCAGCCAGGCAATCATCAGACTCAAGGTTGACTTTTCCAAGGTATGTCCAACACAGGACTGAATACTTTCGAATGACCTTCCTCTCTCCTCTGGGTCGCTTGGAAGTGGTCAAGTCAATAATTTCATCCTCAATATCAGGCTGATCAGCTTGCTCTGGTTCTTCTAACTCACTATCTTCCCATGTCATATCCGGTGTTTCCCTTGTGATCAAGAGTCTCTTTGGGGCTGCTGTAGTCCTCAGACAAGCATTGATCCTTGGAGATGCTTGAGATTTCTAGTTCTGATTCATTCTTACTCCTGTGATCTTAGCATTGGCAGGTTGGTTTCAGCTTTCCACGAGTTGTCCCTGTCTCAGTGAATGCGGATTTGCAATACATTGGTTGGTCACAGTGGTTACTGGAATAACGTTGTTGCCACCTGGTCCTTGTCCTGACTGATACTCTGGTGGTGGAGACTGTGTGCCTTCCAACAGGTCTCCTTCTTCTTCTGAAGCCTCAGAAACTTCAAACCTAGGGAGACTTGAGGCATTAGTGGATGTTGGCTCTCCTTCCTTGTCATAACTTACCCTTTTGGTATGGGAGGTATGTATCCAGTTCAACAGATCCTAACACTTGTCAGCAGTGTTAGTGGCTAGAATCACCTGATAAGAGCCTCTCCAGTGCTCCTCCAGACAGGACTTGTGAACTTGTTTCTTAATGTGAACCCAATCACCGGGGTTTAAATCATGTCCTCGGGAGTCTTATATACTGGAGTATGAGCATCAACCTAATGGGCAATAGAACGCACCACATCAGCTAACCCTTGCAGTACTCAAGAACCAGGTCATCTGTGATATTCAGAAGAGCAGCTGTAGGAACAGAAGGAATGTGCATGGCTCTCACCATCAACACTTCATGAGGTGATAATCCTGTTCGCTTACAAGAGGTACTTTAAATGCTCATCTGCACCAAGGGAAGAGCCATGGAGGCACAAGCCTTGGCCAATTTAGCTTGATTGCCCTGTTCAATCTCTCTACAATGCCTGTAGCTTAGGGTCTCTAGCTACAATGGAATTTCTGGCCGATCCCTAAAACTGTACACACAAACTGCATCACCTCACTTTTAAAGTGAGTTCCTTGATCTGATTCAAGATGAACTTGAATCCTGAATCGCTGTATCAACTCCCGCAGCATTAGTTTAGCTACTGTCAGACTTTCACATCTCTAGGTGGGATATGCCTCGACCCATCGCGAGAACTAATACACAATGAGGAGGATATTCCTCAATTGATCACATAGAGGCATCTCCACAAAGCCAATGAATAGACAGTTGAGGGGACCGTAAGATTTTCCAATGTGGCTCGTGGTCAAGGCAAACCCATTGCCCACATTTTATTTCTGACAAATAGCACAACGTTGACACAAACATTCCACTATTGATGGAAAGTGAAGATTATAGCAATACTTCTTAAACGTAGACACCATTCTGTTTCTAACTACATGCTATGGTCATCCATGTGCCATACCATTGAAGGTAATATAGATTCTGAGAGAACTGGGTTCCTATCACTGGACACCCAAATGTCCCACATCTTTCATACATCTCATCTTTTCCCATTTAGCCTTCTCTATGTCTGGGACAGTATGTTGCAATTCTCTTAGCTCATTGAAGGTATGTGCAGTATTCAGTAGCATACTGAAATTCATCCCTCCCTCTTTATTACATGGCTCGTCTATGTGAAAGGTGCTGGACTCAAAAGCACAATATTGGGCAATTTCATCTGCGTAAAGATTGCCCCTGGTGACGGACGGAATCACTGCCACTCTTACGTGCGGCACACTTCACTACCGCAATTTCCTTTGGCAACTGTAAAAGATCCATCAAATTCGAGACATACTGCCAATTTCGATTGGGAGTAACAGCAGAGGTCATACAACCTTGCTGAGACCACAGCTGCCCAAAATTGTGCACAACTCTGAATCCATACTAGCTGTCAGTGTAAATGGTAACTAGTGAACCTTCCAAGGTACAAAAGGTTCTAGTAAGGGCAATAAATTTGGCTACTTGTACAGATGTTACAAGACACAGTTAGAATGCTTCCACCACACCACTTGGTGTGTGCTTGGCAGAGGCAGCTCTTAAAATGCTGTGCCAGTCTCTCAAGCTCGACCTATTAACAAAAAGGGTGAGATGCAGAAAGGGGTATATGCATCATGTTGGGTCTCGGTTTTGTGTACAACTCTGGGTCGCGACTCACGTCCTCCAATAGTCCTGAACACTGACAGGCTAGGCAGATTGATGGTAGTGATATTACATGCCAAATCGCAATCCCCAAGGTAAAAGGGACCATTGGGACTACAAGTCCCATGAACAGACGTCAAGAAAGGGGAGGAGGTGCGCACTCATGCCAGCGTGAGGCCAAAACGCCTTCAAGAAGACGTCTGCGGAGGCGGCTGATAATTAAGGATTTCCAGGAAGCGCGAAGCTCGGTCCATTAAGGGTGCTTCATGCACCACATGCATTTTAGGTACTTTGTTCGCGCCTAGCTTCTTACACCGCCGGCGGGTTTTGCGGCCCATGTCAGAAGCTGTTTCAGCGCGCATCAGCGCTGCATCTTAAAGGACTCCTCCGTTGGTGAGGCCCGAGTCAGGTTGCCTCTTGCGGGAGGAGTCTTTGGAGGGAACATTTCCCTAGAGATGTTCCCCCCCGTTGGCGAGACCCTTGTGTGTCTCATGCGGTAGAGGGTTGGGGGGATAAAAGAACCCAGACATTCTCTATGATTGGTTCTGGAATCAGTACCGGAAAAGTCTCTCCATACAAATTGGAAAACGTGCTGCATCAGTCATTGACCATTTACACCGAACCCTGGGTATATGGTATAGGAGCTCAAAGCGAGATTGCGGAATTTTCACAGATGCTTTGGATTTAATTGTGCTATGATATTTAATATGCACTGACATCTGATATTTTCGTGTGCTGCTCTGTTTTGCCTTTCTAACAGGGGGTGGAAGTAGTTTCCGCAGCTTTGGTTTATTCTCCCCTGTGAGTCACGGCAGTATAACATAGAGGGTAGGTGGAGCATGCACTTAACGTTACCCCTGTTATGGTTGATATATATTCGATGGAGATCAGTGGTTCCTGATAATTGCTGGTTCTGTTTTTTTCCCCATGTTACAGCAATGAACAATCATGCCTAGATGGTTATGGTTTTGTAAAGGAATCTGAAGGTGCCTGGATAATGTCTCTTATTATTATTTACAGGTATTTATTGAGAATCATTAGAAATACCAAAAGCCGGTGTCCATAAGCTCCAAATAGTGATTCTATTCTTTGCAACCTACAGGTCTCCCTCCCTGCTGTTCCTTTCCTTTCCTTCCTTCGCTTGATCCCTTCAACAGTCTGTACTATCACAGTATTCAGAGGTTGGAGTTCTCAGGAGGTGGACCATACCAGAGCATCGATCCGATCCCGAGAATAACCAAACCTGACACGTTGTAACACTCACACAGTCATGGTCAAAATCATCCTTTGGGGTTGGCAACAGAGAAGCAGGGTTTAGTGTATTACACCTCCTGATGCAACATTTTCGGCTTCCTGAATGATTCTCTTATAGCGGTTTAAGTGGCTGTTTGTCAAATGTTGCATGCAGGTGATGAGAATTTCAATCGAGTGGGGAACCATCCACTATCCCTAAATTTTGCTGAATGCTAAGGCTCACCGCTGCAACCACTTTGAGCTGCCACCGGATCAAGAGTAAATAAGAAGTATTCGATGGCGCGCTTAGTCTAACCATGGGCTTCTTTTAAAACAGGCAGTCAACACCTATCTCTTTCATGACAAAAGAGTACAAATTCTTTAGTATAGTCTGGCATTCCCAGAGCCGGTGTGCTGCAAAGTAAATATGTGAGCTCCTGGATGGTTTTCATGATTTCTTCATCTTTTGGCACAGGTTCACTGACATCAGTGTGCGTCGGCCTCGGTAAAGGCTTTGCCGCAAAGGAAAAGTTTGTGATCCACTGTCCGCAGTAGCCAAAGAACATTCACACATATTGGGTGGTGGGGAATTTCATTTTAAGGACTGTCTCAATGCATTCATGGGACATTCGCCTCACTCCCTTTTCTATCTGGTGCCCTAGATACATCACTTCCTTCTGACAGTGCTGTAATTTCTTGGGGGAATCCTTATGCCCATTCTCAGCCAGGTGGTTGAGCAGAGAAATTGTGTCTTGTTTACAAGCTTCCTTGGCCATTAGTGCAATCAAAAGACCATTGATGTATTGAACCATGGTCGAACTGCATAGTTGCTGCAAAGATTCCAGGTTCTTTTTGAGTATCTGATTGAAGTATGAGGGACTCTTGGTAAATCGGTGAGTAGTGCGACAGCATATGAGAGTCTTCTCTTGGAACCGAAACGCAAAGAGAAACTTAGTCTGGTGTGTGTTAGAGATAGTGGGACCCTCTGGTCTCTGATGGACTCCCTATATTAGTGACGTATGGGATTGGGTTTGGTTCAGAAACTTTATGATTTAGTACGTTCAGTACACTGTTGCATTCTGAATAATAAAGATGTATAATACCGGGCTCCGTGTGTGGCTTGATCATGTACATGTACCCGGGCTGGGATGACACTACAACTTGTGATGAGATAGAGGATCACGTAACCCGAAGAACCGAGAGTGCTCTCCTGGATAGTTTGCCTTGGTCCACCAAACCGCTTGTGCGTTCCACTTGTGCCTCAGTTGAAGTGAAAAATCGACTGTTGGCACACGTGGGGTAAAAGTGCCACTCCAGCTAGTGCAAGGCCTAAAAAGAAAGTAAAGGCCTTACAGAAAGCTTGTTTGTCATCGGCTAGAAATTTGCTGGTAAAGTCGCGACAAGAGATACTGCGCCACAGCCTAATACAGAACCGTAATTCATACAGTATGACAAAATCAAAGGCAGTGGAAACCAGGTACAGAGAAGCGCTAAAGGCAATGCTAGTCAAGTGCAAGTAGCCACTAATAGTGGAGACATTTCTGACACAAAGAAACGCTAATGGCAGTAGAAACCAGGTACAATGCAAAGAGGTGAGATTGGTGAAGAAACAAAGCCACTACTCACCGCCAAAGGAGAAGACAGACAGCGGGCGCGACAACCTTAATTTTTGCACATGGTTAGTGCTTGACGAAGGTGCAGGTCCAAGTGAGTAGTAGACACTGCCAGAGAGGGCTCGGTTTACTATAGCAAAAAGTTCCACTAGTTCTAATTCTGCAGCATTCCTTAAACCACTGCCTCTCTTTCATTACTTCCAAAGAAGCAGAATATTGGCAACAGATGGATTGCCTGGATCGAATCTTTTGATTAAAAAAAAAAACAATGTTTAAACTTATTTTGGAGTTTTATATAGCGCTGGCAAACCCAAGGGTTTCAGAGTGCTTTACAACAGTACATGTTTATAACAGTGAACACAAATAATCAATACAGCTGAATTGAATTGAAACAAGTCAAAGTATGTGCATTAAAATATAGCAGAAATCACATATGATCAGCACAGCCTAAATGAATCAAAGCAAGTGCGAGCACAAATTAGAAGGAGAGAAAGAACTGGGGGAGGGAAACCGTGGAGGGGAATAAGACTTGTAGGCGGTAGATGCCCTGCTAGTTGAGAATACATACAGCAAGATGGCCACAGGGAAGGAGCTCCAAGACCGAGCTCCTTGGCGCTGGCATCACCCCACAGTGCAAATCCCTGATGCCCCATCCACAGCGACCCCTACGGCAACCAAGACCCCCTGGAGCCTAAGTCAAAGGGGGCGAAAAGAATCTCGAAGTCTGCCTCACCGCAGGAAACGTCGATCCACGCCTCGCTGCCTCCAGGACCGGAACAGATGCCCCGGAGGGGAGCGACCGGCGGACTCTTCATCGAGCGACCTGGAGCAACCTTGCACTGGCGGACTCCTGATCTGGTGACCTGGAGCAACCTTGCACGGGACTTAAGAGTGCCCCGACATTGTTGACATTGCAGACTAAGAGACGCGGCCATGAATCCCGGGATGCCGGACCCCATGAAGGCGGCTCCTCGTGACCAGACACCTCCACTGTGCGGCTTACAATAACGGCGAGATGAGGCTTTATGTAGACTTCGGCCTCCTATGAGCTCCGTTGAATGCTTCCTGTCACTCCGGTTCTTCTAACAACGACCCCAGTCCCTGGAAACGCCGGACTCTGCAACAAATGAGACGCGGTATAGAGAAATTCCGGGTGCCTGTCCCCAAGATGGCGGCCCCTTGTGACCTGTTACCTCCACTGTGCAGCCCACAATAAAAACAAGGTGAGGCTTCTGAAGACTCCGGACTCCGTTGTTGTCACTGAATGCCTCCTCTCACACTGGATCCTCTGACATCCACCCCAGAAGTGCTAGACTCTGCAACGTCGAGACACGGTCACGTAACCCTGGATGCCTGACCTTAAGATGGTGGTTCCCCGTGACCTGATACCTCCAAATCAACGGCGAGATGCCACTTATTTTTCTAAAACTGGGCTCTCGTTCTGAAAATCAGGCTACAATCACTCTTGGTCAAAACTAACCATGTCTGGAGACACCTTAATTCCTCGTGAGGTGACTACAAAAAGGGCAACTCCTGGTTCCTCACCCCAAGATGGACACCTATTTGTGGCACAAGTCAAAGAGCCACCACTGAGGTAACAAAGACAACAAGAACTTACCGGACAACCATGACTCTCCGGACCACGAATCCAAGGGGGTAGAACGATCCAAGTGGTGTGCTCACGGCATGAAACGGCAGTGAACATTGACCCGCACCTTGTTGCCTCCAGGTCGGTAACTGCAGCCCCGGAGGTGCGACCTGTGATCCACACATAGTATGGTTCCGAATTGTCCAAATACCAGCGTTCTCCACATATGAAGGATCCTGCACCCACCTAAACGCCACTCCTATCCTTAACAACTTTGGAGAGTGACAGAAAGGCAGAGCCAAGGGGCAACACACCGGATCCCCGGTGTGGATACTCACGATGAGCGGCCCGCGGTGACGACGAAACATCCCGGGTGCCCGACCCATAAATGGAGGACAAAATGATTACTGTCACATCAACCTCCCTCCACGCCCCCTCAACGAACTACATGAAACCCCACGGCCCAAACTCCTTCTCCATCATCTTTTCCCCCCCAATCTTTCACTCAAAGCGAAAAGAAATTTCAAACACAGGCTGATTAGACAGCACCCCGAAACACTATTCGCTGATATTTATCATTGCTCCTCAAAAGGGCAGCAGAAAATGGATCTCATTTTCCACACCCTGAGACCTGTGGATTTGAATACCATTGTGAGAAGACACCTCCACATATCCAAAACAACCAGCACCCCTCTTAGCTGCAAACTGACAATATCAACCTCTAACGGTCCGAAACGCTGTCACAACACCTCGGTGACCATTTACAGCAACGGTACAGTACTGACCCAAGCCAACAATGACAATCTAGACTCATTTGATGCCCTCTTCCCCACGCTACGCAACACCCTCACCCATCTCCGATATGCCCACTCGAACAACCCACTGACCACCAACAGACTTACCCCCATGGCGAATTCTCAAACCAACCTCATGACACACCTCACCAACCTACACCTCCCCCATCGCACCTTCCCCCCACTCCTCCCCGGACTCGCACAACACATACCTCTCATCCAGTACCAATCTGGAGTAAATCTCTCCCAAGACTTTCCATCCCCATGCAGAGCTCCACCCCTCCCAGCTTCCACAATTCCATTCACAACAAGCAGCTAACGTAATCAACTCCCAGCCATTGACTCCCAACCCTTACCTATAACCGGCTCTCAAGAAGCTGACGCTTGAACCACGACAGGCGACGCCACACCTCACATCATCGAACACCCCCCAAAGGCAATCCAGTTAACTCCTACACTGTGAGACACTCTCTCAATAGCAAGCTCCCCCCTTCCCTGGATAGCTCCGCTTGGGACACCAAAAACCTGAACTACACCATCCCCTTTGATCATGACTCAGAGACTGACGATACTTGAAAATAAATTGGAGATCGCAATACTGGGCATCAACAATATCCTATCATACCTCTCTGCACTTCTGGAGCCTTCCCTACGCCCTCCCCTTATTCCCACAATTGCCACCACTAAACTCACAAGATCACCCAAGGCTCAATGGCACAGCTGGCCCACTACCCCTTCCCTGAACAAACATCTAAAACCCAAAAGAACAACTGCAGCAATGTCCATAAGTGAGGCGATTGATCTTGCCAACTCCTATGACGCTTCTTCAACGGTCAACCCCTGTTCCAAAATCAAGGCTACCATGGGATTTGGAAGAGAACGCCCCCCACCCAGAACACTGAGGCCTCCAGCTGTCCTCACCGATGTCCCCAGGACTTCCACAACGAAGATACTCAACATCAAGGAGCCAACCAAATGCATGCTGATTAATTGTAGATCGGCCAACAAACATGACACCGAACTGGCAGAAACCATCCTCACCAACGACATAGACCTCTCATTCATTACAGAAACCTGGCTAATGAGTCCTCCTCCCCAATCATGGACATGCTTGTCCCCCCAGGGTTCTCAATCATCAATAAAGATAGAACGAAACTCCGAGGTGTGGGCATTGCAATCATCCACAAGAACAACATTTCTGTAATGGAATTAGACTCCCGCAAATATAATTCATTCGAACACCTAACCGCCACCATTAAGACGAGTGACAACAAAACACTAGACTGCCATCTCCTCTACCATCCTCCTGGCTACGCCCCTACATTCGGAGAACACCTTTCAGACCTGATAACCCACTGCTCTCGCCAAGACTTCAAACAACATAATACTAGGTGACCTCAACCTACATTGGAACGATGAAAACAACTCTCTGACCCAATCTCAGAACGAACTTCTTCTCAACTACAATCTTACCCAACACTGCACCGATCGTACCCATAACAGGGGTGCAATTCTCAATGCCATCATTGCCCGCGAAGACACAATCACGATAGACCACATCCTCCCTGTCGACTGGTCAGATCATCATATTATCCTATTCCACATCAATCAATCATGCCAATGCCTACCCCGTACACAGAAATCCTTCCACTGGGTGAGAAATCTTAGACAAATCCCCCACACCGACCTGGGAGAAAGGGTAAGCTCACTCCTTCCCATCACTGCAGACGAACCTTCGACAACAGAACTCACCTCGCATCACAACTCAACAATGACCTCCATTCTCTACCAGATTTCCCCCCCTGAAACTAAAAAAAACAAGGACCATTCCATCAAGATCCTGGTTCAACACAGATCTAAACTTGGGAAGAAGACAACTAAGAGCTGCAGAAAGACTCTGGAGAAACAACCCGTCCATAACCCACCTAGACCTACTCAAATACGAACGCAGGGAATATAAAAACACATCAAGAATGAGAAAACCTCTTTCTTCTGTGATGCACTAAACAATGCCAAAAATTGACCCAAAGAACTTTTTAATATCATCAGACGGCAAACCTCCAAGCCCCCCCTCTTCCGCAGTGACGGCCTCCACAGAACTATGCAACAACTTTGCCACCTTCTTCAATGAGAAGATCAACAAAATTGAGCTCTCCTTGGACAACAACCTCCAAGCACCCAACGTAAGCCCTCCCCCTGTACAGAAGACCTCAACCCAACCTGCCACCTCCCCAACAACTGGAAATCCTACGTCCTCATCTCAGAAGCAGAGATCTCTAAATTGATTACCAGCTCCAAATCCTCGTCTCACTTCTTGGACTCTATCCCTGCACAACTAACCAAGGGGCATATCAACAACAACCGGCGATAATTATCGCTGAGCGCACTTAGCGCTCGGATAATTATCGCCGGCTAGCGCCGATTTTTATCACTGAGATAGCGTGCTATTAGCAACGCTTATCTCCTCAACGATAAAAATCCTAGCGCTAACTGGCTAACGTGAGATTATCGCTGGAAACCCAGCGATAATCTCACGTTAGCTAGTTGATAGGGACTCACAAACTTAGCCATGATATCCACCCTCCATAGGATATCATGGCTAAGTCAGTCCTGAAGCAGGCGTAAGGAAAGTAGCGATAACAGGGGTTATCGCTCCCTTTCCTGACACTATGCTTCATAGCGTTAGGCTTGCTGATAGGAGAAATGTCGCTTAGCGACATTTCTCCTGTCATGCCAGTTCAGGAACGCCCACTTTGCATCTCATTGGAGCTGCAAAGCTGGGCGTTAGGAATCCTGACGCTAAAGCAAGGTTTCACGCGTTAGCGTGACCTTGCTGATTAGGCGATAAAATTATCGCCGCTTTTCGGCCGAAAACGGCCGCAAAAGCGGCGATAATTTTTTATCACCTGCTTGTTGATATGCCCCTAAGAAACTCAATCTCACCCTTGCCCCGCTGTGGACCAAGATTATAAACAGCTCTCTAAGAACCAGAGTCATGCCAGACTGTCTCAAAATGGGTCAAGTCACACCACTTCTAAAAAAAAAAAAAAAAAAAACAGGTTCTGACCCCAATGATCTCAACAACTTCAGGCCTGTATCTAATCTCCCCTTTCTAGCAAAAATCTTGGAAAGATGTGTCCTCCTGCAATTAACACAACATATCAAAAGCAACAACTTCCTAGATCCTCACCAACCAGGCTTTAGAAAAGGTTGCTTTGAGCAAAAATAATGGGGTGACCTGGTGTCCCTCAGAACCTAGGTATGCGTATTATATAAATACAATGGTTCTGTCGGGAATTTCTAATTTCTTTAGAAAGTTCAATAATATGTATACATTACATGTAACAGATATCAGATGAATGAGGAAAGAAACACACACCAATAGAAGAGTAGGAACAACTCTTATCTTCTGAAGATCCAGACTTGGAAACTGCTCTCACCCTACCTAGAAGCATCAAGCATTCCCAGTTTTGTATGAAAGAGATTGGTGGGACGGCGCTATCAAAGGAAGTTAGGATGGTTAGTGCAAAACACAATAGCAAACCTGTGAAGGGCACCAACGCGAATGTGAATCATGTTTCTACACCTGCACCTGGTTTGTCCAAATCCAAATGTGAGAAGGCTGATCTCTCTTGTTTTTGTTGTGGGAGCAAATCACACCTGGGAAATTCTAAGTTTTGCTTTGCTGTAACCCAAACTTGTTTCAAATGTGGCAAGAAAGGGCATTTAGCACGTTTATGTAAGGCCACAGGAGCGCACAAGGGGCCGTCACAAATTGTGAAAACCATTGAGGAGGACTATGCTGATTCTGGGGTGGAAAATGAGAGCAATGTCTTGTTAACGTTGTCCTCTTCGCCCATGCAGTCGGAAGGTGTTGTAGAAATAGCTTCCATTGTTGAACCAAGTAAAAGGGAATCCCCTGCGTGTGCAATATGTGCGAACGGCACAAATGTAATATTTCTTGTTGATTCGGGGTCTCCATCTACCCTCATCAACGCCAAGGACTTGGAACGGTTGGGTGATATTCTGATGAACCAGTCGAGACTAAAGATCTTTGCATATGGTGGAAAAAGAGTGGAGGTCCTTAGCAAGTTTGAGGGCAAGTTGGAGTTCAAAGGGGATTTTGCTCAGGGAACAGTATACATTTTGAAGTATGGTGCAAATGTATCGGGGTGGGAGGAGCAGGGTGAGCTTGGGATCATTCTGGATCCCAATCATCCGGATATGGTTTTGCCAAAACAAGAAGCCAGACAGTTCTACTGTACTTTTTCGCCTGCCACCCCTGTGCACTCAGTCACCTTGGGACTGTTATCCGATGATGACTGGATCCAGAGGTATCCGGAGATTTTTAGTGGTGAGCTGGGGAAACTGAAGGATTTTCAACACCGCATTGTCCTTAAGGAGGGCACGAAGGCAGTTGCACACAAGGTACGCAAGGTACCATTGAGCTTACGTAGTGAACTCAAGCAGGAACTTGAGCGGTTGTGCACCATGGGTGTAATTGAGCCCTATGAGGGATCCGAATGGTTGGCTTCCATCCTTTTGGAGCGCAAGGCGGACAAGTCTCACAGGATGTGTGTGGGCTTGCGCGATCTTAATTCCAGCATATTGGTGGATCACCAACCTCTGCCCAACATCAACGAGATGCTGGCAACCTTGGAGGGTGCCAAGTACTTCTCCTCATTTGACATCTCCTCGGCTTACCACCAGGTGGAATTGTGCAAGGACTCAAGACACCCCACGTCCTTTGTGAGACCTGAAGGTGCCTTTCATTATATATGCATGCCGTTTGGATTGGCGTCGGCTTCTGCAGTGTTCCAGCGCCTCATGGGGAATCTGTTTAAGAGCACTGCAGGAGTCGTGTTTTTCCAAGACGACATTCTTATTCATGGGAAAACCGAGTTAGAGCATGATACCAGGGCCAAGCAGGTGTTGGAGATTATCAGGTCAAGTGGGTTAACGCTGAGGAAGGACAAATGCAATTTTTTCTGGAAGGTGTAGACTGTCTGGGTCATCACATTTCCGAAGGGAGGGGGTTGAACCCAAGGTAAAGATTTTAGATGCCATCCAAAAAGCACCTGAACCACAGAATAAGGACCACCTTCGTTCCTTCCTAGGGCTGGTGGAACACCACACCAAATTTGTGGGCAACTTCTCAGACAGGACGGCGTGTTTGCATGAGCTCCTGAAAAAGAATGCAAGAGATGAGTGTGGTCGGGATTTTAAGCTCCTGAAGAAGGCAATTGTACAGGCCAATCCCCTTAAGTTATTTAACATTAATGATCGTTGCATTGTCACTACGGATGTCAGCAATGTGGGCTTAGGGGTTGTTCTTATGCAAAAGAGATGTGACAGTAGGGAGGAGACCATCGCTTCTGCCTCTAGAGCACTGCGGGGGGACGGAGAACACTTTCTCTACGATTGAAAAGGAGGCCCTAGCCCTGTGGTGGGGTGTACAGTATTTTCAGAACTTTTCGTGGGGGAACAAATTTGTTCTGAGAACCGACCATAAACCATTGGTGGATCTTTTTACCACCAAAGGGGGTGGCAGGGCCACTCCACGCATAGCCAAGTGGCAGTACAGACTGAATGAGTTTAACTATTGCCTGGAGTATGTGGCAGGTATGAAGCATCACGTAGCCGATTGTCTGTCCAGGTTACCCCTCAAGGTGGTTGCTGATGATACTTTGGGGAAGGACCTGGAAATGGTGTGTGCTGTAGTGGGGTGGCGAACACTGTTGAAGGTGCTCTCTCCGAACTTGATTGGAAGCTAGCTGTTTCAGAGGATGTTGAGATCAGTAGGGTGATGGTTCTTGTGGTTCACGGTTGGCCCAACAACATGAATTTGGCTTCTGAGCTGATCCCTTACAAGACAGTAAGTGATTAATTGTCCCTGGTGGATGTAATTCTGTGGAGGGGGTTGTTATTGGTAGTGCCGGTGTGCATGCGCAAGAAAGTTTTGGATCTAGCTCATGACGGTCACCTTGGCATTCGTGCCATAAAGCGCAGAGTTAGAGTGGACTTCTGGTGGCCGGGTGTGGATAGGTACATCGAACATTGTGTTCGGGATTGTGGTGCGTGTGCCCTTAGTGTCAAAACCCAGGTAACTTATCCTTCTCCCATCAATCCCATTGCTGTAAAGAACTCCTTAGTGCAAGCTGGCTTTTGGTGTGGCTGGTCCTTTTGTTGAGATGGAAAACTCTCCTAAATATGCCTTGGTGTTGATTGATTATATGTCTAAATGGCCCCATGTGAGGTTTGTGGATGGGGTCAATTCTGCTACCATCATCAAGTTTTTCAAGGATGTCTTTCTTCGGGAGGGGTTTCCGAAGAGTTGGTGACTGACAACGGCACCCAGTTGGTGTCTGTTGAGATGCAGGAATTCCTTAAGGAGCATGGCATCAAGCATATCCTCACTTCCCTTTATCTTCCCCGCAGCAACGGTCTTGTTGAGCGCTTGAACCGTGTCATCAAGGATCAGCTACAGTTGGCTTTGATCAACGGATTGCACTGGAAAGTGGCGATCACTGATATGTTGTGGGCGATGAGAATGACTCCTCACGCAAGTACTGGGATGTCTCCTTTCACCTTGCTAAGGGGTAGGGTAGCGGATTCAAAGCTGGATAAAGACTGGATGTCAAGAAAAGAGGTTGATCTGCTGAAGTTGGGCAGGGTGGCTGATGTCAGGGCTGCTGCGTAAACCAAATATGCGGCTGAATGTGTCAGGGTTTCCCCGGTATGTGTGGGGGACTGGGTGAGGGTGAAGAAACCTGTTCTTGTTCGCAAAGGATCCTCTCGCTTTTCTGCTCCGGTTAGAGTGAGAAAGGTGAGAGACCATGTGGTAGAAGAATGGTAAGATCTGGAACAAATGTGCTGTCTCTGTAGTGCCGGAGTCGAAAGCTGAGTATGTAAGGGGGATGTCGGGGGTCCATACCTCCTGCTCGGAAGTTCCTCCTGTGGGGGAGGGTCCGGGGGGACATGGTCGTGGCAGGGAGATTGTTCCCCGGGAAAGTTCTTCTAGCGCAAGGATTGCTCCCACAAAATTCCGGGACTATGTCAGGTATTGAATCTTGCACTACATGTTTTGTCAACCTCAGTTAACCTACAATGTATGTTGGCTTCTTGTCCTCTTTTTTTGTGCTTCTTTTGTTAAGTAGGTTTTCGTTATTGTGTTGTGTTTGCCATGTGAAGGAAGGTGGGTGTGTTGGGGTCTGCTGTGGTGTGGAGTGTTGTGCTCGTGCATTTATTCCTTGTGTTCCCGGCGTGGAACACGGAATGCGGGGTTTTGGCAGTTGCTGCTGGGAAGCTGTAGAGACTGGACAGGAATAAAGGAAGCTGATAAACCTGACTGCCTCTCGTCTTCCTCTTCAGAGTGCTTACTGAGACAAGCTCCATGGAAAAAGGCAGGCAGCTGAACTGCACATATCGGAAGGGGGAATGAAAGGGCACTGATATCTTCAATGGGGGCAATCCCTGGCTAAGCCTTTCACCCACTTTCATGTGGCGCCGTGCCTCCTAGTCCCTTAAAAGACTCCAGTTGGGATACTCTTTTCATAAAATGCCACAATCAGCAAAAAGGCACCCTGAAACTGAGAATGTGAGAGGCATACCGTTTCCAGCACAAAACACAAACACATGAGTTTTTGCTTGCAAAGTCTATATCGAAGCAACCCCCATTGGCATTTAGCGCTACAATTAAATACATGGATTGTGTTTGTTTACACACAGTAAACCTTTACCGTGAGGCAACAAGTAAAGGAGATAAAAGCAAGTTTGGTACATGTGTGTTATGCAAAAACCTTTCAACCACAACATAACACCACACCAGGCTTAATAAAAAATACCGATAATGAGAACTACAGGTGGGCGAACCGCCACTTATGTTGATGACTGAACCCCAGTCACTCTCTTTGCACAAACCAGACCCTTGGCTCAGCAGGGTTTGACTCTCACACCACTACTCAGAGGTGCAGGTACTTGCTACAGTAGTGGTCTATATAAGCGAGAGTTTTTTCGTTCAGTGTACAGATAGTTTTTTTTAGATGTGCGTCTCCATTGCTTTTGGTTTCCTGGTAGGTTAAGGTTTCTTAGGTTAAATCTCTGATGCCTGCACTTAAGCATACCACAACACCTTAAACATATACTGGGCACCACAAATGTGTTCCCGTCTTTCTTAGTCCTAATTCTAAAACCGGCCATGGATACAGCCACTACCAGACATGGCGCTCCCCTCAGCTAATGCGGGGTCACATGTTATGCAAAGCTGATTTATTTAGGAACGGCTTTCAATTATAAACGCTGTTGACATGCACGGCTTGCTGCATGAATGCGGCTGTCCGAGGCCCCCGCAGGGGGCCACTAAAGAGGGCAGCCTTCTAGTGCCATCGGGGCACCCCACACCCCCTTAGGGGCAGGGACTCAGGGAGGAGTCCCTCCAGCCTTGTTGCGGCGTGCAAGGCGAGCGCCATTACCTGTGCGCGAGTACAGTGGGGGAGGGGTATATAGGCCTCCCCCCACCATCTGGAGGTCCTCTTTCGCGCACCGGACACACCGTCGTGGCCCCATTTCGCATGTCCCGATGAGCTCAGGAGCTGAACTTGCCCTTAGGTAGTGTTGCTGAGCCTGGCCATCGCCTTAGCTGCAGTTCGCCTTTTGGGGGGGCGCAACTCAGCTCACGGGGATTAAAGAGTAGCGGCTCTGCTTTGGGCCGGAGGGTGATATTGCGGTTCGCACTGGGCAGGATGCCTAGTCACCGGGCTCTGTTCCGGCGCCCGCCGTCCCAGTGACAGTATGAGCGGTGGTCAGATTTGCAGGGGGAGGGACCAGCAGGATACCCGTGCTCCCTCACCTGACCCCGGCTGTTGTGTTGCAGGCTAGCGGCGGGGAGGGCTGCGAGCGCGTGGCTCCCCTCCCCCACGCTTGCTCACCGGCGTCCGCCGCCCTGTTTTCTGCCCCTTGTGTAGATTCCCTCGGTGGTTGTATGCCCCCACCTACCCCCGATGGTTGTGCTGGGAGGGGCCGAGATGGCGTTTGGGCGAGTTGCCTTCACGATCCTGTCTTCAGACAAAGCCGGACCGCTGGGCTCAAGTGTTGTCTGTCCCGATGCGCCTACTGACCCCCCACCTCCAAAGATGGTGGGGCATCGGTTTTGGCTGGTCTGATTGTTTCGGCCCTGTCTGGCATGGGGAGAGTCACATGCTCGGTCCCGGGGGCATGCGGGGGATGGTTGTGGGTGCTTGGGATCTTCGCGGGAGGAAGAGGCGATGAGGACAGGGCGTCGGTGGCAGCGCAGCCGCATTGCCGCACATCACTCCCTCCAATGACAAGGTGCCTAGTGACCACACCGTCATCCGCTTCAGTCAACACGCATACACAGACGTCACCCAAAGATTACACTGACACTTTATTTGTGGGTGAAGAACTGCTGCAGGTTTATTTCATACAACACAGTATGATAATAAAATTGGGTTATCTTACGGGCGATCCAGGGCAGGCAGCCCCTTGCTGCTCCGCCCGCCTGGTGAGCCAGCACACACGGTGGGTCGATGCCCGGCAGTGTGGCACATAATTATTTACAGATCATCCACTGGGTCACGTGATCTGTCTCCTACTCCCGCCCCTTCCGACAGGGGCGGAGCGTGTTGTGGCACACCCCCGGTTGGTCAGGCCCCCCAACCGCCCGAAGGACTAACGGGGCGCCGTCGCGGTCTTCCCAGAACCCCCTTCGGCTCCTGGAACTTGGCTCGGGCACCCTTACTGTGCCGGACAGGGGTACCCTTACTGTACCGCCTGTCGCAGAGGTACCCTTACTGTACCCGTCTGCATCCAGATCGCCCTGTAACTCCGCCTGCAACGCAAAAGAAAACATTAAAACATTCCAACTAACGCGCTGTGCCGGACACGTGGGGTAAGTGGAAAGGGTGGGAAATCGCGTGTCCAGGCGGGAGCGGCGCAGGGAACAGAGGAGGAACTGGGCGAGCGGGCCACCTAAGTAGGGGGGGGCAAGCCGCGCCCCCCGCCCCCAACGGCCCGCCTCCAGCTCCAAACTATGGGAGTCATACCTTGGTGGGCGTAGCCTCGCGCGCGAGGCAGCAAAGGGGAAGGCTCCGACGGGCGGCCACTAACATGCTGCCCTGCTGATGTCCCACTGCTTGGGACGCGGGCAGCGGCATAGTGACCACACCGTCATCCGCTTCAGTCAACACGCATACACAGACGTCACCCAAAGATTACACTGACACTTTATTTGTGGGTGAAGAACTGCTGCAGGTTTATTTCATACAACACAGTATGATAATAAAATTGGGTTATCTTACGGGCGATCCAGGGCAGGCAGCCCCTTGCTGCTCCGCCCGCCTGGTGAGCCAGCACACACGGTGGGTCGATGCCCGGCAGTGTGGCACATAATTATTTACAGATCATCCACTGGGTCACGTGATCTGTCTCCTACTCCCGCCCCTTCCGACAGGGGCGGAGCGTGTTGTGGCACACCCCCGGTTGGTCAGGCCCCCCAACCGCCCGAAGGACTAACGGGGCGCCGTCGCGGTCTTCCCAGAACCCCCTTCGGCTCCTGGACCTTGGCTCGGGCACCCTTACTGTGCCGGACAGGGGTACCCTTACTGTACCGCCTGTCGCAGAGGTACCCTTACTGTACCCGTCTGCATCCAGATCGCCCTGTAACTCCGCCACAGCTCTGGGGAGGCTACCGTCGCTGCCAGAGCCCCCCTTCCTCCCTTTGCTGTTATATGTGCCCTGCGATCCAGCTTAATGGGCTAAATTAGGGGTCCTGTTCTGTAACCCGAAAAAGACGGCATTAATGTGCAACTTTACACAGAAGCCCAGGGCAGACGAACAAAGGATGTCCTTTGGCCCCACTGCCGTAAGCTTAGACGTGACTGGTGTTCCTAACCTTCTAAGCGAAGCCACAGCAGATCGTCCTAACGTCTTTATGGGAAGATCTAGTACCTGCATATGGAGCCAGAACTGAACCAAAACTGAATTCCTCAATCCTTCGATTCCCTTCATATCCTAGCACGAAGGTTTTAATTTCCGCTCTATCTACAAAGGTGATGTATTGATAGCGTCATGGTTCCTGAGTTGCTACTGCGAGGGTTGCATGATTTGTCGGCTGGGCAAAACATTTTTAACGCAACTGCTAATCGGACGCCGTTTATCATGACTCCGGATAAAGCCAATTTGACTGACTGAGCTGCCGAAGAATGCATCTCTCAGCTCGGGGACCCAAATATGTGAATGATTCCCAACTCCCTGGCTCCAAGAAAGGCATGAGCGGGAAGGGCAACACCTAAATCTGTTTCTCAGGCTGGGAAATATGGCATTGGTAACAAGGCATGGTGAATTAGCCCCTATGGACCTGGAATCCTATTAAGATTCTTCAATTGGCCAAATTAAGTGCCTTCCTGGCTTGTAATTGTGTTCCCAACAGCTACATCCCAACAAGCAGGGTGAAGGTAGCGTGCGAGTCAGCCACTTTACCTACGTATGTAAACACAAGCTGACATCACGGGTATATAAATTTGTTTCCTTTCACATGGTATATCCTGTTGTGTACCGCAAACTGACCCATATCTTAGCAACATTTCCTCGTTTTAACCTTTCTACTTGCAAATTAAATTACATTAAATTGGACGATAGAGTCTTATACTAGTCCCGCTGTCCATCCCAATCTTTTCTTGCTCGCCACTGGGCAGCGTATTAATTGCCTCGCTTGATAACCAGAAGCTAGCTTCGGACTTTATTGCTGCTGGAAAGGGTCACTAGGTGTGCCTATAGTCCTTGTTATACCAGTGTTGCTGTGCTATAGGTAATTCGTGGTGCCGCCATAGTGGCTTGAAAATGAAACGTCTATTTTATCAAATGATTTGTTGTGAGCCCCAGTTATGATCTTGTTCATATCTTCATAGTTGACAGTGTCTCTATCTTGCCAATACCTGGGGCACGTCCGCCTTAAATGACGACATTACATCTGGCTTTTCCGCTAGCCTTGCCCATTAACCTGTCAAATGTCTGTGGAGGGCAGCACATCTGTGGTCATGCTCATGGTCGCTCTCTGCTCTCTCAATTATTACTATGTAGCTGAGGGCATGCCATACACGGGTGTCTGAGTTGAAGTACGCACAGGTCATTGACTCTCTCCCACGTGCAGTGCTGTGAACCGTTTGAAGTAGTTCATCAGATTCCGCCAGCCACCCCCTAGGTGGAGGCCTGCACTCCCAAACTTCTGCTCGTGTAACACCAAGCCCACCTCCAGTTCAGTGAAAGTTAGTAATTCTCGACACTGACAACCCCAGGGGCCAAATACTGGGCTGCGTAAATGCGGCCCGAAACCACCATGAACAATTCAGCTTGGAGTGGCTGGGCGTTAACCTAGGCTGGCTGAAGGCGAAACCTTTGACCATCACTCCTGGCAAGGTGTGCCAACGCAGGTAGAATAAAGAGTTATCCAGCCCTCCTTACTTCCTGTCCCAGTTCGACACAGGTCGAAGAAGAATGCCCCGTCCAGAAAGGTCATGGCCTTATCCCTGAAGCCTATCCATACAGCATTCTACCAGAAATCTACAGCATTGTTTTGTAAAGCGTTTTCTGGTTCCCCAATTGTTTGTGGTCGATATGCTCTCCCTCAGTTTGACCAAACTCTTAGCTAATCGTACGCCTGCCTAATTCCCAGAGCTGCCTGGCTAGAAGCTTACGCCTGGAATTGCCCCCCCAAATGTGGCCCTGCACTGAACCTAATCTGGCCCTGGCGCCTATCAAACCACAGTGACAGCCTCTGTCACCTTCCTACAATACATAAACAAACCTCACAAGGTCGCAGCAGCGGCAAGCCAGGCTAAGTCTCTGTCAACCATGTCACTCTGTGCTTTCCCTGGCCTCCCCGAGGAACAGGGAGAATAACCTCAAAGATGTTAAGTATGATAGACAAACCCAGGCCTTCCGCCTGTCTCAAAACAGCTCATGCTGCTCCCTTTCCTGTATAGACTAAGCTGCCACTATGACTGCCGTATTTGCCTTATCGGCCATTGACTCCCTACTTTTTCTACTGCCAATAATGACCTAGCATTCTTGGGATCTATCGTACTTAACCAGGTAATGCAGGCTTAATGAATATTTTTGCAAATTAAGTTACAGTGAATAGGTGATGAAGTCTTATTCTAGCCTTGTTGTTCAATGGTTCATATAAACTCAAACCAAGATAAATATTGTTGAAATATTTCGGTTCATTCCTACTTTTTAATTTACTTATAATTAAAGTTTATCACCTGAAAACGATACCCACAACCGCCTAGGCTAAAGCGCGAGGGATAGGTCTTATTGAGGCAACCCGGCCTCCTTTTGGTTGCAGGGGCTCGCCCCCCCAGTGTATATCTGGACCTGTTTCTATATGTTGCCTTCAGCTGATACTCCTGCAGGCCTAACCCTTGGCTTCGATGCCCGGCTCAGTGTGCTGATGGCTGGCGTTTGATCAAAAGCTTGATCAACCATAATAATGTATGCCTGTGTAATATGTATCTTTCATGCACAGTTATTACCTATAAATTGTAACATGTATTAGCCAAAAAAGGGGGGGGGGGGCCAAGTACTCTTGGTGCTGAATAACAGATGGTTATTGCTCTCCAACTCAATGGAACTCATTTTATCCATCTCCGAATGATACCAGGCTGGAAAGACCCATAGGGATCAGAACAGTGGCCATGAGGTCGAACCCAGGCCATTATAATCCCCTAGGCCACCAGGCCCGACTCTACAATTTAGCACCCTTCTTGCACCCTTTGCTGTACACGTTGCACAAATGAAATCAGTATTGAAAGTGGGAGCGCTTGGCATAGAGCCAGTCTAACTACTTGAGGAACCATGAACCCTAGAGAAAAATTCTTGTGACAAACCAGGTGAAATCCTCTTTTTTCCTACGCGGTAACCCCCACGTGGAAATCCTCTCTTCAGCAATGCAGGCGCCTACACGTATCTGGGATCCAACCCCCCCCAAGCGATACACTAACATTTCAATGTACCTAGATGAGCTGTATGACAAGCTGCACTCAATACCTTAGCATTCCTTATGGCAACTTGACTATTCACGAGGTGCACATAATACATTAATACTATTTCCCAACTACACCGCTCCTTACAAAGGGCAGAAAGTTCAAAACAGTCCATTGTCAGCTCCCCCACTACAGTCCTCCGCTCTATCCACTGAGCTATCGAAGGCTCATGAGAACTGAAAACAAACAAAGCCTGCATATCCCTCCACATCCTGTGTACAAAAACGCCACCTTCCAAAACGCAGTAAGCAAGCAATAACGTCGTCCTTTAACAGGACTTAATTATGTATTGAGGGTTGCATGATGGTGTCTGCGTGAGTTTAGCTTTTTGCTAAAAGCAGCCGTGCTGTTAGTACGCATATGCATTGGGAGGCAGGCAATAGTAAAGCACACACCGCCCCCTTCAGGCCTCGTCAGCATCTCTGCCCGCCTGTGTACCTAGACGCCAAAGAACATGCCCTGACCCCACCGGGGGCCGCTGGATGCAGGCGCTGCACATCACCACCTAGTCACTCAAACACATCCGTTCAGTGGCATTCCTAGCTTTAGACGCAGCAGTTAAAGCTGCTGGACACATTATCTATCAGGAGGCAGGAATGCGAGCGCTAGCATTGCGATTTGCCAAGATTATTAGCTGTGGCTGATCCCCACGACACACACACTGCCAAAATCGGGGCCTAGCGCCACATGGACTGGGGAAAGACGAGAGGCGGCACTGCCCCACACTCCCCACTGAACACCGCGCCAGACCAAGGGCACAACCGCGTGACCGACGCCAGACCAGGAAGCAGGGCCACAGGAGTCGCACGGCACAGGAAACCAACGGCCTGAAAGCCCTGCACCACAAAGACCCCTCCCCCAGCCTCGCACCCACACTCGGCGTCCCCTGCACCCTACCCCGCCGCTTTTACGGCAAACGATCGGCAACTAGGGGGTGTGGGTGACCAAAGCAAAAAATTCCTTTCCAGCGCCTTACCTTAGCAATCGCGCACTGGGCAGCCGCTGGGACGATCGGCGTAAAAAAGGGGGGGGGGGCACCCGATCTGGTCCTCCCTACCCCGCTTACCACGAACAATTTAAGGATACCTCCGCGACTAACCGAATCCAATGTGAGTGCTGTATCCGCAACTTCCCCTTGTCTAGGGCCAGCCCATAATAAAAATACAAACGCCTACCAACTCCGGCCGTCGGATCGGACAGTGTTTACAATTACATGCTGCCGAAAACAAGTGCGGCCTCGACATCCAATGAGAACCTCAGAAACTGTGCAACACGCTAGGATTGGCCATGGAGCTCAAAAGACTCCAATCCAAAGTCACCTTTCCTTCATGAGTCTGCCTTTTTTCTGAAGACTCCCAGAATATGTGCAGCCACGGCATTGGCTGCCTTGGCCCCGGAAATACTCAAATTACGAAGAAACGCCGGTGAGTAAAACGATCAGTAACAGAGAATTGCGTGAGCTATGGACTGATTCAAGGAATTTGCGAATTAAATCAATAACCTCCAATGTCTCCGGGTGTGAGTCCAAAGGCTGTTATTTCCTAAATGTAAGGCCAGCGTTCGATTGTTCAATCGCGCACTGGGCAGCCGCTGGGACGATCGGCGTAAAAAGGGGGGGGGGGGGGGCACCCGATCTGGTCCTCCCTACCCCGCTACCACGAACAATTTAAGGCTACCTCCGCGACCGCCTTGCCCGCAACCAAAGAAACCCCGCACTGTTTACTACCGTGCCTGACAGTGCCCGAGAGACTGCGACATTGCCGTAACGCATGCAGTGCGTGGAGAGAAGGGATCGGATGCCGAAAATGAGACGGTGAAAAGCGGCAGACCCAATAGCTATGCCTAAGAGACGATCGCGGGCCCGGGTACCTCGCAGGCGGCTGGCAGTGCAGGCATGCCACCGCTGCTCGCAGAGTGGCAAGGAGAAAGCGAGGATGCCGAAAATCGAGGTGGGGAGAGCCGCGTGCAGAAAGGTAAGTGCCGCAAAGACCACTGCGTGTGTGGAGCGTCGTGAAGTGCGGCCTACCTAAGTAGAGGTAAGCGCATCGCCGGATGAACTGAGGAGACTCCAGGTGCTGGGAGCCTGGTAACATCCCGGCCGATACACTGCGTGTGGCCCACTGAGAGACAGGTGCGCGGCAATGAGAACGAGTCTAGTGCACTGCTGGGACTGAGCTGAGAGAAGGGACGCTCTAGAGAGTTGCTGCAGCCCCTTGGCACCCCCGGGAAACCCGACCCGTAGAGCTTTCCAGGCCTGTTTGAGGCGATCCTAGCGTCGAAGCATAACCAACACCATTGTCGATCCCTGTCCCGCAATTCACCGCCACCCTGCCGCTTCCGACCTTGCCCGACCATCTCCGCCCCCCCCCGTGGTATCCGACCACAGGGCCCCTGTACTACCTGGGCTTAACCCAGGGACGGGGCCGGGGGGGAGGCAAGCATGGACATACCGTAATGACGAGCGGCGACGACGACGACGATACGACGGTCCTGAAATCGCGTGTCCAGGCGGGAGCGGCGCAGGGAACAGAGGAGGAACTGGGCGAGCGGGCCACCTAAGTAGGGGGGGGCAAGCCGCGCCCCCCGCCCCCAACGGCCCGCCTCCAGCTCCAAACTATGGGAGTCATACCTTGGTGGGCGTAGCCTCGCGCGCGAGGCAGCAAAGGGGAAGGCTCCGACGGGCGGCCACTAACATGCTGCCCTGCTGATGTCCCACTGCTTGGGACGCGGGCAGCGGCATTCTCGGTGTCCGCCCTGGTGCCTTCACCCTGAGCTTCGCTGTGGCCTAAGTGGTGAGGGTCTCAGCGTTTTGCATTCAAGGTTGTGGTTTCAAAACCATGCATTAGATGGTTGTCTGGCTTGCTGCGCAGCCACTGCATTTCTTGCTGGGTAACGCAGCCTATGCCAGCATGGACTTCTTACGGACGCACACCTTTAGAGCGGCGGTTGCCAGTGGCAAAAGGTGAGAACCTCCCTCCTTTGCCCAGCAACAATCTCAGTTGAGCAGAGCACGGGCCCTCTGTGGGCAGGTGTATGGTGTGTTAGAATTTCGTTCTGTGGTGCTTTGAATGGAGGAACACCTTAATGAGGAGCATGACTGCTCTTCCTTTAGGAATATGTGTCATTCAAAAGCACTGACTGGGTGTCGGTGGCTCGGAATGTGTGAGGGGAACTGGGTGCCCTGGGCGGCATTGGTGTCCACAAATGATCATCTGCTAGAACATTGGCCTGGCAGTTTCTACTGTGTTAGCCAAAAGCAGCTGCCTGTATAAGAATCGTTGTGGTGGGGTCTAGCTTTTGGCAAGACTGCTGCCTTTACGTAACTGATGTGTACCCCGATCATGGTGGCTGAGGAGACCTTGAACAGCATCCAGATGGTTTACGTTGAGCGGTCCACTTGTGGGGCAATGTTTTCCCAACTCATAATAGGTAGGTTAGCACCTATGGGCAAGGCCTTGATTTGCCCATTTGCACACCTTCGTGTGCCACACACTGCCCAACGAGCTGCCTCCAGTGTGCCAGCCATTGGCGTATGCCGTGAGCACGGTTTCTGGGCGGGACCTGCTGAATGGGGTATCCTGGGATTCCATGTGCCAGCATCTGAATAGAACCTATTGCACTTTCTCTCCTTATGCCTTCCACAGACTGTTGTCAAGGACGCAACACCTGCCCGACTCCCCGACCTGAGTCAAGGGCATTTCTGTGATGGGTAGGAGTGTGTGCAGGATTGCACTGTAAGGCTGCCCGGGGGGGGGGTTGCGCAGCGGCCCGCCCCCTTTGAGGACGGCCGCCTTAGTGCCACAGGAAGGCACAGGGGTGGGAGGTCGTGTCCCTGGGTTTGACCAAGGGAGACCCCAGACAGGTAGCTGCTTCCGGCGGGGAGGAGCTAAGGGGGGTACATATTCTGTCCCCGCCCCCTCCTCGCCCTCTTGTCCGCTCGTTCGCCTCGTTCGCCTTGCAGCCCGGTCCTCGCGTGTCCAGCAGCCTCGGAGCCCCTCGCTCGCGGTGAGTTTGCCTGCCTCCCCTCCCCGGCCCTGTCCCTGGGCAGCACCAGGTGACGGGGCCCTGTGGTCGGAATACCACGGGCAGGGGGGGTTGCGGGCACAAAGCCAGGCCCAAGTCGCCGGCCAGAGAGGTTGTGGGTGCTGCGGGGGAGGGGGCGCGCGTGTGTTAGTATCGGTCGGGCATCGGCAGGCCATCCAAATATCTCCCTGTGCCGGAATGTGTAATGTAAACGCGGTGCTATGGATGGGCAGCGCTGGGGGCTACATGCAGGGCGGCGCACCCCCTGGGCGTGCCCGGCTCTTACCTTCGCGCGCTGTCCTGCCACCACGGAGTGGATGTGGTCACCGCTTTGGTGCTGGAATCCGGGGTTCGTGCCTCGATGCCCCGCCCACTGCTTGTGATTCGGGGCTACTACTTCATCTGCCGGTCCCTGTCTATGTCCAAATACGGTGGAATGGCTCAATTACCGCCGGGTCGAGTGCGCGCTATATAAAAGATGAAATAATTTATATATTTTTTCCAGTCTAAGATCCTGACCTTTTAAGTCACGGGCCTTTGGACTGGAGCGTCTGTTGCCTCCCATGCAAGAGAGACACGGTGGCCTAAAGGTTAAGGTTTGAGACTCTCACACTCAAGATTATAGGTTCCATCGCCAGTGATTCTGATATATTGGGGCCCCCATGGCTGTGTCTTTCCCAGGGCGAGATGCGGCCTAGCGGAGAGCCACTCCTGCCTCGTTCAGTAATTTTAGAATTTTCAGCGGTGGGGGCCCGGCGCGAACCCTGTGTGCTGCTGTGTAGGGACACCAGGTTTACAGATGGCATTCCCAGCACGTTTCATGTGTACAATAGCTCCCCCATCGTGGAGCCCCCCCCTGGCAGCGCCTCACCTGCGAGCGCTGATTTCTCGCCTCAACCCCAGCTCTGCGTCGGTCCGGATACATAATGCCGAAGCAGGCCCAGGGGTCAGTGCCGGACCTGGGCCCCGCGTTGCATGTCGGCGCCAAATTGCAGCTTCGCGCGCGTCAGCTCAGCAGGCGGTGTGGTGTAAATCGGCGTTGGCCAGGATCGTTGATGCGTCCCCCTCGGCGGCACTCAGGGATCACCGAGAATGTCCCGGAGATGGCAGGCGCAGGAGGTGGGTCAGAGCCTCCGCGCGTACCTGGGCCTTGGGGGGGGTGGGGCCAACCCCCGACCACGCGTGGTTCTGCCTGCCTGATACCTCAGGGCCGCTCACGGCAGCAGAATGGCAGGGGGTCTCGCCACAGTGCTACGCTACCGCCGATCACTTAGGCAGGTAGTAGAGCGTCCGAGCCTCCGCTGATGGAATCACGGTAGGGAGCAGTCCCTTCAACTCACATGTAGGCAGGTTATTCAGACAGGGAAGGGAGCCACCGCCGGAGCCCCAGGGCTACACGCCCGACTCCATTGCTCACCGGAAGCCCTAATGTAGGTGCAAATTTCATAGCGCAAACACTTTCTAGAGGGAACAGCCTCCCCCCCCCTTCGGGCCAGGCAAGTTGACGGTGCCCTCACGGGTCCCTCCTTTCTATCCTTGCTGGGGGTCGGGCCCCACGAGACCGCATGGGCGACACGGGTATTGTCTTTGGGAGGGCTCTAGCGCAGTGCTCCGCGGCAGGCGCCTCGGGGTCGCGCCCTTATTAGATCATGTGGGAGAGGATATGGTCCGGCGGCCAGAGCTGCTTATTTCAAGCCCCGAGGTCGCGCCCACATCCTGCGACTCAAGCGGACAATTTCCTTCCCGCACTTGAACGTATTATGTATACTAGGTTCCATGTAAAGCGCTCCAATCCTTCGTGTTGTGTTCGCGTCATATATATCACGTAACATAATCCAACGCCACACTCATTTGGTTCATTATGTTATTCTGCTGTGCCTGGTTGCGCTATGCTCAATGGTGCCCTGCCATGCGCTCCATTACCTTCGGGTCGCCTGCGCGACAGTTTGTTTGCCCACTATCGTGCGGGAAACCAGGGTTCGAGCCTCGCGGGCGAGTCCGCATCCTGAGTGGTGGGCAAGTAACTGAACCGCCTCGCACCTGACTTTGTAATGCAATTAAGGTGCTTCGCCTGCGCTCCTATACCTTCAGGCCTATTATCTATTTCCGCGCCGGAATATGCGATATTTAAGGGTGCTCTGCCTGGCGCTCCAACACCTTAGGGTCGTCTGCGCGTCATGGTGATTGCCACACTTTGGTGCTGCAAAACAGGGTTTAAGCATCGCGGTTGCGTCCTCATATGGTATTCGGGTAGGCGCAGGTTTCGAGCTTGGGGGGGCGCGTCCACATTACTTGATTCTGGGCAATTAACTTTCTCACCGTCCCGCAGTATGTATTGTAGGACGGAGCTTTGCGATGGGCTTCACCTCCATCGGGTCGATCTCGCGCCATGTTAATCCCGACGCGGTGCTGGAAATCAGGGTTCGAGCCTCGGGGTCGCTTACACATCTTCGGTTCTGGGGCAGACCACGTACTCTCACAGGCCGAATGTCATACTGGCAGCGCTATGACACCTTCGGTTCGACGTGTGACGGGCATTGTTCATTGAGTGGGGAGACACCTGTCCGTGCCTTTTGAGCGGAGCACACTATACGTCGCAGGGAGTGGGGGTTTTGCTGTCTTCGGATGCTGCAATTGAATTACGATCAGCCCGGCACACGCTTTGTGCTGCATTTATGGATACATCGCGTCTGAGCGTTAGGGCAGACCGGCACGGTGAGGTAAGCGCTGCCGTCTTACACAAATGTTTTGGGCGGCACCTGCCCGGTGCGCAGGGTCGGCTGAGGATAAGGCATCGCAACCAGCCTCCCCAGGATGCCGGGCACTGAGGGGGGTGTGCCCCCCCCCGCCAGCTTTCCGGTGCTTGGTAACCTGGGTGCTGTAGGCAACAGGGAGCTGCCTGGTTTGTCTCCTACCCCCTCCTCCTTGTTGTGAGAGTCCAGTGAGGGGCCTTACTAGTTACTGGCAGCTGGCACAAGGGCAGAAAGTGGGAGCTGTGCCACAGGCCCCGTCGTTTCGTATATTCCCTCGCTTGTATTGCACGGCTGCCTTTGTTTGGTGCTTCATTCTCAGTGAGGGGTGCTGAAGTGCATTACAGGTGGGTGCTGCCACAAAATCTTGGAAATGCACAGTTGGTAGTGTTTTGGTTGGCTACCTTGAAGTAGTTGTCATGGGTAGAAAGATTACGTCATTGTAATGGCATGGAGAGAGCCACTCCACACCCCTTGTTGTGAATTATGAAACATTCTTCCCGAATGGAGATGCGAACTCAGCGGATACTCTCTAGCTCAATGAGATGCAGGCAAACGATCTCAGGTGGGCATCTATTCAGCTGGATTGGGCAGTTTACAGTTTAGGAGGACACAGCTCCCTCATATTGTGAAGTGGATCAGATGGGCCAAGCTGTGCTGCACAGCACCACGCATATTCTATAGATCGCAGTTTGAATACTAGTTCCATGCACAGTCAATGTTAAGTTTTTATTCCTACACGCCTGCACACCTTCGCGTATATTGCTCATTCGGGACACATGTTACACGTTGGAAGGACGTCCGTTGTTATTTACTCGAGTGTTATTGGTTATTCCATGGGTTATCCGCGGGTGTAGAGCGTTAGGCTCTTGTTGTATTTCCAGCGGGTCTGTTTGATGCGGAATGGTGGATTTTTGGGGCACAGACGCGTGGTGGGTCTCTGCGTGTCACACTGCCTGCCTTTTATCTCCCGGTTTGTCACACACGGTTTTTAAGACGATAATTGAGTTGTTAGTCTGTTCTTAGTATTGAACACACCAGGTATTTGTGGTACTGATATTTGATGGTACTCTAGGACACATGTCCTCCATTACACACATCTCCAGACAGGACTGCCCCTCTCCCCCCCCCCCCCCCTAATTTTGGAGGAATAGGGGTCCAAATACTGGTGGGGTTGGCAGGCTTTGACAGAGGTTGGCGGCGAGCTCGCACATCATTCGGCTCATAGGATGATTCAGTTGAGTTTGGGGCAGGTCACAGGCCGCTTCTTCACGCGGTGTTTGTTCTTCGAAGTATGGTCGGGTCAAGTGACGGAGTATAGCAATCATCACATGGTATATCTGGCCATGGAGGAATGCCAGGCAAGATTGTAGCGTAGGCAGGGAGTGGTACTTATCGGGGATTGGATGTTCGTCTCAATGGCATGCCGCCATGCAAGGGGACCATGCACCGAGGTCACGTACATCAGGCAGTGACAGGTCAACAGGGACCATTTGTACTGAATTTACATGAGTGGTTCCCGCCACGGTTGGTCAGATGGGAGGCTGTCGTCTTTATTCGCACTGGATACCCTTACTCCAACACTCCTATTGTAAGCTTAGGATGCCTGTTGACGCTGTTAGACCGGCTCTCAGCTATTAAAATCACCTATGTGCCTTGGCATGGTTTGTCTCGCAGCAGGGCCAGTTGGGGGTACTGTTCAGGACACGGTTAGACTTCTTGAACATAGACTTGTCAACATCCTCCTAGGAAACCATGATTAGCATGAAGGTATTGGACCATGGAGAGACAATGGTTGTGGGTTTGTGCACAACAGTAGCAAGGGAACTACAGTCTGCTTCATCAGGCCACATGTTCCATCATTAGCACCAGCAGCTGTAGAGCTCCCTTTTTTACTCGGGACTGGGACTGGCAATGTCTAACTCTTACAGCCAGACATGGAATAGGCAAAGGACATACCTTGTTGAGGCAGTAGTATTGTCTGTCTCGCTTCCAGGCCACTTGGGGGTTACCGTTCGGGGTACGGCTCGACTCTCTGGTTGCGTTTGGATGCTTGGACAGGTGCCCGTGCACCTGTACAAGGGGACATGTAGCACGGCGATAAGTGGTTCAGTGGCTCCAGCTATTTGTGTTAACGGGCAGGTGAAGCAGCAGAACTTAGAGGGGCTTGGGTTTGACCTCTGGTTCAAGGGCGGTGTCTGGCAAGCTCACTTAGTAGCCCGTCCTTGAGTTCGGCGAAACAGGTACCATTGATGGGAGTAACGGTAACGGGCAACTTCTCCCGCCCTCCAGCACTGGCTGGCAGCTATGCAGGGTGGAAGTAGCCTTCCAACAGGGGCCTCTTGGTCCATAGGATTGGGGGAAACTCTTGGGAAACATAGTTGGGCTACAAAGTAGCAGGAGAACTATTGGCTTTCCCAGTATTCAACATAGAGGGGTATTTAGGCTTTGGTTCCCCCCGGGTCACGCTGCCCTGTCTGCTCCCTGGTATGCTAGCCGGAAGTTGGGAGGGCATGGCTTCACATAGGGTGGTGAATGTCAGAAGGTGATGGCATACTCCGTCTAGTGCTAGACTCAGATAACGGAGGAAAGAGGAGGTATAAACCTTGTCATCTCTTAACTCACTCACATTGGCACCTCCTGGTAGGAGTGGCCTGGAATAGGTTTTGTTCTTCAGCCAGGCAAAGGTATCATTGCACCACCGCCTATTCTTAGGCAGGTTAATTCAGTCATAAAGCCATGGGGAGTTTAGAATGGTGGTGACTGATGGAATGCGAGGGACATACTGGATACTAGGGCGAAACATGCACCTTGATGCGAGTATCGTTTTCGGGTAACTTCTCCCGCCCTCCAGCACTGGCTGGCAGCTATGCAGGTTGTGGAAGTGGCCTTCCAACAGGGGCGTATGGTCCATATGACCGAGGGAAACTCCGGGGTAACACTTTTGGGCTCTATTCAGCAGGAGAACACTTGGCTTTCCCAGTATTCAATTAGAGAAGCATTTTACAAGTTTTTCTCCTCTGTGGTCACCCTGACCTGTCCCTCCCTGGTATACTAGCAAATTTTGGGAGGGCAAGGCTTTACAGTTGATGGTGACTGATGGAATGCGATGGGCGTACTCCAACGGAGTGAAAGAGGAAGCAAGGCGGGCTTGTCATCTCTTACCTCCTCCCGCATGGGCACTGCCAGGCAGGAGTGTCTTGTCAAAGGGATTGTTCTGTAGCCATGCAAAGGCAACCTTGGACCATCGCTTATTTTGGTGTAGGTCATTTCAGTCAAATCCATGGGAGAGTTTAAAAGGACGGGGGAATTCGTCCTGTTGGTACACGCTGGCCGCCGGCCCGGTTGGGGTAGACTTGTTTGGCTGGACCTGGGAGAAGCCCGGTACCGGTATGCTGTAGGTATAAAGGCCTACCGGGAGCCATGCGCAGTGGCGCAGAGCAAAGAGGTCTTGGCTTCATCAGGCATGGTCTTATACACGCCAAGTCCACAGGGTGCCTGGAGGGAGATGAAGTGCACCTTTGTAGTTTTGGTATGGATGCTTTCCGACTGGACCCAGGGGAAGCTTTGGCTGCAGCAGGTTGTAAGTACATAGGTCTACCTTGGTGGGGGGCCCTGGTAGTGACGGTGGCCACTCCCAAGGCTGTGGAGGAGTTACAGGGCGATCCAGGGTCTGCACATACCAAGGGGTATAGCATGCAGCAGCACCGTGTGGTGCTAAGCCAGGATACCCAGGGATCTTTTAGCGTGTCCACTGGAAGACCTACGGCGCCCCGCTAACCGACAGGCGGTTGTGGGTCTGAGCAACCGGGGGCTGCCATGTATGCTCCGCCCACCCATCACGGGGGGGCGTGTGAAGCATGTGGACTGGAGGTCCACGGATGGGAGGGGGGGGACCCTCCCAACATTTGGTATACACCAATTGGCGTTGCCATGGTGACTCTAGGCTTATCAGACGGGCAGGCGGCATGGGGCTGGCCTGCCCTGGGATCGCCCGTAAGATAACCCACCGTGTTTGCATATTCATTATGCTAATAAACCTGCAGCAATATTTCTCCACTTACATTCAGTGTCGTGTGTTTTATTATGATTATGTACTGATGTGTGCTGTGATAACGGTTGCCGATATTGGCACTATGTAAGGCTGCCCGGGGGGGGGGTTGCGCAGCGGCCCGCCCCCTTTGAGGGCGGCCGCCTTAGTGCCACAGGAAGGCACAGGGGTGGGAGGTCGTGTCCCTGGGTTTGACCAAGGGAGACCCCAGACAGGTAGCTGCTTCCGGCGGGGAGGAGCTAAGGGGGGTACATATTCTGTCCCCGCCCCCTCCTCGCCCTCTTGTCCGCTCGTTCGCCTTGCCCGCCCATCCGCTTACCCGGCATCCGGAGGGACAAAGGGGGGGGGGAGGTTTTTTCTAACAAATTTTCACTTTGTGTTGCAGGAGGAGTTACAGGGCGATCCAGGGTCTGCACATACCAAGGGGTATAGCATGCAGCAGCACCGTGTGGTGCTAAGCCAGGATACCCAGGGATCTTTTAGCGTGTCCACTGGAAGACCTACGGCGCCCCGCTAACCGACAGGCGGTTGTGGGTCTGAGCAACCGGGGGCTGCCATGTATGCTCCGCCCACCCATCACGGGGGGGCGTGTGAAGCATGTGGACTGGAGGTCCACGGATGGGAGGGGGGGGACCCTCCCAACATTTGGTATACACCAATTGGCGTTGCCATGGTGACTCTAGGCTTATCAGACGGGCAGGCGGCATGGGGCTGGCCTGCCCTGGGATCGCCCGTAAGATAACCCACCGTGTTTGCATATTCATTATGCTAATAAACCTGCAGCAATATTTCTCCACTTACATTCAGTGTCGTGTGTTTTATTATGATTATGTACTGATGTGTGCTGTGATAACGGTTGCCGATATTGGCACTATGCAATACAGCAGTATGAAGTGATTGTTATGCAAACAAAGTGAAGGGTGTTTACATTTTGAAAGTAAACTGAGACGCTTTATGGGCGATTGATGTCAAGTGACCACCCAATAGAAGAGCACCGGAAGCAGCATAGACTACAAGCCAAATTAAGCTGGAGAAGGACTTGCATAAGGACTGCGTCTGCATATCTTCTTGCTTTGCTTTGCCCCACTCATTAGGGGGCACGGCTCATGGGTCCTCTAATCAAAGGACTAGCAAGCCTTCGCCTTTTCTGGCCCACCAATGCCATAGTACAGTTTCAAGTTACCATGTGCTTCACTTGCCCCAGGTCCGGTTGCGCGGCACCGTCACCTAGCGGTAAAAAGCGCTTCTGCGACAGTCTGCCACTAGTTGGCGCTGGCTGCCCAATTTTGAGTTGCCACACGGACAGGCTTGGATCTACTTAAAGCACTTTCTTTTCCATGCCTGTGGCCCAAGCCATTCCTTAGCTTTGGGGGCCGGGTATATCCTGTATTGCCGCACTTGAGACAGGGTTAGTAGCGGTGTTGCTACCAGGTTCGGCAGCTCGGCAGGGGCTAGGGGTGCTGCAAACGGATTTGGCCGCCTGATAGGGGCTCTGGCATATACTTACTCATTGTTTCTGGGTCAGTAGTGCGATGTTACATGATTGGCAGCACGGCAGGAGCATTGGGTGGGGCTATCTGAAGTGAATTGCCAGCAGGTCAAATATTTCCTTTGTGCAAATCAAGCATGCTCATGGGTAATCTTGGAGGTCGGAAGCTGTTAGGGCTAAGATATTTGGACCTGCCCTCTCCTGCTCGACATACAGCGGCAAAAGAACAAGCGTCACGTTGTAAAATTCAGCTTGTGGTATTCGTAGGTATCATGCTGAGTCGAATGGTTGACAGGAGTTCATTCAGTCATAAGCCCATTCTTTCATTTTAAGAAGACGAGTCATGTGTATTGTCGGGTTATCGTATTAGCGGCGCTCGGCGATGTTATCCGGGCAGGCATACCAAGGTCGTTCGTCTGAGCACTGCGGGTGTGGCACGGCGTCTGGCGTGGTGTAACCATGTTGCATGGGCTCTGCCTCCCTGCCCCGTGCGCGGGTTGGCGAGCTTAATTTGAGCCGGTGGTAACGGACACTGGCGCTCATGACTGTATATATAATTATTGCAACTGGGCCCGATCATGAGCACCAACATTCCTGTGTAGCTACATCTGCGGCATGAGGCAGTACTCCACTAGGGGGGGGGAGTTCATGATGGCAATTAAAGGTGCCTTGAAGCCACTATCTGAGCACGATTTTATGATGGGATTTTCACTTAAAGGAGCAATTTAGAGCCGGTTTTCCTTTCGTTTACATATGTTGGCTTATGGGTGGGGTCCATGAGCTGGGAATGCAGCAAGTCGCGCCGTCTTTAGGGTTACAACTAACCGGGCCTGCCAGGAACACTCACTATCCTTCAACTAATCAGAGCTATGAATTGTATGGCCTATCACATACCGTACACGGGTATTGTTATACAGTACCAGGGGCTGCCCGGTTTGCAGTGGTTTAAAATAGGCCAGTGATGTGGTGCTTCGACAATGGGATATTTGTGGCTTTCTTGTCCGGATACTAAAGACCATGCACATGTTTGGCAACGTTTAAGCATTGGCGCTGCAGTTTTGTCTAACAAAATCCATGTTTGCTGGTTCTTCGGACCTGAGGTGGGACATCTTAGCCGATTTCCCCCGGCGCACTGTCTAGCTATGGTATTAGTGATGGCCCTAGTGTCTGTGACGCTTGTCTGTTTCTGGTTTAGTCTCCAGTCAACACCGGCAATTCTATTTGCAGGACTGCGTGATGTTTCCGGGCGTTGCTAGGCACACAAGGTGGTAATTGTAATCACAGAAGGGTCTGTGTGTCTGTGTGTTGACAGCCAGCGAGGGTAAAGTGTGGCGGTGTCGTCACAGCAGCTTCCCTTTAATTGTCAGCAGTCTGTACCCTCGTACTGGGGAACATCCAGCCAAGGGGGCACATTAGGGCTTAGTCACCCCAAAATGAGATGCACAAACTGGCACACAGTGCGGTAGGGTTTGTCTCAAACAGAACTGGGAGAGTCTCATGGGGTACACTTACTGCCCGTGCATTGTGTTTTGGTGGTTTGTTTCAACTTTTCATAGGGAAGAGATAGGTGAGGTACCAAATTGCCCACAGCACGGCACATTAAGGTGGGCGCAAACTGGGTTGTTACCCATTAAATGTTTAATAATGAAGGTTTGGAGCACCTGCAGCAGTGTGGGATGCTCCCTGAGTGCCAGGACTTGAGGGTTAGTAACACTCCCCTCCCCTAGGTCCACAGGGCTTTCGGCAGAATGGCCACAGGCTCGAGCAGGTCATAGGGGTATTTATGCGCAGTGGCTGTAGAATGTCACGTACCATTAAGGGTATGTCACTACCAAAGTTGTCACATGGGTTTTGGGGGTCAAACTGGGTTGGATCAATAAGTTAGGGCACATATAGTAAGGATACATATTGTTTCCCTCCTGTTCCCACTGTCTAGCCTGCTCCCTGGTATATTATCAGAAGTTTGGTAGGGCTAGACTTCACCTAGGGTGGTGACTGGCTTAATTCGATGGGCAAATCCAAAATGTTTCACGGTTACTAACGGGTGGAATTTTCAGCTGCCTGTGCATAGTTTTATTCATATACACAGGATTATTAACTTAAAAGATCACTGTATTGACTAGTGCGTCCAGCGGACGTGCACGCACCAAGGCATTCCTCTGCGGTGAGTGTTGCTATGCTGTAAGGATAGAAAGGTAAATACGACTGCCAGGTCCTGCAGGGGTGTCAGCCAATTGTCCTCTTACGTGTTTAAAGGTGATTTCAAAGGGCACAGGAGGGGTCATGGCAAAGAAGAATCCGAACCGATTCAGCATTTGGGGCTGGTGGTGGTGGTTGACTTCATGGAGTTAGGATCTAACCCCATTGTGTTCAATTCAACCATCCTTTCTTATGTGGTTGGGAAAATGAATATCGGTAAGCGGGGTAAGAAATATCTCTGGTTCAGCGGCAGCATGCTTACGGGAACATCTGCTGGCACCATATTGAAACAGATACCATGTACACTGGGTGGGCATTCCTCTGCAACCAAGGGCAGGTTTCAGGTCGCTTCAGTTAAGACATATTCACCCGTGATTTAGCCAGGGCAGGAGGCGGGTGGTGGTAGTTGTCATCTAACAAGTGTGCTGCGGTGCAAAAAAGTTTGGTAAACACTGCGTTAGAGCCAAAGGGCAACCATTTGGCATTCCCAATATTCAGGAAAGGGCAGGTATTTGCACAGAGTGTTCCCCTCTTGCTCTCACAGACTTGTCTGCCCCCGGGGTTATCCTTCTATGGGCTAGAACCTGAGACTGGAAGGGGCGTCTTCTGGTGTCACAAATACGTTGATAGTCAACGCTGGAGTAGATGTACCATGAAGGGCATGATTACTACTAGGGTTGTCCCTAAGTTTTGGGGTCAAACTAGGTTGAAGCATTAAGACTACAGTCCTTAGGAAGCATCCAGCATTCCTTCAATCTAAGTAAGGGCAGATAGCGATAGATAAGTATCAGCGAGCAGGTAACATACACCGGCTATTCAGCAACATCGTTCCCCGGCGGCGCGCTTGCTTCACAAAAACACAGAGCTGCAACCAGAAGGGTGCCAAGTGGCAAAAACCAGTAAAAAGGTTTAAGATGTGTGTCTCTGGCCTCACAGCTGTGTGAAGCCAGTCTCATTTAGAGGCACACCCATGTGAAAATTGGGTGCTTAAGGTTCTCATGACCAATGCAGTTTGTGGTATCTCCCAGCGGATCCACTGAAAGTGTACTGCAGCTAACATGAAACTGGGAATTTGGGATTCCAACACTTTTGCGAGTTTAAGCATCCAGGGTCAGCCATGGTTAGCAGGTACTGGCAGCTGTGATCCAACGGCAGTTAAGCAAGCGAGGTGCACTGTGTAAGTTGTCACTACACAAAAGGGTGAGGGGTCACAAATAGTGGGCATAATGCATGTATGGTCCAACCAGATTTCACACCAATAAGGTGTTCACCAGGGTTAGCACTCAAAGGGGTCTGTGAAATTGTCTGGTCAATGCGGTGAAGCAAGTGGACCCCAGAACCAAGGGTAGGTGACCTGTTGCTGTAGTTAAGCTCAAAAGCCCCGCACGGTCAGCTATATTAGCCACGCTTGATGTGGACGTGGTCAGCCAACATAGGTGCTGCTGTCCCAATAAATGGGGTAACAAGGTGTCGAGCACAATGGGTTACTAAGTCAATAGAAGATTTGGTACGTCCAGTGTTCAACTAAAATTTAACAGAGCAGGTAATTTTCCACCGCTGGGGAGGCTTCGGGTTGGCAGTGGGTACCCCCACCACTCCCCCTATTTGGGAATATTCTAGGATGGGGGTAAAGTAGGACTTAGTCAACCTTGAATGTTAGGCACCATATTGCAGACAGTGCGTACTGTGCAAATCAGACAGATTGTCTAAGCGGGTATTCCTAGGGGGTTTCACCACAGAGGGAGCTAAGCAGGCAAAATTCCCATAAGGAATAAGGGATGCAGGGGAAGTGCTGGAGGTCAGCCTTGCTCATTGTCACATTCACCAGCTATGAACATTCCTGTGCATCATGATTTAGCAAGCAAAGGGACTGTGCAAATGTTAAGTATTATCCTTCTCACCCTAATAGCCAAAGCAGGCAGGCGGGGGAAGGAGCGGTCTGCTAACTAGTGGGCTGCTGTTCCAGAGATGGGAGACACAGGTGTCCAGGCACACACGGTGCTAGATGGGCGGTAGCTAGGTGAGATCAGCAATAGATGGTTCAATGTGTGCCATAGGTCTGAATTCGTTCCGCCCAGCGTTGGCACAGTGTTAAGTCATGTGAGGCAGTGGAACTTTCACGCAGAAGGGTGAATAATTAATTGCACAAGTCTCAGGCCAAAGGAGCTTTGGTTTCATCAGCCACTAGCTTATTCAGGCTAACGTCAAGGGGCTATTGTGAGATAGATGGGGTTTATTTATCACCGGTAGGGATGTATCCCTTTCTTCTGGATTTGCGGAGGCTCTAGAGCGGAGAGGTTGCAGTTAAGACCATAGCTGTTTTGGTGGGGGCTCTGGCGGCGATGGTGGCCACCTCCAAAGTTGTGGCGGAGTTACAGTGCGATCTGGAAGCAAATGGGTACAGAAGGGTACCTCTGCACAGCACCATAGGTGGTGCGAGAGCCAAATTCCAGGAGCCTCAGGGGAGGTTCCTGGAAAACCGTGTTGGAGCCCCGTTAGTCCTTCGGGCGGTTGTGGGCCTGAACAACCGGGGGCTTGCTATGCTACGCTCTGCCCTGAAAGGGGCGTGAGTAATAAGGGACCATCTGTTACGTGATCCGGGAAGAGGATCACCAGAAGGGGCAGCACAGATGGGGTTCGCCCCAGTGCTGCTTGGCTCATCAGGCGAGCAGGCGGCCCAGTTGGTTGCCTGCCCTTGGATCGTCCGTGAGATAACCCACCATATTACATAACGGTGTATGTAATAAACCTGCAGCAATTTTACCCAAACAAAAAATGTGTGGTGTGTTTATTTATTAGCATGCATGCTACGTGTGGTGGGGTGGGGAGTGTTGCCAATGGTGGTGCTATTGATAAAACTGTGACACACAGGAGGAACACTATGTCCCCTGAAAGGAAGCCCAGGTTGGCAACAACTCGCATAATAACAAGTAATCGAATGCGAAGATAAAAGCGATGAAACCAGCCTAGGGGTCATCAAATCAGAAAATGTAATATTTTATTGAAAACAAGTATGTGGATGTTTTTGCCCACATCCCCAACCTCTTCTCCCACAAGGTCTCTTTTAGTACATATTCTCTGAGGTTGGACATACTGCGGGTTACCTGTTTCCCTTTCTCTGTACAGTGTTCAGTCTATGGTCCCGTCGGGCCTTCACCATCTCTTTTTCTTTCCTGCAGGCCCCTATCACACACCAGTGCGACATACTTAGACACACATGCCTAATTCAGCACAGCCCCAAAGGGGTGACCTCAAGCTGCCTTTAATCACCATGCCCGCCTCCCCCAGCAGAGCCCACGTTGAAACTTCAGTAGTCACAAAACCAACCGCCTGAAGCTGAAAGCATCTCAAGACTCGAATGCTCTTGGAGGAGAAGAAAAAACAACTGCTGCATGTCACTTAACACTGCTTTAGCTAGTTTCAGGGTGGTAAGAGATCAGAAAAAAAACATAATAATTTCACCTCTCATAAAGGCTGCTTTCTCAGTACCGCTATACATAGACAACAAGCATCCAACTCTGCATAATTCAACACAAAGCCATACAATTCCAAATCACACAATTCAGCACCATGCAATTCCATACCATACAACAAAAAAACACTACAAATAATACCACTAAACACCACATAATTCAACTGCACCTAATTCAAATCCACTTTATGCAACATAACAACAGTCCACATAAATACACTCCACACCATGCCACATAGTACACACAACATAATTTCACTCAACGCCACTGTTCCATGCCACGCTATTCAACTCCACGCAAATCCATTCCACACCACATAATTCAACAACAAACCACATAATTCTAATCCACAACACAATGCCACTACACACCACATATATCCAAATCACAACACATAATTTAACATCATACCACGAAATCCAGCAGCAGGATATATGTCAGATATTTTCTCTTTAGAGTGCAGAGTACCGCAGGGTTTGTCCCTGAGCCCTACTTTATTTAATATTTCTATGAGTCCACTTGCTGAAATTTTCCATCCTTTTGGGATATCTATAATGTCTTACGCGGATGAAACTCAATTGTTTTTTTCTCTCACTGATAGCCACAACTCCCAGTGCACTGGGCTCCTGCCTCAAGAAAGTTGCAGGTTGGATGAACAGCTCCTGCCTTAGGCTAAATGAAGGAAAAACTGAGCTTATGATGCTAGGTTATAACCTGGCACCTTCATGTAATCTGAACTAGCCAAGCTGTTTAGGCCTCTTCGCTACTCCAATAACTGCAATAAAAAGCCTCAGAATGTGGCTGGACAATTCTCTGAACTATAACTACCAAGCATTAAAGCTCTCAGCCATTTTTTCGGCCTACTAAGGATGCTTCGGAAAAGTCTCCCTGTCCTTCCCCCCCACCGCAAAGAGGCTCGTAGTCCAGACTATTATTCTTTCCTGCCTGGACTACTGCAATTCTCTCTACTTAGGTGCTCCAAAGACCACAATAAAAAAACTGCAGGTGGTCCAGAACTCTGCTGCCCAGATTCTGTGACCTACCTTGACATCAATCTGCCCGACAAGCTTTGGCCTCCCTCTACTGGCTTCCAGTGGCGGAGAGGACCAAGTTTAAATCACTCTTTATCACCCAGAGGGTACTCCTTGATTAAAGGGCCTATGATCTCCAGTTCTTTATTAGCCCCCTCCTTCCCCAGGAGAACCTTGCATTCTTCTATGACCCATCTCGCCATAGTTCCTAGATTTAGATTGGTAAGAGCTGGAGGGCACACTTTCGCATACAACTCAGCTAAACTAAGGAGTGGCCTCCCGCTCACTCTCAGATCAGTCAAAATAGAACTTCCATTCAGAAAACTTCTAAAGACTTGGCTCTTCCAGACCAGATCACTCTAACTCTCTTCTATTCAGTTTTGCTGCACCGACAGCGCTGGGCACCTCTGGATAGCCATGCGCTATATAAGTGTAATATGGAATATAATAGAATAGCACACCACATCATTTTACTCCACTACATAATACTCCACACACAAAATACCATTCCACATAATTCCACCCAATGACACACAAACCCACTCCACATAATTCCAATGCACTCAAAAACACATAATTACTATTCACAGAATACCACTGCACACCATGCCACATAATTCCTCTACGCATATCCACTCCACACCACACAATCCCACAACTAACAATTCCAATCCACAAAATTTCACTACACACCACATACATCCACTCCACTCCACAAAACATAGGTAAGAGACATTTACATTTACAATGCCAATAACTCTAACTCTCTTTCTTATTTTTATTATTTAAGAGTTTCTATAGCACTGTCTAGTTATTTGTTGAGAGCGGATATGTAGAAAAGAAGTGAACGAGCATAGTACCCCCCCGCCCATGCCAATCCTTTTTTGGAGGTAATCCAGGAGAAGATTGTGGTTGACCGTGTCAAAGGCCGCAAAATGGTCTAGGGGAATGAGCAGGCAGCAACAACTGTATCCAGGGATTTCTGTAGGTTATCTACTATGTTCAGAATAGCTGTTTACATGTTGCATCCTTTTCTAAGTTGCAGTTGATGTGGGTTCAGGAGATTGATGTATTCTATGTGTCGGTTTAGTTGTGAGAGGACACATCTCTTGAGAGTTTTTGGCTAGGGAATGGGAGACTGGTGACAGGTCTGAAGTTATTGCGGTAGTTTGGGTCTGCTCCTGTTTTTTTAAGCAGTGGTGTGACTAACATCACACTAGTCATTGGGGAGCTGTTCATAATCTTAGTCCAGATGGGAGTCAAGGCATGATTGAAGTTTTTTTTGTCAGAGATGCAGGGAGGGGGTCCGCCAGGTGGAAGGAAAATTTGGACGTGGCCAGCAGAGTCAAAATGTCAGCCTCCGAGAGTGTCTATGAACTTTGAGGACCCCTTGGGTTCGAATACCCCCATTTTGGTCCAGTGAAGAGATTGTTGATAGGGAGGCCATGGAGAGAAAGGGGTGATTGTGATCTTCCTTTTTGGGGGCAAGGTTCTCATTGGTTGACTGGTTGTGATCTTCACAGGATACTTCAATTTTCATGTTATGTTATGTTATGTTAGCTCATATTTATAAAGCGCACGGCTACTCCAGGGAGTGTCCCGGCGCTAAGGAAAAACATAGCCCACACAACATTGAGCCATGCAAACCACTGCTATCAGGATCACGACTGAAAGAGCCACCTTTTAAGACTCTTCCTGAAAGTAAGGAGGTCTGGGCTCTGTCTGATGGAGAAAGGTAAGCTACTCCACATCCGAGAGGCAACTGCATGACCCCCTACCTGGGAGAGTTGGACTTTAGGGGCGGTGATCAGAAGTTGGGTAGAGAATCTCAAGGTGCGCTGAGGTAGATAAGGTTGGAATCTATCCCTAAGGTAAGGGGCTCCAACTTGTGGAAGGCTTTAAAAACAAGGACCAGGGCTTTAAAATGAATTATTTCCGCACCGGGAGCCAGTGCAGTAAACACAGAAGCTGGGTGGTATGGGTTCTGAGTCCTGTCAGAAAAATGGCCCTAGCAGCCGCTTTCTGGATCACTTGTAGTCGGCCCAGGAGGTATTAAGGGAGGCCCAGATACAAGGAGTTAACATAATCCAGTCTGGAGACTATCAAGGCCTGAACCACTGTCTTCCTATAGGGGACTGAGAGCAAGGGGAGGAAATTTCGAAGCATTCTCAACAGCCCGAAACAGACCCCAGCTACTATATGTACTTGGGCCTTCATAGAAAGGGGCGCATCCAACTTGACCCCTAGATTTTTCACAGTAGAAACGGCTGACACAGGGGGGGACATGTCCTGAGGCCACCATGTATGCCAAGCTTCGGGCGGATGTGGGCCAAAAAAAATAATCTCTGACTTCTCGGAGTTACATTTTAAATGGTTATAACTTAGCCAGGAGAAGACTTTAGAGAGACCGGTATGAATAGCATTGCCATTGAATTTAACACCCTTCTCGCAAGTAAACAACAGCTGAGTGTTATCAGCATATGACACCACCTTAGCACCAAATTTCTCGGCGAGAGGGGCCATATACAAATTAAATAATGTTGGACTCAATATTGAGCCTTGGGGGACCCAACATTCATAGGAGGAATCGCCGCAGAAAAAGGAGGGGACCAAACGGTTTGGGAGTGGTTAGCAAGAAAAGACGCAAACCAACTCAACACCGTGCCACCAGTACCGCTCTCCCTGAGCCTTTGCAGTAATCTATTATGGGGCACGGTATCGAAGGCTGCAGAAAGGTCCAGTAAAACCAAAACCGCATTACCTCCTTTATCCAGCGAAGCTTTAATTTCAGGCAGAGCAGTTTCGGTTCTAAAATTAGCTCTAAAACCTGACTGGCTAGGATGCAGCAGGTGATTGGCCTCCACATAATCAGTTAAGACTCCATTAAAAAATTTCTCCACAACCTTGGAGAAAAAAGGCAGGAGTGAAATGGGCCTATAGTTACTGGCGGCCTCGAGGTCTGCCATAGGTTTCTTCAGGAGCAGAAGAATTTTAGTGTGTTTCCATGATTGTGGCATTGACCCTTACTGCAAGGCAGTGTTCAAAATAGGGTTCACTATAGGGATGATAACTTCCGCTATCGAGGACAGGACTTTTGCTGGGCAAGGGTCGGAGGGAGAGCCAGATTTCAGAGATTTCATGAGCACCAGAGATTGCTCCGAGGTGATCACAGGGAACTCTGTAAGAGAGGCTATGGAGCGGGGACACATATCTAACGGAGGTCCTTCGGCATCCACCAGGTCCAGTGGCCGAGCTACAAAGGAGTCCTGGATAATTTACATTTTTTTGTAAAAGAAACAGGCCATATGATTGGTCCAGTCGCTTGTGGGAACAAACGGTCGGCTTATTGTCATAGGGGAGGAGAAGCTTTTAACAATATTAAAAAGGGTTTTACTTTTGTTGGCCGCCAAATCAATTTTTGTAGAAAGAAAGAGTTTCTTTTCCTCGCGTACTTTCTTATAATGATCTTTCAAAGCAAGTTTATATAGCGATTTATCAGAGGAGCTATAATTTCTCCGCCACTCTCTTTCAAGATGTTTGCAGGCCCTCTTAATATCCCTTAAGGCTTCCGAGAACCAAGGGGCCAAGACTCGGGTGGATTTAGCAGACCTCAGTGAGGGGGGGCAGTTCCAGGGCCTGGCATTGAAGCCAAACCTCTAAGGCCTGCACATCCTGTTCCAGGGTGCCATTTAAGGGAATCGGGAGGCGACTCATAGCGCACTGAATAGCCTCAGGTGTCATCAAATGGAATGGCCTGAAACTATGACTGACCCTGGCAGTGTCCAAGGATTGGGACCTTGCATGTTCTCTATGAATTTTAAACTTGACCAAGTGATGGTCTGACCAAGTTAAGGCTAGGGGGACATCCATGTAAATCTGGTTTGAGGAAAAAACCTGATCCAGTGTGTGCCCTTTGTCATGAGTGGGAAGACATACATACAGAGTCAGGTTGAGAATATCCAAGGATTCACACAATCTCACGGAGTCAGGATCCAATGACTTGTCCATGTGAATATTGAAGTCACCAAGGACCGCACAATGGCTATATTTAGCTGCAATGGGGGAGATAATATGGCTGATGGATTCCAGGAAGTTCTTCGCCGGACCGGGCGGCGGTAGATTACTACTCCAGCCATAGATTGATGGGCTGAGATAGTCAGGAGAAAACCCAGACTCTCAGCCCCCTCTATCTCTGAGTTTGCCAAAGGAATACAGGAAAGGAGGCTCCTATATATTACGGCTAACCCACCGCCTCTCCCTGTGGGGCGATCCTGCCTCATAATCTGATAGCCCTGCGGGATTGCATTCTCAATAGTGGGATTAGAGTCATCTGTTAGCCAAGTTTCTGTAAGAAACAGCAGATCAGGGGAGGAATCAGCTAAAAGATCGTAGCTCATCAACGTTGTTCCATGGACTAGGAAGACTTAAGACAATGAAAGTGCAACTTCACATAAATGAGGACGTCCATCCAATTGCTCAGTGACATCGACAAATTGCCTTTCAATTACATGAGGCTGTTGAGAAAGAACTTGGGACACTATTAAAGCATGACATCATTGAGCGATCAACTGATCCGACGCCATGGGTATCACCCATTGTGGTATTGCAGAAGAAGGATAGTGGAGGAGCCAGACGTCTTTGTTGATATGAGCCAAGCTAACAAGGTGATTGAAAGAGAACGACATCCAGGTCCGCACATTGCTGCCATGATTACACTGCTGAATGGAGCCAAAGTCTTTTCTGCCTTGATTTGATCAAAGGGTATCACCAACTCAAAATGGAAGAAAATTGCAGGTACATCACTACTTTTTAGACTCATGTTGGTTTATTTAGATATAAAAGACTAAGTTTTGTTGTGTCATTAGCTGCGTAACCCTTTCAGGATGTAATTTGTCGCATAACACAGTCAGTCACAAATGCTTTCTTTCTTTAAATCTTTATTTCGGCAATATTTCAGCCATAAAAGAGTACACAACATATTATACACAATAAAATTACAATATTAAAACAACATCTAAAATGACATAGGCAAATACAGATCAGGAATGGAAGTCAATGTCAATGTTGATGTTAGGACACATCATTGTATCTGTAACTGGGATTACACAAGCAGAATACATGCCCGGCTACTAGGCAGTGTTTGATAGTATAAAACTCCTTTTAATCCAGAAAGCATGCAGATACTTGGGGAACCACCTTTACAACGCAACTTTTACAACGCTATGCTATTACAACGCATTTTTTACAACGCAAAAACTTTTACAACGCATGCTTTTACAACGCATGCTATTATATGGTAAGTACTTTTACAACGCATATACCTTTACAACGTATTATTTGAAAATGCCTTTACAACGCATGCATTTACAACGCATGCATTTACAACGCAAGATGTTATATGGTAAGTACTTTTACAACGCATATACTATTACAACGCATTTTTTAATGTTGGTATTTTAATTAAAATAAATATATATCGTATAATTATTTTTTTTTTAAAAAATTGTATTTGAAAAAAAGTGAGTAGTTTATCAAAATATTAATACTTGAGTATTTTGTCTAGTAGAAATGTTTTGTTGGATAGTTAAATTAATACTTGAGTATTTTAATATTAATACTTGAGTATTTTGTCTAGTAGGAATGTTTTGTTGGATAGTTAAATTAATACTTGAGTATTTTAATATTAATTCTTGATACTTAATACTTGAGTATTTTGTCTACTAGGAATGTTTTGTTGGATAGTTAAATTAATACTTGAGTATTTCTGAAAATGGAATGATTTTTTTTATATTTAATTTTATACATATTACAGTGAATAGTGAGTATTTTTAAAGTTAAATAAATAATTGAGAATTCTTCTAAATCGAAAGAGTATTTAATATATTTTTTCAAAAAAATAAGAGTGAGTAAATAAATTTTAATAGTTGAGTATTTTTAAAATATTAAAGTGTATTTCTTAAATTAATTTAGTTCATTGGTTTTTTCAAATTAAGAAACAGCATATTTTAAATTTAATTTATTTAAAGTTTGTGAGTACTTTTTAAAAATATTAATACTACAGTATCTATCAAAAATTTAAGTAATCAGATATGTAAATACTAGAGTATTTATAAGTTCAAAAAATAGAGAACATTTTTTTAAAAAAAAAGAAGAGTACTTTTGGATTATTTATTATAAAAATTAGATAAATTTATTAAAAATAATTAAAAATATAATAATATTTGAAATATTAAAAGAGTAATAAAAAATGCATTTTAAAAACAATAATAGTTTAAAAACAAAAAAAAGAAAATAATTACTTACTTTTTAAAAAAAATTCCCACGCTTTTCCATTGAAGTCTATGAGCGTCTTTGTCCTTTATTTATTTTGGCAGCATCAGAATATACAACCCGCGGAACAAGAAAAGAAGGATCAGAAAGTGAAGAAAGAGAAAGTTTTGAAAGGAAAAGACAATAGAGTCGAGGTAAGGAACATATTTAGTAAATTAACATTTAATTAGTTATAATTTTGAAGTTTAAATAACTATTTAAAAAATAATGACAGCAAACAATTTTTGTTTTCACATTTTTTATTTATAGAAAAATCATGAAAAAATAAACCATATTTTTAATGAATTTTGCAATGTAAGTAACATTTTTGAAACAAAATATAAATATTTTATTAACATTTATAAACATTTATTTACAGATTAGTTAAATAAAGTAGTCCGCTTTAAATTTAGATGCACGCGATGACGTAATGACGTGAGCGTCGACGTAATACGCCATTTTGCAGAGCATCGGAGGAGGAAGCAGCAGGAAGCTGATCTGCGGCCAGGTAGGAAATATTTTCATTTGTAATTGTAGAATAAACCTTTAAAAGGGATACATATATAGTGAGGAAAGAATAAGGGGAGGTTGCGGGAAAACTAATTGATTACTTAATTGTTTTTAAACATGTCCACATTAATGTCATTAATGTATGCCTATGTCGGGTCGCTAAAAGTTATTTATTTAGTTTAAAAAAGTATGTAACTGTTAAAAAATTAAAAGTTACTGTTCAGAAAGTTGATTTGTTTATTTAGGAAGTAACAAAAGTAATGTCGATCTTCATTTCTAACTGCAAAAAAGTTGCGTACTTTCAAATTTTGAAAAATAACGATTGTTATAAAAATGATGATTAAGCTGCAAAGTGCATTTCGGAATATGGTTTGAATTGTAGATTTTACATATGTTTCATTTTTGGTGATTTGTTTTGAAGGTAATTAAATTGGATTTTTTCGGTAATTTAATTAATGGAGTTCCGATGTCGAACAATAGTTCAAATACTATGGGACAGTAAATTTGAAGACATTGGTAGTTTTTGCTTGAAATGAAGATTTGTTTTAAAAAAAAAAGAACCCGACTTGTTTGTTTGAAAAAATGTTTAGAAAATACCTTGGTATGCCAATTGTAATTTGAAAATTAGTAAAATTTAAAGCAAAGCAGGAAAGTAAGTAATTACATTATTTTAAAAAGAAAGAATGTTAGAAAGATTTTCCAGGTAGTCTATAGCCACACACAACGAAAATTGTTGTAGAATTGCCAATAGTCTCTCAGACATTTCCCTTGTTTTGACTGTTACTCGTGGGTTTAGACTACCTGCGAGTGTTTGTGCTATTCTCATTTCTTGGAAACTTTGCTCCTTCTTCAAAGTTTCCAAAAATGAGTAGAAGTTAGGATGTGGTTTACCAATTGTATGGTTGAAGGAGTTATGCCATCCCTCAATGGCATTGTTTGTTTTTGCTTCTCCCTCTAAACAACTCGTGTAGCAGTTCCACCACTCCACATGGAATCGTGGCTTCCTCCTGCGACCCGATCTGCTTAGGTGTCCAATCCATGTGTCCTCAAAATAATTTAGAATGGGTGCCAATTTTTCTTCGTTACTCGTATAATAAACAGATTCTATAATTGCAGTGTAGTACTCGTCCACACTATCGGGAGGAACAAAACAAAGTGCAGTTAATTTTTTAAGTTCAAATTGTAGTTTGCTATCCCGAGAATATTCTGCAACTAGGGATGTTTTCTGTAATTTACGCCAAAATGCCTGCGAAAAATGGAAAAAACATCCCTGAATTTGGGTATCCGTGTACGTTTTAGTGATCACATTGATCATGCTCAATTCAAAATCAATAATTATTTTTCGAGGACTTGAAGATGTTTTACTTTTAATCACTGATAAAAGTTCAGTGTATGTTGCAGAAGTCTTATCAGGTAGCAAACTATAAACTAAGGGAATTACACTATTGTTAATTTTAGCATGTATAGTGTAAATTTGAGTGAAAGGATGGGGTGTACTTTTAAACGTCCCATCCATCATCCAAATTTCACTACTTTCTAACTTAGCAAGGTTACGTGGGGTACTAAAAATTAGAATACGTTTCTGAGGGTTTTCGTTGTCATGCAGAAGGAAAGGTTCATCAGAAAAAGAAATAGAAAGATCATGAGGAATTCTAATGTCAGAGAAAGTATGTGGTGTAGATAATTGAATGTTACTTGCCTGCTTTTGTCTCTGAATAATTCTTCTCAAATTAGGTATTATAGGCATGTTACTAGCAACATGACTGGGGACATGCTGTGCAACCTCTTAAAATTGATCCTGTTGAATCATTGGAGGTGCTTGCAATAGCTTTCATCTCGTTTATTGTTTCTCTAATTTCTACATCCATTGCAGAGGCAGAGTGGTTATGTTCTGTGGTTTTCACAACCAAATTATCAACAGTAACCACTCTGCCACTGCAATGGGTAGTGTAGTATTGCACACACCTCCAATGATTTCTAGTTAAACTTATTCTTTCCTTACTATATATGTATCCACCATGGTTTAACAAATTTTTCCCCTTCCTGGATTTAATAAAGTTGGCAGCTCCCAGGCTAGACATTATCTGAAAAGAGGAGAAAAGACAAAAAAATTAGCCTGAATAAATTTATGAATTACCTAAAACATAACATTTACACCATCCAACACATTCCCTACTGATGCACCTTCCTGGAGTTAGAATAGTAAATTGCACCCCTACACCATCCAACACTTTCCCTACTGCTGCACCTTCCTGGAGTTAGAATAGTAAATTGAACCCCAACACCATCAAACACATTCCCTACTGATGCACCTTCCTGGAGTTAGAATAGTAAATTGCACCCCAACACCATCCAACACATTCCCTACTGATGCACCTTCCTGGAGTTAGAATAGTAAATTGCACCCCTACACCATCCAACACTTTCCCTACTGCTGCACCTTTCTGGAGTTAGAATAGTAAATTGCACCCCTACACCCTCCAACACTTTCCCTACTGATGCACCTTCCTGGAGTTAGAATAGTAAATTGTTACCCCTACACCATCCAACACTTTCCCTACTGCTGCACCTTCCTGGAGTTAGAATAGTAAATTGCACCCCTACACCATCCAACACATTCCCTACTGATGCACCTTCCTGGAGTTAGAATAGTAAATTGCACCCCTACACCATCCAAAACATTCCCTACTGCTGCACCTTCCTGGAGTTAGAATAGTAAATTGCACCCCTACATCATCCAACACTTTCCCTACTGATGCACCTTCCTGGAGTTAGAATAGTAAATTGCACCCCTACACCCTCCAACACTTTCCCTACTGCTGCACCTTCCTGGAGTTAGAATAGTAAATTGCACCCCAACACCATCCAACACATTCCCTACTGATGCACCTTCCTGGAGTTAGAATAGTAAATTGCACCCCAACACCCTCCAACACTTTCCCTACTGCTGCACCTTCCTGGAGTTAGAATAGTAAATTGCACCCCTACACCCTCCAACACTTTCCCTACTGATGCACCTTCCTGGAGTTAGAATAGTAAATTGTTACCCCTACACCATCCGACACTTTCCCTACTGATGCACCTTCCTGGAGTTAGAATAGTAAATTGCACCCCAACACCATCCAACACATTCCCTACTGATGCACCTTCCTGGAGTTAGAATAGTAAATTGCACCCCTACATCATCCAACACTTTCCCTACTGATGCACCTTCCTGGAGTTAGAATAGTAAATTGCACCCCTACACCATCCAACACTTTCCCTACTGCTGCACCTTCCTGGAGTTAGAATAGTAAATTGCACCCCAACACCATCCAACACATTCCCTACTGCTGCACCTTCCTGGAGTTAGAATAGTAAATTGCACCCCTACACCATCCAACACTTTCCCTACTGCTGCACCTTCCTGGAGTTAGAATAGTAAATTGCACCCCTACACCCTCCAACACTTTCCCTACTGATGCACCTTCCTGGAGTTAGAATAGTAAATTGCACCCCTACACCCTCCAACACTTTCCCTACTGCTGCACCTTCCTGGAGTTAGAATAGTAAATTGCACCCCAACACCATCCAACACATTCCCTACTGATGCACCTTCCTGGAGTTAGAATAGTAAATTGCACCCCTACACCCTCCAACACTTTCCCTACTGCTGCACCTTCCTGGAGTTAGAATAGTTAATTGCACCCCTACATCATCCAACACTTTCCCTACTGATGCACCTTCCTGGAGTTAGAATAGTAAATTGCACCCCTACACCATCCAACACTTTCCCTACTGCTGCACCTTCCTGGAGTTAGAATAGTAAATTGCACCCCTACACCCTCCAACACTTTCCCTACTGATGCACCTTCCTGGAGTTAGAATAGTAAATTGTTACCCCTACACCATCCGACACTTTCCCTACTGATGCACCTTCCTGGAGTTAGAATAGTAATTGTTACCCCTACAGCATGGTACATTTTTACAACTGGTGCACCTTAGAATGTTGGATAAAATTACCTTTTTCTTTCGAATTTGCTTTTCTTGCTGACTCTTCTTAATTGGGAATGGCGTGTAGGCTGGAGTAGACACTTATGAGGTGATTGGATTTCGAATGGAAAAATAAATGTCTGGAAAAGTGAAAAAATAAAAGAATGAGAAAACTGAACGATGTTGAGAAATGCGATTTTACAATAATTTTTTTAAAATTGTATATTTGTTATAAGTTGCAGTAGATAACACTTTCCCTAATGCTACACCATCATTTAGTCATAAAATAAAATTCTGAATTCTGCAAATGTAACCATAATTAAATTGGTTTTTTTTTCAACATTAGCAATGAGATAGCTAGTCTAATAAATTGAAGGTTAAGAAACCATCATGAAAATCAATACCTTGTTTTGTAGAACTTGCTTTTCTGGATGAGGCTTCGGAGGATGATTTGGTCTGTTGGTTCTAGATTTAACGTGTGTGGTGGAAAGAATCTTTCTGTAAGGAATCAAATTGTTGTCTTTTGAAAAAAAAGAAGATAAAAAAAAAATTAACGTTGGTTTGAAATGTAAAATCTGAGTATATTTAAATTAATAATGACATACAATATAACTAATACTACATGACACTGTACTAACCAATGCACCTTCCTGTAGTTGAAATAGAGATATGTACCCCTACACTATAAAAAAATCTCCCTAATGTTGCACCTTCCTGGAGTAGAAATAGTATATTGTTACTCTAAACTATCCATTAATTTTCTAATTTGGTACGTTAGAGGAGTAATAATTGCAAAAGGAAGGTTTAAAAATGTATAGTAAAAATAATACTGAAAAGGTAACATACCTTTTTCTGTTATTGCTTGTTTTCGTGCCTTTAAGCTAATGCTTGCAGCAGGATAAAGTTTTTTTTTGGTACAGATGTACTCTGGGGAAAAAAAAAGTTGAATAAATTAATGTTCCTTAGCCAACGTTGGTTGGAAAAAAAATACAATTTATAAACAATTTGATATATGACAAAGGAGTATGAGTAACAATTGGTGAAAGAAAACATATTACACATTTAATGCATTTTAAAAAAAAAAAAAAAGGTTAATCCGATACTATCACTAAATTACTATAATGCAGAATATTCTAGGACTTTGAATAGAAATAGTTGCCATAGTAATATGAATCGCTTTTTCAGATGTAGTACCCAACTGAAGTCTTATTAGTAATTGTTACTCCTGCATCATGCTATTTTTTCGTTTATGATGTAGTGAGATTGAGGTTTAAAAAAAAAACACCATTGCCATACATCACTTTAGGTAATTTTTAAAAATATGTTTTACAAGTAAAACCATTACAAATAAATTATATTTACCTTCACAATTTTATATGTCAGTCGTTTACGTGGTGGTGATGCTCAATTAGGTTCACCTATTGTTGAATCTCAATATATTCCGAGTTTCTGTTTTTGGAAAATAAAATACTTGTTTTAAGTTGGTGTATATTTTTAGTGATAATAAATTAGAAACAGTACATTTTAAAAGTTATTATTAAGAATTTTATTTAAATTTTTTTTGGGTTAAGAAAATATATTTTCCTCAAAACCAACGTTTAAAAATATTATAATGACTTACTAGTAGTTGCTCTATTGTAATGCTTTTACGAATGAATTCCGTGCTCTCTCTGAGGAGGTCGCAGTGGAGGTGACAGAGGGTCAGCTTTTCACGTCTGGTCTCTCTGCTAGTTGATAATCAACTGAGTGCAAAATGGTGTCTTCCTTGTATTTATAAGTTTTACTCTGTGTCACTATTAATTTTTTTTAAAACTGCGTTCGTTGTGTTTTTTTAAATGCTTTGTTTTACTGTGGAAAATGATAATTTAAAAATGCTTTTTAAAAAATATTGTTTTCATTCATTTGCTCCGTTTTGGCATCCATTTTGGAACATGTCTTTTGGTATTGTTTACATAGAAACTGTGGTAGGACAAGTTTTACAAGTGAGATGGTTAAAATGGCGCCTATGTGTTTTACTCTGTTTACTTACTTTCCGATTTATTCATGATAAAAATTGTGTTAGTACTGTTGTTTTAACTATCGTTCTTTTTGTTAATCTTTGAAATGTGTGAAAACGGAATTTAATTGGGGATTTTGAGTATTAATTTTAATACTCGAGTATTAATTTTAATACTCAAGTATTAATTTGGTTAAGCATTTCAGTAGATTTACGCTCAGTTGTTCTCCACATTTTAATACACTTCCCCACCCTAAAACCCCTAATTTCCCTGCATCCCGTGCCAGATTTTATTGTACTTTTAATTTAAAAAAAAAAAAAATCGCGTTGTAATGGTATGCGTTGTAATAGATTTCGTTGTAACAGCACTTTTCAGTATTTTAATAGGTTTTGCGTTGTAAGAGTATTCGTTGTAAAGTAATGCGTTGTAGTAGTACTTGCGTTGTAAAAAATGCGTTGAAAAGGTATGCGTTGTAATAGCATGCGTTGTAACGTCATACATCCCAGATACTTAGCTAAAGCAAATACAATCTGTCCTGCAGTTTCAGTCTTAAAAACCCTTAGTGCGTCTGAGCACTTCCTAAATCCAAGGTTCCTACAGATAGGTACGATCCAGTTCTGCCTTGCTCTACTATAGAGAGGACAGAAAAAAAGAATGTGGCTTTCGTCCTCTTTATTCATACCACAACCAGGACAATGTGGGGACCTAGTCGGGTACCATTTGCTTGTTAGACACGCTAGGGGGAGTGCACCAAACCTCCATTGTATGTATAGCTTCCTAGCCATAACAGGGAAAATTACATCCAAGAAATCTTCGAATGAGTAAACAGATTTGATCTCTATGAATGCTTTCACCATGGTACCATTCTTTGAATCATGGAGCCATGCATTAGAACATCGAGATCTGTATAGCTCAGTGAATGTATTCCCTGAGATCTCTCTACAAGCTGTTGCTGGATTCATCCACATATCTGCAAGACCCAAATTCGTAAGTTCGTCTTTGATATAGGAAAGCCAAGGGATATGTGCTGCCCTGCCTAATCTCAGTATTTCTTGAAGCTCTGTTTTGTACTGCTCAAGCTCGGGGTCAGCCAGATCCTCCTCCAAAACCTAAGAGGTTTGATAGCTAGTTCCTCCTGGATGGGGAGTATGCCCAAGACGAGCCTCAGCGGTAATAGGGGTGTACTTTGGGGGAGCGCGAGCAGTTGTCTCAGGAACTTGTTCTCAGCTTTAGTCAATCCTGGTCTAGTAGTGTGCCCCCATAGTTCCCCTCTGTATAATGCAGCCGCTCTGGCCCTCATCTTGTAAATTTCAAGACTAGGGCTGATGGGTTTAAAAGTAGAGGCGTTTGTCATTTTTAAAATTCCCCCAGCTATTTGGGTCAGTTTGAGTTGGGATTTGGCAAGATGTGGGCCCCAGGAGAGTTTTTCGCTTAGAGTAACACCAAGATATTGAAAGGTGTGAACTCTCTCGAGTGCAACTGAATCAAGGGTAGGTGGTGGCCTAGTGTGTATTGGGGGATTAAAGATCATGTATTTGGTCTTATCTACATTGATCTGTAGTCCGTGCTCTCTACAGAAGTTATTGAATCCCTCCAATATACGTTGGATACCCATTGGTGTCTTGGAAAGGAGCAGGGTGTCATCCGCAAACATTATGGCTGCTACTTTCCTGCCTGCCAACCTGGGTGCATCGTTGTTAGGGACTGCATCCAGGCTGGCTATCAGTCCATTCACATATATACAGAACAGAGTAGGGGCCAAGACACACCCTTGCCTAACTCCCTTGTTTACAGCAAACCTGTCAGACAATACACCTCCTCTTGCACACCTGACCTGGGCAAAATTCTCAGTATGCAACCTCACCAATATACCCAATAGGGAAATGGGTACACCCAGATCACGTAAAACAGCCCAAAGTTTGCCCCTAGGAACAGTATCAAACGCAGAGCGTAAATCAACAAATACCATGTGGAGGCTGCCACCCTCCAGTACCACAGTCTTCCAGTACAGCATTACTAGCTGGAAGATCTGGTCCATGGTAGATGTTTTACTTCTGAAACCAGCCTGATAGGGAGAGAGGATATCATTCTCATTGATCCAGTCCTGCAGGCAATCTAAAATAAGTCTTGCCATTATTTTTTGTGGGACGTCAATGAGGCTGATGGGCCTATAATTAACGGGGAGCAAGGGGGAACCCTTTTTATATATAGGTACGATTTCCGCTCCCAACCAAGAGCCCGGGACCTCTATACCGTGCAAAATTGAGTTGAAGAGTGCACAAAGGTACGGTGCCCATATCTTAGGCTGATCTTTGAGCAAATCCCCGGGTATCTTATCTATACCCGGTGCTTTACCCGTTGCCAGTTTTCCTATGGCAATCGTAACATCATCTACGGTGAATTCCAAAACTTCGGCATCCCCCGCAGAGGGTAGCCGAAAGGGCAAAAGATCTAAATCAGAGGTGGCAGCGTAAAGAGTTTTAAAATGGGATTCCCACACCCCCGGATCAAGATTAACTTCGATGGCATTACGGGGTTCCGCGCACCCAGAATTCACAATGGCCCAGAATCTACTCAATTCCTTATTTGCAAGAGCTGATGATAGATTTTCCCATCCCTCCCAATCCCAATCTATTTTAGCCTGTTTTAAAACTTGTTTGTGGGCAGACCTGAGTGAACAGATTGTTAGCTTATCACTGCCGGTTTTGATGGCATTAATCAAAGCAGATTTAGCACTCCTGCATGTGGCATTGTACCAAGATGGGGGGATAGTCCTTGATTGCCTAATGGGAACAATAGGGTTTAAAAAGCCTGCAAGGGTATCAATTAATTCCCGGTGGACAGTGAGGAAGCGTGCAGAATTATCCTTGGACTGCCCTTTGTCCCAGATATCACTTGCCAACTTGAGCAGGGGGAGAATAGATGAGTATAAGCTTGGCAATGCATCCCGCCTTTCACACAGGGTTTCCCACTTAACCCTCCTCCTGTTGGTAGTGAGAACCAATCCTAAGTCGACGGTTGGTTCCGTATGGGCTTTAGCAGAATTTGGCAATTCCATTTTCAACAGTAGGGCGTTGTGATCGCTGTCCGATCTATTCACAACCTCCAAATCCATGATTTTAGACCATAACCTGGTCTGGACCATGAAGTAGTCCAGATGGGATTCTTGGTCTTTTTTGTTATAGGTACATTTGGAGGGAATGTCCGAGGGCATCCGACCATTAACCGCCCTAACTGAAAACTGCAGGGTTAAAGTCATAATCTGCATAGCCAATGGGGTCCATGCCTTTGCATAAGTGGACCTGCACTGTGGGATGCCCCAAAACTCATCTTCTTCCTGCAATGCCCCCTCACCCAGTCCTTGGAGGGGCTCGAAGTGGCAATTGAGGTCTCCTGCAATCACACAGTGAATATCATGGTCCAAGGATTCAAGGAAGGATGATAGTTCCCCTATAGTGTTAGATTCCTTAGCCATAGCAGTAGGGCGTGAATATACATTCACAACTGCCAGTTTGTATGAGTTAGGCCAGGACAGTTGGACACATAGGATATCATCCGAATTGGTCTGGATCAAATCCACGTTGCAACCCAGGTGTACACCTATCCATGTTGTCAGGCCACCAGAAGGGCGGCCCTTGCCTCCCCACCGAGCTGCGATGTTAAAGGACGCGAACCCGACTCTATGAACCACCTCCCTGGCCCAGGTCTCCTGCAATAAAATCACATCAGCAGTGTCCACAAAAGAGCCCCATTCAGGACATGCTAGCTTGTTTGTTAGGCCTGCCACATTCCATGATAGTAAGTTCATGCATTGGGGACGAAGTGTGTGCTGAGATGGGGGATCTGGTAGAGAAGAAATACTACTCTTCTGATGGGGATCAATTTCCCCAGTAAGGGTGGAACTAGCACTATGGGAGGTGGCTGTCATTAGAAGGGGAGCAGAAGAATGCAGGGAGTGCACTTGGGGATTGCCATTAGTACTGCTGTTACTGGTCCCCCCTGTAATAGAGGTGCACCCCTTGGTATCAAGAGTCAAATTCCCTTCCTCAGGCAACCCAATGGGCTCTAGACCTAGAATGCTATCCCCCATAAAACCCTGGGCTACATGGTTTGACTTAGCCAGTCAATCGACCTGGTCGAGACAGCTAAACCTGTTTGAGCAAACAGGATAAGCCCATTCTGCGTCAGAGGGCACATGTCTTAATTTCCCACCACCTCCCCTTTGCAAATGTGGAATATATGTCCAGCCACTCTCTTCTATCCTCAGGTGGTCATTTGGGTAAAAGTAGGAGAGGGGGCGCACCCCAATATTGGTGTCTAAGCGGGGTTTTTCCCAGTTGCAGATATAGTTTGCTGTCCTGGCGTCCCGGAAGTTAACTATGACACAATCGCCGGTTAAGTTTTTAGGGGTGTGCCCTACCCACCCCACCCTTCTAACCATAATAATCTCACAACTAACCTGCGGTGGCAAGGGCCTGTGGTTTGAAAGCCAGTGGATTGCCTTATTTTTTAGGTTCGAGAACTCCTCAATGCTATGGTCATTGATTTCGGGAACCCCTGTAAGGACAACCATATATGGGCTAGCTTCCGGGGGCAAGTCTATTCTAGAAGTCAACCTGGTAGCCTCATCCTGGGTTCGCTTTCTCGCTGTCCTTACGTTGTCACTATTATTACCCGAGGTGGCCTCTCCCAAGATGTTACTATCTATGTGATGGTCAGTGAGAGACCTAACTTCATGCTGTACGTGTGGGTGAGTGTTAAATGTGGCTGGAATTACCGGTGATGTGGCTTTCGGGACAGATGGTGGCCGTGGAGCTGTGCAATGGGCCGTGAGGACTGGTAAGGCCCCGGCTATAGTGGTACAATGGCAATTGCAAAAGCATGGGGGGAATACTTTATTATTGTTAGCACCCTCAGTATGATCCTTAATTCTTTGTTCAAGCTTAGTTAAAAGGGTCACTATTCCCTCCAACCTGGATTCCAGGGGTACCAATAACGTGCGCAGCAATAGATCTAATTGCTGCGGAGCCATTGCGTCCCCTGGTGACTGTGTCATCAATGCGGGAGGAGCTGGTGCCTGAGCAGGGTGATCCCCAGGGGACTTAGAAGAAGACGAAGCTGGAGGGAGGGAACAGCTACTCTGTCCATCTCTAGCCACCGGGTCAGCCACTAAAGCTGCGCCTTGTTGTGCAGATTTGGCTCCCCCTGGCTTGGAGCGAACTTGCCTGATAGCTTTTGGCTTGGTTTTTGTAGACAGCCCTGCCTTAGTAAGCCTTTTTTCCCGTAGGATCGGTCCCGGCCTAGTCACTGGGGGGGATGTAATTCTTAGGTTGACCGCGGGGTCATTATCACTAGAAACTTCACTACTTGAGGTCTCATCGATAAATTGGGTTAGAGGAAGGGCGTTACTACTCGCACCAGTACCATTTGGGGTGCGTGCAGATGCAAGGAGGCCCAAGGAAGATCTTCTTGCTAGGGCCAGATCCTGCGACACTCTGCGTTCCATGAGGACAATACCCTGATCAATCACCGAATTGGCTCTAACTATAAATTGATCTAGTGTACCAGTGAGGTTGCCTTTGGTCGCATGGTTCCTACCCTCTTTAGCTGCCATGCTCAATTAGGATGCAACACAGTGAGCAGTTACACTAATATAGCAGCGATGTATCCTCCACTAGACAATGTGAACAACAATAAAACCACATGCAATAGAAATAACATGAAATGGGCACATACGTGCCGGACCGTGAGTGTAAGAGGGGTAGCCCGGTCCGGTCTCTCTCGGTCTCGAACGGGCTACAACGGGCCCGCCCTTGGCCCGGGCTTCGCCCGCGCTGCGATCCGCGCTGCGGATTCACGTGGACATAGCTAAATAATGAGGGGGGCGGGTCTTCAGGTAGAGGAAGAGGGAGAGGAGCAGGTGAGCCGGATTAGCGGAGCGCAATGCTCCCCGGTCCTCGCAGTCCCGTTGTATTCAGGCGATCCTGGAGCCCCACAGCAGCGTAGCGTCCTTGACACAGGGAGCAAAAGGGAAATGCTTTCAATTACAGTGATGACATACTGGTTTTTGGGAACACATGAAAGGTACCTGATAAAGCTCTTACAAAAGTGCTCCGCATGTTTGCTGATGCAGGTCTCGGTTTAAATGCAGCAAAGTGTGAGTTTCATAAAACAAAACTCAAGTTCTTTGGTCATATCTTTTCTGAAGGGGAAATAATTCCAGATCCAAATAAAGTACAGGCTTTGTCATCTACGTCTCCACCACAAGATATAACTATGCTGCAATCCTTCCTTGGTATGGCCAGTTACTGTTAAAGATATATGTGACTTTGCCACTGTAAGTGGCCCATTGAGAGACTTAACAAAATGAAATGTTCCATTTCGATGGTCACATAAATGTGAACAAAGCTTCAAGAAAATCAAACACGCAATTAAAAATGCCACTGGAATGGCATACTTTGACCTAAAACTACAAACATAGATTGTTGGTGATGCCAGCCAAATGCGGTTAGGTGCCATACTTGTCCAGCACAGTGGACATCCTACTGCACCAAGACACATTGGGGATTATGCTAGCAGGAGTTTGTCACAGATGGAATATGCTTATTCACAACCTGAAAAAGAAAGCCTTACTGTGGTGTGGGATTGTGAGCATTAACATGTGTTCCGGCATGGAAAGCACTTCACGGTTGTCACTGACCACAAAGCCTTATTCGCCATCTTCGGCAATCCTAAAGCCAATATGCCCTCTCGCATTGAGAGGTAGGGGTTGCAATTGCAGGAGAATGATTATATGATTGTGCATCGTCCGGGAAAAGATCAAAATCCTGCCGACTACTTCTAACGTGTCCCAATCCTGTGTCAATGCACTACTACTAAAGTGGCTGATGCTTATGTTAACGTAATCATAAAATCCAGTACCTATGCTGCCATATCAGTGGAACAAATCATTGTTGCCATGAGCATGGAGAGAGATTTGCTAATACTTAAAGTCATTTTTACACATCAATCACAGCGAAAACACACTTGATCTCTTAATGATGAACCTGAATACCGGAAATTCAAAAATGTGAAAAATGTGCAGGAACAACTTTCAGTTATCTCAGAAGGCATTATCTTACCAGGGTCAAGAATTTTCATACCTGAGAGTCTGAGACAACAAGTCATTGAACTGGCACATGAGGGACATCGTGAAGTTGTTCCTACTAAACAAGCCCTAAAGGGCTGAATGTGATTCCTTTGTCTTGATGAAAGAGTTGAAAAGGAATTAAGGGTATGTCATTTGTGCAGTGGCTTGTCATCCAAAAAAACTTGTAGCTGTTAAGCATGTCTGATCTTGAAAAGCATGCATGGGAGAAGTTTGCCATTGATTTCTTTGGACACCTTGACAATGGACATCATCTACTAGTAATTGTCAATGAATACTCCTGTTTTCCCCTTGTGTAAGATCTGTTGTCAACTACGCATGACAGAGTGATTGAAAGATCGGAAAGTATTTTACCAACATGGGGTGTTCCTTCAATTTCAAAATATAACAATAGCCAGCCTTTCAATAGTCGAGAATTTAAAGATTTTCTCACCCTCCTAAATGGCGCGCATCAGAAAAGCACACCTCTCTGGTCACAGGTGAATGGTGTTGTACAGCGATTTATGAGCACACTCAAGAAGACTGCTCATCACGCTGCACTGGAAAAGCTTGAAATCAAATCAGATCTTCACTCTATTGCATACAGGTCAACTTCCCATTCTACCACAGGGGAAAGCCCTGCCACCTTAATGTTTGGGAGAGCCATGGAAAACAAATTGCCACAAGGGACCACTGAAAGATCTTCTGACCTTGATAAACTTCTCACGACTGATTCGTCTCACAAAGTGGAAAATGAATACCTATGTGGATAGACGCTGCTCTGCTTGAAGCACTGTGTTCAAAAGAGGTGACCAAGTCCTTATCAGGCAGAACTGGTAATGCAAGTCTGATGCTCCTCTTGATGCTGACACACAGATGGTTGTCACTAAAAAAAGGACACCTGGTGACTGCTCATTGTCCTGGAAAGTCCATCACAAGAGATTCTTCTTATTTCAAACACCTGCCTCGAGGTTCGTTGACTATAGATGTTTAGAGTGAGACCATTCCATCTGGGGGTCAGGAGAGCCCAATGACTGCACCTGTGTCTGTGTCATCTGTGCCTGCCACGGATGCCTCTCATATATTTCTTAAAGCAATGAGATCTGGAAGATTGATTCGAGAAGCTCGACGACTCATTCAAGAGTTATGAGGTATATATGTATTTTTTTGGTACTTTTTATTTTACAAGGGGGGATATGTAGTGTTATATATATTAGAGATAGCGGAACCCCTCTGATCACTGATGGACTAGGTAGAATAGTGACGTAAGTGATAGGGTTAAGAAATTTTGTGACGTAGTACTTTTCAGTCAACGGTTGCACTTTGAATGAAAAGACGCATAATACTGAGCGTGTGTTATGTGATCATTTACGTGTACCCAGGTTGGGGAGGAAGCTACATCTTCATGTAATGGACCAGAGAATAAGGCTTGACAGAGGACAATGACCGCAAACAACTCGGCCTCTGGGGGATTTTGGAAGAAGTTTACAGCAGTTTACGGTACCACAGGTTACCATGGAATGACAATTTGGTTAATTTTTCAGAGAACCTGAACTACCCTCCACTCTTTGTTTGCCTTTTGTAGGGTCATGATTGGTTTAGGATATTCGGTGGCATGCCAAACTTTGGGACCTACAGGGCTGACATAGGGGATCTATGTATTTGGGAAATCTCTTCCTGCGCTGGGAGATTTGCATCTTGGGTTTCAATCACAACTCAGTTGTAATTATATTGACATGCCTGCTTCCAGTACCCGACCATGTTGCAAATGTGGCAAGGGGTAACTTTCTTTAGGGCACTTATTGTAGTTCCTGGAACATTACCTCGACCTCTCCCTACTCCCAGGGTATACCATTCATATGTCATGGAAACTCCTTGCATTTTCATCCTGCCACTGGGGTTCACTTCAGGACATTGAAGGGGAACTTTAGGTCCCTTTAGTCCCTCCACTCTGTGCTAACTGGATTTGGGCTATCATGTACCTTTCTTTACACCTCTTTTGCCTGGCTCCAAGGATGTCACTGCAATATTTTGTGTAAGCAGGATCTCATGAATCTGTTTACTCTGGCAACATAAGGCACCTTAAATAATCTGGTTACTGATTTCCAGTTCTGGCACAAATGAGGCAAGAAACCCTCCCATGTTGCTCCACGTGGATCGTTCATTCCGCTATGTTCCTTGTACACCTACATTAACTTCTCCAAATAAGCATGCACAGACTCATAAGGCTCTTGAGAGGTTCAGAAAATCGAGGGCCAATTCATTTATCTGTGGGGAACATTTGTCTTTAAATGTTTTATGATTTCATGATATTTAGTTTTGACAATGGGCAAAAGTGAATTTGTCCCTGACACTCTAGTAGGTTCCGGTGTTGGCCAATCCACTTCTCTCTTACATTCTGCCCACCAGTCCTTTTGGACTACCACCTCAAATAACATGTCCAAATCTTCCCATACGACCTTTGAAATTGGCACAATATGTTCCATCAGTGTATACCACTTAGCAGGATTCTCTTCAAGTTTTGGCAGGGAGTTTGTGAAATGGAAAAGATCTGATAATGACCACAAACCATGTATATATACTCCTCCTTGTACTTCTCTCAAGCAATATGCATTCACAGTCCCTCCCGTGGCTCCCTCCTCATCTTCCTTAGCAACCTTTTTCTTCTTTTTTAACCTGACCTTCTCTTTTCTGGATCACAGCTTTCAGAAGTTTTCAGTCTTGCTCCATTCCCTAATGCTCTCAATAAATTCCCTTACATGGGTCCTTAGTTCTATTTTTTTTTATTTTTTTTTATTGTTTTCAGAACAGTTAAAACAAAAAGACACTGAAACAGACCTGTAGGCCATCTCAACAGTCCGAATCAGAGGAGTCCTCATCTAAAAGCGATGGCGGGTCACATATTCCTCCCCTATACTTGTTCCATGCCCCCCAAAACTTGTCCCACTTGCGAGGACATCCCCGCCTGATAAATACTGATCGCTCGGCGAACATGGCTACATCCATATCTCTCCTCCATACGGACAGCAACGGCACCCCCACCGCTCCCCATTTTTGGGATATGTTCCTTTTGGCCGTCATGATCCCCAACGTTACCCAGCTCTGTGCCTGACGATTGAGATCATTGGGTTCCCACACATTTAACAGACAGCGCCGAGGCTCCGGCACCAACGATACCCCGCATGCCTGCGACCTTAGTTCTATTTTAACTCATTCTCAACTATCGTCATCCTAACATTGATCTGCAACTTCTTTCTCTGAATTATGTCAATCCCACGCTCGTCTGTCAGCTTTTCAATTCTCGTATGCACCTCTCTTGCCACTCGCTGCTTCCTTGCTGATGTTGTGCAGCTCGTTCTCATTGTAATGTCCTAGGAAATCCACTCCAACATTTCCTTTAATGATTTCTTTGAATTCGGTTTGCCCTAAGCTTGGCAGGTTGACTGGTAAGGCTGGAATGAACGTCTGACCTAATGTCACAGTACTAGTCAAATTCTCTCTTTGCAAGGGTGCTGGAGCCACTACTCCAGGTCTCATTGCAGGGTCCTGAGGTAGACTTGAAAGAGCACTCGGCTGGGGAAGCGGTTATTGTAAGCGACGGTGCATTTGTTGCTGTCGGCATGAGGATCCAGACTAGGGAAGAGACGGTGGTCTCTGTATAGCTTGGAGGTGCGTGAGCTTCTGCGACTGACTCGGTTACTGCCAGGGCTGTGGTACTTGGTGCAGCGGCTGCTGCATTATATCTCATGTTGAGGAGCTTGTCTATGAGGGCATCCTCCTTCTTACTCTGCTTAAGTCTTCTTTTTAAGTTTCTCCTTTTCTGTCTCTTCACTTTCTATCAAGGGATAGACTTCCTCCCTTAATTTTCTCTGCATTTCCTCATCTTTCACGCTTCTCTATGCATGAGCCCTATTGAGGATTTTTAATTCATATATTTTTTCTTTTCTTCTCATTCACTATTTGCTCTCAAAGACTTACAGCTTCAAATTCTGTGGCTCTTGACTGAGGTTTTAAGTCGTACATTCTCCTCATCAAATTTTCTGTTCTATGAATATGGAAAGTCCAGCTCAATGAGAATCACAATTCCCCATCTTTGAATGTGTATTCTTGTTATTTGCTCAGCTATATGCATGTGTGTACCCATTCTTGGCCACCATTTCCCTAGATGGTGTGACTTCCCATTTTTGTGAATTCTCAAATCATTACCCATTCCATCCTCCCACACTCTCTACTCTACTGGATTCATCATCTGTCCACCAATATCAGCGCGTCTCTGTCAAAGGTAACACTAGCACAGTGCGGCTACGGTGTCTGCCAGCCAATTCCTGCTCTACACCCTGATGATGCAACGCACAAATAAGGTCAGACTTCCTGAACCACTTATTACCATTACCTTTTGGACTGCCACCTCAAATAACATGTCCAAATCTTCGCACAGGACCTTTGAAATCGGCATAATATGTTCCAACAGTGTATACCACTTAGCAGGATTCTCTTCAAGTTTTGGCAGGGAGTTTGTGAAATGGAAAAGAGCTGATCTTGACCACAAACCATGTATGTATGATCCTCCTTGTACTTCTCTCAAGCAATACGCATTCACAGTCCCTCCAGTGGCTCCCTCCCCATCTTCCTTAGCAACCTTTTTCTTTGTCTGCCTGCTCAAACTAAGCAACATTTTCTACCATAGCATGAATACTACCTTCTTTCACTAAATGGTAGACGTTTGACCAACGGAGGTCACCCTGCTCAGTGAGCTCACTCCCATGCACCAAGGAATGAACCGCCACGAGTTCAATTGGTAAGTCTACACAAGAATTTTTTTTACATCCTGGTCTTGGTGTAAATGACAGTGCCTCACAGTACACCTCACCTAGCAGACAAATTCAACAATTCATTACTGTAAGTTGAGGTAACCCTCTTCAGCTCTTATATAAGTTATTTAACAACTCATACGTTTGTCAACTTTAAAACCCCAAAAATATAATACAAAAAGCAATTACTATTGCTCCCACAAATCCAACAGCTAAAGCCACATAATAATTCTTCTCGAAATGCAACCCGCCACAATGCTCCCACTACAACTCCCACCACACACTGCTTTGGTGTTAACTAATTTTTGCATGCAAATTCTTATTGATACTCACATCATCCTTTTTCAGCCATCGCATCTCCTGGAACCAGGATTGGATTGGGACAATTGGGTCAAGTTGAATCTGGGGGGAAATCCCATTTGAACCATGAAGGTGGAGTAATCTGTTCTATGGCCAGTTGGTATTGTCAGCTACTGGTCGGATACAATCAGAACCATCACCTCTGCTACCAGATCTGTCAGTATGTATCTCTGTGTGAAATGATCATGTTTATTGGTGCACCAATGGCTAGGACCAGGAGCGGTGTAGTCCTGATACGGACTTTGGTGCTCCCTGATTGGACCTGTCTCTAATACATTACAACCAAGTCAAAATTGGACCATTTCCAATAAGAATGACAGACACTAGGAAACGTTTAGTAAGTTTATATAAGAAATGAATTGACTAAATGCAGGAAATATGCCCTCATAAGGTTTAGTAGCAAGGCATACAAATCATTATAACAAAGAACTAAATAAAGATCTAAATGAGATCCGGCATAGATTTGCCTTCTAAAGGTGGGGAATAGAGGTTCCGGGGTACAGTGAGAAGAGTATCTTTTTATAGGGCTTTTACAATGGCTTTCATACAATTGTACATAACTGCACCGTTCTCAGAGTTTGCACCAACGAGAAACAGGCAAGAAGAAAGATTTCACTACAGAATACACTTGAGGATTCTCTCACAGCAATAGTACATTGAGGGGGAGATTTACTAAGAGTTTTTGCTGTGTTTACGTCACAAAAGCAATGCAAAATGGCACAAAATCTTTTTTTCCTAATTTACTTTCCAGCGGATAAAATTGCTTAGCGCTGGTGATGGAGCAGGTAAAATAAAATGTTGTATACGTCCTCTAGATTGCATGAAATTAATTACGTAATCATTCTAAATTTAATTTGCAATAACCTGTTTGCAGTGAAAATGTACTAATCAACTTTTGCACCTTGATAAACACGAGATACACGTGGGACTAAAATGCTAATTGCATGGCAGAATAATTAATTAATTATGGTACACAAACTAACCTTAGATTGTGGTGAAATAGAAAATTGCATGATTTATGTTGCTTTGTGATTGTTTGTGCTTTCAAAACTATCAAATGGTGAGTATTATTGCTTTAAATGTTGCTACAGCTAGGGAAATACTAATATGCATTGGGATTAGTGTGGGTTTAAACATTAGACTCTCCATTTCTATATTTTAATTACTGTTATGTCTGTTTTTGCTTAAGTTGGCATTCGGGTCTACTAGGCCGCAGTACCCAAGAGGGAGGTCTCTGAAGCGGACGTCACCATGTGAGCGCGATGATTTCTGCACAGAATCGGATGGCTCTGGAGATCTCCAAATGACCCCTGTCTAGGACACCATGTTCCCCGTCAAGGATAGGGACTTGTTTGCCTGCCAACTGACGGTGTGAGAACAGCGGAAAGGACAACATAGAACCGGTGGAGAGATGACTTCTTTTCCTCAAATTGTTACATTCGCTGCTCTCGCCTGGGAGCTAAATGAACCATATAAAATTTGCGCCCTCCTATGCCAAGTCTTCATGAAGAATCAGTTTACCCTGGGAATCTTTTAGAAAACTTACAGATAACCCTGAACTATCCAATCAGAATATTTCTCTACCCCTAAAATGTTGCATGTTAGTATGAAGCAAGAGGGAAAAAGGGTATATAAAGCTTTCATCCGCCAAAGGGGGTGGTCATCGGGTTGATCTTTCATGGCGTTGGGTCTGCATTGAGCTGGTGGCGATTTTAAATGGTTTGCCTTGGGTTTCTTTGGCTTTGGGAGAGAAGTTTGCAGTGTATCTTGTATTCCGTTTGACGGTATGATCTTTTGCTGTGGGTTAGACAGCCTATCCTGGAAATTGTACCAGAGAATGTGGATAAATCTCTGTCTAATCAGAAAGTCGTCGACGCTTGCTAATTGGTAATTAATTAACTGCATTTCTAAATTCATGCTTATTTACTAAATGTCTGATTTCTCTTTAAATAAAACTGAATTTATATTATGAAGTGTAGTGCATAAATGCTAACGCAGAGAAATTATTATTAGATAAACAAAGTTGGAATAATAAGAAATGAGTTTGTGGTTCTTTAATTAATTACTGAAAATACCAAATGTTTCCTAGGCTTTAATTGTGTTTTATCTGGTTCTAATTCACCATCAACCTGTCCAACTAATTGGTCCATCGACCAAGTGGTGGAGTGCCTTGATGTTAAGGTCAGGATTCTGTAGGTGTATATGTATAAAATGTATATAATGTAAAGAAAATTAATCCTGATAGGTAATAAGGTACCCACATGTCCAGTGCTTTCCTCCTGTGTACGGATTCGAGTGAGATTTATTGAATGACGAGTGCGTGTTGGTGTTATGGGCCCCACCAATGAATGAGAGTATGGATGAGTTGTTGTGATTACGAATCTGTGACATATGGAGAATATGTAAATTTTGCCCCTTGGGCTGCATCAGATTTCTTGGTAGCAGATTGATGGTTATTATTGTATCGGTTCGGTGATTATCGATTTATGTGTAACACTTTATGTTGAGTATTGTTTATGTTAAATGTAGTCAGAAATTTGAAGCTTCCGGGAAGTAGGGAGTGGATTTATGTGGCAAGAAAAGTCACATGGAATTGAACAACGTCTGGTTTCAAGAATTGTAATAACACGGAATTGTGTTATGTTAGGGAAATCTCTGTGTGAATGAGTGTGAGTGGCATAGTAATAGGTTCTTTTGTGAAACTCTGGCCTTACTTCTCAGGAGCATTGTAGTCTCCACATGTGTTTTATCCCCAGAGAAACAGTTTGCCTTTTGCTTGATAGAAGGGTAAGGTAGAGGGAAGTGCTACTCTATCGGCGTAAAGGAAAATACTGTGGTAGGGTAGAGGTAAGCGCTGCCTACTGGAAAGACAGAATTCTTGTGTAAATGCACAAAGCTATCTCTTTGGATTAGCGAACCAGGTAATGGAGATGTTTTATGTTGTTACTAACAGATTTTGATTAAAGAAAACGTAAAACAAGTTTGCCGATAAAATTTGTAAAGAAGGGGTCAGCAAGAGCAGGAGTAGCGAGAAAGGCTGATGTCAGAAAGACCGCGGTGGGATTGGTCAGCTGTAGAAAGATGAAGCTTTCACTGATTGGTGCGTTTGTGTGAGACACGTTGGAATTGGAGAATTACCGGAGTGACGTAGACGCCCAGGATCGGTGCGTTAGTGTGAGTCACGCTGAGATTGGAGATTTTCAGGAGTGACGTAGACGCTCAGGATTGGTGCGTTGAGCGTGAGTCGCGCTGGGATTGGACAGAATACGTAGAAGCCGTGAAAGAAGTGATTTGCAAAGCTTAGTTGATTGAGAACTTTTGAAAATTAAAAATGATGTACTACGAGCCACCTGAGAAAGAGAAAAAATCATGGTTTGGACAAATCAAACACCTATTTAAAAAGGATAAGCCGATTGTAACTAGGGAAGGACCGATACTTCCTCCACCGAAAACGCCTGCATCTTTTATGGTAGCGAAATATGGTTATCATACATGTGTTTGGTTAGAGAATTGGGCAAAGTATACCAAAGATGATGGAGTGCTAGCATTTCTGGAAAATGGTTCATTTAGTTTGGCAGTATCACGAAATTTAAGAGATAGGATGATGAGGTTAGAACCGAAACCCAGACCTACCCAATTCGAGGCTTGGACTGAATGGGAAGAAGAGATGTATGAAAGGGAATGGCATTGGAGTGGGAAAAGGTATAATTATTAGTTTGGTAGACATTGTGGTCAAGAAAGTCATGATGACAGGATGAGAAGATGACAAAATGCGAGCATGACTGATGGTATGTTTCCTCTGAGAAACAGTGGAGAGGTGAGTGGCAGAAAATACACAGAAAAGAGGAAAAATACAGGGCCAGAAGTTTACAGATATGGAGTGAGTGAATCAGAAGATGAAGTGCTGGAAGACATGTTTTATATAAACCCACCTCCATATCAACAGGATTCTGCGTTGGTGACGCCGAGTACACCGGCAAAGGAGACTGTAATGAATAAAAATTTTGAGCAAATGCCACCTAATTGGGGAAAAGATAATCCATTTAAAGATTCTGAAATGTCACAGACCGTAAGAACTGAAAACGAAAAATCAGCAGAGTTAGCTACAACTACACTGGAATTAACTGAGAAGATTAGAGAATTAACTAAGAATATGGAAGCAGTGGTTCCGGAGAAAATGAATGGAAGACTACGGCAGGAATATCAGGATTAAGTACACCTAAAAATGTAACTGTATATCAAAGTCCAGCGAGTAAGACACCTATGACAACAGAATCATCAACGGAAACCCCAGAGAGAATGACAGATAAAATGAGAATAGAGACAAACCCGGTAGGACCAACATCGGAAGAATTAAGTGATTGGTTAAGAAGTTTACAGAAAAAAGATACAGAACCACAACCTTTAGATGTAGCAAAATTAAAAGTAACATTAGAAGAGTTAATCCTAGGAACAATTCCAACTGAAAAATTAAAAGCATACCAAGATGAGGAGTTATTGTTTTTATGTAAAAGCATAACTTGGAGCGCAAGGACTTTGCATGAAAAGTTAGAAGAGACAGAGAGTAAAATGGGAATAGATTTTGAGAAAATAAGGTGATTGCAAAAGCCATATTGGGTAGATTTTTCTAAAAAGGATATTGAAAACTTGAATACTGCAGGGAGACTGACCCAAATTAAAGAACTGATTGCATTATTAAGAAAATGGGGTGATGTGGATCGGTGGAAAAGTAGATGGTTTAGAAGGAGAGAGGAAACTACAGATAAGGCCTCTCTAGCTTTCCCAGTGAGAGAAAAAGAGCCAGTGGTGACAGAATGTCCCATGAGGGAAATTCCTGGAGGAGGACATGTGCATGTCCCATGGACTAGACAGGATATTTTGTCATTTCCCAATGATTTTCCAAGGTTAAGAGAAGAACCAGTTGAATGGTACCGACAGGTAGAAAGGTTTGTCAAACTTTCAAAGGTGTTGTGGATAGATCTGAATGGTCTTTTTGATATAATTGTACCTGCAGGTTTATGGGCAGAATGTAAAATTACAATAGATTGGCCAACACAAGAATATCCTAGGGATCCTACGACGGGAGCCCCCGATCCAGATGTAATGAAAAAATATGATCAGATAATTACTTTTTTGAAAAATAAGGTACCTCCGAAAGAAACTGACTGGGTAACGATTGACAGAACTCACCAGGAGGCTAAAGAATCAGTCCATGCGTATTACAAAAGGTTATTGTTGGCTTTTAAACAATACAGTGGAGATGAGAAATTAAGTGAAAAGGATTTGAGTCATTTTGTGTACAGATTTGTTTATGGTTTAAGGCCTGAAGTTAGTGAAATGATTAAACAGCATACAGTAGATTGGCAAAACAAAAAGATAGACGAAGTGTTAAGATATGCAAAATATTTTAGTGATAAAATTGAAGCCAAACAGCGTAAGCTGATAGAAAAGGCAATGTGGGCACAGGTTTAGGTAGCCGAGCGACAAGAAGCCCAGTTAATCGAGCAAGCTAATGGAAAGGGGCAAGCAAAACAAAAGCCTAATATTGGAAAAGGAAAAGGACAGATCAGCATAGAGGAAGCTAAAAAGAAATGGCCTTGTCATAATTGTGGAAAATTAGGGCATTGGAAATCCGAGTGTAAATTGCCACCGAGAGCTAATGGTGATAATTCATCATTAAATCCACAGGTGCAGAATGAGGTGAGTTGCCAACCACCGCGACAGCAGCAGGTTGTTACCCAACAGTGTCAGGTGCCAAAGCCACCTTTTCCACAGAACGTAAATCCTCAAAGATACAGTAATGAGACAGGATTCTACAACGAGGAACAGGTAACAAAGCTACCGCGCGCTGGTGCTGTTTCGCAGTATTGGCTACAACGCAAGTGGGTTAGAAGAGAATTATTGATGGTGCCTAGGAGAGGAAGAGGAGTGCGTACTTGGCGCAACTCTAGAGGTAGACCAGACAGGACCCTTTGTGGATGGAAAGGTGAATGAAGTAAACATTACTTTCCTAGTGGATACTGGTGCTACTCGTTCAACTGTTAGATCAGCTGAAGTGAAAAATCTTCCTCTATCGGGTGAAACAATCCAAGTAGTTGGAGTTTCAAACAGACAGATAAAAGCATATCTTACTTATCCTGTAAAGGTTAGAATAGGGAAATTCACTGATATGCATCGATTTGTTGTATGCGACACTAGTCCTGCAAATCTGTTGGGGAGAGATTTACTGTGCAAGATGAATTGCACCATCTTTTGTACACCTGATGGTATAGCCTTTGAAACTCCTGATGAAGACGTACTGTATAGAATGACTATGGCAAACTTAGAACCTGAAATTACTGAGGCATTTGTTGTATTTGATCCGGAAGGATCGCATCAAGAGTTAAAAGAAACAGTGAAAACAGAAGTGTGGGATTTCACAGGAGAGGATGTTGGATTACTGAAAAGGGTTGATCCTGTGAAAATAACTGTAAAAGAAGGAGTAAATTACCCGAATATTCCTCAGTATAAATTAACACCAGAGATAATTGCAGGAGTAACGTCTGTAATAGACAGAATGATTGAACAAGGAAATATGAGAGAGATAATGAGCAGTCCATGTAACTCTCCGATCATGGGTTTGAAAAAGCCAAATGGGACCTTTAGGATAGTACAGGATTTGAGAAAGGTTAATAAAATGGTTGCTCCTTGCTGTCCCATTGTGCCAAACCCTTCGGTAATTCTTTATCAGATTCCCTATGATGCAGAATGGTACACAGTCATTGACTTGTGTCATGCTTTCTTTTCTATTCCATTGCACCCTGATATCCAACAAATGTTTGCGTTCCGGTTCGGTGAGCGTATTTTGGCATGGTGCCGTATCCCTCAAGCGTATACAGAGAGTCCTTCAATATTTAATCAGATTCTAAAGAAGTCACTGGAAGATTAAAAAATGCCAGAAGTTCAGTGCTGGTTCAATACATCGATGACCTATTAGCGACATCGAAAACACGAGAAGCATGTGTGGTTGACACAGTTGCCCTGCTAAATCATTTGGCAGATGGAGGACTTAAAGTATCCCCATCAAAATTGCAGTTTTGCTAGAAAGAAGTACAATATTTAGGTCATAAGATTGAAAAGGGCCTGAGGAAAGTAACAATGGACAGAATTAAAATAATCAAAGGAATGAGAGCACCAATGACACAGAGAGAAGTCAGAGTTTTTTCTCAGAATGGTGGGATATTGTCGACAGTAGATCAGCAATTTCTCGCTTATCGCAAAACCACTAGTACGTTTGACAAAGAGTGATGTGAAAGATCCCCTTGAGGTTAATAAAGAAGAGCTGAAACCTTTTAAACAACTGAGAGACCGATTGTGTGAAGCACCGGCAGTTGGAATGCCTGATTATGAAAAATAATTCAAGCTGTATTGCAGTGAGAGAGATGGGTGTGCTCTTTCCGTATTATTGCAGAGACATGGACGATTGAGACGACCGATTGCTTATTTTTCAGCTGTACTAGATTCAGTAGCTGTAGCATTGCCCGGATGTTTGAAAGCCGTGGCTGCCACCTGTAAGAGCTTGGAACAAAGTGAAGGAATTGTAATGGGATACCCTGTGAGAGTGTTTGTTCCCCATGATGTGGCGATCCTATTGACAAGAAGTAAAACACAGTTCATGACGCATAGTCGTCTAACTAAGTATGAAAAGGTGATTTTGCGTGCTACAAATGTGAGTCTTGTAAGATGCACTAATGTGAACCCATCGACACTGTTACCTGATACTGTGAATGCAGAGGTGAATGAGAGATGTTGATCATGATTGTTTGGAAGTGCTTTATTTTTTAAGCAAACCGCTTCCGGACATAAAAGATGTGCCTCTGAAAGAGAGTGATTATGTGATGTTTATGGATGGGTCATGCCTAAGAACTGGAGAAGGAATTTTGAGTGCTGCATATGCTGTGTGTACTGTAGCGACTGTGTTGGGAGCATCTTGTTTGAGAGGAGTACGATTTGCTCAAGTTGCTGAGTTGTTTGCACTGATTAGAAAATTGCAAGTTGAGAAAGAATTTGCGAGTCACTGTGATTACTGACAGTCAGTATGGGTTTGGAGTGGTGCATGACTTTGGGCAAATTTGGTCCCAAAGAGATTTCTTGTCGTCAAGTGGAACTCCAATCAGAAATGCAGAAATAGTTGGAAAATTACTTGAGGCGATACAGCTCCCTGAACAGATCGCTGTTATAAAATGTAGCGCACACAGAATGGGAACTGACTGTGTCAGCAGGCAATGAGTTTGCCAATGATCTAGCACAGTATTGTGCACCGAACCAAACTTCATTAAATCGTAACAGGGAGAAGAAAATGGATTTATGTCCCTTGCATTTTACTAACACCGTAAGTACATGGGATGAAGTGAGACAGTTACAGGAAGAGGCAGGGGAAGAGGAGAAGAAACAGTGAATAAAATCAGGAAGAATACCACGAGAAGCAGACAGAGTTTAGGTTTACCGCGATGGAAGACCAGTTATGCCTAATAGCATGATCTCTACCATGGCATGGATGTACGATGGGCAGGCTCACATAGGCAGGGATGCCATGATTAGACTTTTTAAACAGACCTGGTATAATGCAAAGTTTCGGCTCATAGCTGAGAGCCTTTGTCAGAGATGTCTCATATGCCAGCAATTTAATCCAGGAAGGAAAACTGTGATGAGCTTGGGAACCATAGGACGGGAGGGAGGTTCTTTCACTCTAATGCAGCTTGATTTCATTGAAATGCCCTCATGTAACAGGCTAAGATATGTACTGGTGTTTTCACGTTGGGTCGAGGCTTACCCGACCAGAAGGAATGATGGAGTTATTGTAGCAAAACTCCTACTGAGAGAGTTAATTCCTAGGTTTGGTTTCCCAGTAACGATTGAAACAGATAGTGGAACACATTTCCAGAATGAGGTTATAAAATTGATTTGTGAACCATTGAATGTACAACAGAAACTGCATTGTGCCTACCGACCAGAGGTTTCTGGAGTGGTGGAGCAAATAAATGGCACCATAAAGAACAGATTGGGAAAAAGTGTTTGGCCACAGGTCTAAAATGGCCAGATATCTTGCCTCTAGTTCTAATGACAATTAGATCAATTCCTGGTAGGAAAACTGGTCTGAGCCCCCATGAAGTTATCATGGGTAGAGTGATGAGATATGTTTTTATTCCCGTTAACAAACTGCTGCCTATATCTGATGACTTCGTCTTGGATTATTGCAAAGGATTGGCTGATATGGTACATTCTGTGTTTTATCAGGTTGGACTAAATGCGACCACTCTTGAAAAGAAGCCAGCTCATGACTTGAGTCCAGGAGATTGGGTCTGCACAAAAGTACACCGAAGAAGAAATTGTAAGGTTCCACGCTGGGGAAGACCACGACAAGTGATTCTGACAACAACAACTGCTGTGATGTGTGCAGGAGTGAAGATCTGGATTCATGCCAGTCACACTCTTCGAGTCCCAAATCCGGAAGATAAATCTGAAGAGGAACAACGAGAAGTATCAGATACCAGTAGCGAATCAGAATCAGAAGAAACGAGAACAAGACAAAACCCAGAAGCAGGAGAAAAGGGTTTAAGTCAAATTGTTGGACAAGAAAATATACCACTAAGAAGACGCCTTGAAATTTCTGATACTAGTTCTGAATCTGAGACAGAACCAGTGGGAATACAAGAAAGAATAAATGAGGACAGGGGGAAAACTGAACCAGTAGTCTTTGGAAAAGAAATCCCGAGTACAAGCACAAGAGAAATTCCCCCCGAATCATAGAGAGAGAAGGTGAGGAATTAGATACAGAGAGTGAGGGTGGGCTAATTGCGGAAGAACCCCGAGGAGGTGTAGAGACACAACACACACAGGTAGAAAAAGGACAGATAGTCAGCAGGAAGATTGCATGGAAGAAACATGAGGAGGGACAGATACAGACAGTGAACCTGAAATCTTGAGGATAAAATCCAAAGAAAGTGAAATCCAGACAAATACAGAATCTGAAGAAAGAGAAGAAGAAAGCAAATGTAGAAGAACTTTGAGGAAAAGAGCTTGGAAAACAGAGAGAGAGGGGAAAGGATCTAAATTGAAAAGGCCTTTGAAAGAAGATATTTGGCCCAACAAAATCAAGAGATTGAGATACCGACTAACCAGAATAAAATCTGATGATGCTGAACAAGTGAATGAAGTGTCTAGTCAAGAAAAACAAAAGGACACTGATCAGAAACATTTGCAAAGAGGATAAAGAAACCAAACCAGAAGTACAAGTCACCGGAATGGACATATGTGGCACTTCCTGATATACAAGAGGAAGCTGATAGCCAAGAAAGTCTAAGAGTGACTGTGCAGAAAGTGGACAAAGGAGAAGAAGATTCAGAAATCCTGAGAGTTATCTTGTCTGACACCAGAGAAGAAACGGATGATCAGGAAATTCTGAACAAAGACTGTGAACCTAAAGACAAAGACGATTCGTACATGGATTGAGTGGCAAAGGAAATCAAAAGTAATTAAAAACCCGGGAACCTAAAGACAAAGACGATTCGTACATGGATTGAGTGGCAAAGGAAATCAAAAGGAATTAAAAACCCGGACAAAGACACGTGACCAGAAAACCCAAGTAGGCAACCAAAGCCTTAGGTTTAGACAAAGGTAAATTGTTGAAGAAAATATTCTAAGTCAAAATGGCGAACAATGAAAATAGAAATCCAACATGTGGATTTCTCTGAAGATGGTGTAAAATGTTTTTTTGTTGTACAGGATTACTAATGCTTGTCTGGGTCATATTAGCAATAACAATTTCATTTAGAGTAACATTCGAAGATATAGGTGGACACACAGTAAACGGAACTAATAAGGAAAAGGCTGATGAAAGTCATGTCACAAAACTGGTAGATAGAACAGAACTTTGCAAAGATAAGTCCATAAACGATTTTTCTAATAATGTTTTTTCAAAATTATTGTATGAATATGTGAAAATAATGGAGGTTAGAGACTATTATGTCTGCATGCAGTTACCTGCATCTGTGTCAGAAGGTGTCACTTATTATCACCTTCCTTTGACATATGGGATCAATTGAAGTGTCTTAGCTAGTTTGTTTTAAAAAACAGGAAAATTAGAATTCTATTACACTGATGTAGATAATATTTTCTCACAGATTCATGTTGTTCCTGAACTAAACAAGGTGATTTCTCGCAGAACACTAGGTGAATTTTTCCTGGAAACAAGAGAATTAACTTTAGAAGAAGTGTTTAAGGATAACCTCACTTGTAGTTTAAGAAAAGAAGAGAAAACTTGCATGAACATGGTAGAGGAGAGGAGAGTTAAAATGCAAAAGAAAGTGACTGGGGAAAAGATGGAAATCACATTTTGGGATGTTGGGAAGGAGAATCATTTAAAGGGAGAAACAAATCCAGCAATGGCTTTAGATTGGCCCCAGAAAGGGAAGTTGTGCATCAGTAGAGATAATACTGTATATGATAATTATTTTGTAGGTGCAAGTGAATGCCATGACTTAGACAAAATCATGGGAGGATGGGGATTTAAAGGAGGAAAAGATCTGGTATTCCCTGGAATATATTACATCTGTGGGAACACAGCTTATTATAGGTTACCGGACCATTGGTACGGGACATGTTACCTAGGCCTGGTCTTTCCAAAAATATTTCATGTGGAAAGGGGAAATGACGATTGCACGAAATAGGTATATAGCTAACACGTGCAAAGAGGGAGAGTTGGTCAGAAATTATAGGTGATATCTTTGGAGCACTGATACCAGCAGTTGGAATATCTCTGAATGCACATAAAATTAGAAAATTGTCTACAGTTGTGGATCGTTTATCAACAAGCACAGCTAGAGGGTTCTTAATGGTGAATACCGAGATGGTTGCCATGAGAGCGATGATAATGCAAAATCGACTTGCTCTTGATATTATATTGGCCAAACAGGGAGGAGTCTGTGGAATGCTGAAAGTACAACATTGCTGTACTTATATTCCTGATGAAAGTCAGAACATAAAGAAATATATTAAGAATATAACTGATTTGCATGAAGAAATTGTTCCAATGGAGGTTGAAGGTGTCTGGGAGAAACTTGGTAAGGGTTTTTCCACTATTAAGAATTTATTAACAAAACTAGGTAGCTACTTTGTGGGAAAAATACGGATACCTGTGACCTTTGTGATTGTTTTAGTGTTAATATTAAGATTAGGATGTGTGTGCATGAAAAGAAGAAAATTACAAAATAAGATAAAAAGAGAAAACAAGAAAGGGAAAGAGAAGGAAATAAGAGAAAGAGAGATAGAAGAAATAGAGTTAGAAGAATTGCAAGATAATGTGTACAAGTAAACTAAAGCTAACAGCATGGAGAACATGATGATTTAAACTAACAAATGCAAGTGGAACTGAATACAACCATTTCCGTAGAGAAATTTAGAAAATTTAGTGAATAGTGGTGATGTTTAAAATCACCAAAGGGGGGATTGATGCAGCAGGTAAAACAAAATTTTGTATACCTCCTCTAGATTGCATGAAATTAATTACGTCATCATTCTAAATTTAATTTGCACTAACCTGTTTGCAGTGAAAATTTACTAATTAACTTTTGCACCTTAATAAACACGAGATACACGCGGGACTAAAATGCTAATTGCATGGCAGAATAATTAATTAATTATGGTACGCAAACTAACCTTAGATTGTGGTGAAATAGAAAATTGCATGATTTATGTTGCTTTGTGATTGTTTGTGCTTTCCAAACTATCAAATGGTGAGTATTATCGCTATAAATGTTGCTACAGCTAGGGAAATACTAATATACATTGGGATTAGTGTGAGTTTAAACATTAGAAGCTCCATTTCTATATTTTAATTACTGTTATGTCTGTTTTTGCTTAAGTTGGCGTTCGGGTCTACTAGGCTGCAGTACCCAAGATGGAGGTCTCTGAAGCGGACGCCACCATGTGAGCGTGATGATTTCTGCGCAGAATTGGATGGCTCTGGAGTTCTCCAAATGACCCGAGTCTATGACACCGTATTCCCTGTCAAGGATAGGGACTTGTTTGCCTGCCAACTGACGACGGTGTGGGAACAGCGGAAAGGACAATACAGAACCGGTAGAGAGATGACTTCTTTTCCTCAAATTGTTACATTCGCTGCTCTCGCCTGGGAGCTAAATGAACCTTACAAAATTTGCGCCTTCCTATGCCAAGTCTTCATGAAGAACCAGTTCACCCTGGGAAACTTTTAGAAAACTTACAGATAACCCCAAACTGTCCAATCAGAACATTTCTCTACACCTAAAATGTTGCATGTTAATATGAAGTAAGAGGGAAAAAGGGTATATAAAGCCCTCATCCGCCAAAGGGGGGTGGTCATCGAGTTGATCTTTCATGGCGCTGGGTCTGCATTGAGCTGGTGGCGATTTTAAATGGTTTGGGTTTCTTTAGCTTTGGGAGAGAAGTTTGCAGTGTATCCTGTATTCCGTCTGACGGTTTGATCTTTTGCTGTGGGTCAGACAGCCTATCCTGGGAATTGTACCAGAGAATGTGGATAACTCTGTCTAATCAGAAAGTCGTGGACTCTTGCTAATTGGTAATTAATTAACTGCGTTTCTAAATTCATGCTTATTTACTAAATGTCTGATTCCTCTTTAAATAAAACTAAATTTATATTATGAATTGTAGTACATAAATGCTAACGCAGAGAAATTATTATTAGATAAACAAAGTTGAAATAATAAGAAATGAGTTTGTGGTTCTTTAATTAATTACTGAAAATACCAAATGTTTCCTAGGCTTTAATTGTCTTTTAGCTGGTTCTAATTCACCATCAACCAGTCCAACTAACTGGTCCATCGACCAAGTGGTGGAGTGGTTTGATGTTAAGGTCCGGATTCTGTAGGTGTATATGTATAAAATGTATATACTATAAAGAAAATTAATCCGGATAGGTAATAAGGTACCCACATGTCCAGCGCTTTCCTCCTGTGTACGGATTCGAGTGAGATTTATTAAATGACGAGTGCGTGTTGGTGTTATGGGCCCCACCAATGAATGAGAGTATGGATGAGTTGTTGTGATTACGAATCTGTGACATAGGGAGAATATATCAATTTTGCCCCTTGCGCTGCATCAAATTTCTTGGTAGCAGATTGATGGTTATTATTGTATTGGTTCGGTGATTATCGATTTATGTGTAACACTTTATGTTGAGTATTGTTTATGTTAAATGTAGTCGGAAATTTGAAGCTTCCTAGAAGTAGGGAGTGGATTTATGTGGCAAGAGAAGTCACATGGAATTGAGTTGTTGTGATTACGGATCTGTGACATAGGGAGAATATGTTAATTTTGCCCGTTGCGCTGCATCACTGGCAAATAACATAAAAGTGATGCAAAGCAGCACATAGCTGTGCTTCACATTACTTTGCTCCAAGGGGACAAGCTAAGGGTGGTGCATGGGCATTCCCATGCAACCACCCAAGTTTTCTCACGCTAAACCCAATTTACTAAATACAGTGGATTGGGTTTAGCGTGAGAAAACTGTGCCCTTTAAACGAGGTGAAAGGAAGGAGAAATGCTTTAATTTCTCCTTCCTTTTCTGACTTTGCATGCTTGCTGCACTGGCCTGGCAGTTCGGTCTGGACTGTTCCCATGGGGCACAGGGTCAAGACTGATATGCATATGGCTGGGTCCAAACTGGGGTGGTGTAGTGGGCAAATGAACGATGGATTTAACCCAGATCTTTTGACTGGGGGAGAATGTTTGAATTGTCAGCATTGTCATTTGTTTGCTGTAACACTTTTCGCCCTAAGTGGGGTGGGTATGTCCAGACATGGGTCCCTTGCTCACTGCGCCACTGGATTCAAGCTAGCCTGGCTGAAGAAGGGTGACATACCCTGAAACCGGTCCCAGGATGCTTGTTTCCGGTCCAGGGAGAACCTGGCCTAGCAGTTCGGTCTGGACTGTTCCCATGGGGCACAGAGTCAAGACTGATTTGAATATGGCTGGGTTCAAACTGGTGGTGTAGTGGGCAAAAGAACAATGGATTTAACCCAGATCTTTTGACTGAGGGAGAATGTTTGGACATTCAAGCCACTTTTTCCATCAACACTCTTACATCTATCCCCTGTTTTTTTGTCAGCTGAGTCTTCCTACAATTTTTCTTCCTTTTCTGTGGTTGATCTTTCTACCTCCCTTAAAATGTTGATGGCCTTAAAATCAGGCTCGCCCACAGATCCCTGTGCGGCCAGACTTTTGGCTTCTGTCGCGGAGTGTGTTAATCCGGAGGTCAATCAGATCATTAATATGTCATGGCGGGGGGCCTGCGTTCCAACATCTTGGAAGCAAGCTAAAATTCTTCCCCTTCTTAAGAAACCATCTTTGGACCCTTTTTCCCCTGGAAATTATCGTCCTATTTCATTGCTTCCTAACCTGGACAAGGTTTGTGAAAAGGTGGTCACCAATCAGCTTACGGGATATGTGGAGGCCTCTGGCCTGCTCCATCCGGCACAATCAGGGTTTCGGGCGGCTTTTAGTACAGAGTCTGCCTTACTGGAGGTGTCTGAGGTGATTAGAGAGTGCCTTGATGCCGGTGGGAGGGCAGCGCTGGTTATGCTGGACCTCTCGGCGGCCTTCGATACGGTGCCTCATGTCTTGCTTCTCAATCGCCTCCGAGAGATTGGAATTTCTGGGTCTGTGTGGGGCTGGATTAGGTCTTTCTTCGAGGGCCTTTCTCAGCAGGTGTGGCTTCCTCAGTGTGCTTCGGCTTCACGGATAGTGGTCACTGAGTTCCACAGGGGTCATCCCTTAGTCCCCTCCTTTTTAACATCAATGTTACTCCGCTTGTTTATCTGGCCGAAACCTTGGGGGCTAAGGTGATGGCCTACGCGGATGACACCCAATTGCTGTTTTTCTGGGAACGGGATGAGGACTCTGTCCTCCCCGCTCAACATTGTCTTTCCTCGGTTTTTCGGTGGCTCGCTCAGGCTCAGCTTAAATGCAACAAGGAGAAATCGGAGATCCTCTTGTAGGGTGCCTTCCCTGACGGCTTCAGAAGGAGATTATGACCCCCTGGTTTTCCCCTTCCTTGTTCTAAGGGTGATTCTGTCAAGAACCTTGGGGTCTGGTTCAGTGAGAACCTGATTTTTTCCTTGTAAGTAAAGAAGTTAACGGGCTCCTGCTTCAGCACTCTTAGGTCTTTCAGGAAGTTCCTTCCTCTTCTGCCCAAGGCTGCAAAGGAGACTGTGGTTCGTGTGCTAATCCTTTTGTGCCTTGATTATGCCAATGCATTGTATGCTGGCATTCCGGGTAAATTGGATAAATTACAGGTGATTCAAAATGCTGCCGCCCGTCTTCTGCTGGGCCTTTCAACCTCTCAGGGAAATGCCCGATGCCAGCTACAGCCAGTCGGGCCCTGTGCAAATAGATACATTGTACAACATTAGGCTAGGACAGTTGGGATGTCCTTGGTTAGGAACAGTGTGGGTGAAGTCTCTGGGAACGCTCTCAGTTTATTAGTGTAAAACTTGGACTTCTTTATTTAGAGCAGGGAAACAACAATAGTAATCATCACATGGTGTATTATGGCGATTTTTCAAGATGAAGGCAAAGTGTAAACACAGTCTTATGTTCTAAAGCAATTAAGGAAAATCAGCTCTCACACACATCCCCTTGTGCTTGTGTAGTACCAACACTCATTATCCAAGAACCTTTTGTTGTCTGCTCCAGATGACAGTAGCCTATTGCTGCTGGTCAACGACAGAGAGAGAGCGAGAGAGACACCAAGAGGGATAGACACAGAGGTAACGATATACACACACAGATCGACAGAGAAAGAAAGATACACACACACGGAGGTAGCCAGAGAAAGTAAACAAGAGACGGAGGCGAGCGAGGCAAACGTAATGCTAGACAGGGGCGTAGCTTGGTCAATAAGATTGGGGGTGAGCTTCAGATTTACCAATTATCACTCTGGCACATAATGTTAAAATATATTATTTGTGAAATAACCCATGTTTTTAAGTCTTTCCAAGCAAAGAGAGTGAGAGAGAGTATGTGCGTTTATTGTCTGTGTGTGCAAATACTTCTGTTGAAATCTGACACTCACTATACCCAACTGAAAGCACCTTTACCCATGACAAGATACATTTGGTAGGGGGGGGTGTAAGACCCCAAACATCCCCCTGAAGCTACGCCCCTGGTGACAGAAAGAAAGGAGAGAGCTCGATGGACATACGAGAGGAATATATGATAGTCTCTCTATCCACCAAAGGCAGCAAGAGTATAAGCCTCTCTGCTCCTAGAGCAAACACAGCTGATCAGAAACTTGTCCTCTGGCTTCTCTCACAATCACTTGAAGAAGGAGGCTGGCAGCGCTGGATGATGCTGCGAGGGGTGTGAAGGAACCTACAGAGTGTTGATGGTATGCTTGTGAGTTAGGGTATGAGTGCTCTAGTTAATGTTCCCTGGTTGGTGCTATAACCCCCACTTTTTCCGGTATTCTGGGGCCAATATGCAGATGAGACAGCAAGTTACTGTGCTGTAAATTCATGCTCCATTAATGGTAGTCCTTCGACACTGTCTCCCACCACACCCTCTGTGCAAGACTATAATGGATCCGCTCCTTCCTCACCGGCCGTACACAGAGAGAACAGACTTCCATGTTCTACTCAGAACCCACAGAGATCAGCTGCGCAATGCCTCAGGGATCCTCGCTGCACCCCACCCTCTTCAACATCTACATGGCCCCACTTACAGCTTTCGTCAGAAGCCACGGACTCAACATCGTCTCCTACACCAACGACACCCAGCTGATACTCTCCCTCTCCGACGAACCCACAGCCGCCAAGTACAACTTCCACAATGGGATGAAGGCAGTCACCACCTTAATGAAGGACAGCTGCCTCAAGCTTAACAAATGCAAAGACAATAAGATAGTGGACGGAGCGCTGAAACTTTTCAGACACTCACCCCCAGTCACTATTAGATCTGGGCTAAATCCAGATTGTTATTTAGCTCACTTCGCCACCCCAGTTCAGACCAAGCCATGTGCAAATCAGTCTTGACCGTGTTCCTCATGGATAGTCCAGCCCGAACTGCCAGACCAGGTCCCTCCTGGACCGGAAACAAGAATCCTGGGAAACCACCATCCAACTGATCCGCAAGACCACAGCTGCGAAGACCTGGAACTCCCTGCCTCTTCACCTCAGGCAATCACCATCACTGCTGCAATTCAGGAAGGACCTCAAGACCTGATTTTTCGACAGAACCGCAACCCACCCACTCACCCAGCTCCTTGAGACACTCACGAGTGAGTAGTCAGATCACTGATTGATTGATTAGTCCTTGCCACTTGATATACCTCCATAAAAAATTGTTGTCCAGAGGTTTTCATGTTTGATTAGTGTTTTTGTATTTTATTTGTATCATTAGAGAAGTAATTGCTAATCTGGGATGAGTTTTTCTGGACAACATTTTTTAAAATGGCGGATGTGTTTCAGTGATCATGTAATATTTCAGGAGCCATGAGACCTATACACTTCATTTTGTTATCAAATCATAGGTTTTGGGGGGGTCAAGTAGTCTTATAGAGACAGAAAATAACTCCTCAGAGCAACGCTTCCTCCATTTTCCAAACTGGCTGCTTTATAATGATGTGTTTTAGCCATCATATTGGTAATTTAATTTAATACTGTTTTTGTTTTTCTGTTTTTCCGTTGAAATTTGTAAACATGAGTGATGCAGATGGTAGCAGAGGATCTTTACCTCTTAACAGAGTGTTGCTAACTACAAAATCTAAGGACTCCTTCAACAAAGAAAAATGTGTCATGTGCCAAATTAATCCAACAGAATAGTTAACATCAACTGTGGCTGACAGAAGAGGATTCGAGATGCTGCAGAAATACGGCAAGACGCAGTTCACAAAAGATTGAAAGTGATGGGTGCAGAGGATCAAATATTTTATCATTGTAACAAGTGCTACAAGTCGTACACATTGGAAAAAAAGCCTGAAAAAAATGTATCACAAAATAGCAGACACCAGTGAATTCAAACAAGAATACACGTCTTCTGAGAAAGTGACGACAACGAAACCCAATGCCCATCCACTTAGAAGATTGATGGCTGCCCCTTGTTCACCTCTAACAACTGGTCAGAAAGCAGAGGATCTTCAATGTGTTATCTGTGGTGTAGCCAGAACAGGCCAAAGGGATTGATGAAAGAACAAAGTACAGATGTGAGTCTCAAAAGGCAAACATGTTTTTATTTGCAGCTAGTTTCTTCTAAGATGAAGTTTTCAGCTGAGTAGCTGATATTAACAGTGAGGTGAATGTATTTGCAGCAGATGTGTATGCCCGCCCGAATTGCATGCGTGCATACATTCGAAAATATAAATGTACAAGGAGCTCCCAGCAGCAATGTAACCACCAGCCTTCCGTTAAGTTTGCACTCTTTAAAAAAACACTTTTCGTTTAAAAGCCACTTGAGTGCTGGCTACGTGTTCACACTCAGTGATATCAGAGAAATGATAGTCAACATTGATGAAACGTGATTGATCCATAATAATGAAATGGTGAGTATGCACAATGACAGAATTCGTTTTTTGTCAGTCTAACTAAAAGAATGAGCCACTTATGGGGTTCTCAGCTAATTTGTCTCCTAAAGTTCTTGCTGCCAAGATAAGATCACAGGATGCAGTGAAATCAGCAGGAACAATTTTAAGAAACGTCCTGAAAGATTTAGATTTTGGACTTGATGACAAATTTTGTGATGCATAAATAATCAAAAGAGAATGGATCACTTGTTGCTGGCACCAGGGTTCAGGTGGTTGTGTCTGATATAGGTAAAAAACCCTCAATCACGTCAAGATATGCATGGGCGGTATATCTTGGTTCTCCGCCTTTAAATACGTGATAGCATCATCATTGGGTTTATTCCATGCATCCTCCAACCCGGAGGGAACCACTGAATTCTCCAGTAGTGATCAGGGAAAAAAATGATAAAATAAAAAAGTGAGAAGTGCTCAAGTGTGTGATTAAAAAGAGTTGTTCCTCATGCTACCTATAAAAAAGTCTTTATTCTGATAGGTGCTGGGGAAACGTTTAAAAAAAGGTCAAGTTGCAAGTAGGATGTATGATGAATCCTCTGCGACATTAAACGTGGTGGTTGGTCGACATGTTTCAGCTCTTGTAAAGCCCAGAGGAGGGTCAGGGAGCTTTCTTCAGGACCTCAGGTGAATAAAGCGAATTGAAAAATTTTTTTTGTCAATTATATGTAGAAGTTCCAATGCCAATTCAGATGGACTTCGTCAGGATTAGTACCTATATACAGAGGAAACGGGGGAGAAGAAGGGGAGGTGGGTAAGGATGTCCTTAATGATTATAAGGGGTAGAGGGGTAAAAAACGCCAAGGAACTGCAATTTGACGTAAGCTGAACAATATGAAAGCAACTATAAATGGCAAATCTTTATATACTATTGGTATACATTTTGATCAGCAAGTGGAGTTTTGAACCATCGCTCTTACTCAGGAGAACTCAAAACGCAATGCCCTGGGGGGACATCGACTGGTAGAAGGATCTTGGACATACAACAGATATTTAGGCATACAGCAAATATTTAAGAAGCGGCGGTAGTTGGGGCTGCTCGAGATTGTGTATAAAGTTGGTTACGTGTTGGTCCGCAAGGAGACTATTAATGAGCCATAACCAAGGTGAGTTGGGGTTAAACTGTCTGCATTTGTCCTAAGTTGCGACTGTGAATGTTAGTTTAAATAGCGAAGTATGGCGCGCTCTTTAGAAGGAAACATATTGAAACCTATTAAAACTGCTGATGTTAATGTGCGTCTCGTACAGATTAGGCGTGCAATTTAACTAAAGAAAAATACCTGATAGTTTCAAAGTACGAGCTCCGTACGAGGATACAGGTAGCGTTAATACTAAGCAAAAGAAAACAAGAAGAAACCGCACATTACAAGGGAGACTCAACAGATTAACGTTACGTGTCTTCAAGGTTGTGTCGTAGTAGAGGGCTCCGTACCGCAATGGTCTGCTACGACTTGAGCTGACTCTGGTTTCCTGTATGCACACGTAGGCTAGGGGTGTGTCTTAAATAGTGAGTTGAACTGAAATAGAAAGGGGACTGGTGCGGGCCGTGCCAAAACCTAGACAACTTTATTAAGTCATGTGAGAGGTACACGGATACGGTTGGTGAGGTTTTTCAACAGTAACCGTTATCGTGGTATGTAAGCTGATGGCGAGCACTGAGTTGCACATGAAGTGCGAAGGGACCCGATATTTCCAAATATCTTGGAGAAAGGGGGGGCGGGGTTGGAGTCTCAATCTTGGCCCTAAAAGAAGAAGTGTAGTGCCTTTACAACTTGGATGGACACAGAGGTTAAATAGCCATTATTGTTGTAATTACACGTTAGGTACAGAGAGTCTAATGAGCTGAAGGTGGGCTCTGGGTATCATATGAAGTGTGGGATGACCCGATATTATAAATACCATGGAGAGTAGGAGGCTAGTGAAGGTTCTTAAACTAGCCTAGTTGGGATTTAATATGGAGGTGTAATATAAACCATATCTCTATTTACAAAGACATGCTCAGCCATGGAATATCGTCATTCAGTCCTGTGATGTTAGTTTGGAGGCGGTGAACCCATCTTTGTTCTTTCTGGAAGAGTAATTTCTCAGCATTGGATGTTTTGGATACAAGTGTTTCAAGAACTATCCATCTCAGTTCATTGACAGTGTGTGGATGTTCAATGTAATGTGAACTCAATTTGGTAGTTCCTCTTCCGCATTTGACGTTGCTTCGGTGTTCACATATTCTTTGTTTAATCTTCCGGCAAGTCATTCCAATGTACCGTAGAGCACATGGGCAGGTTATCATGTAAACTACATGTGTCGTGTTACAGTTGGTATGTTGTCTCATGGTCCAGGTCAATTTTGGTGATAAGATGACATTTTTGGTAATTTCAGTCAAGGAACAAACAGAGCAATTGCCACATGGAAAGTGGCCAGTGACTGGGGGTAGGGACCACAAGGTACTCTGACTTGGCTGGGTGTCGTTGGTGTAGGAGACGATGTTGAGTCCGTGGCAAACATGGGTTTGGACCAAGTGAGGTTCCCAGACGTAATGATACGCCAGTTTTTATTGATGATTTTCTTGACAGAGTTTGTAACAGTACTGTAGGTAGTGACACAGGTCAATTTTTCGGTAGATGTGATTTGCGGTGTTAACTCTAGGAGGCTTTCTCTAGGCTGGTTACGAGCCCGCTTCTGGCATTTATTGATTATTTTTTCAGGGTAGTTCCTTTTCCTGAGTTTGTTCGAAAGGTCTTGTGCTTGCTTTTTATACTCACTGAGTTCACTGCAATTCCTTTTGAGACGAAGGAATTGGCTGTAGGGCAGATTTTCTCGTAGTGGACGCGGGTGAAAGCTATTGAAAGAAAGCAGGCTGTTCTTAGCCGTTGTTTTGAAGAAGGTCTTGGTTTTAATGGTGTCATTTTCAACGTAGATGGTAAGGTCTAAAAAGTCCAAATGTTCCTTATCTGCGTCAAAGGTAAACTTGAGGCAAGGGTCTTGAATATTCATCCAGTCGTGAAATGCTTGTAAGATGGTTTTGGTACCTTCCCAGAGCATGATGACATCATCTATATACCTTTTCCAGAAAAGCACAAGACCTTTCGAACAAACTCAGGAAAAGGAACTACCCTGAAAAAATAATCAATAAATGCCTGACGTCAAACTGAATCCAAGTCAGAGTACCTTGTGGTCCCTACCCCCAGTCACTGGCCACTTTCCATGTGGCAATTGCTCTGTTTGTTCCTTGACTGAAATTACCAAAAATGTCATCTTATCACCAAAATTGACCTGGACGATGAGACAACATACCAACTGTAACACGACACATGTAGTTTACATGATAACCTGCCCATGTGCTCTACGGTACATTGGAATGACTTGCCGGAAGATTAAACAAAGAATATGTGAACACCGAAGCAACGTCAAATGCGGAAGAGGAACTACCAAATTGAGTTCACATTACATTGAACATCCACACACTGTCAATGAACTGAGATGGATAGTTCTTGAAACACTTGTATCCAAAACATCCAATGCTGAGAAATTACTCTTCCAGAAAGAACAAAGATGGGTTCACCGCCTCCAAACTAACATCACAGGACTGAATGACGATATTCCATGGCTGAGCATGTCTTTGTAAATAGAGATATGGTTTATATTACACCTCCATATTAAATCCCAACTAGGCTAGTTTAAGAACCTTCACTAGCCTCCTACTCTCCATGGTATTTATAATATCGGGTCATCCCACACTTCATATGATACCCAGAGCCCACCTTCAGCTCATTAGACTCTCTGTACCTAACGAGTAATTACAACAATAATGGCTATTTAACCTCTGTGTCCATCCAAGTTGTAAAGGCACTACACTTCTTCTTTTAGGGCCAAGATTGAGACTCCAACCCCGCCCCCCCTTTCTCCAAGATATTTGGAAATATCGGGTCCCTTCGCACTTCATGTGCAACTCAGTGCTCGCCATCAGCTTACATACCACGATAACGGTTACTGTTGAAAAACCTCACCAACCGTATCCGTGTACCTCTCACATGACTTAATAAAGTTGTCTAGGTTTTGGCACGGCCCGCACCAGTCCCCTTTCTATTTCAGTTCAACTCACTATTTAAGACACACCCCTAGCCTACGTGTGCATACAGGAAACCAGAGTCAGCTCAAGTCGTAGCAGACCATTGCGGTACGGAGCCCTCTACTACGACACAACCTTGAAGACACGTAACGTTAATCTGTTGAGTCTCCCTTGTAATGTGCGGTTTCTTCTTGTTTTCTTTTGCTTAGTATTAACGCTACCTGTATCCTCGTACGGAGCTCGTACTTTGAAACTATCAGGTATTTTTCTTTAGTTAAATTGCACGCCTAATCTGTACGAGACGCACATTAACATCAGCAGTTTTAATAGGTTTCAATATGTTTCCTTCTAAAGAGCGCGCCATACTTCGCTATTTAAACTAACATTCACAGTCGCAACTTAGGACAAATGCAGACAGTTTAACCACAACTCACCTTGGTTATGGCTCATTAATAGTCTCCTTGCGGACCAACACGTAACCAACTTTATACACAATCTCGAGCAGCCCCAACTACCGCCGCTTCTTAAATATTTGCTGTATGCCTAAATATCTGTTGTATGTCCAAGATCCTTCTACCAGTCGATGTCCCCCCAGGGCATTGCGTTTTGAGTTCTCCTGAGTAAGAGCGATGGTTCAAAACTCCACTTGCTGATCAAAATGTATACCAATAGTATATAAAGATTTGCCATTTATAGTTGCTTTCATATTGTTCAGCTTACGTCAAATTGCAGTTCCTTGGCGTTTTTTACCCCTCTACCCCTTATAATCATTAAGGACATCCTTACCCACCTCCCCTTCTTCTCCCCCGTTTCCTCTGTATATAGGTACTAATCCTGACGAAGTCCATCTGAATTGGCATTGGAACTTCTACATATAATTGACAAAAATGTTTTTTCAATTCACTTTATTCACCTGAGGTCCTGAAGAAAGCTCCCTGACCCTCCTCTGGGCTTTACAAGAGCTGAAACATGTCGACCAACCACCACGTTTAATGTCGCAGAGGATTCATCATACATCCTACTTGCAACTTGACCTTTTTTTAAACGTTTCCCCAGCACCTATCAGAATAAAGACTTTTTTATAGGTAGCATGAGGAACAACTCTTTTTAATCACACACTTGAGCACTTCTCACTTTTTTATTTTATCATTTTTTTCCCTGATCACTACTGGAGAATTCAGTGGTTCCCTCCGGGTTGGAGGATGCATGGAATAAACCCAATGATGATGCTATCACGTATTTAAAGGCGGAGAACCAAGATATACCGCCCATGCATATCTTGACGTGATTGAGGGTTTTTTACCTATATCAGACACAACCACCTGAACCCTGGTGCCAGCAACAAGTGATCCATTCTCTTTTGATTATTTATGACTAGCTGGAAGCCGTTTGGATCACAGCTTCTTTTTCCCAACTTTGATTGTATCACATTTTGTGATGCCCCAGAGCTCTACAAATCATAGGAGTCTATAAGAATGGCTTAAGGTGTCTTAACATTTTTAACATCATTGTTTAATATCAGCAAAGCAAAACTGTTACAAACTAAAGTTCTTCAGTTTGGAACAAGAGACAGCAACATTGATAATGGTGTTAAAGATATAAGTGAAGAAGTGTAAGACAATCCTATGAACTTACAGGCTTATGCTGCACAAATGGACTGTCTTTTCCAAATCATGTTTTATGAATTTATCATGACAAAAATAAAATTCCACTACACATGATGACTGTCCAACCAATCTATAACAAGTGCATTAGTTGAGAGTTAATCACTTCAATTAATAGGATTGGTGTATCAACAAGTTGTAATGACATAGTACGGAGCAGGAACTGTAAAATCTTGTGAATCCGACAGCAAACCAGTTTCAAGTCACTCTACCAGGAAAGGATTTACAATTGCTGCTCTTGACAATTTTAATTTTGAAGAAAGCTCTCCTTTGTCTGGAACAACCAGTACACATGATACTGCCATGGTGCTTTTTCAAAACTGTATCAGTGAAGTAGCTGCTGGAAAATTGGCTGTGTCAGCTGTAGGTATAAAAAAACAAAGCTGCAAACTTATAACCCGACTGCCCTGCCAACGTGTACAAAATCACTACAAGCCATCAAAACGTCCCAGTCTACCAGAAAGTTTCAAATTGGCTGAGGAAATGGATCTTCTTCTACTTGATGCTACGGTCTTCAAAACTGATTTAACTGAATATATCCTATCCCTTATTCAGTGCCAAATGAGAGGTGAAGAAAAGCCAGTTCCTCTGTGGGCTGGAATTCATGCTCTGATCTCCCAGAATACCGTCCCACTGAAGAAGGTTGGGGTTTTAACAGTAATAGCATCTCCAATCACAAACTATGCAAAAGTATACACAGCTCTTTAAAATTTCCAAATGTGCGTTCTCAGCTTGAAGACCATTACAAACTAATGGGGTAACCCATGACAGGCCAAGGGACCTGGGTACAATGTGGTAAAGACACAAGGTGGTCCTGACATCTCTTCTTGGCGGGTCTTCTTCAGGACAATGGGGTATATACAAGGCAGCCATAAGTAGCCCCCAAAATGGCAGGCCGGGTCAGTCCACAGCTCACAATAATGCGTCGTCACCATGGTGGTGCAGAGTAGTTTGGGTCACTTAATGGCTCCTTGCAATGTGGAGATTGGTATATATTTTTTTAGTATCTGGGTTTTCATATCTAATACCAATGGGAGCAAGGCGAATGAATCGCTGAGATTCTTAGCTGGCTGTGCGTCAGTTACAGAAGCGCTCTCGTCAGGATAGCATCTGTCCGAGACCGAGTTCCGAAGAAGACCCGCATGCAGTTGTCTGAATTTGCCGTCTCGGCCTACGTCGGGTCGAAACGTTGACACCACTTATCTCATGGCCTCAATTATGTTGTAGTAGTACCCCCTTGTTTTGGATGGTGCATTTTGAGTAGACTAGCATCATCTCCTGAAACAGACGTGGAAGAAAAGGATAAAGCTGATTTGAAGACAGGTCCTCGCACACTGGTTTACTGTTCCTAATACCATTCCAGCCAGTGTCCATTGTGTAAAACGATGAGATTATTGTCTCCATATGCTCTACTCTGAAATTTCTTTTTTCTTATTCACCTTGCACAGGAGCAATTTTTTTTTGCAACCCCCTTTTACAGCAACCATTGATTGATATATCTTTGGCATTTATATGTATTAACTATTTTGCTATTTTATAAATAAGAGAATATAAAGGACATTTTTTCCTCTAAAACTAAGTATCTGTGTCTTTCTCTCTGGTGTGTAGAGAAGATAATTTTCTCTTCCATGTATAACAATTATTATGTTCAAGCAACTCAGTGACTGACCCAATTAAATTTGGGGTTCACAGCCTTCTAGATCCATTCAAGAAGGGACGTCAAGCGCATCTTGTGTCTTTACCAGCTGAAGACCAGTCTATCCTACCAATTTTCTGCGCTGACATTATTATGAGCAATCCAGTAGAATTTGATGATCTTTAGCCAATGATGGACATTTTCCTCATGATCAAAGTTGCATTGCGGTGTGCAGGAAGTTATCTCAGTGGATGTGGCAAAGACAACGCACGTATTGAGGCTGAAATCTCTGGAAGCAAAACTGTCCAGTCAGTTTTGAGCGGAAATCATTATGTTCCCAGCATATTTCCCGATAGGATGATTTTATTGTTTTATGGTGCACTAACTGCTTATTAGAAATTAATAATGGAACTGTAAATACCTGTAACACAAAGTAAGGAACTCTGGACCAATCATGGGTGCTACTCCTGACCTTCCTATCTTTTGTGAGAACCGCTTGACGGCTGCCATTTTTGGGTCATCAGAGTGAGCGGTCTAGTTGTTTTAGCAGGGCTAAGGATGAAGGGCTACATAAACAGCATGGTGGAGCGACCGCATGCAGACGTTGCGCTGGTGGCGTACCATAGGTAAGCCCGTCTGTGCCCGTCAGATTGTCGGAATCGGCCAGTGCCAGCCATGCTGCCAGTTTTAGACCACATCATGTACAAGGTAAAATGAGAATTACCTATACTAGCAAAGAGCTACACGAACTAAATCCCAACAGCACTGACACTCAGCGCACCCATGTAGACCCCAAGGTAGATGCTTTTAATAACAAAAACAGCCCAAGGAACTCACAAAGCTCCAACGATACAAGGAGCAATAGCATATCTTGTGGGTCGCTCATTACTCGGTCCATGTGGAAACACGCGGCAGCAACTTGCTAATAACCTCTAATGATTGGAACTTGTTTTTTATCTCTCAAACCCGTCTTTCCCAAGAACTGGGGGTTACCTTGGAAAGTGTGTGCCCTCCGTGCTATAAAGCCCTGTTTTAGTCTAGAACCAAAAAATGAGGGGATGGGGGAGAGGTCGCAATCCTCTCTAAGGATAAATGGACCCTAGCAAAACTGGAGGTGGAGCAAAGTCAAGGAATAGAGATACTGGGCTTTTCACTTAGAGAAAAGGAAGGTGATATTCTATCTGGGTTATTATGCTGTAGGACCCCAGGCCCGTTAATGGAGTTTGCCCAACCTTTCCTGGAAGCAGCAGCCAGTTTTGTAATGTCCCATTCCAATTTTGGGTGACTAACATCTGGGACGAAGACATCCATCAAAATCAAACGATGGATTTTCTAAAATCGTGCAAAGGTATGGGTCTCACACAACATGATAAAGGGCTGACTCGTGTAGGTGGACACACTCTGGACCTATTTTTGCCTCAGATATGGTAACAGTAAATATTCAAATCCCTATTAGTTGGTCAGATCACTATATGGTCACTTTTAATTTTAAAATACCCACTAAAGGAAACAAGGATAATAAATCTAGCAGAAACCCATCATTGGGCTAAACTTGATAAGGAAATAATATTTGACACTGCAACCTGTTTTCTTGAATCCAATACAGTAGAGGTAAACTTTGCAAACCACGAAAAGTCCATTGTAGGCACCCTAGATAAGGTAACCCCACTAAAAGTAAACAAACACAAACCTAGGAATTCTGCAACGTAATTCACAGAAACCCTAAAAGACCTAAAATCAAAGTGCAGAAAACTGGAGAGACTATTGAGGAAATTCTACACAGATAGTGACACAACTCTACTAAAACTGGTCTACGAGGAAAATAAGATAGAAATAAAGAAGGCCAAAGCCTCCTACCTCTCAGCTACTATGCTCGAGGCGTCCAATAATTCACAGAAAGTCTTTGATTTGGTAAAGAATTAACCCCCCAAATGTATAAAACAAAATATTTTGCCCACACAAGAACTATGCAATAAACTCTCAGATTATTAACGTGGCATAATTAGACGGATCATAGCAGACACACAAAACAAGAGCAAACCTAACCATAATAAAGAACACGATAATGGGACCGAAAGGCTAGACCCAAATCAAGAACGGTCCAGTGCGACAAGTCTACAGATGGTTGATCTGCTAGGAGAGACCAAATTCAGAGATCTTGTTTTATCAATCTATTCAGGCTCCTCATAGACCCCATTCCAAGAGGAATATGGAAAGGCAGAGCAAACAAACTACTCCCCACGTTACAACTATTCTGTAATCGATCTCTCAACACCGGGATGGTTCCAGTAGCCTAGAAGGTGGCCTTGGTGACTCCTCTCTTGAAAAAACCCTGGATGATTTTGTAGAACCGAGCAACAGCCGCCCTATCAAGAGGCTCCCTCTCTGTCAAGATACTGGAAAAATATCTTAGTAAGACCCTAGCTGATTTACTTGAGGACAACAACTTGTTTAGACCGGAACAGATGGGATTTAGGCCAGCCCATGGAAAAGAAACAACACTGATTATGGCCACAAATGAAGTAAGAATGCAAGTTGACAGTGGTCAAACTACGGTACTGAATCTGCTAGACCTATTTGCTGCATTCGATACTGTCAACCACCAAATCCTGCTTACACACCTGAAGAAGATTGGTTCGAGAGGCACAATGCTCAACTGGTTCAAGTCCTACCACTCGATAGACTACAGGCAATAATTATCCCTTCCACCTTTCACATCAGAATACAAGGAAATTGAGAATGAGGTCCCCCAGGCCTCTGTTCTAAGCTCCATATTGTTCAATATATACCTTAGACCACTGCTAACCCTGATTAAATTGTTTGAGGTATTGTTTGTAAATGATGCGGATGATACACAATTAATAATATCCCTGGATAAATCGGATCTTAACCAACTAAATTATCTTCATTCCTTTCTGAAACAGATGACCAAATGGCTGGATGATTCAACAAAGACAAAACAGAATTCCTGTGCTGCTCGCCGGCAAACATACAACAGCGACTTCCAGCCAACTTCTGGCCGTGGGCAAATTACTCAGACCTAGAAACAAACAAGTCAGTATGAAACTTGGGAATCCAAATTGACAATAAACTCTCAATGGAATCCCATGTCAATAAAATAGTAGCAGTATGCCATGGACTCCTTAGAAATTTGAAAAAATAGCCCCACTGCTCCCCCAGCCCTACAAGAAACTTGTGGTACAGGCTTCAATATTAAGCAGACTGAACTATTGTAATTATTTGCTTCTCGGTAGCCACGAATATCTATTCAAACGGCTTCAGAGGATCCATGTGTTTGCTGCCAAATTAGCACTAAACAATGGAAGAAGGGACTCTGCTACAGAAACCCTACAGAAACGTCACTGGTTGATAATAAAGGAGAGGGACATTTTTAAGGCTCTATGTATCATACACAGGGTAGTAAATGGCACTGGACCTAAAGCTCTTCACAAATAAATAAGCCGTATAAGCCTGCACAAATCTTAAGATCATCTCATGCTGGCCTCCTATCTACACCCCCTTTCAAAACATTGCGATTTGGAGATAGACCCTTCCAGGTCAAAAGGGGCTTACCTTTGGAATAATCTCCCACTTTCCCTAAGAATTAATACCAGTCTGTTGAGTTTCAGCAAGAACCTTGAAACCTAACTCTACCCTTGGAAACAGATGGCTAACTGAAATGACTTACCTACTGCAGTTAATACTAATAATGATCTCTCTTATCTACTGATAAGTTACTAGCACCAAGATGCCCGTTGGGTGATAGTTGCGCTTTATAAAAAATATAAAATATTAAAAATGGTTGTTTGTTACAAGGTATGCTCATCATAGCTGAGGCTATAGAACCATTGCGTTGGAATGCTTTCTGGAACAAGAATGACAAATTAGGTGTTGCATATCTTATCTCAGAAGTGAACAAGACACAGGTTGTACTTCATTCAAAAGACATAATGCAAAGCCAGGCAATGTTCAATGCACTCGGCTCAAAATCAGAAAACCTGAAAATCAAGTTCATAGAGAATGTGAAGAAAAATCAGAACTTTGCAAGTACTGGGAAAATGTTTTACATATGATAGCTCTAGTGAAAAACTTGGTTTATGCTGATCGGAAAAGTGATCGGGAGCTGCACATGAAGACTGTGGAGTCACTGATTATTGTGTTTCGCGAATTCAATTGCATAAACTATCTGAGATAAGGGCCCTGGTATTTGGAAAGAGTGAAGAATCTATAGGTGGAAAAACCATACCTCTACAGGAAATTCTACCAAAGACATTTTGTAGTGAAAGGCAGAGAGGGAATTTTCAACGCTGTTGCTCCAGATATGAAACTCGAACAGATGAGCCAGAGATCACAGAAAAGCTCCAAGTGAATTCTTGGTCAGATACATAAAAGTAAATATGTTACTAAATGGCAGCTAGTTTACCATGATGTCCTTTCTATTTTACAATGTTTTCAGAGAGATGACAAATTCTAAATTAATGGACCATCATGAAACTGTTCCTCACCCCAAACTTATGAGAAAGAGAGGGGAATGTTTTAATATACAAGATGGCAGCCTCCTTCATTTCATGCAGCAGCAAGGAAACCCATTCAAAATGATTGAGCCTGTGCAATTACACAACTTTGTGTCCAAACAATATGTGGACAACATCTACTAGATGTCCTGGAACATGGATCCAAACTATACACAGAACTGAAGCAGTAGAGATTTGTATTGAAAGAGAAAAGTCTGTTTGACATAATCACTAAAGATAAACTTCCATGCTTTAATTGCCATAGTAAGAGTTTCGTACAACCAACCACTAAAAAGCAGGTTAATAAAAATTACTTTCACAAGCACATAGAGAGATGAGTGTAGCAAAAAGGGGGTAATTTATCGAGGACATTCTGTCGAATGATCTCCTTCCAACAAATGCTTAATTTGATAGAAATGCTGCAACCAAACCAATAAAGCACAAACTCATACAAGAGCTTGAAAAAAAAAACGTTCACCAGAAGAAATTCAATACGAAAATGTGTCCTCATTGAAATCTGTTGTTGTTGTGAACTATATGTTACAACACAAATGGTCAGGATTTCATTCATGCAAAACTTTAGAGAGGTCGTTCAGATATCAAAGCCAGTGTGCACCTTGCAAGAACTGCACATTATCTTTGACAGTTATCTTGAACTCTCTGTCAAAGAATGTGAGAGAATCAGAGGAATGTCTACAGGTGGAACGATTGACCTTGCCTGCATCAAAGGTTCGACAATTATACCTCTGCAATTATTCTGGTCATCAAGATCGAGCAACATAAACTTGGAGATGAAAACTCTCCAAAACATTGCTGATGCTTCAGTGAACACTGAATTTTCAATGATTACAAGTTGAATGATTGTCAATGAGGAGTTGGTGCCTGCAGAGATATATTTAAAAGTTATGGGCCATATTGTTCAGGAAGTTAGCAGCATATTGGAGGAAGCAGGACTTCCTGTTGTGCCACATGTTGAGTGGCCTAGTTGAAATTGTTCCAGTGGAGTCATTGTACTGTCAAATGACACACATTTCATTATTTTGCTACATAGATTTGTTGCAATATTCTTAAATCAAGGATTGTCAGAGTTATGGATATGTTTTGGTACAGGCAAGAAAAGACACTTAATCCTGCTTCATATTCTCTACAAGAAACAACTTGACCCAGAGATGCCCAGTGTTCTTAACAAGGCATATATTCTTACGGATGATGACACTATGAGCAAAATTGGAACAAAGCTTGGAGCTTTAACTGCTGAACCTGTGAAGTTTCTAAAAGGATTTGCTGAGACAGAAGAAGAATGTGAATTTAAAGACATAGAAAAATACCTTATGCATGTAAGGCAAAAGAGTTTTGACTGTCACACATTTGACGATCTTCACAGTAGGTTCAAGAAAACAATCCCGCTAAGTGACCTTCCACTGACGTCATATTTTGTACGTGGACACATTAAAAGAGCCTTCTACTTGATCATTAATGTTACACGTATGTTCTTTTGAAAATGTAATTCTCAGTGATATTTGCCTTTGACAAATTTGATGATTTACAGTATGATTTATGCAACATGAACTAAAATGTATTAATGAACTTATATTTGTTTATGTTAATTTATGCACATGTATATTAAATGTGCACCAGTGAATTACATTTTTAACTTAGTTTGACTCTTTCTAAAGGCCTGTACTTCATGCTGCTTTTCATTAATTTACTATGCTCATGTTCTGCTAGCTTGAGAAATCCTTGCAGGTATTTACATACATTGTTAGATTAGAATAGATGCATTTTGTACTAAGCGAAAGATACATGGCTTGAGAAACAGACCTTGACAAAGGGCACCTGGGAAACTTGCAGACGAATAAAGGACTAGTGTCATAAGAAAGCGCGAATCCCATGTCTAGGTTGGGACTTTGCCTGGATTTTGCATTATATAACGTGGATACTGAAACATGCAGGCCCGTAGCCAGGAATATTTGGTTGGGTGGACCTGGCCCCTGTAATGACAACATCATAAGTAACTCCATGTAACTTGTGCAAGCTCCAGGCTAACCAGGCTAACATGTGCGATCTCCAGGATAACCTGTACAAACTTCAGGATAACCAGTGCAAACTCCTGGATAACCTGTGCAAACCTCAGGTTAACCCGTGCAAACTCTTGGATAACCTGTGCAAACTCCAGGACAACCTGTACAAAACTCCAGGATAACCTGGGCAAACTCCTGAATAACCTGTGCAAAGTCCAGGGTAACCTGTGCAAACTCCAGGATAACCTGTACAAACTTCATGATAACCAGTGCAAACTCCTGGATAACCTGTGCAAACTTCAGGATAGCCTGTACAAACTCCTGGATAACCTGTGCAAACTCCAGGACAACCTGTACAAAACTCCAGGATAGCCTGTGCAAACTCCTGGATGACCTGTGCAAAATCCATGGTAACCTGTGCAAAATCCTGGATGACCTGTGCAAACTCCATGGTAACCTGTGCAAACTCCTGGATAACCTGTGCAAACTCCAGGATAACATTTGCAAACTCCTGGCTAACATGTGTGATCTCCAGGATAACCTGTGCAAACTCCATGCTAACCTGTGCAAACTCCAGGCTAACCAGACTAATGTGTGTGACCGCCAGGATAACCTGTGCAAACTCCATGCTAACGTGTGCAAGGTCCAGGCTAACCAGGCTAACGTGTGCGATCTCCAGGATAACCTGTGCAAACTCCTGGATAACCTGTACAAACATCAATAGGAGATAGGATTACTTCCAATAAATAGGAAATGCAAGAACAGGAGAACGATTTTGCTCCGATCCAGTAACAAACACGACGGACAGAATACAGCGCAATTGAGGTAAGGGAACAGAAACGCTTAGATGGTTGAAAGTAGGACCGCTGAATGGGTATAGACTAAATACACTTACAATGTTCCCCCCACCCTTCCCTCTCTATCTTTAGACACGCTGTAAAAAAGAAGAGGATTTAAATGCAATTCCTTACGGTGTGATTATTTGGTCCCTCTAACTTAAGGAAGAAGAAAGCTAAAAATACACACCTTTAATATCGACGAAAAGGTAACTATTAGAACAATATTAGGGACATGGGTAGTATTTAGTCAGCCGATCAATAAGGACGGCAGTTAATTAAAGGTATCCTACATATTTCCTTCCCTCTATCGTAGACAAAAGGCAATACGCCATTGAACAAATTAGGAGAAAAATAGATGGAGAGTTGGTGTTTGCTCAAAACCTACAGAGCCGGGAGCACATAGAAAAGTCTCGTGTAATCCAGGTGAGGAGTTGCTTGGATTTAAAAATATACAGTGAAACAAAAAAACCTGTTCTGGAACAACTAAGCCATAGAACATCGCCGAATATAGGCAAGGAGCAATACATTTGGGGTTTTAGTTACAAAGGTTATAAGTAGAACTGAAAGTTAAAAGAAATAAACATGCAACTTGAATAAGATGTGCTTAATTAGATCAGAGGGCCACAGGAATACAACTAACTAAGGATAGGATCAATAACATCATTAAGATGGAAAAATCCCTAAAAACCCCTTTGGGAGAAATGTAGACAATCCAGAACAGTGAAAGTAATTATTTCTATTTGTCTGTTTTAGGAATTACACGTATTTTGGAGGGAGACAGTATTAATTTGTCTTGATAAAGATGGTCACATCCCCTTAAACCATCGAAACGCGTCAACGCTGTGGATTTGCATAATCAAAGTCCTAATACAGATTCAATGACGCACGGATTTATCAACGTGTGACAAGCTGTATTTCAGGGTTTTTTTTATGTGTACTGGAAAAAGAGTAATTGGATCTTTCATTTTGTCTGTCTCCATGTTATGCTGGTCATAATTGGGCTAGAATTCTATATGTGATTGAGATTAAAATGACATGTATTGTATGATGTTTTTAATTAATGTGATTTGATGTAATATGAAATGTTTTATGATTGTGTATGTTTGTATAGATAAACATGTTTTTTTTAAAAAACTTTAAAGAACAATAAATATTTGATACAGAATACCCTTTTCTGACATAACATTGTATGCTTTTCTAAGTGTAGTAACAAGGGAATATTTCTCTCTTTACAAACATCAGGATAACCTGTGCAAACTCCTGGATAACCTGTACAAAACTCCAGGATAACTTGTGCAAACTCCTGGATAACCTGTGCAAACTCCTGGATAACCTGTGCAAACTCCCTGGATACCATGTGCAAGCTCTAGGCTAGCCTGTGCAAGCTCCAGGATAACCTGTGCAAACTCCTGGATAACCTGTGCAATCTCCAGGATACCATGTGCAAACTCATGGATAACCTGTGCAAGCGCCAGGATAACCTGTGCAAACTTCTGGATAACCTGTGCAAACTCCTGGATAACCTGTGCTAACTCATGGGTAACCTGTGAAAACTCCTGAATACCACGTGCAAGCTCTAGGCTAACCTGTGCAAGCTCCATGATAACATGTGCAAACTCCTGGATAACATGTGCAAACTCCTGGATAACCTGTGCAAGCTCCAGGATAACCTGTGCAAGCTCCAGGATAACCTGTGCAAACTCCTGGATAACCTGTGCAAACTCCGGGCTAACCTGTGCAAACTCCTGGATAACCTGTGCAAGATCCAGGATAACATGTGCAAACTTCTGGATAACCTGTGCAAACTCCAGGCTAACCTGTGCACACTATAAGCTGACCTGTGCAAACTCTAGGCTGAGCATGTGCAAACTCCCAGCTAATCCAGGCAAGCTCCCAGATAAACTCTGCAAAATCCTTGATAATCTGTGCAAACTCCAGGCTGACCTGTGCATGCTCCTGGATAACCTGTGCAAACTCCAGACTAACCTGTGCAATCTCCAGGCCCCAGGCTAACTTGTGCAATCTCCAGGCTAACCTGTGCAAACTCTAGGCTGAGCATGTGCAAACTCCCAGCTAATCCAGGCAAGCTCCCAGATAAACTCTGCAAAATCCTTGATAATGTGTGCAAACTCCAGGCTGACCTGTGCATGCTCCTGGATAACCTGTGCAAACTCCAGACTAACCTGTGCAATCTCCAGGCTAACCTGTGCAAACTCCTGGTTAACCTGTGCAAACTACTGGTTAACCTGTGCAAACTGCAGACTAACCGGTGCAATCCCCTGGATAACCTGTTCAAACGCTTGGGTAATCTGTGCAAACTTTAGACTCACCTGTGCAGACTCCATCCTAACCTGTGCAAACTCCAGGCTAACCTGTGCAAACTCCAGCACACATTCTGTTCAACAGGCATATTATTATTAACACTCTGCGCTTTAAAGTGAGACAAAACCTAAACTAGACAACACTCCAATCTCTCCTTAGGAAGAACATTAATCAAAGGACTTGACCTTATCTAGACATTTTGCAGTTGCTTGAGAATTGCTGGAGGAAAGGGCAGCAGGAGCTTCAAGAACATAAAAAGCTCTTGCAAAATGCAAACACGGCACTCCCCAGTCCCGTCCCACCATTTCTTTTGTGTGGAAAACCAGGCCTGTAGGAAACTATTATGGAGAAATCAAAGCAGAGCAGTTGTACTCTTCAATAATTACCTTTCTCCTTTTATTCATTTACTAACTTGATGAGTAAGCAGCAGATACAAGTCTGGCTGCTGATTCCACCTTCGAGTCCCCACTCCCCACTCCCGGAGGAAATCTGCCTAAGTGTACAAGTAGCAGCAGCAGATTGGAGATCCATGCTGGCTGCTCTGAATGGAAACTTCCTGAGCAGAAGACATCCATGTGTGTGTTCAGGCTGCACCTGGCTCCGAGGATGATTTCATTGTGGGCTGGGCTGGCAGAGTCAAGCAAAGGTCAGGGCGGTAGCCCCACAGCCCCTCCATGAGCCTCATTAATTGACTTTCATTCTAGGGGCCTCCTGGGCCTGACCTAAATGCAAAGTTCAGAAACCAGCCTAAATGCAAAGAAGTTCAGAAACCTGCATGTGTCACTGCACCAACCCAAGCCCAAATTATAAATATAAATGTGGCTGTTGGCGCACATCAACACAAACAGCAAGCATGAATAATGTTTGGGGGGCCACAGAAAAAAATAGGCTGGCCTGGCCCCGCTGGGCCCCCCGTAGCTATGGCCCTGGAAACATGGACAATGGACTTCTATTGATGATGTGACCAAAGGGGTATTGACTGCGGGCTTTATGAATTATAACTTACAGACAACCCTATGGAACTTCAGAACTACGCCAGAACTCTTCCTGGATGCTTGGCCCTGAAACCCAGGAGGACCGTATACGGAGTTCTTTACTAAACCCCTTCTACAGACCCTATACAGAGCCTTCTTTGGACTCCTGCCTGAACACTTTCATGATTCCCCAGACCCCTTTGAATGAATTTTGAGGGGTTTACCTCTCTGCCCTGCCGACTCCATCCTTAAGTGTGGCTTAGACTGACACTTGTACATGACCGACCGAAGGCTCTTGACAGCTTCTGAAATGCTAATGATTGTCTTACTTGTACTCCTGTGTCTTTCCCTATTTTCCTACATGGAACTCTTTGATTTCTGAACTCTATAGATACTCAAACCATTCCTGTGCCTTGGACTATGTTTGGAAGACTTAGTTAGATTACTAATGTATAGAAAGGACCAAATGAGATTGTTTCCCAAGCACCAGGTCATTCTGCTTTTTTTTGTATCACAGCCACCAAGCTGCTTGTTTGTTTAATTCTTGTTCGCCTAAATTTTATCAGGAGGCTTGGCCTCCCTGTTGTCATTCTGTACCTTTATTGTATTGTCTTGAGAGAGATCTATTTGATTACTAATTTGTAATAATTACCATTGAACTTGGCTGCAGATTCCTGCTGCTCATTGTTTAGCCACATAGGTTCCACTGTAACTTATATTTGAGTTGATCAAACGAAGAATGCTGATTCTCTTTCCCCTCAGTTGGACATAGTAAAGAGCCATTGGAGGACCTAGATAGAAAATAAGTAAGACCAGAGGTAAAAGGATTGCGGGCCTAGAAACACTGGATCAACTTCATTAAGATATACATTTCCATGAGCGCCACCTTCCTTCATATCCTTCGGGAGTGCCGTGAGGTTGCGGCGTATTGGCACCGTGGGCAAGCCTAGGGCGTGGAATAAAATTTGGGGCCAGTGGAACACCTACCGAAGTAACATCTGTACGCCCCCCTTTGAGGACACTCAGGACATTTCTCTGTCCCCCTGATCCTGAGGTTCCTAGAATACTGTACTTCTTTTGCCGATTGTCCTGACTTCCCCACTGCCTCCCCCCCTGGTCATCTCTATTGTCCTCCTGATTCTCTACCTGGTATGATAGGTCCCCCCCCATCGTAGTTCGACACCGTTTAGAATGTTTCTCGCCTTGAGTGTTGTTTTGTTGTTTTTTTTTTGTATATATCCTGTAATTCTGCTGGACCTCTGGGGATCAGTCGCTGCTTTGTGACCTTAAGCAATTGATTTGCATATACTAGCGGCCGACCCTTGTGGTTGTAGGCCCATATTTGTAATTATGTTGTTTTGCACAATAAAGTTTTTTTTAAAAAAAAGATATAGATTTCCTTTTATCTCCTTTTCATTCATCATTCATAATAACATCCATTCTCATTTTAATTCTTTCAGTCTAAAAAACGTTATCTATTTCAGTTTCCGTATCAAGTTCAATACTAGTTTTCTATTGTATTTATGGCATAGGTTAGGAAACCGGGAACTTCAACAATAATCATCAACGTAGTATTTCGCCTGAAGCAAAAATTTTGACCACCTTCCTCAGGCATTCTTATTCGTTACTTTATACTGTGTGTCAGCAATGCCAGCCATCTGTTTCTTGTACAGTAACTACTACTTTGACTGCTTTCAATTTGATACCTGGGCTCTGTTTGGGTCAGTGGGCACCACAGCTCTCAGAAGCATTTTGTCATGTGGATGGAGTCCTGCATCCACAAACATCATTCAGTCTACAACTGAGAAGGCAGTTGTTGCAGGATTACGCAGCCTTTTTTTAGGGCTGTCGACTCTGCTGCTGCCCATTTTCCTTCGTCTGTAGTGGGACCTCAGTTTGAGATTTTCACGTCATAGCAATGCATCTTTAGCAGAGCTAAATCGATACCCTGCGCTGAGTGCTGCCAATACCTTAAATACAAGGAAGGTATTGTGCTACTACCTGAGAGGGTGCCCGATTGGTAGGCTGTGGTAAAAGTGCTGGATATAGGATGAGGCAATTACCAGGACTGTATTGACCACAAACACTGTGCTATAGAAGGCATGTTATTTCACAAAGACCAAAGGATCTTGATGTGTATTCTTCAGCTGTGAGCGACACTGGCTTTCGGTATTGTACAACATGGCTATTAATCTACAAGACAAAGACCAATAAGACACTGATTTTCATCTCACCAAAGAAGTCAAAATATAGAACTACAATTCCCAAGAAATTGTAGCTCTTTCACAGGCATCCAGATCATGTGATGGTCCCATGACGAGAAAGAGGATAAAACCGGATACAGCTGGCTTCCGGTGCGGGGAGCCAAATAGGTAAAGACGCGGGCACTATCCTTTGACGAAGTAAGTAATACAAAAGCAGGAGAGACCCTGATGCACCTTCTGTTTAAAAATCCTTTTTCAGAGAGCCTAGTATACATGTTATGCTTGAGTTTATTTCCCCATTTGTTCCAACAGAGTGCGACTATAAGGAGCGCCCACCCCCCAGACTTAGCCTATGAAGCCTTATTGACATAGGGCTATGCGTATGAAGGCAATTTTGCGATCCCAAATGCCGAAATTCTGCGAATTTCGGCATTTGCAATTGCAAATCAGCAGTGTCCAATGTATGACACAAAATATCCCTCGCAAAATAAGGAATCACCAAATTTGCGATTCCCTATTTTGCGATTGCATTTAAGGAATCGCAAATTGCGATTCCTTAAATGCAATACAAGAAGCACAGAAAAAGCGCAATTTGGCCTTAAGGAATCGCAAATTACCACTAACTTCAAGTTGGTGGTAATTTGCGATTTCTTTGAAAAAATTCACTTTTTTGCATTTTTCAAAGTGCAATGTGGCACACATACATGCCCTTAGGGCATGTATGTGCGCCACATGTGCACCCATGCTTTTTTCAGGGGTGCAACAGGGTGTCGTTTTGACACCCTGACACCCTTGAAATTGCATTCTCAATTTATGATTCTCTAATTGCGAATCGCAAATTGAGAATGTCTTCCCATTAATTCCTATGGGCCTCTAGTCCCATAGGAATAATTGGGGAGGGTTTCCTTAATTGCGAATCGCACTTTGCGATTCGCAATTAAGGAATATGTAGGATTCGCAAATTATTTTGTAAATCCTACATACATCTCGTTTTGCGATTCTCAAATAGCAATTCTCTAAAATTCGCTATTTGGAAATCGCAAAACCAAACTTTCATACATATACCCCTTAATAGGCTAAGTAGGTGTAGATTATGAACACTTTTAAAATCCCATGCATGGTGTGCAATATCACTTGATTTTATTATAAATGCCTTAAACTTATTTCAACCTGTAATATAGACTATAAGATTATATATTAATAATTTAGACCTGGCACTAGGCAGATTAAAAGTAGATTCTCCTCGAGTAGGTTCCCGCCCTGTCCCTGTGTTGTTGTACGCAGATGATGCGGTTCTTTTAGCCCGCACCCCCAAGGGACTTCAGCACCTGATAGACGGGCTTGTCAGTTTTATGGATACCTTAGACTTGTCGGCAAACCTGACTAAGTCCTATGTCATGTTGGCTGAAACCAAACCCTGTAAGAAGTTCTCATACAAAATAGGCACACACAAACTAGGGTAGGTACAGACATTCCCCTACCTTGGCTTGTTATTCGATGGGCTTTTAAATTTTACATTTTTAATTGAAGAGCGGTGCTCCAAATTAGTGGCCTCGACGGGGGCGATCATGAATTATGGACGCAGGCTGGGCCGGTGGTCGCCAGAACAAGTTATGAATTTGTACAGCTCAATTTGTTGCTCAAAAGTGGTATATGGGTCTGAAGTTTGGGGTTTTGTTAGCACTCAGCAGTTACAGACAGAGGAGAATAAATATTTGAGAAAGGTGCTCAAGACTCCACAAAGTATTCCCGCCTACATTATCCATGAAGAACTAGGAAGAGTATACATTGAGGACCTGATAAAGGTCAGACCTCTTATGGCCTGGCTAAAGATTTGGTCCAATACCGAGGCAGACCTGAGCAGACAAATTATTAGAGACTGTCCAGAAAGGGACAAAGGAATGAGTATTCCCTGGCTAAAATACGTGAAGTCCACACTTGAGGGAATTGGCTGTAAGGATCTTTTTACCAATCCAACGGAAATTATCCCCCAAGATATACTGAGAGTCAAAAAAAATTCTTGGACCTGGTAGCCTCACGTAGAGCGGCTGCGGAAGGAAGTAAAACCTCAGTCTGCGCTCACAGAATGGTGAAAACAGAGGAAGGAATGGAACCTTATCTCGCTCTTATGTATAACGCCCAGGATAGATTTTTAATCACTCGTTTTAGGCTCAACCTTTTACACCACCTACTAGCTGATCCACCAGGTTTTACTTCAACCGTTGAGCAGAAGGGTTCCTGCGGCTGCGACAACAGGTCTCCGCAGGATACCCTTCATTTTGTATTATTATGCCCATTTTATGTTTTACCTAGGCGTAGCTTTTTAGTAAGAATTTTAAAACAGGCAAAGTTTAAACATGCCAAGGTTGCCTTACTATTCTTGCAAAGGGCTAATGATCCTCATACACTGTTTTGCATTATGAATTTTATTAAGGTTGCTTTAAGGTTGAGGAACTCAAGAGGGCGGTGTTGAATGAATTTTTTATTTTTTATTTTTCGGCCAATTGTCTTCAACCATGTGTTATGAACCGTATTTTACTGATTTTAACTGTATATGGACTTTTATGGTATTTTTTAAGTAGCGAATAAAGGATTATTGAATTCAATTGAATTGACTATAAGAGGCTTTTAAAAGGAGTGTGTATGACAAAATGCACAACTGCATGGGAGAAAATACGTACAATGCATAAAAAATAGATGCTTAATTTCTGAATAATAATATTAATTCTCTCTCCCCCAGCTCAGGCCAATGGAAAAAGGCAAAAGTCCAAAATACTGGTCTGTATGATTTGCATGCATACCTTTCTTAAAACTTTTTAAAAATATGGATATACACGGCGTTAAAGGCCAGTTACATTTATGGGATTACCGCAAAAATAAGGTCCTGAAGAAAGCCAACCAAATCACACAGGAGATTCTAACGGCTGAAACATGTCGACCTCAGATGTATAGGGTTACTACTCCTTTATGACATCGCACTGTTTTTAACCTTGCCAAAGGACCAACCATTAAAAAAGTAGTAAGATCCGGCAGGCAAATTTAATTTCTTCTCACAAGCTTGTCTCCCCACACTATGTGCAAGGCATATGTGGTACCTGTCAGTGACGACCCAAAAATATATCCCACAAAGTTACAGTGATTTTCACCGATTTACCTGGATGAACAATGCTAAACAATCCTAAACCAGAGTGAGTCAGTGGCAACACAACATTCTGTCTTGTGGATAGTAATAGACTCCAACAAACTATGGTAACCCTCCTCAAGTATTCGCTCTTCCAAACTCTGATTGAAGGCAGTGAACAGAGGAATTACACTTTTGTGGATGGATAAGACTGATGGGTGTTGAAAAATTAATCATCCCTCAGTTCAAGAGTGGGACAACTGTGCTATGCTTAAATAGATATTGGTGCATGTCAATGTCTTCCTTAGCCATACAGCCTCAAAATGATAATAAATTAAACACCATTTGGGTTGGTCCACGTTACAGAATGTACACCTTATGAAACAAAATATTCCCAGATAGTTTGGCTGCATTTTAATTAAACTCAAAACATTAACCGATGGGCAAAGATTATTTTTTTCATTAAAACTAACCTTAATTTTTATTATTTTTTTAAGCCATTTGTAGTATCCTGGTATGGGATGGTTTAAGATGTGTCAGTGGAATGCTGGCAGTATGATGCTAGATGGAATGTTGGGAGTGGGAATGGACAGTTGGAGAAGGGCTGAGCACCTGAAGGCTGCTCCTGGTGGGGCTGTATTTATCATCTTGTAACCAACCTCAATAAATCTACATGAAACTACATCCTGGATCCTGGCGTGATTACTACAATTTTATGGCGACGATTTGAACTAAAGAACCTGCTTCTGCTACCTCATTAACCCCTTGGATGCTCATGACGGAGCGGTTCCGTCATGAGCATCAGTTGGGCTGTGCTCATGACGGAACCGCTCCGTCATGAGGACAGCCCCTGGGGGAAGCGCTGGCGCTCCCCCCCTGGGGCACCGATCGTGCCCCCACAGACGGGGATGGCAGCGGAAGAGTTTCCGCTGCCACCCCCGAGCCCCCCCACGCTTCCTGGTGACGTCAGCGCGCACAGCGCGCGCTGGCGTCATCAGGAAGTGCTCGGACGCCTGGAAGCCATTTGCTTCCAGGCGTCCATAGAGGAAGGTGAGTGGTGTTTGCTCCGGTGGGGTGGCGGGGGCCTTGTAGAGTGTATTGAGGCGTCGGGGGAGAGGAAAGAGTATTTCCTCTCCCCTGATGTCTCAATACAGGGCATTCCTGCTCCACGATCGCGCACAGCGTCGCGATCGTGGAGCAGGGATGCCCCACTAGACACCAGGGATGTGTTTTTTTTTATTTTGGAAGCGACCCCTTGGGTAAGGGTCGCTTCCTGGGGCCAATTATTATCTGTAGACTTTTCTGCCCCCTCTGGGGGCAGATCGGTGTTTTTTTTTCACCGTTTCTGCTCCCAGGGGGGGCAGAAAAGCCCACTAGACACCAGGGATATTAGTATTTATGTTGGAAGCGACCCCTTGGGTAAGGGTCGCTTCCTGGGGCCAATTATTATTCTGTAGACTTTTCTGCCCCCTCTGGGGGCAGATCGGTGTTTTTTTTTCGCCGTTTCTGCTCCCAGGGGGGGCAGAAAAGCCCACTAGACACCAGGGATATTAGTATTTATGTTGGAAGCGACCCCTTGGGTAAGGGTCGCTTCCTTGGGGCCAATTTATATCTGAAGACTTTTCTGCCCCCTCTGGGGGCAGATCGGTGTTTTTTTTTCGCCGTTTCTGCTCCCAGGGGGGGGCAGAAAAGCCCACTAGACACCAGGGATATTAGTATTTATGTAGGAAGCGACCCCTTGGGTAAGGGTCGCTTCCTTGGGGCCATTTATTATTTGAAGACTTTTCTGCCCCCTCTGGGGGCAGATCGGTGTTTTTTTTTCGCCGTTTCTGCTCCCAGGGGGGGCAGAAAAGCCCACTAGACACTAGGGATATCAGTATTTATGAAGGAAGCGACCCCTTGGGCAAGGGTCGCTTCCTAGGGCCCCTAAATATTTGGAAGACTTTTCTGCCCCCTCTGGGGGCAGATCGGTGTTATTTTTTTGCCATTTCTGCTCCTGGGGGGGGGGGGGCAGAAAAGCCCACTAGACACCAGGGATATAAATATTATTGTAGGAAGCGACCCCTTGGGCAAGGGTCGCTTCCTTGGGCCCCTAAATTTTTTGAAGACTTTTCTGCCCGGGGGATCGGTTTTATTTTTTCGCCGTTTCTGCTCCCACGGGGGGCAGAAAAGCCCACTAGACCCCAGGGAATTAGTTCAAATAAAAATAGAAGTGACCCCTCGCTTCCAGGGTGCAATTTGTTTTCTGCCCCACCTGGCACACAACCCGATTGACCATTTGGGTAGTGACATAGCATGTTAGAATGTTTATTGTTATATTTTTTGTGATTTCCAATTGTAATGTTTTTTTTTTGTTTACTTTTTTGTTCTAGGTGAAGGCTTTTCTTCTTTTCACGTTGCCGTTTTGTGGCTGGTGGTTCTGCTGTTTGTGTAGTTTGGTAAGAGACTTATTTTTGTACAATGTAAATGTGTTTGATTTCTCTGCCTGTTTTTTTTTTGCAAATGGTGTAATAATAGCAGTATGTTTGGTTTTTGAGTGTCAAAAACTTTTTGCATTGGTGCTCGATGTGTATTTTGTTGTCTTGTGAGTAATTTGTTTTTTTTTCTTCTTTCTAGTTTGATATCGTTGGTCTTTGCTGTGTCACTGCAGAGTTTATTTCTGGTGAGTGCAGCTGTCTCTTGTAATTGGATTGTATAGTTTTTGAGTACATTGATCTTTGTGATAAAGGTACACAATTCTTTACTTACTTGGTGTGCACATTGTTGGTTGTTGTTGACTTGTTTGTGCAGTCTTCCATCTTAGTAGGTATAATGGCTAGCCGCAGGATGACTGCTCAGCAGGTTGTTGGTTTGCTGTTTGAGTCTTCCTCTGATATTGGGTCAGAGACTGACTCTGCTTCTGAGGGAGAGGGGGCAGGGGAAGATTCTGGCAGTGAGTTTTCTCTCCGTATGGGGTCATCGGATGATGAAGATACTCTTAGTGCGGATGAAGTGCCTGTGTTAGAGGAGGAGACTGATGTGCCGATAGTGCGGCAAGAGGCATCTGGGCTGCAGCCTGCGGCTGCAAGGCTTCCCGTTGGTGTAGTGCGGCAAGAGACATCTGGGCTGCAGGCTGGGACTGCAAGGCTTCCCGTTGGTGTAGTGCGGCAAGAGACATCTGGGCTGCAGGCTGGGGCTGCAAGCCTTTCCGTTGGTGTAGTGCGGCAAGAGACATCTGGGCTGCAGGCTGGGGCTGCAAGTCTTCCCGTTGAAAGTGATGACCTCTGGGTTGCCCCTGGCATGGTGCAGCCGGAATTTCCTGAGTTTACTGGTGTTCCAGGGTCTAGAGTGAATACCGAGAACTTTTTGCCTGTAAATTTTTTTCAGTTGTTTATGGACGATGTGTTTTTGGCAGAGATTGTTGAGCAGACTAATTTGTATGCCGAACAGTTTTTGAGGGACAACAGTGCCAGTCTTAAGCCACACTCTAGAGCTACCCGGTGGACTCCCACAAATGTTGAAGAGATGAAGAAGTTCTTGGGTTTAACTTTTTTGATGGGCTTGCTAAGGAAGCCATCATTGGCTTCATATTGGTCTAGCAGTCCCTTGATGGCAACGTCTATTTTTCCGGCAGTCATGAGTCGTGACAGGTATTTGCTTCTGCTTCGGATGATGCACTTTGTAGATAATGGTTTAGCGTTGCCACGAGATCACCCTGATTGTGACCGTCTTTTTAAGATTAGGCCTGTCCTTGATCACTTTGTTGATCGATTTTCTGAGATTTATGCCCCTGGTAGAGAAATTGCAGTGGATGAGTCTTTGGTGTTGTTCAAGGGCCGCTTGGTTTTTAGGCAATACATTCCTAGTAAGAGGGCACGCTATGGAATAAAGCTGTATATGCTGTGTGACAGTAGGACTGGATATGTCTCCAATTTCAGGGTGTACACCGGTAAGGAATCTAGGTTTAACCTCCCTGGTTGTCCGTCCACTTTTGGAGTGACTGAGAAAATTGTTTGGGAACTTGGAAGAGGATTTTTTAACAAAGGCCACCATTTATATGTAGATAACTTCTACACTGGTGTACGGTTGTTCAGGGAATTGGCCAAAGTGGACACTTTTGCTTGTGGCACAGTCCGCTGTAACCGTAAAGGTTTTCCGAAAGAACTTGTTTGTCAAAAGCTTGTGCGGGGACAGTGCAGTGCGTTGCGTTGCCAGGAGCTTCTTGCTGTGAAGTTTACAGACAGGAGAGATGTCTACATGCTGACTTCCATCCATGATGAAAGCACTGCACCTGTGACTGTTTGGGGTCAGGTCGCTGAAGCGCGCAAACCTGTATGTGTTTTAGACTATAATAGGTACATGGGTGGTGTTGACAGAGTAGATCAGAGGTTGGAACCTTACACTGCTCTTCGTAAGGCTTACATTTGGTACAAGAAGTTGGCTATCCATCTTTTCCACTTGGCAATGTTTAATGCTTTTGTTGTGTTCCAGGATTCTTGCCATGAGTCAAAGATGACTTTTGCTAAGTTTCAGGAGTCTGTAATAGGCAGCCTTGTTGTAGTGGAACAGGCAAGTGTTCCTAGAGTTGGACTGGTGGAGGATGTTGCTAGATTGAAAGAACGCCACTTTCCAGATCACATTCCTCCCACACCCGCAAAAGATTTTCCCAGTAGGAGATGTAGAGTCTGTTGGCGAAGAGGTACGCGGAAGGAGTGTCGTATGTACTGCCCCGATTGTCCCTCTCATCCTGCACTGTGTCTCTCTGCTTGTTTTAGAGCGTACCACACGCGAAAAAATTTTTGGGAGGATTCTTGAGTGGTAAAGTGAACTGGCTGGTCTGTATTCTTTGGATAATTTGATTCTGTTTCAAGGTTGGTGTTAGTGCAATGTATTTAGTTGCTGATTTTCTGTTAGAAAATTTGTATCTATTTGCAATTTGTTTGTGTTTTTATTTTTTTCTAAAAAAATCCAAAATGTGATGGCGGTGTGTGTAGGCTTGCGCTTGGCTGTTGGTGTGTGTGGACTGGCACTTGGTTGGTGGTGTGCGTGGAATGGTGCTTGGCTGACGGTGTGCGTGGACTGGCGGTGTGCATGGACTGGCGGTGTGCGTGGACTGGTGCGTGGCTGGTGGTGTGCGTGGCTGGTGGTGTGCGTGGAATGGTGCTTGGCTGGCGGTGTGCGTGGAATGGTGCTTGGCTGGTGGTGTGCGTGGAATGGTGCTTGGCTGGCGCTGTGCGTGGACTGGTTCTTGGCTGGCAGTGTGTGTGGACTGGTGGTGTGTGCGGACTGGTGTTTGGCTGGTGGTGTCCGTGGACTGGAGCTTGGCTGGTGGTGTCCGTGGACTGGAGCTTGTCTGGTGGTGTGTGTGGACTGGAGCTTGGCTGGCGGTGTGTGTGGAATGGTGCTTGTCTGGTGGTGTCCGTGGACTGGAGCTTGGCTGGCGGTGTAGGTGGATTGGCGATTGGCTGCCGGTGTGCCTGGACTGGCGATTGGATGGTGGTGTGCCTGGACTGGCGCTTGGCTAGCGGTGTGCGTGGACTGGCGTTTGGCTAGCGGTGTGTGTCGACCGGTGCTTGGCTGGCTGTGTGTGAGTAGTGACTTTCTGCTGGTCACTACACACACTGCTAGCTGAGTGCCACTCCACGCAATCCTTCTGCCTGTGTAGTTGCTGTGTCTGGATTGTGGGCGTGTGAAAGTGATGGGCCCTTGAATGGCGCTGTGTGCCGGTGTGAGTTTTGTTATGTGATGGGCCCGCGGCTGGCGGTGTGAATGGTTTTGTATGTCTCACACGTATGAAAGGTGTATGAATGGCCTGTAAAGAGGTTGGTGCCTTGTCGTGGCTTTACAGCTCACGAGCTGTGAGTCAATGGTTCAGTTTCTTGCCCTTTCAATTATTACCAGTGCATTTCATTTTTTGTGAAATCACTTGGTAATACAATTTTATCTACTGAACCATCACTCACCCTCGTGCCAAATCCAACCAGTATGTGCGTGTGCTTGCGGGTTAGATGACTGTGCAGTAATATTTGTTTTTTTGAAGCAGGGTGTACCTTGTCCCTTTTTGGTGATTTTTGTACTGTGTTGCTTTTGTACCTGGTGGTGCGAATGGTCTTGTTTGTATCACGTATGAAAGGTGTGTGAATGGCCTGTAAAGCGGTTGGTGCCTTGACGTGGCTTTACAGCTCACGAGCTGCAAGTCATTGGTTTGGATTTTTGTGAATTTAATTATTGACAGTGCATTTCATATTTGTGAAATCTCTTGTTAATAAAATTTAATACACTGAACCATGACTTGCCCTCGTGCCAAATCCAACCAGTATGTGTGTGTGTTTGAGGAATAGATGGTTGTGCAGGAATCTTTTTTTTTTGTTTCTCTGCCAAGGTACACTTTCCATGTAAGAATAACCCACCAACTGTAGATATTGTCGAAAACCTTTGGGAGTTCATGGTGATGTCTCTCTAGTGATTTGAAAAATATTTTTTATCCCCATTGTCCTGTAAACCTCAAATTGTCTGCCACATTTTCTTTGCAGTATTATTCCTAAATTCTCACGCTGTAGTAACAATAGGTAATCTGGTTATGCAAGGGGGGTTACTTTTGTTTTTTGCCCAGGGCTCGGCGGCCATCTAGGGAAACCTACCAAACCCAGGCATTTTTGAAAACTAGACACCCGGCGGCTTCCAGGGAGGTATGGCTTGCGTGGATCCCCCAACGTTTCCTTACCCAGAATCCCCTGCAAACCTCAATTTTTGCCCAAAAAATCACTTTTTTCACACATTTTGGGGTGGGAAAGTAGTGGCATCACCGGGCTCACACAAATTTACCACCACCCAGCGTTCCCCCAGGTCTCCCGGTAAAAATGGTGCCTCACTTGTGTGGGAGGCCCAAGTACCCGCGGCAGGCAAGGGCCCCAAAGGTAGTGAGGCCACCTCAAGATGGCCTATCGCCAAACCACCTGGTTTTGCAAGGGGGGTCACTTTGGTTTTTGGCCCGGTGCGCGGCGGCCATCTAGGGAAACCTACCAAACCCAGGCATTTTTGAAAACTAGACACCCGGCGGCTTCCAGGGAGGTATGGCTTGCGTGGATCCCCCAATGTTTCCTTACCCAGAATCCCCTGCAAACCTCAATTTTTGCTCAAAAAATCACTTTTTTCACACATTTTGGGGTGGGAAAGTAGTGGCATCACCGGGCTCACACAAATTTACCACCACCCAGCGTTCCCCCAGGTCTCCCGGTAAAAATGGTGCCTCACTTGTGTGGGAGGCCCAAGTACCCGCGGCAGGCAAGGGCCCCAAAGGTAGTGAGGCCACCTCAAGATGGCCTATCGCCAAACCACCTGGTTTTGCAAGGGGGGTCACTTTGGTTTTTGGCCCGGTGCGCGGCGGCCATCTAGGGAAACCTACCAAACCCAGGCATTTTTGAAAACTAGACACCCGGCGGCTTCCAGGGAGGTATGGCTTGCGTGGATCCCCCAACGTTTCCTTACCCAGAATCCCCTGCAAACCTCAATTTTTGCTCAAAAAATCACTTTTTTCACACATTTTGGGGTGGGAAAGTAGTGGCATCACCGGGCTCACACAAATTTACCACCACCCAGCGTTCCCCCAGGTCTCCCGGTAAAAATGGTGCCTCACTTGTGTGGGAGGCCCAAGTACCCGCGGCAGGCAAGGGCCCCAAACGTAGTGAGGCCACCTCAAGATGGCCTATCGCCAAACCACCTGGTTTTGCAAGGGGGGTCACTTTGGTTTTTGGCCCGGTGCGCGGCGGCCATCTAGGGAAACCTACCAAACCCAGGCATTTTTGAAAACTAGACACCCGGCGGCTTCCAGGGAGGTATGGCTTGCGTGGATCCCCCAACGTTTCCTTACCCAGAATCCCCTGCAAACCTCAATTTTTGCTCAAAAAATCACTTTTTTCACACATTTTGGGGTGGGAAAGTAGTGGCATCACCGGGCTCACACAAATTTACCACCACCCAGCGTTCCCCCAGGTCTCCCGGTAAAAATGGTGCCTCACTTGTGTGGGAGGCCCAAGTACCCGCGGCAGGCAAGGGCCCCAAACGTAGTGAGGCCACCTCAAGATGGCCTATCGCCAAACCACCTGGTTTTGCAAGGGGGGTCACTTTGGTTTTTGGCCCGGTGCGCGGCGGCCATCTAGGGAAACCTACCAAACCCAGGCATTTTTGAAAACTAGACACCCGGCGGCTTCCAGGGAGGTATGGCTTGCGTGGATCCCCCAACGTTTCCTTACCCAGAATCCCCTGCAAACCTCAATTTTTGCTCAAAAAATCACTTTTTTCACACATTTTGGGGTGGGAAAGTAGTGGCATCACCGGGCTCACACAAATTTACCACCACCCAGCGTTCCCCCAGGTCTCCCGGTAAAAATGGTGCCTCACTTGTGTGGGAGGCCCAAGTACCCGCGGCAGGCAAGGGCCCCAAACGTAGTGAGGCCACCTCAAGATGGCCTATCGCCAAACCACCTGGTTTTGCAAGGGGGGTCACTTTGGTTTTTGGCCCGGTGCGCGGCGGCCATCTAGGGAAACCTACCAAACCCAGGCATTTTTGAAAACTAGACACCCGGCGGCTTCCAGGGAGGTATGGCTTGCGTGGATCCCCCAACGTTTCCTTACCCAGAATCCCCTGCAAACCTCAATTTTTGCTCAAAAAATCACTTTTTTCACACATTTTGGGGTGGGAAAGTAGTGGCATCACCGGGCTCACACAAATTTACCACCACCCAGCGTTCCCCCAGGTCTCCCGGTAAAAATGGTGCCTCACTTGTGTGGGAGGCCCAAGTACCCGCGGCAGGCAAGGGCCCCAAAGGTAGTGAGGCCACCTCAAGATGGCCTATCGCCAAACCACCTGGTTTTGCAAGGGGGGTCACTTTGGTTTTTGGCCCGGTGCGCGGCGGCCATCTAGGGAAACCTACCAAACCCAGGCATTTTTGAAAACTAGACACCCGGCGGCTTCCAGGGAGGTATGGCTTGCGTGGATCCCCCAACGTTTCCTTACCCAGAATCCCCTGCAAACCTCAATTTTTGCTCAAAAAATCACTTTTTTCACACATTTTGGGGTGGGAAAGTAGTGGCATCACCGGGCTCACACAAATTTACCACCACCCAGCGTTCCCCCAGGTCTCCCGGTAAAAATGGTGCCTCACTTGTGTGGGAGGCCCAAGTACCCGCGGCAGGCAAGGGCCCCAAAGGTAGTGAGGCCACCTCAAGATGGCCTATCGCCAAACCACCTGGTTTTGCAAGGGGGGTCACTTTGGTTTTTGGCCCGGTGCGCGGCGGCCATCTAGGGAAACCTACCAAACCCAGGCATTTTTGAAAACTAGACACCCGGCGGCTTCCAGGGAGGTATGGCTTGCGTGGATCCCCCAACGTTTCCTTACCCAGAATCCCCTGCAAACCTCAATTTTTGCTCAAAAAATCACTTTTTTCACACATTTTGGGGTGGGAAAGTAGTGGCATCACCGGGCTCACACAAATTTACCACCACCCAGCGTTCCCCCAGGTCTCCCGGTAAAAATGGTGCCTCACTTGTGTGGGAGGCCCAAGTACCCGCGGCAGGCAAGGGCCCCAAACGTAGTGAGGCCACCTCAAGATGGCCTATCGCCAAACCACCTGGTTTTGCAAGGGGGGTCACTTTGGTTTTTGGCCCGGTGCGCGGCGGCCATCTAGGGAAACCTACCAAACCCAGGCATTTTTGAAAACTAGACACCCGGCGGCTTCCAGGGAGGTATGGCTTGCGTGGATCCCCCAACGTTTCCTTACCCAGAATCCCCTGCAAACCTCAATTTTTGCTCAAAAAATCACATTTTTAACACATTTGGGGGTGGGAAAGTAGTGGCATCACCGGGCTCACACAAATTTACCACCACCCAGCGTTCCCCCAGGTCTCCCGGTAAAAATGGTGCCTCACTTGTGTGGGAGGCCCAAGTACCCGCGGCAGGCAAGGGCCCCAAACGTAGTGAGGCGACCTTTGGGATAGGCAATGTTGATGTTGCCTCACTACGTTTGGGGCCCTTGCCTGCCGCGGGTACTTGGGCCTCCCACACAAGTGAGGCACCATTTTTACCGGGAGACCTGGGGGAACGCTGGGTGGTGGTAAATTTGTGTGAGCCCGGTGATGCCACTACTTTCCCACCCCCAAATGTGTTAAAAATGTGATTTTTTGAGCAAAAATTGAGGTTTGCAGGGGATTCTGGGTAAGGAAACGTTGGGGGATCCACGCAAGCCATACCTCCCTGGAAGCCGCCGGGTGTCTAGTTTTCAAAAATGCCTGGGTTTGGTAGGTTTCCCTAGATGGCCGCCGCGCACCGGGCCAAAAACCAAAGTGACCCCCCTTGCAAAACCAGGTGGTTTGGCGATAGGCCATCTTGAGGTGGCCTCACTACGTTTGGGGCCCTTGCCTGCCGCGGGTACTTGGGCCTCCCACACATGTGAGGCACCATTTTTACCGGGAGACCTGGGGGAACGCTGGGTGGTGGTAAATTTGTGTGAGCCCGGTGATGCCACTACTTTCCCACCCCCAAATGTGTTAAAAATGTGATTTTTTGAGCAAAAATTGAGGTTTGCAGGGGATTCTGGGTAAGGAAACGTTGGGGGATCCACGCAAGCCATACCTCCCTGGAAGCCGCCGGGTGTCTAGTTTTCAAAAATGCCTGGGTTTGGTAGGTTTCCCTAGATGGCCGCCGCGCACCGGGCCAAAAACCAAAGTGACCCCCCTTGCAAAACCAGGTGGTTTGGCGATAGGCCATCTTGAGGTGGCCTCACTACGTTTGGGGCCCTTGCCTGCCGCGGGTACTTGGGCCTCCCACACAAGTGAGGCACCATTTTTACCGGGAGACCTGGGGGAACGCTGGGTGGTGGTAAATTTGTGTGAGCCCGGTGATGCCACTACTTTCCCACCCCAAAATGTGTGAAAAAAGTGATTTTTTGAGCAAAAATTGAGGTTTGCAGGGGATTCTGGGTAAGGAAACGTTGGGGGATCCACGCAAGCCATACCTCCCTGGAAGCCGCCGGGTGTCTAGTTTTCAAAAATGCCTGGGTTTGGTAGGTTTCCCTAGATGGCCGCCGCGCACCGGGCCAAAAACCAAAGTGACCCCCCTTGCAAAACCAGGTGGTTTGGCGATAGGCCATCTTGAGGTGGCCTCACTACGTTTGGGGCCCTTGCCTGCCGCGGGTACTTGGGCCTCCCACACAAGTGAGGCACCATTTTTACCGGGAGACCTGGGGGAACGCTGGGTGGTGGTAAATTTGTGTGAGCCCGGTGATGCCACTACTTTCCCACCCCCAAATGTGTTAAAAATGTGATTTTTTGAGCAAAAATTGAGGTTTGCAGGGGATTCTGGGTAAGGAAACGTTGGGGGATCCACGCAAGCCATACCTCCCTGGAAGCCGCCGGGTGTCTAGTTTTCAAAAATGCCTGGGTTTGGTAGGTTTCCCTAGATGGCCGCCGCGCACCGGGCCAAAAACCAAAGTGACCCCCCTTGCAAAACCAGGTGGTTTGGCGATAGGCCATCTTGAGGTGGCCTCACTACCTTTGGGGCCCTTGCCTGCCGCGGGTACTTGGGCCTCCCACACAAGTGAGGCACCATTTTTACCGGGAGACCTGGGGGAACGCTGGGTGGTGGTAAATTTGTGTGAGCCCGGTGATGCCACTACTTTCCCACCCCAAAATGTGTGAAAAAAGTGATTTTTTGAGCAAAAATTGAGGTTTGCAGGGGATTCTGGGTAAGGAAACGTTGGGGGATCCACGCAAGCCATACCTCCCTGGAAGCCGCCGGGTGTCTAGTTTTCAAAAATGCCTGGGTTTGGTAGGTTTCCCTAGATGGCCGCCGCGCACCGGGCCAAAAACCAAAGTGACCCCCCTTGCAAAACCAGGTGGTTTGGCGATAGGCCATCTTGAGGTGGCCTCACTACGTTTGGGGCCCTTGCCTGCCGCGGGTACTTGGGCCTCCCACACAAGTGAGGCACCATTTTTACCGGGAGACCTGGGGGAACGCTGGGTGGTGGTAAATTTGTGTGAGCCCGGTGATGCCACTACTTTCCCACCCCAAAATGTGTGAAAAAAGTGATTTTTTGAGCAAAAATTGAGGTTTGCAGGGGATTCTGGGTAAGGAAACGTTGGGGGATCCACGCAAGCCATACCTCCCTGGAAGCCGCCGGGTGTCTAGTTTTCAAAAATGCCTGGGTTTGGTAGGTTTCCCTAGATGGCCGCCGCGCACCGGGCCAAAAACCAAAGTGACCCCCCTTGCAAAACCAGGTGGTTTGGCGATAGGCCATCTTGAGGTGGCCTCACTACGTTTGGGGCCCTTGCCTGCCGCGGGTACTTGGGCCTCCCACACAAGTGAGGCACCATTTTTACCGGGAGACCTGGGGGAACGCTGGGTGGTGGTAAATTTGTGTGAGCCCGGTGATGCCACTACTTTCCCACCCCAAAATGTGTGAAAAAAGTGATTTTTTGAGCAAAAATTGAGGTTTGCAGGGGATTCTGGGTAAGGAAACGTTGGGGGATCCACGCAAGCCATACCTCCCTGGAAGCCGCCGGGTGTCTAGTTTTCAAAAATGCCTGGGTTTGGTAGGTTTCCCTAGATGGCCGCCGCGCACCGGGCCAAAAACCAAAGTGACCCCCCTTGCAAAACCAGGTGGTTTGGCGATAGGCCATCTTGAGGTGGCCTCACTACGTTTGGGGCCCTTGCCTGCCGCGGGTACTTGGGCCTCCCACACAAGTGAGGCACCATTTTTACCGGGAGACCTGGGGGAACGCTGGGTGGTGGTAAATTTGTGTGAGCCCGGTGATGCCACTACTTTCCCACCCCAAAATGTGTGAAAAAAGTGATTTTTTGAGCAAAAATTGAGGTTTGCAGGGGATTCTGGGTAAGGAAACGTTGGGGGATCCACGCAAGCCATACCTCCCTGGAAGCCGCCGGGTGTCTAGTTTTCAAAAATGCCTGGGTTTGGTAGGTTTCCCTAGATGGCCGCCGCGCACCGGGCCAAAAACCAAAGTGACCCCCCTTGCAAAACCAGGTGGTTTGGCGATAGGCCATCTTGAGGTGGCCTCACTACCTTTGGGGCCCTTGCCTGCCGCGGGTACTTGGGCCTCCCACACAAGTGAGGCACCATTTTTACCGGGAGACCTGGGGGAACGCTGGGTGGTGGTAAATTTGTGTGAGCCCGGTGATGCCACTACTTTCCCACCCCAAAATGTGTTAAAAAAGTGATTTTTTGAGCAAAAATTGAGGTTTGCAGGGGATTCTGGGTAAGGAAACGTTGGGGGATCCACGCAAGCCATACCTCCCTGGAAACCGCCGGGTGTCTAGTTTTCAGAAATGTATAGGTTTGGTAGGTTTCCCTAGGTGCCGGCAGGGCTAGGGTACAAAATCTACAGCTAGTCACTTTGCCAAAAAAAGGGTCATTTTTCACTCCAAAACCACGTTGCGTTTTGCGCCGTTTCCTGTCGCGGGCACTAGGCCGACCCGCACAAGTGAGGTACCATTTTTCTCGTAGGACTTTGGGGAACGCGGGGTGGGTGGAAATTTGTGGATCCACGCAGATTCCAGAACTTTCCATCACAGAAATGTGGGGAAAATGTGTTTTTTTTGTCAATTTTTTACGTTTGCAAGGGATTCTGGGTAACAGACCATGGTGGGAGGCAGTCAAGTCACCCCATCCTGGATTCCCCTGGGTGTCTAGTTTTCAGAAATGTATAGGTTTGCTAGGTTTCCCTAGGTGCCGGCAGGGCTAGGGTACAAAATCTACAGCTAGTCACTTTGCCAAAAAAAAGGGTCATTTTTCACTCCAAAACCACGTTGCGTTTTGCGCCGTTTCCTGTCGCGGGCACTAGGCCGACCCGCACAAGTGAGGTACCATTTTTCTCGTAGGACTTTGGGGAACGCGGGGTGGGTGGAAATTTGTGGATCCACGCAGATTCCAGAACTTTCCATCACAGAAATGTGGGGAAAATGTGTTTTTTTTGTCAATTTTTTACGTTTGCAAGGGATTCTGGGTAACAGACCATGGTGGGAGGCAGTCAAGTCACCCCATCCTGGATTCCCCTGGGTGTCTAGTTTTCAGAAATGTATAGGTTTGCTAGGTTTCCCTAGGTGCCGGCAGGGCTAGGGTACAAAATCTACAGCTAGTCACTTTGCCAAAAAAAGGGTCATTTTTCACTCCAAAACCACGTTGCGTTTTGCGCCGTTTCCTGTCGCGGGCACTAGGCCGACCCGCACAAGTGAGGTACCATTTTTCTCGTAGGACTTTGGGGAACGCGGGGTGGGTGGAAATTTGTGGATCCACGCAGATTCCAGAACTTTCCATCACAGAAATGTGGGGAAAATGTGTTTTTTTTGTCAATTTTTTACGTTTGCAAGGGATTCTGGGTAACAGACCATGGTGGGAGGCAGTCAAGTCACCCCATCCTGGATTCCCCTGGGTGTCTAGTTTTCAGAAATGTATAGGTTTGCTAGGTTTCCCTAGGTGCCGGCAGGGCTAGGGTACAAAATCTACAGCTAGTCACTTTGCCAAAAAAAGGGTCATTTTTCACTCCAAAACCACGTTGCGTTTTGCGCCGTTTCCTGTCGCGGGCACTAGGCCGACCCGCACAAGTGAGGTACCATTTTTCTCGTAGGACTTTGGGGAACGCGGGGTGGGTGGAAATTTGTGGATCCACGCAGATTCCAGAACTTTCCATCACAGAAATGTGGGGAAAATGTGTTTTTTTTGTCAATTTTTTACGTTTGCAAGGGATTCTGGGTAACAGACCATGGTGGGAGGCAGTCAAGTCACCCCATCCTGGATTCCCCTGGGTGTCTAGTTTTCAGAAATGTATAGGTTTGCTAGGTTTCCCTAGGTGCCGGCAGGGCTAGGGTACAAAATCTACAGCTAGTCACTTTGCCAAAAAAAGGGTCATTTTTCACTCCAAAACCACGTTGCGTTTTGCGCCGTTTCCTGTCGCGGGCACTAGGCCGACCCGCACAAGTGAGGTACCATTTTTCTCGTAGGACTTTGGGGAACGCGGGGTGGGTGGAAATTTGTGGATCCACGCAGATTCCAGAACTTTCCATCACAGAAATGTGGGGAAAATGTGTTTTTTTTGTCAATTTTTTACGTTTGCAAGGGATTCTGGGTAACAGACCATGGTGGGAGGCAGTCAAGTCACCCCATCCTGGATTCCCCTGGGTGTCTAGTTTTCAGAAATGTATAGGTTTGCTAGGTTTCCCTAGGTGCCGGCAGGGCTAGGGTACAAAATCTACAGCTAGTCACTTTGCCAAAAAAAGGGTCATTTTTCACTCCAAAACCATGTTGCGTTTTGCGCCGTTTCCTGTCGCGGGCACTAGGCCGACCCGCACAAGTGAGGTACCATTTTTCTCGTAGGACTTTGGGGAACGCGGGGTGGGTGGAAATTTGTGGATCCACGCAGATTCCAGAACTTTCCATCACAGAAATGTGGGGAAAATGTGTTTTTTTTGTCAATTTTTTATGTTTGCAAGGGATTCTGGGTAACAGACCATGGTGGGAGGCAGTCAAGTCACCCCATCCTGGATTCCCCTGGGTGTCTAGTTTTCAGAAATGTATAGGTTTGCTAGGTTTCCCTAGGTGCCGGCAGGGCTAGGGTACAAAATCTACAGCTAGTCACTTTGCCAAAAAAAGGGTCATTTTTCACTCCAAAACCATGTTGCGTTTTGCGCCGTTTCCTGTCGCGGGCACTAGGCCGACCCGCACAAGTGAGGTACCATTTTTCTCGTAGGACTTTGGGGAACGCGGGGTGGGTGGAAATTTGTGGATCCACGCAGATTCCAGAACTTTCCATCACAGAAATGTGGGGAAAATGTGTTTTTTTTGTCAATTTTTTACGTTTGCAAGGGATTCTGGGTAACAGACCATGGTGGGAGGCAGTCAAGTCACCCCATCCTGGATTCCCCTGGGTGTCTAGTTTTCAGAAATGTATAGGTTTGCTAGGTTTCCCTAGGTGCCGGCAGGGCTAGGGTACAAAATCTACAGCTAGTCACTTTGCCAAAAAAAGGGTCATTTTTCACTCCAAAACCACGTTGCGTTTTGCGCCGTTTCCTGTCGCGGGCACTAGGCCGACCCGCACAAGTGAGGTACCATTTTTCTCGTAGGACTTTGGGGAACGCGGGGTGGGTGGAAATTTGTGGATCCACGCAGATTCCAGAACTTTCCATCACAGAAATGTGGGGAAAATGTGTTTTTTTTGTCAATTTTTTACGTTTGCAAGGGATTCTGGGTAACAGACCATGGTGGGAGGCAGTCAAGTCACCCCATCCTGGATTCCCCTGGGTGTCTAGTTTTCAGAAATGTATAGGTTTGCTAGGTTTCCCTAGGTGCCGGCAGGGCTAGGGTACAAAATCTACAGCTAGTCACTTTGCCAAAAAAAGGGTCATTTTTCACTCCAAAACCATGTTGCGTTTTGCGCCGTTTCCTGTCGCGGGCACTAGGCCGACCCGCACAAGTGAGGTACCATTTTTCTCGTAGGACTTTGGGGAACGCGGGGTGGGTGGAAATTTGTGGATCCACACAGATTCCAGAACTTTCCATCACAGAAATGTGGGGAAAATGTGTTTTTTTTGTCAATTTTTTACGTTTGCAAGGGATTCTGGGTAACAGACCATGGTGGGAGGCAGTCAAGTCACCCCATCCTGGATTCCCCTGGGTGTCTAGTTTTCAGAAATGTATAGGTTTGCTAGGTTTCCCTAGGTGCCGGCAGGGCTAGGGTACAAAATCTACAGCTAGTCACTTTGCCAAAAAAAGGGTCATTTTTCACTCCAAAACCATGTTGCGTTTTGCGCCGTTTCCTGTCGCGGGCACTAGGCCGACCCGCACAAGTGAGGTACCATTTTTCTCGTAGGACTTTGGGGAACGCGGGGTGGGTGGAAATTTGTGGATCCACGCAGATTCCAGAACTTTCCATCACAGAAATGTGGGGAAAATGTGTTTTTTTTGTCAATTTTTTACGTTTGCAAGGGATTCTGGGTAACAGACCATGGTGGGAGGCAGTCAAGTCACCCCATCCTGGATTCCCCTGGGTGTCTAGTTTTCAGAAATGTATAGGTTTGCTAGGTTTCCCTAGGTGCCGGCAGGGCTAGGGTACAAAATCTACAGCTAGTCACTTTGCCAAAAAAAGGGTCATTTTTCACTCCAAAACCACGTTGCGTTTTGCGCCGTTTCCTGTCGCGGGCACTAGGCCGACCCGCACAAGTGAGGTACCATTTTTCTCGTAGGACTTTGGGGAACGCGGGGTGGGTGGAAATTTGTGGATCCACGCAGATTCCAGAACTTTGCATCACAGAAATGTGGGGAAAATGTGTTTTTTTTGTCAATTTTTTACGTTTGCAAGGGATTCTGGGTAACAGACCATGGTGGGAGGCAGTCAAGTCACCCCATCCTGGATTCCCCTGGGTGTCTAGTTTTCAGAAATGTATAGGTTTGCTAGGTTTCCCTAGGTGCCGGCAGGGCTAGGGTACAAAATCTACAGCTAGTCACTTTGCCAAAAAAAGGGTCATTTTTCACTCCAAAACCACGTTGCGTTTTGCGCCGTTTCCTGTCGCGGGCACTAGGCCGACCCGCACAAGTGAGGTACCATTTTTCTCGTAGGACTTTGGGGAACGCGGGGTGGGTGGAAATTTGTGGATCCACGCAGATTCCAGAACTTTGCATCACAGAAATGTGGGGAAAATGTGGTTTTTTTTTCAATTTTTTACGTTTGCAAGGGATTCTGGGTAACAGACCATGGTGGGAGGCAGTCAAGTCACCCCATCCTGGATTCCCCTGGGTGTCTAGTTTTCAGAAATGTATAGGTTTGCTAGGTTTCCCTAGGTGCCGGCAGGGCTAGGGTACAAAATCTACAGCTAGTCACTTTGCCAAAAAAAGGGTCATTTTTCACTCCAAAACCACGTTGCGTTTTGCGCCGTTTCCTGTCGCGGGCACTAGGCCGACCCGCACAAGTGAGGTACCATTTTTCTCGTAGGACTTTGGGGAACGCGGGGTGGGTGGAAATTTGTGGATCCACGCAGATTCCAGAACTTTGCATCACAGAAATGTGGGGAAAATGTGGTTTTTTTTTCAATTTTTTACGTTTGCAAGGGATTCTGGGTAACAGACCATGGTGGGAGGCAGTCAAGTCACCCCATCCTGGATTCCCCTGGGTGTCTAGTTTTCAAAAATGTATAGGTTTGCTAGGTTTCCCTAGGTGCCGGCAGGGCTAGGGTTCAAAAACTACAGCTAGACTCTTTGCAAAAAAAGTGTAAATTTTCAGTGTGAAAATGTGGTGTGTTCACCTTAGGTTTTGAGCCACTTCCTGTCGTGGGCACTATGCCTACCCACACAAGTGAGGTACCATTTTTCTCGGGAGACTTAGGGTAGTTCAAATTTGTAAAGCTACTGTTATTACCTGTTGATTTTTGATGCATTTCTCCCTTCCAAATGAAAGACATTGTGTAAAAAAAAAGTCATTTTGAAAAATGACCAATAATTGTCATGCAAATATGAGTATTCCCAATTTCGAAAATGTGCAAATATGCACTGTTTCTGAACTCTGTAATTTGTTCCCATTTCAGAAATACATAGGTGACTTTCATACCGATTTTTCCAAGTATACATTTTCCCACAATAATTGCTATATACCCGGACCAAAAAAAAAAAACATTACAAAATGCTGCTCATTTTTCTACTCTGGGTTCGTTGGGCTCTTGATGAACCTACAAGTCCTATATGTCCACACAACCAGGAAGGTCTACCGGATGTAACGGTACATTGCTTTCAAAGAGATGTCATAATTCGAAGAAGTTACAGGTAAAAACGTTGACTCAAGAGGCTGCTTTTTTCAACAAATTTTTAATTTCTCATATATTTGCCTGTAAATTTCTATAAAGAAACCTTGATGGATCTACGCAAATGACCCCTTGCTGAATTCAGAATTTTGTCTACTTTTCAAAAATGTATAGCTTTCCAGGATCCATTATTGTTTTGTTACCCTTTTCTACCGTTAACTGGAAGGAGGTTGAAAGCACAAAAAATAGCAAAAATAGGGTATGTCCCAGAAAAATGCCAAAACTGTGTAAAAAATGTTGGTTTTCTAACAAAAGTCTGTCATTCCCTAAAAGCTGGAGAAATTGTGATTTCAGCCCCACAAACCCTTTTTTGATACCATTTGCAGAGAAAAACCCAGAAGCTTTCATTTGCAGCCCATTTTTCACATTTTTCACAAAAAAAAAAAAAAATTGCTGTATTTTGACTAATTTCTGGGAACCCTCTAGGAGAATCCACAAACCCTGGGTACCTTTAGAATCCCCAAGATGTTGGAAGAAAAGGACGCAAATTTGGCGTGGATACCTAATGTGGTCAAAAAGTTACAGGGGCCTAAGCGCGCACTACCTCAAATAGCCCAAAAAGGGCTTAGCACAGGAGGGGAAAAGGCCTAGCAGCGAAGGGGTTAACATTCAACTTCAAGTTTACTTCAAGTCTGGAGTACCTACTATCAAGCTAAAGCAACTCAAGCAACTACAGCTGCGATTTTTCAACTAACTGGCACACCATAGCCCCACCAGTGACCCCTACAACGGTCGCCCTCTACGCTACAGTGCCAGCTTCTGTTTTAACTGCAGCTCATGTCTCTATCTGCTGTGCCCTCAAGGGAGGGTAAGCCTCTGCTCTGCCGTGCCCTCAAGGGAGTATGCCCAACGCTTTTGTCAAGTGCTGTTCCAGTTCACAGCACAGAGTGTCTTCAATTCAAAGCACCATTTCTTGTCTTCAGCTTTACATCACGGGAATATTTTCAATCTCCTCAGAGTGTGAGTCAGTGCTACCTGCTGTCTGTCAGACAACCTCGTGTCAGCTACGATTGGAAAAACTCTCTGTTCAAGTGAAACAACGTTGTGTTAAACATTTGGTTGGCAACACTCGAGGATCTACGGATGTATTTCAAGTGTTAAGCGAGTCTGTGTGATTGCCTGACATGCAACGGTGCTAGCTTCAAGCGCTACAGAGGAGTGTCGTGATTACGTTTTCCCCGTTTTTTTTACAGGGCTTTCTATGGTGGAAAAGCTTTATTTCAAGGAGGTGAGCCATTTTTTTTATCGATGGGTTTTTATGGCAGTTTAACAATATTTTAGTTTAAAAAACAGCGCGCGTTCGTTCAAGTGTACGCGTTCTTACCTGCTTGTCGTCACCTTTGGAACACTTCCTGTGTCATTGTGGTTAGTTGATGAGTGACGCTTTGCTGTAAGGACGTGTGCCGTGAGCCACCCGGCACAGCGTCATTGTGCGTGCCGCCATCTTTTGTTTGGCACTAAGCTAGTTTTTAAGGCTCAGCGCAATTTTAGTGAGAGTACATGCAAGCACCACCGGAGTTTGTTGTTTTTTTTGCCAATCTTTATCAATAAAGTCTCAACAACATGATCCGACCTCCGTTCACGTTGTGACGCAGCAACATGGTGAAGTATCTTCTTTCACACTTTTCTTGGGAGACATTCTTCTATTCGAGGTACTTTTTGCTTCCTATGTACATCTGAGGTTTACTGTCAGCAGTGCTGCCTTGAGATCGGCAAAGGTCCTCATGCCCCAAGAACAGTAGTGTCGATATAGAGGATAATGCCATTGAAGGGAGGTGTTGGTACATTGCTGCAACAGGTTCCGCTGTGGATCAGTCTCAAAATCCCAAAGTTGTTCTGATGGGTCCAGTTTTGTCTACCTATTCCTACCACGGTGACAGGCACACTAGTGACTTTTTACTTGTGTTAAGTTTACAGTGCCTTTTCTAAAATTATTTAAGCACCCGTCAGCTTTTAAAAATGGGGACAATTTTGCCTTTCACTACGAGCTTTAAGTTCCATGGGTTATGTACCATCATTCTTTTTTAAAAAGACAAGTTTTTTTGTTGGAAGGTCTAATTTAGTAGTTTACTATGTTCTCTAATGGTACAATGTATAACACTGCTCAGTAATCTTTTAATGGTGTGACGACGAAGAATGTCCAGAACCAGTTATGTTGTGTTTTCATTACATTTGAGCAGTGGTCACACAGTGCACATTTGGTTCCAGTAGGTTTGTAACTTACGACATGGTGCACAATCGTGCACAATCTATGTACCTCTCCGCGAGGTGTGTTTTGGGGTCTTGTCCCACTTGTTGGTGCACATTAGTTGACCTCTAATTGAGGTGTGTCGCATGGACATGTGTCCTGTGTTTTAATGCACAAATTCTTGACCTCTCCGGAGGTGTGTTTTGGAGTTTTTACCCATTATCTAGTGCATAATGTTTTTTTACCTCCAGTCGAGGTGCGTCCGTAGGTGGACATCACAATATGTGTCTATTGCCTTCATGGCAGTGCACATTTACCTTTCTTAGTTTTCTAAGGTTGGTCAGTTCTTTATGTTCAAAGGTGCACATGTTCTTAAGTGCACATGTTCTTACCTCCACACGAGGTTGCCTATGCACAAGCAAATGTCTTTGCCCTCAGTGGGTGTGTGGTTAATTCGCCACAGTGCATGGGACACGTTACTCTGGGCGTTTCTATTGTTCTAGTTTTAGTTTTTACGCTCTAGCCCAGTTGTATTCGATTTATTGTTATTTCTTTTTCTTGCTGTCGTCAGGGAAGAGTGAGCATTATGTTTCCGCTTTTTCTCTGTCGTCTTGTTTTCTCCTGATGTGAGCTGCCTTCTTGTATTTCTACCTGGCCAGTGGGTTTGCAGAGGACAGCCATTAATGGATTTTTTCTTCTTCTGTTTCTTTCTGTCCTTGGAAGGGAAGATGGGTTTGGTTTTTGTCATTCTCTCTCGTCTCCTTTCGTTATGTTTTACCTCTACTCTTTTACGTGTTTTTCGGTTTTCTCCTTTCTGAGCCTGGTCTAGCTTCTGTTCTTTTTCTCTCCTGTCATTCTAGTTTTTGGCATTTTTTTTGTTTTTGTTGGAACAAAGGAGGATATGTAGTATCCTGGTATGGGATGGTTTAAGATGTGTCAGTGGAATGCCGGCAGTATGATGCTAGATGGAATGTTGGGAGTGGGAATGGACAGTTGGAGAAGGGCTGAGCACCTGAAGGCTGCTCCTGGTGGGGCTGTATTTATCATCTTGTAACCAACCTCAATAAATCTACATGAAACTACATCCTGGATCCTGGCGTGATTACTACACCATTTTATAATGTGGGCGCAGAAATGAGAGTAGAAAGAGACAACACTCATCAGAAAGGAAAGGAACAGCTAAGAAAAGTTGTGACTTTCTCAAATTCAAATATTAGCCATGAAAGAGCGTCATGATGTTTTGAAAATTGTAGGGGTGCATCATAATCGTGGATAGTCCGCACCCGCATATAATTTCGTGTTGTACTAAAACTGATCATTAGAATTGTAGAAATATTAATGAAATGTGCGATTATAATGATAGAAAATTAATTTGTGCCACTTGAGAAAGTAAAGTGTCATTTAAATGTGATTATATAGCTTTTGTTGCTCATTGCAAATGCCTAATGAATTAGCTTGTGTATAATGTAATGCATTAGATTTAAATGTGCACAATATTAAAGTCCGCACGTGTAGGAGTGGCTACTTATATATTGAATGTAATGAAATAGTGTTTATCGATGCAATGTTTATTAAGGTGTAATGTTTTGCTATGAAGGGCCTATTCGCATTTCTTATGTTAGCTGAATTTTGCAGGCCGAAGTACATTGCCCCTGGAAAAGCTCTCATTTAGAACTAGCAGCGAAAATCATGTGTGTGCAAGGATGTGCAGTTCTCAAGCTTCTGTTGCAGGTGCAAGGACACCGTCCTCATTAGCTAAGACTAACCCTTTTGTTTTAGGAGTTAGGTATGGAGGAGAATGGTTACAAGAGTCTCCAGGAATGCTGATAATTGGAGGATGATACTTTCTGCGCTGAGGGAGCCGGGGACTCAAGGACACTCTAACCGTTGCTAGACGAAATACAAGTTTGATGGAAATTTACCGACGAGAGGTGCTTGGCCAGAGGAGGTGTTGCGGAGGCATGTCCTCCATGTTGTGCATTTTGTATTAGGGAAAGTGCCCCGAGGGATGAGTGTCAGATTAGGGTAGATGGAGTAGAGAGCCGTTAAGGGGTAGAAGGAAGGGATCGATACTGAGGAAGGAGACTGAGAACGAACTTAGTGGCTTTGGTTACTGACCCTTTCAACATGAGTGTACTTCTTAGGAAGTCTCCACGCGCTGAGACCTTTTCATTGATCTTGCTTAGGAAATGCTAAGTAGGGATATCATCTGAGTGGCAGGGTAGGGACAGGCTAATCAATTTCTTTGTAGGTATTCATGAAGACTGATTTAGACATGGGAGCAGTTATCGCCTGTTTAATAATTTTAGAGTCTCTTATTCTTTTTATGCTTCACAGAATTCGGTTATTGCGCAGGATGAATTTTGTATTAGTGCCCATGTACTTTCTCAACCTCGTCATGAGGTGCTTGTATGTTCAGTTATTTTTGGCTTTGCAATAAATCCCCTAAAACTCAATTCGGAGTTAGTGATTCTTCAGAGTCGGAATTGATTAGTTTATTGGTTTGATTTGAATAAATTGGTTTTCTCCCCTTTACACTTCACAGCAAGTAAAAAGGTCCAGTTGGCGGAGGATTCTTAGTGGCTAGATAAGATAAGATAAGAATCTGGTGTTATCAGCCATGATGTTCTGTCTTTCATACATCGCTTCAGTCTTCAGTTTTCACCTCCCTTTCTAAGTCGCTTTTTCATCAGTTGCTGAACAAAGAATATGTATTAAGCCAATTTTTGTGGTCCTAGATTTTTATGTGTATTTGGGAAGAGACTCAGAACACCCAGGGGCATATTTACAAGAGCTGATGCATCGGCATTGATGTGTCAGATTTCTTGCGCCTGACGCAAATGCCCTAATGATTCCATGGATGTGCTATATTTACAATACAGTGCTCCGGGGCGCAAGGATTCACAGATGTGTCAGAAATTCTGGAACATCTTTTGGTGCTGTAGTTGGGCATAAGATTGATGCAACTCCAGCAATGCGTCAGAACATAGAGGCGAGTCCCATGTTAAATGCCCTGCATCACTCCTTGCGCCTGGTTTGAGAAGGCGTAAGGATTTTGACGCAGTCGTAGAGTGACGCTGTGAAAAGTTGTAAATTTCACGGTGTAATTTCTACATGACTTTTAGTGGGGGAATGCCTACCCTGCATACATTATACCTGGCACAGGTATGTGACGCAGGCCTCTACAAACTGACACATTGGGCCCTATGCATCAGTTTGTAAATATGGAGCAGTGTGGCGCACTGATTGCACTGACGCTGTGCCAAATAAAATGATGGTGCGGCGACGCTAGCTCTTTGTAAATATGCCCCCCAGTGAGAGCTGCACTGTGTGGTATGGTGTGAGTAGGCAGTGGGCAGAGGTAGTTAAAAAAGCAGGAGGATGAGAAAAGAAGGATCTATATAGTAGTTATTGAAACTGCCAGCATCAAAGATAGACAAAAACCTCAAATTTATTAGACGTTTGAATTGTGATCTTATAGTTTTGTTGGAAAGCATGTGTTATTCACAGACAGAAAACAGTCTTGAGAGTCCTGAATGCGTATTTACGTGGAAACATTGCAAACTGCTCACGTGCAGAATTTATCTTAATTTCACCAGCTGAAAAAAAAATTATGCTGCACAATGTGGAAGAAAAATGATGATGACCTTGTTAAATGCTGTCAAACATACACACAAAAATATGTATGCACTTACTTTAGACACCACACATATTTATTTGGCATCTTTTTTTTACTCTTTTCATAATCGGCGAGGTTTTTAATACCAAACATGAGTCTTCCATAAACAAAACGTTTGGCCGTAGAAGCAAGTGGAAACTACCATTTTCATTCTTCGAAAAGGGATTGTTTAGTTAACTACTGGTTCAATGTATCCGACAACCGGACATCACAGTGGACCCTAGCATATTGGCTGACTACGTTCCAGTAACAAATCTGCCCTACCTGGGCAAGGTGATCAAGAAGTATGCGGTCATCCAACAAAAGAAGGCATTACATACCAATCTGGATTTCATAGGACCTGCAGCATACACAGGGAGCAACTCTCAAAATCTTAGATGACATTCAATATTAGACGATGGTACGCTTGCGATCCCCGCCAGAGATGCCGCGTCCTGCGATTCTGCAACCGGCACCATTTGAGCCGTGATCTGGACGGTTTCCTTGATAAATACGCGGGATATCATGATATCGACGCACCACTGATGCTAGTGCATTGTAGCTGTATTCTGCACGGAGGCACGACCCGGAAGGAGGTCCCGAAGAGGAAAGGTAAAGGAGGTCCCAGAGAGGAAGGGGAAGGAGAGGTGCCCCTGTAACGCCTGCCCGGCTCAACGCTAGTGGAATTGCTTGGCGGCGCCAAAAAGCTGGAAGGTCGTACTGGGGCTGTAACGCCCGATCAAGAAGATACGCCGGACAGGGAGAGGAGAGTTTGCCGGCTGCTTACTCCGAGAGCGATAAGAGCGATAAGAGGAGCCGCTTGTAAAATTTGCCCTCAGTTATTTGTTATTTGGTTCTTTGTCCTGTTGCTCTGTTGCCTTTCCTGCTTGGAGCGCGTGGAGATTCCTGTTGGCTGGTCCCCTCCGCTGCTGCTTACTGTGCTATTTTGCGGCCGCTGTGCGGGGGGACTACAGCCCCCAGAAGCCATTGCAGGATATCCCCGCTCACTCACATCCACTTCCACGCTCGGAGGCGCACAAAATACCGGCGCCTCCCTTGCGTCCCGGGCGGCGCCGTGTTAAGTGAACAGTGGACTTTGTTATCTTCGGGACTCTAGGTTCGTTAAATATATTTGTAGTTATATTTGTTTTGGCTGGTCATTGTTCTGGTTGTTTTATTTTACTGACCTGTACTGACCTACTGCAAATTTTGTTGTATCTCCTGGCCCACCTGAGGTCTGTCGCCTACTATGGAGAAAGGGAAAGTGAAAGAGAAAAATAGCGCGACTAGTAGGACTGAAGGGTCTATTTCAAGGACCGTGGACCAGTTTTTTACAAGGGCTGCGGTCGTGCTGGAACGAGAGATAGCGCTAACTGAGAAGATACTGTCGTTAGATCCCATCTTCTCCAAGCGCTCCTCACTGGGTACTATTAGGGATGCTGTTACCCCAGAGCAGTTGGTCACCGATTCACCCCGCGATGATACCAGGCAGGTTATTAGCAGAGATTTGGAGGCTACTGATGTATCTGACGCTTGTTCTTTAGTAGCTCCTATGATCTCGAATTCATTACCAGGGGACAGCTCCAAAAAAGCTACTGTTTTAGCCTCCAAATGCGGGAAAAGGAAGAGAGGGGGTAGGGCGCATAAGGGCAGGTGTCTTAAAATAATTAAAACCAGTAAATCTGGAGGGGCCTCAGTCATAGCGCCTCATTTGATAATTGAGAATACTCTGCCCAATCCTGAAATTTGGGGGAAACAGTCTACTGAGCTGCCTAAGCGCTGGCTTTTGAAAGCACAGTATACTGATAGCTTCTTTGACCAGATAGAGCATTTGATGAAGTCGTTAATGCTCCCCCTATTCGAAAGAATTAAATTAGTTCTTGAAAATTAGGGGAAATTGGGCAAAATAGTTATGGCGAATACTATTGCATTAGAAAAGGTTGTGGGTTGCACTATAGTCCCTAATTGTTTAGCAGAAGGAGGACCAGCGTCGGAGTTGGATGGTTTTCTTGCTGTCAGCTCCAATAATATCCCACCCCAAAACCCCATGCATCCAAGACATCATGATAGTAGGGACACTACAGGGGTAATCAAGAATAGTCACCACAATAGTACGAGAGTTGATGTGCCAGGGTGGGAGGGTAGGAAGGAGTCTGAACATGCCAAACTGGCAGTAGAGGTTATCCATGAGGAGAAGGAGGTTGTAGGAACTGTTGTCAGGAAAAGGAAACATCCCTGTATCGATCTCCCCCCGATTCAGTGCCGTACACTGTGATATTGGCAGGGGTACCAGAGATCGAAGAGGAGAAACTGGAAAATCACAGGGAGCTGAAAAATAAAGTCATTTTTTGGCTTACTAACAATAGACCACTCCCTGGCCACATTAATGGTGAAATACTTCATGTAAGGAGAGTGAGCTGGTTGGGCAGTAGATGTAAGGACAAGGTAGGGGATTGTATTATTGTAAATTTTAGAGATCCCAGAGCAGTAAGGTTTATCTGTGAAGGGAGGGTCTCTAGAGGAGGGGGTGGGATCCAAACGCTTACTCTAAATCACTTTTATCCTCGATCAACTTCAGGTACCCCTCTGCTTACATGGAATAGGTTTGAAACACCCTATAGACATTCTAATCTTGCTTTTAGGGTAGAGTCACCTCCCTCGGGCCCACCATTTTGATACCTTATTTAATCACCCTATTTCTACCTATAACCAATTTGCCCCCTTGTACACCCTAGAGGAAAATGATTGACATGGGGATGGAAAGGATCTGGATAGGTTGTCGCTATATGGGTGCCAGTTTCAAACCTCTGGGGCAAATGGTTGTAGTTCAGTATCACCGCCTCATGACTCGCTCCAGTTCTCTCCTCCTATCTTCAATAATGTTGTGATGGGGAGTACTGCCTCTTGTAATATGGTGGATAGTCAGGCGGCTACTTCTAGCCCCGTTACTCCTTCTGCGAAGTTAGCGTCATGGAATATTGCGGGGCTGGAATCCAAATTACATCTACCAGACTGGGCTAGTTTTATTGATAAGACTGATATCTGGTCCTTTCAGGAAACTTGGGCAATAGCTCCACTTTTTCCCTCAGGCTACTTGAACTTTTTTAAACCAGCAGCTAAGGGTACTAGGGGTAGACCTGTGGGCGGTTTGTCGATCTGGGTACGCCAACGAGAGGGTGTGTCAGTGGAGGAGATTCCGATAGATAGCCCAGACAGTATGGCTATTAGGGTCTGCTCCACTAAGGGGCTTAACATCATTATTATTAATATTTATTTAAGGGGACTCCCAGGTGGTAGATGTTCTCCAACAGCCCTTATATTAGAGGATTTCTTAGGAACCATAACTAAAAAAGTTAACAGGGTTGTTGTTGGGGACTTCAACACCTGTTTTGAGCCTCTTGGAGTGGATGATGGGAAGCTTACAGATGCTGAAAACTCTATGATATCGATGAAAAGGTGCATTAATTTCAACACCAACTGCTGCACTGCTGTGATGAGCGAAATTCTCCTCGTAAGTAAACCATTTATTTTTCCATTAACCAAAGTAATCCATAGTATTCCCATTTTTTAAAAATCAGTAGTCCATATTTTCCATACTTATAGAATCACTGCGGAGACAGATAAGTTGAACTTGAATGTTTTTATTCCTCATTTTCAAATGTCATATGCTGCTCATCCAAGCTTTAACATAGACATGTGTTGCCAACTGTCCTTTGAGCCGGTACAATGTAAAAACCCAATGCATTTCGAACTATTGTAAGTTCTTCGTCAGGGGTACTGCAATCATATATGTAGCGTGATACATAAATCAATACAATCTCGTGAGTCAAAGAAAACAGTGTTCATGATGTGTTGAACAGCCCTCTAGATGCCGATTATGATTCCTCTCAAGTAGAATGTTACACAGTCCAAACTTCATGCCACTTTTAAATCATCCGCTCAAGGTTCTACGATGTGATGCTGTCCCCTCAGTGATGCTTTTGATTTACTCAATGATTTTATCTGATGTTTATTAAACCTCTGGGGTGCTGCCTTGCATTTGGGACGAAAGAAAATTGCTAAGCAAGAATAATGATGGCGGGACTCTATGTGGGGCATACCTCAGTTGGAGCTGATACCCATTAAAAAATGGACGCAAGCGGCTTTGTTTATTAAGGGCTTGTGTCTCGAAAAGGGTATGCGGGCTGTTAATGGTAGATCGAAGTCTGATAGATCTGGGGTAGTGACCTTTGACAATGGAAGATCTGGGTCCCGTATTGATTATATACTGGTTAATGTGGAGTTGTAGTCGATGATTGATGATATGGTGGTTGTATGTAGACCAGAAAGCGACCATAACAGTTTTATTGATATTGTTATGGATGATGTCCCTACTGTTTGGGCAAAAGTATTCTTAACTAATGATGAAAGAAGGGTACGCTGGCCTAAAATAGTTATTAATGAGGGTTTTATGTCAATGATTAGGATTTTGCTTATTAATACATTATACAAACTCAATTGTTCTGAGTCCCAGGTTGAGATTAATGGAAAATTTCCCGGTATTCATATTGGGTTATTCTCGGAGCTTAAATCCTTCTTTGTTAAGAGTTTACCCCATAACTCCAAAAACAAAGAGTTGAGACCCCGATCCTGGTACGACAATGGTGGTAGACAGGCCCAAAGAGCCTTGCTTGTTGCCATTAAATCTAGATTACCAGATGTTATTCATAGCTGTAGGGCTATTTATAAACGTGCCCAATTATCAGCTAAAAGGAATTGGGACGAGGATCGCTGGAAGGGGTTACTACAGGCGTGCGATGGGCGGAATATGACTGAATTTTGGTATCTCCTTAAGTGGGATAACCACCCACAAGATATGGTATCTACCACCCACGTGGAGCCACACCAGTGGGTTTCGTATTTTGAAAACCAGTTCAAACTTAAGAGTAGGACTACAGCTGCGACACTGTCTCTTATGTGTGAGGAACCCTTGGTATTTGTCCCCTGTGAGGTGAAGTCTATTTTAAAGGCCATCCCGAGTGGCAAAGCACCGGGGCCCGATTGTATCCCCGCAGACCTATTTAAACATGAGCAAGACCTATGGGTCCCATATTTGACCATGCTAGCCAATGCCCTTGCTAATGGAGCTTCAGTTCCTGATTCTTGGTTAGGGGCAGAGATATTGCCAATCTATAAGAAGGGCGATCGCTCTGCCCCGGCCAATTATCGTCCAATTAGCCTTATAGATGCGGTACAAAAGATTGTTGCCCGCCTACTTTTGGGTCGTATACAGGGCTGGATGGCCGATTTTGATATATTAACACCACCCCAGGCGGGTTTTCGGTCGCACATTGGAACCCTAGACCAAGCGTTCAGGGTTATGCTCCTGTATTGGAAAGAGGTTATCCTTGGTGGTGGCATGCTTTTTACGGCATTTGTGGACCTAAGGTCCGCATTTGATCTTGTTCCAAGGATTAAGTTGTGGGATGTTTTATTGGGGATGGGAATGCCCAAAGAGCTGGTGGCTCTTCTTATTAAATTGCATGAACATACGTATGCTAAAGTGGGGTAAACCCGGGGAGGTGACGGATAGGTTTGAGGTTTCTAAAGGGGTTAGACAAGGGTGTGTTTTGGCTCCCACCCTGTTTTCCCCTGTTCATTAACGGGGTTATGAACTACTTTACTAACTTCCCCACTGACGCACCTTCCCTTGCTGGCAAGAAAGTCCCCTTGCTAATGTTCGCGGACGATACGCTCTTAATTTCTAAGACGAGACAGGGGTTACAGCTTGCTCTGTCTCGCTTTGAGATTTTCTGCCGCAACCATGAGCTGGAAGTTAACGTAGGGAAGACCAAATTCATGGTCCTTCGTGGTCCAAGCTCAGTTAAATCAAGGGTTAAAATGGGTGGGGTTATCCTTGACCAGACAGCTGTTTTTACTTATTTGGGAGTCACATTTAGTGAAAATTTGAGTTGGAAACCCCAGATAGATGTCCTTACCCTTAAGCACGCCCAACTTGGCGGAGCTCTGTTGAAGGAACATAGAAACTCGCTAACAAAACCATTGGCTCCACTGATTAAAATCTATGGTTCCAAAATTCTTCCAGCCATTATGTATGGGGCGGAGTTGTGGGGCTTTAGTGATATGTCCAAACTTAAGGTTGCTCAGAACAAATTCCTTAGGTCAGCAATAGGGTTACCGCAATCAACTCCTCGTATTCCCCTATTGTATGACCTAGGCTGTAACCCGGTGGAGGACTTGGTACGGTATAGACCACTTGCGTTTTGGCGGCGCCTGTGGACGACACCGGAACTGTCTATGTATGACGAGGCCCTCTTGGAAGTAAAAGGGCTACGGGGTTCGTCGGGGATTCCTTGGTTATCAGCAATAAAAGCTTCCCTGATTGATATGGGGTTAGGGTCCTTATGGGTTGATCCTGTTACTGCTGTTTTACCCTCAAAGAAGCTTTTTAAAGAAATCTATTGGTATAACATTAAGGAAAAGAGATTAGCAGCTGCTCTGGGTGGCCCCATGACAGTATTATTCCTTGTCATCAAGGATGTCCCCACTTATGATGAATATTGGGACATCATAACAAAGCCATCTGATCGCAAATTGTATCATCAGTTAAGAGTTGGCTCCCTCCCTCTTCGTGGGGTAACGAGTTCATGGAATCTATGTGGCAGTGATAAATGTCCCTTTTGTGTGGAGGAGGTAGAAACTGCTGATCACTTCCTTTTTTGTTGTCCAACGTACACTCAACCTAGAGGTGTATGGCTAAAGCCTGTATGCCGTTCACTGGGAACAAGATCAGCACAGGTTGCCAGTCGAATCCTAAAATCTGACACCACTAAGTATATTGTCATAGGGGTATCTAAATTTGTTAGTTGGGCTTGGTCAATTCGGACCCGGAATTTGAGTCTATAATTCAGTAGTACACATAATGTTGCAGGTGGTTTAGCATATTGTTCATTATTATTGTTCATTATATTATGAAATTTGTTCTTATTTTTTTTTTTTAGCGGCTATTGATTGCATCAGTCGTGAGTCTTTGTATTGTATTTAATAACTTTATTTTGTTTTTAGTATGTATTTATTTATGTATTTTATGGACTATACTAGGACAATTTATTATGGATTGTGTTTTATATGTATAGCATGTCTTTTATGATGTAAATCGAAATAAAGACCTTTTGACTGACTGACTGACTGACTGACTGACTGCTTGCTTCCTCATCTTTCTGGATTTGTTAGCGGGCTTCCGCATACCTGATCATCATAGGCCCCTCAGACTCAGGTGCATTAGGAGTGATGACCTGGAATGCTCTCATCCTTCCTGACACATCGTAAGCAACAAGTAGGCTTAGTGGGCTTTAGCAAAGATCTTGCCCCCGTCACGTGTTGTGTTTCCTCAGGAGTGGGTGCTGGCACTTGTTTGTGTTGGTCATTTGTATATGGAGCCACTTTGAATCGTAATAGATGAGGCAGGCATTGGCATCTTCCAATGTGCTGATGACACATGACACCCATCTATTTAAAGATGAAGGGTTTGCGAAGTCCATGACGTAATAACACAGAAAAATGGCTTTTGAACCCACACATTGGATGCCTTCTAAACTCCTCCAAGTTAATCCAGAGAAAGCATCATTTATCCTGATGCATCATACACAATTTAGCAAAGACCAGGCTGAATTGCAGTGGAGTCATCCCTTCCCAAGCAAAGTGAAATCACGAGGCATGTGCCCTGACTACAGGTCTGCTCACATAGATCATGTACCAATTAAAAAGAGGATTCTGGCTTGTTGTACAGGCTGCAATGTCAGTCAGTGTTAACTTGGGGAATCCCTCTTAGAGGGCCTCCAGAATCCTCTCTAATCCCAATCAAATCTGTCCTCTACGGATTGGAAAGGCTTCTTTCTGACATGAGAAAATAGAAAAATATTATCCCTGTTGTGGTGGATCTCCTTTGGTTCCACCTTGAAGCCAAAAAAATGTCAAATTGGCCTGAATGATCACTGAAGTAATTGGTCTAGAGCTACCCCGATTATCCAAGCTCCTCATTAACGTTTTCTGGTCCCAACTAGAACTTAATGAGCATTAATAACCTGTGTTCGTGGAAAAAATCTAAATCGTAAAACAGATTTTCAAACCTTCCCTGGTGCAGCACCTCTCTTATGGAACTCCCTCCCATGGACTTGAAATGTACAGCAGACCTTTACTTTACTCTATTGAGAAAAAAGCTAAAAACAGTGCTGTTCTAACTGTACTGCGACTGAACTTCATTCGCCAGTCAGCATAAGCTTCAAAGACAAGGTTAGATTCCTCTTAAATCTCTCTCCTAACCTCTCTCACTCCACTTTCTCTCTCATCTGACCTCTCCCTCCGTGCTGCACTCTTTTCGTTCTTCCTCATAAGCATTTTCTGCCTTACAACTAATGTCCCCCCTCTATTATTGGTCTTTATCCTCTGATGTCTACAGCTTTAAGGCTTTAACTTGTTTGTGAGGTTTTACGTATCTATTTTTAACAAACTGCTTCTCTGTTCGTTGTTAAAGGTCTCTGGTACCTGGATTTGAGTCAACTAAGTCACCCCAAACTAATTTAGTTCACCAGTGTTTCTAAACTCTCAATCATCTATTTAGTACAATAGTTAACACGCCACTCGCCCCAGCAACAGCTTTCAACCCAGAAAACCTGCATGAAAGTATATGTAAGAAATTATATAGCACAAACCTAGTTGTAGCATTGTGCAATGTAAAGGAAACGTGCCTTATCTGAGTTCAGATCCAGGAGTGGGTGAGGACTGGAAGGAAGGACAGGAAAGTTCACTTTAAACATTAGCCCTGTGGGTAACCAGCGTTATCTTATCAATGGCTGATTAAGTGAACTTTGAAGGAACTGCTTTAAGGGCAGGAGTGAAAGGGCATGCCTCCTCTGTGGCACCATGCTGCTTTGCTCCAGATGGTGGAGGCATCATTTGAGAAGGCTGAGCATGGAGGATCTACTCACGTAAGCATAGATCACCCTGCAGTTGTTGACGCAGATCCTAAACTGGCAATGCATCGGAGTGAAAAGCACAGAGCATGAAAACCCACAACCAATCAAAATATTGCGCCACATTACATGACCCAAGCAAATGTTGCTCTTAGGAGTCAACTCATTTACCTACCATTAACCAAGAGGCCAGCTTGAAAACAAGAGTGTGTCCCTACCAGATATAACAATAAACCTATCCCATTAGAATGCACCTTCAGCCACCCCAGAAACTGACATAACTGCAGGGGTTTTCATCAGGCTGCACCTGCCCAACAGCCACCCTCACTAGGCCAAGTCATTGAACCTTTCAGGAGAAAGTCACGAAAGTAGTGATGAGAATGTTTGCAAATTATCTCAGCAATTGGCAGTCACTGGGGACTGCATTCCTGTCAACCGTTTTTCTCCCACCATGTCACGCCAGTCAGAGACCAACTATATGCAAAACAGCCTTGTTCCTGCTCAAATAAGAACAGTCTAGCAGGAACTGCCAAGCCAGGTCCCCTCTGAACAGTAACACCAGCAACACAAGACTGGCTTTGCCCTGCTTAGACCTTGGCAGTGAGGTGCAGCCTGAGTCCTGTGACTCGGTGAGTACAGGACCCTCATCCATCACTTTTAGGGACTAATAGTGAGAAGAAAAAAAAGGTGATGAATGTAATGCTTGCAAATAGTGTCAGTGATTGTCAGTCACTGGGGGCTGCATTTCAGTCAATTGTTTAATCCAGATGGACTGGGGTTAATTTAAGCATTCCTTCCCACCATGTTTGTAGCATTAAATCGCATGCAACACCCTTATGTCGGATTAACCTTAGATCCAGGATCCTCTACCAACAACTTTCAAAACACACCCAAACGTATAATGGGAGTCTTCTATTCGTGGTTAGATGGTGCATCAGCTCCAACTATTCTAAAACATACCCTGAGCAAATCCACATAAACAGGGATGTGGGTGAAAAGAGTAGCAATGATCCAGTTCAATACTGATGCAAAGTGTTCCCATCCCACTAGTAATGTTTGCATTGTAGTTCCTACCCTCAGACAAATGGCTATCCAGGAGCTACCACAACACAATCTCCATCTTGAAAACTGGGTTTCATGCTGCTATCTGATCACCCAACACACTCATTTGAGCACAGGCTTGACCATAACTCAAAGCTAATAGTATCTGAAATGCCGTATTTTTGCAGTTGGGTATGTAATGTTTAAAAACAATAAAGCTGTTTTTATTTGGCACCCTAAAAGCAGGTGTGTGTTGGGAGGGTAATGTCCCCTGCAGGATAGAAGGAGTTGTTCCTGAGTGCCCAACTCTGTGTTCTTTGTTTCCTTACTTTTATTTTTGGCCCTTGTCTCACGTTAGTCGAAGTGTGTGTACAGAGATAACAACGAGATCTCCTGGCCCAGTACTGTGACCTGGAAGGAAGTACCAAACCTGCCTCATTACTAGCTGTTGACTACTGTCCCTGTCATGGATATAGTGCATAGAGTGAGGATGTCAGCATGCTGTGGTTAAGAGAAATCAATTGTGTGACCTGACCTTTTTGTCTGGGTCACTTAGGTTGAGGTCTACTAGCTCACTGATTAAAGGTTCTGCTTCTATGTGCATGCCCATGTTCTAGTGATGACACCCTATATGTGCCAGGCATGTATGTGTGTGTGGTGATTGTAGCACATGCAGGGTATGGGAGTGAGCCAAGTAATAGAGCCCAGTGTGGTCTATTTTAGATAACCCTGGGCTGGCCTAGAACAAGATGGAGGGTGACAATTGTGCTCCCAGGCAGTGGCAGTGTATTTATTGCCTGCATCCCTGCAGATGGGGGGAGGAGACCCATACACTGAAGCATGGAGAGTAGAGACATGGTTGCCTTAAAAAAAAATTATGAGGACTTTTGGTTAGCAATAAGCTGCTGATTAATCTTCCTAAGAACTGCCATTTGGTAGATGATAGAGGCGAGGTGTTAGACTGCAGAGTCTATTATGAAGATAAGGATTCTCTAGATAATGCATGTTCTTTTGTCTATCTCTGATTATTTCTTTAATTTGGCTGATAATAGCTGGGTGCAGAAACCTCACACCTCTTTGTGGTTCTCTTATGTGTACTCCAGAATGGAGACAGTCACAGTACTACCTGCTGTGCAGTGGTGTCTGGAGACATTTATAAGTGGTGGGGTGTAAAATTTCAGGATGAGTGCCCCGTGGCAAGCGAGGCAGTCTAGCATTATGGGTTCGAGGGAGTTCTCCCTCTAAGAACATTTTTAAAAAAAAGTGGGCAAATGGGGCATTTTTAAGCTAATTTGAGAAAGCAAGAAGGTTAATAAAGCAATTCTGAAATTGTGGTTATGACATCAATAAAGAGATTCCATATGATAATGAGGTAGGTAGCTGGTTGTTAAGTATAATATAGCCTTATAGCCCGCCGTAGCGGGCTATACCGGCTATTAAAGGCCCGCTGCAGCGTTAAAGGCCCGAGCCGAAGGCGAGGGACTTTAACAAAAGCAGCGGGACTTTAATAGCGGTATAGCCCTGCTACGAAGGGCTATAAGGCTATTAGAACATTCTGCCACTAGAGGGCATAATGTTCTAATAAATTAAACAAAGGCTTCTCAAAGCTCGAGGGGATTTAAATCCCCTCGAGCTTCGAGAGGCTTTTGTAAAACATTGGAATGTTGCTCTGCGGGCCTTTACCGGCCCGTAGAAGCATGGAGCACTCCATTGTCTTCAATGAGTGCTCCACATTCCAATGTTCTAATACTGTCTTATAGCTAGAAAATCATCCGACGTTAGGCATCAGATAGTCTTAAACATGCCATTGCTGCTAGTCATTATCATTGAATTTGGGGCATAATGTTATTTCACAGTTTAAATCACATTAAACGTTGGGTCAGCATATATTCCCATTTTCATAAAATTCAATGAACTCGAAATAATTATGACAGTCATGTAAAGCCTCACAGTGGATACACGACATTTAGGGTTAATAATAAAGTAACACCTATTGCTAAACAAACTATTAGACTCAAACTCAGCAGCACTGAAAAAAATCAAGAAACATTTTTCTGCATGTATCGCAGGATTCTCACAAACTATGTTCAGAGTACCATCACAATGCCCCGCTAACGTAAAAAGAAAATGATTTAAGTGCCCTAAATGAATTGATCATTCAACTGATAATAACAATAAATTGCCCATAATCCCAATGGAGGATCTCATGCTTTGTTATGTTATGTTATAGGAAATTTGTTGAGCGCATGTGCACCAGAGGTCTCTTGGCGCTGAGTTGAAAGCCACCCCAGAGGTAGAGTCTAGCAATAGGCCTGAGTGAAGAGCCACGTTTTCAGTCTTTTCTGAAGTTCATATAGTGGGTCATATCCTTTATCTCAATTGGCGAGGAATTCCAAGGAATTTGATCATGTTCCTATCAATATGCATTTCATAGGGACCAGCGCGAAAATAATTTTTATAGCTAGGATTAGCAGTACAAAATTTGATTTTCTTATGCACATTCAAACTTTATCTTCTCTACCTGTGTATACATATAAAAGATATGAAAATAAGTACACAAAACCTAAAAAAACAGAAGGGGTGGAGCTTTGTTGAAAACATTGGCATGAAGTACTAAGCCCCTTTGAATGGCGCACACTGATGACCCCTAGATTACATTATGGTTTTGTTCACGTCTGTAAGGTAAAAACCCTGTTGAACCAGCCCTACTTTTTGTGGGCCTGCACCATTGTTACAACATGTATTTAAATCAGGTGGAGCCTGAAGCTCTGCACACTAATGTCGCACACAAGTTCTCTTTTACACACTGACTGCGACGGAGGGTGGCAAAATGGAGGAGAATTACCTGGCCCACGGGCATGGTTTTCTGGGATAGTAATTTCATGCGGCCTGGACACCCAAGAGGGCCACAACACCCACTGACACCACCCCAGGACCACAACCCACACCTGGAACACCGCCCTCCGACCACCACAGACGCAGCGCAGACAAAGACAGCGGACCCCCAGGAAGCGCACCAGCCGCACAGACCCAACCCCTGACAATGTCACCGTCCACCACAGGCTGAAAGGGACACCATCCTACGCATCCTGACCAACAACGCCCAACAGGCCGACGGCACCAACACAGCGGACAACCAACATCCCATCCCACACAAAGCTGCTGGCTTGGCTGCACCTGTTGGCCCCTGGAACCCCCCAACCAACACCCACCACAGTCGGAGGTGTCACAAAGCCAGCCACACCCAAGGCCCTCACACCTGACCTGGACAACACCATCAGCCTGTCACCCCAGACCCATACGTCCAACACAATGCGCTGGATACGGTGAACACCAAGCAAGGACCATATACCATAGCTGAATGCACGCACCTGTTGGGGGCAATCCACAGCACACATTTCATACCCGTGCCCCCTGCCGACACAGCCCACAATCACCGCAACAGAAAGCACATGTCTCACAGCAATGTGCAGACAACAACCGAACACCATGGAACCACCACCAATCTAGCCTCCAAATACACAGCCAGTGTGCATGAGTCCGTCATCCTCCGACAGCCCATCAGCAACCAGCGTCCACAGGATGGCACCAAGGGAAATGCACAGCCCCCTGGCAAGTCCAAAAGTAACACCCCACTCCCATCAACCCCACAACCATGCAACTCACAACTCCGGAAATGCACATGTCACAAAATCAAAACCAACATGCCAAACAACATGCCCACCCACCAGACATGACAGAACCACTCACAATGCTAACCTGGGCAAGCCCTACACATGAGTCATCAACGGCATGGCACCTCAGCCACACACTAGCCCAATGTGGGGAGAGGTTGCAACCAGGCATGTGTGAAGGAGGTAGGAGAACCATGATTGGGAAAGCACACAATGCCAAGAGTGTCGGAGATGTGCTGGACAGACCGCAGTATGCTGAACACACCCATATCGATGGTGACATACACCTCTGGTGTATGGAGTGTAGTAGACAGTGGACGCAACCATGTCACCCCGGCCAGTGGGGGAGTTCGTGCAAATGTTGCCTGTCACGTCCCCCCGTAAGCGTGAACGGATTGGGATTGCCCGGCGTACGCCAGGCCAGCGTAGGGGTGTGAATAAAAAGCAAGTAGCCCCGGGCGTGGTCTACTTCCGGAAAGCCCAACGTCTCTGCCAGGGCTGCGCCTCTCACCATGCCACGAGGCTGACGCCGTGCTTGTGAGCGGAGTTGCCTTCGATCCTGTGCGCCTGCCGGACCCCCGCACACTGGACCACAAACCCGTCAGGCCCGCCCCTGTGCAGCCAGGCCACACTGATCACCTGCCCACACCGGCATGTGTCAAGGAGGGTCCACCACATGCTGGTGCAAGTTCCAAGCACCAGTTTCGTGACTTCTGCAGCCTCCGCAGTCCATCCCTGGCCCTCCCAACGCTGGCCCGCATTACTCCTTCCACAAACACATACTACAACGGCGTCCTCTTCGGGTAAGTAGGTCCCATATGTAAAACTGTGTCCTGAGTCCTGAATGGCAGTGACCCCAAAGCCTAAGCTGCGGCCACAGCACTAGACCCCCCGATCAGTGAGGCATAGTTCCATATGGGCATCTTGCGACACGTGGTGCCGCTAACCCTGTTCAACGCCAGCCGGCGACATGTGGTGCCACCAACCCTGTTCAACGCCAGCCGGCAACACGTGGATGAGGGCTCAGGCCTACCCTGTGGACCAGTAGGTCCCACATCCAGCACCTAGTCGTGAATCACGAATAGCAGACTCAACACCAGTGAACGCACGGAGAGGAGTAAGAGGAAAATGCGGCTCAGTCCAGACGAAACCCGGATCCGAGTCATGGAGATGATCGCATACTATCAACAACTGACCTGGTGCCATCAACCCTGTTCACCGCAAGTCCGCGACCCGTGGTGCCACCGAACCTGAACTACGCAGGCCGGCGACACTAGGTGAATGGCCCGTGCTGACTGCTGCCTCAGGTCTGCACTGCGGTCCAGTATGTCACACATGTGGAACTGTGTCCTGACCAAGATGTGGGGGAGCCAACACCATTGGACACACCTCCTCGCAGGTGGCATCCCCTAATGGCACTGGTGCCACTAACTCTGTGTACAATGAGTCATGGGCAGTATCTGGTGGGAGCTTGGTGGCGACTGAGTCCAGAGGCTGGTAGTTTCCTGCATCTTCATCTGGCTGAACCGGACTTGGTGTCCGACATGTGTCTGTCCCAATACTCTTTGCCATAGTGAATGTTTCTGCAAGCTCCTGCCCTCTGCATCTTGCCCTGGGGGCACACCTACCACTGTCCACAGAGACACGCTGTGACAAGCCCCCTGTCATCTACGAGAACCTGCTCTGCACTCGTGACCCTGCCCAAGTGGACCGCAAGTCAGCGGCCCATAGCGGCAGGCCCGTGCAGGACGTAGTGCATCCGGGCCACTAACTCTGTGCAGCACAAATCATGGGGCCTTTATGGTTGTATGGTTGCATCCTTTACGATGTACACTGTTGTCGATTTCTGACTGCACCAGGCAGGCCTTGCCGGCTGGTGTTCTCACACCCCAGACACATACAACACAGGTGTCACTCGGTAGGTGTGCCTGGTAATAAATGTGGCCGTGCGCACGTGCCTGTAGCCATTCACACCATCTGAGCAAGTGTGTTCATTGTGACAGCTTGATGTGCACAGGCCCTGCAACATCACAGTGTGCTGTCTTCTGCGGACGTTGCCATGTCACCTCAGCGTTGGCAGTGACCCTGTACATGTAAGCCCCACACCTGCCCCCCTGCATGCACAGGCTGCGTGTGCTGGTTCGGCAGGGGGGGCAGGCCGAAGTCCGGACCTGGCCAGGTGCAGGAAGTGCGGTAAGTGTGTCTCTGTATTGGGGTGTTGTCGCCACCAGGGCCACAGTACACGATGATGCAATGTGGCATGTTCCAGGAGGGTGGGCCTGCAGGTACGGGGTCTTGTCAGAGCGCTAGAATGCTAGGGCTCTTAGCACATGCATGCCAGGTGTGATGTGTATCAGTATTGCGGATGCATGATTCTGTTGTCTGTCCTCTTTCACTGTGCGGTCCTGGCCAGCCATGGGCTGACACCTGTGTCCGCCCTGTCCGGACCATTGGCCTATACCCAAGTGGGCCCACACCTACGAAGGCCAGCATTGCTGTGTTGTTGGCATGGTGCTGGACATGCGCGTACAGGCATTGGAATGGTACAAATCCAATTGGCAGCACTCTGCTCGTCTACCAGCAAGTTGCCCCAAGGAACTATGGTCCATGTAGTGGCGACGGCGAGTACGCCTGTGCCACAGTGTTAGAAAAAAGTAAGTGTCGCATTAGCCATCCCTGGACACGTGTTTCGAGGTAGTTGCCTCTCGTCAGCAGGGAGTAGGTGAGTGTAAGGGGGTGCCGCGTAGACTGCCAAAAACGTATTAACAGGTGACGTACCACTCATGGCGCGCAGGTGCTGGTCCAAGGCCCGTCGGCCCAATGGCTCAAGGGAGCCTTAAATACAACAAATCCAATTGGCCGCACTCTGCTCGTCTACCAGCAAGTTGCCCCAAGGAACTATGGTCCATGTAGTGGTGACGGCGAGTACGCCTGTGCCACAGTGTTAGAAAAAAGTAAGTGTCGCATTAGCCATCCCTGGACACGTAATTCGAGGTAGTTGCCTCTCGTCAGCAGGGAGTAGGTGAGTGTAAGGGGGTGCCGCGTAGACTGCCAAAAACGTATTAACAGGTGACGTACCACTCATGGCGCGCAGGTGCTGGTCCAAGGCCCGTCGGCCCAATGGCTCAAGGGAGCCTTAAATACAACAAATCCAATTGGCCGCACTCTGCTCGTCTACCAGCAAGTTGCCCCAAGGAACTATGGTCCATGTAGTGGCGACGGCGAGTACGCCTGTGCCACAGTGTTAGAAAAAAGTAAGTGTCGCATTAGCCATCCCTGGACACGTGTTTCGAGGTAGTTGCCTCTCGTCAGCAGGGAGTAGGTGAGTGTAAGGGGGTGCCGCGTAGGCTGCCAAAAACGTATTAACAGGTGACGTACCACTCATGGCACGCAGGTGCTGGTCCAAGGCCCGTCGGCCCAATGGCTCAAGGGAGCCTTAAATACAACAAATCCAATTGGCCGCACTCTGCTCGTCTACCAGCAAGTTGCCCCAAGGAACTATGGTCCATGTAGTGGCGACGGCGAGTACGCCTGTGCCACAGTGTTAGAAAAAAGTAAGTGTCGCATTAGCCATCCCTGGACACGTGTTTCGAGGTAGTTGCCTCTCGTCAGCAGGGAGTAGGTGAGTGTAAGGGGGTGCCGCGTAGACTGCCAAAAACATATTAACAGGTGACGTACCACTCATGGCGCGCAGGTGCTGGTCCAAGGCCCGTCGGCCCAATGGCTCAAGGGAGCCTTAAATACAACAAATCCAATTGGCCGCACTCTGCTCGTCTACCAGCAAGTTGCCCCAAGGAACTATGGTCCATGTAGTGGCGACGGCGAGTACGCCTGTGCCACAGTGTTAGAAAAAAGTAAGTGTCGCATTAGCCATCCCTGGACACGTGTTTCGAGGTAGTTGCCTCTCGTCAGCAGGGAGTAGGTGAGTGTAAGGGGGTGCCGCGTAGACTGCCAAAAACGTATTAACAGGTGACGTACCACTCATGGTGCGCAGGTGCTGGTCCAAGGCCCGTCGGCCCAATGGCTCAAGGGAGCCTTAAATACAACAAATCCAATTTGCCGCACTCTGCTCGTCTACCAGCAAGTTGCCCCAAGGAACTATGGTCCATGTAGTGGCGACGGCGAGTACGCCTGTGCCACAGTGTTAGAAAAAAGTAAGTGTCGCATTAGCCATCCCTGGACACGTGTTTCGAGGTAGTTGCCTCTCGTCAGCAGGGAGTAGGTGAGTGTAAGGGGGTGCCGCGTAGACTGCCAAAAACGTATTAACAGGTGACGTACCACTCATGGCGCGCAGGTGCTGGTCCAAGGCCCGTCGGCCCAATGGCTCAAGGGAGCCTTAAATACAACAAATCCAATTGGCCGCACTCTGCTCGTCTACCAGCAAGTTGCCCCAAGGAACTATGGTCCATGTAGTGGCGACGGCGAGTACGCCTGTGCCACAGTGTTAGAAAAAAGTAAGTGTCGCATTAGCCATCCCTGGACACGTGTTTCGAGGTAGTTGCCTCTCGTCAGCAGGGAGTAGGTGAGTGTAAGGGGGTGCCGCGTAGACTGCCAAAAACGTATTAACAGGTGACGTACCACTCATGGCGCGCAGGTGCTGGTCCAAGGCCCGTCGGCCCAATGGCTCAAGGGAGCCTTAAATACAACAAATCCAATTGGCCGCACTCTGCTCGTCTACCAGCAAGTTGCCCCAAGGAACTATGGTCCATGTAGTGGTGACGGCGAGTACGCCTGTGCCACAGTGTTAGAAAAAAGTAAGTGTCGCATTAGCCATCCCTGGACACGTAATTCGAGGTAGTTGCCTCTCGTCAGCAGGGAGTAGGTGAGTGTAAGGGGGTGCCGCGTAGACTGCCAAAAACGTATTAACAGGTGACGTACCACTCATGGCGCGCAGGTGCTGGTCCAAGGCCCGTCGGCCCAATGGCTCAAGGGAGCCTTAAATACAACAAATCCAATTGGCCGCACTCTGCTCGTCTACCAGCAAGTTGCCCCAAGGAACTATGGTCCATGTAGTGGCGACGGCGAGTACGCCTGTGCCACAGTGTTAGAAAAAAGTAAGTGTCGCATTAGCCATCCCTGGACACGTGTTTCGAGGTAGTTGCCTCTCGTCAGCAGGGAGTAGGTGAGTGTAAGGGGGTGCCGCGTAGGCTGCCAAAAACGTATTAACAGGTGACGTACCACTCATGGCACGCAGGTGCTGGTCCAAGGCCCGTCGGCCCAATGGCTCAAGGGAGCCTTAAATACAACAAATCCAATTGGCCGCACTCTGCTCGTCTACCAGCAAGTTGCCCCAAGGAACTATGGTCCATGTAGTGGCGACGGCGAGTACGCCTGTGCCACAGTGTTAGAAAAAAGTAAGTGTCGCATTAGCCATCCCTGGACACGTGTTTCGAGGTAGTTGCCTCTCGTCAGCAGGGAGTAGGTGAGTGTAAGGGGGTGCCGCGTAGACTGCCAAAAACATATTAACAGGTGACGTACCACTCATGGCGCGCAGGTGCTGGTCCAAGGCCCGTCGGCCCAATGGCTCAAGGGAGCCTTAAATACAACAAATCCAATTGGCCGCACTCTGCTCGTCTACCAGCAAGTTGCCCCAAGGAACTATGGTCCATGTAGTGGCGACGGCGAGTACGCCTGTGCCACAGTGTTAGAAAAAAGTAAGTGTCGCATTAGCCATCCCTGGACACGTGTTTCGAGGTAGTTGCCTCTCGTCAGCAGGGAGTAGGTGAGTGTAAGGGGGTGCCGCGTAGACTGCCAAAAACGTATTAACAGGTGACGTACCACTCATGGTGCGCAGGTGCTGGTCCAAGGCCCGTCGGCCCAATGGCTCAAGGGAGCCTTAAATACAACAAATCCAATTTGCCGCACTCTGCTCGTCTACCAGCAAGTTGCCCCAAGGAACTATGGTCCATGTAGTGGCGACGGCGAGTACGCCTGTGCCACAGTGTTAGAAAAAAGTAAGTGTCGCATTAGCCATCCCTGGACACGTGTTTCGAGGTAGTTGCCTCTCGTCAGCAGGGAGTAGGTGAGTGTAAGGGGGTGCCGCGTAGACTGCCAAAAGCGTATTAACAGGTGACGTACCACTCATGGCGCGCAGGTGCTGGTCCAAGGCCCGTCGGCCCAATGGCTCAAGGGAGCCTTAAATACAACAAATCCAATTGGCCGCACTCTGCTCGTCTACCAGCAAGTTGCCCCAAGGAACTATGGCAGTCCCCGCGGCACCCCTTTACACTAACCTGCTCCCTGCTGACGAGAGGAAACTACCTCGAAACACGTGTCCAGGGATGGCTAATGCAACACATACTTTTCTACATACATCGTGGCATAGGCGTACTCGCCGTCGCCACTACATCTACCACAGTTCCTTGGGGCAACTTGCTGGTGTGACGAGCAGAGTGCGACCAACTTTTGAATCATTTATTACGGCTCCCTTGAGCCAACGGGCTGACGAGCCTTGGACCTGCACCTGCGCGCCATGAGAGGTACTTCACCTGTTTTAATTACATTTTGGCAGTCCACGCGGCACCCCTTTACACTAACCTGCTCCCTGCTGACGAGAGGCAACTACCTCGAAACACGTGTCCAGGGATGGCTAATGCAACACATACTTTTCTACATACATCGTGGCATAGGCGTACTCGCCGTCGCCACTACATCTACCACAGTTCCTTGGGGCAACTTGCTGGTGTGACGAGAAGAGTGCGACCAACTTTTGAATCATTTATTACGGCTCCCTTGAGCCAACGGGCTGACGAGCCTTGGACCTGCACCTGCGCGCCATGAGAGGTACTTCACCTGTTTTAATTACATTTTGGCAGTCCACGCGGCACCCCTTTACACTAACCTGCTCCCTGCTGACGAGAGGCAACTACCTCGAAACACGTGTCCAGGGATGGCTAATGCAACACATACTTTTCTACATACATCGTGGCATAGGCGTACTCGCCGTCGCCACTACATCTACCACAGTTCCTTGGGGCAACTTGCTGGTGTGACGAGCAGAGTGCGACCAACTTTTGAATCATTTATTACGGCTCCCTTGAGCCAACGGGCTGACGAGCCTTGGACCTTCACCTGCGCGCCATGAGAGGTACTTCACCTGTTTTAATTACATTTTGGCAGTCCACGCGGCACCCCTTTACACTAACCTGCTCCCTGCTGACGAGAGGCAACTACCTCGAAACACGTGTCCAGGGATGGCTAATGCAACACATACTTTTCTACATACATCGTGGCATAGGCGTACTCGCCGTCGCCACTACATCTACCACAGTTCCTTGGGGCAACTTGCTGGTGTGACGAGCAGAGTGCGACCAACTTTTGAATCATTTATTACGGCTCCCTTGAGCCAACGGGCTGACGAGCCTTGGACCTGCACCTGCGCGCCATGAGAGGTACTTCACCTGTTTTAATTACATTTTGGCAGTCCACGCGGCACCCCTTTACACTAACCTGCTCCCTGCTGACGAGAGGCAACTACCTCGAAACACGTGTCCAGGGATGGCTAATGCAACACATACTTTTCTACATACATCGTGGCATAGGCGTACTCGCCGTCGCCACTACATCTACCACAGTTCCTTGGGGCAACTTGCTGGTGTGACGAGCAGAGTGCGACCAACTTTTGAATCATTTATTACGGCTCCCTTGAGCCAACGGGCTGACGAGCCTTGGACCTGCACCTGCGCGCCATGAGAGGTACTTAACCTGTTTTAATTACATTTTGGCAGTCCACGCGGCACCCCTTTACACTAACCTGCTCCCTGCTGACGAGAGGCAACTACCTCGAAACACGTGTCCAGGGATAGCTAATGCAACACATACTTTTCTACATACATCGTGGCATAGGCGTACTCGCCGTCGCCACTACATCTACCACAGTTCCTTGGGGCAACTTGCTGGTGTGACGAGCAGAGTGCGACCAACTTTTGAATCATTTATTACGGCTCCCTTGAGCCAACGGGCTGACGAGCCTTGGACCTGCGCGCCATGAGAGGTACTTCACCTGTTTTAATTACATTTTGGCAGTCCACGCGGCACCCCTTTACACTAACCTGCTCCCTGCTGACGAGAGGCAACTACCTCGAAACACGTGTCCAGGGATGGCTAATGCAACACATACTTTTCTACATACATCGTGGCATAGGCGTACTCGCCGTCGCCACTACATCTACCACAGTTCCTTGGGGCAACTTGCTGGTGTGACGAGCAGAGTGCGACCAACTTTTGAATCATTTATTACGGCTCCATTGAGCCAACGGGCTGACGAGCCTTGGACCTGCACCTGCGCGCCATGAGAGGTACTTCACCTGTTTTAATTACATTTTGGCAGTCCACGCGGCACCCCTTTACACTAACCTGCTCCCTGCTGACGAGAGGCAACTACCTCGAAACACGTGTCCAGGGATGGCTAATGCAACACATACTTTTCTACATACATCGTGGCATAGGCGTACTCGCCGTCGCCACTACATCTACCACAGTTCCTTGGGGCAACTTGCTGGTGTGACGAGCAGAGTGCGACCAACTTTTGAATCATTTATTACGGCTCCCTTGAGCCAACGGGCTGACGAGCCTTGGACCTGCACCTGCGCGCCATGAGAGGTACTTCACCTGTTTTAATTACATTTTGGCAGTCCACGCGGCACCCCTTTACACTAACCTGCTCCCTGCTGACGAGAGGCAACTACCTCGAAACACGTGTCCAGGGATGGCTAATGCAACACATACTTTTCTACATACATCGTGGCATAGGCGTACTCGCCGTCGCCACTACATCTACCACAGTTCCTTGGGGCAACTTGCTGGTGTGACGAGCAGAGTGCGACCAACTTTTGAATCATTTATTACGGCTCCCTTGAGCCAACGGGTTGACGAGCCTTGGACCTGCACCTGCGCACCATGAGAGGTACTTTACCTGTTTTAATTACATTTTGGCAGTCCACGCGGCACCCCTTTACACTAACCTGCTCCCTGCTGACGAGAGGCAACTACCTCGAAACACGTGTCCAGGGATGGCTAATGCAACACATACTTTTCTACATACATCGTGGCATAGGCGTACTCGCCGTCGCCACTACATCTACCACAGTTCCTTGGGGCAACTTGCTGGTGTGACGAGCAGAGTGCGACCAACTTTTGAATCATTTATTACGGCTCCCTTGAGCCAACGGGCTGACGAGCCTTGGACCTGCACCTGCGCGCCATGAGAGGTACTTCACCTGTTTTAATTACATTTTGGCAGTCCACGCGGCACCCCTTTACACTAACCTGCTCCCTGCTGACGAGAGGCAACTACCTCGAAACACGTGTCCAGGGATGGCTAATGCAACACATACTTTTCTACATACATCGTGGCATAGGCGTACTCGCCGTCGCCACTACATCTACCACAGTTCCTTGGGGCAACTTGCTGGTGTGACGAGCAGAGTGCGACCAACTTTTGAATCATTTATTACGGCTCCCTTGAGCCAACGGGCTGACGAGCCTTGGACCTGCACCTGCGCGCCATGAGAGGTACTTCACCTGTTTTAATTACATTTTGGCAGTCCACGCGGCACCCCTTTACACTAACCTGCTCCCTGCTGACGAGAGGCAACTACCTCGAAACACGTGTCCAGGGATGGCTAATGCAACACATACTTTTCTACATACATCGTGGCATAGGCGTACTCGCCGTCGCCACTACATCTACCACAGTTCCTTGGGGCAACTTGCTGGTGTGACGAGCAGAGTGCGACCAACTTTTGAATCATTTATTACGGCTCCCTTGAGCCAACGGGCTGACGAGCCTTGGACCTGCACCTGCGCGCCATGAGAGGTACTTCACCTTTTTTAATTACATTTTGGCAGTCCACGCGGCACCCCTTTACACTAACCTGCTCCCTGCTGACGAGAGGCAACTACCTCGAAACACGTGTCCAGGGATGGCTAATGCAACACATACTTTTCTACATACATCGTGGCATAGGCGTACTCGCCGTCGCCACTACATCTACCACAGTTCCTTGGGGCAACTTGCTGGTGTGACGAGCAGAGTGTGACCAACTTTTGAATCATTTATTACGGCTCCCTTGAGCCAACGGGTTGACGAGCCTTGGACCTGCACCTGCGCACCATGAGAGGTACTTTACCTGTTTTAATTACATTTTGGCAGTCCACACGGCACCCCTTTACACTAACCTGCTCCCTGCTGACGAGAGGCAACTACCTCGAAACACGTGTCCAGGGATGGCTAATGCAACACATACTTTTCTACATACATCGTGGCATAGGCGTACTCGCCGTCGCCACTACATCTACCACAGTTCCTTGGGGCAACTTGCTGGTGTGACGAGCAGAGTGCGACCAACTTTTGAATCATTTATTACGGCTCCCTTGAGCCAACGGGCTGACGAGCCTTGGACCTGCACCTGCGCGCCATGAGAGGTACTTCACCTGTTTTAATTACATTTTGGCAGTCCACGCGGCACCCCTTTACACTAACCTGCTCCCTGCTGACGAGAGGCAACTACCTCGAAACACGTGTCCAGGGATGGCTAATGCAACACATACTTTTCTACATACATCGTGGCATAGGCGTACTCGCCGTCGCCACTACATCTACCACAGTTCCTTGGGGCAACTTGCTGGTGTGACGAGCAGAGTGCGACCAACTTTTGAATCATTTATTACGGCTCCCTTGAGCCAACGGGCTGACGAGCCTTGGACCTGCACCTGCGCGCCATGAGAGGTACTTCACCTGTTTTAATTACATTTTGGCAGTCCACGCAGCACCCCTTTACACTAACCTGCTCCCTGCTGACGAGAGGCAACTACCTCGAAACACGTGTCCAGGGATGGCTAATGCAACACATACTTTTCTACATACATCGTGGCATAGGCGTACTCGCCGTCGCCACTACATCTACCACAGTTCCTTGGGGCAACTTGCTGGTGTGACGAGCAGAGTGCGACCAACTTTTGAATCATTTATTACGGCTCCCTTGAGCCAACGGGCTGATGAGCCTTGGACCTGCAGCTGCACGCCATGAGAGGTACTTCACCTGTTTTAATTACATTTTGGCAGTCCACGCGGCACCCCTTTACACTAACCTGCTCCCTGCTCACGAGAGGCAACTACCTCGAAACACGTGTCCAGGGATGGCTAATGCAACACATACTTTTCTACATACATCGTGGCATAGGCGTACTCGCCGTCGCCACTACATCTACCACAGTTCCTTGGGGCAACTTGCTGGTGTGACGAGCAGAGTGCGACCAACTTTTGAATCATTTATTACGGCTCCCTTGAGCCAACGGGCTGACGAGCCTTGGACCTGCACCTGTGCGCCATGAGAGGTACTTCACCTGTTTTAATTACATTTTGGCAGTCCACGCGGCACCCCTTTACACTAACCTGCTCCCTGCTGACGAGAGGCAACTACCTCGAAACACGTGTCCAGGGATGGCTAATGCAACACATACATTTCTACATACATCGTGGCATAGGCGTACTCGCCGTCGCCACTACATCTACCACAGTTCCTTGGGGCAACTTGCTGGTGTGACGAGCAGAGTGCGACCAACTTTTGAATCATTTATTACGGCTCCCTTGAGCCAACGGGCTGACGAGCCTTGGACCTGCACCTGCGCGCCATGAGAGGTACTTCACCTGTTTTACTTACATTTTGGCAGTCCACGCGGCACCCCTTTACACTAACCTGCTCCCTGCTGACGAGAGGCAACTACCTCGAAACACGTGTCCAGGGATGGCTAATGCAACACATACTTTTCTACATACATCGTGGCATAGGCGTACTCGCCGTCGCCACTACATCTACCACAGTTCCTTGGGGCAACTTGCTGGTGTGACGAGCAGAGTGCGACCAACTTTTGAATCATTTATTACGGCTCCCTTGAGCCAACGGGCTGACGAGCCTTGGACCTGCACCTGCGCGCCATGAGAGGTGCTTCACCTGTTTTAATTACATTTTGGCAGTCCACGCGGCACCCCTTTACACTAACCTGCTCCCTGCTGGCGAGAGGCAACTACCTCGAAACACGTGTCCAGGGATGGCTAATGCAACACATACTTTTCTACATACATCGTGGCATAGGCGTACTCGCCGTCGCTACTACATCTACCACAGTTCCTTGGGGCAACTTGCTGGTGTGACGAGCAGAGTGCGACCAACTTTTGAATCATTTATTACGGCTCCCTTGAGCCAACGGGCTGACGAGCCTTGGACCTGCACCCGCGCGCCATGAGAGGTACTTCACCTGTTTTAATTACATTTTGGCAGTCCACGCGGCACCCCTTTACACTAACCTGCTCCCTGCTGACGAGAGGCAACTACCTCGAAACACGTGTCCAGGGATGGCTAATGCAACACATACTTTTCTACATACATCGTGGCATAGGCGTACTCGCCGTCGCCACTACATCTACCACAGTTCCTTGGGGCAACTTGCTGGTGTGACGAGCAGAGTGCAACCAACTTTTGAATCAGGCATTGGAATGGTGTGCCGTAGGAGTGCACGTGATGCAACCTTGCAGCGCACACAAGTGTGGGTGCCCGCGGCAGGTGGAGCAGCTGTGTGGCAACATGACACACCGTGAGTCAGCTCATGTGCATCGTGCTGGGCAAATCATCCATGGGTCGCAGACGTCCAACCACACCCACGACCGGCCTCTGTATGTCTCCTGTATGCATGCAGCTGGCAAAGTTTACGTAGGGATGAAAGGTGCTTTGTCTGTACTATCAGGCGGTAGCACATCTGCAGCTCCGAGCAGGAACTTGCATGTGCCCAGCACCCCCTGACAGGTACGAGGGCATTTGCTTGCGACTCCCACACTATGCACTGCCCGGCATGAGACCGACGTGTACATATCCCACATGCAGTGGTCCTTGATCGTAGTTGGTGTGCGTTATATGGCCTACACACGTACTCCCACCCCACCGAAGGCCTGCACACAGACACTGCTCATTGCACCGAGCTGTGCCATTTCACACTCCGGACTGTTTCAGGGCAGGCTAGTCCCGCTTCAAGCAGAGCCACTGGCGCAATGGCAGACCATCCCGCACACATGGTCTGCTCCAGTCACGTGGAACTGTACCGTGCACGTCTGCTGCATGTACTGCCGATGGCAGTGCTGCGGATCAGTTACCGTCTGAGTTTCCGCCTTGCGCACGTCACCTGCGTGCAGCCTGTGTTGCATTGTCGCTCGTGCATATTCGAGTGGTCCATGGATGTCTGCCTCTCCAATGCAACGGTAGATGACCTGGATTTTGACGTGTGTGTGCGCCCCCTGTTGGACCATGACCAGGGGTGTCACCAAGATGACCACTTATGGCATGCATGGATGTTCGGCATGCAGGCTGGAAACTGGACCTGGGAGATTGCACAAATCGTCGTGTGCAGTGAGCACATTGAGCCACTACCCGATTGGGCTTTGGTGCACATTGGGTCCAGTGGTTGGAGTCAGCACATCTGTCCTGGTCAGCTGAAGGATTACGTCGAGGACATGTCAGATGTGGTGGCCGACGATCACTCATTGGAGGTGTTGGCCTACGCTGCTGCACTTGCGTTCATGGACGAGTGACAAGGTACCTGCTGCCACAACTGGATGTGAGTCATTGCACTTGTCACGACACATGGTTGCATGTTGTGGATGTGGTCACCAGTCCAGAGACGTCAGTGGACATAGCTACATTGGCCAGAACTCATGTTCCAGGCGTGGACAACCAATGCGGGTTGGCACTGACTTGTGTTGGTGAGGGACTCCCCCGAGATGGACATGTGTGCTTTCCTACGTTCCTCATTCGGACATGCTGCTGCACTGGTCTGCATGTCGTGGCACTACTCTTGTCCATACTGACTCGCACTTGTTGATAAAGTTTCCACACTTTCACTTGTCTCCAGATGTGTTGTGTCTTGATTTTCATGCCAATGTGTGTCACAGACTCTCTGGCTACCTGCCATACCTCATCAGGACTGTATGTTTGTACTTGTGCATTATCATGTCCCTGTTTCATGCTTTGCCAGATGAGTATGGCC